>NC_034181.2:27688078-28975578 GCF_002021735.2 Oncorhynchus kisutch
GCTGAATAATTTTGCACGCCCAATTTTTCTTATTTTGATTTGTTAAAAAAGTTTGAAATATCCAATAAATGTCGTTCCACTTCATGATTGTGTCCCACTAGTTGTTGATTCTTCACAAAAAAATACAGTTTTATATCTTTATGTTTGAAGCCTGAAATGTGGCAAAAGGTCGCAAAGTTCAAGGGGGCCGAATACTTTCGCAAGGCACTGTATATATATATATATATATATATATATAACGATACACATTTTAGCCATTTATATATTTATTTTTAGGAACTCAGTCAGGGTCTCAATTTACTAATGAGAGAAATAATAGTAGAATACACCAGGTGCAATTTCAAAATGTGGTTGTGCATCAGCAGTTTTTAACTTTTTATGTCAGTCACTGACAGTCACTCAATTAGCCATGTCAGCTAGCAATTTTAGATTGGTAGCTTGTCTAGCCAGATATCTAACTTATAGTAATCATGGTCGAATACTGACTGGGCACACAAGGCATTTGCCCAGGGGCCCTGACTTCCAGGGGGCCCCCATTTGATTTTGTTAGTCATTCTCACTCAGATATCATATTAACATGGCATTCAAACTGAAAAGATTTCTATCCACCCCATGGCAAAATGGGTAGAATTGCTTGAAATGTGCTGTTAAACTGCAACATTTTCTCTCTGCCCCGTGGGAAAATGTGTAGAATTGCAGGAAATTAACTTTAAAATGAACATTTGTCTCTTCACCGTTAAGTGGGGGATAGGGCTGGGCGATATATCGAATTAATTAGATTAATTCGAATGTATGTTTTTGCGCAATATTCCAAATGCCTGTATCACAAGAATATTTTTTGATTTTATGAGCGTTTATGTCCGCTTGTTCTCATCTCTTTCTGGTCTCGTCTCCTTCACTCCTGTGCTGTGTGCGTGCACCTTCCCATTTACACCAGAGTACTGGATGTAATTATGAAATGCTCATGTCTCCGCCCTGACAATGGGAGTCGTTTTCGCAAAGGCAGGAAGGCAGGCGACAAGCTTAGGTCCAAAATAAGACCATAGAACCGCATTTTCTTTGGGAGGACCGATTTTGGCGAAAGCGAAAACTCTTGCTTCGCCTCTTCCTCTCTGTTTACACACACACGCACATACCAAGACCCTTTCCACTTACAACAAAGCTGAGAGATCACTATTTCCTCTCTGACAAGAGGTTTCAACTCGCTATATGCATTTGAGCTTTGGTCCCACAAAATCGATCATATGGACACGGAAACACATTGGGACATAATTGTACTGTAATAGAGGACACGTTAACATTTCTAACGATACCCTTTTTATGTCTCAAATATTCAAATTGATCGCAGAGCAATCACTACTAAAACAGGAGTATCAATGAACATTGATTCTGGAAAATGAATGCTCAGTTTGCCGTGCGGTATCACGTTCCACTAGTAGCATTTTAGCCAAAGACTGTTATACTAGCTGTCTAGTCTATGCTTAATGCACATTTATAAAACACAAAACGCAATTATATAAGAAATGGGCAACTCGTTTTCATTCGGGGAAATACGGTAGGCCACTTGATTTCAACAAAGTGGGCAGGCTAGCATGCTGTTAAAACGGAAGGGTGTGCTCATAACAATTAAACTGTTATGCCTTGTTAGCTAGCAAATATATCCAAGTTTGCTCAACTTAAAAGATTAAGATTAGCTGGCTACTCACTAGCACGTGCTTATGAGACCTGTGTTAGTTTTCGATAATGCCTGCTACAAGAAGTTATTAGTGGATGTGCATTATGCATGGTTCTGGTTAAATTTGTAACGAAAATGCCATTTTCATAGACCGACTTGAAAGCCAGAGAAGTGATTCTTGCAAAAAAAAACTGATTTAAACTATTTTGATAAAATAATTCAATTATTAGTGGGTCTTATATTTGTGAAAGACTATATATATTTAGCCTGGGTATAATATCTCAAACCCTGAATTAATTTGATTATTGCTGACTGTTTGAAATGCAGTGTATTTGACCCAACCAAATCTCGCTTATGGCCCCCAAAAGGATGGACATTTATTTTGACCCCTATTTTATTAACTGGTATTGAGAATGTGCAGTAGGTACAGACTCCAAAGCTTGAATTAGTTCTCCATCTATGTCTGTGCCTGGTAAACAACTTAAATGCACTCTGTTCTTTTCTCCATTGCAGGAGGAACCAGGTTTAGACCTACATTGCCCTGAAAAAGTATTTTCCCCTTTCAAATTGTCTCTACTTTTGCATAGTTTTGATACAGAATGTAATCAGATCTTCAACCAAAACCTAATATTAGATAAAGGGAACCTGAGTGAACAAATAACACAACAATTACATACTCATTTCATGAAACAAAGTTTAAAGTGCAACATCCAATGCCCCTGTGTGAAAAAGTAATTGCCCCCTTACACTCAATAACTGGTTGTGCCACCTTAAGCTGCAATGACTCCAACCAAACACTTCCTGTAGTTGTTCATCAGTCTCTCACGTCGCTGTGGAGGAGTTTTGGCCCATCCTTCCATGCAGAACTGCTGTATCTCAGCGACATTTGTGGATTTTCAAGCATGAACTGCCACAACATCCAAAAAGTTATACCTTTTAATCATCTGCCCATAGTACATTCTTCGAAGATTCCTGTTGATCAGGTGCTTTTTGGCACGACATATGTCCCATTATGCCTGGCGGAAACCAAACGCTGCATTCCACAGCAAGAACCTCATACCAATGGTCAAGCATGGTGGTGGTGGTAGTGTGATAGTGTGGGGATGCTTTGCTGCCTCAGGACCTGATCGACTTGCCTTAATAGAAGGAACCATGAATTTTGCTCTGTATCAGAGAATTCTACAGAAGAATGTCATGCAGCAAGACAATGAATGATCCGAAAGACACAATCAAATCTACATGAAAATAGCTCAAACAATTTAATAAAAAACATTGATGTTTTGGAATGACCTAGTCAAAGTCCAGACCTAATCCCAATTGAGATGTTGTGGTAGGACTTGAAACGAGCAGTTCAAGCTTGAAAACCCACAAATGTCGCTGAGTTACAGCAGTTCTGCATGCAAGAGTGGCCCAAAACTCCTCCACAGCAACGTGAGAGACTGATCAACAACTACAGGAAGCGTTTGGTTGGAGTCATTGCAGCTTAAGGTGGCACAACCAGTTATTGAGTGTAAGGGGGCAATTACTTTTTCACACAGGGAAATTGGGTGTTGCATAACTTTAATTAAATACATAAAATAAGCATTAATTTGTTATTTGTAAGCTTAGGTTTTGGTTGTAGATCTGATAACATTCTGCATCAAAAATAGAGAAAATCAGAAAGGGGGCAAAGACTTCTTCACGGCTCTGTACATACAGTATAACCATATTAGATGTTGAGTGACATGGTCCCAAGGCTGCTTCCTCTGTTGTTAGCAGCAGATATAGGGACTGTGATAGTTAAATACATGTAACCTTTATTTAACTAGGCAAATATAATAATATAAACAGTTGATTGAGGCCCGTATTGAACGACCTGTCTGGAGTTGCTCTCGGATGGAGTCAGCTCAGAGAGAACCACACAACCAGAGTACTTTTCCTCACACAAACTAGGTATGTTGTGATATATTACCATCCAAACACTGTCCCACTTTCACTCCACTGGTAATTGAAGCTGTATCTATGGAGGTAAATGAGCACTTTTCACTGTAGGTTTCCACAGCCTAATCCATATCTGTGTTGATGTTGAGGAGACTTCAGCCTGTGCACTGCACACACCCAGTCCTTTGGTGCTTTACCATTGAAACACATATAACACTTATATCGTGCAGTGAGTCATTTACAGGATATAAAGTGTATTGTAGCTAGAACCTACACACAAATTACTCATCCCTAAAACTAATCCATCATCCCACACATTAATATCTAGGCAGAGTGTGAATTCTAAACCACAGTGTATAGTTCTACAGCCTACATGACAGATCAGACTGCTCTGGACCTGTAGATGCATTTAACTGTCTGATGTTGCTATTGCGCTGAAGAAAGCCCATGGTGGCTACTGACAGCATATTGGCATCTTACTACAGACAGACAGAGCATGCTGCTCAGGCCTCCCATAGCACACCACTGTTCAGTGAGCTGCAGCCAGGGAGGGCTGCTAGTGGGGACACTGACTCCCAGGCACTGATCCAGGTTCACCTGAGCTTAAACCTGGTCCTGAATCCCAGTGTTGAAGAGCTGTGGACAGGCTGATCTGGGATCAGCTGGTGAATACACTGTCAGTCTTTTGCCTTTAAGAAACTGAATAAGGGAGAAGTCCCCTGACTTGTGCACTTCATGTCTTAGGGGAGATGATTTTTTTGTAATTACTGTTAGGAATGTAGAATTTGGGCTGGAAGTATTGTACCCACTGTCTGGCCTTCTGTGTGTATATTTTGTGATAAGATAATACCAAGACAATAATATGATTATAAAACAAAGAGTTATAATAATCTGAATAACAAGTTGTGTGTAGTTGAAATCTGAAGTTTTAATTAAAATGTACTGTAAAATGTACCTTTTAATCCAAATTGATCCAGCCAGTTAGAAGTTTATTCTGACTAGCGCCCACGGTTTGGTTGCATATTTAATGTTTTATATTAAAAGAGACTTACACACTGAACATAATTTTTATACAAAGTTCTTGATACTGGCATAGTGTTTACTTGGTTTAGATTTAAAGTTCACAAACAAACAATCACATTCTGATGTGGCCCTTAAGGTTTCTGAGGGCAGCTACAGGGATCTGGCATGTGCTCTGGAGGACAGTGGAAGACACACAGAATACCATTCTCAACCCAACATATTGAGCTAGAGGGGTTGCTGGGAGTGATGTGATAAACATAGCATGCAAACTATACTGAACAAAAATATAAATGCAACATGTAAAGTGTTGGTTTCATGAGCTGAAATAAAAGAGCGGAGAAATGTTACATACGCACAAAAAGCGTATTTCTCAAAAATGTTGTGCACAAATTTATTTACATCTCTGTTAGTGAGCATTTCTCCTTTGCCAAGTAAATCCATCCACCTGATAGGTGTGACATAACAAGATGCTGATTAAACAGCATGATCATTATACAGGTGCACCTTGTTCTGGGGACAATAAAAGGCCACTCTAAAATGTGCAGTTTTGTCACACAGCACAATGCCACAGATGTCTCAAGTTTTGAGCGTGCATGCAATTGGCATGCTGACTGCAGGAATGTCCACCATAACTGTTGCCAGAGGATTTAATGTTAATTTCTCTACCATAAGCCGCCTCAACCTCGTTTTAGAGAATTTGGCAGTATGTCCAACCAGCCTCACAACCGCAAACCACGCCAGCCCAGGACCTCCACATCTGGCTTCTTTACCTGAGGGATCATCTGGGACAAGCCACCCAGACAGCTGATGAAACTGAGGAGTATTTCTGTCTGTAATAAAGCCATTTTTGTGGGGAAAAACTCGTTCTGATTGGCTGGGCCTGGCTCCCAAGTGGGTGGGCTTATACCTTGCCAGGCCTACCCATAGTTGCGCCCCTGCCCAGTCATGTGAAATCCATAGTTTAGGGCCTAAATCATTTATTTCAATTGACTCATTTCCTTATATGAACTATAACGTTGAAAATGTTACGTGCTGCATTTATATTTTTGTTCAGTATAGAAACTGTCAAGTGCTGAATGAAATTCTACCCCAATTACATTTTCGTAATTTAGCAGATGCTCTTATCCAGAGCGCTTACAGAGTGAGTAGTAAGTACATACGTTTTAAAATGTTTTTTCATGTTCCCAACTGTTTTTCAGTTAAACTACCCTCCTCCACCTGAAGCCTGTAATATCAAGCCTAAAAGGTTTAGAGAATTAGTGACTAGTGATTGTTACAAGCACATTCTGTCCAGGCACTTATTCTCTTTAACCCCCCTGAACAACAGCCTTCATTTTCTGCACTATTTATGTTTGGTTCCAGTCTATCCACTCTGTACCCATAACCTTTCAGCAGACACACAGGCACTCATACATTAGTCACATAACTGTAACACATACACACACACATGCAGACAAGCACATGTATAAGTACTGACCACATTGGCGAGAACAGTACATTATTAGTGGAACAAATCAAGGTGTAAAATAGGATGACATGGTTCCCCACATTGGATTGAACTAAACTGGACACAATCCCAGTAAGGGGTTTTCGTTTTGCTGTATTGTAAATGTGTCATTGTATAGATAATACTATACTGTCATGTACAGTATTACTGGGTGACAAACAGTATTGAAATTTGGGGAAGAAAGTATAGGATGTGCAGGTCAAGTATTACTGTTTTTTCTCAATGATCAACTCCTTATAGATTTAGTTGAATATATTGGGTTTGAAACATAATGATTTTTATATATTAATATACATATAGTTTGAATGATAATATAAACACATCATACATTTTAATCCATTTATTTTGAATATCTAAATGACGTGATCTCAAAAATGTGTTTGTGTGTTGATAGCCAGCACGTGTACGAGACTGATTAGATGACGTATTCATTCATGGCAGGTAGCCTAGTGGTTAGAGTGTTGGGACAGTAACTGAAAAGTTGCTGGATCGAATCCCTGAGCTGACAAGGTAAAAATCTGTCGTTCTGCCCCTGAACAAGGCAGTTAACCCACTGTTCCCCGGCAGACCGTTATTGTAAATAAGAATTTGTTTTTAACTGACTTGCCTAGTTAAATAAAAGGTTAAATAAAATTTAAAAAATAATGAAAAATTGGGTTATAAAAGATGGTCATCTCTGCTCTGTGCAGAAAGGAAAAACGGAACCACTGAAGTGTCAGTGCAGATGGTACTGAAGCCTAAAATACTATTTGCCTGCCTTCCTAATGAAAGACACTTCTTCCAACAACACATAATCCATAATGTTTTGATTTATCTTTAATATCAATGCTTTGTTTTTGTTGTATTTTTTGTCTTTCATTTACAGACTATTTGTATGTATGTGCAATAAAATGTGTGTATATCTAAGATGTACAGCACCAGTCAATAGTTTGGACACACCTACTCATTCAAGGGTTTTACTTCATTTATACTTTTATTCAACAATGTTGAAAAAAAAGTATGAAATAACTGTACATGTATGGAATCATGTAGTAACCAAAAATGTGCTAAACAAATTCCTTTGGCCTTGATGACAGCTTTGCACACTCTTTGCATGCTCTAAACCAGCTTCATGAGGTAGTCACCTGGAATGCATTTCAATTAACAGGTGTGCTTTATTAAAAGTTAAGTTCATTAGTGTTACCAGCCTCAGAAATTGTAGCCCAAATAAATGCTTCACAGAGTTCAAGTAACAGACAGATCTCAACATCAACTGTTCAGAGGAGACACTGTCTGTGATTTATTTAGAATTCAAGGCACACTTAACCAGCATGGCTACCACAGCATTCTGCAGCGATACGCCATCCCATCTGGTTTGCGCTTAGTGAGGCTATCACTTGTTATCAAAAGGACAATGACCCAACACACCTCTAGGCTGTGTAAGGGCTATTTGACCATAAAGGAGAGTGATGGAGTGCTCCATCAGATGACCTGGCCTCCACAATCACCCAACCTCAACCCAATTGAGATGGTTTGAGATGAGATAGACCGTAGAGTGAATGAAAAGCAGCCAACTTAGTAGGTAAAAAAAAAAAAAAGGTTTGTCCAAACCTTTGACTGATACTGTACATGTGTCTTTTGTTGTGTGCTGCTCTGTGGCAGGAGTATTGTAATGAAGATCAGGAGATACCTCATCTGAATGAAACCCTGCTGGTCTGTGGACTCTGTGCTGTTTGGCCTTGTTCTAATACACTAAGAGCTTGTGTGACCTAAATCACTTGATCCCTGGTACTGAAGGGGTGGGTGGAAGGACAGACGTGAGCAGGGGTCCTGCCTTTTACCATTCTCACTTCAACCTCACTCTCACACACATATTCGACACACGGACACATGTGCACCTGTGTTCAGGTGTAACTCCAGTGTTTCCAATTGGGGTTGGTGTTCCTTTTTAATTGTGTTTCTTCTCCCTTCATTTCTACACATGTGACATTGTCTTTAAAGGAAAGACACAATGACAAAAAGGAGATGATAAAGTTGTTTCTGTTAACTGGATGTGTGTCTGTTCAATTTGATCTGTGTGTGGCCTTCTACTCATTTTGAGCTTAAAATGTGGGGAGTAGGAGTCGTTTTTGCAAAGGTGAACACTACTGAGAAAATTTTTGATTTCAGAAAATGTGGGTAGAAGAGACATGAGAAATTGAAGGTGAGGGTTGCAACACACAATCACCAGTCTAGTCTTACATTAGAGACATGCCAAGAAGACATTATGGAATCAAAATCAAATTTGTGCAGAATTCAACAGGTTTAGACCTTACCCTTAACCAACAATTCAGTTAAAAAAATAGAGTTAAGAAAATATTCACTAAATAAATGAGAGAAAAAATAAAATAACACAATAAAATAATAACGAGGCTGTATACAGGGGGTACCGGTACCGAGTCAGTGTGCGGGGGTACAGGTTAGTTGAGGTCATTTGTACATGTAGGTGGGGGTGAAGCGACTATGCATAGATAATAAACGGCGAGTAGCAGCAGTGTATAAACAAAGGGGGGTGGGGGTGTGTCAATGTAGACAGTCAGGGTGGCCATTTGATTCACTGTTCAGCAGTCTTATGGCTTGGGGGTAGAAGCTGTTAAGGAGCCATTTGGTGCTAGACTTGGCACTCCAGTACCACTTGCCATGCGATAGGAGAGAGAGCAGTCTATGACTTGGGTGACTGGAGTCTTTGACAATTCTTTGGGCCTTCCTCTAACACCGCCTTGTATATAGGTCCTGGATGGCAGGAAGCTTGGCCCCAGTGATGTTCTGGGCCGTATGCACTACCCTCTGTAGTGCCTTACGGGTCAGATTCCGAGAAGATTCCATACCAGGCGGTGATGCAACCGGTCAGGATGCTCTCGATGGTGCAGCTGTAGAACTTTGAGGATCTGGGGACCCATGCCAAATCTTTTCAGTCCCCGACGGGGAAAAGGTGTTGTTGTGCCCTCTTCACGACTGTCTTGGTGTGTTTGGACCATGATAGTTCGTTGGTGATGTGGACACCAAGGAAAGCCTTTTCCTGTAGTCCATGATCAGCTCCTTTGTCTTGCTCACATTGAGGAAAAGGTTGTTGTCCTGGCAACACATTGTCAGGTCTCTGACCTCCCTATAGGCTGTCTCGTCGTTGTCTGTGATCAGACCTAACACTATTGTGTCATCAGCAAACTTAATGATGGTGTTGGAGTTGTGTTTGGCCACGCAATCATGGGTGAACAGGGAGTACAGGAGGGGCCTAAGCACGCACCCCTGAGGGGCCCCAGTGTTGAGGATCAGTGTGGCAGATGTGTTGTTGCCTACCCTTACCAACGGCGGTCCGTCATGAAGTCCAGGATCCAGTTGCAGAGGGAGGTGTTTAGTCCCAGGGTCCTTAGCTTAGTGATGAGCTTTGTAGGCACTATGGTGTTGAATGCTGAGCTGTAGTCAATGAACAGCATTTTCACATAGGTGTTCCTTTTTTCTAGGTGGGAAAGGGCCGTGTGGAGTGTGATTGATATTGCGTCATCTGTGGATCTGTTGGGGTGGTATGTGAATTGGAGTGGGTCTAGGGTTTCCGGGATGATGGTGTTGTTGTGAGCCATGACTAGCCTTTCAAAGCACTTCATGGCTACAGATATGAGTGCTACAGGGCGGTAATCATTTAGGCAGATTAGCTTCGCTTTCTTGGACACAGGGACTATGGTGGTCTGCTTGAAACATGTAGGATTACAGACTCAGTCAGGAAGAAGTTGAAAATGTCAGTGAAGACACTTGTCATTTGGTCTGCGCATGCTTTGAGTACATGTCCTCGTAAACCGTCTGGTCCCGCGGCTTTGTGAATGTTGACCTTTTTTTAAGGTCTTGCTCACATGGGCTACAGAGAGTGTGATCACACAGTCGTCCTGAACAGCTGGTGCTCTCATGCATGCTTCAGTGTTGTCTCAAAACGACCATAAAATGAATTTAGCTCATCTGGTAGGCTTGCGTCACTGGGCAGCTTGCATCTAGGTTTCCCTTTGTAGTCCGTAATAGTTTGCAAGCTCTGCCACATCCAACGAGCATCGGAGCCGGTGTAGGAGGATTCAATCTTAGCCCTTCTTGCCTGTAGTCCATGGCTTCTGGTTGGGATATGCACGCACGGTCATTGTGGGGACAATGACGTCGATGCACTTATTGATGAAGCCGGTGACGGGGTTCACCTTGGGGTCATGATAGGGGCTGCACCAAATGTTTGATGTATTATAATAATTGATTATGCTTATGTTGTATTAATAGAAGGGGAAGGGCTATAAGACCCTTCCCCCACTACATGTATGGGGTCCTAGACTACAGATGAACAATATATATATTCATTATAAGGTTTAATATTGCTCCACTATTCTTTTCTAGTCTCTGCCTCTTATAAAGAAAAGGTCTGAGAGATGTGTGAGTTATTGCAGTCAAAACAGGGTGTCTGTGAGAAAGTGCCTTAAGGCTAAAAGAGATTCATAGACACAGAACTCTGCAGGGGAGTGAAAGAGATAAGAGACTAGTCAGACATACCACTATAAATCAACTTGGGGAGTGGACATTTACTGCTGAGCCTTTAGATAACACTGGAACTATCGTTTGTATAGCTGTGTATGCATGGGCTTGGTCTCATGAGTAGATGGTGTTGACGTGGGCAGTGACACTAGGGGTTGACTGCAAGCATAATAAAGCAACTTGGACCCTTTCCTATTTGGCAGAACTTACTCGGAAACCTGCGTGCTATGTTGCCGTTGTCAACTTCTGCCTGCAATTGCATTAATAAATTAATGATTGATTTACTTAAAGACATTGTCTGAATGCTCATTTCACCAATAAGCAAATGATTGACAAGGAACAAATCCCAACACCGGTGACTGAGCTGGTATACTCATATTCCAGTCTGTACTAACATATTCCAGTCTGGACTAGCAAAACAGTCCTGTAGCGTAGCATGCGCATCATCTGACAACATCCCTATTGAGCGAGTCACTGGTACTTCCTGCTTTAGGTTTTGCTTGTAAGCAGGAATAAGGAGGATATAATTATGGTCAGATTTGCCAAATGGAGGGCGAGGGAGAGCTTTGCATGTGTCTTGGTGTGTGGAGTAAAGGTGGTTTAGAGTTTGTTTTTCCTCTGGTTGCACATGTGACATACTGATAGAAATAAGGTAAAGTTTGCCTGCATTTAAGTCCCCAGCCACTAGGAGCACCGCTTCTGGATGAGCATTTTCAAATCAAATCAAATGTATTTATATAGCCCTTCGTACATCAGCTGATATCTCAAAGTGCTGTACAGAAACCCAGCCTAAAACCCCAAACAGCAAGCAATGCAGGTGTAGAACATAGCTACCAACTTTGTTTCATACCATCCAGAAAGTTAGTCTTGTTTCATTCGTGTTTGGGATTGCAGGTGTGGATTTATGATTAAATTAAAACAATGAGAGGAAACCAAATATGCTGCTTCTGTTTTGACGACATGGACTACCGGCTGTGTAGTGTAAATGTGAAACGTATAGATATCGGATATTGTATAAGTCAAATGATAGTCTTATTTGCGCATTATGTGCAATTTTCAAATCAAATGCACCCATGCATTGAGTTTTCATGAGAGTGTGTGAATTTGAATGGAACCAGCATCCTATGTACTCAGAGCTGGTTAATCATTTTTCTGAAAACATTGGAAATTTGAAATGGTGTTTCCAAATTGTAAGCCTAATGGACAGCTTTCCTACTCAGTCTTCAATGGAAGGAATTCCACAATCACTGTGAACTACAAAGTGTAGATTTGCATATGAGCTGGCCATAGTGGCACCATAATCAATTGACTACTTTTTGAAAGGAAGATCAGCAGCCTGAAGGCCCCTTGGCAAAGGTTTTATTTCCAGGGCAACCTATGATCAACAACAACCCCCACTCACCACCACTGACCTCACTTTGCTGTTTGGTATTAGAGAATGTTGTGTCTATTTGTGAGTGTGTGACGTGTTTCACAGGAAGTTGCCGATGGCAGTCATGAAGGGGCAGAATGAGATGCTGAAGAATGAGCCTCTTTATACTTGTCAGATTATGTCCTATCTAAGACCATAGATACTTCAATCAGTTTAGATAGATACTTCAATCAGTCTTTCTTCCTACTCGTTCTTTTCTCTCTGGACTTTTTCTCTTCCTGTTCCCTATATACTCTCTGTTCACCCAGACCTGGTATAGACAGCAATGCCCCTCTGCCACAGGATCACTGTGACCTCCTCCTAGATGCCATAGATTGGGCTCCCGAGTGGTGCAGCCTTTCTAAGTCACTGCATCTCAGTGTACAAGGCGTCACTACAGTCCCTGGTTCGAATCTAGGCTATATCACATCCGGCCGTGATTGGGAGTCTCATAGGGCAGCGCACAATTGGCCCAGCGTCGTCCGGATTTGGCCGGGGTAGGCCGCCATTGTAAATATGAATTTGTTCTTAACTGACTTGCCTAGTTAAATAAAGGTTAAAATGCCCAGCTGAGCCGCCTGCAGGTCAGTGTGTTGCTTCCATCCTCAGGGTTCATCTTCTTTTTGTTTATCTACAAAGTTATACTGTTATGAACCCACTTGAGTAGCTAAATGTTCACCGGTGTGGAGCCATAGCAATGGGATTGAGGGTATCTCCAGAAAACATGATTGCATCAAAACAGGCATGTTGTTGTCTGTAGTTGTCTTAAGAACGATCTGGCCTGAATAGCCATATACTGTTATACTCTCCACCCGGCACAGCCAGAAGAGAACTGGCCACCCCCCAGAGCCTGGTTCCTCTAGGTTTCATCTTTACCTGCCTTTCAAGGGAGTTTCTCATAGCCACTGTGCTTCAACATCTGCATTGCTTGCTCTTTGGGGTTTCAGGCTGGGTATCTGAAAAACACTTTATGACTACTGCTGATGTAAAAAGCGCTTTATAAAATGCATTTGATTTGTATTTTAACACGGCACATCTTGAGTGGTACTTACGACACCCCCATCTCTTGTCTTGACTTGGTACGCTCTGAGACCAAGGACCTTTCTTCAGGTGAGAAATGCTACACACATTGTCCTCTTCAACTTGTCTTAATCCAGTCCTTACATACATTATAACGTGATCCCTTTTAGAGTGTGAGGATAATGGATTGTTCAAGAATAATGTGCCAGAACTGAGCAACCAACTCCACAGTGTTACCATTATGGAGAGAACCCTCAGAAAAAGGACCACTGGATATTAGAACTCACTGTCATTTACATAGACTCCTTTACCCTTACCCTCCTGACTGTACCCACCTGGCCAAGCATCTCCCCTCCTCTGACCTGGACCTTGGTTTAGTCTGTCTCTCACCTCTCCTCTTGCCTCAGAGAAGAACTCAGGAGGCCAGGTGGAACCCGCTGATTGGGAGGAAGAGGAGCAAAGGACAGTGGAAGTGATGAAAGATGAAGAGGAGGGTGTAGGGAGCAGTGTCGCTGGAGAGGCTGTTGGGGGTTGATGCCTGTGGAGGAGGAGGGTTAGCAGTAGAGCTGTGCCCCCCTTTAGACAGTGTCTGCACCGAGGACTTTGCACTGAGATGGTGGCGGTGGGGCTGCCAGACAGGACTATACAAAGACTGGCCAGAGACAGGAATAACAGCCTGGGACAGCCCTATAGACAGGAAGAGGCTGAAAGGACAGCAGACACTACGGTATCTAGTGACTCCACCAGGGGGTGATACACAGCTGTCAATATAATCATGCTCACAGTCCTTTGTGTTTTACCAGACAGCCACAGGTGAGAGGGCTGAAATCCTCATGCAGTGGGTCTAGTGTCAGAGTTTGGGGTAGTCATCTGAGGGTAAAGGGGACAGTAGTCATAGAAGTTACTGTTATACTGTAAGAGCTCTCACTTATTTTGTTCCTCCATGATGACACTGATGCTTCTGCCTTTTCCTACTGGTTCCAGTGTCAGTCCCTGGTCTTCCAGCAGCAGCAATGTTGGTATAGGGGTTCTCACATGGCCTCTACACTAACCAGAGTGACGACCCACACAGGAGCCAAGTACACACCATATAAAGCTTCCAGGTCCAGGCGTGACCATCTGATTATAAAATAATATGCCACCAACACTAACTAATAACCCAATGTGAAAGTAAATGTTATTTCTTTGTTTGTTCTGTGCTTGTGAAATGCTGAGAGCTAGCCAGGGGCATGTGACCTGTGGAAGTCTACTCCTCCGTAAAGCACGCCATAGCAGAAGAGACACTCCTAGGCAGCCTTCACTGAATCAGAATTAAGTGACATACTGTGTCTCCAATATAGTCTCTGGCCACGAGCCACCTCTTGTTTTATATCTGTATTGGATCTGTCAGCAGGTATGTGCTCTTTGTGAGTGAGGATGATAAGGACTCGGATGAGGGTTGTGTCCGCTGGAGGAGATGCAGCACTAACAAGGCCACAGAGGGATGTGTGTGGTGGGAGATTTTTTGTAATAGTTTTTTTATTGAACCTTTATTTAACTAGGCATTAACCAAAGACTAAACAGATTACACATTAACCAAAGATAACTCCTGTGTAAGATAGTGTGGGGACATGTCCATTGAATCTTATGCTTGTTAACCGTTGTTCACTCCTAATGGGTAGTTATTCTCCAATGGAGATGTGCAATCACAGGCCTCCTGATGCTCTCTCTCTCAAACCCTTGATTCCACACAGCAGAGGCCTGGGTGTTGCCTGGGGCAGGTGAGGTCAGACTGGCTGAAGATGGAGGAGCTGGCTACCCTCAGACAGGTGAGATTTTCACTCTGCTCATTTCACTCTGCTCTATCTATGTGTGTAGGGCATTTTGTAAATGGAACATCTTACTTTTAATGGCATCCATGAATCTTGCTCATCGTGTTTGTGTTTTGTGTGTTCTTTTGTGTAGTATGTGTTGTTACGAACCGGCTTGTAGACCGTAACAAAGAGGGAGACAACACGGAGATAAAGAAATACAAATATATTTATTAAATAAATTAAACTATGTACAAGTAACAATGGTGTTTGTAGTCAGTAGTGTAAGTGGGTGGATGTTTACATAGATGGTGATAATGAGGGGTGAAGAGGTGCCTAAACAAACACAAAGAAGTCCCAAAATGCCACAACAAAAAACAACACATCTACCTATCTCTCTGATTTGGTCCTGCCGTACATACCTACACGTACGCTACGGTCACAAGACGCAGGCCTCCTAATTGTCCCTAGAATTTCTAAGCAAACAGCTGGAGGCAGGGCTTTCTCCTATAGAGCTCCATTTTTATGGAATGGTCTGCCTACCCATGTCAGAGACGCAAACTCGGTCTCAACCTTTAAGTCTTTACTGAAGACTCATCTCTTCAGTGGGTCATATGATTGAGTGTAGTCTGGCCCAGGAGTGGGAAGGTGAACGGAAAGGCTCTGGAGCAACGAACCGCCCTTGCTGTCTCTGCCTGGCCGGTTCCCCTCTTTCCACTGGGATACTCTGCCTCTAACCCTATTACAGGGGCTGAGTCACTGGCTTACTGGGGCTCTCTCATGCCGTCCCTGGAAGGGGTGTGTCACCTGAGTGGGTTGATTCACTGATGTGGTCATTCTGTCTGGGTTGCCCCCCCCCCTTGGGTTGTGCCATGGCGGAGATCTTTGTGGGCTATACTCAGCCTTGTCTCAGGATGGTAAGTTGGTGGTTGAAGATATCCCTCTAGTGGTGTGGGGGCTGTGCTTCGGCAAAGTGGGTGGGGTTATATCCTTCCTGTTTGGCCCTGTCCGGGGGTTTTCTCGGATGGGGCCACAGTGTCTCCTGACCCCTCCTGTCTCAGCCTCCAGTATTTATGCTGCAGTAGTTTATGTGTCGGGGGGCTAGGGTCAGTTTGTTATATCTGGAGTACTTCTCCTGTCCTATTCGGTGTCCTGTGTGAATCTAAGTGTGCGTTCTCTAATACACTCCTTCTCTCTTTCTTTCTCTCTCTCGGAGGACCCTGAGCCCTAGGACCATGCCCCAGGACCTGACATGATGACTCCTTGCTGTCCCCAGTCCACCTGGCCGTGCTGCTGCTCCAGTTTCAACTGTTCTGCCTTATTATTATTCGACAATGCTGGTCATTTATGAACATTTGAACATCTTGGCCATGTTCTGTTATAATCTCCACCCGGCACAGCCAGAAGAGGACTGGCCACCCCACATATGCTCTCTCTAATTCTCTCTTTCTTTCTCTCTCTCGGAGGACCTGAGCCCTAGGACCATGCCCCAGGACTACCTGACATGATGACTCCTTGCTGTCCCCAGTCCATCTGACCGTGCTGCTGCTCCAGTTTCAACTGTTCTGCCTTATTATTATACGACCATGCTGGTCATTTATGAACATTTGAACATCTTGGCCATGTTCTGTTATAATCTCCACCCGGCACAGCCAGAAGAGGACTGGCCACCCCACATAGCCTGGTTCCTCTCTAGGTTTCTTCCTAGGTTTTGGCCTTTCTAGGGAGTTTTTCCTAGCCACCGTGCTTCTACACCTGCATTGCTTGCTGTTTGGGGTTTTAGGCTGGGTTTCTGTACAGCACTTTGAGATATCAGCTGATGTACGAAGGGCTATATAAATAAATTTGATTTGATTTGATTTTGAACAGTGTGTATGCGTGGAGACAGTCTCCTCGATGTATGGGGGAAAGGTATATTTATCCCCGGGACACACCCGAGCCTAGGTGTGTCCCATTTTGCTGACGACCCTCCCAGCTCCGCCCACTGATATGCTATTAAGGAAAACAAGAGCAGAGAGAAATAATTCGGCAGACAGAGTGGGAGGGTCGTCACAGTGTGTATTTGTCTTTGTGTTGGAGGTTGAGGAGAGCTCCGCTGTGTGAGACTGAACTGTCCCCTGTGTATCCCTGACACCAGCTAACGATAAGATGCGCTGTGTTCTGTGTCCCGACATGCCGTGCTGGAGCAGCTGCATGCGGGGGCGGAGCAGATGGAGAAGAGGAGTCTGGAGGTCAGCCTAAGAGACATCAAAGCAGAGGCAGAAAGCACCAGGTACACACATACTCAACCCTGTTACTGCATATCTAGAAAAACCTAGAATCAGAGATAAAGGATACAGTATGTCCAAACAATCATCTTAGGAACAGCTTATACTGTTTCCATACTGTACTTTACACCTACTTCCCCTACTATATATCTATATTGTCTATACTATTAGGCTGAATTCACAGTGATTTATTGAGTGTGTTGTAGTTTTCGGCTGCAGAGGCAGAGGGACTCCTGTCTGCAGGAGGTCAGGGATCTGGAGGAGCTGGCTGCTCTATGTAAACACAGAACATCCTTGACAGCTCTATTACAATCTAAAAATGATTTGATTATTACAATATTTAATCCCCTATCTCCCCTCCCTTCCCTTCTCCCCCACAGTCTCAGAGAGTGACCAGTGTCAGTATGTCTGTCTCCTTTAACATTGAGAGCTGAAGAAGTTGAAGGAAGAGGTTTGCTTTAGGTAGCATAGTGGTTAGGAACACATCCAGCATGTGAGAGGCTCCGACAACTGGGTTTATTGAAAATTTGCAAAGATCCCCGTATTTCCTTTATGTTCTATCAGATTCAAACACTGATGTTTTTCTTGCTGGTGTGTGTCCAGGCTCATAGGCAAGCTGAGGAAAAGAAAACAGTTGCTTTCAGAAAACAAGCCATCTCTCACACACAGCACATTGAGTCCACACAGAGCTGCATCCAGGTCAGTATCTCAGGATGTCCTGTCCTTTAACCCAACCTCTGAAACAGAGAGTCCCGGGTCATTCTTACAGTTTCCTTTGCAGATAACGGAGGAGGGGGGAAGGAAGGAAGCTGAAGGAGAATCTTAATGAGTAGAAGGGGGTTATGGCTAGGCGAGAGAAGGAGCTGTATGCTGAGGATCAGCAGTTGGTATAGGTTTCTACTCCCTGTGTCTCCTATTCTATGTCAGATGAAATGTATTCTAAAACTTAAACAAACAGGATAACACCGTATCTGTTTCCTACCTTAGATACACAGCACCATAGAGGTAGAGAAAGAATGGGAGGTAGAGAAAGAAGAGGCTTTACAGGTGCAGCGTGGGATACTGGAGGAGCAAGCCCGGGATGCTCTGGAGAGTGAGAGAGAAGAGGAATGCCCTGGCTCTTCAAAACAAAGTGGTGGAACTACAGTAAACAGAACCAAGATCACTGGTCACCAACAAAACATCAGATTTAACTTAATCATCAACTCAATCATCAAGTTTACAGACGACTCATCAGTAGTAGGCCTGATTACCAACAATGACAAGACAGCCTATAGGGAGGAGGTGAGGGCCCTGGGTGAGTGGTGCCAGGAAAATAACCTCTCACTCAACGTCAACAAAACAAAAGAGCTGATTGTGGACTTCAGAAAACAGCAGAGGGAGCACAGCCCTCTCCACATTGATGGGATCGCAGTGGAGCAGGTGGAAAGCTTCAAGTTCCTCTACGTACACATCACTGACGATCTGAAATGGTCCACCCACACTGACAGTGTGATGAAAATCCTCAGAAGGCTGAAGAAATTTGGCTTGGCACCTAAAACCCTCACAAACCTTTACAGATGCACAATTGAGAGCATCCTGCCTGGTATGGCAACTGCACTGCAACTTCGGGGCTCTCCAGAGGATGGTACGGTCTGCCCAACGCATCACCGGGGGCAAACTACCTGCCCTCCAGGACACCTACAGCACCCGATGTCACAGGAAGGCCAAAAAGATTGTCAAGAATATTAACCACCCAAGCCACGGCCTGATCACCCTGCTATCATGCAGAAGGCGAGGTCAGTACAGTTGCATCAAAGCTGGGGCCGAGAGACTTCTATCTCAAGGCCAAGGGGGAGCACAGCCACAAGCAGGCCACATCCACAAGCAGGCCACAGCCAAGCTAGAGCAGCAGAACGACACTGGGCCCAGGAGCTGGGGGTAGTGTCAGGATCTGCAGCACCTGCTGGAACACTGCTCCCTTCAGCTCCCACACAGGTACTCTTTCACACATACACATTCTCATATTCATATAGAAGCACACTATTCTTGATCAGCATATGAATTTGTATATAGTACTGTGTATTCAAATATTTTGTTGTTGTGCTCTATATTGGTGCTGTGCTGCAGTCCTACGGTGGCCCACGCATTCCAAACCCTGCAGGCCCTCAAAGAGCAGTTTCTGCAGACAATCATTCGACCACAGCAGGAGCTGGACTCACAGAGACGCAGCACTCAGCAGCTGAGCCGGGACAAGGTGTGTTCAGGAAGACACACTCACTTAAATACACACAAAAACACACCGATATACAGCCCATAGAAACATGCTTACATTCTTGTTGCGTTACACACACTGTTAAGAATCAGATTTGTGTGCTTTAGGAGCGGAAGTTACGTATTTAGAGAGAACCAATGGGGATAAAGAAAGAGCAGGCCTTGGACTCACTGAAGGAGAGACTCATTCAGGTATAGAGCTGACTATCTTTGTGACAGACACACACACACACAAACACACGTCCACGTCATATGTCCACAAACTGTCCACGTCATATGTTGATGCTACAGGAGCAAATTGAGGAGCTGAGTATTCTGCAGCGGGCCCAGGTGCGGGAGGGTGGAGACGAGGCAGGTGGTGTGGCTGCTTCCCTGCGCAGGCAGCTGCAAGCCAAAGACCAGGAACTGTGCCTGGTGCAGAGGAGCATGGGACAGTAGAAAGAACAGACCACGGCTTGCTTGGCATGCAAGTTTGAGGAGGAGCTGACAGCCAAACTGGAGAGGTTTGTACCATCAAATCCCACATTATGTACACAGAGGGGACTTTTAAAGGACTATTGAAGTAGTCACTTTACTTTTGGCCCATGTTTCTGACGAAGGTGTGGAGGCTTTGGTTATATCATTAACAGACTTTGGGAAGTGTTCTGTTGTGTTCAGCCTTTTCACTTTTTCCACTCCGCAGGTGCAAAGCAAAGTTGTTAAAGGGGTGGTAAGGGACTCTCATTAACTCGTGTGGTGGAAATTCTACCTTTAACTAATAATGAGGAGAGGCAAAATCAATAATCAATCAAGGTATTACTTTTATTGAAAACATATTACCATAATGAGGCTGGTTGCCCCACCCCCACAGGTGAGATGGAGTGAGAGCCTCCCTGTACACAGAGCACAGGATCATTTATATAGTCAAGCTACCCCATGCAAGCATCTCTAAAACACGTGACCCTATGTATGTGTGTGTGGGGGAGACAACTGGGTGAAAAGGTTGCCTCAGTCTGTCGCAACTGAGTGAGGACAATAAGCGCCAGAATGACAGGAAGTCACTCCAGACATACTTTCTCTAACAGTAGCTCAACAGTTCAAGTTGGGCAAGTGCTTTTGACTGTCGGCCCAGATTATATATGGCCGTACAGGTCACCCACAAAACATGTATCTTTGGCCCAGAAACAGGCTCCAAACAGAACAATAGCTCTGTTACTGGTGTGCAGCATATAACCTTTACTCTGTCTCCAGTTAACTTAAGAAGTACCTGTCAGTTTCTGTCATATTCTTGGCTGAGTGCCCAGACGAAATGGGGTCATTCTACACACACAAACAGTTAGAACAGGCCTCTTGTTAATGTGCACACACTTTTCTATCTTTATATGAGTTTGTTAAAGAAACTATCTCAAGCCCAATCCCTAGACCTAAAGAATTATATTTTAGTACACAAGCATTAGTAAGGTTTAACAGAAATTGCCCTCACACTAGTCATCCCATTCTCCTTAGAAAACATCTCAACTCACTGTAGAGCAGCTCTGTTCAGTAGTTTCTACAATGTTATCATACCATTCTGTATATCTCTGGCCCTTCTTTGGACACTGTTAACTAACCTCCAGATGATCAATGCCATACAACTCTCCTTCCGTGGCCTCCAACTGCTCTTAAATGCAAGTAAAACTAAATGTGCACCTGCCTGCCCATCCAGCATCACTACTCTGGACGGTTCTGACTTAGAATATGTGGACAACTACAAATACCTAGGTGTCTGGTTAGACTGTAAACTCTACTTCCAGACTCATATTAAACATCTCCAATCCAAAATTAAATCTAGAATCGGCTTCCTATTTCGCAACAAAGCATCCTTCACTCATGCTGCCAAACATACCCTTGTAAAACTGACCATCCTACCGATCCTCGACTTCGGAGATGTCATTTATAAAATAGCCTCCAACACTCTACTCAACAAATTGGATGCAGTCTATCACAGTGCCATCCGTTTTGTCACCAAAGCCCCATATACTACCCACCACTGCGACCTGTACGCTCTCGTTGGCTGGCCCTCGCTTCATACTCGTTGCCAAACCCACTGGCTCCATGTCATCTATAAGTCTTTGCTAGGTAAAGCCTTGCCTTATCTCAGCTCACTGGTCACATAGCAGCACCCACCTGTAGCGCACGCTCCAGCAGGTATATCTCTCTGGTCACCCCCAAAGCCAATTCTTCCTTTGGCTGTCTCTCCTTCCAGTTCTCTGCTGCCAATGACTGGAACAAACTGCAAAAATCACTAAAGCTGGAGACTCTTACTTTCCTCACTAGCTTTAAGCACCAGCTGTCAGAGCAGCTCACAGCACCTGTACATAGTTCATCTGTAAACTAGCCAATCCAATCTACCTCATCCCCATACTGTATTTATTTATTTATCTTGCTCCTTTGCACCCCAGTATCTCTACTTGCACATTCATCTTCTGCACATTCTACCATTCCAGTGTTTAATTGCTATATTGTAATTACTTCGCCACCATGGCCTATTTATTGCCTTACTTCTCTTATCCTACCTCATTTGCACTTGCTGTATATAGATTTTTCTACTGTATTATTGATTGTATGTTTGTTTTTTCCATGTGTAACTCTGTGTTGTTTGTGTCGAACTGCTTTGCTTTATCTTGGCCAGGTCGCTGTTGCAAATGAGAACTTGTTCTCAAATAGCCTACCTGGTTAAATAAAGGTAAAATAAAAAGTTATATACTTTAGCCATCAAAATTGCACATTAGTTATGCTGTGTCAGGAGAAGATATTTCTTACAGACAATCTATTACATCTAGTTATGTTTGTGGTGCAGAAAGGCACCTAAGGCACAAGAGTAGAAGCAGAGGAAGCTGAAGTTGGAAGGGGAGATGAGATGCATTACTGGGGTTAACATCACCATATAGGACCTGGGGGAGCCTTAACACGAAGCTATAAAGGAGCTTTTTTAGTGCTGAAGTAGTTCACTGGTTAGGATTAACAGGATGCGCCCTTAAAGGTAGGGTAAGGGTTAGGATTAACAGGATGTGCCCTTAAAGGTAGGGTAAGGGTTAGGGTTAGGATTAACAGGATGTGCCCTTAAAGGGTTAGCACAATCCGGTAATTTTTTTTAATTTGGATTATTTTGTGGTGGGTAAACCGATTTAAATAATTTGATTTGAATGGAATTGTAATTGTTTTGTTGGGTAAATGCATTTCATTGAGTTGGATTGAAATGTATTATTTTTGGATGGAAGTATAATTTTTAAATTGGGTAAATGTATTATTTTAAGTTGGATTACAATTATATATATATTTTTTTAAACTCAAAATAATAACTTTACCCAAATTAATCAATAACCCTAACCCTAGAAATAGCCCTAAACCTAAACTTAATCCTCTCTTCATGTCCACACCCCTCCAAAAATAGACGGCTTGGAACGCAATCAATATCAATGTCAATTCTCATCAAATGATTGAGAAGTCTGAAATACGGGACAGATGTAAGTACTGCCCTGGGTAGAATTGTGACATCTGGTCACCATAGAGTCTAGGGCAACCATACTGAACAACAATATAAATGCAACATGTAAAGTGTTGGTCCTGTTTCATGAGCTGAAATAAAAGATGCCAGAAATTTTCCATACGCACAAAAAGCTTATTTCTCTCAAATGTTGTGCACAAATTTGTTTACATCCCTGTTTGTGAACATTTATCCTTTGCCAAGATATTCCATCCACCTGATAGGTGTGGCATATCAAGAAGCTGATTAAACAGCATGATCATTACACAGGTGCACCTTGTTCTGGGGACAATAAATGGCCACTCTAAAATGTCCCCAGTCCACCTGACCGTGCTGCTGCTCCAGTTTCAACTGTTATTCAACTGCCTTATTATTATTCGACCATGCTGGTCATTTATGAACATTTGAACATCTTGGCCATGTTCTGTTATAATCTCCACCCGGCACAGCCAGAAGAGGACTGGCCATCCCACATAGCCTGGTTCCTCTCTAGGTTTCTTCCTAGGGAGTTTTTCCTAGACACCGTGCTTCTACACCTGCATTGCTTGCTGTTTGGGGTTTTAGGCTGGGTTTCTGTACAGCACTTTGAGATATCAGCTGATGTACGAAGGGCTATATAAATAAATTTGATTTTGCTGTTTTGTCACACAATACAATGCCACAAATGTCTAAAGTTTTGAGGGAGAGTGTAATTGACATGCTGACTGCAGGAATGTCCAGCAGAGCTGTTGCCAGAGAATTGATTCATTTCTCTACCATAAGCCGCCTCCAACATCATTTTAGCAGCACGTCCAACCAGCCTCACAACCGCAGACCACGTGTAACCACGCTCATAAAATGGATGACATCCTAAATGATGGGGTAAATGGCCTAAAGGTCACAATAACAAAATGGGTTGTTAAGTTCACGTTCCTCTGGCTTTAAAGCAGTTAAGTTTAACTGCTCGTCTAAAGGCTGGGGAGTGAGTGAATGTTTGATCGACTGACATGTCTGCATATTCAGGAGATGTCTCTATAGGAGATAGGATCACGTGACCAGGCTGCAATCAGAAGGATCCTTTGAAGCTACAAGTCATCTTGTAACAGTTGATTGCTATGTTGCAAGAGAGCTATTGTAATCATCATGCCCAATTAGACATTGGCTAATGTCTAAAGTGCATATTAAGGATACAATCAAAATGTACAATGACGGTGAATTGCATTATTTTTCACATTATTGTAGGTAGAGCATCATAGCCATCTTCCCTCCAAAGCAAACTGGTATATTGTAGCTTACAACACATTACAACAGTTTCAAGACAGCTGACATGCTTCCAGAAAACTTTTTCTTGAATGCCAAAAAAAGGACCAAACCAGCTTTGAAAAGTAACTGTTCTTAAAAACATAACCCCGAGCTAAACACTGAGTATAAAACGTTCATAGTGACAATCTGAGCTCAATGTCTCTACTTCCCTTTGAATGTCTTACACCCTTGTCCTCTGTAAAACAAAGCATTTGCTGAGCACAGGTCATATTTGCTTGCATTTAATGTAACTACAACAAAACAGAGACTTCTCCAAGTTGGCTAAGCAGACCACTTAGCCAAGTTGTTACATTAGGATTACAACAGAGTGTGCTGGCACTGGTCTTAAAGTTTCAACTGAGACATTCCATTAAAGGTACACTATGCAGAAATCCCTCCACCATTTCCTGGTTGCGAAAATTCTATTAGTTCGCCTAATTTCAGTTTATGTGACAAAACAAGCAAGTATAGAATCATTGTACCATCTAAACCGCTGTTAAATATATTTTCCATAACCAAAAATATTGTATTTTCAACTGTGTGCAAAACCGAAAGTAAAAGACACAAAAACGAATCTCAAGAACGGGAAGCATAGAAATAGTGCACATAGAACAGATCTAACACTTCTTAAGGCATCAGCATGCTTCAGTTCAGCTGGTGCCTAGCCAAACCCGGCTAGGCCAGCTGAACAAGTGTGCTCGGATACTCCCTTAAGACCTTTGCTTGAAAAACAGGTAAAAAACGGCAATAGTACCATTTGTCTATTTTGAGACACCGTAGCCTGTATACACTTCCTCAAAGTAGTCAGAATTAATCTAAGATAACTCAAGAAATCTGTCATTAAATTGACGTTTTTCCCAAGGAGATCTTAGTTGCGCAATTCTACATCTAACTAAGATATTTGGTGCAAAACAAGTCGTCTCTTGTTGAATCACAACAAAAACTATTAAAGAATCCTTACGGTTGACCAACCACTGACGAAGGGGCGTAGACTTTGGCTACAGACTTCGGCTTGCCTCAAGAAAAAAACGTTTGCCCGAAACAACCGTTACCGAAGTCCAAAACAAACAAAAACATTTCAAAATGTCATAATATATGCACAAACTGTTCCTAACTGTTTTGGCTGGGAAGCATAAGGACACCTTTAGACTTGCTTTCAATGAGGATGGCAGATCTATAACACACATTTCTATGTGAATTTTGGCAGGTCGCCCAAAAGGTTACATATTATAGCTTTAAAAGGTGTCTTTTGTAAATGACTGTGGCTTTGTGGTACTTGTTACAATTTATCCCATTGCATATTTTCCTGGATCATAGTAAAGACTAAAATCCAGCATTATCTGATTGTAACGCAAAGAAAGGGGTTGCTTGCCCTCTTTTGGCCAAGTGGCATACACATGCCATGCTGCCCAACAGTCTGGTCTTGAACCAAAGTGGACGTTGAATATGGTGGCTTCACACGCTCGTGAGAAATGGGAAACTGGGAAGTCCGACATGATTGTGTTCAAATGCTTTTGAAGTCTTAACAATTCTTCAACCACTAAGATTTTAGCTAGCAAGTTTGCTTAACATTGACAATAGGGTCAAACTAGCTAGATTATCAATATTGATATGGTTGTATTTGTCAAATTGATTGTTTGAAAAGGTGAACGGTCAGTTTTGAAACATCACATCTCGAGTAACAACATTTTCTCAGTTTCCCACTTGTAATTCCAACATGGAGAGTCGTTCAAGTAAAATTTCCACTGGGAACTAGGAGCTTCTGATAACCTTGATAGCATGTGAACGCATATCACTATGAAGCTTTTGGATCTGTCTATGCTGTCTTCTCTGCCTCTCCATGGCTTCTCGAAGGTCAACAAAGTGAACCAAGGCTGAGAGCTGTAGCTGTTCTCGGCACAACTGATGCTGGTTCTCCCAGGCCCTACAGCTCCATGTCCTCCTCTCCAGCGCTGTGGGCACCTGCCCCTGGGCTGCAATACATAGGGGAGTATGTCTCCCCTGGGGTGTTTGTGGGGGTGAGGGAACTCAGAGAGGCACTAGGGCTCGGGGGTTGCCTGCTGGTAATCTGCTGCTTCCTCTGCCTCTGTAGGGAGTCCTTCAGCCGCCGGGCCAGCGCAACCTCTGGGGGACGCCATACTACCAGCTCCATACAGGAGTGGCTCCTACAGTAACAGATGAGGAACAGGTGAGTCGACGAGACTGACAGAGAGAAATAAATAGTGGACAAATCCCAAAGTTATAACGATTATTCACTACTGGCTACAATGACAGATGGGTAGGTACTTCAATTAAAGGTTCCTCTAAGGTGGAGTATAAGAAGGAAAAGGTACGTACACAGACTGGGCCACAGTGTGGGGGAGGATGTCACTGATGCCACGCTGAAGCCCCTCCCTCAGACTGTCAGACATCACCAGCATGGGCCTCCTGGGTGCTGGCTCCACATCCAGGTCCTCATCGTCGTCATCATCCTCCAGGGTGATCCTGACAGAAACAGACTAACTTCACTGTGTGACAGTGTTTATACAGAGTGTGTAATGCACTGTGCAGACAAAATAAATGGTGGTAAAGCTGATACAAATCATATACAGTAATAAAGCACATTATAATTATGATGAGTTATGGCCAGTAGTCTGGACTCTCACATTGCCCCAATATGGTTGCCCCCATATGGTCTCATGACTCACCTCTCCTCAATCTCCTGCAGTCTCCTCTGTGCTGCCTCCACCTCCATGCAGGAGCCTTCTGCTTCTGGGCAGGCCAGAGTGGAAGAAGACCCGGATAAGGGCAGCCCCAGGTCCTGAGTCCCCAGACAGGGCTGGGGGAGTGCTTGGCTAGATGATTCAGGTAGAGGGGGGCTGCTGTTGCCTGGTGGCCAGTTATGAAACACTTTGGGGCTGAGGTAATCCAAAGGATCGCATCCTGCCTCTTCCATCAGCCTCCTCTTTTTGGCACTGCATCCTCTGGAGAACAAACATTGTTTTGAAGCAAATCATTTAACATTTGAAACTAAAATGCGATTCAGAATAAACACTAAATGTTAATATTATTGATTTTTTTTCCATTCTTAACTTACTCGTCATCTGCTCTCCTCCTGTGCTTCCTCATGCATCGTCTCTCCCAACTCCTGAAGGAATAGCAATAAGAGATAAAGAAATGGAAGTGAAATGTAATGTGTTAGAAAGTCTGGTTGTGGCAAATCTCCTGCAAAGCACATGCTTACATATGTGTGTGTAGTGCAGTGCTCTCATCACTAGACTCCTCTACTCACGTGTTTGGGGGCAACACTCCCGGCAGGTGTTGACAGGTATTTGCAGGGCCAATATTGATCCCGATTTCAGTGACGTTGATAAGGCCAGGGAATGAGTACATGGCAGGCAACAAGCCCAGCTCACTGCTCATGGGGCTAGGATGATGCATGATGCCTCAGGTTTAGGTGAGGTGGAAGGTTTGAACAGAACTCTGGATGGTAGATGTGCAAATGGAAAACACAGGGAGGAGGATAAATTGAGTTTTCGAAGACTAATCTAAAATACAAAGATATTATTTAAAAAATGAGCCATTTCACGGGTGGAATTTTTGGTACAGCAGGCATAACTGTTTTGGTCACCAATCCATCATAACAAATACTAACTCACTAGGGTATTGTGGCTAATGTTAGGTGCTAACGCAGAATCATGTAAATTGTTGTCACTCTTGGCTAGGCTAGCTGCCTTTTTTTATATAAAGTTAGGAGGCCCTGAAACTGTAGCTAGCTGGCAAGCTTGCTAACACTAGCTAGCTACTTAAGTCAGCTGGCTAGCTAACTAGTAGCTATCTAGCAAACTTTATTTGGCAGGAAGAAACGCACAGTCTAAAGGGGGTTCACAACAACAGGCAGGTCATGTTGGACCTTGCTAGCTCAGTTAGCTAGCTTGCTAGCCATAGATAGCCGAGACGAATCTATTGCAGAAGAGGAAGGCAAACAAATGAATATTTTGCTGAATATAAAGGGCTACCTTTATTTAACTTGAATCTGTTGCAGTTGGAACTTTTGAACGTATCTAGCTAGCAAACATACCTGTATCACTTTCACTGTGTTTATATAACGTTACCTCCTTATTTTCTCTGTCACGTGTCCCGCTTTTCTGAGAATCAATTCTGGGTTGAATGAATGCAGTTAGGCGCTAACAACAGTGAGCCAAGCACGATTCGCAAATGTTCATGAAGAATCGAGGCACGCAAAAAAAAACACTCGTGACGTTCTAGAAAATAAGTGAGCACTCGCTTCTGGGACTTGTAGTTGTAAAGGGAAAATATATTGTAGTTTATCAAATCACAGGTCATGTGACTCGACCATAAGAGCGATGTCAACATAAAATCAGTTTGTACCGAAATCTGTACCCAAACGCTTTCATAACGACAAGTTCGCTCTACAGGTAAGTGACGTATATCTTGACCATTACAAGAAGATTAGTAATGTTTGAAATGTAATGTTTGGGATAGATCATCTGTGCCAACAAACAATAAGGTATGGATGGACACTGCATGTTATTTTCACTTCAGAGTTGGCTACTGAACTTAAATCTATTGAGACCAGCTGTTTTTTTCCTCTATAGGTTGGTCAGAATGTATACCCTATACATTCTTAGTGGACTGCTGGCACTGGTTACAAGCAAACCCTGTGGTAACTATAATTTATCCCTGAAACACAATAACACCTGATTGGTAAACATGTGCATGCCTCTGTCTAGGCCTGAGTTTCCTCACAAATGTATTTACTCAAAACAAGTTATTCGAAGAGCCAGTTGGAAAGTATAGAGGTGGAGGTATAGAGGTGGACCAGGTACCAATTCATCCACTGGCAGTGGATCCACAACCCCTCTTGTTGAACAAATCTTCTGTGATGCAAATAATCTCACATGTGTCCTGTCACCTCTGCTCTGTTGATGTTCTGTCATTTGATGCACAGAATGTATTTCATGTCGCTAAGGTGTTCTTATCAGTACATATGTCTATGTCAGGGCCTGAAAAACCCCACTGGCACTGGGCAGAATCTCAATTGCATACTCCTTGTGTCCTCTAGCCTCCTTCTCAAAACCCATTGGAGGAGATCAGAGAAGAGGGACAGTGGGTTTTGAGAAGTGTGCAATTGAGATTCTCTCTGAGCCGGTTGTACTTGTCATGTGTCAATTACATCAAGGTGACCGTTGGAGAAGGCATTCTTAGGACACTGGCTGCCTTGTGGAAATTCCTTTTGGTTATTAAGTTGCTAAGGTCTTTGCTTCTCCATTGTGTGTGCATGATTGCTGATACAGCACAGGAAACACACTGGTTGTGCAATGCTTTGACCTCGATGACACTTTATATGATCTCAGTGAGCACACAACAGGTCTTTTGTCGTCTTACTGTGGGTTTATTAGTCATATCTCATATCTCTTGGTAACATTGGAAGTTATCCTTAGGCAAGTTATTTAACTTGTGGTTATGCTAAACGTGAAGTGATTTTACTTCCATACGGCATCATTTTCTTGTTTCTTCAGTTTTCAATCTGTATTGTGTGTCCAGATCCTGTAGGATCAGAGCCTGGTGAGCTGCTCCTCTCACTCAATAAGAATCTGCTGCGTTCTCTGGAGGATGAAGGAACGTCCCCCAATCCCAGTGTGCACCTGGCCCTGCGCCTGTCCACTCACCACAACCTTGGCATGGAGAGTGATCACCTGAATGCACTTAAAACAGGTTTACACACTGACATTGAGAGGTAAAATAGCATGTTTATAAAGCCCTTCTTAATAAGTGCAAACATCATTTTATGTATTCCATGTCTTAAAAATGACCTGCAGTGTGGTTGTATTCAATTTCTTGTTTTCAGTTACAATTGATACTTTCAAATGGCCACTGGACTATTTACATTGACACTGCTGCTACTCGCTGTTTATTATCTATGCATAGTCACTTCACCCCTACCTACATGTACAAATGACCTCGACTAATCTGTATCCCTGCACACTGACTCGGTATCAGTACCCCCTGTATATAGCCTCCACATTGACTCGGTATCAGTACCCCCTGTATAAAGCCTCCACACTGACTCGGTATCAGTACCCCCTGTATATAGCCTCCACACTGACTCGGTATCAGTACCCCCTGTATATAGCCTCCACACTGACTCGGTATCAGTACCCCCTGTATATAGCCTCCACACTGACTCGGTATCAGTACCCCATGTATATAGCCTCCACACTGACTCGGTATCGATTTATCCGGAGGCTGCATTCATTGTAGCTGGGGATTTTAACAAGGCTAATCTGAAAACAAGACTCCCTCAATTTTATCAGCATATCGATTGCGCAACCAGGGGTGGAAAGACCTTGGATCATTGTTACTCTAACTTCCGCGACGCATATAAGGCCCTGCCCCGCCCCCCTTTCGGAAAAGCTGACCACGACTCCATTTTGTTGATCCCTGCCTACAGACAGAAACTAAAACAAGAGGCTCCCACGCTGAGGTCTGTCCAACGCTGGTCCGACCAAGCTGACTCCACACTCCAAGACTGCTTCCATCACGTGGACTGGGAGATGTTTCGCATTGCGCCAGATAACAACATTGACGAATACGCTGATTCGGTGTGCGAGTTCATTAGAACGTGCGTTGAAGATGTCGTTCCCATAGCAAAGATTAAAACATTCCCTAACCAGAAACCGTGGATTGATGGCAGCATTCGTGTGAAACTGAAAGCGCGAACCACTGCTTTTAATCAGGGCAAGGTGTCTGGTAACATGACCGAATACAAACAGTGCAGCTATTCCCTCCGCAAGGCTATCAAACAAGCTAAGCGCCAGTACAGAGACAAAGTAGAATCTCAATTCAACGGCTCAGACACAAGAGGTATGTGGCAGGGTCTACAGTCAATCACGGACTACAGGAAGAAATCCAGCCCAGTCACGGACCAGGATGTCTTGCTCCCAGGCAGACTAAATAACTTTTTTGCCCGCTTTGAGGACAATACAGTGCCACTGACACGGCCTGCAACGAAAACATGCGGTCTCTCCTTCACTGCAGCCGAGGTGAGTAAAACATTTAAACGTGTTAACCCTCGCAAGGCTGCAGGCCCAGACGGCATCCCCAGCCGCGCCCTCAGAGCATGCGCAGACCAGCTGGCCGGTGTGTTTACGGACATATTCAATCAATCCCTATACCAGTCTGCTGTTCCCACATGCTTCAAGAGGGCCACCATTGTTCCTGTTCCCAAGAAAGCTAAGGTAACTGAGCTAAACGACTACCGCCCCGTAGCACTCACATCCGTCATCATGAAGTGCTTTGAGAGACTAGTCAAGGACCATATCACCTCCACCCTACCTGACACCCTAGACCCACTCCAATTTGCTTACCGCCCAAATAGGTCCACAGACGATGCAATCTCAACCACACTGCACACTGCCCTAACCCATCTGGACAAGAGGAATACCTATGTGAGAATGCTGTTCATCGACTACAGCTCGGCATTCAACACCATAGTACCCTCCAAGCTCGTCATCAAGCTCGAGACCCTGGGTCTCGACCCCGCCCTGTGCAACTGGGTACTGGACTTCCTGACGGGCCGCCCCCAGGTGGTGAGGGTAGGCAACAACATCTCCTCCCCGCTGATCCTCAACACTGGGGCCCCACAAGGGTGCGTTCTGAGCCCTCTCCTGTACTCCCTGTTCACCCACGACTGCGTGGCCACGCACGCCTCCAACTCAATCATCAAGTTTGCAGACGACACAACAGTGGTAGGCTTGATTACCAACAACGACGAGACGGCCTACAGGGAGGAGGTGAGGGCCCTCGGAGTGTGGTGTCAGGAAAATAACCTCACACTCAACGTCAACAAAACTAAGGAGATGATTGTGGACTTCAGGAAACAGCAGAGGGAACACCCCCCTATCCACATCGATGGAACAGTAGTGGAGAGGGTAGCAAGTTTTAAGTTCCTCGGCATACACATCACAGACAAACTGAATTGGTCCACTCACACAGACAGCATCGTGAAGAAGGCGCAGCAGCGCCTCTTCAACCTCAGGAGGCTGAAGAAATTCGGCTTGTCACCAAAAGCACTCACAAACTTCTACAGATGCACAATCGAGAGCATCCTGGCGGGCTGTATCACCGCCTGGTATGGCAACTGCACCGCCCTCAACCGTAAGGCTCTCCAGAGGGTAGTGAGGTCTGCACAACGCATCACCGGGGGCAAACTACCTGCCCTCCAGGACACCTACACCACCCGATGCTACAGGAAGGCCATAAAGATCATCAAGGACATCAACCACCCGAGCCACTGCCTGTTCACCCCGCTGTCATCCAGAAGGCGAGGTCAGTACAGGTGCATCAAAGCTGGGACCGAGAGACTGAAAAACAGCTTCTATCTCAAGGCCATCAGACTGTTAAACAGCCACCACTAACATTGAGTGGCTGCTGCCAACACACTGTCAATGACACTGACTCAACTCCAGCCACTTTAATAATGGGAATTAAATATATCACTAGCCACTTTAAACAATGCTACCTTATATAATGTTACTTACCCTACATTATTCATCTCATATGCATACGTATATACTGTACTCTATATCATCGACTGCATCCTTATGTAATACATGTATCACTAGCCACTTTAACTATGCCACTTTGTTTACATACTCATCTCATATGTTATACTGTACTCGATATCATCTACTGTATCTTGCCTATGCTGCTCTGTACCATCACTCATTCATATATCCTGATGTACATATTCTTTATCCCCTTACACTGTGTATAAGACAGTAGTTTTTTGGAATTGTTAGTTAGATTACTTGTTCGTTATTACTGCATTGTCGGAACTAGAAGCACAAGCATTTCGCTACACTCGCATTAACATCTGCTAACCATGTGTATGTGACAAATAAAATTTGATTTGTATCAGTACCCCTGTATATAGCCTCCACACTGACTCGGTATCAGTACCCCTGTATATAGCCTCCACACTGACTTGGTATCAGTACCCCCTGTATATAGCCTCCACATTGACTCGGTATCAGTACCCCCTGTATATAGCCTCCACACTGACTCGGTATCAGTACCCCCTGTATATAGCCTCCACACTGACTCGGTATCAGTACCCCCTGTATATAGCCTCGTTATTTTATTGTTTTACATTGTATTATTTTGTACTTTAGTTTATTTTTATGTTTTTTTTTTACTCTTCTTGAACTGCACTGTTGGTTAAGGGCTTGTAAGTGAGCATTTCACAGTAAGGTCTACACTTGTATTCGGAGCATGTGACAAATAGTTTGATTTAAGATTATATTGAATAATCTTTACCTTCAAAAACCTTCCGTCTCTCTGCCTTACCCTGTATCCTCTCCTTTCAGCTCTCTGGCCAACAGCCAGCCAGTGGTGGGTCTCCTGGCCCTGTACACTCTGGCCCTGAAGGCCTCCTGCTACGACCTCAACACCCTGACCTTCACTGTCAATCAGAGGAGCGAGACCCTGCTGACTCATCTCAAGAGACAGATGGAACTGGAGAAAGACCACATCGCCTGTAAGCCTCTTCATTCCTCCATCTATCTCTACCATCTTTGTTAATGCTCTATAAAATGTCTGCCATTCTTTGTTTGTTCTCAGTTGCTGTTAATTATTTTGTCTGCTATGTCTGTCTTTCTCTGCTGCAGTCAGCCAGCGTCCTCTGACTAACTACTACCAGTATTCTCTGGGCGTGCTGGCACTGTGTGTGAGTGGAGTTAGAGTCAACTCTCACGTCAGCAACAAGCTCATCAGGGCTGTAGGGCATGGACATATCAAACATGAAGCCTCCGATAGCATTGGTAAGTCTGACCTAGGAAATTCAGTAGCCTCTCTCTACTCTGAATCTGTTTTTCTATAGTTAAGCTGTTTAAAAATGTATTCACTCACACTGGCTCCCTCTCAATTTGATTCTATATAGGTGATTTCATGGAGATGACTCTATAGCCTTGCTTAATCCCCTCTGTCCTTTTTTAGACACGTTTGCCATGGCTGGGATGGCCCTGCAGTGCCTGAAGGAGTCTGACACCCAGGTGCAGGATGCTGCTCTGGACAAAGCCCTGGACCTCATCAAGCTGAAGCTACTGGACTCCCAGCGGGCTGATGGTCACATGGGCAATGAGTTCAGCACAGGCCTGGCAGTGCAGGTAAGGACTGGACCACTTTCCCTCTCGAGGCCTATATTAACATGTGCAGCATTTAAGTAAATGACTGATTGGTGCAATACAAGCATTTTGCATGCCAATAACATGGTGTCCCAGGCCCTGCTGGCGATGGGCAGCCAGGTGCAGGAGTGTGCAAGCTCCATGGAGGCCATGAGGTCAGATGTGAGGAAGGGAACCTATCTCAACCCCATGGCCATGTCCCAAACTCTGCCTGCTCTCCAGCAGAAATCCTATCTGCAAGTCAAGGGCAAGGAGTGCCGCAATGAGGATGGCAAGTGCTGCATTATCACCTAACCAAATAGTGGTCAATCTGTTTTTGAGGTGTGAGCCTCCTCACTCTGCTTTTTTGTGGTTTTCCACTGCAGACAGCCTGGTCCTGGAGGCCAGGGAGCCAGTGACGGTGTTACAGAGTCATACCAACGTAGCCCTGAAGGTGGAGGTGGTCAAATCGCATGGGGCATCTGCTGTCTATTCTGTGGATGTGCCAACGGGCACCTCGTTGGTTGATGCCCTTGAACTCCTTCAAAAGACCAACATTGACTTCACGTGAGTTAATGGGGCGCTTCTGTTTTTTTGGTTGAGACATTAATCAAGTTCCAAATGTATACTTTTTGGTGAGCTAATTTGTCTTGTATAAAAAAAAAACTTTATAACTTCCCAGTGTTGTGAATAGCTTAAAGTGTCCTATCATAAGTAGAACATTATGAATTGTCCTCCTTGCTCCATCCTCTGCCTACACTGCAGGTTTGAGAAGGAGACCAGCCTTTGGGGACCTTTCCTGAGTGTGGTGAATGGGGAACTGGCTAGACAGACCGACCGCAGATACTGGCACCTCTCCTCAGACGGCAACACTCTCAGCCAGGGTAAGAACACAGAGGGTTATGTGGCATAGTCAACACAAACAAATGCACATGCAAAAGATAACTTTCTTATGTCGTTTACTAGTTATTACTCAACACTACAATTAACGTCTTAACTGCTTTGATCTAAACATTGATTTCCTCACTATTGTGACTAAAAATCAATGATTTGTTTCTCTATTAGGTATCAAAGATTTCAAGATTGAGACGGCTCAACAGATCACCATCAAAAACACCAGATACTGAGAATCAAAATGTGTGAAGCACAGTGATTGACAAATGTGTCATGTCAAATTATCTGATGGGAAAGCAATCCAGCTCAAAAATGTGCTTTGTACTGTATGAGATTTTAGGAGTAAAAAATCGGAGATTTTAGGATCCTTAAAGGTTTGCAACATCTTTTATGGACTTGATTCAGTCCCCTGGGGAGTGAAAATTCACTGTTAATTTTAGCAGACAATCGACTCAATAAATTTTTACTTCTACCTCTATGGATTATTTTACTACACACATTCTGTGAATTCACATTTTATAGAGAGGTATAACAAGGCAATTATACTATCTGTTAAATGTGTGGTTTGAACATTTTTGCATTTGAAGAAACAACATGATAATAAACCATTGGATACATTTGTCTGCTTTATTTTGCTAGTTGTTACAGAAATATGATAGTATTAGTAGATATTTTGTATCCAGGCATTTTAGCTCTATTGTCTTAAGGGTTGGGGTGGACAGTGTACCAAAAAAAAGTAGGCTGAGCCTATACTACTGTATTATTAAATAATTATGTGAAGGTGAGAATGAAATAAAACTCAAATCACCTCCTCACCCTTACAATTCACACCCAGAATCAACAGCAGGTGGCAGTAGCTATGCACCAGCTAAAATTATTTTTAACGCGACAACCGGAAATGCAGGGCTGCTGTCCAAAACATTCGGCTTTAGCAAGCGTGTGACAAATTGAGACGTCTGAGAAGCCTAAAATAAATAAAACGCTGCCTTTAGAAGAGCATTAATTCAACTTCTATGACGGCGCTGTAAACTATATTTTAATGTAATGATGTTCAAATCATGCCTCTTGTGTATGCTATTTAATGGCCGAACTTGGCATTGATTTATTGTGACAGCTAGCTATAACGTTACTGTAGCCCCAAACAGTTTGTTTGACCTAGCGATAGCTAGCCATCTGGTCACTGATGTCATGTACTCATTCTACCGGTTCCTGGTGTTGAATCTGATTTCCCATTGTAAAAACCTCACAGTCTCGTTGCGATATAGCGGATCGGTTAAGCGGCATGTTTTGAGAAATCGCCGAGACGAAAATCCAGTGCTTCTCTACTCAGCAATTGCGAGAAGGGCGACCAACCTCTGCCTGTTGCGCTCACCACACTGTCATTCAAGCACCGGGCCAATGGACGACATTAACCGAGTTAAGAGGGTCTCTATTGAAGGCAACATTGGTGAGAGTGAGCATGATTTTCAGGCAGTTGGAGTAAATTTGAGGTGACGAGTAGAATATTGACTTGAGGAAGTTGATCGTGGAGAAGATGGCGGAAACTGGGGTTTTGTTTGAAACTGTTTAGTGAGTCCGGTGGAGCTAATAGTACAGAAGGTGAGAATGAGTGGCGAAGAAAAGGGGAAACAAAAGAAGCAACGCTGTGGTGTAAAATAGGACACTAGACTTTTTTGCTGTCAGAGTGAGGGATTTGGATCAATGCTACTTGGGAAATCCGTTTAACGTCTCAAGGAAAATCTGTCATGTGTATTGGAAGGAAGTGTGGAGTCTGTGAGAGTGGTCGTATTTCGATTTTTTTTGTGTCTGCGGAGCAGAAGAAGCGTGCTTTAAGACTCAAAAAGATATAGGAGTGGAATATTTCCTGTATGGATTTTCGTAGCCAGGCGCATATCAAGGGAGTTATTTCTGGGGTGGCTCAGGAAAAAGGCAGAGGATATTACTGAAGACATCGATGGAGTGGTTGGTGCACGTTGACTGACCTGTATGGTGGATGGAAAAATGAATTCACTTCATCCATGCTACTGTTCTTTGATGAAGTCTCTCCCTTCTCATATAAAGTTAGGATTAATGAAATACCCTGTAAGAGCTTTTGTGCACACGCCCCTTCAGTGTCATACATGTAAAATATTTGGTCATGTGTATAGAAGGGAAGAGTATCTATGCCAGATGAAGTGAAATGTTGCAACTGTAAAGGTGATCATGCCCCTGAATTCCTGGAGTGCCCTGTTAGGGTGAAGGCGAATGAGGTGGCGAGGGTAAGGAGTGTCCAGCGTGTCTCCTATCTAGAGGCGGTGAGAAGAACAAGTGGCAGGGAAGAAACTGATAGTAGAGCCACCACAACCAGTGAAGGGTCCTCATCAACTGAGGGATTATGAAATGCTACATGTTAAAAAGGTGGACTTGGTATTATTTATTGCAATGGTCATAAACTGTACAGCATAAGCGGAGGAGAAGTCTAAGAAAATGGGAATCATTGTGAATGCCACTGAACGTTTTTGGGTCTTCGTGATCCGCAGCCGAGGCCGTGCAAGAATTCCTGTCGGTGAATGTACTGCCATCACAGGCCCCTGAGCCTGTGTAGGGATGTATTTTGGAGTGGACTGTGACTGAAGAAGTGGGATGGGTTTTCGTAGTTGATGTGTTTTATTTCGTATGATGTTGTTTTCCCCCTTTCCCGCAATGTTTTGTTGTTGTTGTCTTATTCAATATCCCGTCCAGCTGGTGGCGGTAATGCACCATTAAGGTTGGATGCCAACCGCCGTTAAACCCCATCGAAGAAGAGTATTGACTTGTCTGGGTTGGTGATGCTGTTCTTGTTCTATGCAATCTTCAGCGGTAGGAAAGTCAACATTCGCGCAACTGCTGCAGTTTGCTGGCCAAGACTGGGAAGTGGTTCCTGAGCCCGTGGGGAAGTGGCAGAGCATCGAGAGTGGGTCTTCACAAGTAAGTTAATCACCAATGTTGACAGCTTATGAATGTGGGTCTTGAATGGTCACGTATTCATATGGCATATTATTAAAGATAGTTTACATTGTCTCCTTAAATTAAATGTTGTTAGCTACACAATCAATAAGAGAGACGGGCTGGGGAAAATCCTTATTTATTGTATGTTTTATCTAATTGCTTAATCACTTTGTTCTGGCCCATCTCATCAGCAGAAGGTCAGTAACCTGTTGGATATGATGTACCAGGACCCTCAGCGCTGGTCCTACACCTTTCAGACCAACTCCTGCATGAGCCGCATGCGCACCCAGCTGCAGCCACCACCAGCACACCTGTTCAGAGCAGAGGGCGTCCCTGTGCAGGTCTTTGAGCGCTCTGTGTACAGTGATAGGTAAGAGGATGGGGAGAGGGCAATTGATGCTGCTGCTTGATAGTTTGTGCAGCTGTGCCCATGCTGCCCGTCTCCATTGCCTCCCCATACACATTTAATTTCTTCAGGTATGTATTTGCCCTGAACATGTTTGAGCTGGGCTGCATCAACTCTACTGAGTGGGCTGTCTACCAGGACTGGCATTCCTTCCTGGTGGAACAGTTTGGCCGTCAGGTGGAACTGGAGGGCATCATTTACCTCCGAGCCCCCCCACAGGTACAGCCTTACATTCACTCTAGTATAAGTTGCTTTTATCAAGGGTGACTCACAAGCCATACAACATTTCCTAAATATAATTAAATATGAGTATCTGTACACATGTGAGTACAACTCCGCCGAAGGTTTTGGGAGGTTACAGTTGATGTTTTGTAGTAGATTGTGTAAGGTTTGGATTGTGTTTGTGTTCCTGTCAGAAGTGTATGGAGCGTCTGGGACAAAGGGGGCGGGTGGAGGAGAAAGGAGTGCAGCTAGACTACCTGGAGAAACTACACACCCAGCATGAGAGGTGGCTCATAGACAAGAGCACTAAGTGAGTACGCAACATGTTTAGACAAACTAACATATCCTGTTGTTCCACTCAGTTTTTATTATGTGAGACTTTCCCTTGATTGTTATCTTATACTTATGAAGTGATGATGCTAAGATCTTTTGAGGTATTACATTTCCCGTTGTTGAATTTGCAGCAATGGTCAGTGTAATTCTGAAGGTTCTTGGGTGTTGTAATGGTCCGTGTTTCATGCAGTGACTTTCTCTCTCCTTAGGCTGCACTTTGAGCAGTTGACCCGGGTGCCTGTATTGGTGCTGGATGCCAGTCTAGAGTTTGAGGAGGACCCTAAGGTGTGGGACAAATTTATCACACAGGTATGGGACTCATATTTTTTTTCTACATTCATGCACAACTACACACACATGCAAATACCTACCTCTTGATCTGAAGGTTGTACCACAGTTTGACGGTCATATCTAGATGGGATACGGCTTTTGTCAAATTATGTATTTTTGGTGCGTTTTCGAACCCTAACCCATTTCCTCACCTTAAACCAAGTCTCCTAACCTGCTATGTTAATTCTACTTACCTGCTGTAGAAGTTCTCTTTAACCTACTACGAAAAGTAAATATTGGGCTTTCGACTCTGTCAATCACCTTATTCTTATTGGCAGACTCAATAGCCTTGATTTCTCAAATGACTGCCTTGCCTGGTTCACCAACTACTTCACAGACAGAGTTCAGTGTGTCAAATTGGAGGGCCTGTTGTCCGGACCTCTGGCAGTCTCTATGGGGGGACCCCAGGGTTCAATTCTCAGGCCGACTCTTTTCTCTGTATATATCAATGATGTCGCTCTTGCTGCGGGTGACGATGTCGTCTACAAAATAGCTTACAATACTCTACTCAGACTGCATCCAGTTTGCTATCACAGTACCATCCGTTTTGTTACCAAAGCCCCTTATACCACCCACCACTGCGACCTGTATGCTCTAGTCGGCTGGCCCTCGCTACATATTCGTCGCCAGACCCGCTGGCTCCAGGTCATCTAAGTCTTTGCTAGGTAAAGCTCCGACTTATCTCAGCTCACTGGTCACGATTACACGCACTTCAGCAGGTATATCTCACTGGTCATCCCGAAAGCCAACACCTCCTTTGGCCACCTCTCCTTCCAGTTCTCTGCTGCCAGTGACTGGAATTAATTGCAAAAATGGCTGAAGCTGGAGACTCATATTTCCCTCACTAACTTTAAAACATCAGCTATCTGAGCAGCTAACCAATCGCTGCAGCTGTACATAGTCCATCTGTGAATAGCCCACCCAATCTACCTACCTCATCCCCATATTGTTTTTATTTACTTTTCTGCTCTTTTGCACACCATTATCCCTACTTGCACATAATTTGCTCATTTATCACTTGTGTTAATCAGCTAAATTGTAATTACTTCGCAACTATGGCCTATTTATTGCCAACCTCACACCATTTGCACACACTGTATATTGACTTTTTTTTGGTGTGTTATTGACTGTACGCTTGTTTATTCCATGTGTAACTCTGTGTCCTACTGCTTTGCTTTATGTTGGCCAGGTTGCAGTTGTAAATGAGAACTTGTTCTCAACTAGCCTACCTGGTTAAATAAATAAAAATATTTATAGAAGCTGTATCCCTTCTAGACAAAACCCAGTTTGCCCACATGGGGGAACTTATGACAGTCTTGCTGTTGGAAAACATTTAACTTGGCTTCAAAGACCTGAATTTTTACCTTATTGTTTGTCTTCAATATTAGTAGTAAGGTGCTAATATGTCATTAACATTTGATGTTTTCACATTTGAATATTTCTGATGTCTTGTGTGTTTGATATTAAGTATTTATTGGAGTTGTATGAGGTTGTTTGATATATTGGGTTCTTGGTGGTCTCTTATTTCCCTCTACTTAGGTGAAGGATTTCTTCAGTGGACTATGAGGTACAGTCAGTTGTGCGGCTATGAACTCGATGGGATCAAGATATCTGCAACCATTTGGACCTCAGTCAGTTTTTGGCATTTACAAATGTAAACTTGCAACTGTTCTGTCTGATTTATCCCCCACATCCTTTCACTATATCCTCACTTATTTTGGGGTATGTCAAACTTCCAATTGTGGGGTTTCCGTTGGCTAATTACAGATTTCAGTATGCAGTTTGTGAATATAGAATCAGATCTATATTGGACCATATTCAACATAAATAAAGAAGCAGATTTTGGATTGTTATCTGGGAACTGTAAAAAAATAAATAGGCCACAATCTGATGCAAAATTGGCTGGTGTTATGGGAATTCTAACCAATCAGGAGAGACTTTCTTCATACAATCATACTTTAATATCAATGAATTATTGCAATTATGGAGCTGGTCAATGTTAAGGTCTTAGTGGGCCTAAAAATGGTTCCACCCCTCCCCAGCAGATCACCTTGTTTTCTTCTTGTGGCTATGTGTATCGGGATAGCGCACAAACAAGTAATGTTAGTTCCGTTACTCCTCTGTTCAAACCAGACTCTGTTCACCTCATATCTCCACACAGCTGTGCCCTTGAAAGATATGAGAAGAACGGGTTGGACTGAGACACTGGTCTCTCTCAGGAGGCAGAGTGGAAAAATACCTTCAAACAGACAGTGGAAATGTAAAGGTTTAAGGCTCATACAGCACATGTGCATAAAAGTTTAGCATTAAGAACTATTAAAGTAATTCTTCATCACATTGTCTCTGCTACTGTATACAAGATTAAAGCGCTTATACAGGATTTTTCCCCTTACACTGGTCAAGTAGTCTGTTACAGATGTTGTTTCTCCTCTATATTGGTTGACTTCAATGTTACTTTGGGTATTTACTTATTCCTGTATTTATGGTGTCAGCATTGCATCCTATTTGAGCTGCTTTGACATGTAATTCAGAATACCACATCAATACATATTTTGTAGCCAAATCTGATAAAAGGTTAATAAATTGAATTAAAGTTGTGGTTTATTTAATTATTTTGTATACCTTTTTTAGATTTTGTTATTATCGAGTATAAGCTTTATTTGCCAATGTCTTCATTGTAACGCAGTATAAATTGGTTCAGATTCACAGTTGACCAATTCAACAACATGCAAAATATTGCTTTAAACGTGGACATCGGTTTCGAGAACTAATCTTGGAGGATTTAATAATTCAACTAAAACTAATGTAGGCCTCCGCCAATTTCAAAAGATACGTTTTCAGGCAAATGTATTAAATTCCAATCAGTTAATATTTTCCCACGATCAATGGATCCGATACGTTGGAAAGCATCAATTGCATGGCTTTTACTACCTAATGTAAGAACGTCAATAGGTTTCGATTTCATAATATTGATAGGCAGAAAACCGATAAATAATTGTTTTACTACTGTCAAGAATCTTTGGTCATGCGAGTTTTTCATGAACATTTTCAATTGACTTTTGTTTAATGTTTAAAAAAAGGCGGCCAGGATAATGCAGAAACTTTAATGAACTATTCAATAGTAATGACTATTTAGAAACAAGCAATGGTATACATAACTGGTTAATAAAAACGATGTGTCTTTTAGTGGAATCTGAATCTCCACATGGTTTGTCTAATGAAAATAGTTTGAGATGTTTTAACTAATATTACTGTTTTTTAAAGTGTGAAATCAAAAGGGGTTCTAACAGCTAGGATCATCCATCAACTAGGAGTAGAGTCCTACGACCTAATGAATGTAAATGTCTGGATAGTTTCGACAGACAATGACCTTGGCTAAATGCTGTCTTGTTGTCGTCCCTCTGATGTGCACTGGGGATCAATCAGAGAGTTGTTAAGAATGGCTGGAGTCAAAGGGCAGCTGTCCACTATAAATGCCCTGTTTTCTTCTGTCTGGACTTCTGTCTGCTCACAAGCTAGAAGGCGGCTGACTCGTTGATGCCATCTTCTCTTTACTTTTCAACGTGACTTAACGCTACAGTGGAAACACCGCTTCTGTCAAAAATGGAATGCTTGGCATGGCTCGTCCTTTGCGCGCTCCTCATCTGTTTTTTCAGGCTTGGCAGTTCAGAGAAACTGTCGCACCATTCCCGGTATCACAAGAGCGCACCCGAGTCCAGTTTAGGAAATCTAAATTCGTACCATCCCAGCAGGTACCCTCTCTACATGATGCAGCTGTACCGCTCCTTCAAGGCTGCAGACTCCTCACAGTCCACGGCTGTCAACACCGTCAGCGCAGCGGATGCCAGCCACTTACTGCGGCATTCTGACTCAGTCATCAGTCTCATAGCAAAAGGTGGGTATTGGTTTTAGTTTGTGTTAGGCATATTAAAACGTGTTACGGTCTATTGGAAACACTTTCAGGTTATTCTTATTTTGTTTCGTTGGTTTGGCATTTTGAATTAGCGTTTCAAACATTTTACCACATTATTGAACTGGCCATTCAGTTTGACACGTCTTTAACTTGTCACTTTTTGGACCAATAATACTTAGTTTGACGTGTGTATTGTAGTTTACGATAATGTGTTTTGACTTGTAGTTCAAGCAAGCGTCCGAGCCAGGTTAGATCTCTTCACACATGTCCTCTCCATCACTGCCAGCCACTTTGGTTGCAGGGTGTGTTATCTGCGTTTATCAGATCTTCCCTCTTTACAACCCAGAAGTGTCACAATGCTTATTCGACTTTAAAGGCTTTTTTATGTGAGCGGGTGTGTGTATTAGCCCCTCAGACCGCTATACAAAAGGAGGTTCAATACACATCCTGCTCTCACCCTCTGCAGCCCTCTCCTCCCACTCCCTCCAAAGCTTTGACGTTTGTCTAGTAGGCTAGGCCGAGTGGTTTGGCTAGTTTGTGGTGACGTATACGTACGTTTTGTTGATGGTACACTGACCGTATTCAGCTGGTTTACTGACTTTGTTCGTTTCTTCCAGGTTGCCATCAAGTAGGTGAGAAATGGACCGTCACTTTCGACATGTCCTCCATCTCTGCGACTGACGATGTCCAGCTGTCAGAGCTTCGGGTCAGACTACCAGCTTTCTCCGCCTCCAAGCGCGTCATATTGGACATTTATCACTCGCGAAAGCAGGACTGCGAGTCTGACACTGAAATGTGCCGCGACGAGCGCCTTCTCTTGGGCAGCTTTGGCGCATCGCCCAGTGACACCAAGTCTCCATTGAACGTTTTCAATGTAACAGCTCTGCTCAAATATTGGTTGCACCAGGGAGACGCAGTGACGGAGAGTCAAGAAGCAAGAGTTGGAGATGTGGAGGAGGAAGATCACGGGAGTGGGGTAGATGGAGAGATCGACATGCCCTACATTAAGCATTTTACGCACAGGCGAAGGAAGGTTCACCATCCGACAGCCGAACGGGTTATGATGATTGTCTTCTCCAAGCACAACCTGCCTCGGGATGGCGAGAGCGCACCCACTCTCATCCGTACTGTGGAGCACTCCAAATACGCAATTTTGGACCAAGTAAGCGATGAAGCTCAAGGGCGACGCCACAAGAGAAACCGAATGGAGAGAGTGCGGATGGCTGGCGGAATTGCAGCGAACGCTACTAGGTCACTGGCTGAAGCCGTCCAACGCCCACTATGTCGGAAGGTGGACATGTGGGTAGATTTCGACCAGATTGGCTGGAACGAGTGGATTGTGTATCCAAAGCGCTACAACGCGTTCCGTTGCGAGGGCGAGTGCCCTACTCCGGTGGATGAATCCTTCAGTCCCACCAACCATGCATACATGAAGGTAAGATATGAAAACAAAAACATACCTAAACCAAATGGAAACGTTTAAGTTCCTATGCATTTATGCTTAGTGCAGCTTTCCGTAAAATATGCTTATTTTCTTTTTCAGAGCCTGTTGAGACTGTACCATCCGGATCGTGTGGGGTGTCCCTCCTGCGTGCCTACGCGCCTCAGCCCGCTGTCCATGCTGTACTATGGTGATGAAGACCTGGTGTTACGGCATCATGAGGACATGATCGTGGAGGAGTGTGGCTGTCACTGATACCCCAGCCATGTCACCTCACCCTGTAACCAAAAATACCACTTATTTAAAACGCTTCACTTAGAATGGCATGTTGTGCATCATGAAATGACTATTATTGAAGGTGTTCATCTGATTCAATTTATACTTCAGGCTGTTTGTGGTCTGTAACATGGAAGATCAATTTCTTTGATACTTACTATATCTTATACAGTCATCATATCAGGTGTTCTTATCTGAAACAGCATTGCATCTTAGATGCGTCATTAGATTGAGCCAATGTATTTACTTTATGATAAAGATGGACTGTTATTTATTTGAATATTTCAAGAAGAAAGACTTCACTTTTTGGGTCGTACTTTGGCTGTATGCATTTATATCGGCAGTTTTGGTATTTAAGAAGTTTATAAAGGAATATTCTGCCAAAATGGTATCTTGTTATGATTACTTTGTCACTCATTTATTAAAGATATTTTTGTACATTGAAAAAAATATATATTAAAGCATTTTATTCTGTTCATCGAAGTGTGACATTTATTGATTTAATCCACTTAAGTGAGAAATGTAGGACATTTCAGTATTGTATTGGCCTGTATTTTTGACTGCCAAAAACCTATTCTGGGGTGAATTTAAATTTACCAAAAAAATAACCACTTATATTTAATAAAAATGAATGCAAGTCCTTTCAATGATTTGTTAATTTCCCAAACGGTATTAAGTGATTTAATTGACAAAATTGTAATATTTAGCTCCATTTAATCATTTTAAGTTCTTGCAACAACTAGCCACTTGGCTCAGTTTAGAGGATTGTGGGTAATTCAAATTGTTTTGACTGATTTATTTTACTTTTCTCTTAAAACATGCATACAACTTGAATCAAATTTACATTTCTATATTAGTGTTAGAAGGTGCAATATGCAGAAATCGCTCTGCCATTTTCTGGTTGCTAAAAATCTAGTAGGCTAGTATTTACCACATTATTGAACTGGCCATTCAGTTTGACACGTCTTTAACTTGTCACTTTTTGGACCAATAATACTTAGTTTGACGTGTGTATTGTAGTTTACGATAATGTGTTTTGACTTGTAGTTCAAGCAAGCGTCCGAGCCAGGTTAGATCTCTTCACACATGTCTAGTATTACCATCTAAACCACTGAATACATTTTATATAACCAAAAATGTATTTTCAGCTGTTTGAAGCCGGTGTACAAAACCCGAAAGTTATACACAAAAAGGAAACTTAAGAACAGGAGGCATAGAAATAGTACACACAGAATGGATCTACTGCTTCTCATCCTTGCTTTCAATGCGAATGACAGATTGATAACTCAGATTTCTATGTGAATTTGGTCGGGTTTATCAAAAAGTGAGATATTGCAGCTTCAAACAGCTTGTTGTGGAGCATGATTGATACTCTATTGATGCATCCATGCGTCACTAACAAAAACTTTTTTTGGGCATGGGCTGCAGCGGTCTAAGGCACTGCATCTCAGTGCAAGACGCGTCACTACAGTCCCTGGTTCGGATCCAGGCTTTATCACATCCGGCCGTGATTAGGAGTCCCAAAGGGTGGTGCACAATTGGCAAGCATCGTCCAGGTTTGGCTGGTGTAGGCGGTCATTGAAAATAAGAATTTGTTCTTATTAACTGACTTGCCTAGTTAAATAAAAGGTTAAAAAAATATTTAAAAAAATCTATCAACCTTCCACATCCCTCCATGTCAGTCTTCCGCATCTGCGGTGGAAAGGTGGCCGAGCCAAAAATCGGTCTTGTAACAAAAATGTCTGAACGGTTTTGCCTACAAACTATTTTGAACACTAGCGAAGCCTCTCACGAACAAGATGATGTTCTTAATTTTGCTCCATGACCCCCACAAGTATCACTAGTACTCATCTGAAGGTAACCTATACAAACGAACGGAAATCTCGAGGTAGTTTTGTGCTAAGAAAAATAAATGGTAAGCCTAAACATTGTTAATATCTAATATATATATCTAATATTGATATTGTATGTAGATAACGTTTTTTTTTTGTGTACTTGAGAATAGGATGGCCCCCAACAAGCCTAATATGTTCTTATACTGTCATGATGAACTGAACAAGACAAGCGTGTTTATGGCTTTTCAGACCAGTTACTTGTGAACTGCTTTACTATCCTCACCTCAAATCCACATATATTTTTATAGTATTACTGCACAGATTATGGGGAGACATCAGTGCCCCTTGTAAAAAGGCCCAGCCGAGCAATTTCCTAGTTGATTGTGTTCAAAGCAACGGGTATAGGGAGGAAATGAACAGAGCAATGACTAGGAATGGGTCAAGACAGGGGTGGGGAATGGTGGAAAGAAAAAAACTGTTGTTTATTTTAGGGGTGCCAGGAAGCAAGAGTGACAGGAATGGGGGAATATAGACCCCCTAACAAGAGCAGAGTGGTGTTAGTGAAGCTACTGTGTGCATGGCCAGGAGGAGTGGTAAAGTGCAAAGTGTCGTTCCACATCTTCACACTCCTTAGCAAAAGGAAAGACACTGCCCTCAGATAGTTTTAACCCGTGCACCAACTAAGAGGCAGGTTGCGTTCCAAAACTAAGCTGTTAATGTCATTTATGCAAGTACAGCCAAAAAGTGTGATCACAGACAGTCAAGAGGTCAAATCTGAATTCAAAGCTATCATCAAAGCCGCATTAACTAATAACTAAAGCTCAGTGTTCAGCCCAGATGAATAATCACTGTTGCCTCCATGACAATCTATGCTGATCAATAGTAAAGCAATTTAAACAGGCTGATCTGTTGGGGTGACAAAAGTCTGTCATGGTCATTGGGTCCTCCTATGGCAGTGGTCATTATGGGGCCTGGGGTTGGACCCTTGAGTGTTTGTTCAGACACCACGGCAGGGCATGGGGAACTGGCCCAGTGGGTTTCCCGTTAGTGCTGCAGTTTCAGGATAGTGACAAGGAGCCAGGTGTCACAGCTTCTCTAGTACGTGTCGATTTTCACAAAACACTGAACCCTCATGAACAACCCCCTTCTGTTCCCCACCACACACAGAACCCTGGTGGTCAGTCCATTGTTCAGATAGTCAAGTGGGCTAATATTGATGCAACACTGTTTATGTATCCTAAATGTTGTTTCACAATGTCCTATGCATAGCACCCTTACTTTTATTGGTACAGATTCCCACAGAGAAAAAAAAAGATTGACAGTGCATAGGATGTTATGCATTATTGAATTCTGACAGAGGAACATACCTTGGTTCCTGCTTGGCAAGTAGGGCGTCTGGTTGACACTCCTAGTGGCTAGGCAGAATGAAGTGCTAGATTACAATTTGAAAAATGTCTGCAGGGCCCTGTGGTGTGGTGTGTCATTCTTGCTTTGTTCTGACTGGACCCGATACCCAACTTACTGCTAAATAACTAGTTTGACAGAGTCTCACAGACAAGTAATATCACAGTCGCTTGAAGGCTAAATGTCCCAATTTACATTGGGATTTATCAGAATATGTAAGCACCCATTTAATTGAATTCTCTAAATAACAAAGTCATGAATGTATCACCTCTAAAGCATATAATGGATGTTTAAAAAAAAGACTAACCTACTTTTAAAATAATCATAGGTCTTGTTTTTCAAGTTCTTCCATTTACAGCCAATATGAATCATAGGCTGCGTTTAGACAGGCAGCCCAATTCCGATTTTTTTTCCCACTAAATTGATTTTTTGACCAATCACATCAGATCTTTTCACATTAGACCTGTTCCAGAGCTGATTTGATTGGTCAAAAGACCAATTAGTGAAAAAAAGATCAGAAATACACTGCATTTCTAAAATCAACCATATAGGCCTACTGCTTATAACGTGCATACAGACAGTGTGGCTTTTGGATGAGAGGAAGGACTTCATGGTGTGTATTGATTACTGCTTTCCAGGCTGCTGGTTCTGGAATGTTATCAGTTGCAGGAGGGAACTTCCTGAAGAATTCCACAGATGTATCTCCTGCAACACTACAAACACAGGACATTTACCGCTTTGCTTCACAGAAGAATGGAAGCGTGCCAGTGGATGTGTAGCCGCGGTGCCGATAGCTTCTGATGGATGTGAACAGTGACATCAAGTTCAACCATTGTAGTGCGTTTTGAGTTCGAGCTAAATTTAACATTGACTAGAGGTAAAATTATCTAATGGCTTCATGTACATTTAAAATTAAACGTTTCAGGAAAAGCTGGAATTGTAATTTAGAACTCATAGTAACGATATGGTCTTTTATTTTACTGTTACATTATATTACCAGTGGAATAACCATTTGTGGGTCATTCATATTTTCCTGTCAGATACCAAGGGGTTTTCCCATAGGGGAACATGTATTGCAGTCAGCAACCCATTTACCATGAGACTAATGACACTTGCCAGATTACCGAGAGTGCCCGAGGGTTTGACAGAAGCTATCCTGTGATTCTGGAATACACATACCCATTCTATTCACACGGGTTACTTTTTAGGAAACAAGTCTACTACCAAATATATGTTCTCTTTGCTTTATTTCTTCTTCTTACATACCACGTGAAAATGTATTTATTTTGTCTCAAAACTTAAAAGGTGACAAAAACATTCCTTTGTATGACTATCTGTAAAAATGTAACGTTTTTTTGAAGGCAGTATTTGAAGAGAGGTGAAGGGTGGTTAGCCCATGATTAGGGTGTCAAAATTATTTTAAAGAATGAAAACAATTGTATTGAATCGTTACCTCCACACCACTCCTCTGGGGCAGTCTTTTTCAGTGTTGTTGCTGGGTTCACAAGAGAAAGGCAACAGACCACCTTCGAGCAGTTTTCACAGTAACAACAGCACTGATATTGAAAGTTAACACACAGCAACTAATGGACACATCGGTAAACACAGGGTGACAATATTGTAGCGAGTCTGGACAGGGGATTGGCTGGGCCTCTTCTGTTTCACATCCCTCTAGAATGCTCATTTCACCACCAGTTAGATGTCCATTTCAAACTGTGCATCATCCCCTTCACAAACAAAAACACATGTGTTCATTTATTTCCTACTGACCCTATATAATAGCCTATTTGAAGAGTCTGACAGGCAATACTTTCATAAGGGGCAAATATTGAAACCTGAAAATTATCCAAACATTGAGCTTCCAGTAAATCTGAACATTTTCTCTCATTAAATAACATATTTTCCATAAAACAAATTGATTTCCTATGACTGTTTTCGGGGATGTTATTTTGTTGTTGGCACAGTAATATCTGAGATACGAGTAAATAGTTTTCCTGCCTGACTGGATCACATTCTTACCAGCACTCTTGTCAGCAGGTGCCGCGATGTTGTTGTTCAGTGGTTCTCCATTATGGGCCTTTACATTGATGATGTGTTTTGAGGGTGGGCTGGTGACCCCTGGAATGTCAGGGAGAGAGTACGGGGGAGTCCTGGCCAGCGGGGAAGTGCGGCACTCCAGCAGGAACTGCCGGTCGTAGATAATTCTTGTACCTAAGGTGAAAGAGGAGGGTAGGGGTAAATGTTCAATAAATAGTGATGCAAATGTTATGGATCAAACAGGAGCACAATCCACTCATCCTGTTCCGCAGTCCTATTTGGTTGAACCCTCCCTGTAGTGAAACCTCACACATCATATACTCTTTCATACTTTTCACAACAGGTGTCTGGATATTTTGGAACACTGAGTACATGTGTGAAGTGAAAGCTCTACATAAATAATGATAATAAAAAATGTATGTACTTTCAATAATCTACAAGTGCATAAATCAACATACCACCCCAATGATTTGATATGCATGTGTATGGCTGAAAAAAACTAAAACTAATGGCATCAACAAATGAATCAAATGCAGGGATTGCATGAATCCTTAAAATATATATGGTGCAAAATGGTTCTGTTTGTACTGTCCTCTGTGCTGTCCTGTCCACAGGGTAGTCAGTCACTGATATCTGCTCACCAAAGGGTGGTTCAAGGCAAGCTAGCCTACATATAAATCAGCCAGCTGCTTTCTGTGCCAGAATTTCCCAAGTTACTGATGATTGGCCTAAAAGGACAAACCTCCGCAAAAAGGCAGAGGAGTAACCCGTGGGAGCCCTCCGTGCATTACCCCTCCTGTTAACCTTGGACTAATATTAGAGCAGGAAACGGAGCTCTCTGCGTCCTATTCCCTATATATGGGCCCTAGTCAAAAGTTGTGCACTCTATAGGGAATTAGGGGTGGGAATTGCAAGGGACCTCAGGATATGATATTACAATACCTAGGTGCCAATTCCTAATTTATTTAAACCATTTGATGTCTATGATGTACTAAGTGCCTTATTGAAGAGCGATGTAAAATAATCCACTGGGGCTTGATCCCCTTTTGCTGCAGCTTTCTGCCCCACTTATTGCAGAATCATTAACCTATAGTTTTAACTTGACAATTTATTCTGTGGTTATCCGTAAGATCTGGAAAGGGGCACAAGTCTTCCACCTACACAAAGGCAGAGATCCTTCTGATTTGGATACCTACTGTCCAATTTCCAAGCCATCTTGCCTTGACAAAGTCCCTGGTCAACTCTCAGCCTAGAACGGTTTTAACTTCTCATTCTGTTCTTAATGAGCACCCGACTGGTTTTAGACCTGGACATAGCACTGTTTCAGTGGCTACAATTATCTTAGATGATGTGCTATATTGTTTAGATCATAAAAAAGTCATTGCGCTGACTTATATATTGACTTGTCAAAGGCTTTTGACACAGTTAACCATTTCTTACTTGTTCAAAGGTTGTCTGAAATAGTTATTGAACCATTTCTTACTTGTTCAAAGGTTGTCTGAAATAGTTATTGAACCATTTCTTACTTGTTCAAAGGCTGTCTGAAATAGTTATTGAACCATTTCTTACTTGTTCAAAGGTTGTCTGAAATAGTTATTGAACCATTTCTTACTTGTTCAAAGGTTGTCTGAAATAGTTATTGAACCATTTTTTACTTGTTCAAAGGCTGTCTGAAATAGTTATTGAACCATTTCTTACTTGTTGCAAGTTGCCTATCTAACGATATCAAATGTAGTTTCTTCAATATTATGAAAGGTGTGCCACATGGGTTGATTTTGGGCCCTGCTCTCTATGCTATTTATATCAATAATATTTGTCTGTTAAAACCTGTAACATTCATCTCTACACGGACCATACAGTCATTTACCCCCGTGCCCTCAGTACAGCAGGCCATTCATGACCTTCAACTTTGTTGACTCAATTCAAAAATTGCTTACTGATTTTAAACTAGTGCTAAATGCTAATAAAACCAAATGTATTTTGCTCTCTCCGTCTCATAATATTGAGGACCTGCATATTTGCACATTAAAAGGGAGCCTAAATTGAGCAAGTTGGGTATTTTGATTGGCAATAAGCTCTTAAAACACACATTGAAAAACTGACAACAAAAAAAGAGAAATAAGATTGGTTTCCTGCCTCACTTCGGAAAGTAGGAGGAAGATTGCTTGAACAACGCTTCTCCCAGTACTTGATTATGGTGATATAGTCTACATACATGCGGCAGCCTCTGTTTTAAAACCTCTAGACTCAGTCTATCACTCAGCACTGTGTTTTATCACTGGGGACAATTTTCATACACATCACTGCATTTTGTATAGTTCTGTTGGCTGGGAGTCTGACTACCAGAAGGGCTCAACATTAAATACAAAAAGTAGGCAAAAGGGTTCTTCAGAATCCCCAACTACCTCGGCTCACATATTAATTGGAGATCCAGCAACTTTCAGCCCCGCTCTCTGGACTGTCTGGTTCTGGAGGACCCATGGGTCTCCACTGAGCTGGGGACTTGACTCGCTGGTCTCCATTGGACAGTTTAGAGCCATTTTGAGGGAGATAATATGTGATAGTTATGTTTGTTTTGATTAATCTTGTTGTATTGATTGTGGATTCATGTTCACAAGGCTTCCTTGAGAATGAGACCCTGGTCTCAATGGTGATCCCAGTCTAAATAAAAGTAAAACAAATGAACACACACGCGCGCGCACACACAAAATCACAATAAAATCACAGTATAGTGATTCTCACAATTCTATATGTAATGCGATACTGTGATTTTATTGCGATTCGATGTTCCAAACAAATTGCTCACCATATGTCTGCTGCAGAGGGACAAGAGAGAGACATGGGAAAACAAGTGTATATCAGTCATGGAAATAAAAGTGCTGAAAACAAATTGTCTCCCTATTTGGATAACAAGCTTTGAAGGAAAAAATACTGTGGTTTTGGTGCAGGTACAGCCAACTAGCGCAGGTACAGCCAACTAGCGCAGGTACAGCCAACTAGCGCAGGTACAACCAACTAGCGCAGGTACAGCCAACTAGCGCAGGTACAGCCAACTAGCGCAGGTACAGCCAACTAGCGCAGGTACAGCCAACTAGCGCAGGTACAGCCAACTAGCGCAGGTACAGCCAACTAGCGCAGGTACAGCCAACTAGCGCAGGTACAGCCAACTAGCTCAAAAAATAATATTGCGGTATTGTCAAAACGATACATTGTCAAAAGTAATATCCCAAAAATGCATACTGTATTTAATTTTTGCCACATCACTATAGGGAATAGGGTGCCATTAGGGACACTCCCTGGGAGTTAACCAGCTCACCATGACATCACCACATGTCAAGAAACAAATGTCACTATTATTCAGGAAATTAGTAGGAACATTTTTATCCCTCATATCTTGCTTGTTATTGCATATTTTACATATCATTCAATGCATTTAAGTTCTAGGAAACTCTATATGTGTCTCATTTGTTAATGGCATCTTAATGGCATCTGAAAGATAAGAAACTGCAACATGATCTGGCAGGCTCTGCTAGTGCATTAATCATCCCTGAATCAGTGTTGAACGCCACCACCAACACTTCAGCTGTGACCAAGTGAAGAGGGAGGAAGTGAAAGGCCTTGTGTGGAAACATTTAGTGCTTTCCTGGATCCTTGAAATGTCCCTAACCTAAACCATAGCGTTTGAAAATGTCAATTTCAATAGGGTTACATCAGAGTTGGGATGTCACAAGGATTCTGTTTAGACTTTTCCGTGTGGAAACGCTTTAAAAAACATGACAGGCAACAGTGTCCTAGCCTACATATTCATAATTCAATTCACAATGGCATGCAATCCATGCATTAATCATGCAACAAATATGTTCTCTGGGACTACTTAAAATGTCAGATACTTTTACTTTGCAATGCACTCTAGTCTCTACCTGCTATACCTGCGTCACATGATATGAAAGCACTCATGTCAGTTGTTGCACAGATGTAACCACACATGCATGTGCATATAATGCATCCTATGAATACAACAAGTGGGGTGGCAGGTAAGCCTAGTGGTTAGAGCGTTGGGCCAGTAACCGAAAGGTTGCTGGATCGAATCCCAAGCTGACAAGGTAAAAATCAATTGTTCTGCCCCTAAACAAGGCAGTGAACCCACTGTTCCCAGTAGGCTGTCATTGTAAATAAGAATTTGTTCTTGCCCGACTTGCCTATGTAAAAAAAATATTTAAAAAAGTTGATGTTGGTGTGTCGCAGCTCTCTTGGGCATTTACTGTTTTCTGTTTTTACTAATGCCATACCTAGCCTTAAGTAAAGCCTGTGTCAATGTATGTGAATGATTCAACATTATACACGCCAGAAAACGCAGATAATGAAATAATTGCAACCCTAAACAAAGAGTTGTTCCGTTTTAGAATGGGTGACTAGTCCTAAACATTTCTCAAACTAAAACCATTGTATTTGGTGCAAAGCAGACATACCTCAGCTGAATCTGATAATGAATAATGTGGCTGTTGATCAAGATGATTAGACTAAACTACTTGGTGTTACCTTAGATTGTAAACTGTCTTGGTTAAAGCATAATGGTTCAATTACAACTCAATGGTTGTAAAGATGGAGAGAAGTCTGTCCGTGATAAAGAGATGCAGGCTCTAGTTCTGTTATCTTTATTATTGCCCAGTCATATGGTCAGGTGCTGCAAAGAACAACCTAAGAAAGCTGCAGCTGGTCCAGAACAGAGCAGCCAGTCTTGCTCTTCACTGTAATCAGAGGGCTACTTTCCAATGTGTGTTTTACGAGAGCTTATTGTCAATCAAAATACCCAAGTATTTTTGCTCAATTTAGGCTCTCTTTAATGTGCAAATATGCAGGTTCTCACGGTCAATATTACAAGGCCGAGAGAACAAAATACATTTGGTTTTATTAGCATTTAGCAATACTATGCATGCCAGCCTCTCTTGGTTATAAGTTGAGGAGAGTGACTGCATCGCTTGTTGTTTTTATAGGAAACATTAATATGAAAATTCCCCCCAAAATTAACTTACTCCACTAGTGGTCTTTTCACAGCCCCCAGGTCCAGAACAAATTCAGGTAAAGTACTTTTTAGAGCCATGATTGCATGGAACTCCCTTCCATCTCAGACAGCCCAAGTGAACACCAAACATGGTTTTAAAAAACAAATAAAGTAACACCTCTCCCCTATCTGACTTCATTACACTTGTATGTTAACTGGTATGTATAAGTTATGTATGTAGTGTTCGGTCAACACATTATACACATTTAAACGTATGCATCTCTGTTCTTGTCTATTATTGTTCTGTATTGTTATGTTATATGTGGACCCAAGGAAGAATTGCTGTGGCTTTTGCAACAGCTAATGGGGATCCTAATAAAAGCCCTAAATCCTTGAACGGATTAAATGTTGCAGACGCCTGTCATAAAACAGAATATGAATTGAACCTACATAGTGCACACTTAAACTCTGATCTAGGAAAAAGCTGACAAGTCCGTGTTGTCAATTAGGTCTAATTTGCGGTAATTATTATAGGTAATCATACCCATATCCCTGCCCTGTCTGTCTTCATTTAACTTAATTAAAAAAGGGAAAACCTGTGATTTCCATTGCACAATCACTTCGGTAATTTGCTGGGACGGCAGGTAGCCTAGTTGTTACAAAGTTGGACTAGTAACCAAAAGGTTGCAAGATCGAATCCCCGAGCTGACAAGGTAAAAATCAGTTATTCTGCCCCTAAACAAGGCAGTTTTTTGTTCCCAGTAAGCTGTCATTGTAAATAAGAATTTGTTCTTAACTGACTTGCCTAGTTAAATAAAGGTTTAACAAAACAATCACTCAATCTATTGTTGCCATGCTATAAACCAGGGGTTGAAATAAGCAACGCTTGACGATGAGTTGGTTATTTGAATCATCTGCCTAGTGCTAGGGCAGAAACCAAACCGGGGCCACGGGACTGCTGTAACTACTACCAAACTAACTAGTTGGCTTAATTATTTAGCTACACAAATGTTAGCTAAGTGACGATCTCTCGTAGCTATGTTGTAGTTGTCTATAAATTACCACTACTTCCAGTTATTAGCAGAGACAGCTGATTGAAGCAAGATTCCTACTGATATCAAGTCACACCAGCTGGTACATGATGATGATCGTGGTGGTACAAATTAAACAACGTAAAGTTACTGTATACGAAAAGTTACACTATATACGCTTTATAGTTAACAAGCGGATGCAAACAATGGCACGCTATCAGAAACAAAACAAAGTCACTGAGAAAGACATGAGCATGTTGCAGGCTGAAGTTAATGCGTTTGTCAGTGTACAATACTGCACCGCAAACATTTTGCTAGAGAAATTTGACTGCTAGCCTTGTCCTTTATGTAGAGATTTGACAACCCATCGAGGTTGTGTTCGGGGCACCTGCATAGCTCGAACGCATAGTAATTAGGCTAGCAATCTAATAATTTCCCGTTGAGTTACATATGGCATAACACACACATATAAAGGCTAGCTACTGTTACCTCCAGGAGTTATGCTGAACGGAGTTCCTCCGGGAGTTGTGGAGTAGTCCTGGGGCATGTGCGCCGCGTCGTTTATAGTCACCCATCTGGTCGGAATGGACTTGCTAGTAGTGGTTTTCTGACAGCCCGAAGACATTTTCCAAACACAGGGCCGTTTTCTAATATCTACAAATTAAACAACGTAAAGATCCTGGACATTAAACTTTTGTTGTGCGTTTCTCAGTTCTTTGCTTTGGATCAATAGCAAACTAGCTACTTTTCATAAAATAATAAGTACAAATAATGTTAACTAGTCACACATTCCAACACGCAAACCTATAGCAGAGGCCAGGTTCTTTATTTATTAAAGGACTTTCGCACACGTTCTTCCAAACTCACCCTCAGCACGCACTCATTGATATTATATCGCCCCCCACTGTTGGATGGTGTTGCTTCTTAGACACGGTATATCGACAAATGTCCAAGTTGGAAAATAACGAGTGAGCCAAACTGATTTAGGCATCAATCAATGCGGTGTAATAATATGATACTGTTAATCAGTGTATCTGTGTTCTTGAAAATGTTAGAAACATTATAGTCATATGATGACGGATGCAATGCATGGCTTTTGAGTAAAGGTGACCTATTCAATATCCTGAGCTATTACTGACATAATGCTCCAGGACTTTCATAATACAACTTTCATAATAATACAACCAATTTCTCATTGCCAGATCTGCTCCCTACCATATCCTTCTGTGAAGGAATACCCCAACTGTGAAAACTTTAGAGCCATTGAAAAACAAAACAAGCTATAGTTCTCTGGCCATCCGGTGAAATGTATTAATATTGTTCACATACATTCAACAGGTAAAATAATACTAATCTCATACAAACTCACACAAACACAGGGACATTTCATTTCTTTATTAATTTAGTAAATGATTTGAGCTGGTGTACAGGGTAGATTATCTATAGATATCATCGGATTCCATTTGATTAAAAGGATTGTACATTTATATACGTTTTCCATATTTGACCTCTTCATAACAATAAAAAAAGCAAACAAAACAAGTTAAAATACCCACAAGACCCCTATTTTTCCCAGGTTTCAGGCATTACCCATAACTCAAGTCTCTTGGTAGCTATGATGCCAAAAGTACATCCATAACATTACTATAATCCTGTTGACAAGGGTGCATAGCATTCTAAGTAAATATATATTTTCATATATTATATATATATTCATTTATATTAAAAACATTTTCTGTGCATGTGCGCAGTTGCATTCCTAAGTATTGAGTAATATGCTATTGCGTTAATAATGTCTTCAATACATTCTAAAGGAGTATATGTGTTCTCTAGTTTTTGCAACAGTTAATATTTTTTTGCATGAACTTGGTTTATGTCGTCACCTCCATAGTCCTTCAGTTCATGATATTTTCACTATAACTTTGAATAAGTCTAAAGTCCTATCCACTCCTCCCTCTCATTGACTCCTCCGCTCAACCTGTCACTGTGTGGAAGGAAGCCTTAGAACTGGCTCAATCTCTTTTTGGTTTTAGGGAGCAGGGATGGAATGGGGGTGGGCGGTGTTGAGGAAAAATGCTTGCCATCTAAAAAAAAACCTAGCAAATAAAGTCCCTATGTATTCTCAGAGAGTTGTCTAACGCTCTTCTCCCATAGATCCACATAGCCCAGTCTGCTGTCCCTGTCACCCCCCCCCCCCCCCCGCAGAGGGAGGGATAGATGATAAAATGTCTCGATACAAAATCCTGAGCTGAAGATCTGTTCTCTTTCTCTTGCTCATTCTCTTGTTCTGATCATGCATGGATGGGTATTGACTTATGAATATGTATGCATATATAAGAGTGTTCAGTTTTATACAGTTTCTTTGATAAACAACAGATCCTGAGTTCTGTAGATAGACTCAAACAGCCTGACATCTAGCCTTCCTACTCAACTAACATCTACAGAGCAACACCTTACATTCATTATCTGTGGCTACAGAGGCGGATAAAGCATGGACCTGGACTGGAGATTAATTTACATGTATAGGTATTATTATTGCAGAGTGTTGATTCATATACTCGCTGGAGTGTTTGTGACACATTTTCCTTCGATGTGAGAAATGTAATGTATTAGATCAGTTACGGTACAGTGCCAAGATGATCTATACATCTAATATGATGTAGGATGGTATAATGTACTGAGGTAACATTACTGTGACCATGTTTTGTATGAATTAGGTTAGAGACTGGAGAGCCTCTGTTATGTCCACCAGTAGTGTCATATCACTTTCACACCCATGCCGATTTACCTCCTTCAACCCTGCACTGTCATTTGTCGAAACTAAATGCTGTTGTACTGTGTCAGTCTCAATTGTACTTACAATCAGAGGACCCATCACATGCACTCACGCACACAACATTCAAATGTTTCCTTAAAGTAAAATATGAATGTCATTAAGGCTTAAATCAACAATGAGTGGACACTTTTAGCTGTTTTTCAGTGTTGCTACATTCCCTTGATGAGTTTGAAAATGAGACATTTGACAGCTTGCATAAAACTCAGGGAATGGCTGGTATGAAGTTAGATTCCTTGCCCCCCCAACCTTCAAACACACACAATCACACACAAAAAAATAAACACTGTTGGGACTGGGAGAAAAACATTTGGATTAAGAGAACTCTCCAACAACCCATAACCAGTTACTCAGTCCACTAACATGTCTCCTTGGTCTACTTTACACAACCAAAACTCTTTCTGTTCCATGCAGGTCAAGTGGATAGCAAGTGGGTTACTCGGGTTCTGGCATATCTCCTGATCAGACAGTACATCTAAAGTCAAAGTAGTGAGTGATCAAGGGGATCATAGTACACACACACACACACACACACACACACACAAAGACCTACTCCTTCAACCAGAGTTATTGCTTTCCTTTAAACAAACATCCAACAATACATTTCTGATGGGAAACAGGGTAGGGTTGTACAGACATGAAGAGAGGGGTGAGAGGACAGGAGCAAGGTTTGGGGTGGGTTTGTGTGGGCTCACAGTTGTGGGGTCAATATTACAGTTTTTTATCACAGTGATTGGTGGCTGGCTGTCTTCGCTACACTTCTGAGAGTTGCCAACAATACAAACAACACTTACAATCCCAACACTTACAAATCTCAGTAGCTACGTTCCTCTCTCTGGCTGACTCTCACCTGTAACCAGCTTAACCAAAGCTACATTATTGCCTATGGTGGCCAAGTTACTTATTTACCCTTATCGAATGACGGGTATGTGCTGAGATGATCTGTAAACTCTTTCTTGGATATATCCTGTGATATCAGACAGAAACACTGTCGCTGTTGGACAGACACAACAGAGGGGAGATGCTACATTAATTATTAGGAAACCCTGACCCCTGCTGGTAGAGGACAGGACTACTACATCCACATCGATAGGGACAGGACAGGACTGCTACATCCACATTGAGAGGGACGGGGGAGTGTAGGGAGGATGGGGTGTATAGATGCCTGAAGTGGGCTTCATACAGGAGATGGTGGTGACAGGATCCACCAGACAAACTAGACTATAGCTGTACACATACTGTAGGGTAGGGGAAAGGCCTATTCAAAGTCCTAATAATCGCACCAGCATTTACTCCAATAACTTTCACCTTGGAAACACACAAACCACTCTGGGGGAGGTTGGTTATGGGGTTGGGGATGCAAGTCAACACAGAAACTCCTCTTCCTAAAACACAAAGAACTATGAAATGTTTCTGAAGCCAATAATGCCCTGTAGGTGAGATGAAGGGAGCAAAGGGAGGGAGCACATGAAAATCACAAATTAACAAATAACCAGACAAACAAAAACTGACAGATAACAGGCAGAATGACACAAAGATTGTTTTGTTTGTTCTTATGTCCACACAGATCAAGATATATAGAATATGCACATAGAGTTAACCAAACAAGAAAACCAGGGCAGATCTGAAACAGCAGCATCATCATCAGCATCGCATAAGGTTTTTGTGACATAAAACACACGTAACACTCAGTCACGTATCATTTAAGTGCATATAGTATGTACAACACCAAAATCCTAAGTGTAGGCTACTGGAGTGGGACAGTGGGACATAAGGCTGAAACTAGCCTGTGGTGATGTTTGTTTGTTTGCTAGAAGAGTTTGATTAGTGTGACAGGGAGAGGGGAGCAAACCTTTGCCTAGAGATAATTCAGAGTATTTAACAGACTCCCTTTTCAGAAGTTTCACAAACAAACACTGCCCTTTTTCTTCAGGAAAGGGATGTATGACATATTCACCTTTCCCTACACCTCATCATGACCTCCCATCCCACATGGGAGTGGTCCCCCCCCCCCCCCCCCCCCCCCCCCCCCCCCCTCCCATAACCCCTAGTACTGTAGTTAAAGACAGGCCATGCGCCAGCAGTCATTCATGCTGATACATATAACAGGAAGCACATTTTGGTTGCTAGTTTTTTTGTTGTCTCTGTTTGGTTTTTGTTTTATACGAAATCATGCTTCTAGCCTAGTAGTTAATGTTTTTTTGATTGTTTCTTTAAAAAAAAAAAAAGTACGAAAACTACAAGTAAATCCATTTCCTTCTCCGGTGCGTGCTGATCATCGGCGTAGCCGTTGTGGTTGTCGTTATTATGAAGTTGGTGTTTTGTCATTCAGATCTCTCTTCTTTTATCTCCATTATTACACTCCTCTTCATGTGCACTCTTCCCCCTGTCTCCTGCTGCCGGTCATGTGTCTAAGTAGGGTTGTTTTGGTGTGGGGTTCAACTCCTGGAGGGAAAGAGAAACAAAGGTTCATATGGCACAAGGACAAGCTTCCCATCAGTGTGAGGAGAATCAGACCAAACAGTTATGGTTTTTTCGGTATGCAGTTCTCTCTACTGTTTGTAGAACCATCTGCAACTGGACATTTGTAATATAACTGTTTTCTGTAATCAAGAACAAAGAGAGTATCGGCAATACCGGGTTAGCTAAAATCTATGGCGGCGTTTTCCATTAGCCAAGCAGTAACCTCGTATGGAAGCATTCACATATTAGGGTTTCTAACAGTAGCTAGGTCAGAGCTTGGATAAAGAGGCAATTTACCCCAACCTTCCTTTCAAGCTTGGAAATAGGGGACTCCAGACACCAGAGACATATATACAATGCCTTCAGCAAGTATTCATACCCTTTTTGACTTATTTTACATTTTGAATTCAAAATGGATTCAATACATTTTTTCTCACCTAATACCCAATAATGTTAAAGTGTAAACATGTTATTAGAAATTTTGTGCAAATGTATTGAAAATGAAATACAGAAATATCTAATTTACATACTGTATATATTCACACATTTTTATTCAATACATTTTTAGAATCACTTTTGGCAGTGATTACAGCTGTGGGTCTTTCTGGGTAAGTCTAAGAGCTTTGCACACCTGGATTATACACTATTTGCCCATTATTCTTTTCAAAATTATTCAAGCTCCATCAAATTGGTTGTTTATCATTGCTAGACAACCATTTAAATCTTGCCATAGATTTTCAAGACGATTTTAATTCAAAACTGTAACTTGACCACTCAGGAACATACACTGTCTTCTTGGTAAGCAACTCCATTGTAGATTTGGCCTTGTGTTTTAGGTTATTGTCTTGCTGAAAGATTCATTAATCTCCCAGTGTCTGGTGGAAAGCAGACTGAACCAGGTTTTCCTCCAGGATTGTGCCTGTGTTTAGCGCCATTGAATTTATTTTTTATCCTGAAAACCTCCCCAGTCCTTAGCGATCACAAGCATACCCATAACATGATGCAGCCACCGCTATACTTGGAAATATGGAGAGTGGCACTTAGTAACGTGCTGCATTGGATTTGCAGCAAACATAACACTTTGTGTTGAGGGCAAAAAGTGCCATTGCTTTGCCACATTTTTAGCAGTATTATTTTAGTGCCTTGTTGCAAACAGGATGCATGTTTTGGAATAGATGTATTATGTACAGGCTTCATTCTTTTCACTCTGTTAGTTAGGTTAGTATTGTGGAGTAACTACAATGTTGTTGATCCATCCTCAGTTTTCTCCTATCACAGCCATGAAACTCTGTAACTGTTTTAAAGTCACTATTGGCCTCAGTGAAATCCCTTAGTGGTTTCCTTCCTCTCTGGCAACTGAGTTAGGAAGGACACCTGTAACTTTGTTGTGACTGGGTGTATTGATACACCATTCAAAGTGTAATTAAAATGACTCATGCTCAAAGGGGTTTTCAATGTCAATTTTTTTATTTTTTATTACCCATCTACCAATCGGTGCCCTACTTTGCGTGGCATTGGAAAACCTCCCTGGTCTTTGTGGTTGAATCTGTGTTTCACTGCTCGACTGAGAGACCTTATAATTGTGTGTGGAGTACAGAGATGTTAAACACTATTATTGCACACAGAGTGAGTCCATGAAACTAATTTTGTGACTTGTTAAGCACATTTTTACTTCTGAACTGATTTAGACTTGGCATAACAAAGGGGTTGAATACTTATTGACATTTCAGCTTTTCATTTTTAATTGATTAAAATAAAACATTTGAAAAACATAATTCCACATTGACATTATGGGGTATTGTGTGTAGACCAGTGTTAAATAAATCTCAATTTAATCCATTTTAAATTCAGGCTGTAACACAACAAAATTTGGAAGGCACCGTATCTATGGCTATAGGGGGCTCTATTTCTCCTGCTTTATGAGAGTGTTGTGCATTGTTAGTCAAGTATGTGATTAGTCTGTTTATAATGTATGTTTTTCTGTCTTACTGACCAAAGTGAAACTTAGTGTAGTAGGTGACATTTAATAGTGTGCAGTCTCTGGTCGGAAATGTCAGCAATCGGAGGAAAGCTACTGCATTCCTCAGAGTGCAAATTCATGGGACATGTTTCTCGTCTGGGTGAGACACACGGATGCACAAAGCATGTCAAGCTTTTACACACATATTCACACACCCATAAACACAGGTGCTCCAGATTGTTTTCATTTGAAAGAACAACTAGCCTGTCAACTTTGACCTTTGAAAACATTCTGGATCCCCAGCACCCTTTTCCATTCTAGAACTACATGCCATGCCATCTGTAATAGGCACAACAGTCAGCGCTAACATAAACACAGGGAGAAAAATACTGCATGTAGCTAGGCCTACTGTATTTTTCTTATTAAATCCAGTCAGACATGTACTCTATTAGTACTACACCCCCACACACTGACACACATTGATTTGACCTTCACACCCTGCTGAATACCCACTCTAACACAGTCTACACACACTGAACTGACCTTCACACCCTGCTGAATACCCACTCTAACACAGTCTACACACACTGAGCATAAATTCAGCTGTAGTTTAGTCTCTCCGAAGACATTAGGACAACAAATGTGCTGTACATCCATGATCCAACTGTATATGACACACCGATACTCATCTACAACAAAACTCTACACACTAATATAATATCTTATAAAGTTCTATGTTACTTTCTGATAGAATATTTGGAAGTGCTGTAGACAGGGGGAGATGGGCAATTAAGAGACAAAGGGAGGAAAGGCCATAGGCGGGAAAGGCTGAGTCGGGACTTGTACCTCCGTTGCCAGCACAGATCTATAGTCAACATTAAATGTGAATCTACTAAATGGATACCACACCAGTCATACTGTAATATAATAATGCACAGTAGTGGCATCGAATGCAAATGCTACCGTATTAGTTCAAAGCTAATCCACATCAAATGTCACTCTCCACTGCAGTACTAAAATTAATACTGAATTACTGTAACAACATTATCAGGTCTATTTAGGTCTATTTAATCCAGACAGAGAGGCAGGATTAACTGGAGGAGCCCTATCCCAGGTGAGAGGTGTCTCATTGGGTCAGTCGGTCCCGTACCTGCGGGGACGTGTCACTCTGCCACTCTGTCTGCATGCCTCACTGCTTTACTCTCCGCAGACTGGCACATTTCACTATCTGAGCACCCTTCTTCACATCCACAATATCCGGCTACATCGAGGGGGAGAGACAGGGGCGGAGGAGAGAAGGATAGGAGAGGGCGAGAGAAGGGGTGGAGAGGCAGAGGAGAGGAAGATGGGAAGAGGAGGGACAGAAACAGATGGAAAAGAGGATGAAAGTAGGATGGAAAGGTGGAAGTTAAAGTTAGGGGGATTTAGTGGGAGAACAAAAAGATGGAGAGGAGCGAGAGGGAATCGGGACATAGGGAGAGATCGAGGAGGGAATCGGGACATAGGGAGAGAGAGGAAATAGTGGGACAGTGTGTGAGAAGGGAAACAGGAGGTGGTGAAGAGGTGTATGAAGAGACGATGGAGAGGAGAAGAGGTTAAAAGTGAAAATTGAGGTAAGGAGCAAAGAGAGAGATGAGTTGAAGACAACAAAAGGAGAGGAATGGTGAGAATTCAATGATGGAAAGACAGCCAAGCCAAGAGAGTTGGGGTGGGGGTTGGGAAAGACAGACAGGAAAAGAGAAAAGGGAGAAGCATCAGAAACATTGACATGGAATAGAGAGTACTGCAGGTTGGAGTGATACAGTGATACAGCACACAGTCAGTTAATGGACCAGAGTCTTTGAATGGATGGAGGTAGAGAAGACAGATAGACAGTCAGTCAATGTGGGTTACTGAAGGGGAAAGAATGGACCTCATTACATTAGCACAGCAATAGAAACCAACCAACACCCAGCCATTCATATCAACTGGAGAGAAAGAGACATTTATCTATGTACTGACTGGAGACACAAAGCAGATATCCATGACTGCTGTTAGGAAACCTGGAGGTATTCATTTGTTGTTTCAGCCAATGCAGAGAGACAGTGCAAGCTATCAGAGCAAGATAAAGTTGTGGATTATTTGGTTGGTCCTACATGCAGGTCAGGACATGATGGGGAAATTAAGCACGGATGAGTGAGGCTTGCAAGGTGGATGGATAGTACACTAAAGCAAGGGGAAGCCAAGAGGATAGTACACTACAGCAAGGGGAAGCCATGAGGATAGTACACTACAGCAAGGGGAAGCCATGAGGATAGTACACACCAGCAAGAGGAAGCCATGAGGATAGTACACTACAGCAAGGGGAAGCCATGAGGATAGTACACTACAGCAAGGGGAAGCTAAGAGGATAGTACACTACAGCAAGGGGAAGCTAAGAGGATAGTACACTACAGCAAGGGGAAGCTAAGAGGATAGTACACTACAGCAAGGGGAAGCTAAGAGGATAGTACACTACAGCAAGGGGAAGCTAAGAGGATAGTACACTACAGCAAGGGGAAGCCAAGAGGATAGTACACTACAGCAAGGGGAAGCTAAGAGGATAGTACACTACAGCAAGGGGAAGCTAAGAGGATAGTACACTACAGCAAGGGGAAGCTAAGAGGATAGTACACTACAGCAAGGGGAAGCCAAGAGGATAGTACACTACAGCAAGGGGAAGCTAAGAGGATAGTACACTACAGCAAGGGGAAGCCAAGAGGATAGTACACTACAGCAAGGGGAAGCTAAGAGGATAGTACACTACAGCAAGGGGAAGCCAAGAGGATAGTACACTACAGCAAGGGGAAGCCAAGAGGATAGTACACTACAGCAAGGGGAAGCTAAGAGGATAGTACACTACAGCAAGGGGAAGCTAAGAGGATAGTACACTACAGCAAGGGGAAGCCAAGAGGATAGTACACTACAGCAAGGGGAAGCCAAGAGGATAGTACACTACAGCAAGGGGAAGCCAAGAGGATAGTACACTACAGCAAGGGGAAGCCAAGAGGATAGTACACTACAGCAAGGGGAAGCTAAGAGGATAGTACACTACAGCAAGGGGAAGCTAAGAGGATAGTACACTACAGCAAGGGGAAGCCAAGTGGATAGTACACTACAGCAAGGGGAAGCCAAGAGGATAGTACACTACAGCAAGGGGAAGCTAAGAGGATAGTACACTACAGCAAGGGGAAGCCAAGAGGATAGTACACTACAGCAAGGGGAAGCTAAGAGGATAGTACACTACAGCAAGGGGAAGCCAAGAGGATAGTACACTACAGCAAGGGGAAGCCAAGAGGATAGTACACTACAGCAAGGGGAAGCTAAGAGGATAGTACACTACAGCAAGGGGAAGCTAAGAGGATAGTACACTACAGCAAGGGGAAGCCAAGAGGATAGTACACTACAGCAAGGGGAAGCCAAGAGGATAGTACACTACAGCAAGGGGAAGCCAAGAGGATAGTACACTACAGCAAGGGGAAGCTAAGAGGATAGTACACTACAGCAAGGGGAAGCTAAGAGGATAGTACACTACAGCAAGGGGAAGCCAAGAGGATAGTACACTACAGCAAGGGGAAGCTAAGAGGATAGTACACTACAGCAAGGGGAAGCTAAGAGGATAGTACACTACAGCAAGGGGAAGCTAAGAGGATAGTACACTACAGCAAGGGGAAGCTAAGAGGATAGTACACTACAGCAAGGGGAAGCTAAGAGGATAGTACACTACAGCAAGGGGAAGCTAAGAGGATAGTACACTACAGCAAGGGGAAGCTAAGAGGATAGTACACTACAGCAAGGGGAAGCCAAGAGGATAGTACACTACAGCAAGGGGAAGCCAAGAGGATAGTACACTACAGCAAGGGGAAGCTAAGAGGATAGTACACTACAGCAAGGGGAAGCTAAGAGGATAGTACACTACAGCAAGGGGAAGCTAAGAGGATAGTACACTACAGCAAGGGGAAGCTAAGAGGATAGTACACTACAGCAAGGGGAAGCTAAGAGGATAGTACACTACAGCAAGGGGAAGCTAAGAGGATAGTACACTACAGCAAGGGGAAGCTAAGAGGATAGTACACTACAGCAAGCAATCTTTTTTTCTTCTGTTTGTTTGTCGCTAAGGGGATTGGGGAATGATAACACAGGTTGATCTAAATTACAAACACACATACCTCATTCACATACCACAGGCCATGCAGGTTTAGCCCACTATGGTCTAGTTTGGACTAGCAGAGGAATCTATATATCCCAGCACAGTAAAGAGTTCCTAGTTCCCAGCTACACCCTAGTCATCTTCTGTAGTGGTTGATTGCTACATTGAGTCCCTATATACATTCAAGGCAGTATACATGGGTCCCTTTAGTTTGAGTCCACTTTGTGAACCAATGCTCTTCCTATGTCAGATGACTGTGTTTGTTTAGAGTCTCAGCCCCTCATACAGTAGCCCAGGTGAGTGTAGCCTGGCTGATGCAGGTCAGTGGCCCACCTTGCTGCTCAGGACAGCGTAGTTCATGAACTGCTCCGCTTCAGCCTCCAGCTCATCCTGCAGAGAGCCATCCATGCCCACTGAACGCTCCTGACACCCCTCATCACCTGAGCCCTTCCCCCTGCGCACCACTTTCCTCACAATCTACGCCACACACTCACGGACACACACACACACACACCAGGGGAGGGATAGAGAGCAGGATGATAGAGGGTGGTGGGAAAGAGAGAGAGAGAATGAGAGAAATGCAGGGAAGGAACGAAAGATTGAATGAGGTTGAACCTACACATAAACTCACTATATTGAGTTCTCTGTGTACCTCTCACTCACAGTAAAGGACCTTAATGGTCATTACAAAACATTGTCCTGGTTATATATATCATCCCCCTTATAGCTGTGACCCACAACCTTTCATACAGTAACTACACATGACTGACACGCCATTTTCCCATGCCAGCGATTACAGAATCATGACATGGGAATAAGTCAAGGCATGATGATGAATGTGATGGTTCTTGATTATCAATGTGATAATCATTTCTATGAGGATGAGTGTAGAGAGTTGAACATGAATAGTAACAGGGGGGAACTGGTAGATAAGCCACAGCGCAGGGCTGTAGAGTAGAGAGAGGCATGCTGGGATAGATATCTGACCTTCTTGGTGACAATGTTTCCGTGCTCGTCTGTGAACTGCTCCTCGCTCACTTGTTCCCCTGGGAGATCCTTGGCCTCGTCACCCTACGGGACAGACAACATGTACTGAACATCACAAAACAATACTGTCATACTGTAGTACACATGGTATATTGTACTACATCACACACCTGCACATAGATTCATGGCAAATTAATCAACAGCACACACTTACACAGTAAGGAGTCTGACTCAGAGAGAAAACCAAGAGTCGAATAGAACGAAAAGTTTCCTGGAATCTAGAGCACTTTAAAATAGCCCCCCAGAGCGAGAGAGAGTCTCATCATTTAGCCATTGTCACCAACCCCAACCCCCCGAGACAGAGAGAGAGAGAAACAACAGAGAGATATACAGTAAAGATCAGGGGATCACTAATGGCACTGCTGTGGTGTTAGCACTAATACAATCACAGTGGATGAGGTTCATGATAATGCAGCTATTACTCCCTAATAACATGGGAGGCGCCAGCACAGCTATTTATAGTCTTAAAAGGTCCCACAGCTTAACTAGTGAACACAGAGCTAGACAGCTTTTCCCATATGGTTATGGGAAAAGCTGCCCTATCCCCCACAATCCATAGAGGCAGGAATGAATAGAGTTATTAGAGGTGTTGAGGAGGAGGAGAATATGATAATGAGGTGGTAGAGGACTACAGTCCTTATTAGGGCCAGGATGATGCCAGTATCGCGATACTCGTTAGTATTGTGACAAGGAAACAAAGCATGAAGTAGATGTAACTTCTTTAGGAAAACAGCCCTAATGTTGGAAACCAACATCATTATGTCATCCAGAGTCACATTTAGTTATTTTTCAAGCTTTAGCACACCATTTTTTTACATACAGCAGGTTTTTAATGGACCAAAGAGTTTGGTCTGCTTTGTGCTATAATTTTTGCCATGGAAAAAAAAATTGCGATACTGGTAATGTCACAGCCCTAGTCCTTATTACAGTGAGTTTAGAGCCTGAGCTGAGCTCATGTCACGCCCTGACCTTAGAGAGTATTTTATTCTCTAATTTGGTTAGGTCAGGGTGTGACTATGGTGGGTACTCTAGTTTTTGTATTTCTATGTTGGCCCGGTATGGTTCCCAATCAGAGGCAGCTGTCTATCATTGTCTCTGATTGGGGATCATATTTAGGCAGCCTTTTCCCACTGTATTTTTGGGGGATCTTGTCTATGTATAGTTGCCTGCGAGCACTACATTAGCTTCACGTTTCGTTTGGCACTTTATTCTTTTTTATATGTTTCACTTCTAATAAAAGATGATGGAACCATACGCCTGCACTTTGGTCCGAGTCTTACAACAACGAACGTGACAGCTCATAGGTTTAAACACACACAGTGAGATCACACAAGTTGAACCATTCACAGCCACAACAGCACGTATAAGGCCTGTATAAGTGGGTCTCAACTGTAGGCCTATGGTTTGTTTGAACATCCCTAGTTTTCTTCTTACCTCCCTCTGTTACTATCCCCTCTCACCTGGCCAAATATGAACAATACGATCCAGAGAGATGTTCCTTGAAAATACTGCAAAACAAAGTTGTGCAAACTGCTTCTATCATGTATCCTGTATAATTAAATTCTACAATATAAATGAATGACTGTTTTATTAACACAATCTTTGCTCACTGAACCCATTACAGGGGAGAAATTGCATTGTCAGAAGTTAATGTGGTAAACAAACAGAGAGGTATGTCTCCACTCGCTCCTAACCAACATTTCCCTCTGTCGCAGCCAAACCTTAAATCACCTCTGAGCTTTACAATTACCTCTGAGCTTCACACACACACACACACACACACACACACACACACACACACACACAATTTGTTTCCACCACGCTTTCTTTTGATGTTTTTCCATTGCTAGTCAATTCTCTCATCCTTTCCTTCCCCACCCCTCCCCTCCCCTCTCTGTGGGGTACCTTAAGGATGACCCTGCGGCGTACCACACGGGTGGTGACGTTCTCCTCCTCGTCGGCCACAGCTTCAGCCTCACCCAGCTCGCGGTCCAGCGCAGCGTGCACGTAGGAGAGCACAGAGCGCAGGGAGCCACTGGCTATATGGATCACATTCTGACAGCTTATCACCAGGAAGGCCAGCAGCACAAAGCTGAAGAGCAGCTCAGTTACCATGGCCCACATCACTGCCCCTCCAAGCTTCTACCTCTGGGCAGAGTGTGTCCAACCAAGCGATCCAGTGGAGCACACTACACACCCACAACACACAGGCCTGTGCAGGCTCTCGTCGACTCTCCACCGACACTTCTCTCTGTCAGTCTGGAGCAACAGCTGCACCCTCGGGGCCTTCGCTTTCAACAGGGCTGGCGTCGTCTCCTTCTATTTCTCCCTCTGTTTGTGTCCCTTCTTCAGCTCTACTCCACCGGACCCTGTTCCCTCTTTCTCTGGCTCCTTCTCTCTTGCTCTCTGTCTGTCAGCTGGTCAGTAGGAATGGCTGACCCATGCCATCAAATCCAGGCGGCTGCAACCTTGGGAGGCTCCTATTTCCTCTCCCTCTCTTTCGTTCACCCTCTCTCTCTTCCCTCGTCTGTGCTTTCAAAACCAAACCCTCTCACCCTTCACCCCTCTGCTCTCTCTCTCTCCCAGCCATATGATCCGTAGTCTTTAAATACCTCTGGCTGTTCTAGAGAGTGCTCTGTAAGTCTGAGAGGCTGAGTGGCTGAGAGGGAAGAACACTGAGACACTTGCACCCCGACCTTCAGGCCTCCCTCAGGAACTCAAACTATTCTCCCTCTGGTACACACAACTTACATTATTACTTCTCATGGCATGTAGGTATATATTCCACCACACATACATACGTTATTATTCTGTAATGGTTTGGGATCAATTTCACTTACACAGTACAGTAAGATGCAGATAGTCTGCAGCAAGACCATTTCCTGCCACTGGTTCTCCATGGGAAACAATGTTATCTGTGGTAACTGTACCAACACACTGGCAGTCACAATATAACCCAGCGACTCAAACAGCAATAGTCCCTCTTTGCCCTCTCACAGCGTGGTAAAGTTGACATGTCCTTCAGGCTGCTCTGATTGGTCTGATGCAGTGCCAGTATACCACAGTAGATGACACGTGTGATGGGGTAGGATTGGGGATCCAGTGACAGGGGCTGCTATATTTGGCTTGACAGGTTGTTCCTGCCCTTCTTGGGCCTTGTGTGTGTGTGTGTTTATATGTGTGTGGGATTACAGTATCATAAATAATGGAATTCAGTCATAGCCTACTGCCACTGGGTTTGGACTCTGGTCAGACAACTCCTACAGCATTAAAACAGTTTTTACATGATGAGTTGGATCATTTACAGTCCTGTCCATACCTAATGTATTATAGCTGCATTTAATCAATGTTTACTAACCATCTCAAGGATATGTCAAAATGCATACTTGGGCCAGAGTTATTGTACTTCATTTAAGTGTCGTATAAGATGTGATAGCTAAGATAATAGCATGGGTTTCCTACTCACCTGCCCCCTCAGGCGTACTTCGTCCCAGGTCCGCAGCTCTGGCACCCTGTGAGGGAACCCCAGGCCCTTCTCAAATGGCTGGGTGCCTCTGAAGTGCCCACGCAGGATCTCCGTGTGCCCCATGTCACGCACTGGCTGAAGCAAGGCCTCTTGGGACACGCGGGACTGGCTGGGGTCCATGTCCATGGCGGCGCGTACTGATGACATCATCGAGTCCATGGCCTGCCTGGGTTTGGCTGTCTGCGAGCCCACCCAGGCCTGAGTGTGGTCTGTGACAGGTTGCCAGCCTGGACCCGACTGCTCCTGCAGGTAGGATAGGAAAGAGCCTCCACCACCTCCACCGCTGCCTCCACTACCACCACTGCCACCACTGGACCTAAGGAGGCAGAGGATGAGTGAGAATAGGAGGAGAGAGATGAAGAGAGGTGGAGAGAGAGGACAAGTGAGAGGAGAGAAAGGAGAAGTGAGAGGAGAAGAGAGAGTCAAAGAAGGAGAAAAAGGTCAATGTGTATCAAATGTGTGTCAAACATAAGCTGACGCTATTATTCCTTCATAGAACTCTTTTACCAGAACTAAATATTGTATTATTAGGTTAGGAAACACAGCAACATTGACCTGTCCTGAGGCTCAGTGAGTTGTCTCAGAGGTGAGTGTCTGGACTCTGGACCACCCCCTGTCTGGCCAGTGCGGTGTCCAGCTGAGCTGCAGACTGACTGACTGAGGTCTGAGGACACACTCACCTGTCTCCATTACGATCTGCCACGCGGCTCAGACCGGGCGACTCGCTCAGCCGGGCGTACACCCGCTGCTGTTGTCCTGCAACAAGAGAAAGCCCTTCCTCTGAGCCTGTCCCTCCTCCTCCTCTTCCTCCAGCTCCATCTCCACCCGTCATGTTGCCTCCGAACGCTGCTGCCTCCGACCTCACGACATTTGACACTTGACCTTTGTCCAGCCCATTAATGTTGTTGACCGCGGCGGCGATGGTGCCTCCGAACGAAGAAGGTGTGGCAGGGGTGGCGGTGCTGAACGAGGCAGGGGTGGCAGGGGTGGCAGGTGTGGCGGTGCTGAACGAGGCAGGGGTGGCAGGGGTGGCGGTGCTGAACGAGGCAGGGGTGGCATGTGTGGCGGTGCTGAATGAGTCAACAGCCCCCATCTCTGAGTTGTCCTCCACCAGCTCCATAGATCCACTCAGCCCCCCACCACTGGCCCCACTGCCCGGCCGGCCCAGGCTCCCATACGGCAGCCCCAGCAGCCCCTCCGAGTCGTCGGCATTGCTGCACTCCAGCGAGGAGTCCTCCACGGCCACTAGGGAGGGGCTGTTGCCAGAGGGCCACACCTGCACATCGGACATCTCCATGAGCGTGTCCTCCTCAGTGGTGGCCATTGGAGCACACTCCAGACTGGAGACTTCCTGCCAGTAGGGCTCGTTGCCCAGCGGGGAGGGCAGGCTGTACTGCATGGAGGGAGGGGAGAGCAGCTCCTCCTGCATCAGCCCGTAACCTGGAGCGACACAGAGAGAGGCACACTGACACGGGCCCCCCGCCTTACCTCACCTCGCCCCCCACCTCGCCCCACCAACACCGGGAGGGACCCCAGGGCGGGGGGGGGATGTGCCCCTGCCCAGGAGCAGGGCAGCCAGGGAAGGTGGCAGAGGGGGAGCCCAGGGGGCAAGGAGGGAGAGGGGAGAGGAAGGGGCCAGACAGTGGGATCTCAAGAAGAGGTGCAAGGAGATGGGGGCAAGGGAGCAAGGGGGGCTTCTGGGGGGGTTAACAAGCCAGATCAGCCAGCACTGACAGTGAGAGCAGCAGTGGAGGCAGCAGCAGACACACAGTCAGAACCAGAGCCAGAGCCATGGCCAGAGCCAGGCAGAGAGACAGACCAAGAGAGAGGCCCGCTGGTGACTGGTGCTGCTCCGCTGTCTGCCACCTGCAGGTAGAGGGACAGGAGTTACTGCCTCTGCCCCGAACCAACCTGGGGCTGGGACACACACCTGTCCGCCTGGGACACACACTTAAAAACACGTACACATGCCATACACAAAGGCTTACCCAGACATACACACACGCACCCACACAAACCAGGCAAGTTAAATATTCTAGTCAGGCTGAACAGCATGCTTGCAAGCAATCTTGTTCTTCAACAAACGCACACTCTCACCTATCCACCCACCACAACAGATATTACAGTATAAACCTTAGAAAACAAAAAAACACAACCACATACAGGTACACACTACACACATACACATACACACACAAAGATGCACTCACACCACACATACATGTTTATATACAGTTTCATTTATTATAGCTCACAGTAAGCATAGCTACCCCAAACCCCATTTTAAATCAACAGGGAATCTAACGTTGAGAATTTGCTATGCATGATGACTGATGAACCTTTGACTCAAGTCACTCCAACAACACCTCTAGTTGAGAATAGACATTTCTTGTCTGGTATCATTAAGAGCGCTTTAAGTTTTGAACATGCAGTGGTGTGGGGCAGTAAGCATGGTACGTTCTCTTTCGTGGACAGCCTCTGAACAAGAGAACGGCGCCAAAGCTGCTTTCTGTCTGCTCTCTTCCAACTCTCACGCTAGCTCACATTTCAGTGGGAGTGAACTAAATATCTACTGTATGAGAAATGACCTGAGAGAGACACAGTGGGGCAAAAAAGTATTTAGTCAGCCACCAATTGTGCAAGTTCTCCCACTTAAAAAGATGAGAGAGGCCTGTAATTCTCATCATAGGTACACTTCAACTATGACAAACAAAATGAGAAAAAAAATCCAGAAAATCACATTGTAGGATTTTTTATGAATTTATTTGCAAATTATGGTGGAAAATAAGTATTTGGTCACCTACAAACAAGCAAGATTTCTGGCTCTCACAGACCTGTAACTTCTTCTTTAAGAGACTTCTCTGTCCTCCACTTGTTACCTGTATTAATGGCACCTGTTTGAACTTGTTATCAGTATAAAAGACACCTGTCCACAACCTCAAACAGTCACACTCCAAACTCCACTATGGCCAAGACTAAAGAGCTGTAAAAAGACACCAGAAACAAAATTGTCGACCTGCACCAGGCTGGGAAGACTGAATCTGCAATAGGTAAGCAGCTTGGTTTGAATAAATCAACTGTGGGAGCAATTATTAGGAAATGGAAGACATACAAGACCACTGATAATCTCCCTCGATCTGGAGCTCCACGCAAGATCTCACCCCATGGGGTGAAAATGATCACAAGAACGGTGAGCAAAAATCTGTGCCATCAGTAACACACTACGCCGCCAGGGACTCAAATCCTGCAGTGCCAGACGTGTCCCCCTGCTTAAGCCAGTACATGTCCAGGCCCGTCTGAAGTTTGCTAGAGAGCATTTGGATGATCCTAGAAGAAGATTGGGAGAATGTCATATGGTCAGATGAAACCAAAATATAACTTTTTGGTAAAAACTCAACTCGTCGTGTTTGGAGGACAAAGAATGGTGAGTTGCATCCAAAGAACACCATACCTACTGGGAAGCATGGGGGTGGAAACATCATGCTTTGGGGCTGTTTTTCTGCAAAGGGACCAGGACGACTGATCCGTGTAAAGGAAAGAATGAATGGGGCCATGTATCGTGAGATTTTGAGTGAAAACCTCCTTCCATCAGCAAGGGCATTGAAGATTAAATGTGGCTGGGTCTTTCAGCATGACAATGATACCAAACACTCCGCCCGGGCAACGAAGGAGTGGCTTCGTAAGAAGCATTTCAAGGTCCTGGAGTGGCCTAGCCAGTCTCCAGATTTCAACCCCATAGAAAATCTTTGGAGGGAGTTGAAAGTCTGTGTTGCCCAGCAACAGCCCCAAAACATCATTGCTCTAGAGGAGTTCTGCATGGAGGAATGGGCCAAAATACCAGCAACAGTGTGTGAAAACCTTGTGAAGACTTACAGAAAACATTTGACCTCTGTCATTGCCAACAAAGGGTATATAACAAAGTATTGAGATAAACTTTTGTTATTGACCAAATACTTATTTTCCACCATAATTTGCAAATAAATTCATAAAAAAATCCTACAATGTGATTTTCTGGAATTTCTTTTCTCATTTTGTCTGTCATAGTTGAAGTGTACCTATGATGAAAATTACAGGCCTCTCATCTTTTTAAGTGGGAGAACCTGCACAATTGGTGGCTGACTAAATACTTTTTTGCCCCACTGTAAGTAAAGTAAAGTAAATGAAGTCAAAATCAAGGTCAGGAAGACCAAATAAACTTTTTGATTAGTTGAACAACCACCAGCTAACCACCAGGCTTTGACAGATACAGCGGTACTGCAGTTGAGGAAAAGTTGTCCATTCAGTGCAACTAACTAAGTATGGCTATAGTAAAATACTATTGTGCAACAGTAGCTACTGTACTTCTCTGCAACTGAGATAACCATGAGGAACATAAAGATATTTTGAATCAGACAAATAAACCCAGTGATGAATGGATATGTATATAAAAACAAATTGCGCCATTTAATTCTGACTGACCAGTGGTAGAAATTGAATTGATTACATACTGGCATCAACCTAGAGAAGATACTAGATTTAGCATGAGGTGGAGAAGACAAGAGCTTTTTGAGGAGGGAGTGGAGGAGGCAGCAGTGTGTGTGTGCAAGCGTAAGAACACTATGTGTGTGTGTTTGTGTGTATATATGCGTGAGAGAGAGGTGCAACATGATTCATTGTTGCCGGTGAGTTATGTTGAATGTGCAGTAGGTATGAGGGACACCAGCTGGCCTCCTGGACCTCTCATCTCTCTGAGTTACAAGACAGCAGAACCTCTCTGAAGATCTCCCACTCAGAAGGCCGTACGACCGGGGAGGCTGTTTACATGTGGGTCACAAGTTCAACACATTTCTTTATATCAGTTATTCACATACCAAGTTTCCTTCAATAAGATACAAATAAACCCTGTACTATAGAATTCTCTTAACATTTCCACAACCTTTCAGACTTCCAGCTGATAAACTTTCCTATATACATTACTCTATAGCCAGTGGGGTGAGGATGATTCATGCCATATAAATATCACAGTATACTGTATGTTTGTAATACCATCTTGAGGTTGTGTATGTTGTTACGGAACCAATAACTAGCCTGCTAATATTGTTGCACTTGCTAAGTGTAGGGGTCTTGGTCTTAGTTAACTGGTCTGTAACCTTATTTAAGATGTGCATGTATGTGAGAAATCAGTGTATGCGGACGGTTGTATGTACATATGCCCAGGGAGACAGCCACCTTACCTTCAGTCCAGGACTAGCTACAGATTGTAACAACAGATAATGTGATTTAATAAAAAAATGATGTTATCCGTTATACTGGGAGTTACAGGTTTGCTTATACAAAACGTTGTCCGAAATTTTTCAACTAGCCTGGTATTGGCGATACTATCTTCGTTCTCGATTTGTTGAAACAGGAGTCTCCTAAATTGTCTGTGTCCAGTTGCAAGGAGTCTGTTTGAATTTAGACAACGATCCGTAATTATACGAAGTAAAAGTTTTGCTCCATGAAGTAATCCAACAATGTGTACGCTGCCATCTTATCTATTTCAAGTCTTCTCTCATTGATCGAGACAGGTGTCTGTCATCATGACATGCAGCACTTTGGGGTGGACACCCACTTATCTCAATCAATGAGATAAGTGGATTACTTCATGGAGCAAAACATTTATTTTAATAACGGAGCATTTTCTAAATTCAAACGACTCCCTGCAGCTGGACATTGATATTTTATGAGACTGCTTCCACAAATTGAGAATGACGGTACCATCGCTAATACCAGGTTAGTTAAAAAATCTCTGGTGATATTTTTTATGAGCAAACCTGTAACTTCCAGTATAATGGATATCAATTTCTTCTGGTTAAATGACATTCTCTGGCGTTACAATCTATAGCTAGTCCAGGGCCAGCTCTGTCATGACCTCTTGGTCAGCCAGTCCAAGCAGATTATTCATATGTTCATGGTGACAAAATAAATATGTACAAAAACCAAACTATAAAAGGCATGCCAACTAAAGAGGTTAACTAACACAAAGAAACAAACAAAGCCCTGACAATTATCTTGATCGCTGGCACCTGAGGAAATATCAAAGCTTCCTGGCAGAACAGACTTTGACCCGGTTGGTACTGCCACCTGGGGATGGAGTTTGGAAGGATATCCTGGTAGTGTGTTAGTCTATGCCCGAACACTAACCTTCCCCTCATATCATAACAATGTGCACTTGAATAATCTGAACACTTACGGTAGCTGACAATAGTGTCTCCTGGTGATCAATATGTTTCTACTGTACATGGTTTTAGATCTAAAAGACAGTCTAAAATCTGTGTGTTAGTGTGTGATCCTGCCATCCAGTCTCGTTGCCATCCAGTCTGGTTGCCAGTCCTTCTCTCTCTCTCTATGTTTGTGTCTGGGGGTGGTGTCACTCCCATGGTCAGTTGGACGGTGACAGAGAGAGGGAGGAGGGGATGTGGGATTATTAGAGTGTGTTAGTGAGAAGGAATGAACATGGTGGCCTGACCCTCCTGGTGAAAAGACAACACATTGTAAACATAGAAAACTGGCTGAAGCTCACATACAGAGTGAAACACATAGTCACACACAGACTGGAAAAAGGCACACACTGAAATACACAAAGACAACACACTGGACAAAACACATAAAAACACAGACACGTACACACACACACACACACACAAACAGAAACACACACACACCAATGCGCAAAGAACAGAGAGATTTAATGGAAGGGTCAGATGAACACACTCCCCGCAAATATGAGGTGTGTGACAGAGAAGGGGCATAAATACTACATCCCCTAATTCTGGAGTGACTCAAAGACACATGACAATCCCACACATACACACAGAAAACAGACCAACAACACTTCACAACACTCATACATGAACAGAGCAGTCACAATACACAGTTAAAAAAGGGTTCAGGTCCTTTTTGTTTTACCACCCACAAGGAATACAATATTATAGAGGATCTAAACAGGCAGACTAAACAGTCGGGTCATTCCCCAGCATTACAGGAGGCTGCTGAGGGGAGGACGGCTCATAATAATGGCCGGAACGGAGCAAATGGAATGGCATCAAACACCTGGAAACCATATGTTTGATGTATTTGTTACCATTTCATTAATTCTGCTCCAACCATTACCACATGCCCGTTCTCCCCAATTAAAGTGCCACCCGTGCCCAGCATGCATACCATGCAATATCAGTCTGTTAGTAAAGCAGCTACAAGGCGCAGAGGCATGCACAGCTCCCAGACTAAGTCTCCCACAGGCCACAGGCCACTGCAACTGCAAACTCATTACAATGCTTCCATGCAAGCATATCGGAGGTGGGAGACGAGAGTGGGCCTCATGCAGGGCAGGGCAGGGAGGAAAACACAGATAGGGAACATAGGAGGGAAGAGGATAGATAGAGGAAGACAGAAAAAGACAGGCCCAGAGAAAAAGACAGACAGACAGAGACAGGAGACAAGGAAGAAAGAGGGAGAGATGGACAGTGTGACAGAGCGAGGGACACCTCCCCCTTCCGGGGGTGCTGAGCACACAGTGTGTGAGGGGGATTGGTCACAGAGCAGACGGTTAAAAAAGTGGAATTTTCAAGAGTACAAAAATAAAGAGTTATAAAAAATGATGCACAACTGGTCGTCAAAATAAAGGTGAGGGCCAGAGGTCAACATGAGGTCGGAGGGCATGAGTTCAGAGGTCGGAGAGGAGGAGTGAGAAGGAGGAAGAGTAGGGCGGCTGGGCTGCAGATGACATGTCCGGAGAAACACAAAGAGAGAGGGGACAGATAGTCAAAGTGAACAAGTAGGGGGATCCCAGAGGAACAAACAGTACACCGAACGGAACAACCCCCTGTCTGAAGAGACTCATACTACTCAGCCATGCAGAGAGAAAGTCATGTGTTACCCTTACAGGAGCCTCCCACACCTCTCTGGTATTACTAAACTGATCACATCGCTTTTATTCAATCACAAATGATGTGTCTCAGACTCAAACCACTCAAAACACTAGAGCTAAGAAAGGGAATTGAATGGCAAAATCACTAAGAGCCCAATGTGACAAAAAAAAGAAAAAGACAGGGACAGGTAGACTGGAAGGAACCGTAAAAATACATGTTTTACACAATGTCTAAAACAAACATGGTTCCTATAGATAGTCTGCCTGGGTTAAGAGTATAATGTGGGATTTAGTTTCAGTCTCCATGTTTAGATTCCCACATCAGAATCTATTGCTATCTCAATTCCTATGATTGTGAAGGTTAATTAGGGAACTCTTGTAATAGTCACCAAGGGAGTAATCATCTTCCAGACTGACAGTGAGCCAGAGAGTGAATCCTCATTCTGTACCATCCCCTGATATCACATACCATGTTATCTATCTACATCTCTTCTTTGTCATCAGTCTGAACTCATATAAATCATAGACCTCTTGAAAATCATTGATGTAATAAACACACAATACCATATCTGGAGGTCAGGTTGGTATTGTCCCGTGAGAGTGTGACCACCTTGTTACACAGCCAGACAGACAGCATCAAAGGAAAGAGCTTTGGGAGGCAGACTGGACAGGTGTCAGATATCAGATTCACTGCAGCTGTGATCTGACTGAGCATCTCCTGTTTGTCCCTTTGTCCATCATGGTCATATCTATGCATGAGTTACATCACCAGTTATTGCTCCAGTTTTCACTGAAGGGACCTGGCACTGGCACCTGCAGTGATGACACGAGACACTGGGGCACAGAGCAGAGCCAGAAGAGAGGCCACAGAACTCCAGTGATGGTCAGACCAGTGCGTTTGTTTTTCTCATACTGGTCCGGGGATGAAATTGGAGTCAATCTGATGTATATCATGCTTGTGTAAAATAATAAACCATGAGGAAAAGGAGTCAACGTTTGAGAAGTGACCACTGGAAGGAAAGCCAACTACAGTATGCTTGAAATAAAAGCTACAGACTGGATGTATGAGTTTTCTTTACGGACAGCAGATATCCTGTACTTTATCTCACATATGGCCTATGTAGGCAGATTGGGGTTTAAATCATGTTGGATGAAGATGAACATAATCCACTCATAACCAATATCATACTTTATAGGATGTAATAACATAAATCTGTCACATACACAGATATGACACAGTAGTGAGGCAGTGTAATAACTTATGCACTGAATAAAGATCCAACAAAATGTACATTTGGCATGAACAGAATCTGAGATTCACCCAACACCATACACACCAACTAACACTAAGCATTTCAGTCATTTTATCTCTTTATTTTTAAATCATCAACTCTCCTATTGCTAATAACCTTATCAAACACAAATTAAAACAAATGTTTCTTGAAGTTGTAATATATATATATATATTTTTAAATCAAATAAGTATCTCTATTTTAATCTATACTATTATTGACAGGCTCCGTTCATATTTCTTAAATCCATATACCAGTAATAGTTTCTCCCCACAGAAAAATGTTTCAAGGGCCATTTCAGTGGGAGATCCTAAAGTCCTAAAATCTAGCTGGTACTATTAGACAAGGTTGTGATTCTGATTGAAGGCACTATAGGTCATTGATTCATTGTATTCAACCAGAAACAAGAGAATGTATCCGAGTCAGGCTTTAGAGTGCCACCATAGAGGCAGTTGTTGTCAGAGTGTCTTGAGCCCTGGTCCAGGTTGCTGCGTTACATGTAGAAATCTCAAGTTTACGGCAGTAGCATAGAACAGCCCTTGACTGAGGATTGAGGTAGGATGGTGGCAGCAGAGAGGAAGAGGAGAGAGAAGAACTGGTAGGATATGGGGGTTGGGTGTGGGAGAGGGCTGCATGGGGAGGGGAGAAGCCTTACCATTGCTCAGGCTGGGGGAGACGTGGTCAGTCTCGTTGTGTCTGCGTCTGCTTGACTCCCGAGCCTGCCTCCCTGCAGGCTGTGGCCCCTGGCCCTCCAACATGTTCACTATGTCCATCCGGTCAATGCTCTTCAGAGCTGTATACAAACTATCCACTGCACATAGGAGCCACAAGAGACAAAGAGAGACAGAGAAAGGGGGAGGAGAGAAGGATAGAGAAAACAGAGACGAGAGGCAGGAAAATGGGAAATGGACAGTTAAATAACAGACAAGGAAGTGGAAGATATTATGAGGAGAAAAAGGAAATTGTTTACCAGTACTCTGACAGACCCAGGTCTGTCCCAGAAAACTAAAGAGTTAGCACAATGTTAATATAAGATACTGCATAGACTGGAGAAGTCTCACGTGCAAATCCAGGAGCCAGTGCAAGACGAGTGGAGAATGGAGATGATGAATTTAGGACAAGAGGATGCACAGGAGGGATCCACTGACCTATATATGGGATCTCAGGTACTTACTCTTGGCTCTCTTGCCCTCACGGGTGGCCCATAGGTTGAGCAGGGCAGAACTCTGCTCCAATAGGGAGTTAGGATTCTCCACACGGATCTTATTAATGTCATCTACACTGAACTGTAGCTCCCTCGCCAGCTCTGGAGAGACAAAGGTGGAGGAGGTACAGACCATTGAGAGACAGAGGCAGGGGGGGAGGGAAAAGCAGCCCCAAGCCATTAAACACTGATACAACACAGGCACGAGACACAGACACTCATTCCACTCACTCACCAGCCCAGCTCAGTCCCAACTGTTCAGCTATCAAAGCCATCTTCAACTCTGTCCTTTCCATGGCACTCATTGATGCTGCAGAAACCAGACCACAACTGATACTTTAACATGAGAAGTTAATGCACCGTTGTGATTATTACTGCATGAAGGGGCACATGGAATGTGAACGTGTTGGTGTGGGGTATGTCATTGTCTTATGTCAGGTAGCTTGACTAACTCGTCTGCACTGATTGAGGGTCGAGCGTCATGTAGGAATGATGCCACCTGTCGGAAGACAATGGCGGTCTGTATGGAGTATCATAGGGATGGGATAGGATGGGATGGCAGGCACCTTTACCCATGGCAGGCTCATTCATGGCGCTGTATCTCTCTCGCAGGGCTAATGGGGTCAGAGTTCGCCTCCGGTCCTCACTACCAGCAGCCTACCAATCAAATACAAGCAAAAGCCACTGGAATAAATCAGCACAGCTGATTTGTCTCAGATCTCTCATGTTTACAACATGAAATTTGCATGTGTGTATTCTAAAATGAAAGTACAGTGCTTTTCAAAGCACCCCAAAAACATGAACTATTTGTTGAGGCCTACCTTGATACACGGGGGCATGGTAATATTGAGGTTGCACAGCACATGTTGGCTGTCTTCATACTTGGTAGACTTGCGTAGGAAGGACAGGAATCCAGAGTGATCCTTGCTACTGTCTCTCACCTTGGAGAGGAGAACCGAGAGAAACAGACAAGATACATTTTCAGAGGGAGACCCAGAGAGGGAGGGAGGGAGTAATGGCGAGAGGGAGACCCAGAGAGGGAGGGAGTAATGGAGAGAGGGATGAAGACCCAGAGAGGGAGGGAGTAATAGAGTGAGGGATGAAGTCCCAGAGAGGGAGGGAGTAATGGAGAGAGGGATGAAGTCCCAGAGAGGAAGGGAGTAATGGAGAGAGGGATGAAGACACAGAGATGGAGGGTTAAGCACCTTGACTGAGACGGGGAGTCTGTTGTCTTTGAAGGCCTGGAAGCTGAAACAGCGAGGCTGCTGGGTAGCCTTCCTCACTGGAACCAGGTTCCCAGAACACTCCAGGTGCAGTGGCATTCCCTCCATCACCTGAGAGGGTTATACAGACTGATCCACTTACTCCACTCACTTTACAGTGTCTCTATAGCTGAAGCTAATAAACAATGACATAATCATGATAACCATCATTATGACTCCCTGTACTGACCTCGATATCACGACTGCGGGCCACCTCACTGAAGTTCTCGTGTTGCTCCAGGGTTTTGTCCATCTTGTCATCAGTCATGCAGTAGCAGCGCAGGCGGCCCTCACGGACCTCGTTCATCTTGGCAAACACCACAAACTTGGCCATGTAGGGCACAGCTGAGAGCTCTCGATACAGGAGGTTGGAGAAAGACACAGCCTCGGCTGTCCTAGGACAGTCAGCCAGCCAGAACCTGAGAAGAGAAACCATTGTGTAGGAGTTATGGCAACCCTTAAGTTACTCATGGTTGGATCCTTTGAGATAAGCATATCTTAATAACTGCTCTCAAGTAACAAAAAGAGCTGGATTGAGGTTTAGATTGTGAGATTTAGGATGTGGATTTATTTGTCTAATTAACATGAATGCTAGTGAGTGAGTTGCTACACTATACTTACCGTGCCGACACATTGGTTGTGAAGTTGGCACAGTCTTTACTATATATGAGCTTGGTGGTACCAGTGATGTCCTCCCACTGGGCTGGGGCTGTTCCACCTGGAGAGAAGGAAGAGACATCAGTTACACAAAGATATAGGAAGGAGGAGAAAAAGCAGCCCATTCTCTTATAGAATACGCCAGGAGGTGCCGATTCTGCAGGTACCAGATTACGTTTGGAGCTGGCGAAATGTGAACGCGGAAAAATGTGAACGCATTCCACTAGGGGCAACATGAGCGCCTATTACCTTTTAGTAGGCTTGCGGCTTGCTAGGGCATTGTGGACAGGGATGGTGGATGAGGGATGGGCATTTAAATGGCAGACTCCGGCTACGAAGGTTGCGTGTTTAATCCCAGTGCTAGACACTCTTTCTTTTTTTTAAGCCTTTTCCAAACCTTAACCATAACCATTCGGAATTAATGACATACCTTAAGTTTAACCCTATCCCTAACGCTAACCTTCACCATTCGGAATTAATCCCTAAACTTAAGTTTTAGTTTAACTTTTGAGGAGTTTAACTGACAGCTAAAATACAACAACACCTGGTGTAATTAATATGTCAAGCCCTGGCGTGATTCTATTACTGCAGTTACGCAATAGGTTGACGTTTAAATTGGAGATTGGGTTGAGAAAAAGGTATATTAAACATGCAATCCTGTAAATTAGACACACAAGTTGACATCCTAAACCTCATTCAGCAGGAGTGTGGAGTTCTAAGAGGTACTGTATCTCAAAAACCAACATATCCATAATAGAGCAGTACGTCATTGTTAAGGTTTGTTCACAAGTGTCACATCTGCTCCTGCAACGCCCTCTACCTCTCATCCTGTGTCTCCTTGACCTGCCACCACTCCCCCAGTACTCTCTACCTCTCCCTCTCTCTCTGTGTGTGTGATTGTGTGGGCGGAGACAGGTGTGCTGGAGTCAGAGCAGATCCCCACCAGCTGCAACCTGTTCCATAATCAAGACCTCTACAAATACTCAGCCCTGCCACTTCCACACTGCCAGATCGTAATCTCTGCTCAGTCAGTCTATGTTTCTAGCCGATTGTTACTATTCAGATCCGGTTATCCTGTTGTGCCTGTTTTCCTCTCTGATACAGTTCTGCCCGCTCTGACTCTGGACACTGTCTCCAGTCCCACGTCTCGTCATCCTGCTACTCTGTCCTGGATTCCCCACTCTACTACTCCCTTGGATTCCCCTCCGGACCTGCTTACCCTGTCTCAACTCCTCTCGCTCCAGCCTCAGCCTCCGCACCTGGTTTCCAGCAACCCGCCCGAGCTTCCCCTGACCTGCACTCCATCTCCCCCGTGTGTCAATAAATACCTTGGTTACTTCATCCCAGTCTCCTCGTCTGAGTCTGCTCTTGGGTTCCCCCGCATAACAAATTTGTACCTATACTTGGAACATGGGCTAGGAACCCTGGAAGGTGAGATGGCAGGCATGCCAATTGCCAAAATAGCCAGCAAGGTTTCAATGGGATCACTCCATAGAGAGAGCCTGGGCAACTGAAATGTGACCTTTTCCAGGAAAGACTATGTAGGTTAACCACTGTGACCTTGAAGAGACAGAGAATGAAATTAATTTGATCCTCTATTGCCCTTTTGTACCACGATTATACACTTTTCATTATTCCAGAAAGCCCACCAGATACACCCTGGCATTATGTGGCTGAGCGATGAGGAGAAACTGAAATGTTTTTTTGTCCTTTGTGCATTTTCGCTTACTGAATTTTCAGATCAAGCATGGAAAAAAAGAAAAGGTGACCCATAATTAAATTATACAAATATTTATTTCCAGACATATAGCAAAGTGCCCGTATAGTTGAAGTCGGAAGTTTACATACACATAGGTTGGAGTCATTAAAACTCGTTTTCAACCACTCCACAAATTTCTTGTTTAACAAACTATAGTTCTGGCAAGTCAGGTAGGACTTCTACTTTGTGCATCACACACATAATTTTTACAACAATTGTTTACAGACAGAATATGACTTATAATTCACTGTATCACAATTCCAGTGTGTCAGAAGTTTACTACACTAAGTTGACTGTGCTTTTAAACTGCTTGGAAAATTCCAGAAAATTATGTCATGGCTTTAGAAGCATCTGATAGACTAATTGACATCATTTGAGTCAATTGGAGGTGTACCTGTGGATGTTTCAAGGCCTACCTTCAAACTCAGTGCCTCTTTGCTTGACATCATGGCAAAATCAAAAGAAATCAGCCAACACCTTAGAAAAAAAATGTGTAGACCTCCACAAGTCTGGTTCAACCTTGGGAGAAATTTCAAGATGCCTGAAGGTACCACGTTCATCTGTACAAACAATAGTACGCAAGTATAAACACCATGGGACGACGCAGCCATCATACCACTCAGGAAATGAAATGTCCTCTGGTCTGATGAAACAAAACATATAACTGTTTGGCCATAATAACCATTGTTATGCTTGGAGGGAAAGGGTTAGGCTTGCAAGCCGAAGAACACCATCCCAACCGTGAAGCACGGGGGTGGCAGCATCATGTTGTGGGGGTGCTTTGCTGCAGGAGGGACTGGTGCACTTCACTAAATAGATGGCATCATGAGGACAGAAAATGATGTGGATATATTGAAGCAATATCTCAAGCAATATCTCCAAATGGACAATGACCCCAAGCATACTTCTAAAGTTGTGGCAAAATGGATTAAGGAGTGGCATTGGAGTCAAGGTATTGGAGTGGCCATCACAAAGCCCTGACCTCAATCCTTTAGAAGATTTATGGGCAGAACTGAAAACGCGTATGCGAGCAAGGAGGCCTACAAACCTGACTCATTTACACCAGCTCTGTCAGGAGGAATGGGCCAAAATTCACCCAACTTATTGTGGGAAGCTTGTGGAAGGCTACCCAAAACATTTGACCCAAGTTAAACAATTTAAAGGCAATGCTACCAAATACTAATTGAGTGTATGTAAACTTCTGACCCACTGGGAATGTGATGAAACAAATAAAAGCTTAAATAAATCATTCTCTCTACTATTATTCTGACATTTCACATAAAGTGGTGATCCTAACTGACATAAGGCAGGGCATTTTTACTAGGATTAAATGTCAAGAATTGTGAAATACTGAGTTTAAATGTGTTTTGCTAAGGTGTATGTAAACTTCTGACTTCAACTGTATGTATATAGATTGTGTATCGGCCTGTTTCATCTTCTCTTTGTGTCAGACCTGGATAAACGCTTTCCGTTTCAGTTTTCTGTATTTATTTATCTGAATTTTTTTATTAAACCTTTTTACTGCTCTAGGGCTATTACTATTGCTTGGATAACCTTATCTACTATTATGTATTGATTTACTTTTCATTTTTTATGAGGTGCACACTGCACAGAACACCGGAATAAGTATCACTGAATGAATTATCACTGTGAATCATTGTAATGTTTATGTGTCAATTAATCCTGTAAAATATTGGTTGCCAACTGGAGATTTGACACGAAAATAAAATGTAATTCATTCATGCGAGGTGATTTTACTTCACCATATCACTTTTACACCCATCGTAATTAAGATAATTAACAGTTGCTCAGTATAGTAATGACATTGCTTCTTCTTCTACATAAATGTGGATCCCATCCCACAGATGAGAGACATTGAATCACTATGTTCAATCAATTTCCTTCTATGAGGTGTTCATGCAGTCTAACTTATAGTTCACTCTAAATTGTACATTTACATGATTTAGCAGATGCTCCTATCCAGAGCGACTTACAGTAGTGAGTTTACACATTTTCATACTTTTTTCATACTGGTTCCCCGTGGGAATCAAACCCACAACCCTGCCATTGCAAGCGCCATGCTCTACCATCTGTGCCACATGGCACTATTAAGGGGCACCGTTAAACTATTCCTTAAGTAATACAGTTTCACTGTGCCATAAGTCCACCATAAGGCCTCAGTCAGGCTTACTAAAGTGTGACAGACAGTGTTGGCGTACCGATGACACTGCACAGCAGGCGCAGGCTGGTGGTGTCCCCCTCCCCAGAGTCCCGGGGGCTCTCTCTCCAGGAGGGGGGCAGGGGGATGCACAGGCCGATGGGCCGGTGGAACTTGCGTCGCCGTGGCTCCACAGTCACCACGGGGCTGAAGGTTGCCTGGTTACCCAGCAGCTTGGCAACCAGCTCGTCTGGGACTGGTTGGGCCTGAGGTTAGAGGGGAGAGGATGTGCGGAAAGAGGGATGATGATGTGATGGATGAGTGTGGAGAAGAGAGATTGATAAAAAGATACAGATTGATAGCAATGTAGAGAGAAATAGGATGAGAAAAGAAGAGAGATAATATGAGGTATGTAATGATGTAATGGATGACAATGGACAGGTAAATAAATCAAATGGGAGAAATGAAGGATGAAGAGAAAGAGAAGTCTATGGTCAATAAAATGCTATTTTATACCATACCAAAACATACAAACAACTTGAAAAGACAGTGCATTTCATTATTCATCAGTGTTGTTCATAAAACAAATTTGAACATTTACAACCTACACTGAGTGTACAAAACATTAGGAACACCTGCTCTTTCCATTTAATTTTTATTTAACATTTATTTAACTAGGCAAGTCAGTTAATAAGAACAAATTCTTATTTACAATGACGGCCTGCCAAAAGGCAAAAGGCCTCCTGTGGGTTTAAGGGGGCCTGGGATAAACATAAAAATAAAATAAAAATTACAATATAAATATAGGCCAAACACACATTACAACAAGAGAGACACAACATTACATAAAGAGAGACCTAAAACAACAACATAACAAGGCAGCAACACATGACAACACAGCTTTGGTAGCAACACAATACAACAACAACATGGTAGCAACACAACATGGTAGCAGCACAAACATTATTGGGCAAAGTCAACAGCAGCCACAACTGTCAGTAAGAGTGTCCATGATTGAGTCTTTGAATGAAGAGATTGAGATAAAACTGTCCAGTTTGAGTGTTTGTTGCAGCTCGTTCTAGTCGCTAGCTGCAGCAAACTGAAAAGAGGAGCGACCTAGGGAAGTGTGTGCTTTGGGGACCTTTAACAGAATGTGACTGGCAGAATGGGTGTTGTATGTGGAGGATGAGGGTTTCAGTATATATCTCAGATGGGGGGGAGTGAGGGCTAAGAGGTTTTTATAAATAAGCATCAACCAGTGGGTCTTGCAACAGGTATACAGAGATGACCAGTTTACAGAGGAGTATAAGGGTGCAATGATGTGTCCTATAAGGAGCATTGGTGGCAAATCTGATGGCCAAATGATAAAGAACATCTAGCCGCTCGAGAGCACCCTCCTTACCTGCCGATCTATAAATTATGTCTCTGTAATCTAGCATGGGTAGGATGGTCATCTGAATCAGGGTTCGTTTGGCAGCTGGGGTGAAGGAGGACCGATTACAATAGAGGTAACCAAGTCTAGATTTGACTTTGGCCTGCAACTTTAGCCTGCAGCTTTGTGCTGAGAGAAGGACAGTGCAAAGTCTAGCCATAATCCCAAGTACTTGTATGAGGTGACTACCTCAAACTCTAAACCCTCAGAGGTAGTAATAACACCTGTGGGTAGAGGGGCATTCTTCTTACCAAACCACATGACCTTTGTTTTGGAGGACAAGGTTATTATTTGTAACTTATTTTGTACATAATGTTTCTGCAACCGTATCTTCCGGCAGAAAAGAGATTCTGGATATCAGGACAGCGATCATTCACCTCTGATTAGACAAAGATCTTTTCTTCTACAAGCAAGACATTCTCCAAACACCTGACAGGACCGACATCCCCGTTATTTGCAAGAGGAAGCGACGCAGGTGCAGAGGACAAAGAGCCGGATGCCTGGACAGGACCCAGAAAAGGCGACTGGGAAAGCTGCCGTTACCGTCAATACTACTCGCCAACGTGCAATCATTGGACAATAAATTAGACGAGGTACGATCACGAATATCCTACCAGTTCTGTGCATATTTGAAAATAACAGCTGGTGCACGAAATCTGAGGAAGTCTCTAGATTTTGCTCACCTGAAGTAGAGTATATTGTGATAAATTGCAGGCCACACTACTTGTCTAGAGAGTTTTCAGCTATACTTTTCGAGGCTGTTTATTTACCACCACAGACAGATGCTGGCACTAAGACCGCACTAAGACTGCACTCAGTCAGCTGTATAAGGAAATAAGCAAACAGGAAACCACTCACCCAGAGGCGGCGCTCCTAGTGGCAGGAGACTTTAATGCAGGTAAAACTTAAATCAGTTCTACCAAATTTCCATCAACATGTTAAATGTGCAACCAGAGGGAAAAAAAATCTAGATCAGCTGTACTCCACACACAGAGACACGTACAAAGCTCTCCCTCGCCCTCCATTTGGTAAATCTGACCACAACTCTATCCGCCTGATTCCTGCTTACAAGCTAAATTAAAGCAGGAAGCACCAGTGACTCGGTCTATAAAAAAGTTGTCAGATGAAGCAGATGCTAAACTACAGGACTGTTTTGCTATCACAGACTGGAACATGTTCCGGGATTCTTCCAATGGCATTGAGGAGTACACCACATCAGTCACTGGCTTTATCAATAAGTGCATTGAGGACGTTGTCCCCACAGTGACTGTACGTACATACCCCAACCAGAAGCCATGGATTACAGGTAACATTCGCACTGAGCTAAAGGGTAGAACTGTCGCTTTCAAGGTGCGGGACTCTAACCCGGAAGCTTACAAGAAATCCTGATATGCCCTGCGACGAACCATCAAACAGGCAAAGCGTCAATACAGGACTAAGATTGAATCATACTACACCGGCTCCGACGCTCATCTTATGTTTTTTATTTATTTTATTTTATTTGACCTTTATTTAACCAGGTAGGCAAGTTGAGAACAAGTTCTCATTTACAATTGCGACCTGGCCAAGATAAAGCAAAGCAGTTCGACAGATACAACGACACAGAGTTACACATGGAGTGAAACAAACATACAGTCAATAATACAGAAAAAACAAGTCTATATACAATGTGAGCAAATGAGGTGAGAAGGGAGGGAAAGGCAAAAAAGGCCATGGTGGCAAAGTAAATACAATATAGCAAGTAAAACACTGGAATGGTAGTTTTGCAATGGAAGAATGTGCAAAGTAGAAATAAAAATAATGGGGTGCAAAGGAGCAAAATAAATAAATAAATTAAATACAGTTGGGAAATAGGTAGTTGTTTGGGCTAAATTATAGGTGGGCTATGCTCCCCAGGGGTGCGTGCTCAGTCCCACATGTTCACCCACGACTGCATGACCAGGCATGACGCCAACACCATCATTAAGTTTGCAGACGACACAACAGTGGTAGGCCTGATCACCGACAAGACGAGACAGCCTATAGGGAGGAGGTCAGAGACCTGGCCGGGTGGTGCCAGAATAACGACCTATCCCTCAATGTAACCAAGACTAAGGAGATGATTGTGGATTACAGGAAAAGGAGGGCCGAGCACGCATCCATTCTCATCAACGGGGCTGCAGTGGAGCAGGTTGAGAGCTTCAAGTTCCTTGGTGTCCACATCAACAACAAACTAGAATGTTCCAAACACACCAAGACAGTCGTGGAGAGGGCACGACAAAGCCTATTCCCCCTCAGGAAACTAAAAAGATGTGGCATGTGTCCTGAGATCCTCAAAAGGTTCTACAGCTGCAACATCGAGAGCATCATGACTGGTTGCATCACTGCCTGGTATGGCAATTGCTCCGGCCTCTGACCGCAAGGCACTACAGAGGGTAGTGTGTACGACCCAGTACATCACTGGGGCTAAGCTGCCTGCAATCCAGGACCTCTACACCAGGCGGTGTCAGAGGAAGGCCCTAAAAATTGTCATAGACCCCAGCTACCCCAGTCATAGACTGTTCTCTCTACTACCGCGTGGCAAGTGGTAGCGGAGTGCAAAGTCTAGGGCAAAAAGGCTTCTCAACAGTTTTTACCCCCAAGCCATAAGACTCCTGAACAGGTAATCAAATGGCTACCCGGACTATTGTGGGCATTGTGCATTGTGTACCTCCCCAACCCCCCTGCCCAACCCCTCTTTTAACGCTACTGCTACTCTCTGTTGATCATATATGCATAGTCACTTTAACTATACATTCATGTACATACTACCTTAATTGGGCCGACCAAACCAGTGCTCCCGCACATTGGCTAACCGGGCTATCTGCATTGTGTCCCACCCACCACCCGCCAACCCCTCTTTTACGTTACTGCCACTCTCTGTTCATCATATATGCATAGTCACTTTAACCATATTTACATGTACATACTACCTTAATCAGCCTGACTAACCGGTGTCTGTATGTAGCCTCGCTACTTTTATAGCCCCGCTACTGTATATAGCCTGTCTTTTTACTGTTGTTTTATTTCTTTACCTACCTATTGTTCACGTAATACCTTTTTTGCACTATTGGTTAGAGCCTGTAAGTAAGCATTTCACTGTAAGGTCTACCTACACCTGTTATATTCGGCGCATGTGACAAATAAACTTTGATTTGAGCTTGTTGGACACTAAGAAAGCTTTGTTGTAGAGCATTTAACACAAAATCGGGGGAGGGGCCAGCCGAGTATAAGACTGTATCATCTGCATATAAATGGATGAGAGAGCTTCCTACTGCCTGAGCTATGTTGTTGATGTAAATTGAGAAGAGCGTGTGTCCTAGGATTGAGCCTTGGGGTACTCCCTTGGTGACAGGCAGTGGCTGAGACAGCAGATTTTCTGACTTTATACACTGCACTCTTTGAGAGAGGTAGTTAGCAAACCAAGCCAAAGACCCCTCAGAGACACCAATGCTCCTTAGCCGGCCCATGAGAATGGAATGGTCTACTGTATCAAAAGCTTTGGCCAAGTCAATAAAAATAGCAGCACAATATTGCTTAGAATCAAGGGCAATGGTGACATCATTGAGAACCTTTAAGGTTGCAGTGACACATCCATAACCTGAGCGGAAACCATATTGCATACCCGAGAGAATACTATAGACTACTGTACTTTCAAGAATACTATCAAGAAAGCCAGTCAGTTGATTATTGACAAGTTTTTCTAGCACTTTTGATAAACAGGGCAAAATAGAAATAGGCCTTTAACAGTTAGGATCAGCCTGATCTCCCCCTTTAAATAAAGGACGAACTGTGGCTGCCTTCCAAGCAATGGGAACCTCCCCAGGAAGGAGAGACAGGTTAAAAAGGTTGGTGATAGGCTTTGCGACGATATGGGCAGCATCCTTAAAGAAGAAAGGGTCTAAACCATCTGACCCATATGTTTTTTGGGGAGTCAAGTTTAAGGAGCTCCTTAAACCAAATGCAATTCTTGAGGTGGAGTAACTCTGCAAGATCACTTTCGAACAAGGTGATAAACCTGTTTTTAATTCTCATTTTCTTTATGGGGGCGTGTTGGTTAACAATACCACCGAAAATATATAAAAAAGAAGGTCCAAGCGTCTTCGACAGAGGGGATCAAGCTGATTCTATACCATTTTACAGAGGCCTGTTCATGAAGAAAGGCTTGCTCATTTTAGTTTTTTAGCAAGCGTCTATGTCAAATCAGGATAGGTCGTTTCACTGAGCTGCCGTTACGAACACAGGCTGTAAAACAGTGATCACTAAGGTCATTAAGGTCATTCCATGACATTGCCTGACCAGGTGAATCCAGGTGAAAGCTATGATCCCTTATTTCAATCAGTGTAGATGAAGGGGAGGAGACAGGTTAAATGAGGATTTTTAAGCCTTGAGACATGGATTGAGAAAATCATGAATCAGCATAATTTTTATGGATATATACAAAGAAATATCAATAGAAAACAGTTAAAATGTTTGCAGGTTTCCAGTCTTTCCAGCTTAATTTTGAAGTGATTGCGTTAGCTAGCTCCTCTGAACAACAGTGTCCTGACAAGAGAGCACATTTTCTATGCCAGGTGAAATCGCTCCTCATTAGCTCATTGCTATGGGTGTATCCAAATAAATCACAAGAAAACAATTTAAACAAAAACAAATGCAGCTACTTGTTGTTATTCTGACTGCACTATTTGACGTGACTTTAAGTTAGCCGTAGTTGGTTAGCTAGCAAGCAAGGGATAAGAACGTTGCCAGCCAGTATGGCAGTAGAACATTTAGAATGAATTACTGGGTTGCATCCATAGATAGTGATTAAAAAGACGGAACGACTGGGTCGCGTCTCTGGCAACCAAACAGAATTGATAGTACAAACGACCAGCTGGCTTCGGTAGTAACCCTATATTTGTGTCTGGACTATATCTTGTGGAAGGATGAACTGTATTAATAAATTAATACAAATGTGTTTAAAGAAAATATGTAAATCATTATTCTAATATGTTGGTAACCCGTTGTATAAAAGTGATAATGCCCTCCAAGCCGGTGTTTGGAGGATAGATTGGCATGGTTTGCCGGTCCTCGACTTCATCTCGGGCCTAACAACACCTGTGCTAGTACGTATATCCACCAAACACCGTCTTCTTGGGCATTATCACTTAATTCCACACTCAGTGTACATTGACAATGAAAGTCTAAACCTCGCTACACATTCACGTGAACTGTGTCACTTAGTACAACCTTTGAAAAGGTTAGCGTAACTGCTAGCGTAAAGCCCGGACTGGGGTTATGAGGCTATAAGGCTCTACATTCAAAGCTCTACAGGCTGCATGTACTGGAGCACAGGGGAGATGGAAGTCCATGCTGTGCCATGTTCACCGTAACATACACATATTTCCCTCAAAATAGGAGACTACTTCAGTATGTAGGCCAATAAAACCACTCACTCGGATCATAACAGGCATGCTGCTAAAGAACATTCACTGTAACAAGGTCCCTCTGCATTATGTAACCATGACTATAGTTATAGAACATAACCACATTAGTGAATGATGCATTAAGCTTTAGGATACTGGCATAATCATTTGCAAACATTGGTGAATCGATGATTCCCTTTCAAAACAGCCTCATATAAACTTTGAAGGTTAATATTCCCACTGTTAAGTGACTACTGTACTACGTGTATGTAGTAAATCTCATTGTTTGTGTGTAGAACAAAGAAAAAGGCAATTTCCTTGGCAAGGAAAACATTTATATAAATCTGCTAATCAAACCAAATACATATAGCATACATATAGCTAGGGTTGGGTAGGTTACTTTCTAAATGTAGTCTGTTACAGTTACTAGTTACCTGTCCAAAATGGTAATCAGTAATGTAACTTCTGGATTACCTAAACTCAGTAACTTAATTACTTTCCAACACTTTTGGATTACTTTCCCCTTAAGAGGCATTTGAAGAAGACAAAGGATCCATCAAACGCATTTGGTGTGTCATCATAGTGGTCTTTGACTTGTGGTCAGGCTTGCTCAGCTGGAACAAACTTAAACTTGCGCCTTTTTTAATGCTGAATTAATGTCATTGAGAAAACAGAAAGGTGACAAAATATATTTTCGCAAACATCCCTTCTATATTTAAAAGTAATCCAAGAAGAAATCATCATGTTTTAAATGATCTGTAATCTGATTCTAATATTTCTGCTGGTAAAGTAACTGATTAGTTACAGTAAAAAAAAAAACAGATTACATGTAACTGTAATGTAGTTACTCCACAACCCTGCATATAGCATGCTTGGTCATACAGGCAGGCACTAACGATAATGTCTTCCTCCTGCTTCTTCCTCCTCATCCTCCCATCTCACCTGCAGGCCCAGACGGACTCGCTTGGTGACCGCTGTCTCAGGGAACGTAGCCTGGACCATCGGCACCAGCTTACTGGTCAGTTGACCCCCCTCTGGGCCAATCAGGTCACTCTCCTGCTGGACACGCGACACCACAGCAAAGTAGAGGGGGAAGTCAGTGGAGATGATTCGTCGGATACGCTTCTTCCCAAGCTCCTCTTGGCTCTCCAGATCTAAAGGAATAAACAGGCAGAACGTAGCGGTCAATACGAGTGGGGAATACTGATACAGTACCGATAAGAAAGCACTAATAATCACCAAACAGGCCATTATCAGTGACCGTAATCAGGTATGACTGAGTTAGTAGAACTTCTCATTCTACTACCTTCATCCATCCCATTGAGGATAGTCTCCAGCACATCGTCCCCGTAGCGATTGCGGTGTTCCTTCCAAACAGAGCCATTCTCACTCCTCAGAACCACCAGCTCCCGGTCCCCTCGACCCAGGGCTGCAAAGTGTGGGATCTCCACGATCACAGGCCTGACAGACACACACAGACATAGAGACACACATCAATGAGGCTTCAAACGTCATTCTCACAATGTAATTAGTCGTATGTTTGACACCCCTGAATTAGGGGATACCCTCACAGAAGGTGGAACACAATTTTTATCCTGATCTCAAAATTTGACCTATTGTCTTTTGCTGAAAACTGATGCACCTGTTCTCCCTTCAATACTCTACATTGTGTTTATTCAAGTCCTCACCCTAGGAACTGCATGCTGGCTGGGCCCAGAGAGATGATACGGCTGGCCAGGCCCTCTCCCTCCACCAGGGGGGGAGGGGTGGGGAGCTTCTGGGGCTTGACCAGACGGCAGGTTATACGTGTGGGGGCGGCACAGGTCCGTGGAGGGATGATGACACGCAGACCGTTGTGTCTGCTGCCTCGCATCGAGCCACCCCGAGCATCCACCATGAAACTCACTAGGAACCTGACAAGAGACATGCCTCACATTATTACACGGTATAATAACGTTTATATTTTCACTCTTAGAGATTGATTTATGGACAACATAAGACATTTGTCAGTGTAGGACTGCAGGCAGGGTAGGATGGACACACACATGGCTGTGTCTACTGACCCTGTGTGTATGGGTTAGACTTAGGGTTAGGGTTGTGTACTGACCCTGTGTGTATGGGGCTGGCCACAGGACTGACGTTGTCAGAAGTCTCTGTAGCTGGACTGCTGGGGATCAGGGAGTCGTCATCATACTCCCTATGTAATGGCATTGGAGTGTGTACCTAAAATATAGACCGAAAAACCTTGTCTTATCGTAGCATTTTTACTTTTCTACTCATCCTCCACAGGGTTACAGCGATACAAATATTTTCATTAATAATATGGAAACCTCATGGGATTGAACCTAACCAGTTTGTTCTGTACCTGCTCCATCTCATGCTCCTTTAGGTGGACCATCTCTGGGGATACACAAGGGATCCTGGGAATGGCAGGCGAGTAGTTGCTGTTGGAGAGAAGAAAACAAGGAGTGTGTAGGGGATATATTCTCCTTCCACTTCCTACATCCCAGTATAGCTTTAACCCATCCATTCCCCATTCTTTACAATACCTCCACCTTTCTTTTACTACCAATATACCCCCATTCACTCACACTCTAACCCCAACCTTCTACCCCCCCCACCCTAGGCCCCCTACACAGTGCCCAGCCCTCTCTCGTACTCCATAGATTTCTTGGGTGACAGGAAATCGTCATCATGGTCCTTCAAGTCATCCATCTTCATGTACCTGGCTCCTTCTGTCCCCAACAGCTCCTCCCCTTTAGACAACAACAAGAAGGGCAGAGAGAGAGGACAGACCGGGTCAGAGGGGTGTAATAGATAAAGACACAAGATAACTGAAACATGTGAGTCAGAGAGCATAGAATGAGTTCAGTAAATATAACACATGGTTTATATAGTAGTTAGGTTGGTGAGTTAAAGGGATTAGCTACTACACTCCACACACTGTGCATGTGTTAATGGAAAGAGATTTAGTGAAGCCACGGTCACAGTGAGACCCAAAGGCAGATGGAGAGAGAGAACATGGAGAAAGACAGAAATAAGATGGCCCCTACACTTTGTTCAATATTCATCTCAAATGTGATGTGTTAAAATACTTTTCATCCATAAACTGTTTCCAGTAGTTGAATATTTGGAGCACAGCACATTGGATATGTATGGTAAAATATCCCAGATTTCCTTAACATCTGGAGAGATACAATATGGCCCAGCATGAACTGAGTCTAAAACAAGACAACATCACCAGAGCCATGTCCATTGGGATTTTGCTGTCCCTTTAGACATAGTCCACGTCAACATGGACCCAATCTGGCACGATTAAACTGATTTAAACAGGGTTGAGAGGTTTCTTCTCTCCCCCTGGGAGTCCTGGCTGTGACAAAACACACAAAGTACATAGAGTACTACTACATGGACACACAAGTGCACTGGCACAATAGAGATAGATAGAGGACTCATCATGGATTTTTAAAACAAAAAACAACGTTTTTTTAAAGTGAGAAGCAAGGATTGGTCTGATTACGAAGTAGAAAGGAAATTCAGGTGAGCACCAAAATGCCTACTCCACCCGTGCTCCACCAAGGTTTTCCAGCACACAGCTTTGACCTACTATAGTAGCTATGCCAAACAATGTGTATGCAGGTTGCTTAGGATTCAAACCTTCTCAAACTGCCTAATTCATACTCTTAGAAGAGGTGCTCCCACAATAATGGGATTTGTACCGCATACAAGTTCAAGTATTGTATTTTTCACACACCACACTAATGCTTTTCTAAAACCGTTTCAAATGTTTTTATTATTATATGAAAGCAAGCTTTGCTTTTATACTTACAAGACCATCATTGATGGAGCGAGCTGTTTTATATTGTATTAACGTGGTGCCTGCCTGTAGTTCCACCTCCTTAAACCACAACTGATTTCTGTAACTGTTAATTTACCTCTGTAATATTGACATAGGCTAAGAAACAATAATACACATTCACAATCGGCCTATATCTAAAAATACATACAGCCTAATTATATACAGTGGGGAGAACAAGTATTTGATACACTGCCGATTTTGCAGGTTTCCCACTTACAAAGCATGTAGAGGTCTGTAATGTTTTATCATAGGTACACTTCAACTGTGAGAGACGGAATCTAAAACAAAAATCCAGAAAATCACATTGTATGATTTTTAGGTAATTACTTTGCATTTTATTGCATGACATAAGTATTTGATCACCTACCAACCAGTAAGAATTCCGGCTCTCACAGACCTGTTAGTTTTTCTTTAAGAAGCCCTCCTCTTCTCCACTCATTACCTGTATTAACTGCACCTATTTGAACTCGTTACCTGTATAAAAGACACCTGTCCACACACTCAATCAAACAGACTCCAACCTCTCCACAATGGCCAAGACCAGAGAGCTGTGTAAGGAAAACAGGAATAAAATTGTAGACCTGCACAAGACTGGGATGGGCTACAGGACAATAGGCAAGCAGCTTGGTGAGAAGGCAACAACTGTTGGCGCAATTATTAGAAAATGGAAGAAGTTCAAGATGACGGCCAATCAGCCTCGGTCTGGGGCTCCATGCAAGATCTCACCTCGTGGGGCATCAATGATCATGAGTAAGGTGAGGGATCAGCCCAGAACTACACGGCAGGACCTGGTCAATGACCTGAAGAGAGCTGGGACCACAGTCTCAAAGAAAACCATTAGTAACACACTACGCTGTCATGGATTAAAATCCTGCAGTGCACGCAAGGTCCCCCTGCTCAAGCCAGTGCATGTCCAGGCCCGTCTGAAGTTTGCCTATGACCATCTGGATGATCCAGAGGAGGAATGGGAGAAGGTCATCGCCGTGTTTGGAGGAAGAAGAAGGATGAGTACAACCCCAAGAACACCATCCCAACCGTGAAGCATGGAGGTGGAAACATCATTCTTTGGGGATGCTTTTCTGCAAAGGGGACAGTGTCTGATGAGACATAAATAGAGCTTTTTGGTCTAAACTCCACTCGCCGTGTTTGGAGGAAGAAGAAGGATGAGTACAACCCCAAGAACACCATCCCAACTGTGAAGCATGGAGGTGGAAACATCATTCTTTGGGGATGCTTTTCTGCAAAGGGGACAGAATGACTGCACCGTATTGAGGGGAGGATGGATGGGGACATGTATCGCTAGATCTTGGCCAACAACCTCCTTCCCTCAGTAAGAGCATTGAAGATGGGTTGTGGCTGGGTCTTACAGCATGACAACGACCCGAAACACACAGCCAGGGCAACTAAGGAGTGACTCCGTTAGAAGCTTCTCAAGGTCCTGGAGTGGCCTAGCCATTCTCCAGACCAGAACCCAATAGAAAATCTTTGGAGGGAGCTGAATGTCCGTATTGCCCAGCGATAGCCCCAAAACCTGAAGGATCTGGAGAAGGTCTGTATGGAGGAGTGGGCCAAAATCCCTGCTGCAGTGTGTGCAAACCTGGTCAAGAACTTCAAGAAACGTATGATCTCTGTAATTGCAAACAAAGGTTTCTGTACCAAATATTAAGTTCTGCTTTTCTGATGTATCAAATACTTATGTCATGCAATAAAATGCAAATTAATTACTTAATAGCAGGACACTGTAAAGTCCTCTGAAGAGTATGAATTAAGCTGTTTGAGAGTTGAATCCTAAGTAACCTGCACATATTGTTTGAAGAACAATGGACAAACATAGCTACTGTCAAAGTTGTGTGCTGGAAAACCTTGGTAGAGCATAAGTGAAGTAGGCATTGTGGTGCTCATGTAAATTAAATTTATTTTTCAGCTTCAGCCAATCCCTACTTCTCACTTAAAATTTAGTTTTTAATTTCCATGGTTTTTATATCGGAAGGTGATTATACAAAATTAAATTAGGTGTCTTTCGAAAATGTCACGATAAAAGTATGTGTGTCTCTCGCATCATTTATTGTCAAGGGCCCAGTTTCCCAAAAGCATCACAAAGTTAAAGTTCATCAGAACCATTGCATGTTTACTACCTCATCTTACCATAGCTTGGTCTATCGAGTAGTCTACCTAGCTAGTTTTGCTATGCCCATTGCAAGATAGCTGTGTGACAGTTTCCCAAAGTTTGGCTTTGAACCTATTTAGCTATGTTTTGTGGAAAAATTTAGCTAGGATAGAACATCAACATTGAGTTGTGGTACAATCTTATTGGGGTAAAATTGGCTTACTCACTTGCTAGTTCGGTAGTAAACAATGCATATCATTGGTTGTAGCTAGCAATGCAAACTAACATGAGCACCATGGCAGTTTGTCAAATGCTGGTCTTTTTAAACTTAACATAGCTAACGTTAGCTATGTTTTGAGTAATAACATATTATAGATTGTGGTGCATGAACTGGCCATAAGCGTTAGCTAATGTTAGTCTTACCTAGCTAATGTTAACTGGCTATCAAAGAAACCAAGTATGTTCACTAGCTTATTTGTTCATAGTCGTTTGTGCTCTGATTACACGCAAGTGTCTAGGTCAGCAGTTTACACATGACTTTAGCCTAATATGAAAAACCTTACTTGGCAAAATATAGCTAGCTTTCCTCGCTTGTTGTTTAGCTACCTAGTCAACATTAGCTCTCATCTGACTGGTATAACATTATGTTAGCTAGCTAGCTACCCAGCTGGCGTTAGCTAACTACACAGGCTAGCTGTTTGACTTGGACAAGCAACAAAATGTTAGCTAGAGAGCTAGCTAGCTACCGAGTAAATCTAAATATCTGTTTGCACGTATTGATTAACCTCAGCTTGAATATCACCATAAAGCCGGCTATGTACAGTAGCCTCGGTTTGTTCACGTTCGCATACACCTTATGATTGGCAGCCTGGTGCAAGCAAATGTGTTGTTGCCGAGCAACCGACCTGGTGTTAGATCGCTGAGCGTTGGCTGAAAAAGATGTTAGCATTGTCAGAAATGCTACAAAAGGTAGCATATCGTTGGTTCATAATGGACAGAAATGCGAAATGTAAAAAATCTGGTATGTGGTTCTCTGTAACGACTGGACGGCTCATGGCGAGAAGCGGGGTGTTTTGAATTTAACATTGCGCTTCAATCAATCCCTACTATAGTCGAGCCGACCAGAATGACTATACTATCCCATTTTAGCATGGACATTGCCATTGAGGGCTTCCGCCATTTTAAAGTAGTCAAAGTAGTCAACTGGTTGGGGATTACTACGGGTTGTAGCCTCAATTGTGCTACCCATGCTGTTACAGATGCTATAATGGCTCAGATATAAAGATGAGTCCTCCATCTATCTTTGACTGGCACACACATACAATTATGCACAGTAATGCAGACACACAATCTCAGCACAGGAGTATGTACTTCACAAGAGACTGGCATGATATATTCACGAAAGTATCCATGCATCTCATTTCCATCTATGAATTCATTATGCTATTATGTTTTCTTGTTTGTGTTGTTCTACCCCTCTTAGTTTCTACCAGGAAGCTAAGGCAGGTTATGGTTACGTACCCCCTCAAATCCTGAGATTAATGGACAGAAATCACCAGCACCAAATAAAGGCAATTGCTCCGTTAATGCATGTGTTTGTGTCTGTGTATCAGCACAAAAGGTGTTAGGGTTGGCTTCGGTGAGTGTTTGAGTGGGTGCATGGATGTGGCCCAGAGCCAAGTCAATGTTCTACTTCATCAGGTTCAAAATGTGTCAACTTATCTCTTGAGCGCTGTGTGTCAGATGTTTTCAAAAACAGAAGTGTAAAGTACATTTGTCTAAATATTAAAATATTACTTGTCTATTATATATTTGAACATTGTAGTGAGTAAGTTATATGTGTCTTTAAGGCAGCAACTAGACTACTTTCTAATTTTAGACCAACAGTGTCAATTTTTCAGTTTAGTTATCATGGAGCTAAAAATACTAGGGTGTGACGTCCTCTGACATCACTGTCAAGGGTGTTGTAATGTTTACGCTGTGAACTTTACTGGTTGATCAGACACCCGTGGGTCTAATGAAGACTTGTGTGCAAAATAAAAAATTTTCACAGTCACTGTGTTTTCATTTCCTTACACAGTATATGTACACCAATGGAAACACACATAGCACGTACACACACATCTTTACAGACTACAGACACAAACTATACAAATAACAGCCAATGTAATGAAGGAACATTAATAAAAACATCAAACCAACAACATCAACAAGACAACAACATCAACAAGGCAACAACATCAACAAGACAACAACATCAACAAGACAACAACATCAACAAGACAACAACATCCAGAAAACACCATCAACATCTTGGAATGTTGATACAGTACAGTAGCTTTGGCACATTTTTTTTTACCAGAGAATTCCATTTTCACCTTGATAAAAAAAAAAATTGTGAGTGGTTTGATAAACTGAATGGGTGGGTGTCCAGTCTCCACTACTGGGCTTTTCTCTTAGAGTACTGTAGGCTGGTGAGGACAGCCATCCCTAGCCCCCCAGCTGCGGTGACATGGAGAGAGAGATACCGTAGAGTACTGATCTGATCTGGGGAGTTAGTGACTGAGAGTCAGGTCTATGTTACTGGAGGGATAAAGAAAGGTTATAGACATGAAACCATGAAACGCATGCACCACATTGAACATCAGGAGAGAGACAGTCCCAAAAGGACCAGGTGTAGAAGAAGAGATGTGAAGAGAAAGAGAACCAGAGAGAAAGACGGCAAGAGCTTGAAATGGAGCCACACACTCTAAGACGACCTATGAGCACTGCATAGAGAAGAGAGGAGACAGTCATACCCATTGTTAGCTGTGCAATTCCTAAAAACATCAAAAGGTGAAAGAGGGATATTTTAGGAGGCCCTGCAATAATATAAAATCATTTGCAATAAGTCTGTTCAAATTGTTCATACATTTTTAAAGCCAGAATGGACTGGCAACTAACTGTACTGCAAGATATGAGGATTTTTATTCATATGAAATTAATGTACAAAATATCTCCTATCTTCCCAAAAAGAGGAGAAAGTGTGTTCTGTGGGGTATCTGTCTTTGTGTGTTCTACTGTCTGTAAATTATTGTAAGTGTTGTGTACCTTCATCCTCTGATACGTCCAATATCTCATCCACTGTTTCTGGGAAACTCATACGATGTTTCTCTGTGGTGGTCTGAGGGAGAGAATGTCAGAAGAGAGACAGGTTCAAGATGAGACAAAGAGTATGGAAGGATTGTCTGCATTGAGTCAGAAGGAGTGTAATATAAATATTTGAAGAGTTGGTACTTGTTTACTCCTTACAATGGAAACCGTCTCCTCTGTGACCAGTTTGAGAACGTCGATTACGGAGATGTACCCCAACCGCTTGGCGATGGACAGGGCTGACGTACCGTTCTAACAGACAGAGAGAGAGAGAGAGTGAGGTAGAGGGATCGAGGGATGAGTGGAGGAGTGAAAGAGAGTGAAAAGCAGTGGTACTTACAGTAGTGACCTCGTTGGGCGGGGCTCCATGTTTGAGCAATAAGGTGACGATATCTGTGTGGCCCTGTTGGGCTGCCTGGTGCAGTGCAGTGTAACCAACCTGGGGGAAAGAGACACAAACATTAACATACTGACGAGACACAATGGAAGGAATCACATCACATAGACAGTTCATATTTACTGTGATTCACTGTTAAAATCAAAGGATAATTTTGTGTAAGTGTAGTTCCATAGATGTCCAGAGGGAGGTGCTCACCTTGGTCTTGCTGTTGACGTTGGACTGCTGCTGCAGGAGGAACTTCACCATCTTTACATTGCCATAGTGGCAGGCAACATGGAGAGGGGTGTATCCCATCTGAAATGAGATTAGGATCCCATCAGTATCCAATACAACCAGCACAGACTTACTACGAGACAGACAGTTAACTAAACACTGAGTCACATGATTACAAATTCAACACATACACACTACACAATATCTATAGTATGTCTCCTACCATATATACTCTGCGGTTGACATACTAAGTTTCAGGGTAATGGAGGCCCTAGCTGGCCTGAGGGTACGTAGGCAGTGTAATGATGATGGTAATGTAACCCTGAGACAGGAGAACCAGTCAGTGGCTATTTATACTAAGGAGAGGAAAGGTCACGTCTCAGATACTCTATCTGCCATGGAGCCCCCATCGTTCACTATGTAGCACTGTTACTGTTAGGTCCCATACCACACTGACCTTGCATTAAGATTTACTGAGGTTAAGATTAGCTTCAGATAGCAATGAACTGTAACAGTGTGTATGTCATGATAAGGCAGGGGTGTGTGCTTTATATCAACTTTTTACAACCTGGCACAAAGGAGGAGTGTTCATGTTGGGTGGAATGCAATTCTCTACTGCAATATCCTATTATCTACTGAGATGCTTTAAGGTGTTTACAGACTCCAGAGGTGGCACAGTGTGTCGCTGGATGCTACTGAGCAGAGAGAGACTTCTGTGTCCCTTGCCTTGTCCCAGAGGTCAACAGGAGTGTGGTCTTACCCGTGTGGCAGCATACACTGATGCCCCTTGCTTCACCAGGATGTCAGCGATGCCCACGTGGCCTTCCTGTGCCACCAGGTGGAGAGGAGTCAGTCCACTCTGAGGGGAGAGGAGCCAGGGGCAAAAATCAGGCATTTTGTTACAGCAGAACTAACCTAACGTCGCAGTCATAAAGAATCACCTGAGCGGGATACCCCACATCTGGTCATAACAACAAAATAACAAACTGTCGGATGAGGTTTTCTTCTGCACTGTTCAACCAATCCAGTAAATATGGAGGAGGAGTTAAGATAGAGTGTTGCCGTGTTCATATTCTGGAGGGAAACAACTTCAGAGAGCAAGCTAGCACATATCATAGATACATAGCTGCTAGACGTTAGCTAGCGTTATCTAGCAATAATGCAATCTCCGACAAAGTTGACACCAACAAAGTTTGTATGAGGTGTCTGTCGACTTTGTGGCAAGAATTAATCTCAAAGAAAGAAAGGCACTATCTATAGCTGTCCGCTATATATTTCACCGGGGACTGTAAACGGTGAGCGAAAGTTCAAAAGTGAATGTCGTGTCACAGGCTGTCTTTCTTTTCCCATGAAAACCAGATGTTTCCGGTTTCTCCCGACCCGCTGAGGGTGCAGCAGTACTAACAGCTTCCACCCAAATAATCTTAACTCCTTCCCTGCATCAGTCCCTGAGGCCTCACCTTGTTCCCCAGGTTGACGTTGGCCTGTTTGGAGATGAGCAGGGCCACCATGTCAGGCCGGCCCTCCTGAGCTGCCAGGTGAAGGGGCGTGACCCCCTGGAGGGATTCAGCATTGGCCGAAGCGCCGTACTGCAGCAGGCTGTTGGCAACCTCCACCTGGTTCTGCTTGGAAGCTATGTGGAGAGGGGTGTAGCCATTCTGAAACAAGAGGACCGGAGTTAATGGTTATGAGTGCATTGTAAGATGATATCTGCGTCTGTGAGTATGTGTGTGTGTAGGCTCTCACCCTAGCTGCACTGTGTGGGGAGCCTCCCTTGCTGACCAGCAGATTAACCACGTCCAGGTTGTTGTGATGGACAGCCACATGGAGAGAAGTCAGTCCATTCTAAAGGTAAAGGAGACACACACATATAAACCACCATAACTTAACTCTAACATCTTTCCACCTGAAATACCTTGACCCTTCCCTCCCACACCCCTGTTCTTCCCCCCTCCCTATGTTCTCCAACCCTTACTGTACCTTGCCAGAAGCGTTAGGGTTGGCCCCTCTCTCCAGCAGCAGCTCTGCCACATCCACTTTGCCATATTTAGAAGCCACATGGAGAGGAGTGAAGCCTTTCTGCAGAGACATCCCAGATAGAGAGACCACAGACCACACAGTCCCACACAGAGAAAAGGTTAGGAGTGTGTAAGTATTAGACAGTTGATAGAGGGGTGTGTATGTAGAGTGTGAGGTCATTGGACAACAGACTGTACCTTGGTCATTTTGGTCTGCTGGGCCTCCATGTCCAGAAGGATGCGTGTAGTCTGAGTGTGTCCCTCACGGGCAGCGATGTGGAGGGGTGTGTGTCCGGCTGTGGTGGTGGAGTTGGGGTTGGCCTTGTGTTCCAGCAGCAGAGTGACCAGCTCCTTGTGGCCCATCCGACACGCACAGTGGAGTGGTGTCTGGTCATCCTGGACAGGGTGTGGCGGAGGAGAGGAGAGAGGGAGAGAAGAGGAGAGATAAATATACATGGGAGTCAAGTGGCAAGATAATTTAATGTTGTTTAGATTGTGTGTGTGTGTGTGTGTGTGTGAAGTCATTACCTTTGCCTTGGCGTCTACTGGTGCTGCATTGGTCAGTAAGAACTCTGCCACCTCATAGTGTCCAGCTCTACATGCCATGTGGAGAGGAGTCTCCACTTTCTGCTCACACATAACCAGGCAAACACATGTGTGTGAGCAGTGTAAATCACTAACACAAAAACATTGTGAAAATTGGCCAGAGTAGCTGGTTCGGTCAGTGATGAGGTGGGTGGATGGGTAAAATTTGGGTACTCACTACATTGGAAGCACTAGGAGAAGCCCCCTTCTGTACCAGATGGGTGACTATTTTGCGGTGGCCCATGAACGAGGCCACGTGTAGAGGAGTCAGGCCAGACTTGGGTGAGAAAAAACAAGCAATGAAAGAATCACGTAGAAATAAAGATATCCATCGCTCTCTCCTTGGTAGAATCCCTCTCTTTTCTTACCCTAGATTACATTCAATCTCTTTCTCTTGCCCCTGTCTCTCTCACCTCTGTCACAGCCTCTAGGGACGCTGAGTGTTTGAGCAGGTGGTCCATCACACGCATGTGGTTCTTCTTACAGGCAATGTGAAGCGGAGTGAAACCATTCTGAGAACACAATACAACAGCATGGTCACGAAGGCAACACACTTCAACAAAGATGTGTGGTAGGTATGTGTGGTAGGTATTTATGAGTGTAGTACTGACCAGTGCACGGGAGTTGGGTTTTGCTCCCTTGTCCAGCAGCACTTTGGCCATGCGGTGGTGCCCACAGTGGGCTGCCACGTGCAGGGGGGTCAGGTGGTCCAATGTGATGTCATCAATCTCAGCGTTGTATTGCAGGAGTTGTCTCACACAGTCCATGTGGTCCCCCTGTGCTGACATGTGGATGGGAGACAGGCCGTTCTATAGGAAAGAGAGAGCGATACAATCCATGACTTATTGTGTTGTGTGCATACAGTATTTGAGAACAACAGTCCAGAAATCAGGCCTTGGTGGGTTAGTGTTATGTGTACCTTGGTCTTGGCCTGGATGGGAGCCCCTTGGTCCAGTAGGATCTCAATGATCCTCACGTGTCCGTTCCTGGCTGCACAGTGCAGTGGAGTCAACTCATCCTGGGAGAGAGGGAGGGAGGGAGGGAGGGGGGGAGGGAGGGGGGAGAGAGAGAGTGTGTGAGAGAGAGAGAGATAGAGAGAGAGGACAGTTAACACCTGGACTGGGACAGTATAGCATTGTATGTGTAACAGGGCAGGGCCTGACCAGATGAGGTAGAGAGAGAGACACGGGGAGGGGATGCAGTACAGTACCTTGGTCTTGGCATCAATCTGTGCCCCTCGGTCCAGCAGGAGTCGTACCATGATCACGTTCCCCCGCCTGGATGCGATGTGCAAAGGTGTGATGCCATTCTAGAGAGAAATACAGACACATTAAGTAGGGGATCGACAGTAAGACCATAAAGAGACCAGTGAGGGACTGGTAACAATACTATGTGTCAGTGATACTAGGGCAGAGGGGAACAGACATACCTTAGGGGTGAAATTGACATTGGCTCCTCTGTTGAGCAACAATTGGGCTACGTTCAGGTTCTCGTAGTGTGCGGCGATATGGAGCGGTGTGAAGCCTGTCTATAGTGACACACAGGAGACCAAACCTTATTCTATACAGCTCTAAAACTGACGGCCTCTAATTCTACAAGTATCATCTTCACTCACTGTGGCACAAACTAAACTAAAATTTGCCACTAAAGTGAAGACTAACACACAAACAAACACACAGTGAGTACCTACCTTGCTCAGGACGTCTGCGTTAGGATCGTTCTGTAGAAGCACGGCAGCTGTGCGTGTGTCATCATTCCGCGCTGCTATGTGCAGCGCGGGGAGACGGACTTTTCCCTTGGTGCCATAGTTGATGAGCAGGGCCACGACATTCTCATGTCCCTGCTGAAGAGCCACGGCGAGAGGGGTGAAGCCATCCTGACAGAGGAAAGAGGAGGAAACAGAGCTCAAGAAGGGTTAAGTGACCTAAAGAAACAGATGGCGAAGGGAAGGACAGTGAGAGTCAAAAGGATTGATAAGTGATGGAGGGAATAGTGCAGGAGGTGTAGTGGTGTAGGTGTAAATGGAATAATTTCCTGCTTATTCCTTTCTGATTTCGGGAATCTTCCAACCCTATGCTCTGCTGATTGGCTGTTACCTCAGTTGGAAGGCTTTGATTGGCCCCGTTCTCCAAAAGGAACTTCACAACTTCTAGATGATTCTCTTGTGAGGCCATGTAGAGCGGAGTGAAGCCCTTCTGTTACAGACAGACACATACATGGACACACACACACAGGGAGGGGCACAACACAGCAGCACAGTAGCACAACACACACACACACACACACACACACACACACACACACACACACACACACACACACACACACACACACACACACACACACACACACACACACACACACACACACACACACACACACACACACACACACACACACACACACACACACAGAGGAAGGAGGCACAGGCACACAGAAAGACAAGAAGGCAGACAGATATTAACATAGAGTTGCATTGAGTTAATACACTCTTAGAAAAAAGGGTTCCAAAAGGGTTCTTCGGCTGTCCCGTCAGGATAATCTTTTTTGCTTCCACTTAGAACCCTTTTTGGTTCCAGGTCGAACTCTATTGGTTTCTACCTGGAACCAAAAAGGGTTCTTCAAAGGGTTCTCCTATGAGGACTGCCAAAGAACCCTTTTAGGCTCTAGATATACCCTTTTCTTGTAAGAGTGTACGATGGCCTAACGTCATGTTTCAGTTGGGGGTTGGGTCAAATGCAGGAGCTTATGCACACCCAAAAAATGTTAGTAGAGGTGCTGACTAACGGAATAGTAAACTGAAACTGTGTAAAAATAAAGAAAGTTTCACATTATATAAGTGCTCCAAACAACTTTCTTTATTCTTACTCAATCAGGGTTGGAGTCAATTCGGAATTTAATTGCAAATTTCTTCTTAATTAGGCATCCTACAGTAGCACCTATAGTTTTCTGTGTTCTCCTAGTTCTTTCTGTGTTTTTTTATGGGGTCAATATCACACTTTAAGTATTGAATTCAAAATAAAATACAAATAAATTATGAAAAAATATATATTTTCAAGGAAAAGTTAAATAATGGAAGTTGAAATCATAAACAAAACTCTAATTTCAAAGCAAGATCCAATTATTTTAAAACTATTGCAAGAAGGATTTTCAGTTAAACTATTCCAAGAACCAACCAACCAACCCTTTCTCTCTCTCTCTCTCTCTCTCTCTCTCTCTCTCTCTCTCTCTCTCTCTCTCTCTCTCTCTCTCTCTCTCTCTCTCTCTCTCTCTCTCTCTCTCTCTCTCTCTCTCTCTCTCTCTCTCTCTCTCTCTCTCTCTCTAAATGCTTGGCTATGAAAAGCCAACTTTTGAACAGGCAGTTAACCCACTGATCCTAGGCCGTCATTGAAAATAAGAATTTGTTCTTAACTGACTTGCCTAGTTAAATAAAGGTAAAATAAAAATAATAAAAATAAAAACTGACATTTACTCCTGAGGTGCTGACCTGTTGCACCCTCTACAACCACTGTGATTATTATTTGACCCTGCTGGTCGCCTGTAAACGTTTGAACATCTTGAAGAACGATCTGGCCTTAATGGCCATGTTCTGTTATAATCACCACCCGGCACAACCAGAAGAGGACTGGCCACCTCTCAGAGCCTGGTTCCTCTCTAGGTTTCTTCCTAGGTTCCTGCCTTTCTACAGAGTTTTTCTCTAGCCACCGTGCTTTCACGTCTGCATTGCTTGCTGTTTGAGGTTTTAGGTTGGGTTTCTGTATAACCACTATTTGACATCTGCTGATGTAAAAAGGGCTTTATATAGACATTTGATTTGATTTGGTAGGCTAAATGGATTCAATAGGGTTGGTTGTTGGAAAAGTGGAACTGAAAAGTATTTTTACATTGGTTTTCAAATAGTTTGTTCTTCCTTTTAAATTAGACTTTTGCTCACGCTAAAAAAACATTTTGCTTTCGTTTAATTTGGTTGTTTTTTATATCATTATTGATACTTTTTGGGGGGGGGTTTGATCTACATTTTCAACTTCATTTTTCATATTTACAATTAATTTGATTTTGAATTCAATACTTAAGGCATGAAATTGACCCCATTGTTGTTCATTTTTGTCAATATCTCAACAACACATTGGTAAAAACGTCTAATTTGGGAGGATGTTAGAACCCATAATGCGTACCTATGGTGCCAACATTAGCACTCATTGGCCCCTAGGTGCAGTTCATTAAAAACCATGCACACATTCAAAACACATTCAAAACAGTAGCCCAAACTATCAAATCCAACTCGTACAGATGATTGACAACATGTCCCTGAAGATATGTTCCAAGTTAAGTGATACATAAAAAAAAACATGGAAACCACAGATCATCAAACTTTGACCAAAAAGTGCTAGCGTAATGCTAAATTGCTTAAAAAATCTTCTTCTCATAAACCACAACTCAGATTCACCCAATATTTGGTATGTAGAATCTCTGAACTAGTCCCTAGCTAAATGAACTAGTCCCTAGCGAGGGATATGGCCATCTACGCCAGTGGAGGGCACTACTGTTCACTGAAGGCTATTACTATTGAACCATAGGAATTTGGTAAACATGAAGTTGGAAGGGACAGTAGTCTATGGCAGTAGCATGGTAGCATGTATTAGACATAACTCATTACATATTAGAGGTAGAATCTTGCAACTTGGAAAACATGCAATTGATAAACATGCTTATTAAAGGTATGGCCTTTGCCCATTTCATTGCCAGAGTGCCCAATGGGTGACCAATATATACTAATTCTATTGCTCAGACCCTGTTAATGCTGCTCACAGTTATGTTTCCAATTCAATTATTGATTTGAATTGGCCACATACCACAGGCAGCAGAAATGTAATTGAATTTTAACTAAAGGAGGCACAATTGAATTAAATTAAATTAACTGCTAATTGCTAATATATTTTACAATTCACAGTACAAATATTTATTTTGACATAATGTATGGTAATACTATGTATAACATTGAATTATTTCAGTTTTTAAATTCCTCTTAAAAGGAGTTTAAATCATTAAAGTGGTCTGGAAATATTCTGAGATCATTTTGTAGTTGGTCTGTAATAATTCCTAATTCTCTTGCATGTTATGAAATATTGGAAAAAATACATTTCCCATTAGATCAAACACTCCAGAATGGAAGGGAACCTAACATTTCATGACAAAAATCAAAATACTGTTGACATATCTGAGTTATAATCAAGCTTATGTTTGAAATGGTATCTATATTTGTTTTAGTAATAAGTGGCAGATGTGGCAACGGAATGCGACTTTCATGTTTCATGTCTCAGTTGAATTTCTTTGAATTAATCTCTGCTTTCTTTAATTCAAATTGACATTTCAATTCATGGTTTGAATTGAAATACATTCAGAAATTCAGACCCCAAACCCTGAGTTCCATGCAGTATAATGCAGCATAACTGTATTATAACTGTTTCTAACTGTATGGTTATCCGTTGTGGCTGGTGGCTCCTCTGCGGGGGGCTCTGCCAGGGGGGTCGGGGTCTCATCCGACACTGGCTGGGGTCTCACCTGGGACTGGGCATTGATGTTGGCCCCGTAATTTACCAGCTCTGCCACCACTTGCTCCTGCCCAGCCAGGGCAGCAATGTGCAGAGCTGTGTTGCCTTTCTGTGGAGGCACAGGACAAGAGAAGACATGAGACATATACTGTAGTAGTATCTTTGTGAAAGCAGTAAGTAAGTAGGAATACGTTTTAATACGTAGAATAATTTAATCATTGGTGGTGACATAGGCTTAAGGAGTTCATGGGTGTGGTAATGTGGCATAGTGTATGAGGTTGTCTGAGTACCTTAGTCTGGGTTTCCACATCGATGCCTCCATGTAGTAACTCCAGCACCATTTTAACGTGGCCTTCTTTAGAGGCCAGATGCAACCCGTTCAGCCCGTTCTGAGGGAGGAGAGAGAGAAGAGGAGACCTCACACTGTAGGGTCCCTAACACACTGATCACACTGAACACACTGCATACTGACACACACCAAAGGATCAGATCCTCAGACCAGCCCTGCTCTTCTTATTATACAGCACCTGCTAGATGTATAAAATGCAAAAGCATGTTACTGAGCCAAACTGTACCTTATGGTCAGGACAAACAGCTTCAACACATACCATCTACCAGATATTAACTGTGCTTATTTAGCAATAATGGTGACCGGAAAGGTGATGAAGATGATGGTGAGGAGGAGGAAGAGGATGGGAGGGGGATGGCAGGCCGGTGGTCTCGGGGCTGGGAAGAATACGAGCCGTGTGGGATAGGTCTGACCTCACACAGCCTTCCTTCAGCCACACAGGACATGTGAGGTTGGACCTTTCCCACACCACTGATATTATTCCTCTGAGTGGAGAGACCACAGCACACCATCACTCTACTGCAGACCGGGGGAGGGGAGGGGAGAGGGGAGGGGAGGGGAGGGGGGAGGGGAGGGGAGAGAGGAGGGGGGAGCATAGATGAGAAAAAAACTGGTAAAAGGAAGAAGGGATGATGCAAAAGAAGAAGAGCGAGTAAGAGAGAAATAACTTAAGGGGTTAAGAGGATGTGAGGAGGGTTGAGGGGGGGAGGGGAGGCAAGGAAGGAAGGGAGGGAGGGGAGGCAGAGAGGCAATGCGGCTGGGTGGCTGGTGAGCTAGCCCATGGCAGAGGCATCTACTCAGACTGGGTACGAGAGACACGACTGCCACAGCAAAGCCTCTACCTAACCTTCATCAGGCCGACACCGCACTAATAAATACAACAACAATACACTGTGACGCTCACTACTCACACACAACACAGAACTAATATCACTTCCACAACCACATTCAACACACTTCACACAATTCCAAAACACTAATACGGACTTGGTTTGAAATTACACACATTGCATTAATTCATACATGACTTGAAGAAGAATGGCATGAGCCTGGCTGTCAATGGTATCCTGAGACTGCAGATGAACTGTTCAGGTTATGTCTGTAGTGTTCCTGTTTGTCCACAGAGTGTCTCTCTTTAGCAGCCTGAGGTCTTTCTACAGTTACTTAATCATACGATTGCATATAATTATGTAAAGATAATATAGTACACATAAATGCATTCACTGTATTGACTACATTCACTCTATGCATTGAATCCTATGTTAGTAATGAGATTTACAGCTGTGAATGTGCTTGATGCTAATCTTGATTGTAGCACACACACACACAACTCTGCTTTGTTTGTGTGGCCTGTGGGCAGCCCCATTCCCCTCACGATGTGGCCATTTCTGGCCACCATGGGAGACGCCGTCAGGGTAAAGCAGGCAGGATGGAGGAGAGTGGCTAGAGGAGTAACTCCTGCCCTATTTAACACCTCCCCATCAGTCCCACTCAGTCCTTCCTGTCAACTGCTGCTAGGAGACTGGCTACCTGGGTCTCTCTCTCTCTCTCTCTCTCTCTCTCTCTCTCTCTCTCTCTCTCTCTCTCTCACACACACACATATTTCAAACACTGAAATCTAACACACAAAAATAAACACATACAGTAATTTCAATTCAACACAAACAATGATATAACGTACATGCAGTCAGAGACAATCCACAAAAGTAGGTACTGGAGCAGAGCAGAACACACTGGACACTGAGTTAGACCCAGAGCCAAGACAGACATTCTGCTTGCTGATATCACATCAAACACATTCCAAGCCAAAGCTCTCACTCAGAGACAGAGAGAGAGAGAGAGAGAGAGAGAGAGAGAGAGAGAGAGAGAGAGGAGAGAGAGAGAGAGAGAGAGAGACGATGGATGTGTCTCAAATGGCACCCTGTTCCCTATGTAGTGCTATGGGCCCTGGTCAAAAGTAGTGCATTATTTAGGGAATATTGTGCCATTTGGGATTCACTCACTCACCTCATTCCAATAGAGAGGGGATCATTACAGCCATCTCACAGTAACAGTCAGCATGTTATCTACATAAGGGTTTCTTAGATTGCTTCTGAAACATGTGTTTGTGAGATGCCCTACACTGACTAGACTAGTGTTAACCAGTGACTAGACTAGTGTTAACCAGTGACTAGACTAGTGTTAACCAGTGACTAGACTAGTGTTAACCAGTGACTATACTAATGTTAACCAGTGCCCTGCACTGACTAGACTAGTGTTAACCAGTGACTAGACGAGTGCCCAACACTTACTAGACTAGTGTTAACCAGTGCCCTGCACTTACTAGACTAGTGTTAACCAGTGCCCTACACTTACTAGACTAGTGTTAACCAGTGCCCAACACTGTCTAGACTAGTGTTAACTAGTGCCCTACACTGTCTAGACTAGTGTTAACCAGTGCCCTACACTTACTAGACTAGTGTTAACCAGTGCCCTACACTTACTAGACTGATGTTAACCAGTGCCCTACACTTACTAGACTAGTGTTAACCAGTGCCCTACACTTACTAGACTAGTGTTAACCAGTGCCCTACACTTACTAGACTAGTGTTAACCAGTGCCCTACACTTACTAGACTAGTGTTAACCAGTGCCCTACACTTACTAGACTAGTGTTAACCAGTGCCCTACACTTACTATACTAGTGTTAACTAGTGCCCTACACTGACTAGACTAGGGTTAACCAGTGCCCTACACTGACTAGACTAGTGTTAACCAGTGCCCTACACTGACTAGACTAGGGTTAACCAGTGCCCTACACTGACTAGACTAGTGTTAACCAGTGCCCTACACTGACTAGACTAGTGTTAACCAGTGCCCTACACTGACTAGACTAGTGTTAACCAGTGCCCTACACTGACTAGACTAGTGTTAACCAGTGCCCTACACTGACTAGGCTAGGGTTAACCAGTGCCCTGTCTAGACTAGTGTTAACCAGTGCCCTACACTGACTAGACTAGTGTTAACCAGTGCACTGTCTAGACTAGTGTTAACCAGTGCCCTACACTGACTAGACTAGTGTTAACCAGTGCACTGTCTAGACTAGGGTTAACCAGTGCCCTACACTGACTAGACTAGTGTTAACCAGTGCCCTACACTGACTAGGCTAGGGTTAACCAGTGCCCTGTCTAGACTAGTGTTAACCAGTGCCCTACACTGACTAGACTAGTGTTAACCAGTGCACTGTCTAGACTAGTGTTAACCAGTGCCCTACACTGACTAGACTAGTGTTAACCAGTGCCCTACACTGACTAGACTAGTGTTAACCAGTGCCCTACACTGACTAGGCTAGGGTTAACCAGTGCCCTGTCTAGACTAGTGTTAACCAGTGCCCTACACTGACTAGACTAGTGTTAACCAGTGCACTGTCTAGACTAGTGTTAACCAGTGCCCTACACTGACTAGACTAGTGTTAACCAGTGCACTGTCTAGACTAGGGTTAACCAGTGCCCTACACTGACTAGGCTAGGGTTAACCAGTGCCCTACACTGACTAGACTAGTGTTAACCAGTGCACTGTCTAGACTAGTGTTAACCAGTGCCCTACACTGACTAGACTAGTGTTAACCAGTGCACTGTCTAGACTAGTGTTAACCAGTGCCCTACACTGACTAGACTAGTGTTAACCAGTGCACTGTCTAGACTAGGGTTAACCAGTGCCCTACACTTACTAGACTAGTGTTAACCAGTGCCCTACACTTACTAGACTGATGTTAACCAGTGCCCTACACTTACTAGACTAGTGTTAACCAGTGCCCTACACTTACTAGACTAGTGTTAACCAGTGCCCTACACTTACTAGACTAGTGTTAACCAGTGCCCTACACTTACTAGACTAGTGTTAACCAGTGCCCTACACTTACTAGACTAGTGTTAACCAGTGCCCTACACTTACTATACTAGTGTTAACTAGTGCCCTACACTGACTAGACTAGGGTTAACCAGTGCCCTACACTGACTAGACTAGTGTTAACCAGTGCCCTACACTGACTAGACTAGGGTTAACCAGTGCCCTACACTGACTAGACTAGTGTTAACCAGTGCCCTACACTGACTAGACTAGTGTTAACCAGTGCCCTACACTGACTAGACTAGTGTTAACCAGTGCCCTACACTGACTAGACTAGTGTTAACCAGTGCCCTACACTGACTAGGCTAGGGTTAACCAGTGCCCTGTCTAGACTAGTGTTAACCAGTGCCCTACACTGACTAGACTAGTGTTAACCAGTGCACTGTCTAGACTAGTGTTAACCAGTGCCCTACACTGACTAGACTAGTGTTAACCAGTGCACTGTCTAGACTAGGGTTAACCAGTGCCCTACACTGACTAGACTAGTGTTAACCAGTGCCCTACACTGACTAGGCTAGGGTTAACCAGTGCCCTGTCTAGACTAGTGTTAACCAGTGCCCTACACTGACTAGACTAGTGTTAACCAGTGCACTGTCTAGACTAGTGTTAACCAGTGCCCTACACTGACTAGACTAGTGTTAACCAGTGCCCTACACTGACTAGACTAGTGTTAACCAGTGCCCTACACTGACTAGGCTAGGGTTAACCAGTGCCCTGTCTAGACTAGTGTTAACCAGTGCCCTACACTGACTAGACTAGTGTTAACCAGTGCACTGTCTAGACTAGTGTTAACCAGTGCCCTACACTGACTAGACTAGTGTTAACCAGTGCACTGTCTAGACTAGGGTTAACCAGTGCCCTACACTGACTAGGCTAGGGTTAACCAGTGCCCTACACTGACTAGACTAGTGTTAACCAGTGCACTGTCTAGACTAGTGTTAACCAGTGCCCTACACTGACTAGACTAGTGTTAACCAGTGCACTGTCTAGACTAGTGTTAACCAGTGCCCTACACTGACTAGACTAGTGTTAACCAGTGCACTGTCTAGACTAGGGTTAACCAGTGCCCTACACTGACTAGGCTAGGGTTAACCAGTGCCCTACACTGACTAGACTAGTGTTAACCAGTGCACTGTCTAGACTAGTGTTAACCAGTGCCCTACACTGACTAGACTAGTGTTAACCAGTGCACTGTCTAGACTAGGGTTAACCAGTGCCCTACACTGACTAGACTAGGGTTAACCAGTGCCCTACACTGACTAGGCTAGGGTTAACCAGTGCCCTACACTGACTAGGCTAGGGTTAACCTCTCTCTCGCCATTTCCCACTCTTCCATATTTTCTCTTTCCGTCTATCCATCTTGTTCTGAACCTTGCTGATAAGACTCTTCCTGTGTGTGTGTGTGTGTGCTGTTGTTTTGCACGTGCGCTCAATGAAAGATGACTTGTCTTTTTGATCTGCTGTACCTTTACAGTAGTTCACTTGTTTTCTTACGTGCATTCATGCATTGTTCTAGCGCTGCAGTATGATGATGCAAGATCATATATGCAACAATATTATCACAGCCAATGTAAATGGACATATTAAATGAAAGACCATAATAAATCAGGTTCATTAACAGATAATGAAACTTTGACAAACAGGACAGATTTAATTGGTCCTCCTGGTAAATCCAAAATGCATCTTAGAGTTTGGGGACGTGCCCTGATGCACTCTCTAGGAGCATTTTGATTGGTAACCAGGCTTTGTAGCTCTCTCACCTGATTGGCTGTGTTGATGTCTATGCCATTCTTTATGTGGTCAATGGCCTTGTCCATGTTACCAGAACGAGCCGCCCGCAGAAAACTACTGACAGCATCAGCCTGAGAGAAAGAAAGGCAGGGATAAAGGGGGTGGGGGATGAACAGAGGCACATAGAGTGGGAGAGGGACAGATATACGTAAAAAGGGAAGACAGAGAGGGGGATGGAGAGAGATTTCTATTATTGTCATCATTCAAATCAAAACCACACAATGTCAAAGACACATGGACAGGACGAGACTATAGACGCTTTCCATTGGTGTTTTCCTCATCTCCCTCCTCACAGTTATTGAACAGGACAGGACAGTCGGCCCAGCCCCCTCCCATTGGCCAATCAGAGCCAGGCCTGGCAGGGTGAGGACCCTAGAGGAGGGGGTGCAGGGGATTGGCGTCCATAAAGACAGACAGCCTCTGTCCCAGGATCCATCCCCGTCGTCTCTGACTCCCTGAACCATCTGTGTCCCAAATGGCACCCTATTCCCCACATAGGACTCTGGTCAAAAGTAGAGAATAGGGTGCCAATTGGGATGCAAACCTTAGCGTTATGGTGGGGTGTGTGTCTGCCCTGCTATGCTGCCCAGTGGTGTGGCTGGCGGTCTGGCTGGTGCTCTGGGGTGGTGTGTGTGTGTGTGTGTTTAGTGAACGCTCTGCCTAATGGTCTAACACATGGTCTGGCTGTGTTCTTGTCTCTGTTTTGTTTGTGTCTGGGGGCTTCATGCCTCTCAGGCAGGGGTGCTGAGGCAGGATCACTCATGCGGCATGAGGGAGAGGGACATGAGGAGAGGGGAAAAGAGAGAGGGACAGAGAGAGAGAGAGAGAGAGAGAGAGAGAGAGAGAGAGAGAGAGAGGGGGGAAAGGGAGAGAGAGAGTCTACTGCGGCAAACCATCCTTCCCCCACCATTAGTCTCTCTCATTCTATCTACAGTATCTAGCTTTATCAATTATTCCCACACTCCTCAGGAGCACTCATGACTCATTTTCTTAATGTCTAGGTCATAACACGTGGTATCACGCCATAAGTCTCTCTGTCCATCCCTCATTCTCCTTCTTTCCTCCCTCTTTTTCTCTCTGGTGTCTGACTAAAGTATGGACAGGGATTTCTCCATGTCAATAAGATCCTGAGCAACCGTCAATACACTTTTTGTGAAATCCCAAGTCCCAAAATCCTACAGAATTACAAACACACACACACACATACCCACCCAAGCAAGTGCAACCACACACACAGTGACTCAAAAATGTGTTCAACACAAGTTACTCAACACACACAGTCACAGTGACATTGATGTTGGCCCCCGTTCAGCTATGTGTGAAACACTGGCCCTCTTTTCAGACAGTGGTAACAGAGAGAATGAAGACCCACAAGCCCATGCTGTGGGCATGGCAACTTATGATACAAACCATCACCCATCAACAGAGCACTAGTGCAAGTGGTGCAGCACTGCGCAAAGAAAAGTACTACTTAAAAAAAGTGAGAGGGAGGGAAAGAGATGGCATGATTGATAAAGAGAAGAGGAAAAAGAATGAAAGGGAAAGCTATTTCCAGCGCATTTCCCTGCATTTCCCTGTAACAAACTGGTAGGCCTTGATAGCTGAGCCGCTAGCTAGCAGCACGCTAACTCCACACAGCCTGAGCACACCCGAAACTCACCATGTATCTCTCAGCCATGAGAGATTCATCAAGAAAAAGTCACAATGTTTCCAACTTTCCACCTCAAGGTTAATGTAATCTTGTTTAACATTGCTCCCTAGTTAAAGGAAAAGCTACAGTTCTTTCTGGGAAGTGTAGGCTAGTTAGTCTTAGGTAACTTCATGGCTCTCACTTGACATTTTCTTTTGTATATATACACTTTGACAGTTTATCAGGTACACCCATCTAGTACCCGGATTGGACCCGCGTATGCCTCCAAAACAGCCTGAATTATTCGGGGCATTCTACAAGGTACCAGAAACCTTCCACAGGGATGTTGGTCCATGTTGACATGATGACATCACGCAGTTGCAGCAGATTGGACTGCAGTACATTGGGTTGAGGTCTGGGGACTGCTCAGGCCGCTCAAGTAAACTGAACTCACTGTCATGTTCCAGGCAATGTTTTCTACTACTCAATTGTTCAGTGTTGGTGATTGTGTGGCCACTGGAGCCAATACTTTTTGTTTTTAGCTGATCGGAGTGGAACCCGGTGTGGTCGTCTGGTATAGCCGATCCGTGACAAGGATCGCCGAGTTTTGCGTTCCGAGATATCGTTCTGCACACCACTGTCGTACTTCACCTCTATTTGTCTGTTTGTGGCCCGCCTGTTAGCTTGCATGATTATTGCCATCTCCTTTTACCTCTCTCATCAACTGCCTGCTGACAAAGTCACTCGTTTTGCCTATTCTAACATTCAATTGAACCGTGACTAAATGCCTCAATGCCTGTCTGCTTGCTTTATATAGCATGCCACGGCCATGTGACTCACTGTCTGTAGGAGCAATCCATTTTTGTGAATGGGGTGGCTAAAAATGGGGTGGCTAAAAACCACCTTAGGATTGATTATGTTTGACATGTTTCTACGAACTTTACGGGGACTATTTGGATTTTTCATCTGCCTGTTGTGACTGCGTTTGAGCCTGTGGATTACTGAACAAAACGTGCGAACAAAACTGAGTTTTTTGGATATAAACAGGGACGTTATTGAACAAAACAAACATTTATTGAGTAAATGGGAGTCTTGTGAGTGCAACCATATGAAGATCATCAAAGGTAGGTGATTAATTTTATCGCTATTTCTGACTTGTGTAACAACTCTACTTGGCTGGTATGTAATGATTTGTCTGCTGGGCGCTGTTCTCAGATAATCGCATGGTATGCTTTCGCCGTAAAGCCTTTTTGAAATCTGTCACCATGGTTGGATTAACAAAAAGTTCATCTTTAAACCGATGTATAACACTTGTATGTTTTATTAATTTTTATAATTTTTCTGTTTTTGAATATGGCGCTCTACAATTTCACTGGATGTTGGCCAGGTGGGATGCTAGCGTCCCACGTACCCTAGTGAGGTTAACTCTCTCCTTAACTCTACCCTAACTACCTTCCTAACTTTCTCCTTTCTCTCCTTAACTATCTCCTTAACTCTCTTATTAACTCTCTCCTTAATTAATTACCTTCTTAACTACCTTCTTTACTCGCTCCTTAATTACCTTCTTAACTCTCTCCTGAACTACCTCCTTAACTACCTCCTTAACTACCTCATTAACTCACTACTTAACTCTTTCTCTCCGTCTGTCAACGCCTTTCTTCACACTGTCACTCTGGAAACTCTATACATGTACAAGACCTTGAACACATACACACACAGACATGCACATACACATGTTAAAACGTATAAAGACTTCCTCACACACTGTTCTTGCATACACACTAAAGAGTGTTAGTGTTTAAAGTTGTTTTGATCAACGTCTGTCCCATGTGGAAAGTTAAGGCTGAGACACTGTCTTCTTGGAGTGAACACCAAACTGCACTTAGCTTTTTGCAAGCACTTAGCAGCTAGTTATCTAAGATATAGAAGGTGAACAACAACACTAGGATTGCGCAAGCAGACCTTCCTCAGTTACTCACAGTGATAGAGTTGTCCTGGTCAGCCATGGCCTCTCTCCTCTCTCTCCTTTCCTCTCATACTTTGCCTCTCCAACCCGTCCACTGTGAGAAAGGCGATATCACCCAAATCCCCTCCCTCCAGCCTGCTTCACGACAACAAACTGACCCCCTTAGTACTCCTCAATTACTCTTCCTGTTGTACCCACAAACACAGATACACACACCCACCTGTTACAACAGTTAAACTTACCGTGGTGGGGTACCCTCCTGACAGAAATAGAAACTCATACAGTGTGTGTGTGTGTGTGTGTGTGCGTACACAGATGTCTAGAAACCTACTTAGCCTCAAATAGATACTGCCCACACACAATGCATAGGGTGCTTCACATTCCACCAAAGACTGTGCACAGCTGGTCAGAGTGTAATTAGGTTGTCTTTTCCAGTTGATTGTGTGTGCAGTCACTGCCATGGTGACTCAGAGAAAATATTTTCTCCACAGTTCAAGCAAAGACAGCTGATGACACACACACACACGCACACACACACACACACACACACACACACACACACACACACACACACACACACACACACACACACACACACACACACACACACACACACACACACACACACGCACGCACGCACGCACGCACACACACACACGCACACGCACGCACGCATGCACACACACACACACACACACACACACACACACACACACCACACACACACACACACACACACACACACACACACACACACACACACACACACACACACACACACACACACACACACACACACACAGGCCAAGCAGGAGAGTATATGTGGATAACCAGTATGAGGTGGCATGGTAACACCATAGTGACCCCCACTGAGGCCTCCGTAGTTGGCTTACCACCACCCAATCTCTGACCACCCCTACTGCACCCCTTAGCCAGCCCCCACTAGCCCCTAGCCCACCCCAACCCTGGGCCTGCAGTTCCACCTGTCCTGGAGCTAGAGGGAGATCAAGACCTGACCAGCACTGCATTACAGAGAAGAGAAGTAGTGGGGACATGATGTACCTGTTAAGGGCAAGAGTAGGTGATGTGTTAAAAGATGCTTAATGTCCACGCACTCTCACACACACACACACACACACACACACACACACACACACACACACACACACACACACACACACACACACACACACACACACACACACACACACACACACACACACACACACACACTAGGCTCTGTTGAAATGCACTCCTACAAGGAGTGCATAGGTAAGCCAAAGTTCAGATCTCAGAGGGTCATTTTAGCACAGGGAGAGTGCAGAAATCTGACATGACCTATCCCTGCAGTGGACAGACTGGACAGAGCACTAACAGTAGCCTTACTTTTTCAGTTCAATAACTTGGAGAACCATGCAATGTCAATGACGATCTTTGGATAAAATTATGCACATTTGTCATGTTCAGTACAGTGTGTTTATGTTGGTGTGAGTTCAGTCTATACTAATGTGCGAGGTAAGTGTGTGGTGCAGTCAGATAAGGGTAGAAGGGGCACTTTGTAGGCCACACCCGAACTCTGCATGCCAGGCTGACGCAGAGTCACCCCACTCTCAGTGTAAACATGCACACTTTCACTGGCTCACTAGCCTGTCTATCCCTATCCCCTCTCTCTTACACACAAACCATAATATAAACACACATACGCAGAAGCCTGAAATCCTCTCATGCCTTGTAAATCCTCATGCTAATCTTAACTAACCCAGTGTGATGGAGATGGATGTGGGTCTAGGTCCTAGAAGCCCCAGAGAGAGGACAGTGCTGTTTGGCGGGGCTGGCTGGGGTTAGTGGAACCACATCATAAATCACCCTCTACTGTTACTGCACTGTATGGAAGGAGAGACAATAAGCTGCAGTGTGTCATCATTAGCATCACATCACACTGTAGCGCTATGGGGTATCCCATTGTCCTCAGAGTCTGTCCACTGTACCTCTGTCTCTTTCTCTTCAATCCTCACATTCTTCCCTTATCACATTTGACTAATTCTACCCTGCTTTACTTCCTTTTCCTTTGTTCATCCCTGTCTCATATAATCCTTGTTCAATCCCTCTCCTCTTTTCCCTCCTCCATTTTCCCTCTCCTCTCAATGCGCTCTCTCTCTCTCTCTCTCTCTCTCTCTCTCTCCCTCTCTCTCTCTCTCTCTCTCTCTCTCTCTCTCTCTCTCTCTCTCTCTCTCTCTCTCTCTCTCGCTCTCTCTCTCTCTCTCTCTCTTTCTCTCTCTCTCTCCCACTCTCTTTCCCCCCCCCGCTCTCGTGCTGGTGCTGCGGCAGACATGATGACATCACATTCTAGCTGGTGTACTGCAGCAGTGTGACACAGTCGGTGTGTGAGTCTGTGTTTGTCTGTAAGAGATTCAGTGTGTGTGTGCGCACACGTGTGTGTGTGTGGGTGCGTGTGTGTGTGTGTGCGTGCATGTATGTGAGTGTGTGTTTGTGTCTCATGAGTCCCATTCAGTAGTGTCAACAGTAAGGGATAACTGTCTCTCAGTGTCTAAGTAGGTGTGAAACAGAGACCAGGGGATAACCAAGGCACAAATGCCTCTGTGTGTGTTTGATGACATGCTTTAAACAGTGACGGTTCTACTTTAAGCCCTGGATGACAGGACCATGTGAGGTTGTGGCTGGGATAGGAAAGGAGGAACAGTGCATGGAGGCATGGAGCTGCCTGGTTTCAGGCTCTTGCTCTCCCAGGGAGTATCACAGGAGTGGGCCATTGATCTTAAGGTAACCCTCTCCTCTGGTCCCTATGGACCTGTGTGTGAGGCTGACCCAGGCAGCTAACCATTAACCTGCAATGAAACGGATGCAGATACCAGTGCTGAGTCTGCACTATGCATAGCCTGAAGTACACAGATCGCTGTCAACACTGTGATAGATGCATTCTTGAGAATGAATGCATGAATGTCTGTATGTAGCCTCGCTACTTTTATAGCCTCGCTACTGTACGTATATAGCCTGTCTTTTTTCTGTTGTTTTATTTCTTTACTTACCTATTTTTCACTTAATACCTTTTTTGCACTATTGGTTAGATCCTGTAAGTAAGCATTTCACTGTAAGGTCTACTACACCTGTTGTATATCCAGCGTACGTGACAAATAAACTTTGATTTGATTTTATGTTTATAACACACACAATCCCCTCTCCATACGCAAATGCACACTAAGACTTTGCAGAGGTGCAAAGGGGCACCAGGTGCTAATCATAAATATTTTAGATGACACCTCAGCTATTTGTGGACCCAGCAGAAAGGTGCCAATAAGGGGTGTTACGTGCAGTTTATGACGAGATAGTATCCTGCCCATATAGTACGGCTACAGCATGGTATCTAGGGCCACAACATAACTAAATGGGTGTGGAAATTCCTGCGGAGACGTCTTAAGCAGCTATTCCGTTTCCCTTTTCTGCTGACTTGCATTTGTTCAGGAAATTGATTTTCTTTGCATCTTTCACCTTTCTCCATCCCTCCATCTCTCAGTGTTTTAGCTAGCTAGCTGCAGAGTGAACGCGTTGTTTCCGGTCAGGGTGGTGGTGTTGTGGTGAGGAGGAGCCAGTCAGACAGAGACCCCCAGGGACTCTACTCTGGACACACTTACAGGAACCAGCCTGGTCAAGCAATTACAACCACTCACTCAACACAGTCTGTCTGTGTCTGTGTCTGTGTCTGTGTCTGTGTCTGTGTCTGTGTCTGTGTCTGTGTCTGTGTCTGTGTCTGTGTCTGTGTCTGTGTCTGTCTCTGTCTGTCTGTCTGTCTGTCTGTCTGTCTGTCTGTCTGTCTGTCTGTCTGTCTGTCTGTCTGTCTGTCTGTCTGTCTGTCTGTCTGTCTGTCTGTCTGTCTGTCTGTCTGTCTGTCTGTCTGTCTGTCTGTCTGTCTGTGTCTGTGTCTGTGTGTCTCTGTCTGTCTGTCTGCTTCAGCTATACACACTGATCACAAGCCTATATTTCCCTCTCCTTTTGACTGTTTACTTTCTCACGCTTTCTATCTTTCTTTCTATTTCCGTGTTCCTGTGTGTCTGTCTTTCTTTCTCTTTGACTCACCCCTCTATCTGGACCCCTCAGCAGTGGATGAGATTGTCATGGTTTTTGAGATCTTTTGTGGAAAGATGGAGGGAGGGGGAACCATAGAAGTAGAGAGGGGACTGTTTACAGAGCGTGAGAAAGAATGGTAGAAAGTGACGATAATCATGTAGCCTGTGTACTACTGCGTAGTTACGCTATCATTACTTTTGGTAACAAGGATGCAAGTATAGAGAATTAACTAGAGACTGCTAATAAGTCCCATGTTTACAATAGACTTTGTAATTAGGTTAACAACTAAATAGCTAAGTAGTCACTGTGGGGTTACACTTTAGAGTCTGAGCAGAAGAGAGTGGGTGATTGAGTGAGCTGTGTAGAGAACTCAGAGGGAGTCTGAGCTGTCATCTATGAAATATCAAACAGAAGCACAGCCAGCGGATCTACAGCTTTGATCCGACCATCACTGAGGGGGGAGTGAGAATTGCAACCTTATCAGATACAGTAATTGTAACAGTACAAAATGTTTAACCCATCCTCACAACTATCAATAATGCCCACACATAGGTGAATTTAACATTTCTTAATGGAACATTCCACTACTAAACAATATTTTGGTATTTGTTTCAGTTGTCCATTGTTGACATAGTCCCAAAATGTTTTGCTTGTCAGCAATCAAGTTTTCAAGATATGTAACATTCAAAATACAGAAATCTTCTCGTATGATGCATTTTGCATCCAGTAATGCAAAACGCAGCAACCTGGACCCGTACAAATTAGCTGGTCTTGACAATCTGGGCCCTCTACTTCTGAAACTATCCGCCGCCATTGTCGCAACCCCTATTACCAGCCTGTTCAACCTCTCTTTCATATCGCCTGGGATCCCCAAGGACTGGAAATCTGCCTCAGTCATCCCCCTCTTCAAAGGGGGAGACACCCTGGACCCAAACTGTTACAGACCTATATCCATCCTGCCCTGCCTATCTAAGGTCTTCGAAAGCCAAGTCAACAAACAGGTCACTGACCATCTCGAATCCCACCGTATTTTCTCCGCTGTGCAATCTGGTTCCTGAGCCGGTCACGGGTGCACCTCAGCCAGGCTCAAGGTACTAAACGATATCATAACCGCCATCGATAAAAGACAGTACTGTGTAGCCGTCTTCATCGACCTGGCCAAGGCTTTCAACTCTGTCAATCACCATATTCTTATCGGCAGACTCAGTAGCCTCGGTTTTTCTAATGACTGCCTTGCCTGGTTCACCAACTACTTTGCAGACAGAGTTCAGTGTGTCAAATCGGAGGGCATGTTGTCCGGTCCTCTGGCAGTCTCTATGGGGGTGCCACAGGGTTCAATTCTCGGGCTGACTCTTTTCTCTGTATATATCAATGATGTTGCTCTTGCTGCGGGCGATTCCCTGATCCACCTCTACGCAGACGACACCATTCTGTATACTCCTGGCCCTTCCTTGGACACTGTGCTATCTAACCTCCAAACGAGCTTCAATGCCATACAACACTCCTTCCGTGGCCTCCAACTGCTCTTAAATGCTAGTAAAACCAAATGCATGCTTTTCAACCATTCGCTGCCTGCACCAGCACGCCCCACCAGCATCACCACCCTGGATGGTTCCGACCTAGAATATGTGGACATCTATAAGTACCTAGGTGTCTGGCTAGACTGTAAACTCTCCTTCCAGACTCATATCAAACATCTCCAATCTAAAATCAAATCTAGAGTCGGCTTTCTATTCTGCAACAAAGCCTCCTTCACTCACGCCGCCAAACTTACCCTAGTAAAACTGACTCTCCTACCGATCCTCGACTTTGGCGATGTCATCTACAAAATAGCTTCCAATACTCTACTCAGCAAACTGGATGCTGTTTATCACAGTGCCATCCGTTTGGTTACTAAAGCACCTTATACCACCCACCACTGCGACCTGTATGCTCTAGTCGACTGGTCCTCGCTACATATTCGTCGCCAGACCCACTGGCTCCAGGTCATCTACAAGTCCATGCTAGGTAAAGCTCCGCCTTATCTCAGTTCACTGGTCACGATGGCAACACCCACCCGCAGCACGCGCTCCAGCAGGTGTATCTCACTGATCATCCCTAAAGCCAACACCTCATTTGAAGTTGGAGACTTTTATCTCCCTCACCAACTTTAAACATCTGCTATCTGAGCAGCTAACCAATCGCTGCAGCTGTACATAGTCCATCGGTAAATAGCCCACCCAATTTACCTACCTCATCCCCATACTGTTTTTATTTATTTACTTTTCTGCTCTTTTGCACACCAGTATCTCTACCTGTATATGACCATCTGATCATTTATCACTCCAGTGTTAATCTGCTAAATTGTAATTAGTCGCCTACCTCCTCATGCCTTTTGCACATAATGTATATAGACTCTTTTTTTCTTTTTTTTCTCCTGTGTTATTGACTTGTTTATTGTTTACTCCATGTGTAACTCTGTGTTGTTGTCTGTTCACACTGCTATGCTTTATCTTGGCCAGGTCGCAGTTGTAAATGAGAACTTGTTCTCAACTAGCCTACCTGGTTAAATAAAGGTGTTCTCAACTAGCCTACCTGGTTAAATAAAGGTGTTCTCAACTAGCCTACCTGGTTAAATAAAGGTGTTCTCAACTAGCCTACCTGGTTAAATAAAGGTGTTCTCAACTAGCCTACCTGGTTAAATAAAGGTGTTCTCAACTAGTCTACCTGGTTAAATAAAGGTGTTCTCAACTAGCCTACCTGGTTAAATAAAGGTGTTCTCAACTAGCCTACCTGGTTAAATAAAGGTGTTCTCAACTAGCCTACCTGGTTAAATAAAGGTGTTCTCAACTAGCCTACCTGGTTAAATAAAGGTGTTCTCAACTAGCCTACCTGGTTAAATAAAGGTGTTCTCAACTAGCCTACCTGGTTAAATAAAGGTGTTCTCAACAGGCCTACCTGGTTAAATAAAGGTGTTCTCAACTAGCCTACCTGGTTAAATAAAGGTGTTCTCAACTAGCCTACCTGGTTAAATAAAGGTGTTCTCAACTAGCCTACCTGGTTAAATAAAGGTGTTCTCAACAGGCCTACCTGGTTAAATAAAGGTGTTCTCAACTAGCCTACCTGGTTAAATAAAGGTGTTCTCAACTAGCCTACCTGGTTAAATAAAGGTGTTCTCAACAGGCCTACCTGGTTAAATAAAGGTGTTCTCAACAGGCCTACCTGGTTAAATAAAGGTGTTCTCAACAGGCCTACCTGGTTAAATAAAGGTGTTCTCAACTGGCCTACCTGGTTAAATAAAGGTGTTCTCAACTGGTCTACCTGGTTAAATAAAGGTGTTCTCAACTGGCCTACCTGGTTAAATAAAGGTGTTCTCAACTGGCCTACCTGGTTAAATAAAGGTGTTCTCAACTAGCCTACCTGGTTAAATAAAGGTGTTCTCAACTAGCCTACCTGGTTAAATAAAGGTGTTCTCAACTAGCCTACCTGGTTAAATAAAGGTGTTCTCAACTGGCCTACCTGGTTAAATAAAGGTGTTCTCAACTGGCCTACCTGGTTAAATAAAGGTGTTCTCAACAGGCCTACCTGGTTAAATAAAGGTGTTCTCAACTGGCCTACCTGGTTAAATAAAGGTGTTCTCAACTAGCCTACCTGGTTAAATAAAGGTGTTCTCAACAGGCCTACCTGGTTAAATAAAGGTGTTCTCAACTGGCCTACCTGGTTAAATAAAGGTGTTCTCAACTAGCCTACCTGGTTAAATAAAGGTGTTCTCAACTAGCCTACCTGGTTAAATAAAGGTGTTCTCAACTGGCCTACCTGGTTAAATAAAGGTGAAATAAATAAAATACATTTAAAAAATTATATTTTGCAAAATGCATCATAAGGGGATGATTTCTGTATTTTGAATGTTACATATCTTTAAGGTTGCATCATCTGGCCTTTCACGGCATGCTTAACCAGATGATGTCTGCTGCTGCTGAGCGTCTTTGCTGTAGCCAAAATCCCCCTCTAAACCTAAGTGCTGAATCAGCAGTCCTCTGTCTATACAGTATACAGACAAAATATCGTAGTTGTCTGCTGTGTGTCTTTTAATCTTCATACTACCTAAATTAGCAGGAGCTGCAGTGAAGTCGAGATAAAATGATGTAGCTAATGAGAGATAAGTGTACCGATCATCAGCTTATTTACCACCCACCCACAACAGACATTCCACAACATAACAGAACAGAGCACTAAACTAAGTCATAACAAGATTCAAAGAAGACTACAGAACAGGACACACAGCCATCACACACACGCACATCTCACACACAATCTCACAGACACACATGCACCGTTACTCCCTAAAATGTATCCCAAATGACTAGCTAGACTCTCTCCCCTAGGTCTGTAGTTGCTATGGGACACCAAGTCAAATGAATGTAATGGACAAAACATGAACAGCCAGAAGTTCTGTTTTGAGAGAGTTTAAAGTTTAAAAAAAAAGATTCAGTCAACATTCTGTCACTATTGTTCTATTCTATTGAAGGCAACTAAAATACGAATGAACTAAAAGATGAATCTGTTTAATATGAGACAAATGTCATCAGGAAGCATCAATATGGAATAGACAACTATGTTTACACTGTCTCAAATAGCCCTCTACTCATCATCTCCTTGTCCTCTATCCTTCACTCTCTTTCTCTCTGTGACAGACAGAGACATGGACAGATTCATTAATGAAGGGAAGATCACATAGAGAGAGGGAAGCGAGGAAGAGGTCTCCAAATAGTTCATGAAGAGAGAATCTTAGCTGCATGAAGATGAAGGAAAGTAAAGATGAGCTGATCTAAGTGAATTATACTGTAACTGAAGATTAATATATTAGAAGGGTTGGAGTTGCATCCGTTCATTGATTCAAAATAGAGAGATGATCAAAATAAAAGGATAGTTTAATAACTGTGCAGTAAAATGATTTAGGTGGACAGACAGGGGAAGTTGACAGTTGGGTTAGTTAGAAATCACCGGGAAAGGTAGTGGAAGTTCTAAGAAAGTGATCTAAGACCACAACATGGTTAAACTGTAGTATACAGAAACAAGACTGCTAAACAGAGCAAACAGATAAACCCACAAACAGACTGTCAGAGAGACAGTAGCATGATGAATACAGACTGTCAGAGAGACAGTAGCATGAGGAATAGAGTGAATGACAGAGTGAAGAGATTACAGTGATAAAGGAATAATAAGGAGACAGTTATGGAACACAATACAGTTTCTACTCACTCCACAGGTGATGAGCTTGGCCGGCATGCTTGCTGGCCCTCCACTCCCTCTCTCTGATTTTCTCTCTCTCTCTCTCTTCTTTCTCTCTCTCTCTTTCTCTCTCTTCTTTCTTTCTTTCTTTCTCTCTCTCTCTCTCTCTTCTTTCTCTCTCTCTTTCTCTCTCTTCTTTCTTTCTTTCCCTCTCTCTCTCTCTCTCTCTCTCTCTCTCTCTCTCTCTCTCTCTCTCTCTCTCTCTCTCTCTCTCTCTCTTCTTTCTCTCTCTCTTTCTCTCTCTTCTTTCTTTCTTTCTTTCCCTCTCGCTCTCTCTCTCTCTCTCTCTCTCTCTCTCTCTCTCTCTCTGTCTCTCTTACACACACACTCCACTGTTGTTTCCTTGCCCCCCGAGAGTGTTTGCTGGGACTGGGCACTGAGACCATGTCCTACCTAAACACACACACGCAGACACACACACTTGAGTGCACAGGGCCCGTCCAGTGTGGGAGGGGGTGTTTATCTCTAGAGGAATGCTGCCTGTATCTAAAGACACACATTGAACACACACTCCCCTCAATCTCACGCTGTGTCGCCTCGCCCACTACCTCTCCCTGTCTCTCTTTCACTCATTTGTCTATTTCCTTTTCTCTCTTTCTTCATCTTCTCTCCTCCATGACACTTTCCATTTACTGTCTTCCTCTCTCTCCACCAGCTCCCCCCCCCGTTCTCTCTCTTTACTTTTCACTTGTTTTGATGTCCCCCAGCTCTCTCTCTTTCACCTCGAGATTGATCCCTCGGGGTGAAAGAGAGAGTGTAGAGTGTGTGTTGATCCCTTCTTTTCTGCTATCCCTCCTTCGCTACATGTCTTCCCACATCTCTATGTCCCTCCTGCCTTTTTTGTGACAGCCAGACAATCTTTTTTTTTCTCAGCCTGCCATTTACAGACAGGCGTTGTGTTTTGGGTGGAGAATTCCTGTGCTCAGTGAGCGGGTCTGTTCCAGTCTGTGGAATGACTTACAGTGACAAAGCGCCCAGTGGGGAGGCCATTTACGTTGCCACTACCCCATGACAATGGACCAGACGCACGGGGCGGAGGGAGGCCAGCCTCTCAAAGGGCCCTGCCTTTTTTAATAAAGCGTCCGTCATTCCCTGCCTGAAAAGGCCTCCTTTTCTCCCCCTCTTCCTCCTCTCTGTCTCTCCTGGCTAAACGCTGGGAAAAGCACATCGCTGCCAAAACCACGCAGAGAGATAAATGCTTGTAGGAGAGGGGATGTGAGGAGAGGGGGATGTGAGGAGAGGGGGATGTGAGGAGAGGGGGATGTAGGGAGAGGGGGATGTGAGGAGAGGGGGATGTGAGGAGAGGGGGATGTGAGGAGAGGGGGATGTAGGGAGAGGGGGATGTGAGGAGAGGGGGATGTGAGGAGAGGGGATGTGGGGAGAGGGTGATGTGGGGAGAGGGGGATGTGAGGAGGGGGGGATGTGAGGAGATGGGGATGTGGGGAGAGGGGGATGTGAGGAGATGGGGATGTGGAGAGAGGGGGATATGAGGAGAGGGGGATGTGAGGAGAGGGGGATGTAGGGAGAGGGGGATGTGAGGAGAGGGGGATGTGGGGAGAGGGGGATGTGAGGAGAGGGGGATGTGGGAGAGGGGGATGTGGGGAGAGGGGGATGTGAGGAGAGGGGGATGTGGGGAGAGGGGGATGTGGGGAGAGGGGGATGTGAGGAGACGGGGATGTGAGGAGAGGGGGATGTGGGGAGAGGGGGATGTGAGGAGATGGGGATGTGGAGAGAGGGGGATATGAGGAGAGGGGGATGTGGGGAGAGGGGGATGTGAGGAGAGGGGGATGTGAGGAGAGGGGGATGTGGGGAGAGGGGGATGTGAGGAGAGGGGAACCAAAGCCCCTCCCGAGAGGGGGTTAGACACCACTCAGTAGCACTGGACCGTGACCTCGGTAAACATATCACGTGACTGGCTCAGCCCTGTGTTCGGGTGTGTTTGTGGGGGAGAGTCACCAGTGCCAACCACTGCAGAGCAGGGGACTGGAAACACTAATGTACATGAAGAGATGACAAATTAGCCCGTGGTCCTCAGCTATAGAGGAAAAACAAGCCCCTTTCATAATCCTAGTATTATCGAACAAAACTCTGCTCTATCATATCCCATGGCTCTGAGTCCACTGAGGAAGCTAAAGTTGAATGATAACATAGCAGGAATAACAGACTGATAAGAGCCCTTCAGATTCCAGACGTACATAATGATGGAACCAGTCTGGTATCTTTCAAGAGCCAATGATGTTTCCTGTTACAGAGACTTCTAAAACAGCACCATTCTGATACTGATTCTCATACTTTTACCAAGCAGTCTGTCTGACCTCCTATAGTCATACTTTACCAAGCAGTCTGTCTGGCCTCCTATAGTCATACTTTACCAAACAGTCTGTCTGGCCTCCTATAGTCATACTTTACCAAACAGTCTGTCTGGCCTCCTATAGTCATACTTTACCAAACAGTCTGTCTGGCCTCCTATAGTCATACTTTACCAAACAGTCTGTCTGGCCTCCTATAGTCATACTTTTACCAAACAGTCTGACTGGCCTCCTATAGTCATACTTTACCAAACAGTCTGTCTGGCCTCCTATAGTCATACTTTACCAAACAGTCTGTCTGGCCTCCTATAGTCATACTTTTACCAAACAGTCTGTCTTGTCTCCTATAGTCATACTTTTACCAAACAGTCTGTCTTGTCTCCTATAGTCATACTTTACCAAACAGTCTGTCTGGCCCACACATGAGCTCAAGACTAGGCCTAGACGGGTACATAGAGGGACAGAGAGAGGTACGACCCACTACTCAGAATGTGTATGGCCCAGGGTTATATATTGAGATATACTGTGCTCTCCTGTTTTGTGGTGTGGCTGATTTAGGTTGGGGACAGACGTGCCCTCTAGATTTCACATCTTGCCCCCCTCATGAGCAGGACAATTACTCTCTCTCCCTGCTCTTTAGGGCCACTGCCATCAGCATGTGGCGGGCGCTTTGTGGGGTTTTATTGCCTATTTCCTGATGCTTGCTGAAACACTGAGGAGACTTCAAAATGTGGGGGAGGAATCAACATCAACATGGACACTCCGTCAGTCACCCTCTTTTAACCTGTCATTCTGTCACACACTTTCGTTGACACACACACGCGCACGCATGCACGCACGCACGCACACACACTCACACACACACACACACACACACACACACACACACACACACACACACACACACACACACACACACACACACACACACACACACACACACACACAAACAGACTCTTTATTGCATGCACGAACACAGGTGTGCAGGCAGGCACGCACACACAGTATAGTGCATCTAGACTTGAGTGTCTGCCAAATGACTACGATGTAGCTAAAATCAACTAAACTGAAGGGCTGCTACAGTAGAAGACTAACTGACACCATCTGATCCAGATCAAAGCTTCCACAGAGATAATGCACAGATACTGGAGAGCACATCTCCCTGGCATGCGCCTGTGTAGCGATGATACTGTAATGTAGACCACAGCACTGGAGCTCCAGCCGTCTGGTGGCTGCGTGGGGAAGTGTATTATTGGCCTGCAGCCTCAGCACCGCTCCAGAGAGGGTTTAGAACGGGCGTGTTACACACACAAGTTGCAGGTCCCAGTCGGCTATTATTCACTTTTTACAGAACCAGCTCTTCATTTGTGAATATGGTGTTTATTTGAGTTGCAGTGGACATTTGTTTTGTAACTGTGTGCTTTATTGTTGCCTGTGCATGTTTTTGTTGGTTATGCTGTGCCTCTCTCTCCTCTGTGTGTTTCCCCTAATTGATTAATTTAGTCCCACCCCCTTGGCTGGTCTCCTTGGAGATGGGCGTTGCCCTGGACTGGCACACCTGTATTGATTCACTCTAACAAGCCACTGCACTGCTCAAAAGGAGAGCTCAGAGCCAAACCGATGCCTATACAATGCTCAGATGACGGCTGACACAATGCACACTATTTCCAGTGGTGTGTATTCATGCATGCCAAGAAAAAAACATTAATTTAATTTTCCTACATTTCACAAGAGGCTGAATGTACAGTGCCTTGCGAAAGTATTCGGCCCCCTTGAACTTTGCGACCTTTTGCCACATTTCAGGCTTTAAACATAAAGATATAAAACTGTATTTTTTTGTGAAGAATCAACAACAAGTGGGACACAATCATGAAGTGGAAGGACATTTATTGGATATTTCAAACTTTTTTAACAAATCAAAAACTGAAAAATTGGGCGTGCAAAATTATTCAGCCCCTTTACTTTCAGTGCAGCAAACTCTCTCCAGAAGTTCAGTGAGGATCTCTGAATGATCCAATGTTGACCTAAATGACTAATGATGATAAATACAATCCACCTGTGTGTAATCAAGTCTCCGTATAAATGCACCTGCACTGTGATAGTCTCAGAGGTCCATTAAAAGCGCAGAGAGCATCATGAAGAACAAGGAACACACCAGGCAGGTCCGAGATACTGTTGTGAAGAAGTTTAAAGCCGGATTTGGATACAAAAACATTTCCCAAGCTTTAAACATCCCAAGGAGCACTGTGCAAGCGATAATATTGAAATGGAAGGAGTATCAGACCACTGCAAATCTACCAAGACCTGGCCATCCCTCTAAACTTTCAGCTCATACAAGGAGAAGACTGATCAGCCAAGAGCCAAGAGGCCCATGATCACTCTGGATGAACTGCAGAGATCTACAGCTGAGGTGGGAGACTCTGTCCATAGGACAACAATCAGTCGTATATTGCACAAATCTGGCCTTTATGGAAGAGTGGCAAGAAGAAAGCCATTTCTTAAAGATATCCATAAAAAGTGTTGTTTAAAGTTTGCCACAAGCCACCTGGGAGACACCAAACATGTGGAAGAAGGTGCTCTGGTCAGATGAAACCAAAATCGAACTTTTTGGCAACAATGCAAAACGTTATGTTTGGCGTAAAAGCAACACAGCTCATCACCGTGAACACACCATCCCCACTGTCAAACATGGTGGTGGCAGCATCATGGTTTGGGCCTGCTTTTCTTAAGCAGGGACAGTGAAGATGGTTAAAATTGATGGGAAGATGGATGGAGCCAAATACAGGACCATTCTGGAAGAAAACCTGATGGAGTCTGCAAAAGACCTGAGACTGGGACGGAGATTTGTCTTCCAACAAGACAATGATCCAAAACATAAAGCAAAATCTACAATGGAATGGTTCGAAAATAAACATATCCAGGTGTTAGAATGGCCAAGTCAAAGTCCAGACCTGAATCCAATCGAGAATCTGTGGAAAGAACTGAAAACTGCTGTTCACAAATGCTCTCCATCCAACCTCACTGAGCTCGAGCCGTTTTGCAAGGAGGAATGGGAAAAAATTTCAGTCTCTCGATGTGCAAAACGGATAGAGACATACCCCAAGCGACTTACAGCTGTAATCGCAGCAAAAGGTGACGCTACAAAGTATTAACTTAAGGGGGCTGAATAATTTTGCACGCCCAATTTTTCAGTTTTTGATTTGTTAAAAAAGTTTGAAATATCCAATAAATGTCGTTCAACTTCATGATTGTGTCCCACTTGTTGTTGATTCTTCACAAAAAAATACAGTTTTATATCTTTATGTTTGAAGCCTGAAATGTGGCAAAAGGTCGCAAAGTTCAAGGGGGCCGAATACTTTCGCAAGGCACTGTATCTCACAGGAGAAAGCATCCGAGTGAGTGAAACAGCGCCCCTCTGTCCCTCTACATGTTGTCTCTACACATAGACTATCTATCTGATGCTGTCAAGTCCAAACGAGTATGACATTGTTGCTGCCCGTTGCATTAAAGACAAGGGAAGCCAGCAAGGGTCTGGCCTCCATGACAAAAGTATTTACAAGACTGGCCTTCCGAGTGGAACAGCGGTCTAAGTCATTGCATCGCAGTGCTTGTGGCGTCACTACAGACGCCACATCCCAGGCTGTGTCATAATCGGCCGTGACTGGGGCGGTGCACAATTGACCCAGCGTTGTCCGGGTTAGGGAACGGTGTTTCCTCCGACACATTGGTGTGGCTGGCTTCTGGGTTAAGCGGGCTGGTGTTAAGAAGCGCGGTTCAAATCCCATTGAGAGCTTACATCATTGACAGAAAGTAGCTAAAATTGTCCCTTTCCTAAATTAGCCATGGATGGACATATGGATTGGACTTGTGATTTTACTTAATTCTCCGTACTGGCCAATGATTATCACGACGATTCTGATCCAACCATTATTTCCTACATTGTTGTGCCCCTGGCCTGAGAGGATGGAAGTTCAATATGTAGCTAGATGTAGAAGACTGATGTTAACTAGCTAACGCCCATGAATGGAAGTTAGGCTAGCTAGCAAGCATTTTAGCCAGGTAGCCTAGAGCCCTATTAGGACGGGATACATTTTACTGCAGTAGCTCAGGTAATGTAATTATGTGCTCAAATCACAACATCTGTCATTTTGTTTCCGTCCGACTCTGCCATGTCAGTCATTTTTACTAGGTAGGAAGGTTATTATCCCAGCCCTAAAAGCCTAGCATTTTCCGACAAACTCCCAGGTCCTCTAATAATACATATCCCGTGCATATCGTTATCCCTGTGTTTTAAGGTGCTGCACCCAGTTTGGGTAAGAAGAACATGGGAACAAATTGATGCTTCAAACAAAGTGTTATGGACCTAGCTGTCTTGACACATCAACTTTCTTAGTGCCATACTTCTCTATTTAAAGAAGTGGACAATATTGAATTGATCAATTGCCAAATACGTCAGTTAATTAAATGGCTGCATAGGTTACACTTCATAGTTTTAGGATATTGATATGCATTAATATTTTGACTGGCCATTAGGCCAACATTAGGCTATCCTTAGGCTTCCGTCATAACGGTCCATTTTGAATGAAGAAAAAATATAATAATAATAATAATATTACAGGGGCAGTTTGGTAAAACGAATCACCTCCAAATCATCCGCTGGAAAAACAGACATGCTGGGGTAGTAATTATGTAAACGACATTCTATGATACTAGTCCTGTGCGAATAGGGCTTAAGACAACAAAAAATAAAAGCGTGTACTGTATGAAAGAGTGAAAGACCGGTTCGTCAACATGAAAGAAAGGAGGATGGCATTGGAGTTTCTCTTCAAGTAGGGTGAGTCAACATGTTTTTCTACTTGCACGAACGCATGCGCACACACATAAACCACATCCCTGGACAGCCACATCATACAATGCATTCGGGAAAGTACTCAGACCTCTTGACATTTTCCACATTTTGTTACGTTACAACCTTATTCTAAAATATATATTTTTAAATTCCCCCTCATCAATCTGAAATCTGCCCATAATATCATAGCAAAACCTTTTCTTTTTTTTTCTTTGCACATTTTTGAACCTTTGCTATGAGACTCGAAATTGAACTCCGGTGCATCCTGTTTCCATTGATCATCCTTGATGTATCTACAACTTGATTGTTGTCCACCTGTGGTAAATTCAATTGATTGGACATGATTTGGAAAGAGACACACCTGTCTATATAAGGTCCAACAGTTAACAGTGCAATTCAGAGCAAAAACCAAGCCATGAGGTCAAAGGAATTGACCGTAGAGCTCTGAGACAGGATTGTGTCGAGGCACAGATCTGGGGAAGGGTACCGAAAAATGTCTGCAGCATTGAAGGTCCCCAAGAACACAATGGCCTCCATCATTCTTAAATGGAAGAAGTTTGGAACCACCAAGACTCTTCCTAGAGCTGGCCGCCCAGCCAAACTGAGCAACCGGGGAGAAGGGCCTTGGTCAGGGAGGTGACCAAGAACCTGATGGTCACTCTGACAGAGCTCCAGAGTTCCTCTGTGGAGATGGGAGAACCTTCCAGAAGGACAACCATCTCTGCAGCGCGCCACCATTCAGGCCTTTCTGGTTGTGGCCAGACGGAAGCCATTCCTCAGTAAAAGGCACATGACAGCCAGCTTGTAGTTTGTCTAAAGGCATCTAAAGACTCTCAGACCATGAGTAACAAGATTCTCTGGTCTGATGAAACCAACACTTTGGACTGAATGCCAAACGTCACGTCTGGAGGAAACCTGGCACCATCCCTACGGTGTAGCATGGTAGGGGCAGCATAATGCTGTGGGGATGTCTTTCAGCGACAGGGACTGGGAGCCTAGTCAGGATTGAGGGAAAGATGAACAGAGCACAGAGATACAGAGATCCTTGATGAAAACCTGCTCCACAGCACTCAGGACCTCAGACTGGAGCGAAGATTCACCTTCCAACAGGACAACGACCCGAAGCACACAGCCTAGACAACGCAGGAGTGGCTTCAGGACACGTCTCTGAATGTCCTTGAGTGGCTCAGTCAAAGCCCGGACTGGAACTCAATCGAACATCTCTGGAGAGACCTGAAAATAACTGTGCAGCGACGCTCCCCATCCAACCTGACAGAGCTTGAAAGGATCTGCAGAGAAGAATGGGAGAAACTCCCCAAATACAGGTGTGCCAAGCTTGGAGCATCATACCCATGAAGAAAAAAGGTGCTTCAACAAAGTACTGAGTAAAGAGTCTGAATCCTTATGTAAATGTGATATTTCAGTTTTATTAAAAAAAAATGTAAATCTGTTTTTGCTTTGTCATTACGGGGTATTGTGTGTAGATTGATGAAAAAAAAAAGATTGAATCAATTTTAGAATAAGGCCGTAACGTAACAAAATGTGGAAAAAGTAAAAAAAGTCCAAATGTGGAAAACGTACGTTGATTGGACTAAATTGTTTTTGGCATCTTTTACATAGTTGTCACTGTATTAGACGAAGCAGTGGTGATTTGATGATGATGAAATGGTGCTGGAATAATGGAGGCGGCTCCTGTTTTCTCTCTGACTCTAAATCACTAGTTTAGTGGTCCGAAAATGTTGGAAACATGAACATGCTTGACTATGCTGTACTGTAGGTCATGTAACTGTCTGTTACTGTACATGCAATATGCTTTGGGGACTTCCCTGGACAGAGATTGCTATCTTGTTTTGTGATTTAACCTCTACAGGATCGGTGGGTCCGCCGCGGGATGGTTGAGCTAAAGTAGGCTAATGCGATTAGCATGCGGTTGTAAGTAACAAGACAATTTCCCAGGACGTAGACTTATCTGATGTTGGCAGAAAGCTTACATTATTGTTAATCTAACTGCACTATACATACTGTAAGCTACTGTGCCCCAATCACACCAACCGGGTGAGAGATTTGCCTGTAGAGAGGTAAAGACAAAAATGGACCCGTGTAACACTGTGACCATAGCATTTCAGAGCAATGGCAGCACCTTCAGACCAAGACTAGCGAGCCATTAGTATTTTTGAGGGGGGAGATGGAGAGAAATATAATGGAGGGGGGAGAGCGTTTGTGTGAGAGGGGCATCAGAGAGCTGGCTAAAGCACAGAATGAGTCATGGCCATTGAGCTCTCCTCCCCCTCTGTCTCTCCTGGCTGTGTGGTGCTGTGCGGAGGGGGAGCGTGAAACGTATGGAATGAGTGTGTTAGTGTGTATGAATACTGTGTGTATAGAGTGTACAAAACATTAAGAACACCTTCCTAATATTGAGTTGCACCCTCTTTTGCCCTGAGAAGAGCCTCAATTCGTCGGGGTATGGAAAGTGTTCCACAGGGATTCTGGCCCATGTTGACTCCAATGCTTCCCACGGTTTTCTCAAGTTGGCTGGATGTCCTTTGATACACACGGGAAACTGTTGAGTGTGAAACCCAGCAGCGTTGCAGTTCTTGACACAGTCGAAGCGTTGGGCCTGACACCTACTATACCTCGTTCAAAGGCACTTATATTTTGTCTTGCCCATTCACCCTCTGAATGGCACACAATCCATCTTTCAATTGTCTCAATGCTTAAAAATCCTTCTTTAATCTGTCTCCTCCCTTTAAATCCACTTCAGTGTCGATGAAGAGGTGACATCAAAAAGGGATAAAGCATTCACTTGGTCGTCTGTCATGGAGAGAGCATTATTTGTACACTCAGTGTATATGTGTGAGAGAAAGCAGGGAAAACGAGATGATATTGAAAGGGGAGAGATTGTGCTGCACTGCCATCAGGGATGCCAATCTATGCTGGCCATGTCCTGTTATAATAATGTTCTGTCACTTCAATCTGCTCCAGTCTGGTAATAAAACACACAGGCTGGCTAACTTGCACTGCACCAACTGGGCCGGGCCAGCTAACACACAGCCCCATTACAGTACATTATAGTGGCCTGTGCTGGGTACTATTATTGCATGGCAGCCTCATGGAGTGGTTAGTCACTCCCTGTGTCTCTGTTCTGCAAGGGTATGAGCTGCAGAGCTGTCTGAACGAGCCTCTCTGCAGAATAAGTGAGTCTGAGAGACATGGTGATGCATTCAGGGGAGAGTCCGGTCCAAGCAGCCCGCCTGGCCATAATTCACTCAACCTGTTTATTAAGTGACTGACTCCATTCAAACCTAAGGCACTCCTTTGACACTGTCAGAAACGGGCTCCGCCATTCTGAGGCTTCAGGACAGCTAGCCTGGCATGTCCAGATGTACAGGACTTGAGAGGGGTACAGGCCTCCATTGCTAACTGGCTTTATGTGTGTGTGTGTGTGTGTGTGAGTGAGTGAGTGAGTGAGTGAGTGAGTGAGTGAGTGAGTGAGTGAGTGAGTGAGTGAGTGAGTGAGTGAGTGTGTGAGAATCTATTTTTCCAACCTAATTGAGGAGAATAACAACAATCCAAAATGCCAGGACCTAGGATCAATGGAGACACACATTTTTTAATCCTGTGTCTCGACACATTCATGAAAATAGTCATGGCCTCTAAACTGTCAAGCTGCATTTACTGGACCCTATTCCAACTAAACTGCTGAAAGAGCTACTTCCTGTGCTTGGCCCTCCTATGTTGAACATAATAAACGGCTCTCTATCCACCGGATGTGTACCAAACTCACTAAAAGTGGCAGTAATAAAGCCTCTCTTGAAAAAGCCAAACCTTGACCTGGAAAATTCAAAAAAAAAAAGAAAAAGCTGTTGCGCAGCAACTCACTACCTTCCTGAAGACAAATGATGTATACAAAATGCTTCAGTTTCGTTTGAGACCCCATCATAGCACTGAGACTGCACTCGTGAAGGTGGTAAATTACCTTTTAATGGCGTCAGACCAAGGCTCTGCATCTGTCCTCGTGCGCCTAGACCTTAGTGCTGCTTTTGACACCACTAATCACCACATTCTTTTGGAGAGATTAGAAACCCTAATTAGTCTACATGGACAAGTTCTTGCCTGGTATAGATCTTATCTGTCGGAAAGATATCAGTTCGTCTCTGTGGATGGTTTGTCCTCCGACAAATCAATTGTAAGTTTCTGCTTTCCTCAAGGTTCTATTTTAGGACTACTATTGTTTTCACTATATATTCTACCTCTTGGTGGTGTCTTTCGGAAACACAATGTCAACTTTCATTGCTATGTGGACGACACACAGCTGTACGTTTCGATGAAACATGGTGAAGCCCCAAAATTGCCTCCCCCTAAAAGCCTGTGTTTCAGACATAAGGAAGTGTATGGAGGAAAATGTTTTACTTTTAAACTCGGACAAAATAGATGCTAGTTCTAGATCCCAAGAAATAAAGAGATATGCTGTTGGATCTGACAAATAATCTTGATGGTTGACGAACATATGAAGAATATTTCAAGGACAGCTTTTTCTATCTTCGTACCATTGCAAAAATCAAACTTTTTGTCCAAAAATAATGCAGACAAATTCATCCATGCTTTTGTCACTTCTAGGTTAGACTACTACAATGCTCTACTTTCTGGCTACCCGGATAAAGCACTAAATAAACTTCAGTTAGGTGCTAAAGACGGCTGCTAGAATCTTAATTAGAACCAAAAAATCTTATCATATTACTCCAGTGCTAGCCTCCCTACACTGGCTTCCTGTTAAGGCTAGGGCTGATTTCAAGGTTTTACTGCTAACCTACAAAGCATTACATAGGCTTCCTCCTACCCATCTTTCCGATTTGGTCCTGCCGTACATACCAACACGCACACTACGGTCACAAGATGAAGGCCTCCTTATTGTCCCTAGAATTTCTAAGCAAACAGCTGGTGGCTGGACTTTCTCCTATAGAGCTCCATTTCTATGGAATGATCTGCCTATCCATGTGAGACGCAGACTCGGTCTCAACCTTTAAGTCTTTACTGAAGACTCATCTCTTCAGTAGGTCCTATGATTGAGTGTAGTCTGGCCCAGGGGTGCGACGGTGAACTGCAAGGCACTGGAGCGACGAACTGCCCTTGCTGTCTCTTCTAGCCGGCTCCCCTCTCGCCACTGGGACTCTCTGCCTCTGATGCTATTATGGGGGCTGAGTCACTGGCTTACTAGTGCTCTTTGTTGCCGTCCCTATGAGGGATGCGTCACTTGAGTGGGTTGAGTCACAGACATGATCTTCCTGTCTGGTTTTGCGCCCCCCTCGGACTTGTGCGGTAGAGGAGATCTTCCTGGGCTATACTCAGTCCTGTCTCTGTGTAGTGAGTTGGTGGTCTGTTGATATCCCTCTAGTGGTCTGGGGTCTGTTCTTTGGCAAAGTTGATGGGGTTATATCCTGCCTGGTTGGCCCTGTCTGGGACTATCATCGGACGGGGCCACAGTGTCCCCCGACCCACCTGTGTCTCAGTCTCCAGTATCTATGCTACAATGGTCTATGTGCTGGGGGGCTAGGGTCAGTCTGTTATATCTAGTGTAATTATCTGTTGTTCTGTGTGAATTGTATGCTCTCTCTAATTCTCTCCCCCCCCCCCCCTTACCCTTCAGGACTAGCTGGCCTGATGACTCCTGGCTGTTCCCAGTCCACCTGGTTGTGCTGCTCCTCCAGTTTCAACTGTTCTGCCTGCAGCTAGAGAACCTTTTCCTGTTCACCGGACGTACTACCTTGTCCCGGACCTACTGTTTTTGACTATCTCTCTACCGCCCCTTTGTCTCGACCTCTGAATGCTTGGCTACGAAAAGCCATCTGACATTTACTCCTGACGTACTGATCTGTTATACTCTCTACAACCACTGTGATTATTATTTGACCCTGCTGGTCATCTATGAAGTTTGAATATCTTGAAGAACGATCTGGCCTTAAATGGCCATGTACTCTTATCACCACCCGGCACAGCCAGAAGAGGACTGGCCACCCCTCAAAGCCAGGTTCCTCTCTAGGTTTCTTCCTAGGTTCCTGCCTTTCTAGGGAGTTTTTCCTGATGAAAACTGTTGTTTGCTGTTTGTGGTTTTAGGCTGGGTTTCTGTATAGCACTTTGTAACATCTGCTGATGTAAAAAGGGCTTTATAAATACATTTGATTGAGTTTCTGCATGTGTGCTTGTTCAGGAATCTCGTTGACAGTGTGATAGTCTTCATTTACAATGTTTTACAATCTCTCGCTCTCTCCATCCCTCCCTCCCGCTTTTCTCCATCAATCTTTCAATCATCAGCTAGTGCAGACAGTGGAGGCTGCTGCAGCAGAGTGAGACAATAGTATACAGCAGGGTACACAAACAGTGTTGTAAACACAGGCCCACAGAGACATATTAATCACCATACTAATCTATCTGCTTCCCATCAATTTGGGCAGTAAATATTCCCCATCTGGCTGTCTCTGTCCTCCATCCCATGCTCTTTCATCATTCCATCCTTTCTGGGGGTAGTTGTGAAGCTGCTGTCTGGCCTATCAGAAGGTGTACTGTTAATAAATATGAGATCTATGTGATTAAGAGTTGCTCTCATCAGTCAACACAAGGACAGCCTGCAGACATGCTGTATATCAGACGCCAATCACTCTATCACCTGCTCCACCACCTCCATCTCACCTCTCGGTCTCCCTCAACACACACACACACACACACACACACACACACACTCCCATACGTCAACATCTGCACACTCTCATGTGCAAACACAAGTGTAATGTAGAGGAAAAGGAAAGATTGGCAATATGTGAAACAAGAAAACAGATGGCAACATTTGAAGCAAGAAAACAGATGACATGGTGGAAAGTCTATCAAAATGATAAGATGGTCAATTACTACAGATACTACAAATCCAATGAAAACCAAACAATGCAGAAATCAAACAGATTACATAAATGGAGAAGGGTTCCTCAGAGCAACAGGAAAAAGTTATGTATTTCTCTTAGTACTTTCAAGTCCATAAAACGTTACCAAGCATGTATGGACTTTGATAGAGGAAATAGAAACAGTTGTCTTCTCTTCTCTTTGATTCCAGGTCCTGTCTCAATGTGTGTGTGTACAGATGGCTCTTCCAAATCCTTCATTTTTCTTAAGGCTATAATAACGCGTGTCAACGTCATTGAAGGTTGAGATGGACACACTGTACTTTCAAGCTGAAGATAGCAAAGGTTTATATTATTAAGTAGCTGGGATATTATATTATTAAGTTGCACACTGGGAATATTGCACTGGTTTATGGATTTTCCAGCCGGGTCACCCGTGATACAAGTCAGTATTCGACGTCCATCCGTGTCTGAGGATGTCGGAAGATGACGTGGAAACTGGCCACTAGGGGCAACAGTGAGCGCTGTTACCTTCAAGTAGGTTTTGGTTTTACTCAGGTGTTGTGGATGGCGGATGTGCATAAGTATTGAAGGTAATAAAGGAAAATATATTTTGAAAAATATGTGTGTATGTTTTATTATCTGTCTCTGATTCCAAAGGTTGGAAGTTCAAATCCAGCGATAGAAAGATATTTTTGTTTTAAGCCTATCCCAAACCTTAACCCTCACCTTAACCATTCAGAGTTAATGCCTAAACTTAACCCTCACCTTAACCATTCAGAGTTAATGCCTAAACTTACCCTCACCTTAACCATTCAGAGTTAATGCCTAATCTTAACCCTCACCTTAACCATTCAGAGTTAATGCCTAAACGTAACCCTCACCTTAACCATTCAGAGTTAATGCCTAACCTTAACCCTCACCTTAACCATTCAGAGTTAATGCCTAAACTTAACCCTCACCTTAACCATTCAGAGTTAATTCCTAAACGTAACCCTAACCTTAACCATTCAGAGTTAATGCCTAAACTTAACCCTCACCTTAACCATTCAGAGTTAATGCCTAAACTTAACCCTCACCTTAACCATTCAGAGTTAATGCCTAAACTTAACCCTAACCTTAAAACATAGGCCTACAAGAATCTGTCAGGAGATATTGGCTTTGAGATTGTTCAAACACTTCCCATTTCACTGTTATAGAAAAAGTTGTAAAAGTTATCTAGACTAAATGAATTTGAGTTGCCTGTGGTTGAGCTCATAGGTCTAGATGTTGGAGTCTTCTTAAGCAGCATTTCAAAGGATTTTAAAAGCCCTTCAAATGAATTAAGTGCTATGGTTTATGTTTTTTAATTAAGACTTTAGGGGCCATCCTTGCTTGGGTGTGGTCCATCTATATTAGGCCAGACTGTATAGCACTTCTGCTGAAGCCAAAATATTACCCCTTCCTAGTGGGTCAGCCAGAGAACTAAGGGAAATATTATGCTATCATTTCTTCTTCCAAACATTTGGTAGGTCGCCAAAGATATTATAAAACAATTTTTGTAGTTTAATAAAATCTCCCATAACCTTAATCTGATTTCTGTACTGCCAGCATCGATTTCACTATGAGTAAAATTGGAGTTTAAAGACGCTATTTAAAATGCTAGCCAGGATCTTTCACATGCAAATTCAAATCTAACACCCTTACACGAAACAAATTAGAGTGGACTGCTGGTGACTGGGCATCAATGGGCTTCTTAATGTCGTCTCTTGCTACAGTAGGCTGGGAGAGCAGCTGTGACTAAGAGAGATGAATCCACTTGACAGTGCTGGGGAGGAGGAGTTGAACTGTGACCAATGGGGCTTTGGTGTTCCTGGGCATCTGCTGCTGAGGGCTCAATGAGGGGTGATCAGGGATGTCGGGACAATAAGGGACACGCTACTATAGCACATATTGAAGCAGCCATTACTGGAGATGTGAGAGACCAACGCTTTACATAAATAACTGACACCTCATATTTTTTATCTTACAGGGAGGGAGGGGGAGGTTCTAGGGAGCTTTTCTTTTGGTGTAAATTAAATTGGGCCCCGAGTGATGTGTCATGGACTGTAGAGCAGGGTTTAGGAGGTGACTGTTTGCTTTAAATCACTCAACTGCCCTGTTAAACTGTCTGCACATTTCTCACTACACTTTGACTTTTCCTATTTTGACGATGAAGGGAAAGGAGAACCTTTGGAGGGTCATCATTTAAATGATTGTGTAGGGAAGAGTGAAGGGGAGCTTGAGGGGAGAGAGCATGTTATAGACTGCTGGGGTTCCATTGCAGGGGCTTGTGCTGCTGTTGTTTTCACTGCTCTGCTGCATTGGCGAGGGGCCAGGCAGGGGGATTGGATTCTATACGAAGATTCATCACTGCAGCACTGTGAACACTCTCGCTCCTCTCTGAAAACACACAACCTCTCTGCCCCCTATCTCAGCCCAGGACAGGAACAAAACTGACATGTTATTTTGTGTCTGTTTTTTTTTGTCACATGGGGATAATACCCCCAAATGCTATCTCCTTACCATCTCCATTCCTACATAAATGAATTGAATAAGATCATGAACTTGTATTTCCATTGGGAGCTTTCCTTGTCTGGGCACTTGAAGGAAACTACATTGTCCTGCTAGTGGATAAGGATAGGGTTTGGCTCGTAGTCAAACCAATAGATACTTGGGTAGACAAATAAAAACACTCTCTTACGCTCTAAGTTTGTTCAAACACAGAAAATGACTACAACATAGGAAAACCAAAAATACAAACCAAAAACAATTAGTGAAATCATCCATACAGACACCACAAAAGGGAAAATAACATTCAACATTGATAAGTAGGTAAAAGGCCTGTATGTGTTGTCAGACTTATGCTCATTATTAGTGCATTTGTGAACTGTTGGGATGTCTTATCTGTGACCTACTTTTCTGTGATGAAGAGTGTGAATATACAGTACAGCATGAAAGCTACACTGTTTAGAAAATCAGTTGAAGGAGCATGTGCTGTGTGGAAAGGGTACTGTGAAAGCCCTATGGACTTGTAGTATACAGTTCCTTCAGAAAGTATTCACACCCCTTTACGTTATCCACATTTGGTTGTTACAGCCTGTATTTAAAATGGGTTACATTGAGATATTGTATCACTGGCCTACACAAAAAAAAAACATAATGTCAAAGTGGATTTATGTTTTTTTAATATTTTTTTTTCCATGTATAAAATATGAAAAGCTGAAAAATCTCCATTCAATAAGTATTCAACCTCTTTGTTATGGCAAACCTAAATAAGTTCAGGAGCAAAAATGTGCTTAACAAGTTACATAATAAGTTGCAATAATAGTGCTAAAAATATATATTTTTTAATGACTACCTCATCTCTGTACCCCACAAATACAATTATCTGTCAGGTCCCTCAGTCGAGCAGTGAATTTCAAAGACCAGGGAGGTTTTCCAATGCCTTGCAAAGAAGGGCAGGTGAAGAAACAGAATGTGGAGGTCCTTAGCTGGCGTAGTTACACCTGGTCTGCGGTTGTGAGACCGGTTGGATGCTCTGCCAAATTCTCTAAAACGACATTGGAGACAGTTTATGGTAGAGAATTAACATAACATCTCTGGCAATTAGTCTGGTGGACATTCCTGTAGTCAGCATGCCAATTGCATGCTCCCTCAAAAGTTGAGACATCTGTGGCATTGTGTTGTGTTACAAAAGTGCACATTTTAGAGTGACCTTTTATTGTCCTCAGCACAAGGTACATCTGTGTAATGATCATGCTGTTTAATCAGCTTCTTGATGTGCCACACCTGTAAGATGGATGGATTATCTTGACAAAGGATAAAATGCTCACTAACAGGGATGTAAACACATTTGTGCACACAATTTGCTAACTTTTTGTGCATATGGATTTTTTTTTGAAATTTTGTCATGTTTATATTTCTTTTCAGTCTAATTACACTTAAGATGGTGTAGCAATACACCCATCACTACAAAGATAAAGGAATCCTTCCTAACTCATTTTCCGGACAGGAAGGAAACTTTAGAACAGAAAACTGAGGAAGGATCAACAACATTGTAGTTACTCCACAATACTAATCTAAATGACTGAGTGAATAGAAGGAAGCCTGTACAGAATACGAATATTACAAAACATGTATCCTGTTTGCAATAAGGCACTAAAGAAAAATGCAAAAAATGTGGCAAAGATAATTTACTTTATGTCCTGAATACAATGTTTGTGGTAAGTCAAACAACACAACACTGAGTACCACTTTTAATATTTTCAAGCATGGTGGTGGCTGCATCATGTTATGGGTATGCTTGTCATCGGCAAGGAATGCAGAGTTTTTTGGGGGGATAAAAATAAATGGAATAGACCTAAGCACAAGCAAAATCCTAGAGGAAAACCTGGTTCAGTCTGCTTTCCAACAGACACTGGGAGACAAATTCACCTTTCAGCAGGACAATAGCCTAAAACCCAAGGCCAAATATACACTGGAGTTGCTTACCAAGACAACATTGAATGTTCCTGAGTGGCCTAGTTACAGTTCTGACTTAAATCGGATTGAAAATCTATGGCGAGACATGAACTTGGCTGTCTAGCAATGATCAGCAACCAACTTGACAGAGCTTGAAGAATTTAAAAAAATAATATTAGCAAATATTGTACAATCCAGGTGTGCAAAACTCTTAGAGACTCACCCAGAAAGACTCACAGCTGTAATCGCTGCCACTTTAACATGTATTGACTCAGGGGGCGGAATACTATCTAATCAATATATATAATTAGTGTTTTATTTTTGATTAATGTTGTACGGATTCTTCTTACACTTTGACATGACATAGTATTGTGTGTAGATCGTTGACAAAAATCAAATGTGGAAAAAGAGAAGGGGTGTGAATACTTTCTGAAGGCCCTGTATAGTGTGTAGAGGATGTCCACTGAGGGAATAATGGTGGAGTCATTGTGTCATTTGAGGTTGTAGAGTGTTGAAGCAGCCAATGGAGGTGGAGTCATTGTGTCATTTGAGGTTGTAGAGTGTTGAAGCAGCCAATGGAGGTGGAGGAACAGGAAAGCATCAGGTTAAATTAAACAGACATCACATAGAACTAACAAGACACAACGTACAAAACCACAACATTAGACATAACAAGACATAGACATAAGACACCACATTGACACAGCACCGCGCAGCAACTGACACAGACAATTCAAAAAACACAACACTGACACAAGACAAACATCACACTGACATAACTGACAAGACAGACACCACATTGACACAATTCACAACAGCTTCAGCACAGAAAAAGACACAACACATCCACACAAACACAGTTAACACCAATACACAGCTCGGAGCTGTGCAAGTGTGCAAACACGTAAACATGGGTACAGCACGAGACATACAGACAATCAGAAGGTGAAGACACAAGTTCCCACAACCACATACTGTTTATGTATTCTCTCTCTCTCTCTCTCTCTCTCTCTCTCTCTCTCTCTCTCTCTCTCTCTCGCTCTCTCTCTCTCTCTCTCAGACACACACTCACACACACACACACTTGTGAATACACACAAATACACCGAAACAGAATAATTTTTTCTAAATCAGAAGAACCCACAGGAAAAATAGTTGTTCCTGAATGTTTGATTACACAGTACCTGCTTTCAAAAAAGCTTTTTGATTTTCCATATACACGTAATATCTGTATAAGTACAGGAATGTGTATGGGTACTATTTCATGAGAACTATCATCATAGTATATTTTGCCCGTGGACTCTTAAACCACACACAAAGATATAGATATACACACACACACAAATTAAGCATAAAGGCAAAAGAAACCAAAGACGGAAGTTAAATAGGTCAAGCAACGATAACAGGAAGAAAGAAAAACTCCAGCCTGACTTTACGACACCTGACTAAACCAGCTTACACCACAACAGCAACACTGGACTCTCAACACAACCAGATAGAACTACAATTACCAGAAGCAACAGATAAGAAAAAAGAGAGTAAGATAAAACAACAGCAAGAGCAACAGTGACACATACCTTAAAAAGACAGATACAAGATGGTGATATATAGATATATAGATATATATAAGGAGTAAAAAAGCCAGATATACGTGTGGCGGATATTTACTGCTTCATCAAAGTGCCATACTCCTTGGCCATCCGGCAGCTCAGAGCTCAAACTATCGTCCTGATCGATTAGCCAGCGATGCACCGCGTGGGCCTAAAAAGACACACGACATAAAGACAGAGCCCAGTTAATCTCAACAGTCACAGTGACAGAGAGACAGAGAGAGGGAGAGAGAGAGAAATAATGGAGAGAGAGACGGTGGACAGGGGAGAGAGTGTACAGAATAATGGGAGGGCAATGAGAAAGAAGGGGAGGAGAAAGGGAAGAGAAGAGCATCATATTCAGACATAGCTAGAAAACAAGAGGAGAGGAGGAGGAGGGAGACAGAAGCAGGAGAGGAAGCATCCCACCCCATCCCAGTCCCATGGCCGCACCCTCCCTCACCCTCCCCCTCCCCTCTCTCACACGCACTCGGCTGTGGGAAACAGGTCAGGTTAAGATGGGACATATGTATGGGCATGGCAGGACCATGGGGTAGGACTATGGGATATGACACCATACACAGTGGTCAGTGCTTGGCATGGGGGATCAGGAGTGGGTGCTAGGGATAGGTGTGCTTGTGAAGGAGTGGTACTAGCCTGCGCTGATGTTAACATGTCCTGTATCCATAGTGATGGGTCTTAGTGGATGGCTCGGCTGTACGATTATGATCTATACTACTGTGGCCTTTACTATTGTGGTCTTTACTCTTCCAGTGAGTATTTAGCATTAGAATCCCTCCCTATGTGATGTCTTACTTATAACATAAGAATAACATGTTTCTGGGCAATTACAGTTAACTACAGGTTCATGCCAATAATTTCCTTTGTGGAAATGTGGTGTACTTACCATGGCTTCACATAGGACAAGGTACAGTTAAAATAAGTACTGTGTTAAGGGTGAATACATGGAAATTACACTCAACACAAAAACATGTTATTGACAGTACACTGTAGTTACAGTACCTCGAACAAACACGTATAGTACATGTAAAAACACAGAAACCAAATCCAACTGTATTATTACACTGAGATTGATTGTAACACTGAAACAATATATGTACACAAAACTCCTCACCAGTTGTACACAAGTATGTTACCTTGTATTGTTATCCACATACACTATTAGGAAACATTTTTGTTGTAAAATACACAGTGCAACATGGTCATGTACTGTGCATAGAACGTAGTAGTGTCAGTGAATATTGTTATCTTGCTTGTCGAGCTACTGTCACACATACAGTATATTTAGGAACAGTTGGGCATGTGTGAGAAAGAGAAGAGCAGTGCAGGTTAGGTTGAAGCAAGCACGGGGGGTGGATGAGGAGACTAGAGGAGCCAGGTACAGGGGACGGTAACCACCACCCTTAATACACAACATTTAGTGCAAGCAGGGCCGAATGGCTCTGCAGGGGATGCCTCCTCGCCACTAGAGAGGTACAGTCCTCTTTTCTCAGTGACATACACACTACCACACAGGGAAGAGGAACCACAGATAAGAGAGAGATCAACATGCAGGTCAACATGCAAGAGACACCCTTTTTGGACTCCCTCCCTCTGCTGTTTTACAGAGTAAAGCAGAGTAACAGCCCTGTTCAGACTCCCTCCCTCTGCTGTTTTACAGAGTAAAGCAGAGTAACAGCCCTGTTCAGACTCCCTCCCTCTGCTGTTTTACAGAGTAAAGCAGAGTAACAGCCCTGTTCAGACTCCCCCCCTCTGCTGTTTTACAGAGTAAAGCAGAGTAACAGCCCTGTTCAGACTCCATCCCTCTGCTGTTTTACAGAGTAAAGCAGAGTAACAGCCCTGTTCAGACTCCCCCCCTCTGCTGTTTTACAGAGTAAAGCAGAGTAACAGCCCTGTTCAGACTCCCTCCCTCTGCTGTTTTACAGAGTAACACAGAGAGTAACAGCCCTGTTCAGACTCCCTCCCTCTGCTGTTTTACAGAGTAAAGCAGAGAGTGACAGCCCTGTTCAGACTCCCTCCCTCTGCTGTTTTACAGAGTAACATAGAGAGTAACAGCCCTGTTCAGACTCCCTCCCTCTGCTGTTTTACAGAGTAACACAGAGAGTAACAGCCCTGTTCAGACTCCCTCCCTCTGCTGTTTTACAGAGTAAAGCAGATAGTAACAGCCCTGTTCAGACTCCCTCCCTCTGCTGTTTTACAGAGTAACACAGAGAGTAACAGACCCTCCCTCTGCTGTGATCCGCCCTGGTTCTGGCCCTCCTTCCTGTTTCACCCCATACGCCTCCCACCCCATCTGTTACTCTGCATTCTTGTTGTGTCCGAACTAAAAACAACACAACACGGCCTCTTGGTGATGCTCTGAGGAGCACAAATACCTGACAAGGTCTGCAATTTTCCAGCAGTGGGCTAACATTACACAATCCCAAACTTCATTGGGCTTTCAGACGAGCCACTCTCATCAAGGGAATAGAGTGGACTGGGTCTTCTACAGGAAGTTTACTAAAGCAATCTGATTTCTGTTGTGTACAATGACCAGTGAAGCTTTGCCATTTCTAAACAGTGAGATAATTATGTTTTCCAGCAGAATAGTTTTGAGCGAGGTGCTGACTGAATTGAAATCACTGAACACAATGTATAATTAAATAATAATGGAATTCTAAAAAAGGGCCTTGAAGCAACATTTGCATTTAATATCCTTTGCTGAAACATTGGGGCTCTAAAAATAGTTTTTGAGAGTTTGTTATATATAGTATGTTCGAAAAAGCTACATGACTTGGATGCCTTTGAGAATGCAGTGAGGTGAACCTCACACGTAGAACTGAAACCTTTTTGTGACACGCCAGTGTTTGAGAAGACAGATGTGATGGCTCATAATCACAGAGCAGCACAGCAGCAGAAGAACATCACACAGAAACACAGAGAGACAGACACAGTCACCTCAAGGGAACAGAGAAGAGAGACAGAGAGTCACCTCAAGGGAATAATTACATACACTGACTTGACATGTATCTGAGTGTGTAAGTGTGTAAGTGTGTACGTACATACAGTATGTGTTTGCATGTGTGTGTGTGTGTGTGTGTGTGTGTGTGTGTGTGTGTGTGTGTGTGTGTGTGTGTGTGTGTGTGTGTGTGTGTGTGTGTGTGTGACGCAGCCTGCTATAGTGTTTGTGGTGAGTCACAGAGCGTGTCAGTTAGTTTATGGAATAATTGAATTATGTAGCAGATGGGCAGTGGTGGCAGGGAGGGAGGGAGGGAGAGAGGCAAGAAAGGAGGAGAAAAATGGAGGGAGGGAAGGAAGGAGAAAGGGAGGGAGGGAGGGAGGCAAGAATGAAGGAGAAAAATGGAGGGAGGGCAGGAGTAAGGGAGGGAGGGAGGGAGGGAGGGAGGGAGGGAGGGAGGGAGGGAGGGAGGGAGGGAGGGGGAGAGAGAGAGAGAGAGAGAGAGAGAGAGAGAGAGAGAGAGGGGGAGAGGTAGAAGAGCTGCTGATAAGAGTGACAGGTCATTGACTCTAAAGCCTTTGAGAAAACCAGAGAAATGAGGAGAGATACAAAGTCCTCAGAGGAAACACTTCACACGTGAATGGTTACACTTTAGATTAGGAGCAGGGTCTCTCAAAGTCCCTCAATGACTAACTAGTCTCCAGGTAGTTTGGCAGGCACGTATGCTTGAAACTCAATTAAACATGTATATTACTATAAAATTGGGTTAATTAGATTAACTATGGACAGACTACTGGAAAATACACTGAATATACCAAACATTAGGAAAACCTTCCTAATATTGAGTTGTACCTCACCCTTTTGCCTCAATTCGTCGGGGCATGGACTCTACAAGGTGTCGCAAGCATTCCACAGGGATGCTGGTCCATGTTGTTTCCAATGCTTCCCACAGTTGTGTCAAGTTGGCTGGATGTCCTTTAGGTGATGGACCATTCTTGGTACCAACAGCAAACTGTTGAGTGTGAAAAACCCAGCCAAGTTGCAGTTCTTGACACAATGGCACGCATACACAATCCATGTTTCAATTGTCTTAAGGCTTAAAAATCATTCTTTAACCTGTCTCCTCCCCTTCATCTACACTGACTACAGCGCTTTTAAAAAGTGTAATCAATAAGGGATCATAACTTTCACCTGGATTCACCTGGTCAGGTGTTCTTAATGTTTTGTATACTTACTCTATAGCGCAAATAGATGATCTACAAATATAATTGCTAGGCTTCTGCCAAACATGGCTTATAAGCACTAGCCCTACTAATGATACTATACAAATAACAACCCACAGAGGTCATCAGATGCTCCCTTCTCTCTTTTCCTGCATCTTTCCATCTCTCTCCATCTCCGCATCTCACTATAAAAATTTAAAAAACCCATGGGGCCTATGATTTCTTAATCCGTCCCTGCCTCCATCTCTTTCTCTTTCTCCCTCCCTCCCTCTCTCTCTCTCTCTCTCTCTCTCTGTCTCTTGGCAGTTGGATTAAATGGGGTTTTAATCACGATGCCCCCTTGATGACTTCTGGAGCAGGGCCAGTTGGAGACCTGTCATCTCTCCACATTCATTTGCAGCTCATCCTTCACAATGTCAATTACTGCAGCAGCACAGAGGATCAAGAGCTGGGATAGGATGGGGAGAGGTGTGTGAGTGTGTGTCTCGGGATCCAAGTTAAACAGAAAGTGAATGGTAGGCCAATGACAGGATGAGAAAAGATAGTCCAAACAGAACAAAAATGAAGCAGAGAGAGCCAGGAGATAGGCCGACTCATAGCCAGAGAGAGCCAGGAGATAGGCCGACTCATAGCCAGAGAGAGCCAGGAGATAGGCCGACTCATAGCCAGAGAGAGCCAGGAGATAGGCCGACTCATAGCCAGAGAGAGCCAGGAGATAGGCCGACTCATAGCCAGAGAGAGCCAGGAGATAGGCCGACTCATAGCCAGAGAGAGCCACAGGAGATAGGCCGACTCATAGCCAGAGAGAGCCAGGAGATAGGCCGACTCATAGCCAGAGAGAGCCAGGAGATAGGCCGACTCATAGCCAGAGAGAGCCAGGAGATAGGCCGACTCATAGCCAGAGAGAGCCAGGAGATAGGCCGACTCATAGCCAGAGAGAGCCACAGGAGATAGGCCGACTCATAGCCAGAGAGAGCCAGGAGATAGGCCGACTCATAGCCAGATAGAGCCAGGAGATAGGCCGACTCATAGCCAGAGAGAGCCAGGAGATAGGCCGACTCATAGCCAGAGAGAGCCAGGAGATAGGCCGACTCATAGCCAGAGAGAGCCAGGAGATAGGCCGACTCATAGCCAGAGAGAGCCAGGAGATAGGCCGACTCATAGCCAGAGAGAGCCAGGAGATAGGCCGACTCATAGCCAGAGAGAGCCAGGAGATAGGCCGACTCATAGCCAGAGAGAGCCAGGAGATAGGCCGACTCATAGCCAGAGAGAGCCAGGAGATAGGCCGACTCATAGCCAGAGAGTCAGGTGTAGCCCAACTCATAGCCAGAGAGTCAGGTGTAGGCCAACTCATAGCCAGAGAGTCAGGTGTAGGCCAACTCATAGCCAGAGAGTCAGGTGTAGCCCAACTCATAGCCAGAGAGTCAGGTGTAGGCCAACTCATAGCCAGAGAGTCAGGTGTAGGCCAACTCATAGCCAGAGAGCCAGGTGTAGGCCAAGTCATAGATAGAGAGAGCCAGGTGTGGGCCAACTCATATCCAGAGAGCCAGGTGTAGGCCAAGTCATAGCTAGAGAGAGCCAGGTGTAGGCCAAGTCATAGCTAGAGAGAGCCAGGTTTAGGCCAACTCATAGCCAGAGAGCCAGGTGTAGGCCAACTCATAGCCAGAGAGCCAGGTTTAGGCCAACTCATAGCCAGAGAGCCAGGTGTAGGCCAACTCATAGCCAGAGAGTCAGGTGTAGGCCAACTCATAGCCAGAGAGCCAGGTGTTGGCCAACTCATAGCCAGAGAGCCAGGTGTTGGCCAACTCATAGCCAGAGAGTCAGGTGTAGGACAACTCATAGCCAGAGAGCCAGGTGTAGGCCAACTCATAGCCAGAGAGCCAGGTGTTGGCCAACTCATAGCCAGAGAGCCAGGTGTTGGCCAACTCATAGCCAGAGAGCCAGGTGTTGGCCAACTCATAGCCAGAGAGTCAGGTGTAGGACAACTCATAGCCAGAGAGCCAGGTGTAGGCCAACTCATAGCCAGAGAGCCAGGTGTTGGCCAACTCATAGCTAGAGAGCCAGGTGTTGGCCAACTCATAGCCAGAGAGCAAGTCATCCTACACATGACTGGTGCAGAGTGAAGAAACCACCAGCCATACAGTATTATTGTCACAGCGAATCATCAATCATCACTTTGTTTCATGTTGATCAAAAAAACACACATATTTTTCTCTACGGCTGCTCCTATACATCTGTTCCTGTATTCTAGGGCTCCTGAGTGGCGCGGCGGTCTAAGGCACTGCATCTCAGTGCAAGAGGCATCACTACAGTCCCTGGTTTCAATCCAGGCTGAATCACATCTGACTGTGATTGGGAGTTCCATAGGGCGGTGCACAATTGAACCAGCGTCGTCCGGGTTTGGCCGGAGTAGGCTGTCATTGTAAATAAGACATTTTTCTTAAACTGACTTGACTAGTTAAATAAAGGTAAAATACAAATAAATTATACCGCTCTTTCTCTCCTCTTTCCCTGTCATCCTCATCAAGGGCCACTGCTACAGTACGCCTGGCTTCAAACCTGCCAGTCCTGTAAAAAGGCTGACACAGTATCTCTAGACTAAATGGACCCGTACTAAATCATTCACATCGTGTTAAAAACGAGGAACTGTGTTCTAAGGGTAGTGGATGAATTAATATCAAATAAAATAATAAAGTCTCCATCTGTCTCAGTCACACACATAGACAACCATAGGTCAGTACAAGTCCTAGCTGGGCTATTAAGTAACAATATTAGGAATATTAGAACATTGATTAGTGGACATCAAGATAGTCCTGAATCCTTCCTGTCAGATTGATCCTCAACCTGGGGCCTGGAAAACACATTACAGATCGATGGAGAGTTTTAGCCCCTCTGGTGCAGATTGGCAGGTGGGGGATCCGACCCCATGTCACAGGATGAAAACATTAGAAGGACCAGATTTACTAAGCACTTGCAGCTGTGCAAAGTTTATACCTGTTATTTTCTGAAAGGAATTGAGAATGACTCAGATCCCAGACTGATAAATAATGCATTGCGGAGGGAGAGCTGCCAGCTCTACAGGGCAGAGCAGAGAGAGCAGAGAGAGCAGAGAGAGCAGAGCAGCAGAGTTCTCCATCAGCAGAGAGCTGAGATGTCATCTGGAGAGACACAGGTAGAGGAGGAGCCAGGTAAGAGAGGAGAGGATAGGGACTGCAGTCACCTCTACCTTCACTCTCTCACTCTCTACACCATTACATTCTCTCTCTCACTCAAGGACACACAGATGAGCATACACATGCACGGTGCTATCCATCTTTCTATTCAATTTCTGTGTTGTTGAGATTCTGCCTCACGCAGTGGACTGGTCCAGGACTGCCAGGGGAGCTGTGTGTGTGTGGAGGCCTCAGCCTGGAGGGGAAGACCGTGGTCCACTGCCCCCTCTGTTAGGGGCCCCTGGAGCCTCTCTGTTAGAAGCCTGTGGATATTTCCCTTTAAACCAGGCCGATTCACATCACAGCAGAGGAGAGGAGAGCAGCTCTTTGATCTGCTCTGTGGTTGAGAGGGAGCGTCGCCTCTGCTGTACTTCAACTCTCTCTCCTCTTTTTCTCTCTGTTCCTTCTCTCTCAGGCAGTTAGGCTCCAGGGAGACAGAAGAGGGGGAGTGAAAAGGGGGGGAAGGAAGAGTCTGTTTTAACAAAGGATCTTTTAGAAGCCTGGGGTATGAATAAGCATTGGGTGATGCCATGACTTTACTGTACAGCAAAAACTCAAAAGAGCTACATCAAATCCTCTTTTGCCTGCTTTGTACACACTGAAGCATTGATCGTCTCCTGTTGCTTTTGGTTGGTAACTTTCACATGACCTCTAGCTGGTTTTAAACTGGGAGTCAATGATAGACAGAAGATGGGGTAAGTTGAGAGCAAGGATTAGGATCCTGAATTAGTTAGTAAGATGATTCAATTATTCTTTATTTATTGCCTTTTTTCAATTATCTGTAGTGGTTGTGTAGTGACTGCCTTGAGCAATTAGCCTAATGATTCTGGTTAAAGGATCCTACCCACACAAAAAAATACTATAGTATACTATGGTATAAATATTATAGAATTCACTGAAGTGTTTTTGTGGACTTTGCTGTAGTATTCTATGTAGTGTTACCCAGACTTTATTTCTGCAAAAACATTACAGTGAATACTGTAGTAATTATTGTACTGAGAAGACCTATGAACATTTCTCATGTAATCCCATGGGACCAATGAAGCAGAGAAGGTCTGACTGGGAGATGAAGGAGAGAAGAGAGGAAGGGGAGGAGGAGGACAACAGAAAAATGGAGGGTATGTAAGGGTATGTGAGGAAGGAGAGAAAACTCTAATCTGTTATTATCAATGACATTTAGAGCCCCCCCCCCCCTGCACCCCTCCTTTTCTCACTAACTCCCTCCCTCCTTTGAGAGGGGGAACTCTCCCATTCCAGACTATTTTTACTGCCATTTCATTACCATAATAAAACACACATGCAAAAATAATAAACCCAAAGAGACATCACAGCCAAAAACCTGGATTTGAGGGCCTTATTTTCATCTTTCTTTCTTTCTCTCCCTCTTTCTTGTTGTTCCATTCTTTTTCGCTCAGAGAAATGGAAAGAGACATGCCTTTTCTTTCTTTCTGGGCGTCATTATGATCCTTTTCAGCTCTTCTCTTTTGTCTGAGTCTAGAAGCTCCCACCCTTCACACACTAACACTGGGCAAATCCATGGCAACGGAATTATGCTTTGACTCAGTTTTTCCACTTTAAAATGTATTCCAAACAAAAAACATTAATTTCAAAGTTTAACAGACCACACAACACTATGCACAAGGATTCTTTTTAACAATGTTCACTGACAAAAACTAACTTAGTAGAAGAATTGTGCAGATGCAAACCTTGGTAACGAAGTAAAATCTTCCTCAGTTTCTTATGTGACCATATCTGCTCTGAATTAAGATTCAAAGATGTCTGCAGAAAGAATGGGGTGTCAGCTATGACATGGCATCTTGAGTTTGAAAATTTATCTATTTTGGTTATTGAACTACAGGAAGTGAAGTGGAAATGCATAATTATGGATATGAATGTCATTCTCCTCATGTTTCACAGCACAGCATAGCAGAGCACAGTAGAGTACAGTGCAGTACAATACAGCACAGCGGAGCCGAATAGAGTAGAGCAGAGTAGAGTTCAGTATAGTGCAGTAAAGTACAGTAGAGTAAAGTTCAGTACAGTAATGTAGAATTTGTACTGTATACTTCTGCGCTCTACTCACTGTATTGTATATTACTGTGCTATCCAAACTTGTGAAACATAATGTACGTCTATGATATGATCCATTCCAGTCCATCTGTGGACGTCAACATGAAGGCCAGAGTGGACTGACCAAATTTCAACGACTTTTCAACGTCTATGGACGTCCGGTGTTGGTCGGTGCTCAGTAGGTGAGGATGCTGGTTACAGTAAATGGAAAGAGAGGGGCTCATGGGTAGGTGTCAGTAAGAGCTGGGAGAGGTGACATTAACTGGAGTGTGAGAGAGAAAGGCAAAGAGAGAGAAAGGCAGAGAGAGAGAAAGGCAGAGAGAGAGAAAGGCAGAGAGAGAGAGAGAAAGGCAGAGAGAGAGAGAGAGAGAGAGAAAGGCAGAGAGAGAGAAAGGCAGAGAGAGAGAGAGAGAGAGAGAAAGGCAGAGAGAGAGAGAGAAAGGCAGAGAGAGAGAGAGAAAGGCAGAGAGAGAGAGAGAAAGGCAGAGAGAGAGAGAGAGAGTGAGAGAGAGAGAGAGAGTGAGAGAGAAAGGCAGAGAGAGAGAGAGAGACTGAGAGAGAAAGGCAGAGTGAGAGAGAGAGTGAGAGAGAGAGAGTGAGAGAGACAGAGAGAAAGGCAGAGTGAGAGAGAGTTAGTGAGAGAGAGAGAGTGAGAGAGAAAGGCAGAGAGAGAGAGAGAGAGAGAGAGAGAGAGAGAGAGAGAGAGAGAGTGAGAGAGAGAGAGAGAAAGGCAGAGAGAGAGAGAGAGAGAGTGAGAGAGAAAGGCAGAGAGAGAGAGAGGGAGGGGTTGTCCAGACTGACTGTTTTAACACTCTTGGTTTGACCACCAGACGACAGAAAGAGAAAGAAAACAGGCATCAGCTGAACATAACAGTACAGTGGAAGGGAGGACGGTAAGGTGAAACAACTGTAGTTAGCTTTCATAGACACCCAATTTAATATGCTTTTATGATCTTCCCATGTTGGTACTCATGGGTACCTTTTGATGGAAATGCCCCACTTCAACACCACTAACAACTACTGACTTCTGACTTCTACTCAAAACACCTCTAATCTGTGAACACTGCCAATTGTTGCATGAATGTTACATACTATAACAAGTGTAGCTAGCTAAAGAACCGAGCCAAAACTACCCACATAAATACCACAGTTCAATATAGAATTCTACAGTACTTACAGTGCATTCAGAAAGTATTCATACCCCTTGACTTATTCCACATTTAGTGGTGTTTCAGTCTGAATAAAACATGTATTAAATATCAACAACAAAAAACAGCCATCTACACACAATGCCCCATAATGACAAAGTGAAAACATGTTTCTAGAACCGTTCGCAAATTTATTGAAAGTCAAATACAGAAAAATCAAATTTACATAAGTATTCACACCTGAGTTGATACTTTGTAGAATCACCTTTGGCAGCGATTACGGCTGTGAGCCTTTCTGTGAAGTCTCTAAAACATTTCCACACCTGGATTGCGCAACCTTTTTCCCATTATTATTTTCAAAATTGTTCATCGCAGTGCTAGCTGTGTCACGACAGATCCTGGTTTGATTCCATGAGGCGGTGCACAATTGGCCCAGCGTCATTAGGGGAGGGTCTTTGTCCCATCACACTCTAGCAACTGTGGTGGGCTGGGCGCATGCACGCTGAAATGGTCACCAGGTGCACAGTGTTTCCTCCGACACATTGGTGCGGCTGGCTTCTGGGTTAAGCAGGCAGTGCGGCTTGGCTGGGTCGTGTTTCGAAGGACACATGGCTCTTGCCTGTATCTTTGTAGTGACTGTTTTTATTGATACACCATCCAAAGTGTAATTAATAACATCACCATGATCAATGGGATATTCAACATTCAAATAATGTTTTGTGTTGCCATCTTAGGTGCTCTTCTTTGCGAGACATTGGAAAACCTCCCTGGTCTTTGTGGTTGAATCTGTGTTTGAAATTCATTGCACGACGGAGGGACCTTACAGATAATTGTATGTGTGGAGTACAGAGAAGTTTGTCCTTAAAAAATACTGTTAAACACTATTATTGCACACAGAGTGAGTTTTTAAACTGCAGTAATAGTGCAGGAACTGCAGTAGACTGTGGTATTTTGGACACAGTAATTGCAGAATAAATGCAGTGTACTGCTGCATACTGAAGTTAGACTGCACTGTAACTGCAGTTACACCGCATTGTATTGCAGTTATACTGAACTCAGACTGCAATCTTTTTTCTTAAGTGAGAGGTTGAATACTTATTGACTCAACACATTTCATTGTGTATTTTCATTTTTATTAATTTGTAAAAATGTGGAAAAACACAATTCCAATTTGACATTATAGGTTATTGTGTGTAGGCCAATGACAAAGATCAAAATGTAATACATTTTAAATTAAGGCTGTTACACAACAAAAATTGGAAAAAGTCAAGGGGTGTAAATACTTGCTAAAGGCACAGTACTATAGAATTCTGTAGTAAACTGTAGAAAACTACTAACTGTAGTATTCCTCAATCAAGTGTAGTACTTTTGTAGTAAACTGTAGAATATTATAGTAAATACGACAGTATTATCCACTCAAAAAACAATACAAAAACACTACATTTTTTAACTATAGTATACAGTGCTTTCGGAACGTATTCAGACCCCTTGACTTTTCAACATTTTGTTACTTTACAGCCTTATTCTAAAATGGATTAAATAGTCCCCCCCCCCCCTCATTAATCTACACACAATGCACTATAATGACAAACCAAAAACAGGTTTTTAGACGTTTTTGCAACAAAATGTACAAAAAAACAACAACTTAAATATCGAGGTGAGATCTTGCATGGAGCCCCAGACCGAGGGTGATTGGCCGTCATCTTGAACTTCTTCCATTTTCTAATAATTGCGCCAACAGTTGTTGACTTCTCACCAAGCTACTTGCCTATTGTCCTGTAGCCCATCCCAGTCTTGTGCAGGTCTACAATTTTATTCCTGATGTCCTTACACAGCTCTCTGGTCTTGGCCATTGTGGAGAGGTTGAGGTTGGAGTCTGTTTGATTGAGTGTGTGGACAGGTGTCTTTTATACAGGTAATGAGTTCAAACAGGTGCAGTTAATACAGGTAATGAGTGGAGAACAGGAGGGCCTCTTAAAGAAAAACTAACAGGTCTGTGAGAGCCGGAATTCTTACTGGTTGGTAGGTGATCAAATACTTATGTCATGCAATAAAATGCTAATTCATTACTTAAAAATCATACAATGTGATTTTCTGGATTTTTGTTTTAGATTCCGTCTCTCACAGTTGAAGTGTACCTATAATAAAAATTACAGACCTCTACATGCTTTGTACGTAGGAAAACCTGCAAAATCAGCAGTGTATCAAATACTTGTTCTCCCCACTGTACATAAGTATTCATACCCTTTACTCAGTACTTTGTTGAAGCACCTTTGGCAGCGATTACAGCCTCGAGTCTTCATGGGTATGACACTACAAGCTTGGCACACCTGTATTTGGGGAGTTTCTCTCATTATTCTCTGCAGATCCTCTCAAGCTCTGTCAAGTTGGATGGGGAACGTCGCTGCACAACTATTTTCAGGTCTCTCCAGAGATGTTACAATGGGTTGAAGTCCGAACTCTGACTGGGCCACTTAATGACATTCAGAGACTTGTCCCGAAGCCACTCCTGCGTTGTCTTGGCTGTGTGCTTAGGGTCGTTGTCCTTTTGGAAGGTGAACCTTCACCCCAGTCTGAGGTCCTGAGCACTCTGGAGCAGGTTTCATGAAGGATCTCTATGTACTTTTCTCCCCTGATTGCTGAGTTTAGCCGAGCAGCCAGCTCTAGGAGGAGTCTTGATGGTTTCAAACTTCTTCCATTTAAGAATTATGGAGGCCACTGTGTTCTTGGGGACCTTCAATGCTGCAGAAATGTTTTGGTACCCTTACCCAGATATGTGCCTCGACACAATCCTGTCTCGGAGCTCTAGAAAAAATGTGTTTGACGTCATGGCTTAGTTTTTGCTCTGACATGCACTGTCAACTGTACCTTATATAGACAGGTGTGTGCCTTTCCAAAACATGTCCAATCAATTGAATTTACCTCAGGTGGACTCCAATCAGGTTGTAGAAACATCTCAAGGATGATCAATGGAAACAGGATGCACCTGAGCTCAATTTCAAGTCTCATAGCAAAGGGTATGACTATTTATGTAAATAAGGTATTTCTGTTTTTATTATGGGGTATTGTGTGTAGATTGGTGAGGAAAAACATGGATTTCACCCATTTTAGAATAAAGCTGTAACTTAACAAAATGTTGAAAAATGTAAGGGGTCTGAATACTTTCCGAATGCAATGTATACTATTTTTAAATTTTTATTTCACCTTTATTTAACCAGATAGGCCAGTTGAAAAGAAGTTCTCATTTACAACTGCGACCTGGCCAAGATAAAGCAAAGCAGTGCGAAACAAACAAAACAGAGGTACACATGGGATAAACAAATGTACAGTCAAAAACACAATAGAAAGGTCTACATACAGTGTGTGCAATTGTAGTAGGATAAAGGAGGTAAGGCAATAAATAGGCCATAGTGGCAAAGTAATTACAATTTAGCAATTAAACACTGGAGTGATAGATGTGCAGAAGATGAATGTGCAAATAGAGACACTGGGGTGCAAAGGAGCAAAAAACAAAAAACAATATGGGGATGAGGTTGTTGGGCGGGCCCCGCACAGTTGGGCTGTGTACAGGTGCAATGATCGGTAAGCTGCTCTGACAGCTGATGCTTAGAGTTAGTGATGGAGATACAAGTCTCCAGCTTCAGTGATTTTTGCAATTCGTTCCAGTCATTGGCAGCAGAGAATTGGAAGGAAAGGCAGCCAGAGGAGGAGTTGGCTTTGGGGACGACCAGTGAAATATACCTGCTGGAGCGCTTGCCACAGGTGTGTGCCGTTATGGTGACCAGTGAGCTGAAATAAGGCGGGGCTTTACCTAGCAAAGACCCATAGATGACCTGGAGCCAGTGGGTCCAGCACCGAACATGAAGCGAGGGCCAGCCAACGAGAGCAAACAGGCCTTGCTTGTGAAATAGGAAGCCGATTCTAGATTTAATCTTGAACTGGAGATGCTCAATGTGAGTCTGGAAGGAGAGTTTACAGTCTAACCAGACACCTAGGTATTTGAGTTGTCCACATATTCTAAGTCAGAACCGTCCGGAGTAGTGATGCTAGACGGGCGGGTGGGTGCGGCCGCGACCGGTTGAAGAGCGTGCATTTAGTTTTACTAGCGTTTAAGAGCAGTTGGAGTCCACGGAAGGAGAGTTGTAATGGCATTGAAGCTTGTCTGGAGGCCCGTTAACACAGTGTCCAAAGAAGAGCCAGAAGTATACAGAATGATATCGTCTGTGCAGAGGTGGACCAGAGAATCACCAGCAGCAAGAGCGACATCACTGATGTATACAGAGAAAATAGACTTGAACCCTGTGACACCCCCATAGAGACTGCCAGAGGTCCAGACAAAAGGCCCTCCGATTTGACACACTGAACTCTGTCTGAGAAGTAGTTGGTGAACCAGGCGAGGCAAATACTACAGTATTTCATTTGCAAATACCCTGCCAAATCAAATCAAATTTGATTGGTCACATACACATGGTTAGCAGATGTTAATGCGAGTGCAGCAAAATGCTTGCCCATTTCCCTCCCCCGTATACCAATTTGTATCCCAATTTGTGCCACCTATAATTGAGGAACCTACATGCCAAGTATAGACCACATATTGTGTTCTCTACAGGTTATAGAAAAGAGCAGAAGCTCTGAACTCTCCATTCAGAACCCAGAACTACCTACAGTACTCACAATGCTTACTGGTTATGGAAAATGTGTTTTTTTAGCATTTCTCCAGTAGGTTTCCTCAAGGAGAAAGTCTCCCTCTTCTGTCAAAATATAATAAAACATAAACACTTTAGTAAATACTACAGTAATGTCCCCTAAAACACTACAGTAAATACTACAGTATACTACAGTCTGTAAAAACACTACAGTAAATACTACAGCATAACGTACTAGTCTGCCAAAAAACTATAGTAAATACTACAGCATACTATAGTCCGCCAAACAACTACAGTAAATACTACAGTATACTAGTCTGCAAAAACACTACAGTAATTACTATAGTATATACTACTCTTTTTTACTACATTATTTATATTATAGTAACGTTTAATGCAACAGTGGACTACATTAAATACTACAGTAAAGACAGCAAAGACACTACAGTGAATACAATAGTTTTCCTACTATAGTATACACTATAGTATTTTTTCATGTGGGTAAACCAACAGGAGCAGCTGCTCTACCTCAAGCATCAGAGAGCATTCAGACAGACAGACAGACAGACAGACAGACAGACAGACAGACAGACAGACAGACAGACAGACAGACAGACAGACAGACAGACAGACAGACAGACAGACAGACAGACAGACAGACAGACATGGCAGGGAAGCTCTTTTAGCCAGGGCAGAACCAGGACAGTATCGTATACAGTATAGACCAGCAGAATAAAGCAGTGCAATGTCTATATCTGAGAGCAAACACAACTGATACACATACTGTATATAAAAACAGCAGAGGCAGAACACACGCCCGCTCACACAAAGAGAGAGAAGGGCGATGAAGTTGCCCTTCAGAGAGGTGTGTGTGTGTGTGTGGGTGTGTGTTGCCCTGTGCTCAACTTGCTGACAGGGTTTATATGTATATGAGTGCACTGTTGTGACTCATGCTCCCAGATGCAATCTGCCCTCCAAGCAAGGCCTAGTGGTCATTTATCAGAGCTGTGCCCCCTACATCCCTTTGATTAGATTTGCAGTGGAGGAATTGAATCTAAAGGGCAATATTCTCAAGAGGGGAAGGTACGAAAACAGTGAGCAGGGAGAGCGAGCGACAACACATTGAGCCAGAGAACCCCACAGATAAATGGATTTGTCTTTCTAACCTTTAAAAGACAAAGGCCCCAAAAATCGGCAAAGCGGGACATCTCATTAAGAGACTGCAATGGGGGAGGAAATTAAATGAGAAAATAATACTGACATAATACTGAATGATACAACGTTACCCTTGGTGTGTGGGGCCAGTGGGAGTTGTACTGTTCACACGTTCTTAAGATTATTTTCTAACGCTAATTTAATTTCACAACCCCAGGCCTCAAATCCTATACATATATTATGCACTCACCATGTCCTCCTCTGACCATGCTGACGTGTCTATCCGAAGGGCAAAGCCAACCTGATGTAATATCAACCTTATATTTACATGCAATATGTCAGTAAAGGTCTGCCGCTGCTCTGCACCTCAGAAAGGCAGAAAGATGCTGCACCTACTATTACAAAAACTTAATGCAGATGGACAGAGAGATAAATGGACAGACAGATATATGAAATACTACATGTTTAGCTGTTAAGAGCTGAAGTTCTCATTCCTCCCTTCTTCATCCCACTTTCTTTCTCCTCACGGTGCTGACTCAGCCTCCAGAGTGACCAGCCTCCAGAGAGACCAGCCCTGGTTTGGCCGCAGTCCCGTCTGTGTGTGTGTGTCCGTGTGTGTGTGTAGCAGCTCTGTCCTGGGGGTGTTCACACAATATTGAAGCTCTCACTAAGTGTGTAACTGTAACGCTCAGCGAAATGGGGAGACCAAGGTGCAGCGTGATTTGGATTCATCATATTTTATTTAAATGTGAAACAGCAACAAAACAATAAGAGAAACAAACAAACAAACGTACAGCCTTGTACAGCCTTGTAGGGCTCAAAAGCAACAATACAAAAACAAGATACCACAAACAACAGGTGGGAAAAGGCTGCCTAAATATGATCCCCAATGATAGACAGCTGCCTCTGATTGGGAACCATACCAGGCCAACATAGAAATATAAAAAACTAGACTACACATAGAAATAATAAAATAGAACAACCCCCAGTCACACCCTGACCTACTCCACCATAGAAAATAAAGGCTTTCTATGGTCAGGACGTGACAGTAACACCAGTCTTAATTTTTTTTTGTTTTTTTTGTCCACCTTTATTTAACCAGGTAGGCCAGTTGAGAACAAGTTCTCATTTACAACTGCAACCTGGCCAAGATAAAGCAAAGCAGTGAGACACAAACAACAACACAGAGTTACACATGGAAAAAACTAAACATACAGTCAATAACACAATAGAAAAAAATCTATATACGTATACAGTGTGTGCAAATGAGGTAAGATTAGGGAGGTAAGGCAACAAATAGGCCGTAGTGGTGAAGTAATTACAATTTAGCAATTAAACACTGGAGTGATAGATGTGCAGAAGATGAATTTGCAAGTAGAGATACTGGGGTGCAAAGGAGCAAAAAAACAAAAACAATATGGGGATGAGGTTGTTGGGCGGGCCCCGCACAGTTGGGCTGTGTACAGGTGCAATGATCGGTAAGATGCTCTGACAGCTGATGCTTAAAGTTAGTGAGGGAGCTACAAGACTCCAGCTTCAGTGATTTTTGCAATTGGCCCAGCGTCGTCCGGTTTAGGGAGGGTTTGGCCGGCAGGGATATCTTTGTCTCATCGCGCACTAGCGACTCCTGTGGCGGGCCGGGTGCAGTGAACGCTGACCAGGTCGCCAGGTGTACGGTGGTTCCTCCGACACATTGGTGCGGCTGGCTTCCGGGTTGGATGTGCATTGTGTCAAGAAGCAGTGTGGCTTGGTTGGGTTGTGTTTCGGAGAACGCATGGCTCTCGACCTTCACCTCTCCCGAGTCCGTACGGGAGTTGCAGCGATGATACAAGACTATAACTACCAATTGGATAACACGAAATTGGGGAGAAAAAAAGAGGTAAAATTTAAAAATTAAAACAATTAAAAGTATGTGGTGATTGAGTCGAAAGCCTTGGCCAGTTCGATGAATACGGCTGCACAGTATTGTCTTTTATCGATGCCAGTTATGATATCATTTAGGATCTTGAGCGTGGCTGAGGTGCACCCATGACCAGTTTGGAAACCAGATCTGTTTGTTAACTTGGCTTTCGAAGACCTTAGAAAGGAAGGGTAGGATAGATATAGGTCTGTAACAGTTTGGGTCTAGAGTGTCTCCCCCTTTGAAGAGGGGGATGACCGCTTTTGGGGATCTCAGATGATACGAAAGAGAGGTTGAACAGGCTAGTAATAGGGGTTGCAACAATTGCGGCGGGTAATTTTAGAAAGAGAGGGTCCAGATTGTTTAGCCCAGCTGATTTGTAGGGGTCCAGATGTTGCAACTCTTTCAGAACATCAGCTATCTGGATTTGGGTGAAGGAGAAATGGGGAAGGCTTGGGCAAGTTGCTGTGGGGGGTGCAGGGCTCTTAACCGGGGTAGGGGTAGCCAGGTGGAAAGCATGGCCAGCCATAGAAAAATGCTTGTTGAAATGTTCAATTATTGTGGATTTATCGGTGGTGACAGTGTTTCCTAGCCTCAGTGCAGTGGACAGCTGGGAGGAGGTGCTTTTATTCTCCATGGACATTACAGTGTCCCAGAACTTTTTGGAGTTTGTGCAACAGGATGCAAATTTCTGTTTGAAAAAGCTAGCCTTGCTTTCCTGACTGCCTGTGTATATTGGTTCCTAACTTCCCTGAAAAGTTGTATATCGCGGGGGCCATTTGATGCTAATGCGGTACGCCATAGGATTTTTTTGTGCTGGTCAAGGGCAGTCAGGTCTAGAGTGAACCAAGGGGTATATCTGTTCCTGGTTCTACCTTTTTTTATATTTTTTTACCCCGTTTCTCCCCAATTTCGTGGTATCCAATTGTTTAGTAGCTACAATCTTGTCTCATCGCTACAACTCCCGTACGGGCTCGGGAGAGACAAAGGTTGAAAGTCATGCGTCCTCCGATACACAACCCAACCAAGCCGCACTGCTTCTTAACACAGCGCGCATCCAACCCGGAAGCTAGCCGCACCAATGTGTCAGAGGAAACACCGTGCACCTGGCGACCTTGGTTAGCGCGTACTACCCCCGGCCCGCAACAGGAGTCGCTGGTGCGCGATGAGACAAGGATATCCCTACCGGCCAACCCCTCCCTAACCCGGACGACGCTAGGCCAATTGTGCGTCGCCCCACGGACCTCCAGGTCGCGGCCGGTTACGACAGAGCCTGGGCGCAAACCCAGAGTCTCTGGTGGCACAGCTGGCGCTGCAGTACAGCGCCCTTAACCACTGCGCCACCCGGGAGAGCCTTTTCTACATTTTTTGAATGGGGCAGAACAGTCGTGATGGATCGGCTGGGCTCCGTGTAGGCAGTAAAAGGGTCCAGGCCAATTTGCAAAATAGGTATTGTAGCCCAAGAAATTGACTGATTGACCACTTCAGCTAACAGTCCAATATGCTCTAGACAGCTAGCGGGCCGCGGCTAGCAAGCTAGCGGATGGGCCTTCAGGGGACGTCGCAACGGAGGAGCCTGTTGCAACCCCCTCGGGCGGATTACGTCGGTAGACCAGTCGTGATGGATCGACGGGGCTCCGTGTCGGCAGTAAAAGGCGTCCAGGCCTATTGGCAAAATAGGTATTGTAGCCCAAGGAGTGGCTGATGGACCTCTTCAGCTAGCCAGCAGATGGGCCTAGCATGAGGCTAGTTCCAGGCTAATTGGTGCTTGCTTCGGGACGGAGACGTTCGCCAGGAGTAGCCACTCGGATAGCAGCTAGCTAGCTGCAATGATCCAGTTGAAAAGGTTCAGAGCTTGCGGTAGGAATCCGGAGATGTGGAAAAAAAAGCAGCCCGGTATGCTCTGGGTTGAATTGCGCTTTGCAGACTGGCAGGAGTTGACCGGGCTAAGGGTAGCTGATGACCGCTAGCAGTGGCTAACTGATTACTAGCTCGTAGCTAGTTAGCTGGCTAGCTTCTGTTGGAGGTTCCGGTTCTAAAGTATAGAAAATAGCAGATCCATACCACATTGGGTGAGGTGGGTTGCAGGAGAGTATGTTGAAAATAAGGTTAAAATATACGACAAGACAAAGACAAAGACGTCTGAACTGCTAAGCCATCGTGGATCGACATCTAAAACCTGGCTGGAAGGGTGAGAGAGGAGGGAGGAGAAGAGAGAATAGAGGAGGGAGGAGAGAGAGAGGAGCGGAGAGGAAAGAAGAGAGAGAGAGAAAGAGCAAAAGATAGGGAGAGAGAGAGAGGGGAGCAGATAAGATAAACAGGAGAACAGAGATACGGGGAGATCGAGGAGAGACTGGAGATAGGAGAGAGAAGAGGAGAGTGGAGGCGAGAGGATGGAAAGGAGAGAGAGGAGAGACTGGAGATAGGAGAGAGAAGAGGAGAGTGGTGAAGAGAGGAGGGAGAGGAGAGTGCAGGTGAGAAAGGTGAGAGAGCCTCCAGAGAGACCAGCCTCCAGAGAGACCAGCACTGGTTGGCCGCAGTCACGTCCGTGTTGGGGTGTGTTTTTTTGTCTGTGTGTGTGTGTGTGTGTAGCAGCTCTGTCCTGGAGGTGTTCACACAATGTTGAAGCTCTCACTAAGTGTGTAACACCAGTCTTAAGTGCCTTGGAGACCTGGCTGGAGGGGTGAGAGAGGAGAGAGGAGAAGGTATCAGCTGATGTAAGAAGGGCTATATAAATAAACTTGATTTGAAGAAAGAAGAGAGAAGAGAGGAGGGAGGAGAGAGAAAAATGAGAGGAAAGAGTAGAGAGAGCACGAAAGAGAGAGAGCGAGATAGAGAGAGGGAGAGGGGAGTAGAGGAAATAGGATGGACAGGAGAAGGGAGAGAGACGGGGGAGAGAGAGGAGAGGTGATAGGAAAGAGAAGAGGAGAGTGGAGAAGAGAGAAACAAAGGAGAGAGGAGAGCACAGGAGAGAAAGGAGAGAGAGAGTGATGTGGAGATTGTGGACACAAGGCAATCCTGCCTCTTCTGGCTTGAATGGGACTGTCTGGTAATAGCAGTAAATTACTCAGCTACTCAGTGGGCCATGATACACAGGACTCTGTAATGGTAGGACCACAATGACTAAATCCCCGATAGACAGCAGATAGTGCATGTCAGACAGAGAGCCTAGAGAGCTTTAGGTCATTGGCTACAGTGCTTTGTGTGATTCCAGTATGAGCCAGCGAGAGCTATGGAAGCAATCGTTCACTGGTAACGATATTAAAAGGAATCATGTCTTAATAAGATGCTCTCAGGCTCTCTTTCACACTATTTCCCCCCACTCTCTCATTCGCTTTCTCTCTCCCCCCTCTCTCACTCACTTTCTCTCTCTCTGTTTCTCTCTCTATTTCTTTCTCTCTGTATTAGGTGTGTGTGTAATGGGTAGTCCCTGCAGCAGCAGTAATATCCCACATACACATGGTCTGCTACAGGCAGGCAGGTCCTAGGTCAGAACAAATGCCACTCACTGTGGTACTTATAGGTTCCTCTCTTCTCTGCACCAGACAGCCAGCAGTGGTGGAAGAAATACTAAATTGTCATACTTGAGTAAAAGTAAAGATACTTTAATAGAAAATGACTCATGTAAAAGTCACCCAGTAAATTACTACTTGAGTAAAAGCCACAAGTACCCTGTATGTGGTTTTAAATGTATTTAAGTACAATGGTGGGGAAAGTACTCAGTTGTCATACTTGAGTAAAAGTAAATAGTATAAGTAAATGCTATACATCAAATTCCTTATATTAATAAGCAAACCAGATGACACAATTTCTTTTTTTTTTTTTTTACGGTCAGCCAGGGACATACACCAACACTCAGACATCATTTACAAACAGAGTAGTTTTGTTTAGAAGGCACTAATCTATGGATTTCACATGACTGGGAATACAGATATGCATCTGTTGGTCACAGATAATGGGCCTCACAATGGCCCTCGGGAACTCGTCACGCTATTTCTGTGCATTCAAATTGCCATAATAAAATGTAATTATGTTCGTTGCCTGCCCATAACATAACCCCACCGCCACCATGGGGCACTCTGTTCGCAACATTGACATCAACCAACCGCTGGCCCACATGACACCATACACATGGTCTGCGGTTGTGAGGCCGTTTGGACGCACTGCCAAATTCTCTAAAACGCGTATGATATAGATATTAACATTAAATTCTCTGGCAACAGCTCTAGTGGAAATTCCTGCAGTCAGCACGCAAAATGCACACTCCCTCAAAATATGAGACATCTGAGGCATTGTGTTGTGTGACAAAACTGCACATTGTAGAGAGGCCTTTTATTGTCCCCAGTACAAAGGGCACCTGTGTAATGATCATGCTATTTAATCAGCTTATTGATATGCCATACCTGTCAGGTGGATGGATTATCTTGGCAAAAGAGAAATGCTCACTAACCGGGATGTTAACAAATTTGTGCACAACATTTGAGAGAAATAAGCTTTTTGTGCATATGGTACATTTCTGGGATCTTTTATTTCAGCTCATGAAACATGGGACCACCACTTTACATGTTGCGTTTACATTTTTGATCAGTGTATAAAGATCAACCCCACAGGCATTATTATTCCTTTCATCCTCTCTCTCGCTCTCTCTCTCGCTCTCTCTCTCTCTCGCTCTCTCTCTCGCTCTCTCTCTCTCTCTCTCTCTCTCTCTCTCTCTCTCTCTCTCTCTCTCTCCTGCTCCTGCTCCTGCTCCTGCTCCTGCTCCTGCTCCTGCTCCTGCTCCTGCTCCTGCTCCAGCTCCTGCTCCTGCTCACCCTGTCTCTCTCCTGCTCTCTCGCTCTCCTGCTCTCTCGCTCCTGCTCTCTCTTTCCTGTTCTCTCTCTCCTGCTCCTGCTCCTGCTCCTGCTCCTGCTCCTGCTCCTGCTCCTGCTCCTGCTCCTGCTCCTGCTCCTGCTCACCCTGTCTCTCTCCTGCTCTCTCGCTCCTGCTCTCTCTTTCCTGTTCTCTCTCTCCTGCTCCTGCTCCTGCTCCTGCTCCTGCTCACCCTGTCTCTCTCCTGCTCTCTCGCTCCTGCTCTCTCTTTCCTGTTCTCTCTCTCCTGCTCGCTTTCTCTCCTGCTCACGTTGTCTCTCTCTCCTGCTGTCTCTCTCTCCTGATCTCTCTCTCTCTGCTGCTCACTCTCCTGATCTCTCTCTCTCTCTGCTGCTCTCTCTCCTGCTATCTCTCTCTCCTGATCTCTCTCTCTCTGCTGTTCTCTCTCTGCTACTCTCTCAATTCTGTGTTTAAATTAGCTGGGGCCAAATGATAGGAGTGCTGGTGGTTGACACCCAGCAGCAGAGAGAAAGATAAAGGAAGATTGAAAGCCGCTTCCCAGAGGAAAACAGACTCTCTCTGATATATGTAATGACATCAACAAAGACGTAGAAGAGTTCAGAAAGGGCAAAAAGACAAAGGGAAGAAAGAAATGGAAACAAAACATCAGACAGCTTAAATGTCTATTAAGTGGATCAGAGGAAAGACAATGAATGTGACAAATAGTACAGGAGAAGAAGGAATGAAACAGTGTTTCAACAAAAGGCTCAAATCATTTTCATCTCTCCTCTTTATCTGGCCCCTTCTTTCCGTAGAAAAAAGTCCTGATGTGTTAGACTCAGACACTGTTGGTCCTCATTGTAGCAGTATGTTATCTGCAGAGGCTTCCAGGCAAACAACTCTTCATATGGATACAGCATTACATGTAGCACCGACAGTGTCATTGTGCAAAAAGGTACACAGCATAATCTGAATATGTGAGCAAGAAAAGTTCAACATTCACCTTCTGCTACCATTTCTGTCAAGCCGTCTACGCATTCAGTTTGACGTATACGTTCGATTAATCCAATGTATGAACCGCACAGAAGGCACTGCAACTGCCTCTGCAACGCAACGCTGCAAGGCGAACACAGCGTTCCATTGGAAATGAATGTACTTCTGGTGTACCAAAATGCAATGACTTGGTCAGTGTGATGGAGGCGTTAGGCAGGTCTAAAGAAACATGAAGTATGCTGTACATATAAATACAGGCTGCTCTAAAGGAGCACTCTAAGACCGAAGACATTGGTGGTGGATACTGCATCACTAAACGTTTTACCCCAAAGTATCAATGTCAGAGATCTGAAGGGTTATCAAGTAGCTCAGAAACAGTAGCTTGATGATGCTTCCAGTCTTCTGCGAATCGATTAATAGATCGGTTAATGAACGTTATACTGATACATTTTGTGACAAAAACACAATCGGGTGACAGGCCTCATTTTCACTAGTTTGGTTCCAGTGCAGTGAAGTACCTACAGTGCAGTAACTGTGTCCTACACTGGTTCACTGCAGAATACTGTATGTACGTGCATCATCGAGCCATCCCTCCATGTCTCCATTCTCTCCATCCCTCTCTCTCTTCCCCACTCTTCCCGACAACCTTCTCTGTCATCCTCTCTCTGTCTGTCAGTAAACAGCTTGTATACTGTAGAATACTGTACTTGCAAAGGGAGCCAGAGAGGTAGGTAGAATGTCAGAAAGGGTGCACAGCCACCACACACACACAGCAGCACCAAAGTTCAAGTGAGCTTTTAAATAAATAATAAATAGGCACAAAAAAGATTAGAGGTGCCTATTTTTTCCCTCTGTGCTAAAACAGAAAGTCTGCAATATTGATGCAGCCGAGTCAGACCACAGCCTACAGTACGCAGCCAGCTAGCTACAGACAAAGACGTGTGGGTGGGTGTACTCTAGCCTATAATCACCAGATACCTTCAATTAATGTCACCCAACATTCCCTTCAATACCACCTTCCCTCTGCCGAACTGAGAGAACACACACAGTAACAACTCACAAACAGTATGACCCTACCACACCTGTCTGTGCCTGACAAAATACACTGAAGTGCTCTTCTAATCATCACTTGTGCCCTTTCCAAACACGACACAATACAACCTCCAATTGCCCTCTACAAACCCCTCTCACCTTCCTCTTATAGCAGGACTGGAGCACTATTAGGCAGGAAGAATGCATGTGAGATGGGCTGGGATGGGTGGAAGAGGGGAGGTGAAGAGGGAGCAAACCATGGAGGCCCAGAGGGAAAAAGAGGAAAGAAGTACAAAAGAAAAGAGGAGAGCGAAGTGGAGTGAAAAGTTTGGATTTGTGGAAAGAAAGATGGACAAGTTATGAGAGGGGTTGAGGGGAAGAAATGAAGAATGAGAGGATACAACTCTCTGTTCTGTGTGTGTAATAAGGAAACAAAGTGAGAATTCTTTGTAATCAGATTGGCAGTGCGAGTTGACGTGCAGACACAAGTTAGATATGCATGTTAGGGAGACCGCCAAAGTCTCCAAATAACGACTGTATTCAATAATTCAATGTGAGAGAGGACAGAACAAACTTTGAAACAACTACAAACACAAACAAAAGTCCCTCATCTAAAAAGGATCACACTCAACAAAGACCTTCAAAGAAACAACCACAGCAAAAGTGATGTCCATCATCAGATAAAGAAAAACAAGAAAACAACAACTCTGCATGGAAGATGACTGCCTGTACAAACATAAAGTACACCAGGGATATTTAACCTGGGGTAAACATATGTTACACCAGGGATATTTAACCTGGGGTAAAGATACAGTACACCAGGGATATTTAACCTGGGGTAAACATACAGTACACCAGGGATATTTAACCTGGGGTAAAGATACAGTACACCAGGGATATTTAACCTGGGGTAAACATACAGTACACCAGGGATATTTAACCTGGGGTAAACATACAGTACACCAGGGATATTTAACCTGGGGTAAACATACAGTACACCAGGGATATTTAACCTGGGGTAAACATACAGTACACCAGGGATATTTAACCTGGGGTAAACATACAGTACACCAAGGATATTTAACCTGGGGTAAACATATGTTACACCAGGGATATTTAACCTGGGGTAAACATACAGTACACCAGGGATATTTAACCTGGCGTAAACATACAGTACACCAGGGATATTTAACCTGGGGTAAACATACAGTACACCAGGGATATTTAACCTGGGGTAAACATATGTTACACCAGGGATATTTAACCTGGGGCAAACATACAGTACACCAGGGATATTTAACCTGGGGTAAACATACAGTACACCAGGGATAATTAACCGGGGGCAAACATACAGTACACCAGGGATATTTAATCTGGGGTAAACATACAGTACACCAGGGATATTTAACCTGGGGTAAACATATGTTACACCAGGGATATTTAACCTGGGGCAAACATACAGTACACCAGGGATATTTAACCTGGGGTAAACATACAGTACACCAGGGATATTTAACCTGGGGCAAACATACAGTACACCAGGGATATTTAATCTGGGGTAAACATACAGTACACCAGGGATATTTAACCTGGGGCAAACATACAGTACACCAGGGATATTTAACCTGGGGTAAACATACAGTACACCAGGGATATTTAACCTGGGGCAAACATATGTTACACCAGGGATATTTAACCTGGGGCAAACATACAGTACACCAGGGATATTTAACCTGGGGTAAACATACAGTACACCAGGGATATTTAACCTGGGGTAAACATACAGTACACCAGGGATATTTAACCTGGGGTAAACATATGTTACACCAGGGATATTTAACCTGGGGCAAACATACAGTACACCAGGGATATTTAACCCGGGGCAAACATACAGTACACCAGGGATATTTAACCTGGGGTAAACATACAGTACACCAGGGATATTTAACCTGGGGCAAACATACAGTACACCAGGGATATTTAACCTGGGGTAAACATACAGTACACCAGGGATATTTAACCTGGGGCAAACATATGTTACACCAGGGATATTTAACCTGGGGTAAACATACAGTACACCAGGGATATTTAACCTGGGGTAAACATACAGTACACCAGGGATATTTAACCTGGGGTAAACATACAGTACACCAGGGATATTTAACCTGGGGCAAACATACAGTACACCAGGGATATTTAACCTGGGGCAAACATACAGTACACCAGGGATATTTAACCTGGGGTAAACATACAGTACACCAGGGATATTTAACCTGGGGTAAACATACAGTACACCAGGGATATTTAACCTGGGGTAAACATACAGTACACCAGGGATATTTAACCTGGGGCAAACATACAGTACACCAGGGATATTTAACCTGGGGTAAACATACAGTACACCAGGGATATTTAACCTGGGGTAAACATACAGTACACCAGGGATATTTAACCTGGGGTAAACATATGTTACACCAGGGATATTTAACCTGGGGCAAACATACAGTACACCAGGGATATTTAACCCGGGGCAAACATACAGTACACCAGGGATATTTAACCTGGGGTAAACATACAGTACACCAGGGATATTTAACCTGGGGCAAACATACAGTACACCAGGGATATTTAACCTGGGGTAAACATACAGTACACCAGGGATATTTAACCTGGGGCAAACATATGTTACACCAGGGATATTTAACCTGGGGTAAACATACAGTACACCAGGGATATTTAACCTGGGGTAAACATACAGTACACCAGGGATATTTAACCTGGGGTAAACATACAGTACACCAGGGATATTTAACCTGGGGCAAACATACAGTACACCAGGGATATTTAACCTGGGGCAAACATACAGTACACCAGGGATATTTAACCTGGGGTAAACATACAGTACACCAGGGATATTTAACCTGGGGTAAACATACAGTACACCAGGGATATTTAACCTGGGGTAAACATACAGTACACCAGGGATATTTAACCTGGGGCAAACATACAGTACACCAGGGATATTTAACCTGGGGTAAACATACAGTACACCAGGGATATTTAACCTGGGGTAAACATACAGTACACCAGGGATATTTAACCTGGGGTAAACATACAGTATACCAGGGATATTTAACCTGGGGCAAACATACGTTACACCAGGGATATTTAACCTGGGGCAAACATACAGTACACAAGGGATATTTAACCTGGGGTAAACATACAGTACACCAGGGATATTTAACCTGGGGTAAACATACAGTACACCAGGGATATTTAACCTGGGGTAAACATACAGTACACCAGGGATATTTAACCTGGGGCAAACATACAGTACACCAGGGATATTTAACCTGGGGCAAACATACAGTACACCAGGGATATTTAACCTGTATACAGGGGGTACCTGTACAGAGTCAATGTGGAGGCTATATACAGGGGGTACCGGTACAGAGTCAATGTGGAGGCTGTATACAGGGGGTACCGGTACAGAGTCAATGTGGAGGCTATATACAGGGGGTACCGGTACAGAGTCAATGTGGAGGCTATATACAGGGGGTACCGGTACAGAGTCAATGTGGAGGCTATATACAGGGGGGTACCGGTACAGAGTCAATGTGGAGGCTATATACAGGGGGTACCGGTACAGAGTCAATGTGGAGGCTGTATACAGGGGGTACCGGTACAGAGTCAATGTGGAGGCTATATACAGGGGGTACCGGTACAGAGTCAATGTGGAGGCTATATACAGGGGGTACCGGTACAGAGTCAATGTGGAGGCTATATACAGGGGGTACCGGTACAGAGTCAATGTGGAGGCTATATACAGGGGGTACCGGTACAGAGTCAATGTGGAGGCTATATACAGGGGGTACCGGTACAGAGTCAATGTGGAGGCTATATACAGGGGGTACCGGTACAGAGTCAATGTGGAGGCTATATACAGGGGGTACCGGTACAGAGTCAATGTGGAGGCTAATACAGGGGGTACCGGTACAGAGTCAATGTGGAGGCTATATACAGGGGGTACCGGTACAGAGTCAATGTGGAGGCTATATACAGGGGGTACCGGTACAGAGTCAGTGTGGAGGCTATATACAGGGGGTACCGGTACAGAGTCAATGTGGAGGCTATATACAGGGGGTACCGGTACAGAGTCAATGTGGAGGCTATATACAGGGGGTACCGGTACAGAGTCAATGTGGAGGCTATATACAGGGGGTACCGGTACAGAGTCAATGTGGAGGCTATATACAGGGGGTACCGGTACAGAGTCAATGTGGAGGCTATATACAGGGGGTACCGGTACAGAGTCAATGTGGAGGCTATATACAGGGGGGTACCGGTACAGAGTCAATGTGGAGGCTATATACAGGGGTACCGGTACAGAGTCAATGTGGAGGCTGTATACAGGGGGTAAAGGTACAGAGTCAATGTGGAGGCTATATACAGGGGGTACCGGTACAGAGTCAATGTGGAGGCTATATACAGGGGGTACCGGTACAGAGTCAATGTGGAGGCTATATACAGGGGGTACCGGTACAGAGTCAATGTGGAGGCTATATACAGGGGGTACCGGTACAGAGTCAATGTGGAGGCTATATACAGGGGGGTACCGGTACAGAGTCAATGTGGAGGCTATATACAGGGGGTACCGGTACAGAGTCAATGTGGAGGCTATATACAGGGGGGTACCGGTACAGAGTCAATGTGGAGGCTATATACAGGGGGTACCAGTACAGAGTCAATGTGGAGGCTGTATACAGGGGGTACCGGTACAGAGTCAATGTGGAGGCTATATACAGGGGGTACCGGTACAGAGTCAATGTGGAGGCTATATACAGGGGGGTACCGGTACAGAGTCAATGTGGAGGCTATATACAGGGGGTACCGGTACAGAGTCAATGTGGAGGCTATATACAGGGGGGTACCGGTACAGAGTCAATGTGGAGGCTATATACAGGGGGTACCGGTACAGAGTCAATGTGGAGGCTGTATACAGGGGGTACCGGTACAGAGTCAATGTGGAGGCTATATACAGGGGGTACCGGTACAGAGTCAATGTGGAGGCTATATACAGGGGGTACCGGTACAGAGTCAATGTGGAGGCTATATACAGGGGGTACCGGTACAGAGTCAATGTGGAGGCTTTATACAGGGGGTACCGGTACAGAGTCAATGTGGAGGCTATATACAGGGGGTACCGGTACAGAGTCAATGTGGAGGCTATATACAGGGGGTACCGGTACAGAGTCAATGTGGAGGCTATATACAGGGGGTACCGGTACAGAGTCAATGTGGAGGCTATATACAGGGGGTACCGGTACAGAGTCAATGTGGAGGCTATATACAGGGGGTACCGGTACAGAGTCAATGTGGAGGCTATATACAGGGGGTACCGGTACAGAGTCAATGTGGAGGCTATATACAGGGGGTACCGGTACAGAGTCAATGTGGAGGCTATATACAGGGGGTACCGGTACAGAGTCAATGTGGAGGCTATTTACAGGGGGTACCGGTACAGAGTCAATGTGGAGGCTATATACAGGGGGTACCGGTACAGAGTCAATGTGGAGGCTATATACAGGGGGTACCGGTACAGAGTCAATGTGCCGGGGCACCGGTTAGTCAAGGTAATTGAGGTAATACGCACATGTAGGTAGAGTTATTACAGTGACTATGCATAGATAATAACAGAGAGTAGCGGCAGCATAGAATAGGGGGGGTGGCAATGCAAATAGTGTAGGTAGCCATTTGATTAGATGTTGAGGAGTCTTATGGCTTAGGGTAGAAGCTGTTTAGAAGCTTCTTGGACCTAGACCTAGACTCCGGTACTGCTTGCCGTGTGGTAGCAGAGAGAACAGTCTATGACTAGGGTGGCTGCAGTCTTTGACAATTTTTAGGGCCTTCCTCTGACACCGCCTGGTTTAGAGGTCCTGGATGGCAGGAAGCTTGACCCCGGTGATGTACTGGGCCGTACGCACTACCCTCTGTAGTACCTTGCGGTCGGTCGATGATAGTGCAGCTGTAGAACTTTTTGAGGATCTGAGGACCCATTCCAAATCTTTTCAGTCTCCTGAGGGGGAATAGGTATTGTCGTGCCCTCTTCACACATTTTTGATAATTAGCAGGTACGACCAAATTCCTTGCCATTATCATTCACTGGATGTGGGAAAACAATGGTTTCGATAACATATGATGGGGGTCCCAGTTTTCCTAGGCAGGGATCCCTGGTTCAAGAAGAGGTTGAAGACGCCTGCTGTACACACCTGCACTACATGTTAGGGAATGGTTTCATTTCTGACCTTAGAAACTCATCAACCAACAACGTTCAGAAGGACAGAACCAAAAACAGACAGAAATGTGTGGACAATTTACTGTGGCTTTTTGCACGATGTCATTGTAGTTTTGTGTTATGGCAGCTCAGTATGGTTCCAAGGTAAGCTGTGCTATATAGGAAGGACAGGAGGGCGCATACTGTGAAATGTGCTCAATCTAGATTACAGACTCAGCAAACTTCCTTACTGGCATGGAAAAACAACATCTAGGAACAGAAGAGATCCCTCAAAATGGAGACAACAGACTGGCTACCATACTCTTGTGGCAACAGGTCACAAATCCTTCTGCTGTGATTGCACACCCAGTAGATATTGGAATTTATCCAAATTTGATTTGTTTTCGAATTCTTTGTGGGTCTGTGTAATCTGAGGGAAATGTGTGTCTCTAATATCGTCATACATTTGACAGGAGGTTAGGAAGTGCAGCTCAGTTTCTACCTCATTTTGTGGGCATTGTGCACATAGTCTGTCATCTCTTGAGAGCCAGGTCTGCTATGCTCACTGAGTCTATACATAGTCAAAGCTTTCCTTAATTGTGGGTCAGTCACAGTGGTCAGGTATTCTACCAATGTGTACACTCTTTTTAGGGCCAAATAGCATTCTAGTTTGCTCAGATTTTTTAATTAATGCTTTCCAAAGTGTTAATTATCTTTTTGTTTTCTCATGATTTGGTTGGGTCTAATTGTTTTGCTGTTCTGGGGCTCTGTGGGGTATTTTTGTCTTGGTGAAAAAAAGCCCCAGAACCAGTTTACTTAGGGGCCTCTTCTCCAGGTTCATTTCTCTGTAGGTGATGGCTTTGTTATGGAAGAATTTAACAGCTCTTTTCTGGATTTTGATAATTAGTGGGTATCGGACAAATTTGGTGTTTTACGTTGTACACTGAGGATATTTTTGCTGAATTCTGCATGCAGATTCTCAATTTGGTGTTTGTCCCATTTTGTGTATTATTGTTTGATGGGCAGACCCCAGACCTCACAACCATAAAGGGTTCTATAACTGATTCAAGTATTTTTAGCCAGATCCTAATTGGTATTTCAAATCTTATGTTCCTTTTGATGGTATAGAAGGCCCTTGTCTCTCAGATCGTTCACAGCTTTGTGGAAGTTACCTGTGGCGCTGACGTTTAGGCCGAGGTGTGTATAGTTTTTATGTGCTCCAGGGCAACGCTGTCTACTGTAGATGGAATTTGTATTTCTGATCCTGGCAACTGGACCTTTTTTGGAACACAATTATTTTTGTCTTACTGAGATTTACTGACAGGACCCAGGTCTGACAGAATCTGTGCAGAAGATCTAGGTGCTGCTGTAGGCCCTCCTTAGTTGGGGACAGAAGCACCAGATCATCGGCAAACAGTAGACATTTTTAACTTCAGATTCTAGTAGGGTGAGGCCGGGTGCTGCAGACTGTTCTAGTGCCCTTGGCAATTCATTGATTTTCATGTGGAAGGGGGTGCATCCCTGTCTCACCCGATGGCCCTGTGGAAAGAAATGTGTTTTTTTTGCCAATTTTACCCGCACACTTGTTTGTGTACATGGATTTTATAATGTTGTATGTTTTTCCCCACACAACACTTTCCATCAATTTGTATAGCAGACCCTCATGCCAAACTGAGTCAATAAAGCACAAGAAGACGTTGCTTTGGTTTTGGTTTGTTTGTTTGTCAATTAGGGTGTGCAGGGTGAAAACGTGGTCTGTTGGTAATTTGGTAAACAGCCAAGGATTTTCCCAAGGTTACTGTTGGGGTCAAATTTGTCTCCACTTGTGTGGATTGGGGTTATCATTCCTTGCTTCCAAATATTGGGGAAAATGCCAGAGCTGAGGATGATGTTAAAGAGTTTAAGTATAGCCAAATGGAATTTGTAGTCTGTATATTTTACCATGTAGGATAACGTCAACACCACAGGCTTGGGTTTGGGTTGGAGGGTTTGTGTTTTGTCCTGTAGTTCCTTTAATGTACTAGGAGCATCCAGTGGGTTCTGGTAGTCTTTAATAGCTGATTCTAAGATTTGTAATTGATCATGTATATGTTTTTGCTATTTGTTCTTTGTTCTTTGTTATAGAGCCAAAAAGATTGGAAAAGTGGTTTATCCACACATCTCTGTTTTGGATAGATAACTCTTCGTGTTGTTGTTTGTTTAGTGTTTTCCAATTTTCCCAGAAGCAGTTAGATTCTATGGATTCTTCAATTACATTGAGCTGAATTCTGACGTGCTGTTCCTGCTTTTTCCGTATTGTATTTCTGTATTGTTTTAGTGATTCACCATAGTGAAGGTGTAGACTTTCTTAGGTTTATGCATTCTTCATCAAACCATTTGTCATTGTTGTTCATTTTCTTAGGTTGTCTGCTTGAAATGTTTAGATTTGATAGGGAAGCGGAAAGGTCAAATATTCTGTTTCGGCTTTCTATCCACAAAGTTTACACCTTCACTATTACAGTGACATGTTTTGTCCAGGAAGTTGTCTTATAGGGATTGAATTTGTTGTTGCCTAATTGTTTTTTAGGTTTCTACACTACTTTCCTTCCATCTATAGCATTTCTTAATATTGTGCAATTCCTTTGGCTTTGATGCCTCATGATTGAGTATTACTATGTTCAGGTAGACTGTGATTTTGCTGTGATCTGAGCAATTAGATCTGATCAGTTAGTGGGTTGACTGCGAATGCTCTGAGAGACTCTGGGTTGAGGTCAGTGATAAAGTAATCTACAGTACTACTGCCAAGTGAGGAGCTGTAGGTGTACCTACCATAGGTGTCTCCTCGAAGACTACCATTGACTATGTACAGACCCAGCGTGCGACAGAGCTGCAGGAGTTGTGACACCTTTTGTTGGTTGTTTTGTGATAGTTGTGTCTAGGGGAGCATATTTGGGAGGGAATACTGTCACCTACAGGAAGGTGTTTGTCCCGCTGTGTGCTGAGTGTCAGGTTCTTGTCCAGTTCTGGCATGTCCCTGGGCCTGGAAATGGTTGATCTTCCCCTCTAGGATGGGGAAGCTGTCATCGTTAAAGTATGGGGATTCTATTGGGGGGATATAGGTAGCACACAAGAGGACATTTTTCTCTGTTGAGATCATTTCCTTATTCATTTCTAGCCAGATGTAAAATGTTCCTATTCTAACTAATTTAATAGAGTGGGTTAGGTCTGCTCTATTCCAAATTAGCATACCCCCTGAGTCTCTTCCCTGTTTCACACCTGGTAGTTTGGTAGATGGTAGATGGGACTATCTTAGAGGGCAACCTATGTTTCTTGTAGGATGACAATGTCTGTATTTCCAATTTCTTTGATGAAGTCTGGGTTCCTGCACTTTAGACCAAAGGCAGATGACCTCAGACCTTGTATATTCCAGGATGAGATAGTGAAAGCTTTATGTTCCATAGTGTCTAGTGTTGTTTTCGTGTGGTTTAGGCTTGGACCATTACAGTAGGTGTGAGAAGACCATGTTGAGCATCTGATACATACCTCTTAGGTCGCAGAATGGGGCTTGGGCCTGTTGCTTTGCTCACGGCCTGGGCATATGTGCGGCTGTAATGTTTTGGCCCTTGCTGCAGGGGAGGGGGGCATAGGTCGGATCTGGGTGGGCCTATATAGCGTGTGGCCAGGGTTTGATTGTGGTGGCCTCAGCTAGTTGGGGTGTGGCTGGTGAAGCTGAGGTCTGGGTGTAGGTCTTCTTGGCGTGGGTTTTCTTGGTGCAGCGGGTGGGGGTCTTGCAGGTCTGGGAGGGTGTCTCGCTGGTCTGGGAGGGTGTCTCGCTGGTCTGGGAGGGTGTCCGTTGCTCTGTTGCTCCTGTGTGAGGTGTTGGGGCAGCGGTTGAGGGTGACGTCCTTCAGGGCAAAAGTTGGGATTGCTGCCTTGTATTGGTGGACCTGGTCGTAAAGGCTGTTCGAGACCAGGGTGGAGTGGTGGGCCAGGTAGACATTAGGTTTTGAGGCACAGTCCCGCGAAATGCTTGCGTTCACCTGCTGTGTGGTGGCAAGGAATGTATTTTCATGGTAGCAGGGTGGAAAAAAACACTTGTGCTTAGGGGAAAGTGGAAGAAGCTTTTTCAATCCCTCCCTTGAGTGCTGTGGCCATCCTTTTCTGCTGGGACCTCAGGTCGTTTGTGCCCGTGTGAATTATAATGTGGCTGTCCTCTGACAACAGCTCCAGGGTATGCCTAGTGTTTGGGCACTAGAGTTTAGCCACTTTGTGCTTGAGAAGTTTATTCTCTTGAATGTATTTGCCATTTGAATCAATGAGGAGCACAATTTCCGGCTTTTGTGTGTCCTCAGTGGATGTGTGGGGATTATCAGGAGAGCTATCCATGGAGTTGACAGGTGGGCTGTGGGGTTGGGGGTCTGTTGGGTTGGTGTGTCCTGTGTTCTCTCTCTCTCTCTCTCTCTCTCTCTCTCTCTCTCTCTCTCTCTCCACCTCTTTCTCCCCTCCATCAGTGGCCAGCTTGAGGCACGCTCCATGATGCTCTGTCCCATCAATCTCTGACACATGCGTGTCCTTCTCACAGTGATAGGGGACATTGATGGGTACAGTAATGCAGTAATGCTACAGCCGTGTGATGGTAGATAGGACAGGGCTACGAGGCTGAATAGTGTGGTGCATCTCTGAGACTGCATGTGTAAAAGGGTGTTACGAGACACATTATGTATCTGGGTTGAATAATTTCATCCGGCCATGAAATATGTACAACATAGCTAAAACAACTTTACAGAACTGAAACATCAGAGTTCAAATATATTTAGTTTCAGCTTATGTAACTGCATACAAGATGGACGCAAACTCATATCACCATTCATCAGGCTTACCAGTAAGGAACGTGTGCCAGATTAAATGACTGTTTGCTGCTGCTAAACGGCTGGGATATGCTAACAGGAGAAACATATTAAATATACATGACTATTACAAGAAATAAGATAATTCTCTGAGGAACATTAATGCATGGTACCAGTTTGATATTACAGACTATATAAATATCCTATTTCATATTTCAGTTGGAGTAATGTGTTGATGATGTGGAGGTAAACGCTGCCATGACCTCTAAAACCATGTCCCTGATTCATTATCATAACCAAGGAGGAAGATGAATGAGAAGGAAAAGGATAGGAGACGAAAAAAAGGAGATTGAAGAGGAAAGAGGAGATCCACTGTTTTTAATGATCCATTGACTGTCTAGCCCTTTATGAAGAGATAACCATCTATGCATTTTCCAGATGTGTATTTATTTAGCTAGAGTAATGAAAGAGGGAGGAGAGACCTCTAGTGTGATATCTGATCCTGTACATGAATAAACCCAGGCAGCAGGCTCATGAATGTGTATGACCATGTAAAATGGTTGCAGTCCAACCCTGGCATGCACCAGCCAGCCACACAGTACAGTATGTTAGAGAGAGAGCAGCTAATGATGTATGACATGGCAGTGTAACAGCATATGTCATCTCAAGTGAAACACACAGTGGTGTAAAGTGGTGTAAAGTAAAAAATACTTAAATTCGTTTTTTATGGTATCTGTACTTTACCATTTATATTTTTGACAACTTGTACTTTTACTTCACTTCATTCGTAAATAAAATAATGTACTTTTTACTCCATACGTTTTCCCCGACACACAAAAGTATTCATTACATTTGTAATGCTTAGCAGGACAGGAAAATGGTCCAATTCACACACTAATCAAGGGAACATCCCTGGTCATCCCTACTGCCTCTGATCTGGCAGATTCACGGACTCACAAAATACAAATACTTTGTTTGTAAATTATGTCTGAGTGTTGGAGTGTGTCCCTGGCTATCCGTAAATTAAAAAGATTAGCTTAATATAAGGAATTTGAAACCATTTATACTATTAATTTGATACTGAAGTATATTTGAGCAATTATATATTTCAAACCAAATACTTTTAGAATTTTACTCAAGTAGTATTTTACTGGGTGACTTTTACTTTTACTCAAACATGACAATTGGGTACTTTTTCCACCAATAGAAACACAAGACTATAATATGTCTGCTAACATGGGCAAGGGAGTATTTGTGTGCATGACAGTTTGCATACACTATGCATGTCCTTGGATATCTGCGTTCCCTCCCCCAGGCCTATTTCACACTCACTTACACACACACGTTTGCCCTCTCCTGTGATTGAATGGGACTGTACACTTCCGTAGGATGTATTTTATGCTGGCTGCATTCCCCTCTGTAGATGTAAGTTACAAATATACCATCGGTCAAGAGATCAATATAACAAATGGATAAATTAATTATAATGAAACCCTATGTTTCATTATCAAAACGTGTGCTTGTGAGAGAGAGAGAGAGTGAGAGAGAGCGAGAGAGAGAGAGAGAGAGAGTCAGAAGGAGGGAGGAGCTCACCTCTTCCTCTGTTAAATCATTCATAAGGCTGCAGTACTCTGCCCCACACAGTCACCGGCCTGTCTCTAACACTCTGCGTCTATCTCAAACTCTCTCCCTCAACACACACACTATCTATCGAGAGCCAGCCTCTATCACTCTAGTATCCCTCTAATACACACACAGCTTTCAGTTTGTGTGTAATGTCCATTCTGCATCCTATGCCTCACTCTGTACCCCTTTCACTTGCTAAAAATATACTTGTTCTCTGACTGTCAGAGTCTGTCTCTGAGTGTCTCTTTATTATGCCCAGAGTCTAACTCTGACTCTCTCTGACTCTCTCTCTCCTCCTCTTCCTCCTCATCCCTCTTTCTCCATGGCCGTTCGTCTCTGCACCATCGATCAGCTCCTCCTCTCCATATTAATGATGCTGCGCTGCAGATAGACAGAAGGCCTCTGCCTCACAGGGCTTGGTGGTGCTGGCTACACGCCCTCCCTGGGAGGTTCCATGTGACATCACTCACCTTCTCCGACCACTAACGTTTCACTTCCTCCAGTCCGTCCTGACAGCTTATGAAATGTCTCCGCGATTACTGACAAATGACCTCACCAAGTCACTCACACATGGGCCACATCGATTCTTGCTCTCTGATAGCCACTGCAGCAGCTGCTGAGAAACCAGGGGAGTTTACATAACTTTCACTCAATACCACAAAAAAATACAGGCTCATCACCAAGCTAATACATAATCCATGTCACGTTCGGGATGACTATTTACAGGAACTATGGGGCAGGATGACTACATGATTGGAAAATGAGTTTATAGACAGTTAAGTTTGGGCTCTGGAGAGGCAGGCAATGCTACATGTTAACTTAACTAATATGACTTAACTTGTTGTTGGTCTTTAGTGTTTACACATCACGTCTATGATATAGAACAATTATTTCTCACACTGCAGAAAGGTTTGATGGTCCTGCAGTAGAATACTTCCTCCAATCTAAAAACCAAATAAAGATGCATTTCTTTACTGAATAAAATGTATAGAAAGAATACTTGTTATTTCATCATCATCAGCCTTGTATTCCATCTCTCTCCACCTCTCTCCTTCCCCCTCTGTCTGAACGAGTGCAGAAATCCAGGTCTTAATGAATAATTGATGACTCTGCGTAACAATATTGCAGATCAGCATAAAATCACTGAACTGGATTGAAGAGGGAGAGAGGCTGCTCGGACTGTGCGTGTGTGCGTGTGTTTGCGTGCGTGTATACAGTTGAAGTCGGAAGCTTACATATACCTTAGCCAAATACATTTAAACTCAAGTGTTTCACAATTCCTGACATTCAATCCTAGTAAAAATTCCTTGTCTTAGGTCAGTTAGGATCACCACTTTATTGTTTAACCTGGGTCAAACGTTTCAGGTAGCCTTCCACAAGCTTCCCACACTAAGTTGGGTGAATTTTGGCCCATTCCTCCTAAAAGAGCTGTTGTAGGCCTCTTTACTCGCACACACTTTTCCAGTTCTGCCCACAAATTTTCTATAGGATTTAGGTCAGGGCTTTGTGATGGCCACTCCATTACCTTGACTTTGTTGTCTTTAAGCCATTTTGCCACAATTTTTGAAGTATGCTTGGTGTCATTGTCTATTTGAAAGACCCATTTGCGACCAAGCTTTAACTTCCTGACTGATGTTGTGAGATGTTGCTTCAATATATCCACATAATTTTCCATCCTCGTGATGCCATCTATTTAGTGAAGTGCACCAGTCCCTCCTGCAGCAAAGCACCCCCACAACATGATGCTGCCACCCCCGTGCTTCACGGTTCGGATGGTGTTCTTCGGCTTGCAAGCCTCCCCTTTTTTCCTCCAAATATAACAATGGTCATTATGGCCAAACAGGTCTATTTTTGTTTCATCAGACTAGAGGACATTTCTCCAAAAAGTACCATCTTTGTCCCCATGTGCTGTTGAAAACTGTAGTCTTGCTTTTTTATGGCGGTTTTGGAGCAGTGGCTTCTTCCTTGCTGAGCGGCCTTTCAGGTTATGTCGATATAGGACTCGTTTTACTGTGGATATAGATACTTTTGTACCTGTTTCCTCCAGCATCTTCACAAGGTCCTTTGCTGTTGTTCTGGGATTGATCTGCACTTTTCGCACCAAAGCATGTTCATCTCTAGGAGACAGAACGCGTCTCCTTCCTGAGCGGTATGATGGCTGCATGATCCCATGGTGTTTATACTTGCGTACTATTGTTTGTACAGATGAACGTGGTACCTTCAGGCGTTGGACCAGACTTGTGGAGTTCTACACTTTTTTTCTGGGGTCTTGGCAGATTTTTTTTTATTTTCCCATGATGTCAAGCAAAGAGGCACTGAGTTTGAAGGTAGGCCTTGAAACACATCCACAGGTACACCTCCAATTGACTCAAATGATGTCAAATAGCCCATCAGAAGCTTCTAAAGCCATGACATAATTTTCTGGAATTTTCCAAGCTGTTTAAAGGCACAGTCAACTTAGTGCATATAAACTTCTGATCCACTGGAATTGTGATACAGTGAATTATAAGTGAAATAATCTGTCTGTAAATAATTGTTGGAAAAATTTCTTGTGTCATGCACAAAGTAGATGTACTAACCGACTTGCCAAAACTATAGTTTGTTAACAGGACATTTGTGGAGTGGTTGAAAAACGAGTGTTAATGACTCCAACCTAAGTGTATGTAAACTTCCAACTTCAACTGTACATCTGTGTCAAGTGTGGACACTGGACAGACCACATATTGGCCATTTCCAAACGGTGGTTCTCTCCACTCAGTATAATCTGCAGGCATGGTTCACTCTAGTCAGTGGTAATTGGGGATTGACTTGTGTCCTGGCCTGACTCAAAGTTTTTGAAGCTACAGAGATGTGATTTCCACCTAATGCTGCAGACACACTGGGTTGATGTGGAGCTGTGTGTCAGAACCCCAGTGGGCTAACACAGTCAGTCCAGGTATGATGTGGAGCTGTGTGTCAGAACCCCAGTGGGCTAACACAGTCAGTCCAGGTATGATGTGGAGCTGTGTGTCAGAACCCCAGTGGGCTAACACAGTCAGTCAGGTATGATGTGGAGCTGTGTGTCAGAACCCCAGTGGGCTAACACAGTCAGTCCAGGTATGATGTGGAGCTGTGTGTCAGAACCCCAGTGGGCTAACACAGTCGGTCAGGTATGATGTGGAGCTGTGTGTCAGAACCCCAGTGGGCTAACACAGTCAGTCAGGTATGATGTGGAGCTGTGTGTCAGAACCCCAGTGGGCTAACACAGTCAGTCAGGTATGATGTGGAGCTGTGTGTCAGAACCCCAGTGGGCTAACACAGTCAGTCAGGTATGATGTGGAGCTGTGTGTCAGAACCCCAGTGGGCTAACACAGTCAGTCCAGGTACGCATCCCAAATTTCACCCTATTCCCTACATATTGCACTACTTTTTACCAGAGCCCTAGTGCACTAAATAGGGAAGAGGGTACCATTTGGGACACAACCAGCCAACCATAGTCAGTCCAGTACAGCCCAATTGACCAGGAAGAGCACCTTCAGGCATTCACCTGTCTGTCAGTCTGTCTGTCTGCCAGTCAATCTGCTGAATGGAGAACCAGGAAATAGTACCTGCTGTACTACATCTTTTCAAACAGAATTCATTTGGAAAAACAATCCAGATTAAACATCTGTTTACCTGTCACAGGCTATTCCTGCTGCACCTCCATCCATCTCCATCCATCTCTTTCTCTTCGACCTCTAGCACTTCCTCTCCTCTCCCCTCCCCTCTCCTCTGTCCTGTTCTATCTGTCTATGCAGCTATATCTTGCTGTTGATGGGAACAGATGCAGTGATGACGGTGCAGGGCTGTGGGCAAATCCCCACCCCTTCCTCTGGAACTAAAACATCCCAGTTCACACTTCATCTACTCAGCATATGTTGAGGACCACCTCTGCACGTCAAGTGATTTCCACAGTGAGGTAGAACAGTGGCTGAGAAAGGGTCTATCATACAGCACAGCTGTGCCAGACTCTATAATGTCCAGTGATTTCCACAGTGAGGTAGAACAGTGGCTGAGAAAGGGTCTAACATTCAGCACAGCTGTGCCAGACTCTATAATGTCCAGTGATTTACACAGTGAGGTGGAACAGTGGCTGAGAAAGGGTCTAACATACAGCACAGCTGTGCCAGACTCTATAATGTCCAGTGATTTACACAGTGAGGTGGAACAGTGGCTGAGAAAGGGTTTAACATACAGCACAGCTGTGCCAGACTCTATAATGTCCAGTGTGTTGTGGATGATGGTACAACAGGGATAAAGTGTCACTGTGGAAAGACACAATTGGAGATGCAGAGATACAATCGTGCCCCATACAGCAGGCCGGAGAGTTGGAGTGGACACTAGTGCTTAAATGTCACATGAGGAGGAATAGAACCAGAGGTGCAGTACCCTCACCTAGGGATATAACTAGTTCATCTGGGGAAGGGTATGATGGGGGGGGGGGGGGTAGAGGAGGGAGGGTCCTTAGGGGAAAAAGCTTGCCAAACTTGGAAGAGAGGGAGGATACAGAGAGGAGAGGAAGCTGGAGTACTCCCCCCTCCCTCCCTCCCCCCTCCCTCCCTCCAGTTGACACATGGAACCACATCTACTACAGCTGGCTTCACCTGGACCGCATGTAGTGTACTTGATTTCTGTGTACTACACGCTTGTTGAAGGAATTTAATTCCATTGTTTTAATTCCCAATTCAAATTAAACACTCTGTCAATTCATAAGAATTTGTAAGACCCTTATTTTATAGGAATGGACAAAGCCCGGTCTTAAATCAAATAGCAGCCTTTATTCACGAGAGTACTGAGTACTTACACATTTTACCACAGGTTATAAACTGAAAATGACATCAGCGTTTTCTAAATGTTCCGTCTCTTCTTGACACTGGTAGAAAGGCTCTATAGTTCTCAAGCCTTCCCTCCTCGCCTAGAGCCAAGGTGAGCCAGTGTAGATAAGCATTCTAGTCAGTCTGGAGAAATAGTTCATTCATTTGTACCAAGGAACAGACCGTCATTGTTCTAACTCTTGACCACATTCACCACATTATATTCAGTACTGGGATCAAGAAAGAAAATTCATACATGTACAGTAACATAATAGTATTCTGATTAGTACATATACAGTAACATAATAATATTCTGATTAGTACATATACAGTAACATAATAGTATTCTGACTCGTCAGGCCTGATTGAAATGTATACATAATTAGTCATTATAGGTAAAAATTCCCTTAACAACGCTTCACTGGAACAGGAAGTAATTTTCTTCCACAGAGACCTCTGCAATACAATGACTCAGAGCCTGGGCTGATCAATAACATAGGACCAGATGGGTCATTTAGGATAGCGGTAGTGGGGAGAAGAGAGAGCGCGAGAGAGAGTGTCAATTAGCATTTCCTGGGATAAAGAAATAGGGCCAGAGTAACGTAACGTAGCAGGTGTAGGTTTTGCCAACAATGCTAAGGGCGGGGCCAGAGAGACAGAGAGAAAGGTAGAGAGAGACAGAGAGAAAGGTAGAGAGAGACAGAGAGAAAGGTAGAGAGAGACAGACTGCCAGTGTGTCTGTGTGTGTGAAAGAGATCGCGAAAGGACAGGGTTTAGTATTTGTGAATTGGTGACTTATCTCCTCATTTCCACACGCAGACTAAGTAGTGAGAACATCAATGCATCACAGCCCTTCGTTCAAGCTTGCTGCCCCTCTTGCAACAGCTACATATTGATTTTGTAGACCCCTTGATCAGTAGCAAGAAAGTACAGATGGATTTGTAGCTGATAAATATTTTGTTATTTTATGCTTAAGGGAAGAAGGGGCATAAAGGATATTGATGCAATGGTTGTTTTGGGGTGCAGTGGCCAAAGTCACAGTGCTCTGACAAACACTTTCTCTATTACCAGCAGACTACCTGCCCTGCCTCCCTCTGCCTTCAGCTCTCCTATCTATACCCCTTCACTTACACTCATCAAGGAGACATAGAGAGAGAAAGAGAGAGGAGAAGAGAGTGAGAGATGAAAATGGGAGAATGGAGATGGAGATGGGCATGTGGGAGAGAAACAAACATAATAGTGAGAAATAGACAGATTATTGGTAGAGTATAGACCATCATACATTCACAAACACAATCTGGCACATATAGTCTCTAATTACAGTTATCCACAAGCAAATTACACATGGGTGTGTGTGTGTGTGTGTGAGCTGGATGTAATAGGTGGTTGTGCTGTGTCTCTGACAACAGGTAATTAGGGCCGTTTCTTGGCCAGCTATTGGCTCTCGGCAGGGGCAGGCTCACACACACATACAACCACAGTGCCCTGGGACAAGGGCAGAGGGGACAAAGTACTGCACCTCATCTGAGCTTCAGAGCTTCAGAGAACGTTTTCCTCCCTGCAGTTGGGGGGTAGCTCCATGAGGCCCCATTGAGCTTCCCAAAAGACAAAACTAGCTGTGTGGTACTGGTTTCCCTTACGCACAATGAACAAAATATAATTATCATCATCACAAAATAACTTAAATATTTAGAGAAAGAGAGTGATTGTTTATTAGAGAGAGTTGAGATGATGTCAGGTTTTAGTGTAATGATGTGGTCTGCTGTTTCAACACCAGGGGGCAACATTAGTCTCTTCCAGAACCAATCTAGTGCTGAGTAAGGGCTGAGAGAGAGATAGAGAGAGAGAGATAGAGAGAGAGAGAGAGAGAGAGAGAGAGAGAGAGAGAGAGAGAGGTTGGCTCTTTGTGGATGCATGTCTGTGTGCTCGGCTACTGTACATTTGAGCTTACATGTGAGCCTGTGTGAGGTGTGATTGACCTTGGAGAGTTGACGCATATATGCAGTCTCTCTCCTAACCTGATACGGCTACAGTCTGCAATGCACAGACAATTGCTCTCTCCTGTCTGTCCTTAAAAAAATGGCTATCAACATTGGTTCACTTCAGCCCAGTATTAAACGCAGCTAGGAGCATTATCTGTTATGCATCACTGTTTACCACATCAAAGCTTATATAAAAATGATTTATTTTCATTATTTAGTGCACAGAACCTCCTTCTTTTGCTCTCTCCTCCTCTCTTGATGTGGATGAAGGATATTGGGCTGCTGACAACAGTACAATTGAATGATGGTCCATCACCTCTACCTCTCCCCCTCTCTCCTTCTCTCCCTTCCTCTAAATGTGTATCTAAAGTTTGGCGCAGAGTCAGGTGTAGATGGAGAAGGGGAGGGAGGGAGGGAGGGAGGGAGGGGGGAGCTTGAGCCAGAGCAATATCCTGGGAGGTGCTGCACTGTGCTGTGAGGGAGGGAGGGAGGGAGGGATGAATAAAGACATTGAGAAGGAAAAGAGTATGAGGGAGATGTAGCCAGTGTGCGAGCAGAGGAGGACTGATGAAGGGAGGACTGGAGAGATGGCAAGAGGGACATAAAAAATATTTGAGGTCAGCCAATTAGAGAGGGTGACACTAATATTCTCCCAGCCCGACAGTAAATCCCTGCCCAAGACAGCACACGTGCCTGACACACACACACACACACACACACACACACGCTGTACTGTATCGATGCTGTTTGTGAGCTCCGACCCATCTTAACCATTTTGTGATTCTCTTGGTGTTTATTTTTACTTTCATTTCACAAAATGTATCCGCTATAATTTCTCATAACCGACAATAAAAAAAAATCTGATCGGCAGTTACTTCAACTTCGACTTTGTGTCATCTGCCCTGAGCTCTTTCTGTAATTCTGACCCAATTTTCGGGGTGTCCAAGAGGAAACTCTGGAGTTAGAGAGGGAAAACCAGCCAACTCTTCCCTCCAGTCTATTGGAAAGTACAAAACATTAGGAACACCTTCCTAATATTGAGTTGCACCCCACCTTTTGCCCTCATAAGAGCCTCAATTCATTGGGGCATGGATTCTACAAGGTGTTGAAAGCATTCCACAGCAATGCTGGCCCATGTTGACTCCAATGCCCCCTACAGTTTTGTCAAGTTGGCTGGATGTCCTTTGAGTGGTGGACCGTTCTTGATACACACAAGAAACTGTTGAACATGAAAAACCCAGCAGCGTTGCAGTTCTTGGCACAAACTGGTGCCCCTGGCACCTACTACCATACCCGTTCAAAGGCACTTAAATATTTTGTCTTCCCCATTCACTCTCTGAATAGCAGACATACATAATCCATGTCTCAATTCTCTCAAGGCTTAAAAATCCTTCTTTAACCTGTCTCCTCCCCTTCATCTACACTGTGTACACAGAGTGGATTTAACAAGAGTCATCAATAAGGGATCATAACTTTCACCTGCATTCACCTGGTCAGTCTGTGTCATGGAAGGTTCCTAATGTTTTGTACACTCAGTGTACAGTCACTTGATAATAAGATGGATGAGCTACAGGACTGCTTTGCTAGCGCTAATTGGAATATGTTCCGAGATTCCGCTGATAACATCGATGAGCTACAGTAACCACCTCCTTCACCGGATTCATCAGGAAATGCATCTGCGATGTTGTCCTCATAGTGATGGTTCGCTGCTTCCCCAATCAAAAGCCCTGGATTAACACAGAGGGCTACCCCACACAAGATGTCCCTCTACGACATCTGCAGAGTCATCAAACGAGCAAAATAACAATATAGGAAAAAGTGGAATCATATTACACAGGCTCCGCCGCCCGCCGCATGTGGAAGGTGCTACAGTCCATTACGGATTACAAAGGAAGATCCAGCTGTGATCTGCCCAATGATGCCACTCTACCAGATGAACTCAATGCATGATATGCATGGTTCAACAATGACAACACCATACCGTGCATGAGGGCCCCCACTGACCCAGAGGACTGGGTGATCTCACTCTCTAAGGCCGACATGAGTAAAGTCTTCAATCAGGTCAACTTTCGCAATGCCACAGGACCGGATGGTATTCCAGTGCACGTTCTCAGAGCATGCGCAGAACATCTGGCAGGAATAGTCATTTTCAACCTTTCCTTGTCCCGTCGTCTGTAATCTGCACGTCTTAACCTGACCACCATCATTCCTGTTCCCAAAAACTGTAAGGCTTGTTATGGCAGACATCAACTCCATCATCCCTCCTGTACTTCCTGTTCACCCACGACTGTAAGGCTTGTTATGGCAGACATCAACTCCATCATCCCTCCTGTACTTCCTGTTCACCCACGACTGCGGGGCCACGCACGACTCCAACACCATCAAGATTGCTGACGACACGACGGTAGTAGGCCTGATCACTGGCGATGATCAGCCTCCCCCTCAGGATTCTGAAAGTGTTTGTCATGGGCCCTCAAATTCTCACAGTTATACAGCTGCACCACCCTCGATCGTATGGCGATTGGACAGCCAGGACATCACTGGGGCTGAGCTCCCTGCCATCCAGGACCTCTATATCAGGCAGTGTGAAAGGAAGGCTCGGAAATGTTTCAAAGACTTGAGCCACCCAAGCCATAGACTGTTCTCTCTACTTCCACACAGCAAGCGGTACAGGTGCATCAAGTCTGACACCAACAGGGTCCTGAACAGCTTCAATGCCAAAGCGATAAGACTGCAAAATATCTAACAAAATGGTTACACGGACTGAGTTGACACTTTATTTTTATATTTGCACTGTCTCTATACATACAGACTTTACACACTCACAGGACTTTACACACTAACAGGACTTTACACACTAACAGGACTTTACACACTAACAGGACTTTACACACTAACAGGACTTTACACACTAGCAGGACTTTACACACTAACAGGACTTTACACACTAACAGGACTTTACACACTAACAGGACTTTACACACTAGCAGGACTTTACACACTAACAGGACTTTACACACTCACAGGACTTTACACACTAACAGGACTTTACACACTAACAGGACTTTACACACTAACAGGACTTTACACACTCACAGGACTTTACACACTAACAGGACTTTACACACTAACAGGACTTTACACACTAACAGGACTTTACACACTAACAGGACTTTACACACTAACAGGACTTTACACACTAACAGGACTTTACACACTAACAGGACTTTACACACTCACAGGACTTTACACACTCACAGGACTTTACACACTAACAGGACTTTACACACTAACGTGACTTTACACACTCACAGGACTTTACACACTCACAGGACTTTACACACTCACAGGACTTTACACACTCACAGGACTTTACACACTAACAGGACTTTACACACTAACAGGACTTTACACACTAACAGGACTTTACACACTAACAGGACTTTACACACTAACAGGACTTTACACACTCACAGGACTTTACACACTCACAGGACTTTACACAGTAACAGGACTTTACACACTAACGTGACTTTACACACTCACAGGACTTTACACACTCACAGGACTTTACACACTCACATGACTTTACACACTAACAGGACTTTACACACTAACAGGACTTTACACACTAACAGGACTTTACACACTAACAGGACTTTACACACTAACAGGACTTTACACACTAACAGGACTTTACACACTCACATGACTTTACACACTAGCAGGACTTTACACACTAACAGGACTTTACACACTAACAGGACTTTACACACTAACAGGACTTTACACACTAACAGGACTTTACACACTCACAGGACTTTACACACTCACAGGACTTTACACACTCACAGGACTCTGCACACTAACAGGACTTTACACACTAACAGAACTTTACACACTAACAGGACTTTACACACTAACAGGACTTTACACACTAACAGGACTTTACACACTAACAGGACTTTACACACTCACAGGACTTTACACACTCACAGGACTTTACACACTAACAGAACTTTACACACTCACAGGACTTTACACACTAACAGGACTTTACACACTCACAGGACTTTACACACTAACAGGACTTTACACACTCACACACACTGACACTCCAACACACACACACACACACACACACACACACACACACACACACACACACACACACACACACACACACACACACACACACACACACACACACAAACACACACACACCACCATCTGCTGCTGCTACTCTGTTTATCATATATCCTGATGCCTAGTCACCTTACCCCTACACATATCTACCTCTATCACTCCAGTATCCCTGCACATTGTAGATATGCTATTGAACTGACCCTGTATATAGCTTACTTACTTTCTTGTGTTCTTCTTATTTTGATTTTGTTCTACTTTATGTTATTTTAAGTTATACATTGATATTGATTACTGCGTTGTTGGGTTTAGAACCTGCAAAAAAAGCATTTCACTGTACCTGGCATTAAAACACACTCATTTGAATTACTAGAAGGACACACACAGATTGGAAAGAGTTCAGATATGCCATAATGGAGTGGTCTTGAATAACAGTGGCAGTACCAATTGCTGAGTATAATATCCTGGATTCAGTTGATCCCATGACCTTGACTTGAATTGAGGATAAGGAGGTTCATAGCAAATCTTTGGCTTGCTGTCTCTCTAGGCAGTTTGCACCTGCAATAACCCCTAATATCTATTTCAACAGATATTCTACATTTAGCTGGGTTTCTGTTTAATTTGCATAGAGTTCATAGCCCAGAAATGGAATTAGCGCATTGAGTGTGGTGGGTGGGTTTAGCCAGTGAGTTGACAATCAGACAGACAGAAAGAGGGTGTAACTGTAACAGAACAGCCATTGATCAGTAACGTATATTATGTCTCATTTTTTTATTTGTTTTATTTCACCTTTATTTAACCAGGTAGGCTAGTTGAGAACACCTTTATTTAACCAGGTAGGCTAGTTGAGAACACCTTTATTTAACCAGGTAGGCTAGTTGAGAACACCTTTATTTAACCAGGTAGGCTAGTTGAGAACACCTTTATTTAACCAGGTAGGCTAGTTGAGAACACCTTTATTTAACCAGGTAGGCTAGTTGAGAACACCTTTATTTAACCAGGTAGGCTAGTTGAGAACACCTTTATTTAACCAGGTAGGCTAGTTGAGAACACCTTTATTTAACCAGGTAGGCTAGTTGAGAAAAAGTTCTCATTTGCAACTGCGACCTGGCCAAGATAAAGCATAGCAGTGTGAACAGACAACACAGAGTCAGAATCAGAGTCTCCAGTGGCATCTGACCTTTCACCATACAGCCTGCTCTAATCATCCCTTACATGGGTGTGGGTTGCTACTCCACCTGCACTGTGGCAGTGTGCTTGCATGTGTGTGTACGACAGGGAGATGGAGGGTGTCATGGCCTCATCCTGTAGAGGTGATGGGGGAGACGAGGAGAGAGAAAAGGACAGGAGGATCAATCAGTCAGAGACTGATCCTTAATGCTTCCTATAGGAGTTCAGATGAGGGGGTCTATATATAACTCAAACCATATAATGATATATCGAATCCAATGAATTGTACGATCTCTTTGACCAAAACCCTAACAAGGGCTGCATGACACCAACACTGAAACATTTCACAGATGAAATGACTCACTAAATCTGTGTTCCAATAACATATTATTGTCATTAGGAAAGAGTGGAGTGGAGCACTGGCACATGGAGCCCCTCCAACCCAAGGCCAAAGCCCTAGCCAGAGTCACACACCTCTCTCTCTCTCTATTCCTACACACAGTCAGTGTGTACCAATGCACAAATACATAATGCTCGCACACACACACACACACACACACACACACAGGGGACTTTTTATTATGGGTACAGAGACAGGCTCCACTGTACTCCAGTAAGATTTCTAAGATGCACCCAAATGGAACATCTATACTCCACTGTAGAGTTATGGGTAAACACAGGACACAAGGCTGCCTCCCTGACTGTGCCACACATCTACATCAGGAACACACACACAATACACACATATCCTCCCTCACTCACTCTCACTCTCATGCATTTGTCTGACAAAACATTAATGTTTGCTCAGAAAATAAGATGAATACAACATGAAAGAGACAGAATCCAAGCAACATCTCCAGTACCTCTCTGCAGTGAGCAGCCCGCTGCTACAGTAAACACTCTTCCATTCCTCCCCTGTTGTGTGGAGCAGAGCAGAGCAGACTATGAGTGCAGTACTCTAGAGGCAGGCTGCTCACTGCAGAGAGGTGCGCTGCCTGCAGATGAGTACACAGTGTGGTGTGTTGAACTGAGTCTCACGACATTGCTAAGAGAATTCCCTGAGATCAAGCCCCTCTAAGCCCCTGTCATGTCTCTGTAGCTACCGCTTCCTGTCGTCTTCTTTCCAGTCCCCTCCATTGAGGCAGAAGAAGCTTAGGGTGGGGAAGGATTGGGGGGGGGGGGGCAGCACAAGCCCAGAAACAGACACCAAATGCTTTCCTTTTAAAAATGTGCTGCTGTCCTGTGCCAATATATCACATTCTTCTGGAGAGTTGTTTTCTCCCCCCTCCCCCCCTCTCTTTCATTCTTTCCCTCTTTTTTTGACCATGATGTGGATCCGTTTCAATCAGCCTGATCTCTCAATTCTTGTTTCAGGGAGTTACGTAAGAGCTGCGCTATCAGAATAACAATTGAGAGGAGAGTTTAGCGCACTGGAGAGAGAGAGAGAGAGAGAGAGAGAGAGGGAGAGAGAGAGGGAGAGAGAGAGGAATAGAGGGAAATACTAAGGAATAGTCTCTACATATGCACACCATTTCCCATGGCATCTACATGGACTAAAAACTTCTAAATAAGGCCATTAATTTAGTAACAGTGAGGTGGGGACAGGACAGGACAGGATGGGAGCAGAGCTCAGATAGCATCTCTGACAGGGTGGCTGTGTTAATGTGTTCAGGGTTGGAGCTGTTTTGCTAAGAGACAGATAAAGAGCCTAATCCAGACCTGGGAGGGAGGCAAGGAGGCTACAGTACAGTGCTGCAGTTTCACACACACCACACAACACTGCAGAATCAGGTTATGCTACTGACTGAATGTGGGGCTCTCAAGCTCATAGCTCTAATGACAAAACAATGTTAGCCATTACTTCTATAATGCAGACTAACTGACAGAAGGAGATAATGTTATTGCTATTCAACTGGCCTCTGGCCTGGCAGCAGTGAGATGAGTACTGCAGTAAACAGGAGTTGATGATCTCGCAACTCAAGCTCATCATAATCACTACTGCCAGGCCAGAGGCCAGTTGAATAAGTCATCAGGACCAAACACCTGCCCTTCACAGTCCATCCATCCATTCACACAGTCAGCTACACTTCATGAATCACAACAGGGTGGCTGCACTTACCTAGAACCTACAGTCAAGGACATGTAAACTATAGAGATATGTGAATATACACAGTGTTTAAAACAATAGGAACATCTTCCTAATATTGAGTTGTACGCCCGCCCCACACACACTTTTGCCCTCAGAACAGCCTCAATTCGTTGGGGCATGGACTCTACAAGGTGTTAGAAAGCGTTCCACAGAGATGTTGGCCCATGTTGTCTCCAAAGCATCCCACAGTTCTGTCAAGTAGGCTGCATGTCCTTTGGGTGGTGGACCATTCTTGATACACACAGGAAACTGTTGAGCATGAAAAATCCAGAAGCATTGCAGTTCTTGACACACTCAAACCAGTGCGCCTGGTACATACTACCATACCCCGTTCAACGGCACTTAAATATTTTGTCTTGCCCATTCACCCTCTGAATGGCACACATACACAATCCATGTCGCAATTGTCTCAAGGCTTAAAAATCCTTCTTTAACTTGTCTCCTCCCCTCCATCTACACTGATTTGAAGTGGATTTAACAAGTGACATCAATAAGGGATCAACGCTTTCACCTGGATTCACCTGGTCAGTCTATGTCTTGGAAAGAGCAGGTGTTCCTAATGTCTTGTACACTCAGTGAATAATACATGCAGCAATAACACCAGTAAGTGTGTTAATGCAGAGTCCTGCACCCTGCCCTGACGGATGCCGAATGTATGCATTTTTATTGTAAGAAATGATGGCGAGTGCTTTATCAGAGGGGGGGGGGGGGGCAGCATCACGTGACCCCTCCATTTCCACTTTAAATTAAAGGAGTGTGGGCTGCTTCACGGTACATTGTGGTATACAGCCACCCAGCCACCAGCCCCACAGCCGCCCCATAGCAGGCCGGAGATTGAAGATGGAGATGCTGTTTTGCCTCCATAAAAATAACTGAGAGGCTGTCCAGGCCCGCTGAGTCAGCTGTCGGAGGGTTCCCACGGGGCCAGAAGGGCAGCACTAATCAAGGTGCTGACAGACACAGGAAATCATGCACACACACATGTTCACACACTTAAACACACACACACATCTTGATTATGATTGGGACAGATCCATTACCACACAGAGATGGGAGATGGGCCCGCTGAAGTCTGGTTTCGTGGCCTGTTAGGTGTGCTGCAGTAAGCAGCTTTCCCACTGAATTGTTTACATGCGGACACACTTATGCACACTCAGCCCAAAATCCTCCACTGATCCACACCAGCAGCCACCCTGGAGGTCTGAGGGTGAGGGCAGACAGTAGCAGCTGCTGAATCCAGCTACAGAGGACATACTGTGGGACAGAGGAGAGGACCTGGCCTGGGCCCTATGGTCCTACTGAGACCTCCCATCCACAGCAGTGGGTCAAACAGCCCACTGCAGCAACTCACAAACACACACAGCTGAGCTCACCTCTACTGCTACAACACAAATAACCACTCTATGAGTAGGCACAAGAACCAAAGGCAATCAACTCCAAACAGATCACCCCCAATTCAGCCATCCAATAAGTCTCAAGCATAGGGCTCTGCCAGGACTCTAACCTCCTCCCTGTAGGCTGTCTCATCGTTGTTGGTAATCAGGCTGTTGTATTGTCAGCACACACACACACACACACACTCACAAGGAGGAGAGAGGAAAGAGAGACTAACGCTTAGAGAAGAGACTGTGTTCTTTTCACTGGACTCTTTCTCTCTTTCAGGGGGAGAGAGAGAGATGGAGAGATAGAGAGAGAGACGGAGAGATAGAGAGAGAGAGACGGAGAGATAGAGAGAGAGAGAGATGGAGAGATAGAGAGAGAGACGGAGAGATAGAGAGAGAGAGACGGAGAGATAGAGAGAGAGAGAGACGGAGAGATAGAGAGAGAGACGGAGAGATAGAGAGAGAGAGAGACGGAGAGATAGAGAGAGAGAGACGGAGAGAGAGAGACGGAGAGATAGAGAGAGAGAGACGGAGAGATAGAGAGAGAGAGACGGAGAGATAGAGAGAGAGAGAGAGAGATAGAGAGAGAGAGACGGAGAGCTAGAGAGAGAGAGACGGAGAGATAGATAGAGAGAGACGGAGAGATAGATAGAGAGAGACGGAGAGATAGAGAGAGAGAGACGGAGAGATAGATAGAGAGAGACGGAGAGATAGAGAGAGAGACGGAGAGATAGAGAGAGAGAGAGAGAGACGGAGAGATAGAGAGAGAGAGACGGAGAGATAGAGAGAGAGAGACGGAGAGATAGATAGAGAGAGACGGAGAGATAGAGAGAGAGAGACGGAGAGATAGATAGAGAGAGACGGAGAGATAGAGAGAGAGACGGAGAGATAGAGAGAAAGAGACGGAGAGATAGAGAGAGAGAGACGGAGAGATAGAGAGAGAGAGACGGAGAGATAGAGAGAGAGAGACGGAGAGAGAGAGAGAGAGAGAGAGAGAGAGAGAGAGACAGAGAGAGAGAGAGAGACGGAGAGATAGAGAGAGAGAGACGGAGAGAGACGGAGAGAGAGAGACGGAGAGATAGAGAGAGAGAGATGGAGAGATAGAGCGAGAGAGACGGAGAGATAGAAAGAGAGAGACGGAGAGATAGAGAGAGAGAGCGGAGGAGAAGAAGAAAGGAAGACAGAGACGCATGAACGCTTGGAAAAGGCAGTGCTGGGCTGCTGATACAGTGCTGTCACCTCTACTCTGCATTAAGGCTGAGATACTACTACTAGTGCCACAGTCATCACCCACCAACACTGTCTCTCAGTCAATCTCCACTACTGGCCTGGGGTACTATCAGCTTGCAGGCTACAGACACTAAGACTAGGGGACAGGAGTAGCCATGGCTGAGATAACACATCCAACCCCTTACATATCGTCTTCTTACATGGAATTGCACATGCAAATGCACAAAGATGTACAAAGTGTCTTCACAGACAGAGGTTCACACATACATTACATACAAACAGACACATTGAGGACGACTGTATTATTTAATGCACACATTCCTATTCACACTTGCTGACACACACAATGGCCGTGTCCAAATACCCGTACTTCCGTTCTACTTTCGTCTAGTAGGGTTCACTGCACACTACTGAGGAAGAGAAGTGTCTTTTCTGACCTGTGTGTTTGACAACAGCTGATAATCAGACAATCAGATAGGAGGACAGTCTGTGCCAAAATGAATGGCAGTATGGCATTTTAGTAAGTAGTAGGAAAGACAGATTTTTGTGAACATGGCAACTCTGTGGCAACTCTCATCCCCAATTCAGCCATCCAATAAGTCTCAAGCATAGGGCTCTGCCAGGACTCTAACCTCCTCCCTGTAGACTATCTCATCATTGTTGGTAATCAGGCCTATACCTGTTGTATTGTCAGCACACACACACACACACACACACACACACACACACACACACTCACAAGGAGAGAGGAAAGAGAGACTAACGCTTAGAGAAGAGACTGTGTTCTTTTCACTGGACTCTTTCTCTCTTTCAGGGGGAGAGAGAGAGATGGAGAGATAGAGAGAGAGAGATGGAGAGATAGAGAGAGACGGAGAGATAGAGAGAGAGAGACGGAGAGATAGAGAGAGAGAGACGGAGAGATAGAGAGAGAGAGACGGAGAGATAGAGAGATGGAGAGATAGAGAGAGACGGAGAGATAGAGAGAGAGAGACGGAGAGATAGAGAGAGAGAGACGGAGAGATAGAGAGAGAGAGAGAGAGAGACGGAGAGATAGAGAGAGAGAGAGACGGAGAGATAGAGAGAGAGAGAGAGAGAGACGGAGAGATATAGAGAGAGAGACGGAGAGATAGAGAGAGAGAGAGACGGAGAGAGAGAGAGAGAGAGAGATGGAGATGGAGAGATAGAGAGAGAGCGACGGAGAGATAGAGAGAGAGAGACGGAGAGATAGAGAGAGAGAGAGACGGAGAGATAGAGAGAGAGAGAGAGACGGAGAGATAGAGAGAGAGAGACGGAGAGATAGAGAGAGAGAGAGAGAGAGAGAGAGAGACGGAGAGATAGAGAGATAGAGAGAGAGAGACGAAGAGATAGAGAGAGAGAGACGGAGAGATAGATAGAGAGAGCGGAGGAGAAGAAGAAAGGAAGACAGAGACACATGAACCAAATAATCCTTAAGGTACTAAGAGAATTCCCAACTAGCACATAATGTTCTGAGAACCATATGTTTCTTAGCTCTTGGTGATAGCATGGTTGTCCTATGGTTATTTTGCATAAAACCTTCCCACAACTTTCTGGGAATTGCGCAGGATAGTTCGTTAGCTTTGGATCATTCTCCGCACATAAGACACTTGAAAAAAACAAAGGTTATTTTCTTGGTATTTCATTACTTTAACAGAACGTTTCTTAAATGTTCAAACATGGTTACATTTAATTGAAATGTTGGTAACGCTCTAGGAACGTTCTCCAAATGGTTTGACATTGGAAATGTTCTAAAATAGTTAAAAGAACGTTAAGAAACAACGTTCTTCTGTTGAAATTTCAGTACTTCAGCATAGTGTTTCCTACAATTTTCCTCATGGTTCTTTTTAAAGTCATGTTCTCAAATTGTTCCAAGAATGTTAAGAAACAACATTCTTCTGTGTGAATTTCAGTACTTCAGCATAGTGTTTCCTACAATTTTCCTCATGGTTCTTTTTAAAGTCATGTTCTCAAATTGTTCCAAGAACGTTAAGAAACAACATTCTTCTGTGTGAATTTCAGTACCTCAGCACAACGTTTCCTACAGGTTTCCTCGATGTTCTATTTAAAGGCATGTTCTCAAAATGTTCCGAGAACGTTAAGAAAACGTTCCAAAAAAACCCACAAGAAAACTTTTGTAACATACAGAGAATGTTCTTTGAATGTTATTTAAAAACATATACAGTACCTTATGTTCTCAGCATCAACAAAACTCTCTCGATCCTTTATCTTGTTAAATGTGTTCAGGTGTGTTGGCCGTGCCCAATTGTCCACACCTGATCTTAATGAGTCCTTGTTTCCTTTGAAATGGGGTCTGCTTGAATAGACTAAAATGAACAGCTTTCTATGGGTAAAAAAAAAACATGGCATGCTAGCTCCATCCTGGTGGCGCAGTGGACTAATTCCATGGATATAGAACAGAAGATCATAGGTTTGAATCTCACTGACACAGTGCCACAATAAAAAAAGATGTGTTTACATGATTAATCATCAAGCAAATTAATTTCCATGTGTCCTATCTGTGCTTGGAGTTCAAAACAGTTAACCCAAATTAAGCTAGCAGTATTATTAAAAGTCTTACTGAAGCATGTTCTTATAATGTTATTTATCACCTTAAAATAACCTATAATTTGCATTATCAGAACGTTAGTGAAAACTTTCAGGGAACCATAGTAAAATGTTCAAAGAACCTCCCTGCAACCTAAAAATAAACGTTACCAGAAAAGGTGACATTTTTAGAACTTTAAAAAAACATTTTCATCTGTCAAGGAAAGTATGGGTTCGTTCCCAGAACCAATGGGAAACCAAAAATGTACATTTCCACAACTTCCACAATAAAACAAAAAAGCTAGCTGGGTTGGCATCTGGAGCAAATCAGTCCCCGAATGGCCAAATACAGATTAAAATTCAAACAGGTCAAATTGAAAGACTTTTTCTAACTGGTTATATAGCTTTAAATTGACCTTTGCTGTATTACCAGAGGAGAAGTATACATTTTAGTCTTAAATGTATCAGTTTGACTTATTTCCACTTATTTTCTGAAGTGAGATATTTGGTGTTCTATCTATTCATATCACAGTATAAAATATAAAACAACAGGTAAGAGACATGAGGAAGTATCCAAGGTCCTGTGTTATAGATATGTTGTTAATGTTCTGAGGACTGTAGGCCTTAACATGACAATGAAATCTGAGCAAGGTAAAGTTGACAAAATATCTCCACCATATCTCTACCTCAATAGCATTTAACATAGAGTTCCCTGAATAGAATGGGTTTAAATGCAGACACACACACACAAACATAAAGAAAAAAACGTGGTGCTCACTGGAACAATAGGTCTTTGTTCCCAAAGTGACAACGCTCATTTTTCCAGAGGAGGAAAATCATGAATAACAATGTTGTGTGTAATAGGATGACGTTGCTAAAGACCAGCAGAGCTACAGACCATCTTGAAACACCTGGGTGAGTCAGACAGTGGAGTAAAATACATTGCTATTGAAGTTGTTTTGAGACCAGGCCAATGTCACACTGCTGTCTGATAGTGAAGACAGTTACAGAGGGAGATGCATCAGTGCTCACAGACCCAGATTAGCATAACTGGCCATGTCCAACAGCTTTTGTGTGTCTGACGCAGTGTACCAGACTGGAGCCATCACCTGATGCCACCTCTTTCATATGGTGCCAAACTGAGGAACAGTTAAAGAAGCCACTGTCAAATGTTTTTGTCCAAACATACAGTATACAGATACAGTACCACTGCAGGAAACAACCTTTTCCCTGTAAAAATACAAAATATTGAGTAGTTCAACTAAGGTACAGTGGTTGCGTGTTTGTGTTGTAGGCCACACATACTTCTTTCCAAATGTGTAAAAATAAAACATGCTTGTTTTGTGTTGTGGGTTTTATAACCACGTCTTTATACCCATTAGTTCAACCATTTATCCAGAACGTGATCATCTCAAAACACAATACCCATAATGGTCTGGGAAAAATAGCGCCACCTTGTGGTGTTCTCCGAAAGAGAAGCTTTACTGTAGGTGCAACTATCCCAGAGACCCGATAAGAGGACGAAAATGACCAGAAGGAGACAGGGATACAACTCACACTTTATTACCACACCAAACAGACACACGCACACGTCAAACAAGAAGGAAAAATTGTGAGTGACAGTGATAGTTGTTTTCTACAGTGGAATAGAAGAAACCGGGAATCTATTGCACAACAGCAAAGGCTAATAGCAATGTAGCATGTTGCACAGACTAACAGTAACAGCTGTAATGCACACAATTTAATGACTAGAGATTAGCATGTAGCGGCTAATACCATTGGGCTAGTGAGCAGGACGTAGCACCATAAACACACTATGTACATTAGCAGTGAGCTAGCATGGTATACAATATATACAGTGCCGTCAGAAAGTATTTACCCGCCTGGACTTTTTACAGATTTGGTTAAAAGAACGTTTTTTTTTTCTTTGTATTATCTTTCACCAGATCTATTGTGTTATATTCTCCTACATTAATTACACATGTCCACAAACTTCAAAGTGTTTCCTTTCAAATGGTGTCAAGAATATGTATATTGTTGCTTCAGGTCCTGAGCTACAGGCAGTTAGATTTGGGTATGTCATTTTAGGCAAAAATTGAAAAACGGGCAGATCCTTAAGAGGTTTTCAATCAGCACAATAGTGATGAAATACTGAATGAGTATCTTTTTAATTACTGATGCAAAGGCCTACATGATGCAACCCTGCATCCAGCAAGCTCAGCGAGCTATGGCCTGATTAGAAAAATGATCTGTTCCCATCATAGCCAATGTCATTGCCCACATAAAACCGTTTTTTACAGCTGATTTATTACTATGTCATATGCTACAACTAGGGTCTGGAGTTAACCTACTACCAGATCAGGAAAAACTCTTGGTCCCAGGAAAACAATTCCTCCCAAACCATTCTAGGACCTGTGGTGCCGCCTCTGAAATCACCACACAAGGTTACAAATGAAAAACATATCCTATTCGTATGATCTGCATTTGACATATTTTTGGTGGTGGGGATGGGTTTCCATTGTTTTACGTGTCTCAGTGCAGCCGGCAGAAACTGTGACAGTTTCAGAATGTAACAGTGACCTTGTCATGGTTAAATGCAGTGGTTCGCACTTTCAGTTTAGCGCGAATGCTGCCATCTATCCACGGTTTCTGGTTTAGATAGGTGTTAATATTCACAGTGGAAACAACATCCCCTACACACTTCCAGATGAACTCAGTGACCGTGCCCGTGTATACATCAGTGTAATTATCTAAGGCTACCCGGAACATATCCCAGTCCGGTGATGAAAACAATCTTGAAGCATAGATTCCGACTCGTCGGACCAGTGTTGAATAGACCGTAATACGGGTATTTGCTGTTTGAGTTTCTGTCGTGATCTGATTTGCCGAAGAGAGGGCGTGGGAGGGCCTTGTAGGCATCCCAGGAGAGAGAATAGCAGTGGTCCAATGTTTTCCCAGCGTGAGTACTACAGTCAATGTGTTGACAGAACTTGAGTAGCATTTTCCTCAAATTCGCTTGGTAAAAAATCCCCAGCTAAAATAAATGCGGCCTCAGGATATGTGGCTTCCAGTTTGCATAAAGTCAGTGTAGTTCCTTGAGGGCCGTCGTGGTATCGGCTTGAGGGTGAATATACACGGCTGTGACTGTAACAGAAGAGAATTCTCTTGGGCGGTAATACTCAAGATCTGTTCCATCACACTCTGGAATAGTGCTGGAGCACTTGTGATTCCAAACTGTAGACAACAGTACCTGAAGAGCCCCTCTTGACTTTTCATCGACGTGTATCTGCAAGTAGGCTTGGCAGAGGTTGGTTTTGCTGAACTTCTGACTTCCAGCTATGCCCGCAAAAAGGTTGTCGGTGTGAGGTAGTGGATACTGCTCAGCGGACAACACATGGTTAACTGTGACTTTAAAGTCTCCACCTTTCCTGATTCCACCATATTTTTAAGAACTGGTACGAATGGGTGTAGCCCATTCATACACGCTAACCAGCTCCACTACTTTTATTATTGACTAGATCGTCCAAATCAGCCTCGACTTTTGGTCTGATAGCATAAGGTACGGGTCGTGCTTTCAGATACTTTGGTTTGCTGTCTGGCTTAATGCTAAGCATCACTGTCTGTCATGCTACCCAGCTCTCCATTAAAGACTTCTCCATGTTTTTTTATGATGGAGGGTAGGCAATTGTCTCCATGTATCATTGTACATGGTGAGTGCTGGCTGCAGTGAAAGGTATTTCAGTGTCTTTTGTAGGCTCTCTCTGACACAAGCAGACACAAGAGATACAGCTGCCCCTGTGTCAATCTCCATACGCACCGGCTACCCCTCTAGCAAGGGAGAAACATGGTAGCCTTGTGACTTCCTCGTCTGATGTGTCAATCACCTCAGTGTTCTCCTTCTCAATAGTGTGAACATGTATCTTCTTCTTTCGTTGGAATGTCTATTTCTTGTTTTTAGTCTTTGACCTTTTCTCGGGTTGGGGTGTAGGGTTTGAACATAGCCTGAAGGTAGTGAGGGTAACACATTGAAGTTGAGCTTGAGGTGGTGGGCTGACATCCAAGCTGAGATATCTGCCAGGCACTTAGAGATGCATGTTGCCTCCTGGGTGTTAGAAGGGGGGAAGGAGTTACGTTGTGGAGTAGCAATGATAGCAATGATAGGAGAGACCATGTGAGGATATGACCGAGCTGAGTGACTTGGTGTATAGAGAGAAGAGGAGAGGGCCTAGAACCGAGCCCTGGGGGACACCAGTATTGAGAGTACGTAGTGCAGACACAGATATTCTCAGTGCCACTTGGTAGAAGTGGCCTGCTAGGTAGCATGCAATCCTAGACTGTGCAGAGCCTGTGACTCCCAGCACTGAGAAGGTGGATAGGAGGATCTGATGGTTGACAGTGTAAGTTGAGTGACCAGTCTTGAAGCCTGACTGATTAGGGTCAAGAAGATTATTCAGAAAGAGATAGAGAGAGTTGGCCAGAGACAGCACACTCAAGTGTTTTGGAAAGAAAATAAAGAGTCTGGAGAAGGGAGGAGTAGTTGGGATCGAGCGGGCAGGTTGTCGGGTGACGAATAGTCAATAGTTGCAGGATTTCATCTGGAGAGAGAGGGGAGAAAGAGGTCAAGGCATAGGGTGGTTCTGTGTGAGTGGGACCAGTGGACTCAATAGGCTGAGTGAATGAGGAGCAGTGGTTGTTAACTTCACTTCTTTTCAAAGTGGTTGACAAAGTAATCCGCAAAGAGTGAGGTGGGAAGGAGGCATTAATGAGGGATAAGAAGGTGGAAAAGAGTTAGAGGCAGAAGCTTGAAATTTAGAGTAATATAAAGTGGCTTTAGCAGCAGATATAGAGGAAGAGAAGGTAGAGAGGAGGGAGTGAAAGGATGATAGGTCCTCCGAAAGTTACATTTTCCTACATTTTTGCTCAGTTGCCCGCAGCCCTGTTCTGTAAGCTTGAAATTAGTCACTGAGCCACGGAGCAAACAGGGAGGGCCGAGCCGGCCGGGAGGAAAGGGAACAGTGCGAGTCATAGGATGTGGAAAGGGAGGAAAGTAGGGTTGAAGAGGCACAATCAGGAGACAGGAGGGATAAATATTTAGCAAAAGGGAGAGGTGATAGGTTAGCCAATGTCAGGAAATTAACTTATCAAGGTGTCATGCTCATTGAGAAAATCTCCAAGGGCACCGGGAGGCGATAGATGACAAGTGGACAAGTGACAGTGACAGCATGGAATTCAAATGAGGAGATAGACAGGTGAGTGAGATTGAAAAAGCTTGATTAAGAAGAAATGAGTAGCCCTGTGCCACCACCGTGATGACTAGATGCTCTCGGACTATGAGAGAACACGTAGTCAAATGAGAGAGCAGCTGTAGTAGGAGTGTTCTCTGGGGTGAACTATGTCTCTGTCAGGACCAAAAAGACAAGGGACTAAAGGGCAGCATAGAAATGAACTCTGCGTTCTTGACCGCAGATCGGCAAATGCTGCCAGAGACCAGGAATTCCACATTCATTATTCGCGCAGGGTACACTAAAATAGAAGGGTTGCAACCAAGGGGTGGGGAGAGTCTGTAAAGCCTACAGGGAGAGGAGGGAACAGGTATATAAAACACACCAATATTTGCCAAAGCCACAAAAAGGCTAAATGAGATAATCAGAAAATTAACAACTAAAACAACTCGGCAGAACCTCTTTATTTCGGTGACGATCTTAGTTTTGCAGAGAGACCTCCGCTTACAAATGCCACTGAGAAAATAGACTGAAGTACTAGCACCAATTGCTAATTTCCTTGCAAAGGTGAGGAGCACATCTCCTGGTACTAATTGCTGATTTCCTATGAGAGGAGAAACAACTCCATCTCCAATTATAGCCACTGGTTGCAAAAAAACACCAGTCCTGCCCCTTAAAACTTCTTTGGGATTGGTGTCCCTTCCATGGGACGGTTGAGCTAAAATAGGCTAATGTGATTAGCAGGTTGTAAGTAACAAGAAAATTTCCCAGGACATAGACATATCTGATATTGGCAGAAAGCTTACATTTTTGTTAATCTAACTGCACTGTCCAATTTACAGTAGCTATTAAATTGAAAGAATACCATGCTATTGTTTGAGGAGAGTGCACAATTTTGAACATGAAAAGTTATTAATAAACAAAATAGGCACATTTGGGCAGTCTTGATACAACAGCTTGAACAGAAATGCAATGGTTCATTGGATCAGTCTAAAACTTTGCACATACACTGCTGCCATCTAGTGGCCAAAATCTAAATTGCACATGGGCTGGAATAGTACATTATGGCCTTTCTCTTGCATTTCAAAGATGATAGTACAAAAAAACATTGTTGTATTATCTTTTACCAGATCTATTGTATTATATTCTCCTTCATTCCTTTCACATTTTAACAAACTTCGAAAGTGCTTCCTTTCAATATATGCATATCCTTGCTTCAGGTCCTGAGCTACAGGCAGTTAGATAGGGGTATGTCATTTTAGACAAAAATTGAAAAAAAGGGGCACATCCTTAAGAGGTTTTAACAACACTATTCAACAAGGCAGGTCCTACAGGACTTAGTTTTGTCGCACCTGTGTAACTGGTGTGAAATGGCTATCTAGTTATCGGGGTGTACACTAATAGCATTTCAATGGGTGACGTCACTTGCTCTGAGACCTTGAAGTAGGTGTTTCCTTGCTCTGCGAGTGCTGTGGCTTTTGTGGAGCGATAGGTAATGATGCTTCGTGGGAGGGTGTCAGTTGTGGATGTGTGCAGAGGGTCCCTGGTTCAAGCCCAGGTAGGGGCGAGGAGAGGGACGGAAGCAATGCAGTTACATTGATGCTGTTGACCCGGATCACTGGTTGCTGCGGAAAAGTAGGATGCCAAAAGGTAGGATGTGTAACCGGTGTGAAATGGCTAGCTAGTTAGTGGGGTGAGTGCTAATAGTGATTCATTCGGTGACGTCACTCGCTCTGAGACTTTGAAGTAGTTGTTCCCCTTGCTCTGCAAGGGCCGCGGCTTTTGTGATAGGTAACGATGCTTTGAGGATGTCAGTTGTTGATATGTGCAGAGGGTCGGGGCGAGGAGAGGGACAGAAGCAAAACTGTTACACCTGGACTACTGTTCAGTGGTGTGATCAGGTGCCACAAAGAGGGACTTAGGAAAATTCCAAATGGCTCAGAACAGGGCAGCACGACTTGCCCTTAAAAGTGCAGGGGGAGCTAACATTAATGATATGCATGTCAGTCTCTCATAGCTCAAAGTGGAAGAGAGATTGACTTCATCACTACTTGTTTTTGTAAGAAGTGTTGTACAGAGCTGTCTGTTTAAACTACTAGCACACATCTCGGACACCCATTCATACCCCACAAGACAAGCTACCAGAGGTCTCTTCACAATCCCAAGTCCAGAACAGAAAACGGGAGGCACATAGTATTCTATTCCACATCAGGTAACTGGTGCATGCAGTGGAATCAGATTGTCTTTTTTAAAGGTAAAAATAAGGACTGTGACAAGACACACACAAAAGGTGAAGACACAAGCATACACACACAAGCGCAAGCACATGCACTCTATACACAAGTGCATTGTAATATTGTTGTATGGTGGTATTATACATTTTGTATTGTAGATATGTAGTGGTGTAATAATGTTATATGATGTACGGTTTTATCTTTTGTTTTATATGTAATGTAAGTGCCTTAATGTGTTTGGACCAAGAAAGAGTAGCTGTTGCCTTGGGGATCCCTAATAAATACAAATAGAAATAATGGGAGACAGGAATTAGTTCGTGGACAGTCGCTAACAAGCCCAAGTGAACATAAACCAATTGCAATGACAGACACCCCAGCTCATAAAGTTGTACAACAATCTTTAAAGGTTTTCTGCACACACAAAACAAATATTAGACAGCAGGGTTCTTGATCCAAGAAGGGATTGATTGTCTCTGCTGTAACCCAAGAAGCTTGATTGTACAAGCTCGCCACTTAGCAAGCAAGTTAGCAAACCAAATGCATAGCTGGAGCCCTAAGCTGGAGAGATTTTTTTTGACACATCTTATAAGATATTTAGCTGGTAAACATTAGTAGAGAATTTCAAGTGTAACTTGATCACCTCTCTTGCACTGCACAACAGTGGATCGTCACATCACGAAAGCTTCCGTTTGCTCCGTGGGCTCTTTGTAAACAAATGTACCATGTGACTACTGGGCTGGCTATATCAGCTGATTTAGGAAATAAAAAAATAATGAAAAATGAATGAAAAAATAATGCAACAGACCAAATGATGAACGCAATCTGCTTGATATATTAACCTAGTGCACAAGATGACTGCAGGCATTTATTTTTAAATAACAAATATTCCCCACATTTTTGGCCGGGTTATTGAAATTTGTATCGTGGGTTGCATTAAGACCCTCACAAACTTTTACAGGTGGACAATCAAGAGCATCCTGTCGGGCTGTATCAGCGCCCGCAACTGCAGTGCTCTCCAGAGGGTGGTGCGGTCTGCCCATCGCATCACCGGGGGCACACTGCCTGCCCTCCAGGACAACTACAGCTCCCGATGTCACAGGAAGGCCAAAAAGATAAACAAGGACATCAACCACCCGAGCCACGGCCTCTTCACCCCGTTATCATCCAGAAGGCGACGTCAGTACAGGTGCATCAAAGCTGGGACCGAGACACTGAAAAACAGCTTCTATCTCAAGACCTGTTAATAGCCATCACTAGCCGGCTACCACCTGGTACTCAACCAGCACCTTAGAGGCTGCTGCCCTATATACATAGAATCACTGGCCACTTTAATAATGGAACACTAGTCACTTTAATAATGTTGACATACTGCTTTACTCATCTCATATGTATATAATATATTCTATTCTACTGTATTTTAGTCAATGCCACTCCAACAAGAATTTTGCTATACCCGCAATAACATCTGCTATATATGTGTATGTGACCAATAAAATGTGATTTGATTCAACACACACACACACACACACACACACACACACACACACACACACACACACACACACACACACACACACACACACACACACACACACACACACGCACACACACACAATCAAAAAGGCTGAGCAGGAATGCTGAACATGTGCACTTTGTTCTGATTAACTGTGAAACCTGTTGTATTGTTCAACACAAGTCTATCACAACCCAATGATTGTGGCATGTACCAATACTGGGGCTGATCAAAAAAACACTGTGAACTTAACAGCCATGTGTGTGGGATTAGACCAGCAAGTAATAACAGACGAAAGCGATAAAAGAAGAAGGGGCATTTCCACTGCTCATTTTCATTCATGAAACTAAGTGAAATGTGACTGTCCCAGTCATAATCACGGTTCCTGCTGATACAGCCAGTGACTGATGAAGCAGAGATTTAGTGTTTGTGGCAAGTGCCACTAGTGCGACAACAGCCACCAGCTCTGGCAGCGCTGTGCACAAGGTTCCAGTATGAGAAAAGCCTGCAGGTATGTATTACTCCTTAGTCAGCAGTCATTAGAACAGTTCCTTAAAGTGATAGTTCCGGATTTTTGGCAATGACGCTTTTTAACTTCTTCCCCAGTCAGATGAACTGGTGTATACAGTTTTGTTGTATCATGCTAGCTGTTCCTGTAGACTTCCAATCACTGCACTAACACTAGTTAGCATTGGCTCGCAAAACTACCTCTAACTTCCTTAATACTTAACGCAGATAGAGCGAGAGAGTGACAGAGAGATAAAAGGAGAGAAAGAAAGAGGTAGAGTACCACACAGACCCATAGGACAGTTCTGCCACAGGACAGTCAGTAAAGCAGGAAGAGGAGTAGGAGAGCATGCAGTGTGTTTACAGTTTCCTCATGTCTGTATGCACAGTACATGTCTGCCAGTGCCACTGTGCACACACTGTAGAAATGCATCAGTACATGTCCATGTGTGCCCCAGCAGCCCTGATCGGAGCTTAGCATGAGAGAGAAAGAAGGGGGGTGTCTCTCTCCCTCCTGCCCCCCTCTCCATCTCTCCCCCTTCCCACCCCCTCCGACCCCCTGTGAGTGGACCCCTTACCGTGCGCTTTTTATCCCGCGAGCGGTTCCTCTTCTTGGCCTTGTCCTCCTCCTTCTCCTTTCGCTCCGCCTCAATCTGGGCTTCTAAATCCTTATTCTTGCGGAGATGTTTGGCGGCTTGTGCCATATTTCAGCCTGGTTGAAACGACTGTCTGGTGGAGATGAAGGTGGTAGAGGCCTGGCGAGGTCCTGGGTTGGGGCTGGGGCTTGGGGGTTGCAGTGCTGGAGGTCCTGGGTTGGGACTGGGGAGCTGGGAGGCTGTAGTGCTGGAGGTCCTGGGTTTGGGCTGGGGCTTGGGGGTTGCAGTGCTGGAGGTCCTGGGTTTGGGCTGGGCTTGGGGTTGCAGTGCTGGAGGTCTTGGGTTTGGGCTGGGGCTTGGGGGTTGCAGTGCTGGAGGTCCTGCCTGTCGTGGGCGGATGCTGATGGTGCCAGTGTGTTTTCCTACGTATGGCCCTGCAGCGTCTGATGGCGTGCTCACATTCTGCCTCCTCCTCCTCCTCCTCCTCTTCAGCAGTGCAGTCACACACAGGGAGGCAGTCCTCAGCCGTCTGCTGTGGGAAGCTACTGCAGAGCATCACAGAACCCGCTCTCTCTATCTCTTCCTCTCCCCTTCTCTCTCACTCATGTACAGTTTCCCTGTGTAATTATTTTTGCTCCTTCTTCCTCTGCTCCTCCGTTCCTCCTCACTCTGAACAACAACAAGGGAACAGAACAGGGAGAATGCAGTTGATGCTGCAGACTCTCTACCTTTCCCTCTCTCTTTAGCCTCTAAAGTCCCTCTTCCTCTCGTGTTCTGTTCTGCATTCCTGTGAAACTATTCCGACCACCTAAGAAAATATAAAGATTAAGAAGAGGGGGAATATAACAGCTTGAACAGCTTTAAGTGAAAGTCAAATTTCCCTCCTCTTGCTGCTGCATTGATTTGGTTTCTTGTTGCAATTTTTTATTTCTTTATTTCTCTCCTCTCTCTAATAGTCCTGCTGCTTGTACATCTGTGGAGGGAGTTGCGGACAGAGCGATGGACAGAGCTGTGGGAGGCACTGAGCATCACAGGCATTCTGAGTATCATCACTCTCCCTCAACAAGAGACCAGAGGAGAAAAAAACCATTCCAAAACATGCGTGTAAAAAACTGCCTCGCTCTCACTCGCTTACTATGCTGCTACCTTCCTCTTCCGCTCTCACTGCTCACCCACCCTCTCCCTATTCCACTCTCTCTTTGCTCCCTCTCCCCATTCCTCCATTGGTACCCATGCAGGCTTGCTGGTGCAGAGTGTGTGTACATTTGTGCGTACTGCTTGTGTGTGCAATAACATACTATTCTATATCACACTCTAAGCTGCGGTAATAACACCAGCAAGCCTGCTACCAGCTTAAGTGTACTCTCCCTTGCTCTCTTTCTCGCTGCTCACCCTCCATCTCTCCCTGCTCTTCAGGCACTGTGGCGAACAGGATTGGTACCCATGCAGGCTTGCTGGTGCAGTGTGTGTGTCTGTGTAATGTGTATGTCTAAACATGGGTGCATGTATGAGAATAAGTGTGTGTGAGCGCGCTCGTGAGTGTCAGTGGCGTAGCGCAGTTTCGCGGGCCCTCCAGCAAGGTCCGAGCAAGGCACCCCCCCACCAAAAATACAGATTTTGTTTAGAATTTTCTATTTTTCATGGAGAGAGAAACATTTGCAGTATTATAGATAATATTATGCTATTTGCTATTTTGAGAGAAAATGTTGCTGTTTTCAAAGCTCAGGGATTCTTGAAAGATGGGACATTCTCAACTTTTTCCCCAGAAATATTCTAAATATAAAAAACATGTTGAAAAATATATTTTGATGGACCAAAGTATAACCCATCACACCATGTAAAGGACCAACCTCATTCAGACAACATGTAATGTGTTTCTTTGGATCCCCATTAGGTCTTGCAGAAGCAGCAGTTACTCTTCCTGGGGTCCACAAAAACAAAACACTGACACAGTGATAGACACCCAAATCTAAAATACAACAATATACAAACAATACAACAATCAAAAATGATGTGACTGTTAGAGTGTGTCTGTCTGTGCATGTGTTTGTGTGTCCCCTCACAGTACCCTCCGTTCCATGAGTTGCTTTTTATCTGTTTTTTAATGATCATTTTGCTGTTTGCTTGAGTAATTGGAGATGGAAGGGAGTTCCATGCTAACATGGCTGTGTATAAAACTGTGTGTTGCTGTGAATTCGTTTTGGACTTGGGGATGAAGAAATGTGTGGAGTATGTATGGATGTCTGAGCTGAATCTTATTTGGTTACGCAGACAATCTGGAATTTTCGTCACAGGAATATTTCTCATAAAACCTAGAAGTGAAGCAGTTCATGTCTCGTCAACCCTCAACCAGGAAAGATGGGCATGCAGGGCGTAGATCTGCTTAAATATGGCAGATAGAGTGTAGCTTCCATCAATGGAATTGACTGCATCACTTCCAATCCACCATATCTTTTTTTGCAAATGTATATATACAGTAAGGGTCAAAGGTTTGGACACACCTACTCATTCAAGGGTTTTTCTTTGTTTTACTATTTTCTACATTGTAGAATAATAGTGAAGACATCAAAACTATGAAATATGGAATCATGTAGTAACCAAAAAAGAGTTAAACAAATCGTAATGTGTTTTAGATTCTTCATAGTAACAACCCCATTGATGACAGTTTTGCACACTTGGCATTCTCTCAACCAGCTTCATGAGGTAGTCAGTTAAAAGTTAATTTATGGAATTTCTTTCCTTCTTAACGCGTTTGAGCCAATCAGTTGTGTTGTGACGAGGTATGGGTGGTATACAGAAGATAACTCTATTTGACAAAAGACTAAATCCATATTATGGAAGAACAGCTCAAATAAGCAAAGAGAAATGACAGTCCATCATTACTTTAAGGCAAATATTCTGCAAATATTTTAAAGTGTTTTCAAGTGCAGTCGCAAAACCCATCAAGCACTATGATAAAACTGGTTCTCATGAGGACAGCCACAAGAAAGGAAGACCCATGTTTACCTCAGAGGAAGTTTACCTGCAGAGGAATAGTACATTAGCGTTAACTGCACCTCAGATTGCAGCCCAAACAAATGCTTCACAAAGTTCAAGTAACAGACACATCTCAACAAGGAGACTGCATGAATCAGGCCTTCATGGTCGAATTGCTGCAAAGAAACCACTACTAAAGGACACCAATAAGAATTAGAGACTTGCTGGGTCAAGAAACACGAGTAATGGACATTAGACCGGTGGAAATCTGCCCTTTGGTCTGATGAGTCCAAATTTTTGATTTTTAAGAAGAAGGGGCAACTGCCTAGTCGTTGTGAGACGCAGAGTAGGTGAACGGATGATCTCTGCGCTTGTGGTTTATTTATTATTATTGTTACTTTTGACTGGTACTGTATATGCATAAATATCTACGTTGTAGAATAATAGTGAAGACATCAATGACTTGGTCTTTTACCAAATAGCACTATCTTTTGTATACCACCCCTACCTTGACACAACACAACTGATTGGCTCAAATGCATGAACTTTTTGGGGATAAGGGGCAGCATTCTGAATTTTGGATGAAAAGCGTGCCCAAAGTAAACTGCCTGCTACTCAGGCCCAGAAGCTAGGATATGTATATAATGTCTGTGAGTATAACAGAACTGAAATGGCAGGCGAAAATCTGAGGAAAATCCATCCAGGAAGTGCTATTATTTTGAAATGGGTGGTTTTCCATTGAAAGCCTATCCACCATTTAAAGGGATAGGACCCAGATTATGTTACCTATGGCTTCCACTAGCTGTGAAAATATTATATTTATATATTAATATATTATTGAAATATTATTGATTATTTATGCGAAAAACAACCTGAGGATTGATTATAAACATCGTTTGTCATGTTTCTACGAACTTTAAAAAGGATGCTTTTTGGAATTTTCTTCTGCCTCTTGTGACCGCATTTGAGCCATTGGATTACTGAACAAAACACGCCAACAAAATGGAGGTTTTTGGATATAAAGAGGGACTTTATCGAACAAAACTAACATTTATTGTGTAACTGGGAGTCTTGTGAGTATTTTCTACAATGTAGAAAATAGTAAAAATAAAGAAAAACCCTGGAATGAGTAGGCGTGTCCAAAATGTTGACTGGTACTGTACACACATACATATAAATACATATACATACATATGTACATCTTTTTTTGTAATATATTTTCCTTTATTACCTTCTAACCCTACCACCCCTCCCTTAATAGGAGTAAACTAGTGAACAACAACGCTTAGGCTTCTACTTACAGCTTATACATACTATATACATTTTACGGGCACAGTCTATTTTACAATAGGTATATTTTGTTTGTTTTTCCTCATGTCCTTCCTCTAACCTCAACCTCTCCCATCTATTTACTTCACAAACGTTCTGAACCTATATACTTTTTACAGACACAGTAGTTATCTTGTTGTTATTAGTTGTTATTATTCCCAACCTTCAGCTCCATTCAACCCCTCCCATCTATCTCTTAACACCATCCATATTGAATTTGTACTGTGATGTTTCACAAAAGTTCTGAACCTTTCTATTCTCATAATTTCTACAGATTGTAAATCAAAAAGAAAACATTTTTCTAAAAGTATTCTTATATTATTGATCGATTGAGTTAGCTCAAGGTAAATGTTGCAAATCTTGAGCCATTCCTGGACCTGTGACCAAAAACAAGCTCTATATGGACTGTACCAAAACAAATGATCTAATGATTCTCTCTCTTCGTAAAAAAATCTGCAGAGCTGGGAAGGTTGTAACCCCATATATTTAACATTATATTGGTTGCAAGAATTTAGTATAATAATTTAAATGGAAAAATTATTTTAAGTTTTGAATCTGGAGTAGCTTTGCATATCAGTTCATAAACCATGTGCCATGTAATCGGTATGTCGAAAATCTCTTCCCAACTATTTTGCAATCTATATGGCACAGCTGTCAATTCTTTGGAAAGGAAACTGGTATACTTTTATATTTATCACAATTTTCTTTAACCAATTATGGTCTTTAATGCTGGGCTGACAGACAAGTTCCCTAATTTTTCCCTCTTCTACTTTCCTCATCCATTTTTGTGGGAATGCTGCAATTCGTTGGATGTCATTTTGGGTAGAGCAGACATTTCCATATATTTTTGTTAGCTGCATATGTGACATAACTCCACGAGTCGATTTATGATATAATTTACAAAGATTATACCATTTAAAAAATATATTAAAATGGTTTATATCTATTAGTATATTTTTGTTTAACCATAATATTTTTTGCATTTTTTGTTCAGTTTTTTTTTCTGGTGGATTCAACTGAAATTGCAACCAACTTTCTATGGCTTGTTTTAAAAATAGCAATATTTGGGAGATGATTTCTTTTTCAAATAACTGAAGTGTGGGGTTGTAATCTGAATAAAGGGAAAAAGGCCATTCTTGAACATGGGGTGAGACGTTCTTATTCATTTGCTAGAGAACAAGTTTGGATTTAAGTATAACTTTTGTATGACTGACGCATTTAGTGAGAGGTCTAATGCTTTAATATTCAATCATTTCTGCCCTCTGAATTCATATTAATTCTATAAATAGGCCCGTTTCATTTTGTCTGGCTTGCCATTCCAAATCAAATGTTCACTAGGTGTAGGCAAGACCATAAGCAAATAGGTCAACTGGGATATGACTAAAGAGTTAATCAGGGTGATTTCTCCACAAATAGACAGGTGTTTTCCTTTCCATGGCAGCTAGATCTTATCTATTTTTGCTATCTTTCTATAAAAATGTATTGGAGTGAGATCATGTATTTATTTGGAGGGATCCAAATTGTGTCAATGATATAATTAAGGTCTTTCAAACATTGAACCTTCTCATTGTGCTACTACATTCCTCCTTAATGCTCTACCTGTTATCTTTCTCTCCCTCTCTCTCTTAGAAAAAAAGGTTCTATCTAGAACCTAAATTGGTTCATTGGCTGTCCCCATAGAAGAACCCTTTGAAAACCCCTTTTGGGTTCCATGTACAACCCTTTCCACAGAGAGTTCTACAGTATATGGAACCCAACAGGGTTCTACCTATAACCAACAAGGGTTCTACCTGGAACCAAATAGGGATAACCTCCAGGGACAGGCGAAGAACCCTTTTGGAACCCCTTTTTCTAACAGTGTACCTCCCTCCTCTCTTTCTCCTGCAAAGACATCCCCTCATCTGATAGTATCTCACTATTCTGCAGCAGCATACAGATGAACAGGCCAGGTGTTATTTCCTTCTGTCTGCAGTGCTACTAGTGTATACACATCACTCTCATTCACACACTACCAGGCAGACACACACACTGGCTGTCACACAAGCGATTACAGGTTCGGAAAACATGGAGGCAAAATACTACAGACTCCAAAATAGTGTTATATTACTCCCGTGACGAGGTATTTTCCTAGGCCCAGTAAAGCAGGCTTGTGTAAGTTGTGTGCTGTGTTTTCTCTGACCTAATGACTCGTCATGCTTACAGGGGATGTTAACCCTGCCAGAGGACCACATCAATATACCCTGACCAATGACCATCTGAAAGGCCTTACCAACACGTTACATCCTGACACATACATAACACAACGTCATATTATTTTTCAGTATAATCGAAGTTGAGCTACCACCATTACACCGAGCATTGTCTCGGTGTGGTTTGTACCTGTGGTTGAGTCTTTGGCTGAGTCTGGGGCTGAGGGGACAGGACTGAAGCTGGGGCTTAGGAGTACATTAAGTGGTCCTCTGGCAGGGTTAACATCCCCTATAAACATGTGAGGTGGACAGGGCTGAGGCCGGGGCTGAGGGGGAGAGGGCTGAGGACGGGGCTGAGGGGGACAGGGCTGAGGCCGGGGCTGAGGGGGACAGGGCTGAGGCCGGGGCTGAGGGGGACAGGGCTGAGGCCGGGGCTGAGGGGGACAGGGCTGAGGCCGGGGCTGAGGGGGTCAGGGCTGAGGTCGGGGCTGAGGGGGACAGGGCTGAGGCCGGGGCTAAGGGGGACAGGGCTGAGGCCGGGGCTGAGGGGGACAGGGCTGAGGCCGGGGCTGAGGGGGACAGGGCTGAGGCTGGGGCTGAGGGAGACAGGGCTGAGGCTGGGCCTGAGGGGGACAGGGCTGAGGCTGGGGCTGAGGGGGACAGGGCTGAGGGGGACAGGGCTGAGGCTGGGGCTGAGGGGGACAGGGCTGAGGCTGGGGCTAAGGGGGACAGGGCTGAGGCCGGGGCTGAGGGGGACAGGGCTGAGGCCGGGGCTGAGGGGGACAGGGCTGAGGCCGGGGCTGAGGCTGGGGCTGAGGGAGACAGGGCTGAGGCTGGGCCTGAGGGGGACAGGGCTGAGGCTGGGGCTGAGGGGGACAGGGCTGAGGCTGGGGCTGCAGCAGAGATGGACAGGTTGTATGGCCCTGTGGGGAGAAAGAAACACCTTGCTACCCTCCTTCACCGTGAAGGCCAGCACAGCCAGCACATTACCCGCTCCACTGCCCCTCTTAAAACACAAGCCCTAAGGTGACAGGCCCTCACACATACACAGACAGTCCTGCCCCAAAGAGAGAAAGAGAGAACACAACCAACATCACAGCCAGTCAAGCCCAGTAGGGTTGTTGTCCATATCATGACACATATTATCACTCAGTCACAAGTTAACATTCTGAAATAATACAGCTTTGGTGCACCCAAAGGGTTTGAGTACAAAGGGTTTGAATACAAAGGGTTTGAGTACAAAGGGTTTGAGTACATAGGGTTTGAGTACAAAGGGTTTGTGTACAAAGGGTTTGAGTACATAGGGCTGTTATGGATGAAGCTGGTCAAGCTATATAGGTTTTTTGCGTTATTGTAATTGTCAATCATGAGGAAGGACAAATAAATGTATGTGAGTTAACTCCACTAATATATTACTCATTCCCTTCATGCATCTATGTGCATGTGTTATTTAAAAGTTACTACAAAGTGATTATGTTTAAGAATCAAACCTGTATGGTTAATTGAAATGTGATTGCATACCTGTTATTGTCCTATCATGTTTCCTGACCAGAGTTTTACAGGCAAACGAGAGTGTGTTTGAGAGCGCAATGTTTAAACTGTGGGTCATGCCAACCTTGATTGTCAGGTTGAGAGGGGGATAATTGGTGAACATTGAAATGCATATAGAGAGGAAGAGGTGAAGTGAGAGGGATAACTGGGCCCAGAATCTGTCTTCTCCAGCAGATGGAGTTTTTCTTTTTTTTTCACTCACCAAGCGAGGGGTGGTATGGAGGTCTGGAGGCCAATGATATGGTTTGGAGGTCAATGAGAGAGAGTCGAATTTGGTTAACAGAACCTTGTCGTGTCTTTGGCTATGCCGGATTAATTGATATGACATGCTATTCTATAAAATAATTTCTCCGTAATTAATTTCACCTGATTGAGCTAATCATGTAAATGTAATTAACTAGAGAGTCGGGCACCACGAAATAATATTTATAGAGCTGTTATCTTCCGAATAAACTCTTAAAGACCTAGTCATATTTTACATCAATAGCAGTCAATATCAATCGTCATTTTAATTCAGTCTGATCTGAAGGTTGTAAATTCTTTTATCTGCATGAAGTTGAATCAGCAATACAAAATTGGGTTTAATTATTTATTTACTAAATACCTAACTAATCATACAGAATTACACATACACCCAATTGATCATAACTTGATTACAAATGACTTCATAAAGGAAAAAGTCCCTAGCGGGCGGAACAGATATGACAGCTGGTTACACAAAAGAAAAGGGCTGGGTTTGAGTGAAAGAGCGGGAAGACTGAGGAACAAAGGGAAGAAGCTGGGCTATCGTAAATACAGTATCTTATGCATTCTAAATTACCGGCCATTTGGAAAAGGAAAATGCAATAAATATTTACTCTGAGCTGCACTTCAGTAGGTTGGTGGTAGATGGAAGACCGTGTTGCCAAACCGAGTCCTCTGTCCTTTGAAGAATGTCTCTGGTGGTCAATTGGATAAGTTGTAGTAACGTCGTTGTGTGATAGACGGGATACTCTGTCTGTTCCTTCCTAACCCTCGTTTGCAGCAGCTGTTGCTAACTCAACGGCTAGCAGGTATCACTTCTGTCGTGAATAAGAGTTCAAAGTCATACCATTCTCAACCAAAGCTCCAGCTGATGTTGGCTTCGTTCTCTAGTTATTATCTGAACCATTCTGACATAGGACCGTCGTCCTCACATCATCGGAACAGGAAGTTATGTTGTCGTCAAGGGCTTATATAGGAAGGGAGAGGAGGGCGTGTTTGAAAAGTTTTATAGCCCATGTCCCTTCACAGGGGCGGGCCACTGATTGAGCAGCCCTATCTTATGAAAATCCACATTTCTAATTTTGGAAGCTAAAATTCATCCCATCACAAATAATTTCATATTCAAACATTTAAATTGAACAACAATTCCATGTGATTCCGGTAACTTTATGTCATCTTATCATTGATGAGAATGTCTCAGATGACAACCAAACTGACATCATATTCATTATTAAGTACCACCGCATATGTTCAATTATTCGGATTACCAGAATATAGTTCATTTCCCCCCACCTACTGATGTTCCCAGAATCTCTATGTTAACCAAGGGGTTTGCAAATGTAACATCAGTAGGGTGAGAGAGGAAAAAGGGGGGAAGAGGTATTTATGACTGCCATAAACCTATCCCCCAGGCCAACGTAATGATGGCTTATTTGCTATGTGTCTTTTTTGATAGAATAGAAGTTTCAGAATGCTTAGGTTGTTACAAGTGTACTGATATGAGCAGCACATGTGACATCCCGGCAACTTTGATAAAAACACTTGATATCGGAGTTGTGCCTGTTGTCACGCACATCTGCCCTCTCAATGGCTAGAATGGTTGCACCTGATCTTTGCCTATTCCTGACAGCCTTCCATTTTTGAAGACACTTATTTTCATCGTTAGAGAAGCCAATGGAGTATCTGGTCAATATAATGGATAATCTGTGATATAATGGAATGTTCCATGGTGAAATACATTGTGGGTAATTGTGTTTAAACCGCTTATTTCCTGTGCCCATAAAGGGGATTTTTTTTTTAATATATATTTTTTTATTTCACCTTTATTTAACCAGGTAGGCTAGTTGAGAACAAGTTCTCATTTGCAACTGCGACCTGGCCAAGATAAAGCATAGCAGTGTGAACAGACAACACAGCGTTACACATGGAGTAAACAATTAACAAGTCAATAACACAGTAGAAAAAAAGGGGCAGTCTATATACAATGTGTGCAAAAGGCATGAGGAGGTAGGCGAATAATTACAATTTTGCAGATTAACACTGGAGTGATAAATGATCAGATGGTCATGTACAGGTAGAGATATTGGTGTGCAAAAGAGCAGAAAAGTAAATAAATAAAAACAGTATAAAAACAGTATGGGAATGAGGTAGGTGAAAATCGGTGGGCTATTTACCAATAGACTATGTACAGCTGCAGCAATTGGTTAGCTGCTCAGATAGCTGATGTTTGAAGTTGGTGAGGGAGATAAAAGTCTCCAACTTCAGCAATTTTTGCAGTTCGTTCCAGTCACAGGCAGCAGAGTACTGGAACGAAAGGCGGCCAAATGAGGTGTTGGCTTTAGGGATGATCAGTGAGATACACCTGCTGGAGCGCGTGCTACGGATGGGTGTTGCCATCGTGACCAGTGAACTGAGATAAGGCGGAGCTTTACCTAGCATGGACTTGTAGATGACCTGGAGCCAGTGGGTCTGGCGACGAGTATGTAGCGAGGGCCAGCCGACTAGAGCATACAAGTCGCAGTGGTGGGTGGTATAAGGTGCTTTAGTGACAAAACGGATGGCACTGTGATAGACTGCATCCAGTTTGCTGAGTAGAGTGTTGGAAGCCATTTTGTAGATGACATCGCCGAAGTCGAGGATCGGTAGGATAGTCAGTTTTACTAGGGTAAGCTTGGCGGCGTGAGTGAAGGAGGCTTTGTTGCGGAATAGAAAGCCGACTCTTGATTTGATTTTCGATTGGAGATGTTTGATATGAGTCTGGAAGGAGAGTTTGCAGTCTAGCCAGACACCTAGGTACTTATAGATGTCCACATATTCAAGGTCGGAACCATCCAGGGTGGTGATGCTAGTCGGGCATGCGGGTGCAGGCAACGATCGGTTGAAAAGCATGCATTTGGTTTTACTAGCGTTTAAGAGCAGTTGGAGGCCACGGAAAGAGTGCTGTATGGCATTGAAGCTCGTTTGGATGTTAGATAGCACAGTGTCCAATGACGGGCCGAAAGTATATAGAATGGTGTCGTCTGCGTAGAGGTGGATCAGGGAATCGCCCGCAGCAAGAGCAACATCATTGATATATACAGAGAAAAGAGTCGGCCCGAGAATTGAACCCTGTGGCACCCCCATAGAGACTGCCAGAGGACCGGACAGCATGCCCTCCGATTTGACACACTGAACTCTGTCTGCAAAGTAATTGGTGAACCAGGCAAGGCAGTCATCCGAAAAACCGAGGCTACTGAGTCTGCCGATAAGAATATGGTGATTGACAGAGTCGAAAGCCTTGGCAAGGTCGATGAAGACGGCTGCACAGTACTGTCTTTTATCGATGGCGGAATGTTGGTCTATACTGGGCCAAGTTCAGTTGCCAAACATTGTTGTGCATTGCAGATAGAAATGCCATGAATAGAGACAACATGATTCCTTATTCTACATGCCGGAAAGGCATGTTTGGTCTACATGACATATTTCTATCTGAACGTTCCAAAAATGTGCGTCCTGCTGAATGTGCCCCTGGTGCTACTTATGCTAATTGCTATTAGGCGTTTTTGAGGCAGCAGTTAGGCCAGTTCTCTGACTTGATGATCGCTGTCCAGTTTATTATGTTCAACTTCCGGTTTATTATTTTGTAAATATTGAAAGTACTTTTGACACCTATTTTTAATTCTCCCCTTTGGCAAGAAAATGTACCATCATTATCTGCCTCCTCACTGCAACATTCACTGCAACATCCACCACGACAACCTACCTCACAATGACCTTAGTGCCTTGATAGAGAGTGTGAGTCCACACTTTACTAATGGGGATGGAAACTAAGTGCCATTTTTTACACCAATTCATATTCACTCTACAGGTGAAGAGCGATAGAGAGAGAGAGATAGAACGTGCCTTGGGGGAATATTCTCATAAACTGATCTAAGTTAGTCATGCTCTTCATCAAAGATGATCACATGACCATTGGGGTCTGGAGGAAACACGTTATTAAGTCAGAATAAACCTGCCCAATGACAGACAACACAAAAAACACCTCTTCATATAACTGTCTTTTATCTCCTACAGAGATAGCCTACAGATCACTATGAAGTGGGTTTTGTTATGCTGCTCATGTAGAGTCCACCTCACATTTCTATAGAAAGTGTCTCTAGAGTGTAATGGTTGTTCTGGCAGAGGTCCATCAGCCTACAATACAGTACACAGTACATGGTGCATGTTATCCTCTAGCCCTACTGTATTGTACTAGATACTGTACCATTGTCCATAAAATACCGACCCTCTGAATTGCATTGAAAAGGGACTTTTGTTTCAGTTATGTACAGTGGCTCAAAGTATCATAATCCTGCCATTCCAACTGGCTGCTTTTTCATCAGCCCCAAACAAAACTAAGGGTGTAATCATAATGATACATAAGAAACTCATAATAAATCACCATCCTTGGTAAAGGTTAAGACCAAGAAGGCAGCATCACTTTCCTTAAATGTATCAATAATGGAGAAAAAAAAATGCCATCATTAATGTGTATGCTCCAAATTCATATTATACTTTGTTTTTTGATTCTCTGAAGAGCATTTTGTTAGAATTAACTGAATTCCAACTGGTTATTGGGACAGACATGAATGCCATTCTGGACATGCGGGACAAATCTAATAAGACCAACTATAATCCACAGGCAACCAAGTCTCTCCAACATATACTCACTGATTACAATCTCATTGATGCCTGGCAAACTCATAACCGTAAAGCAAACAGGCACAAAACATTCTCCCGAATCGATTTTGTACTATTATCTACTCTATTTTCTTCAATCAAGAAAATAGAAAATCAACATGTGAGCCTATCTGATCATCATGCTTACTACTGCCAGATGCACATTTCACAATCTTCTAAAAGAGCCACAAGATGGAGCTTTAAGGTTACCTTACTACAAAATCCTACTTTCTGTGAACATTTTGAAAATGAATGAACATTTTGAAATTGAATTAATTCATAGTGATTAACAAAAATTCAGTCGATGATCCTCAGATTTTATGTGACCTCATCAGAGGTTTTATTAAAAACAATGCAACTGCATTTGCATCTGGCCTCAAAAAAATTCAATTGAAGAAGATATCCAAATTGGAAAAGTTCTTAATGATGTTAGAGCAGCATTTCCCAAACTCGGTCCTGGGGACCCCAAGGGGTGCATGTTTTAGTTTTTGCCCTAGTACTACACAGCTGATTCAAATAATCAAACCTTTATGATGAGTTCACTATTTGAATCAGCTGTGTAGTGCTAGTGCAAAAACCGAAACCTTGGGGTCCCCAGGACCGAGTTTTGGAAATGCTGCATTTGTAAGGACAGAGGCTGGAAACGAGAAGCAGCAAAGGACAGGAACAGAATACAGACAGTGTCTGGACAGGGGAAAACAAAACAACAATAACGCTGACACGGGAAACCAAGGGAGGAACAGACAGATATAGGTGGGGCAATCAAAAAGGTGAAGGAGTCCAGGTGAGTTCAATGAGCGCTGATGCGCGTAATGATGATGACAGGTGTGCGTAATGAAGGGCAGCCTGGCGCCCTCGAGCACCAGAGTGGGCATGACAGCATTAGAGCATTCTCAACAAACACTTTTTTAAGACCAAGGAGTGACTACTCTCTCCAAAGTCAAGACAAAACTAAATCTATTGATAAGACAGAGAGCAGAATTTGCCATCCATTGAGTTAGACTCAACCAGTACTTCCATGGTAATCGACCCAGTCATCTTCTGGCTAACAAGCTTCACAGTAATGATCAATTAGCGGATATTGCAACAATTGAATCTGACTTAGGTGAATTACAGTCAGAACCCAAATTAAACAACCAAGGATTATCCTGTTTCTATAAAGAATTGTATACCTCTGATTGTAAATCCACACCAAACCAGGTTAAGTTATTTTTAAAAGATATAAAAAGTAGCTGTATTGTATTAGTATTAGTATTGTAGCTGGAAAAGGCAGATTTTTAATGAAATATCTACATAGGGGTACAGAGGCCCATTATCAGCAACCATCACTCCTGTGTTCCAATATGCACGTTGTGTTAGTTAATCCAAGTTTATCATTTTAAAAGACTAATTGATCATTAGAAAACCCTTTTTCAATTATGTTAGCACAGCTGAAAACTGTTGTTCTGATTAAAGAAGCAATAAGACTGGCCTTCTTTAGACTAGTTGAGTATCTGGAGCATCAGCATTTGTGGGTTCGATTACAGATTCAAAATGGCCAGAAACAAAGAACTTTCTTCTGAAACTCGCCAGTCTATTCTTGTTCTGAGAAATGAAGGCTGTTCCATGCAAGAAATTGCCAAGAAACTGAAGATCTCGTACAACGCTGTGTACTACTCTAGCAGCTCCGGACCGGCGGGAGACTATAGCAGCTCCGGACGGGCGGGAGTCTCTAGCAGCTCCGGACAGGCGGGAGACTCTAGCAGCTCCGGACAGGCGGGAGACTCTAGCAGCTCCGGACAGGCGGGAGACTCTAGCAGCTCCGGACAGGCGGGAGACTCTAGCAGCTCCGGACAGACGGGAGACTCTAGCAGCTCAGGACAGGCGGGAGACTCTAGCAGCTAAGGACAGGCGGGAGACTCTAGCAGCTCCGGACAGGCGGGAGACTCTAGCAGCTCTGGACAGGCGGGAGACTCTAGCAGTTCTGGACAGACGGGCGACTCTAGCATCTCTGGACAGGCGGGAGACTCTAGCAGCTCTGGAGAGGCGGGAGACTCTAGCAGCTCTGGACAGGCCGGAGGCTCTAGCAGCTCTGAACAGACGGGAGAATCTAGCGGCGCTGGAGAGGAGGAAGGCTCTAGCAGCGCTGGACAGGCGGGAGCACCTGTAGACAAAGAACAGAGAGACAGCCTGGTGCGGGGAGCTGCCTCCGGAGGGCTGGTGCGTGGAGGTGGCACTGGATGGACCGGACCGTGAAGGCGTACTGGAGATCTTGAGAGCAGGGCTGGCACCATCCGCCCTGGCTGGATCATCACCCTAGCCCGGCAGGTGTGGGGAGCTAGGATGCAGCGCACCGGGCTAAGCACGCGTACTGGGGACACCGTGCGTTCCATCGCATGACACGGTGCCTGACCAGTACAACGCCCGCCACGGTTAGCACTGCTAGGAGCACTGTAGCACTGAGCTGATACAGGACATGCAGGGCTAGGGAGGTGCACAGGAGGCCTGGTGCGTGAGGCTGGCACCGTCTTAACCAGACGGCTAGCACGCACCTCAGGATGAGTGCCGTGCATACTGCGCCAAACCAACAGCTCTCTCTCCTCACTCTCCTCCAATTTCATCAACAACTCCTCGAATGTCTCATAATCTCCCCTCCATTCACTCTCCTCCAATCTGTCCAACAACTCCTCGACAATCTCAGACTCAACTTCAGCCCCTCAACTTCGCAGACTGCTCCATTACCGCCCTGACCGGCTCTGGTTTCCTCCTTGGCTTCTTACGGAAAACAGGGGGAGTTGGCTCAGGTCTGACTCCTGACTCTGCCACACTCCCCCCCCCCCCCCCCCCCCCCCCAATACATTTTTGGGGCTGCCTCTCGGGCTTCCAGCCGCTCTGCCGTGCCAGCTCCTCGTAATGCCGCCTCTCTACTTTCGCTGCTTCCAGCTCTGCTTTGGGACGGCGATATTCCCCTGGCTCTGCCCAGGGTCCTTTTCCGTCCAACTCGTCCTCCCATGTCCATGAGTCTTGTGATGCTGGCCGCTGCTGCTGCTGCTTCTCCTGCTGCACTTTGGGGCGGAGATATTCCCCTGGCTTTGCACAGGGTCCTCTCCCGTCTAGGATTTCCTCCCACGTCCAGGAGTCTTGTGTCTTTGGCCGCTGTTGCTGCTGCCCGTTACCACGCCGCTTGGTCCTTGTTTGAAACCCAGGCACGCACCTCAGGATGAGTGCCGTGCATACTGCGCCAAACCAACAGCTCTCTCTCCTCACTCTCCTCCAATTTCATCAACAACTCCTCGAATGTCTCATAATCTCCCCTCCATTCACTCTCCTCCAATCTGTCCAACATCCGACGTGGACCCCACTCCACCATAGTCTTAGTCCGCACCTTTGGGGGGGTACTGTCATACCCTGACCTTAGAATTCTATGTTTTCCTTGTTATTTTGGTTAGGTCACGGTGTGACATGGTTGATGTATGTGTTTTTGAATTGTCTAGGGGTTTTGTATGTTTATGGGGCTGCCACCTTTGTACGTAAATTGTATGTCTATGGTTGCCTAGATTGGTTCTCAATTAGAGGCAGCTGTCTATCGTTGTCTCTGATTGGGAACCATATTTAGGCAGCCATATTCTGTGGGTACTTTGTGGGTGATTATCTATGTCTATGTTAGTCGCTTGTGTCAGCACAGTTTTCTTATTATAGCTTCACGGTCGTTATTCATCTATTGTTTTGGTTCAGTTTACTTCATGTTCTTTCTTCAATAAAGAAGAATGTATACTAACCACGCTGCGTTTTGGTCCTCACCTTCTACTCCATACGACGATCGTGACAGTATGTATGTATGTGTATGTATATATGTATACATGTATGTATGTGTATATATATATATATATATATATATATATATATACAGTACCAGACAAAGTTTGGACACACCTACTCATTCTGCAGTGGTACGCCATCCCATCTGGTTTTCTCTTAGTGGGACTATCATTTTTTTTCAACAGGACAATGACCCAACACACCTCCAGGCTGTGTAAGGGCTATTTGACCAAGAAGGAGAGTGATGGAGTGCTGCATCAGATGACCTGGCCTCCACAATCACCCGACCTCAACCCAATTGAGATGGTTTGGGATGAGTTAAAGCGCAGAGTGAAGGAAAAGCAGCCAAGTGCACAGCATTTGTGGGAACTCCTTCAAGACTGTTTGAAAATCATTCCAGGTGAAGCAGGTTGAGAGAATGCCAAGAGTGTGCAAAGCTGTCATCAAGACAAAGGGTGGCTACTTTGAAGAATCTAAAATATATTTAGATTTGTTTAACACTTTTTTGGATACTACATGATTCCATATGTGTTATTTCATAATTTTCATGTCTTCACTATTATTCTACAACGTAGAAAATGGTTTTAAAAAATAAATTAAAACTCTTGAATGAGTAGGTGTGTCCAAACTCTTGTACAATCCTGCAGTTCCTTACAATGAGAGAAATATAGTTGTTCACTGCATTTCCCTTATCTCCCATTACAGTCAGGTACTAACTGTATGAGTTGTGCAGAGTTACTGGCCACAGCTAGTGACGAGTGTAAGCATTGATGAGACACGGCGTACTGGACAGACAGGAATAAATGAGTGACTGGTTTATGATGCACTACCTCCATTTGTGTTATCACTTTAAACCTGTATGCCAACTTCTGATCAAGCAGATGTGACTTTTCAATGAATCGGTTATCTTAATCTGACTCTGTGCGTGAATTGAGAGAGCAGAGACAAGGAATGTTGCAGTGGCAGAGGTGTTTCAACCTGCTGTTTGACTGCTACTCCCTGACCAATGGCGCCCCCTGTGGAGAATACTGGAATTGTTATCAGATGGTGTATGTTATATAGCTGGAGGTTCAGCACTGCACTGCACCACAGAGCAAACCCAGAGCACAGCTCCAGTAAAGACCACCGCTCAACCCAGACAGCAAAATACATACACAACGCCTCCTATATGCAAACAAACACACAAAGTACTACTAATCAAACACTGTAAAGGTAGTACAATATTATGACATCTGAGCCAACACAACACGGCAGGACAGTGGTCTATTAGTATTATCTGCAGCAACGTCTGACTCTGGCACCCCTCCGTTTGCATCAACAGTGACAAACCTGCATCATAGATTTATAGATCAAAATACGAGAACAGCCAGCTACTTTTTTTGTTCAATTTCTTGAAAATTAGTAAACTAGACATTCAGTTCCTTTTTTAAAAGCATCTGTGACATTTGTCTGTTTCATGGCGAAGCATAAAGCCCTAGTTCTCAGGCTCAGAGCCTTGGGCAGCCTGGTCCTGACAACCATAATCAAGAACGAGGGGACTCGTCACCAAGCTCGGGACCCTGGGACCGAACACCTCTCTTTGCAACTGGATCCTGGACTTCTTGACGGGCCGACCCCAGCTGGTAAGAGTAGGACACAACACCTCCACCAAGCTGACCCTCATCACAGTGCCCCCCCCCCCCCAGGGCTGTACTCCCTGTTCATCCACGAATGTGTGGACACGCACGACTCTAATATATCATGAAGTTTGCTGAAGACAAGACGGTGGTAGGCCTGATCACCAACGGCGATGAAACAGCATACAGGGAGGAAGTCAGAGACCTGGAAGTGTGGTGCCATTACAAAAACCTCTCCCTCAATGTCACAAAGATCAATGAGTTGATCGTGGAGTACAGGAAACAGGGGGGGGTGCACACCCCCATCCAAATCGACAGTGCCACAGGAGAGAGGGTCAAGAGCTTCAAGATCCTGGGTGTCCACATTACCGGGGACTTAACATGGTCTTCTCACACCATCCTCAGGAGCCTGAAACGATTTGGCATGACCCCTCAGATCCTGCACCATCGAGGTCATCCTGCTATGGAAACGTTTGGTATGGAAACTGCACCGCCGTTGACCGGAAGGCCCTACAGATTGTGATGCGGACATCCCAGCGCATCACTGGGGGAGAGCTCCCAGCCATCCAGGACGTATATGCCAGGCGGTGTCTGAGAAAGGCCCAAAAATGGCCAATGACACCAGCCTCCCGAGACATGCACTGTTCTCCATTCTCCCATCCGGCAGATGGTACCGGTACATCAATGATCAGACCAAAAGATTCCTAAACAGCTTCTATCTCCTGGACATAAAATGTTTAAATGGCTAACAAGTACTGTCCCCCTCTCACAATTTACGCTGCTGCTAAAATGATTACTGATTAGATGTATTACTACCACTAAGCTGCTGTCCATTGATTATTGACTGCCATTACCATTAGTATCTATCTATTTATCCTGCTATTGGTCACTATCACTCCTGTTTACATGTATATATTACCATTAGTATATTACTATAAGTATTTATGTATTCCTACTACCAGTCTCTTTTCAGTCCTGTTTACATGTATATCCACCAATTATGTCTATACTGTCCCTCTGGCACACTCACACTCTTACACACTCACACTGACACACTCGCCCCCACACACACCCCTCCCGTCCACTTCTGCTGCTGCCATACTATTATTATTATTATTATTCATGCTGCTACCATTCACTTTCTCCTAATCCCTGCCTACATGTATATATCTACCACAAATACTCCAGTATCGTTGCACATGGTACATTTGGTACTGGCACTGACCCTGTATATAGCTTCCTCTCTTTTTTCTTATTTCTCGTGTTTCTTGTTTTTGTTTGTTTTTATACTATTTTGATATTAAATTATGCACTGTTGGGTAGGGCTTCCAAGTTAAGCATTTCACTGTACTTGTGCATGTGACAAATCAGATGTGAAACTTGGGAATGCCATATGGTGGATAACAAACCAAGGGCAGGGACACACATCCACACTATCACATGGCCCTGAGACGTTGAAGGGCCGATCAGTCACTCACACTGCAGTGTGTGTGTGTGTATCTGTGTGTGTGTGTGTGTGTGTGTGTGTGTGTGTGTGTGTGTGTGTGTGTGTGTGTGTGTGTGTGTGTGTGTGTGTGTGTGTGTGTGTGTGTGTGTGTGTGTGTGTGTGTGTGTTTGTGCGTGTGTGCGTGCGTGCGTGCGTGCGTGCGTGCGTGTGTGTGTGTGTGTGTGTGTGTGTGTGTGTGTTTGTGCGTGCGTGTGTCTGTGTGTTCTATTGTGTTATTGACTGTACGTTTCTTTATGTGTAACTCTGTGTTGCTGTTTTGGTCTCACTGCTTTACTTTATCTTGGTCAGGTCGCAGTTGTAAATGAGAACTTGTTCTCAACTGGCCTACCTGGTTAAATAAAGGTGTTCTCAACTAGCCTACCTGGTTAAATAAAGGTGTTCTCAACTGGCCTACCTGGTTAAATAAAGGTGTTCTCAACTGGCCTACCTGGTTAAATAAAGGTGTTCTCAACTGGCCTACCTGGTTAAATAAAGGTGTTCTCAACTGGCCTACCTGGTTAAATAAAGGTGTTCTCAACTGGCCTACCTGGTTAAATAAAGGTGTTCTCAACTGGCCTACCTGGTTAAATAAAGGTGTTCTCAACTAGCCTACCTGGTTAAATAAAGGTGTTCTCAACTAGCCTACCTGGTTAAATAAAGGTGTTCTCAACTAGCCTACCTGGTTAAATAAAGGTGTTCTCAACTGGCCTACCTGGTTAAATAAAGGTGTTCTCAACTAGCCTACCTGGTTAAATAAAGGTGTTCTCAACTGGCCTACCTGGTTAAATAAAGGTGTTCTCAACTGGCCTACCTGGTTAAATAAAGGTGTTCTCAACTGGCCTACCTGGTTAAATAAAGGTGTTCTCAACTAGCCTACCTGATTAAATAAAGGTGTTCTCAACTGGCCTACCTGGTTAAATAAAGGTGTTCTCAACTGGCCTACCTGGTTAAATAAAGGTGTTCTCAACTAGCCTACCTGATTAAATAAAGGTGTTCTCAACTAGCCTACCTGATTAAATAAAGGTGTTCTCAACTGGCCTACCTGGTTAAATAAAGGTGTTCTCAACTGGCCTACCTGGTTAAATAAAGGTGTTCTCAACTAGCCTACCTGATTAAATAAAGGTGTTCTCAACTGGCCTACCTGGTTAAATAAAGGTGTTCTCAACTGGCCTACCTGGTTAAATAAAGGTGTTCTCAACTAGCCTACCTGATTAAATAAAGGTGTTCTCAACTGGCCTACCTGGTTAAATAAAGGTGTTCTCAACTGGCCTACCTGGTTAAATAAAGGTGTTCTCAACTAGCCTACCTGATTAAATAAAGGTGTTCTCAACTGGCCTACCTGGTTAAATAAAGGTGTTCTCAACTGGCCTACCTGGTTAAATAAAGGTGAAATAAAAATACAAATAAAATCAAGTGTGTGCTGACCGGTGGCCGGCGTGGGCAGGCCTGAGGGGGTTATGTTAACCATGGGGTCAGTGATGGGCATCGGCCGGGTCACAGTAGCTGGGAATGACAACAGAGAGGATAATCTAGTGACATATTTGAGCTCTGATTCTAGAAGTGGTCCTAGTACATGACACAGGGATAAAAGCAGAGCTGATATTGATACAGATAGTGGCGTACTACTGACACCTAGTGGTAGTGCATCACATGGCTTTAGCTATTTTACCGTAAGCTGTCTTATCTGAGGTGGTAGCAGACTGGTTGTGTTGTTGGCCTCAGAGACTTTCTAACACTTTACTGTCAACAAGGCAGAGAGGCATGTTCTGGCTGAAAGCAGAAAGGTAGTTCCTTTAACAAACAAAGGCATCACACTGGTTCTGAACAACTGCATCACACACAGGAGCCTAACCTTTTGCCATGTTTCTCCATATTAACACTGGAGTGCTTTACAGTGGAAAAGGTAAAGGGCACAGCTCCCTTGGCGGTGTTGAAGAGACTGTGTTAGTGCAGCTGTGGTCCACTCTGAGGTCCTACTTCCTGGCTGAAGAGCAGGGGGTGTGAGAGTGATTAAAGGACCGGGGACAGTAGAGGGGGGACAGGGGGGACAGGGGGTGAGAGTCTGGGTCTGGGTAAGGAGGGTGAGAGGGGGTGAGAGTCTGGGTCTGGGTAAGGATGAAGAGACTTACTATCTCAAAGCACAGTTGGGCGTGGCCAGAGGCGTCCAGAGGATGTCAAAGGGTGTTTTTCTTTCTGAGCTTCCTTCTCCCCATATCAAAAAATATTCAATTTTCTCTTGTACCAACCACCTCCATCCATTCCCATCAGGTGGTCATCCTTAACCCTCTAACACCTACTCCCCTTCCTCTACAACATGGTCAGAACTTCCATGGTCCACTGCCCAAACTGATGTCTTTGATTAACAAATCTTTTCATAGGTCCGATATTTTGATAAATAGAAATGACAACTACTGTCTGTGTTACAAAACTGATATAAAGTCTACTTCATGATCCATGTGGAATACATGGATACATATTTCATGAGTACTGTAATTTCAAGAATTTTACAGCTGTTACAAGAATATGCAGTAAAGCTTCAAGCAAGCCCTCAACACACATTTTCTGTGACCAGTAAGAGAGAGTATTTATTTGCCTTGTGTTATCCAAGCCTTCATAACACTATTAATAACACACACACAAAATACCGTCTGACGCCCCGTGTTCTCACTCTAGCCCAATCTATTCCTTAAGATGGGCCAGCCAGCCTCTCTCCACCTGTTTCTCTTTCTTCATTTCTAATCCGGTGTCCCTTAATAAAATCGCTGTGACATTCCCTACTCCACCCCCTGCAAATCCCCCCCTTCACTGAAAAACAACTACAAAACAAAAGTAAAGCTTTCATTCCGACTGCTCACATTGATGAGGGAGTGTCCTGTCAAAGACCTGCGATGAAATTAGGACTGGAACATATAGACACACACACACACACACACACACACATACAAACAACACCGAAGTAGCAGGTGCTCCTGGTTAAACCTTAATTACATGATTTCTGATTTCTTTGATTGATATGTTAATGACTATGTCATTAATGCAAAATAAGAAATACCAGCAGCTCTGTTAATTAATGGATTTATTTGATTAGATATCTTGCTGCATATTTATGCATGTTTTTATTCAGTGGTGCACTGGGTGGAATGGAGATGCACTGGTTGTTTGTGTTGTCACAATGTTGTTACCCCACAGAGATGCACTGACTGTGGAGCTGAGGTGAAGTGGGACACGCCTGAACACAAGCACACACAGATGGACAGACCGAAATCATTACTTTATCTTTGACTAGAGACCAACAAAACAGTTGAAATTAAGACAATATTTTATTTTACCAGAAGGTGGCAATCTAGAGCTTCTTTCCACAGTCCAAAAGCACATCATCAGGCAGCAACCGCTTGCTTGACGACTCAAACTGAATTCTCCACTGCTCTATGTTCGCTGCGGAGAAGAAACGAAACATCCGTAGGCGTGGCGTAGCGTTTGATCGGAGCAAGAAGTTTTGGTAGCCAGGCTAAGCAACTGCAGCACCATTGTCTAACTTTTCAAACTTTGTAATGCAGTCGCATGTGCAGCTGCACAATCCCTTGCTACAGGGTCTGAACGGCATAGCAGCATAACCCCATCTCCACTGCCTGCTAGAGATCATGGAACAACTGTCGTTGTAACTTATCATCTACTACCCAGGCCCATTACACCCTCATCTCACTGGAGAGGGCTGTCCATACATGGCTACAGAGGAGATCTGCTGTGTGTCCACAACACAGAATCCATGCTGTAGTTGGCCACCCAATATATATACCAGAGGAGGCTGGTGGGAGGAGCTACAGGAGGACGGGCTCATTGTAATGGCTGAAATGGATTCAATGGAAAAGAATCAAACATGGTTTTCATATGTTTGATACCATTCCATTAATTCCATTTCAGTCTTCACAATGAGCCCATAATCATATAGCTCCTCCCACTAGTCTGATATATACTATATATAAATATTGACAGACAGACTGGAACAGACAGACAGACTGGAACAGACAGACAGACTGGAACAGACAGACAGACCAAAATATATGTCTTATCAATATGCTAAACGATGCTCATCAATGGCTTTGATAACTGCTCATTTTCATTCATGAAACTAAGTGAAATGTGATGTAAAAGAGCTAAGTCGGCATTTCCTGCTGTCCCAGTCATCATGAAATATACCGCTGATGCAGCCAGTAATTGATGAAGCAGAGATGTCATGTTTGAGGCGAGTGCCACTAGTGCGACAACAGCCACCAGCTCTGGCAGCGCTGTGCACAAGGTTCCAGTATGAGAAAAGCCCGCAGGTATGTATTACTCCTTAGTCAGCAGTCATTACAAAGGTTCTTAAAAGGAGAGGTAGAAAGAAGAGGATGAGGAAAGAGAGGGACACAAAAACATGTCCTCTCTCAATCCTGTAATTTTGAAGTTACCACTGAGTGGATCGGCAGTGAAATCTTGCTCATTGACACAATACGCTGCAGTGTGAAGACAAAGAGAGAGAGAGAGAGAGAGAGAGAGAGAGAGAGAGAGAGAGAGAGAGAGAGAGAGAGAGAGAGAGAAAGAGAAAAAGAGAAAAAGAGAAAAAGAGAAAGAAAGAAAGACAGAGCGACAGAGAGATAAAAGGAGAGAAAGAAAGAGGTAGAGTACCACACAGACCCATAGGACAGTTCTGCCACAGGACAGTCAGTAAAGCAGGAAGAGGAGTAGGAGAGCATGCAGTGTGTTTACAGTTTCCTCATGTCTGTATGCACAGTACATGTCTGCCAGTGCCACTGTGCACACACTGTAGAAATGCATCAGTACATGTCCATGTGTGCCCCAGCAGCCCTGATCAGAGCTTAGCATGAGAGAGAAAGAAGGGGGGTGTCTCTCTCCCTCCTGCCCCCCTCTCCATCTCTCCCCCTTCCCACTCCCTCCGACCCCCTGTGAGTGGACCCCTTACCTTGCGCTTTTTATCCCGCGATCGGTTCCTCTTCTTGGCCTTCTCCTCCTCCTTCTGCAGGCGCTCCGCCTCGAGCTGGATTTTTAATTCCTTGTTCTTCACGAGATGTTTGGCGGCTTGTGCCATATTTCAGCCTGGTTGAGACGGCTGTCTTGTGGAGATGAAGGTGGTAGAGGCCTGGCGAGGTCCTGGGTTGGGGCTGGGGCTTGGGGGTTGCAGTGCTGGAGGTCCTGGGTTGGGGCTGGGGAGCTGGGAGGCTGCAGTGCTGGAGGTCCTGCCTGCCGCGGGCAGACCCTGACGCTGATGGTGCCGGTGTGTGTTCCTTCGTATGGCCCTGCAGCATCTGAGAGAGCGTGTTCACACTCTGCCTCCTCCTCTTCAGCAGTGCAGCGCAGTCACATAAAAACATAAAAAACACACGTAAAAAAACTGCCTCTCTCTCACTTGCTCACTGTGCTGCTCCCTCCCTCTCCTTCTCTCTGTATTACTGCTCCCCCTCCCTCTCTATCTCATTGCTCCCCTCCCTCCATTGGTACCCATACAGGCTGTCTGGCGCAATGTGTGTGTGTGTTTGTGTGTGTGTGTGTGTGTGTGTGTGTGTGTGTGTGTGTGTGTGTGTGTGTGTGTGTGTGTGTGTGTGTGTGTGTGTGTGTGTGTGTGTGTGTGTGTGTGTGTGTGTGTGTGCGTGCGTGCGTGCGTGTGTGTGCGAGTGTGGTGCTTATGTGTGCAATAACAGACCATTCTATATCACACTCTGAGCTGCAGTAATAACACCAGCAAGCCTGCTACAAGCTCAAGCTTTCTCTCCCGCTCTCTCTTTCTCTCCTTCCCTTGGTCACTCTCTCTTTCTCTCCTTCCCTTGGTCACTCTCTCTTTGTCTCTTCTCTCAATCTCTCTCTCATGTACACTAGAGGGGCACCATATGGACAGCAGGGAGAGAAGCTACTCCTGTGTCATGGTCAAAGTGTGTGTGTGTATATCTAAACATGTGCAGGCGTCAGTCAGTATGTGTGTTTGTTTAGCATGCAGAGAGGGGAACTGACGGAGGTTGCACCTGTTCACTGGTATTGCTACGGTCGTTTTTCGAGCGAACCCTCTGCTCTCACTTTCCAAACCACCCCTCCCCCTCTCTCTTCTCCCTCTCTCTCCTCCCCCTGCAATGCTGCTGATGCAGGCAAAACAGATCCTTTAACATCTCTCTGTCCCTGGCTCTGTTCATCACATGCAGCACACAAATACAGTACACACACACACACATGCACATGCACACACCGATAGGGAGATCTTTCTGTCTTAATTCATTGATCATTTCAGAGCAAATTAACTATTGCAGGAGGGAATGGAGAGAAGGAGAGAGGAAGGGGAGAGAGGTAAGATGTTGGAATTCAATTCAATAGAGGGATTTTTTTTTGCTTCTTTCATTATCTCATACTGCCCTGTTGTATGGACCCCTGGAGGGTAGTGCGACAGTCATTGGCACAAACACATGATTCCATCTCACCAGCATCACTGACATCGTTGACTCTCTCTCTCTCTCTCTCTCTCTCTCTCTCTCTCTCTCTCTCTCGCTCTCTCCCATTCTCTTCTTTCTCTTGCATTCTTCTTCATTCTCCCTCCCTAACTTTCTCACCCTCTACCAAAATGTCTTACCATTACTGCAGAATAATGAATTATGCTGAACCAAATTTGCATACAAGTTTCTTCCTTAGAGAGGAGGAAATTAAGTCCCTCACATGAAAATTAAATTTGTATTCAGTGAATCAAATGACTTTGCCTTGTATCAAGGATGTGTTTTAAGGTCTTTCGAACATTGAACCCTCTCATTGTGTTGCTATATTTCTCCTTCACACTCTACCTGTTCTCACTCTCTCTCTCTCCCTCCCCTCCTCTCTTTCTCCTGCAAAAGCATCCCCTCATCTGATAGTAGCTCACTATTCTGCAGAATCATATAGATGAACAGGTCTGGTGTTATTGCCTTCTGTCTACAGTGCTACTTTAGTTGCCTGTCACACCGTGATCTGTTTAACCTGTCTTTGTACTTGTCTCCACCCCCCTCCAGGTGTCGCCCATCTTACCCATTATCCCCAGTGTATTTATACCTGTGTTCTCTGTTGGTCTGTTGCCAGTTTGTTTTGTCCGTCAAGCCTACAGCGGTTTTCCCCTTGCTCCTGTCTATTTCTAGTTCCTGTTTTCCCGGTTTTGACCATTCTGCCTGCTCTGAGCCTGCCTGCCGTTCTGTACCTTTTGGACTCTGATCTGGATTACTGACCTCTGCCTGCCCTTGACCCATTGTTTTGCCTGCCCCTTGTTCTAGTAATAAACGTTTGTTACTTCGACACTGTCTGCGTCTGGGTCTTCCCTGAAACGTGATACTGCCAATGCAGTGCCCTTGGGGCATCTACATTTTAACAGTCACATAAATCCATTTAGTATGTACCAACACAAATAAATACATTTGTGTGTTTAGGCAGGTCTTAAGAAACATTATGATATTAAGAAAATGTATTTCAAAATAACACAATATAATTTTTTGAGCTTAATTATGTTACTGAGCAACAGGATAAATACAATGAATAGTAACAGCAGCAAATATGGTGATTGTATAAGTGTATGTGTTGTTGTGTGTGAGAGTGTTTGTTTGTGTGTGCAGTGTGTGAGTGTTTGTGTGTGTGTGTAGTGTGTGAGTGTTTGTGTGTGTGTATAAGCTTCACTGTGTGTGTGTGTGCATGTGTGTGTGTTGGGGGGGGGGGGGGTGAGAGTGTCACTGTATGTGTGGGTAGAATCTATGAGTGTGTATATAGTCAGTGGAGGTAGAGTCAGTGCAGATGGGTGTAGGAAGTCAACCCTAGATTAGCTGTTTGTCTGCGGTCTGATTGCTTGGAGGTAGGAGTTGTCCCGGAGCCTGTTGGTTTGAGACCTGATGCTACGGTACCACTTCCCAGACGGTGGCGGGCAGAACAGTCCATGGTTGAAGTCTTTGACCCCCAAAAATTCCTCAGACACTGCCTGGTAGTAGATGGCTGGAGCTCGCCCCCAGTGATGTACTGGGCCATCCACGCCACCCTCTGTAGAGACTTATGACTGAGGGCGGTGCAGTTGCTGTACCATGTGGTGATGTAGCCAGACATAATGTTCTCAATAGTTCATCTGTATAAGTTCCAGACGATCGGAAGGGCCATGCCAAATCTCTTCAGCTGCCCGAGGCGCTGCTCTGTCTTCTTTATGACTGTATCCGTGTGATGGGACGTTAAGTCCTCAGTGATATGTATGTACATATAGGAACTTGACATTTTTTACCCTCTCTGCTGCAGCCCTGTCAATGTGGATGGGAGCATGCTCCCCCCTATTCTTCCTATAGTCCACGATCAGCTCATTAGTTTTGCTGACGTTAAGGGAGAGGTCATTGACCTGGCACCACTCTGCCAGAGCTCAAACCTCCTCAATGTAGGCTTTCTCATAATTGTTGTCGATCAGGCCTTCTGCCATCGTGTCATCAGCAAACTTGATGAGGGTGTTGGTGTCATGTTTGACCACACAGTTGTGGGTGAACAGGGAGTACTGGAGGGGACTAAGCACACACCTTTGGTGGGCCCCCGTGTTGAAAGTCAGCATGGCAGAGGTGTTGTTGCCTACCACCTCAGGTCTGCCCATAAGGAAGTTCAGGTTCCAATTGCAGAGGGTGGTGTTCATTGTGTTACCCTTCTCTCCCATTACAGTCAGGGACTAAAAGTATGAGTAGTGCAGAGTAACTGACCCCATCTAGTGGAGAGTGTAAGCATTGATGAGACAGGGGGTACAGGACAGAGAGGGGTCAGCACTGACAGAGAACAGTACACCAGCCTCAACAGAATAAAAGAGGGACTGGTTAATGAGACACTACCTCCATTTGTGTTATCACTGTATGAAAGGCCCAGCAGAACCTGTGCTCCAAAGGCCAATATGGGATACAGGCCCTTTAAGAGCTGCCAGTGCCCCTGGGATTTAAAAATGTCTGTCATTGCTGGCATTGAACTCCACCTTCTCACCTGTTGTTGGATCCATGCCATCTTACCCAGAAACAATTAATACTTTTATTTCCTTTGAGTGTGTGAAAAGAACCAACCACACACACACACTGAATATAATAAACCTCACCATGAGTGAGACTGAAGAGGATCCCATTCTTAGTGTTCTTTCTTGATTCCATCTAACCATCTAACCGTGGTTCACCTGTTCACCAAGTCAACCTCCTAGCCTAACCAATTTCAATCACTGTAAACCTGTAGGCCAACTTCTGATCAAGCAAATATGATTTTTCAATTAATCTGTTATCTTAATCTGACGACGTGACTGAAAATGTCATTGAAAGAGCAGAAAAAAAGGAATGTTGCAGTGGCAGAAGTGTTTCAACCTGCTGTATGACTGCTACTCCCTGACCAAGGGCGCCCCCTGTGGAGAATACTGGAAGTCTTATCAGATGGTGTATGTTATATAGCTGGAGGTTCAGCACTGCACTGCACCACAGAGCAAACCCAGAGCACAGCTCCAGTAAAGACCACCGCTCAACCCAGACAGCAAAATACATACACAACGCCTCCTATATGCAAACAAACACACAAAGTACTACTAATCAAACACTAAAGGTAGTACAATATTATGACATCTAAGCCAACACACCACGGGACGGTGATCTGTTAGTATTACAGTAGTTGCAGCAACGTCTGAGTCAGGCATCCCTCTGTTTGCGACAGCAATGACAAACCTGCGTCATAGATTTACATATTTAAATACGAGAACGCCAGCATCTTCTTTTTGTTCATATTCTCCATGTCTAGCAAATTAGTAAACTAGATGATTAATACCCATACAGCCCTTCTGACATTTAGTTCCTTTTCAAAAGCATCTCTGACATTTGTCTGTTTCATGGCGGAGCATAAATCCCTAGAGCTCAGGCTCAGAGCTTTGGAGTGTCTCCTCTGGTGAGCCTGTCGGTGCTGGGCTGCCTGGTCCTGACACAGCATCAAGAGAGGGGACTGATTGGGAATGCCATATGGTGGATAACAAACCAAGGGCAGGGAATCACATCCACACTCTCACACAGCCCTGGCACTCAGACATGTAATCTGAAGGGCTGATCAGTCACTAATACTGCAGTGTGTGTGTGTGTGTGTGTGTGTGTGTGTGTGTGTGTGTGTGTGTGTGTGTGTGTGTGTGTGTGTGTGTGTGTGTGTGTGTGTGTGTGTGTGTGTGTGTGTGCAGTCGTGGCCAAAAGTTTTGAGAATGACACAATTATACATTTTCACAAAGTTTGCTGCCTCAGTGTCTTTAGATATTGTTGTCAGATGTTACTGTGGAATACTGAAGTATAATTGCAAGCATTTCATAAGTGTCAAAGGCTTTTATTGACAATTACATGAAGTTGATGCAAAGAGTCAATATTTGCAGTGTTGACCCTTCTTTTTCAAGACCTCTGCAATCCGCCCTGGCATGCTGTCAATTAACTTCTGGCCCACCTGACTGATGGCAGCCCATTCTTGCATAATCAAGGCTTGGAGTTTGTCAGAATTTGTGGGGTTTTGTTTGTCCACCCGCCTCTTGAGGATTGACCACAAATTCTCAATGGGATTAAGGTCTGGGGAGTTTCCTGGCCATTGACCCAAAATATCAATGTTTTGTTCCCCGAGCCACTTAGTTATCACTTTTGCCTTACGGTGCTCCATCATGCTGGAAAAGGCATTGTTCGTCACCAAACTGTTCCTGGATGGTTGGGAGATGTTGCTCTCGAGGATGTGTTAGTACCATTCTTTATTCATGGCTGTGTTCTTAAGCAAAAATAAGAGTGAGCCCACTCCCTTGGTTGGGAAGAAACCCCACACATGAATGGTCAGGATGCTTTACTGTTGGCATGACACAGGACTGATGGTAACGCTCACCTTGTCTTCTCCGGAGAAGCTTTTTTACGGATGCCTGGAAAATTACTTTACCCCAGTCCTCAGCAGTCCAATCCCTGTACTTTTTGGAGAATATCAGTCTGTCCATGATGTTTTTCCTGGAGAGAAGTGGCTTCTTTGCTGCCCTTCTTGACACCAGGCCATCCTCCAAAAGTCTTTGCCTCACTGTGCATGCAGATGCACTCACACCTGCCTGCTGCCATTCCTGAGCAAGCTCTGTACTGGTGGTGCCCCGATCCCGCAGCTGAATCAACTTTAGGAGACGGTCCTGGCGCTTGCTGGACTTTCTTGGGCGCCCTGAAGCCTTCTTCACAACAATTGAACCACTCTCCTTGAAGGTCTTGATGATCCGATAAATGGTTGATTTAGGTGCAATCTTACTGGCAGCAATATCCTTGCCTGTGAAGCCCTTTTTGTGCAAAGCAATGATGACGTCACGTGTTTCCTTGCAGGTAACCGTGTTTGACAGAGGAAGAACAATGATTCCAAGCACCTCCCTCCTTTTGAAGCTTCCAGTCTGTTATTCGAACTCAATCAGCATGACAGAGTGATCTCCAGCCTTGTCTTCGTCAAAACTCACACCTGTGTTAACGAGAGAATCACTGACATGATGTCAGCTGGTCCTTTTGTGGCAGGGCTGAAATGCATTGGAAATGTTTTGAGGGGATTTAGTTCATTTGCATGGCAAAGAGGGACTTCATAACATTCTGGAGTTTATGCAAATTGCCATCATACAAACTGAGGCAGCAGACTTTGTGAAAATTAATGTTTGTGTCATTCTCAAAACTTTTGGCCATGACTGTACGTCAGTGGAGGCTGCTGAGGGGAGGATGGCTCATAATAATGGCTGGAATGGAGTGTAATGGCTGGAATGGAGTGAATGGAATGGTGTTTGATACCATTCCATTCACTCCATTCCTGCCGTTATTATGAGCCGTCCACTGGTGTACACGTTGTATGTGTGTGTGTGTGTGTGTTGACCAGTGGCCAGTGTGGGCAGGCCTGAGGGTGTTATGATAACCATGGGATAAGTGTTGGGTATCGCCGGGTCACACCAACTGGGAATGACAACAGCCTAGGGCAGCTTGGCAACCACCACTGTTCTGTCTCATGCCTCTGATGACTATGGCACCACTACTGCTAAGTGGCGGAGAGAAATCTATATCAAAAGATAAAGGGTTGGGATGTACAGGCTCTTGTTAAAGCCAGGGGTATTCTACTGCTCTTCCCTCGAAACACAACAAGGGTTTACCAATGATATACTGTATATAAACCTTGGATTGCTGATGCTATGTATTGGCCAATGAAATTCTTTGAAGCCACTGGCCAGCCATATTGGCACCCCCCAGAAGAAGCAGTCCTCCATAGGAATGAATTAAATGTTGCAATGACAAAATGACATGTATATAAGTATTTTTAGTTGTTGTAGTGGGGAAAGTAACATTAGAACTTTAAAAAATATATACTTTAAGAAAAAAAAAGAAATAAATCTTTATGTTTAGCTCAAATAATATAGTATGGATTAAGGTATCTGTAATAGAATACACGTGGCAAAAACAAACGTAAACATTAATAAATGCATTTCGATAGCTTCCCAAAAAAATGTACAACGGTGGTTGAGTGCGAAGACGGAGGTGCAGTGGCTTCAAAACAGCGCCCCCTGTCAGTCATCTAGCATACATACAAATAATTGGGTTTAACCCCCGAAGCCTGAGGAAATTGCCCACTATCTTACTATAAACACATGTCCATTCGCTGGTCAAAACAACAGCTTTATGTGTTTTTTGCCTTTGTAAATTGTTTTTTTTACGAAATAAAAATAAGTGTGTTCTACACCCAAGGAATGTGTACAAACAAGCTAAGAAATGTTCAATCAACTGAAACCTCTAACTCAGTGGTACTGAATGAAAAAAAAGACCCAGCTTGGCTTTAGTAAAGAGCTCTAATGGGCAACCTGGTCTCAGACAAAAATGTATTATATTTTACAAAAGCCAAGCCACTCCTTTTAGTATGATATGTTACTTTGCATTAGGTTACATTAAATTGACATACCAACGTAATAGCAGTTGTACAATATAATACAAATTGTAGGACATATAGTATTCTACATCTTGATTGGTTAGTATGATATATTATGTTTGACTGTTTTAGTATGATATATTACGTTCGACTGCTTTAGTATGATATATTATGTTGAACTGCTTTAGTATGATATGCTATGTTTAACTGCTTTAGTATGATATATTACGTTCGACTGCTTTAGTATGATATATTATGTTGAACTGCTTTAGTATGATATATTATGTTTGACTGCTTTAGTATGATATATTATGTTTGACTGTTTTAGTATGATATGCTATGTTTAACTGCTTTAGTATGATATATTACGTTCGACTGCTTTAGTATGATATGCTATGTTTAACTGCTTTAGTATGATATATTATGTTCGACTGCTTTAGTATGATATATTATGTTTGACTGCTTTAGTATGATATATTATGTTTGACTGCTTTAGTATGATATATTATGTTGAACTGCTTTAGTATGATATATTACGTTCGACTGCTTTAGTATGATATATTATGTTGAACTGCTTTAGTATGATATATTATGTTTGACTGCTTTAGTATGATATATTATGTTTGACTGCTTTAGTATGATATATTATGTTTGACTGTTTTAGTATGATATATTATGTTTGACTGCTTTAGTATGATATATTATGTTTGACTGCTTTAGTATGATATATTATGTTTGACTGCTTTAGTATGATATATTATGTTTGACTGCTTTAGTATGATATATTATGTTTGACTGCTTTAGTATGATATATTATGTTGAACTGCTTTAGTATGATATGCTATGTTTGACTGCTTTAGTATGATATATTACGTTCGACTGCTTTAGTATGATATATTATGTTGAACTGCTTTAGTATGATATGCTATGTTTAACTGCTTTAGTATGATATATTACGTTCGACTGCTTTAGTATGATATATTATGTTTGACTGCTTTAGTATGATATATTATGTTTGACTGCTTTAGTATGATATGCTATGTTTGACTGCTTTAGTATGATATATTATGTTCGACTGCTTTAGTATGATATATTATGTTCGACTGCTTTAGTATGATATATTATGTTGAACTGCTTTAGTATGATATATTATGTTGAACTGCTTTAGTATGATATATTATGTTCGACTGCTTTAGTATGATATGCTATGTTTAGCTGCTTTATTGTGATATATTACGGTCGACTGCTTAGCTTTAGTATTTTATATTATGTTCGACTGCTTTAGCATGATAAACACTACATGACCAGAAGTATGTGGAAACCTGCTCGTTGAACATCTCGTTCCAAAATCATGGGCATTAATATGGAATTGGTCCACCCTTTGCTGCCTTAACAGCCTCCACTCTTCTGGGAAGGCTTTCCACTAGATGTTGCAACATTGCTGCAGGGACTTGCTTCCATTCAGCCACAAGAGCATTAGTGAGGTTGGGCACTGATGTTGGGTGATTAGGCCTGGATGGCAGTCGGCGTTCCAATTCAGGGCTCTGTGCAGGCCTGTCAAGTTCTTCCACACCGATCACGACAAATAATTTCTGTATGGACCTTGCTTTGTGCAAAGGGCTAAGTTTAGGATTTGAGCTTGTCACGGATCCCTCCAGTACTGTTGCTCATTCCGTGCACCAGTTTCGGAGGAATACGTCACCAGCTTCTAGGCACTGAACTGTGTCATTACGCACACCTGGTTCTAATTCCTCACTGATTGCATTTGTATAAATGTGCCCTTTGTTTCACCATTGGGCTGTCGATTATTGTTCCCATGTCTGTTGTGCTTGTGAGTACCTGTGCTGTTTTGGCTTTCGTGCCGTTTGGATGGTGCATACATGATTACGGGTCTCGCCCCGTGTATTTATTTTAGGTACTCCTCGCTCTTTTTGTTTGGGTTTCAACCCTGTGTTTTGTATAAGTGTTTGTTTGGTCTTCGCCCCCCATGCCTTTACATGGCACGCTGTAATTTATCTGTCAATAAAAACCCCTATTATGCATTCCTGCACCTGTCTCCCGAACCTTCACACAACGTGAGAGAGCAGCTCTGTGGGAAAGACGTTTTACTGCTAAAAAATGTGTTCCCTCTGCCAAAACCACAGCCATAACCATTGGCTAGATTGTTCCATTAATCAAATCTCAGGAAGTAGCTATACACATGAGCAAGTGAGGATGAGGTAAATAAAACCAAAACAATATAATTGAAAGCAATCGTCTCTTTCATCTGGGTACATCTTTCTTTTGTGTGAAAATGCATGACAGTAGTTTGCTTATCATGTGAAATATAATGGTACATTTCAGACTAATTCAAGACCAGCCATTGCATTGACAGATGCTATTCATCCTAGCTTATTATCAACTTTATTATCAACTGGCTAGCTTTATCAGGCAGCTTTAGATGCGAAGGGAAAATAAATATATTTGCTAGTTAACCATCTGTTAGTAAAGATGAAATAAAGGCCATTACTTAGCTAGCTATCTAGCTAAATTGAAACTGCTAGCTAACTCCCACCATCATTACTGCAGAGTAGCTAATGTTAGCTAGGTTTCTAAAAAATAAAACTTAGATTCGCTAGCTATAGTTTAAAGACTTGTTACTGACTTGAACACTTTTTGTCAATGTTAATGGGATTTATCTGTTAATTGAATGATTGGAATATTCCACCCTGAAACCATATAACTGTATGGAATTGATTAGAATGTATACAATTATAATAAATAAATGTGTAGTCTCTAAAGTGTCTTAAACACAGACTGTCTGAGCAAGATTCGGTGCCAACCTTGGCTAGGGCCACTGAGAGATTTGGGAAAGGACAGGGAGTGATTCTCACGGTCCCTAATCTTTGTCGGCTGGGTAGCAGGACATTGTGTGCTAATGTTAGTGTGAATGTGTGTGTGTAGGACCTAATGTTTGTGGGGTGAACGTATGTGCGTAAGAAGCCAGTATAAAATGACTGGTTTTGTACAACAGACCAGCGCTTTCATGAATAAACCTTATTGACTATTTTAGCTGGGCCTCCGTCTGTTTCATTTCAATCAGTTTCTTACAAATCCTGATGAGCAGACTGAGTAGTTTAATTGAATTGGTTTATGAACATTGAGAACATAATTCTCGTGACAGAACTACTTATGTTCATTGCACTGCCTGTTTATTGATTCATTGGTGACTGAAAAGGTTGGCGAGGAAAATGCCCCTCGAAATTTTACTGCAAATAGACTATTGGTTGGGTATCATTTAGCTGATGTGCAAATTTGGCATGAGTGTTTAATTAGCCCTAGTTAGCCAAGTTAATGACTGACAAGGCTTATTGTTATTGAAGTTTTTTTTGTTATTGCATTTCAGGTGGAGAGGAAGTAAGATCACGAGAAAGCAACATGTTGCCAGACAACCACAGGACCCAGGTATTACAGTCAATGCTTATGACCTGGATATTGAGGCTTGTTGTGCTGTCCCTTCAGAATAGTTGCAAAGACTATCCATCAACCAACTAAAACTGTGAAACAGCATTATTCCCCAACAAACAGCTGCGTTGGACATGTGTTTCATGCATTTTGGTTTAAAGGTAGCCTTAATCTGTGGTTCAAGTTGTATCTTCATGTCTGTAAATTCACTCTCACTCCCTATGACCCCTAACCCCTCACCACTGACCTCCCATTGGCCCAGGGCATCCTGCCACACCATCTAATCAGTCTCTCTGACAAGGATTTATTCAAGGAGTCGACAAGTTTATGGTGCATAGGGCTTCGAAATTGAGCTTAGGTGCATCCTGTTTTCATTGATCATCCTTGAGATGTTTCTACAACTTGATTGGAGTCCACCTGTGGTACATTCAATTGATTGGACGTGATATAGAAAGGCACGCACCTGTCTATATAAGGTCCCACAGTTGACAGTGTATGTCCGAGCAAAAACCAAGCCATCAGGTCAAAGGAATTTTCCGTAGAGCTCTGAGACAGGATTGTGTCGAGGCACAGATCTGGGGAAGGGTACCAAAACATTTCTGCAGCATTGAAGGTCCCCAAGACCACAGTGGCCTCCATCATTCTTAAATGGAAGAAGTTTGGAACCACCAAGACTCTTCCTAGAGCTGGCCGCCCGGCCAAACTCAGCAATCAGGGGAGAAGAGCCTTGGTCAGGAAGGAGACCAAGAACCCGATGTTCACTCTGACAGAGCTCCAGAGTTCCTCTGTGGAGATGGAAGAACGTTCCAGAAGGACAACCATCTCTGCAGCACTCCACCAATCAGGCCTTTATGGTAGAGTGGCCAGACAGAAGCCACACCTCAGTAAAAGGAACATGACAGCCCACTTGGAGTTTGCCAAAAGGCACCTAAAGGACTCTAAGACCATGAGAAACAAGATTCTCTGGTCTGATGAAACCAAGATTGAACTCTTTGGCCTGAATGCCAAGCGTCACGTCTGGAGGAAACCTGGCACCATCCCTACGGTGATGCATGGTGGTGTCAGCATCATGCTGTGGGGATGTTTTTCTGGGGCATGGACTGGGAGACTAGTCAGGATCGAGGGAAAGATGAATGGAGCAAAGTACAGAGAGATCCTTGATGAAAGCCTGCTCCAATGCATTAAGGACCTCAGGACAACGACCCTAAGCACAAAGACAAGACAACGCAGGAGTGACTTTGGGACAAGTCTCTGTATGTCCTTGAGTGGCCCAGCCAGAGCCCGGACACTGGCATGGAGTGCTCCATGTTCCTGCTGGTAGCAGGCCTCAACCTGGATGCAGGTTGAAAATGGCTGTATCCATCTACATCAGGCTCCTGTAAAGCATATGACAAACCTACATAGATTAACAGAAGAAAATGGTAACTGTATTTTGTCAATTGAGGTCATTGAAAGCCATAGGTTCTTTACACAGGAGTGTACAGGTTTTTGTTCCAGCACTGCACTAACACTTCATTAAAATAATTGTGTCCTAAATTGAACAAAAACATGTATACAGTTCAGTCCTCATCCTAAAATCAAATACACATATGCAGGTGTTATTGTGAGTGTAGCGAAATTCTTGTGCTTCTAGTTTTGACAGTGCAGCAATACCAATAAGTAATCTAACAATTCCACAACAACTACCTAATACACACATATCTAAGTAAAGGGATAGAATAAGAGAAAAATGTGCTCATGATGGAACAATCCAGCCCATGGTTAGGTGGCTATGGTTTTGGCAGAGGGAACTGACTGGTCAGGAGTAAAAGATCCTGCCCCCAGATCATCTCAAATCAAGTAACATTTTACTTGCCCATTTTTTTACAACAAAAAAAACTTTCTACAACTCTACGAACCTCTTGGTAACCTGACAACAAATCAAATCAAATGTATTTGTCACATACACATGGTTAGCAGATGTTAATGCGAGTATAGCGAAATGCTTGTGCTTCTAGTTCCGACAATGCAGTAATAACCAACGAGTAATCTAACCTAACAATTCCAAAACTACTACCTTATACACACAAGTGTAAAGGGATAAAGAAATATGTACATAAAGATATATGAATGAGGGATGGTACAGAACGGCATAGGCAAGATGCAGTAGATGGTATCGAGTACAGTATATACATATACAGTGCCTTGCGAAAGTATTCGGCCCCCTTGAACTTTGCAACCTTTTGCCACATTTCAGGCTTCAAACATAAAGATATAAAACTGTATTTTTTTGTGAAGAATCAACAACAAGTGGGACACAATCATGAAGTGGAACGACATTTATTGGATATTTCAAACTTTTTTAACAAATCAAAAACTGAATAATTGGGCATGCAAAATTATTCAGCCCCCTCAAGTTAATACTTTGTAGCACCACCTTTTGCTGCGATTACAGCTGTAAGTCGCTTGGGGTATGTCTCTATCAGTTTTGCACATCGAGAGACTGAAATGTTTTCCCATTCCTCCTTGCAAAACAGCTCGAGCTCAGTGAGGTTGGATGGAGAGCATTTGTGAACAGCAGTTTTCAGTTCTTTCCACAGATTCTCAATTGGATTCAGGTCTGGACTTTGACTTGGCCATTCTAACACCTGGATATGTTTATTTTTGAACCATTCCATTGTAGATTTTGCTTTATGTTTTGGATCATTGTCTTGTTGGAAGACAAATCTCCGTCCCAGTCTCAGGTCTTTTGCAGACTCCATCAGGTTTTCTTCCAGAATGGTCCTGTATTTGGCTCCATCCATCTTCCCATCAATTTTAACCATCTTCCCTGTCCCTGCTGAAGAAAAGCAGGCCCAAACCATGATGCTGCCACCACCATGTTTGACAGTGGGGATGTTGTGTTCAGGGTGATGAGCTGTGTTGCTTTTACGCCAAACATAACGTTTTGCATTGTTGCCAAAAAGTTCAATTTTGGTTTCATCTGACTAGAGCACCTTCTTCCACATGTTTGGTGTGTCTCCCAGGTGGCTTGTGGCAAACTTTAAACAACACTTTTTATGGATATCTTTAAGAAATGGCTTTCTTCTTGCCAGTCTTCTATAAAGGCCAGATTTGTGCAATATACGACTGATTGTTGTCCTATGGACAGAGTCTCCCACCTCAGCTGTAGATCTCTGTAGTTCATCCAGAGTGATCATGGGCCTCTTGGCTGCATCTCTGATCAGTCTTCTCCTTGTATGAGCTGAAAGTTTAGAGGGTCGGCCAGGTCTTGGTAGATTTGCAGTGGTCTGATACTGCTTCCATTTCAATATTATCGCTTGCACAGTGCTCCTTGGGATGTTTAAAGCTTGGGAAATCTTTTTGTATCCAAATCCGGCTTTAAACTTCTTCACAACAGTATCTCGGACCTGCCTGGTGTGTTCCTTGTTCTTCATGATGCTCTCTGCGCTTTTAACGGACCTCTGAGACTATCACAGTGCAGGTGCATTTATACGGAGACTTGATTACACACAGGTGGATTGTATTTATCATCATTAGTCATTTAGGTCAACATTGGATCATTCAGAGATCCTCACTGAACTTCTGGAGAGAGTTTGCTGCACTGAAAGTTCAAGGGGGGCGAATACTTTCGCAAGGCACTGTACATATGAAATTAGTAATGTAGGGTATGTAAACATTGTATTACGTAGCATTGTTTAAAGTGGCTAGTGATATCTTTTACATCAATTTCCATCAATTCCCATTATTAAAGTAGCTAGAGTTGAGTCAGTGTGTTGGCAGCAGCCACTCAATGTTAGTGGTGGCTGTTTAACAGTCTGATGGCCTTGAGATAGAAGCTGTTTTTCAGTCTCTCTGTCCCTGCTTTGATGCACCTGTTCTCGCCTTCTGGATGATAGCGGGGTGAACAGGCAGTGGCTCGGGTGGTTGTTGTCCTTGATGATCTTTATGGCCTTCCTGTGACATCGGCTGGTGTAAGTGTCCTGGAGGGCAGGTAGTTTGCCCCCGGTGATGCGTTGTGCAGACCTCACTACCCTCTGGAGAGCCTTACGGTTGTGGGCGGAGCAGTTGCTGTACCAGGCGGTGATACAGCCCGACAGGATGCTCTCGATTGTGCATCTGTAGAAGTTTGTGAGTGCTTTTGGTGACAAGCCGAATTTCTTCAGCCTCCTGAGGTTGAAGAGGCGCTGCTGCGCCTTCTTCACGATGCTGTCTGTGTGGGTGGACCATTTCAGTTTGTCCGTGATGTGTACACCGAGGAACTTAAAGGATTCCCCACTACTTTCCCGTCGATATGGATAGGGGGGGGTGCTCCTTCTGCTGTTTCCTGAAGTCCACGATCATCTCCTTTGTTTTGTTGACGTTGAGTGAGAGGTTATTTTCCTGACACCACACTCCGAGGGCAGGCTGTCCCGTCGTTGTTGGTAATCAAGCCTACCACTGTAGTGTCGTCCGCAAACTTGATGATTGAGTTGGAGGCGTGCATGGCCACACAGTCGTGGGTGAACAGTGAGTACAGGAGAGGGCTCAGAACGCACCCTTGTGGGGCCCCAGTGTTGAGGATCAGCGGGGTGGAGATGTTGTTACCTACCCTCACCACCTGGGGGCGACCCGTCAGGAAGTCCAGTACCCAGTTGCACAGGGCGGGGTCGAGACCCAGGGTCTTGAGCTTGGTCATGGACATTGGCGAGTAGTATGCTAGGGTGTGGTGCGCGATGTGCCCGTCTCCGGAGCCTGACCGCTTCGTTTGCCTCTTTTACGACGTCGTTGTTTTGGGTCGCAGGCTGGGATCCATTCCGTTGTCCTGGGTGGAAGGCAGAACACAGGATCCGCTTCGCGAAAGTCATATTCCTGGTCCTACTGATGGTGAGTTGACGTTGCTCTCATATTCAGTAGTTCTTCCCGACTGTATGTAATGAAAGCAAAGTGAGCGCAGATTCAAAATCTGTAAGTGTAATTTTGATTCACAGCAGAATATTCATATTCGTAAAATAAATTATGCTTGCAAATCTTATTGAAAATGTTCAAATGTCAAGTTGCAAGTTTTCCACTGTTAAATCTTTCACACATCATGATACAAACTTGAGAGATTAAATTACACATTTGCAAATCGGACTTGCAACCACAACTGACAATGTGTGACTGTCACGCCCTGACCTTAGTTCCTTTTTTATGTCTCTATTTTGGTTTGGTCGGGGCTGGTCGGGGCTGAACTGGAGGCGGAGAAAGCGGCGAGGCGGCGATATGAGGTAAGGCAGCAAAGCAGGCATGAGAAGCAGCCCCCCAATTTTTGGGATGGGGGCACATGGGGAGATTGGCGGAGTCAGGCGATAGACCTGAGCCAACTCCCCGTGCTTACCGGAAGCCGCATAGTACTGGTCAGGCACGGTGTTATGCGGTGAAGCGCACGGTGCTGCCAGTGCACGCTCATAGCCCGGAGCGCTATAGGCCAGCCCCCCACAAGTGCCATGCGAGAGTAGGCATCCAGCCAGGGCGGATTGTGCCAGCCCAGCGTGTTTGGTCTCCGATGCACCATTTCGGCCCAGGGTATCCTGCGCCGGCTCTGTGTGCCGTGTCTCCGGGGCGCTGGGAGGTTGCTGTTCGTCCTATGCCAGGGCTCCACCCGTGCCAGGGCGAAAGTGGGCATTGAGCCTAATGGAGAGGTGCGAGTGGTAAGCTCCAGATCTCCAATGCTCCCCCACAGCCCGGTTCGACCTGTGCCTGCACTCTGGAGGGGCCAGGCTAAAGTGGGCATTCAGCCTGGAGGAGTGGTGCCAAGGCTGCGCACCAGAGCTCCAGTGCTCCCCCACAGCCTGGTTTATCCGGTGCCTCCTCTACGCACCAGGCCTCCTGTAGGTCTCCCCAGCCTGGTGGGCACTGTGGCAGCCCCACGCACCAGGCTGTCTCTGAGTCTTCTCCTTTCAGAGTCTGCCTCCAGTCCGTAGCCGCCAGAGCCGCCCGTCAGTCCGGAGCCGCCAGAGCCGCCCGTCAGTCCGGAGCCGCCCGCCAGTCCGGAGCCGCCAGAGCCGCCCGCCATTCCGGAGCCGCCAGAGCCGCCCGCCAGTCCGGAGCCGCCAGAGCCGCCCAGAGCCGCTCCAGAGGTGCCACCTAAGTGGACCAAGACTAAGGTGCCGCCACCGCGGTTAGATGCCCACCCAGACCCTTCCCTATGGGTTTAGGTTTTGCGGCCGGAGTCCGCACCTTTGGGGGCTTTTTTTGGTTTGGTCGGGGTGTGAGTTGGGGTGGGCATTCTATGTAGTTTTTCCAAAAGGCTGGAGTCCCCTGTACTAAATGGAATGGCACGGAGTTTATATACAGTTGAATACAGTTGTCTGAATTTTACATACACCTTCGCCAAATACATTGAAACTCAGTTTTTCACAATTCCTGACATTTAATCCAAGTAAAAATTCCCTGTCTTAGGTCAGTTAGGATCACCACTTTATTTTAAGAACGTGAAATGTCAGAATAACAGAATAATATTTATTTCAGCTTTTATTTCTTTCATCACATTCCCAGTGGATCAGAAGTTTACATACACTCAATTAGTATTTGGTGGCATTGCCTTTAAATTGTTTAACTTGGGTCAAACGTTTCAGGTAGCCTTCCACAAGCTTCCCTAGACAAGTTGGGTGAATTTTGGCCCATTCCTCCTGACAGAGCTGGTGTAACTAAGTCAGGTTTGTTAGCCTCCTTGCTTGCACACGCTTTTTCAGTTCTGCCCACTGAATTTCTATAGGATTGAAGTCAGGGCTTTGTGATGGCCACTCCAATACCTTGACTTTGTTGTCCTTAAGCCATTTTGCCACAACTTTGAAAGTATGGTTGGGGTCATTGTCCATTTGGAAGACCCATTTGCGACCAAGCTTTAACTTCCTGACTGATGTCTTGAGATGTTGCTTCAATATATACACATAATTTTCCGTCCTCATGATGCCATTTATTTTGTGAAGTGCACCAGTCCCCCCTGCAGCAAAGCACCCCCACAACATGATGCTGCCACCCCCGTGCTTCACGGTTGGGATGGTGTTCTTCGGCTTGCAAGCCTCCCCCTTTTTCCTCCAAACATAACGATGGTCAATCAGCTATATTTTTGTTTCATCAGACCAGAGGACATTTCTTCAAAAAGTATGATCTTTGTCCCCATGTGCAATTGTAAACTGTAGTCTGGGTTTCTATAGCGGTTTTGGAGCAGTGGCTTCTTCCTTGCTGAGCGGCCTTTCAGGTTATTTTGATATACGACTCGTTTTACTGTGGATATAGATATTTGTGTACTTGTTTCCTCCAGCATCTTCACAAGGTCCTTTGCTGTTGTTCTGGGATTGATTTGATTTCCAATTGACTCCAAGCTAGAAGTATCAGAACGCCTAGAAAGGTAGTTCTAACCTTAAATATGACTGGGAGAAGTGTCAAGAATAAGAAAGAAATATAGTCCACTAGAACACAGCAAACATGAACAATAGTCTAAACATAGCTGTTTGTGGTTAAAAAAGTAGACAAAGGTGGCGCTACAGTAGTGTGGAGTGAAGACAAATATGCGACAGAAGCCTACCGTCAATTAGACAATGATGAATTCTTCCAATCTCTTACCTTCAACCCTACAGAGGACCTAAAAACTGAATTGAGTTCAAATGTCTTTTCAATGGCAGTCTGGCTTCTTTTTACCTTCTTCCATAGGTCCACAAAAGTCTTAAAAATACCCCAGGCAGACCAGTCATCAGTGGTAATGAAAGTCTGACAGAACCCATCCCAGTTCATTGATTACTTTATTAAGCCTTTTCTGACGTCACTCCCAGCCTGTCTTCAAGATACCACAGATGTGTTGAACAAAATGAAGGAATTGAACAATATTAGGTACAGCTTCCTTTTTAGTCACCATGGATGTGGAGTCTCTACACACCACCATTGAACATGAACAATGTTTGGCAGCTATGCACCAGTTCTTGAGAACCCGACCTGAAACTGAGATGCCTCCTACAGAATTAATTTTCTCACTGACTGAATGGACTCTTAATCATAACACCTTTATCTTTCAGGGCCGTATTTCTAAACAGGTCAAAGGGTGTGCCATGGGAGCTTACAGCCCTTCCTATGCTGGTTTGTACTTGGGTAAACGGGAAAATGATTTCATTTTGGATCCTTCTGATAACCATTTCTTTGACCGGATTATATGGTGGGGACACTATATTGATGATGTTTGCCTGTTTTGGTCCGGCTCAGAAGATGAACTTATTTCCTTCCACCAATACCTTAACAACATTAACCCTAACATCAAACTATCTATGGAGTACAGCAAGGATAACATTCATTTTTAGGACCTCGACATCAGTAAAAATGACAAAGGTTGTTTGCACACATCAATCTCTAGGAAGCCTACAGATGGGAATACCATTCTGAGGGCAGACAGCTTTCACCCCAAAAGGCTAAAAGAGAACATTCCATATGGCCAATTCCAAAGAGTCCGCCAAATTTGCGATCAGGAAACAGACTACAGTGTCAAATCTGCTGAATTGGAGAATCGCTTCTTGAATCGGGGCTACAGTGTTCAGGTCCTGAAAGATGCAGGTATAAGGGCTGGAATACTTGACAGAGAGAACTTGTTGCGAGAGAGAGTGTATTTTGTTACAAAATACAGCACTTATGCAGAGAACATTAAAAGAATCATTAAAAATGATTGGGGAATCACCCAAATTGATACGTTACTACGCCAAGTCTTCCCTGAGCCACCAGTCATAAGCTATAAGAGATGTCCTACCCTAAAATGACAAATTAGTCCACAGTTATCTTCCGGGTGACTCTCAAAAAACATGGCTTGACCACAAATCCAAGGGCTCTTTTAAATGTAACCATTGCAGAAATATTGAACAGAAGAAGTATTTTGTTGACACAGCTTCTAAAATGGAGTATTACGTCAAGCATTTCATTAACTGTAAAACCACTCATGTCATCTATAGATTGGAATGTCCACAGTGGTGTTCTACATTGGACGGACAAAGAGATGCCTTCAAGACCGCTTAGTGGAACACAAGTACGCCAAATGGGTAGGCAATGAAAACTACCCCATGGCAAGGCACTACAAGTCCTTACACCATGGGAACCCTGCCTCCCTACAAGCTATGGGTATTGATCATGTTCCGGCCTCTATTAGAAAAGGGGACCGTCTTAAACAGTTAAACCAAAGGGAACGTTTTTGGATTTACAAACTACAGGCCACTAAATACCCTGGTTTAAATGAAGATATGGATTTACAAACTACAGGCCACTAAATACCCTGGTTTAAATGAAGATATGGATTTACAAACTACAGGCCACTAAATACCCTGGTTTAAATGAAGATATGGATTTACAAACTACAGGCCACTAAATACCCTGGTTTAAATGAAGATATGGATTTACAAACTACAGGCCACTAAGTACCCTGGTTTAAATGAAGATATGGATTTACAAACTACAGGCCACTAAATACCCTGGTTTAAATGAAGATATGGATTTACAAACTACAGGCCACTAAGTACCCTGGTTTAAATGAAGATATGGATTTACAAACTACAGGCCACTAAATACCCTGGTTTAAATGAAGATATGGATTTACAAACTACAGGCCACTAAATACCCTGGTTTAAATGAAGATATGGATTTACAAACTACAGGCCACTAAATACCCTGGTTTAAATTAAGATATGGATTTACAAACTACAGGCCACTAAGTACCCTGGTTTAAATGAAGATATGGATTTACAAACTACAGGCCACTAAATACCCTGGTTTAAATGAAGATATGGATTTACAAACTACAGGCCACTAAATACCCAGGTTTAAATGAAGATATGGATTTCTCACCCTTCCTGTAGGGTCGTGATGGGTCCATTTGCTGTCATCTAGTGGTCATTTTGCTCAATTGCCCTCAGCTATGTTCAGACTGTTGTTCATGTTTGCTGTGTTCTAGTGGACTATGGAATATATTTCTTTCTTATTCTTGACACTTCTCCCAGTCATATTTAAGGTTAGAACTACCTTTCTAGGCGTTCTGATACTCTAGCTTGCAGTTGACATTTTTGTTAACATAGCTACATTATTTCACGGATTTTTAAAACTTTGTTTCAATTGAACATTCCAAACAAATAAAGGCATTTTAATTAATTATACTATGAGTGCATTGGTCTTCCTTTCTTTTTGATGACCAATTCACCCCTTTTACCAAAAATCACCTTCTGTCTACCAAAATGTACTATTGTGTACCTTAGTAGCGCTTTCCTTCCTCCTCTTTCTACTAGTTTATGTAAACTTCTGACCCATTGGAATTATGATACAGTGAATTATAAGTGAAATTATCTGTCTGTAAACAATTGTTGGAAAGGTGAGGTTAGGATCTAGTGACAGATTTGAACTCTGCTAGAATAGTGCATGACAGCAGGGAGAAATGCAGAGCTGAGCTGGTTTTGATTAAGATACAGTTTACTCCTTCCACCTAGTGGTATTGTATGGCATTGCATGGCTTTAGATATTCAACAGTAAGACATCTGGGCAAAGGAATTCAACTGAATTGTGTCTTCTGTATTTAACCCAACCCCTCTAAATCAGAGAGGTGCAGAGTGTCAACATCCACAGTGACCGGGGAACAGTGGGTTAACTGCCTTGCTCAGGGGCAGAACAACAGATTTCTACCTTGTCAGCTTGGTTACTGGCTGAACACTCCTACCCACCAGGCTACCTATCTGGGGTGGTAGCAGGGTGGTGCAGTTTGCCTCAGAGACTTTCTAAGACTGCAGACAGATGGTAGTTCCTTCAATAGTGCTCTATAAAATCAGTTATATGTTTTGCCTATTATCTTTAGTTTTTTCAAAAACTGTTTTTCCGTATTTCAGTTTTTTAAGGTTTTGGCTCTCAGAATCACACATTTTTAATAGAAAAACAGTCCAATTGGATTTTCTAATTCCACAACAATGCTTAAACCACATCAGGAGACCACTTTTGAGATTTGGGAAAAATCAAATCCATTTTTGGGGGGGGGGGATGTAGACCCTTTAATGCAAGTGTGCACCAGATGTTTCTGTAGCGCTCATGTGATTGCAGAGTTTGCAAAAACAAATGGCCACTATATTGATGGATTGATGCAAATAATCATGATCTCATTCTGCCAAGTAGGCATAGGCTACTTTTTGGTTAACATTTCATTGAGAAGGTTTTTGAGAAAGTCTTTCCATCTCTACCAGAAGACAGTTATCATTAGCATCTTTGCTAACGGCTAGACATATCAAATCAAATGTATTTATATAGCCCTTCGTACATCAGCTGATATCTCAAAGTGCTGTACAGAAACCCAGCCTAAAACCCCCTAGAAAGGCCAAAACCTAGGAAGAAACCTAGAGAGGAACCAGGCTATGTGGGGTGGCCAGTCCTCTTCTGGCTGTGCCGGGTGGAGATTATAACAGAACATGGCCAAGATGTTCAAATATTCATAAATGACCAGCATGGTCAAATAATAATAATCACAGGCAGAACAGTTGAAACTGGAGCAGCAGCACGGCCAGGTGGACTGGGGACAGCAAGGAGTCATCATGTCAGGTCTGTCCTGTCAGTCCTGAGGCATGGTCCTAGGGCTCAGGTCCTCCGAGAGAGAGAAAGAAAGAGAGAAAGAGAGAATTAAAGAGAGCACACTTAAATTCACACAGGACACCGGATAGGACAGGAGAAGTACTCCAGATATAACAAACTGACCCTAGCCCCCCGACACATAAACTACTGCAGCATAAATACTGGAGGCTGAGACAGGAGGGGTCAGGAGACACTGTGGCCCCATCCGATGACACCCCCGGACAGGGCCAAACAGGAAGGATATAACCCCACCCACTTTGCCAAAGCACAGCCCCCACACCACTAGAGGGATATCTTCAACCACCAACTTACCATCCTGAGACAAGGCCGAGTATAGCCCACAAAGATCTCCGCCACGGCACAACCCAAGGGGGGGTGCCAACCCAGACAGGAAGATCACATCAGTGACTCAACCCACTCAAGTGACGCACCCCTCCTAGGGATGGTATGAAAGAGCCCTAGTAAGCCAGTGACTCAGCCCCTGTTATAGGGTTAGAGGCAGAGAATCCCAGTGGAAAGAGGGGAACCGGCCAGGCAGAGACAGCAAGGGCGGTTCGTTGCTCCAGAGCCTTTCCGTTCACCTTCACACTCCTGGGCCAGACTACACTCAATCATATGACCCACTGAAGAGATGAGTTCAGTAAAGACTTAAAGGTTGAGACCGAGTTTGAGTCTCTCACATGGGTAGGCAGACCATTCCATAAAAATGGAGCTCTATAGGAGAAAGCCCTGCCTCCAGCTGTTTGCTTTGAAATTCTAGGGACAATTAGGAGGCCTGCGTCTTGTGACTGTAGCGTACGTGTAGGTATGTACGGCAGGACCAAATCAGAGAGATAGGTAGGAGCAAGCCCATGTAATGCTTTGTAGGTTAGCAGTAAAACCTTGAAATCAGCCCTTGCCTTGACAGGAAGCCAGTGTAGGGAGGCTAGCACTGGAATAATATGATCACATTTTTTGGTTCTAGTCAGGATTCTACAGCCATATTTAGCACTAACTGAAGTTTATTTAGTGCTTTATCCGGGTAGCCGGAAAGTAGAGCATTGCAGTTGTCTAACCTAGAAGTGACAAAAGCATGGATTAATTTTTCTGCATCATTTTTGGACAGAAAGTTTCAAATCTTTGCAATGTTACGTAGATGGAAAAAAGCTGTCCTTGAAACAGTCTTGATATGTTCTTCAAAAGAGAGATCAGGGTCCAGAGATCAGGTTCATTCAGTCATATCTTATGAATGAATGAATTTTCTAAGAAGTTCAATACATTTAGTTTATTACCTACTGAGGGCACCTACTAATGCCCCCCCCCCCCCCCCCCCCCCTCTGTAACCCCTGCATATTGGCTCTGTACCGGTACCCCCTGTTGTTTTATTGTGTTGCTTTTTATATATTTTTGTAGTTTTCCGTTTATTTAGTCATTTTTTGCTGAACTATTTCTTGAACTGCATTGTTGGTTAAGGGCTTGTAAGTAAGCATTTCACGGTAAGGTCTACCTACACCTGTTGTATTCGGAGCATGTGACAAATAACGTTTGATTTGATTTGATTTGAAGTTCAATAAATGTTGGAATATTGTTGAATTTGGTTTTAATGTCTGTTTTTCGTGACTCTGTCTGGGTTCTCCACAACACAGATTTTATAGGGCCCTACTTCAACCAGCAGAGGCATCACACAGGACCAACTGCATCACACACAGGAAACTCACCTTTTGACAATTCACTCCATATTCACACAGGAGTGCTTTTACTGGCTGGCTTAGCGGTGTTGAAGAGACTGTGCTAGTGCTGCTGTGGTCCACTACCCCCTATCTGTGTGAGAGTGATTTAAGGACAGGAGAATGTAATGGGGGAGGTAGAGGGAGGACAGGGGGTGAGGGGCTTGGTGAGAAGGAAGAGATGGATTTACTACCTCAATGCACAGTGTGGCTCACAAGGAGGAGGCCAGAGGATGTAATAGACCTAGGAGGTTGTCAGGGCAAGGGATCAGAATCGCTACAACTGCTACAGGTGTGTATACAGTGCATACGGAAAGTATTCAGACCCGTTTACTTTTTCCAAATGTTGTTACGTTACAGCCGTATTCTAATATGGATTAAGTTGTTTTCCCCCCCTTTTCAATCTACACACAATACCTCATAATGACAAAGCAAAACCATTTTTTTGACATTTTTGATTAAAATGTTTTTTAAATAAAAAATGAAATACACATTTACATAAGTATTCAGACCCTTTACTTAGTACTTTGTTGAAGCACATTTGGCAGCAAATACAGCCTCGACTCTTCTTGGGTATGATGCTCTGTCGGGTTGGATGGGGAGCATTGCTGCACAGCTATTTTTTGGTCTCTCCAGAGATGTTCGATCGTGTTCAAGTCCGGGCTCTGGCTGGGCCACTCAAGGACATTCAAAGACTTGTCCTGAAGCCACTCCTGCATTTTCTTGGCTGTGTGCTTAGTGTCATTGTCCTGTTGGAAGGTGAACCTTCCCCCCAGTCTGAGCGCTCTGGAGCAGGTTTTCATCTAGGATCTCTCTGTACTTTTCTCTGTTCCCTCCCACTTTTCTCTGTTCCCTCTCCCCTCCCACTGAAAAACATCCCCACAGCATGATGCTGCCACCCCATGCCAGGTTTCTCCAGATGTGATGCTTGGCATTCAGGCCAAAGAGTTCAATCTTGGTTTCATCAGAACAGAGAATCTTGTTTCTCACGGTCTGAGTCGTTTAGGTGCCTTTTGGCAAACTCCAAGTGGGCTAGCATGTGCCTTTTACTGAGGAGTGGCTTCTTTCTGGCAATAAAGGCCTGATTGGTGGAGTGCTGCAGAGATGGTTGTCCTTCTGGAAGGTTCTCTCATCTCCACAGAGGAACTCTGGAGCTCTGTCAGAGTGACCATCGGGTTCTTAGTCACCTCCCTGACCAAGGCCCTTCTCCCCTGATTGCTCAGATCGGATTTGGTGGTTCCAGATCAGATTTGGTGGTTCCAAACTTCTTCCATTTAAGATCTGTGCCTCTACCCAATGCTCTACTCAATCTACCCTACCCAATCCTGTCTCAGAGCTCTACGGATAATTCCTTCGACCTTGTGGCTTGGTTTTTGCTCTGACATGCACTGTCAACTGTGGGACCTTATATAGACAGGTGTGTGCCTTTCCAAATGATGTCTAATCAGTTTAATTTACTACATGTGGACTCCAATCAAGTTGTAGAAACATCTCAAGATTGATCAAAGGAAACAGGATGCACCTGAGCTCAATTTTGAGTCTCATAGCAAAAGGTCTGAATACTTATGTAAATAAGGTATTTCTGTTTTAATTTTTAATACATTTGCAAAAATGTGTAAAACCGTTATGGGGTATTGTGTGTAGATTGATGAGGAAAATGTTTTATTTAATATATTTTAGAATAAGGCTGTATGCGAAGTCTGAATACTTGTATTTTTTTAATTAACAAGAACAAGAACCATTTTTTTTCACAATGACGGCCTAGGTTAACTGCCTTGTTCAGGGGCAGAATGACAGATTTTTACCTTTTTACCTTTACCTCGGATTCGATCTAGCAACCTTTCTGTTACTGGGCTAACGCTCTAATCACTAGGCTACCTGTCGCCCCAGGTAGCCTACTTACCGAATGCACTGTATGTGATGATGTTTGTGTGTACTAGATATTTGTATAAGTAAGGGAATTTGTCTAGGTTAGTGTGGGTGTATGTTGAGGACCAACTAGAGGGATATGGTTAGTGTCCATAGAATGAGAGAGGGGGGGGGTAGCAGAAGAGAGAAAACAGGAAGTGGAACAGGAAAGAACAAGGTAGCAGGCCGGAGGTAGGTGCCACTCTGAGGCCCTATGCAGCTGAGACATGTTCCCCAGAGCCCCATTCCCAAAATGCCCTCCCTTCCCCTTGCCCACTCCCTTTCCTCACCACCACTGCCCCTTTTCCTCTGGGTGTTTTTCTTTCATGACTGTCTTAGTGTGTTTGGACCATGATAGTTTGTTGGTGATGTGGACACCAAGGAACTTCAAGCTCTCAACCTGTTCCACTACAGCTCTGTCGATGAGAATATGGGTGTGCTCTGTCCTCCTTTTCCTGTAGTCCACAATCATCTCCTTTGTCTTGATCACATTGAGGGAGAGGTTGTTGTCCTGGTACCACACGGCCAGGCCACTGACCTCCTCTCTATAGGCTGCCTCATCGTTGTCGGTGATCAGGCCTAACACTGATGTTTCATCAGTAAACTTGATGATGGTGTTGGAGTTGTGCCTGGCACTGCAGTCAAGAGTGAACAGGGAGTACAGGAGGGGACTGAGCATGCACCCTTGAGGGACCCCTGTGTTGAGGATCAGCATGGCGGATGTGTTGTTCCCTACCCTTACCACCTTGGGATGGCCTGTCAGGAAGTCCAGGATCCAGTTGCAGAGGGAGGTGTTAAGTCCCAGGGTCTTTAGCTTAGTGATGAGCTTTGAGGACACTATGGTGTTGAACGCTGAGCTGTGGTCAATGAATAGCATTCTCACATATATTTTTTATTTATTTCACCTTTATTTAACCAGGTAGGCTAGTTGAGAACAAGTTCTCATTTGCAACTGCGACCTGGCCAAGATAAAGCGTAGCAATTTGACACATACAACAACACAGAGTTACACATGAAATAAACAAAACATACAGTCAATAATACAGTAGAACAAAAGAAAACAAAAAGTCTATATACAGTGAGTGCAAATGAGGTAAGTTAAGGAAATAAATAGGCCATGGTGGCGAAGTAATTACAATATAGCAATTAAACACTGGAATGGTAGATCGGCAGAAGATGAATGTGCAGGTAGAGATACTGGGGTGCAAAGGAGCAAAATAAATAAATAAATACCAGTATGGGGATGAGGTAGGTAGATAGATGGGCTGTTTACAGATAGGCTAAGTACAGGTGCAGTGATCTGTAAACTGCTCTGACAGCTGGTGCTTAAAGCTAGTGAGGGAGATGTAAGTCTCCAGCTTCAGAGATTTTTGCAATTTATTCCAGTCATGGGCAGCAGAGAACTGTAAGGAAAGACAACCAAAGGAGGAATTGGCTTTGGGGGTGACCAGTGAGATATACCTGCTGGAGCGCGTGCTACGAGTGGGTGCTGCTATGGTGACCAGTGAGCTGAGATAAGGCGGGGCTTTACCTAGCAGAGACTTGTAGATAACCTGTAGCCAGTGGGTTTGGCAACGAGTATGAAGCGAGGGCCAACAAACGAGAGAGTACAGGTCGCAATGGTGGGTAGTGTATGGGGCTTTGGTGACAAAACGGACTGCACTGTGATAGACTGCATCCAGTTTGTTGAGTAGAGTGTTGGAGGCTATTTTATAGATGACATCACCTAAGTCGAGGATCGGTAGGATGGTCAGTTTTACGAGGGTATGTTTGGCAGCATGAGTGAAGGATGCTTTGTTGCGATATAGGAAGCCGATTCTAGATTTGATTTTGGATTGGAGATGCTTAATGTGAGTCTGGAAGGAGAGTTTACAGTCTAACCAGACACCCAGGTATTTGTAGTTGTCTACGTATTCTAAGTCAGAGCCGTCCAGAGTAGTGATGCTGGACGGGCGAGCAGGTGCGGGCAGCGATCGATTGAAAAGCATGCATTTAGTTTTACTTGCATTTAAGAGCAGTTGGATGCCATAGAAGGAGAGTTGTATGGCATTGAAGCTCGTCTGGAGGTTAGTTTACACAGTGTCCAAGGAGGGGCCAGAAGTATACAGAATTGTGTCGCCTGCGTAGAGGTGGATCAGAGAATCACAAGCAGCAAGAGCAACATCATTGATGTATACAGAAAAGAGAGTCGACCCGAGAATTGAACCCTGTGGCACACCCATAGAGACTGTCAGAGGTCCAGACAACAGGCCCTCCGATTTGGGGTTGTACCTGGTAGGTTCATTGATAATTTGTGTGAGATTGAGGGCATCAAGCTTAGTTTGTAGGATGGCCGGGTTGTTAAGCATGTCCCAGTTTAGGTCACCTAGTAGCATGAGCTCAGAAGATAGATGGGGAGCAATCAGTTCACATATAGTATCGAGGGCACAGCTGGGGGCATAGGTGTTCCTTTTGTCCAGGTGGGAAAGGGCAGTGTTGAGTGCAATAGAGATTGCATCATCTGTGGATCTGTTGGGGCAGTATGCAAATTGGAGGGGGTCTAGGGTTTCTGGGATAATGGTGTTGATGTGAGCCATGACCAGCCTTTCAAAGCACTTCATGGCTACAGACGTGAGTGCTACGGGTCAGTAGTCATTTAGGCAGGTTACCTTAGTGTTTTTGGTCACAGGGACTATGGTGGTCTGCTTGAAAAATGTTGGTATTACAGACTCAGTCAGGGACTGATTGAAAATGTCAGTAAAGACACTTGCCAGTTGGTCAGCGCATGCTCGGAGTACACATCCTGGTAATCCGTCTGGCCCTGCAGCCTTGTGAATGTTGACCTGTTTAAAGGTCTTACTCACATCGGCTGATGAGAGCGTGATCACACAGTCGTTCAGAACAGCTGGTGCTCTCATGCATGTTTCAGTGTTACTTGCCTCGAAGCGAGCATAGAAGTAATTTATCTCGTCTGGTAGGCTCGTGTCACTGGGCAGCTTGCGGCTGTGCTTCCCATTGTAGTCTGTAATAGTTTGTACTGTATTGACGCTTTGCCTGTTTGATGGTTCATCTGAGGGTATAGCAGGATTTCTTATAAGCTTCCGGGTAAGATTCCCGCTCCTTGAAAGCGTCAGCTCTTCCCTTTAGCTCAGTGTGGATATTGCCTGTAATCCATGGCTTCTGGTTGGTTTATGTACGTACGGTCACTGTGGGGGCAACGTCATCGATGCACTTATTGATGAAGCCAGTGACTGATGTGGTGTACTCCTCAATTCCCATCGGAAGAATCCCAGAACTCATTCCAGTCTGTGCTAGCAAAACAGTCCAGTTGCTTAGCATCTGCTTCCTCTGACCTCTTTCTTATTGACCTAGTCACGGGTGCTTCCTGCTTTAGTTTTTGCTTGTAAGCGGGAATCAGGAGGATAGATTTATGGTCCGATTTGCCAAATGGAGGGCAAGGGAGAGCTTTGTACGCGTCTATGTGTTTGGAGTAAAGGTGGTCTAGAGTTTCTTTACCTCTGGTTGCACATTTAACATGCTGGTAGAGATGAGGTAAAACGGATTTGAGATATCCTGCATTAAAGTTCCTGGCCACTAGCAGCACCACCTTTGGATGAGTATTTTCCTGTTTGCTTATAGCCGTATACAGCTTTTTGAGTGCGGTCTTAGTGCCATTATTGGTCTGCGGTGGTATGTATACAGCCACAAAAAATATAGATGTAAACTCTCTTGGGAAATAGTGTGGTCTACAGTTTGTCATGAGATACTCTACCTCAGGCAAGCAACACCTTGAGACTTACTTTGATTTTGTGCACCAGCTGTTGTTTACAAATGTACATAGGCCGCCGCCCCTTGTCTTACCAGAGGCCGCTGTTCTATCCTGCCGAACAAGCTTAAAACCCGCGAGCTGTATGTTAATCATGTCACCGTTCAGCCATGACTCGGTGAAACATATATTACAGTTTCTAATGTCCCGTTGGTAGGATATACGTACTCGTAGCTCGTCTACTTTATTATCGATTGATTGTACGTTGGCTAATAGGACCGATGGTAAAGGTAGATTAGCTTCTCATCATCGGATCCTTACATGGCCGTCGTCCACGATATCTCTGTCTTTTCCTCCTACGAATGATGGGGATGAGGGCCCTGTCGGGTGCCGAGGTAAATCCTTCTCGTCCAACTCGTCCGAAGCGTTGAAGAACAGGAATTCCTCCAGTACGGGGTGAGTAATCGCTGCCCTGATATCAAGAAGCTATTTTCGGTCATAAGACACGGTGGCAGAAACATTATGTACAAAATAAGTTACAAATAATGCGAAAAAAACATACAAAATAGCAAAATTGGTTACGTGATCGTAAAACGGCAGCCATCTCCTTGGTCACCATTATTCATTCATCCATAAAGACCACACTTCTCCAGCATGCCAGTGACTATCAAAACTGAGCATTTTCCCACTGAAGTCAGTAACAGCGCAGTCAGTTTAAGACCCTGGTGAGGACGACGAGCACACAGATGAGACGTCTCCCTGAGACGGTTTCTGACAGTTTGTGCAGTAATTCTTGGGTTGTGCGAACCCAGTTTCATCCGCTCTCTGGATGGCTGATCTCAGGTACACATGTGTAATGATCATGCTGTTTAATTAGCTTATTGATATGCCACACCTGTCAGGTGGATTCTTTATCTTGGCAAAGGAGAAATGCTCACTTACAGGAATGTAAACAAATTTGTGCACAACATTTTTGAGAAAAAACTTTTTGTGGGTATGGAACATTTTTGGGACCAATACTACATGTTGCATTAGTATATCTATATAATAAAAAACCCATTCATCAGTAATCAGCTTTCTGAATGGCCCTAGAGGCACTAAAACATCAAATTTAAGAACATTTTGAAGATTGTTCCACAAATAAGGTGGAAGAAAACAAAAAGCTGATTTACCTAACTCAGTAGAGACCAAAGGAATTTCCAGAGTCAGCCATCCCTGAGATCGGGTGTTAACTTGTATGTCTAAAGTTAAGGAAAGATAATGGGACTTTTTGTAAAAGGGCTTTATACATGAAAACATAGCATCAACATACCAATCAACTTTCTGGTAGAGAATTCAGTGATGAGTACTAAAATTGTTGCCCGCAATAAAGTGCAGTGAGCTCCGATAAACTGCATCTAACTGCTATAATGAAGTAGCAGCTACGTTCATGTAGATGATGTCGTCATAGTCTACTATTTAGGGAGAGGCGGGACCTATTTCTATAAAAGAAGCCCATTTTTATTCAGCATCTTAACAAACTCATCCATTTGTTTTTTAAAAGACAGCTTTTCATCTATCCAGATGCCCAGATGTTTGTAAACAGGGACAAAGCTTCAAGCAAGCCCTCAACAGGATTTTTTTGTGTTATCCAAGCCTTCATAACACTATTAATAACACACACACAAAATACAGCCTGACGCTCCGTGTTCTCACTCTAGCCCAATCTATTCCTTAAGATGGGCCAGCCAGCCTCTCTCCACCTGTCTCTCTCCTTTCTAAATAGGGGTCCATGCCAACCATGCCCCCCCCCCCCCCCCCCCCCCCGCTGAAAGAAAACAACAAAAAACGTTTCATTCCGACAGATCAGATTGATGAGGGAGAGTCCTGTCAAAGACCCCAGATGAGATTAGGACTGGAACACACACACACACACAAATACAAACAACACTGAAGTAGCAGGTGCTCCTGGTTAAACCTTAATTACATGATCTCTGATTTCCCTAATTGATATGGTAATGACTGTGTAATTAATGCAAAATAAGAAATACCAGCAGCTCTGTTAATTAATGGATTTATTTGATTAGATATCTTGCTGCATATTTATGCATGTTTTTATTCAGTGGTGCACTGGGTGGAATGGAGATGCACTGGTTGTTTGTGTTGTCACAATGTTGTTACCCCACAGAGATGCACTGACTGTGGAGCTGAGGAGAGGTGGGACAGGCCTAAACACATACACAGACAAGCACATGCCCACGCACACAAGAACAGATGGACACTGATCAACTCATCACTTTATCTTTGACTAGAGACCAATAAGAATTCAAATAGAGACAGTATTTTATTTTACCAGAAGGTGGCATTCTAGAGCTTCTTTCCACAGTCCAAAACTACAGAGGCAGCATCCGTAGCGCCACTGTCTAACTTTTTATACTGTGCACACCATTACACCCTCATCTCGCTAGAGACCAGTGGAGGCTGCTGAGGGGAGGACGGCTCATAATAATGGCTGGACCAGAGAGAATGGAATGGCATCAAACACATGGAAACCGTATATATTTGATACCATTTCACCTATTCCACTCCAGCCATTACCACAAGCCCGCCCTCTCCAAATAAGGTGCAACCAACCTCCTGTGCTACAGACGGCTGTCCATAGTAGGCTTGTTTGCATCAACTCTAACTGCTCAAGCTGTACCTCTGTAGAACACTGAGCCAGCTTTCTCGGTGGGAGAGAAAGTGGCAGTAATTTTGGGAGAGTTTCTGGTATGACTGAGTTACCCATTGGGGATGAGAAATCATTTATCCTGCTCACAGTCTCTCCCCACGGCTCTCCCTCTCTAATATATGTCTCACCCCTCCTCTCCCTTCTTCTCGCTGACTGTCCCTCCGTTTCCTGAGGAGCAAAGCGAAACCACATGTGGGCCCTGACCAGACCTGGTGTGAAGGATAGAGGACGTAGGCCCTTCCATCTCTTCCTGTCTATCTGCTGTCCTCAAGCCAACTGAAATCAACTGTAGCCTACTGGACCATACCCTACCCTACTGTAGCCCGCTGGACCCTACTGTAGCCTACTGTACCCTACTGCACCCTACTGTGGCCTACTGGAATCTACTGGACCCTACTTTGAACAACTCTACCCTACAGTAGCCTACTCCACCCTAGTGGACCCTACAGTACTCTACTGTAGCCTACTAGACCCTACCCTACTCTACTGCACCCTACTCTACTCTACTGGACACTACTGGACCCTACTGGACCCTACTGTAGTCTCCTGGACCCTACTGTACCCTCCTTTCACTACCTCACCCTACTGTAGCCTGCTGTACCATACTCTACCCTACTGTACCTACCATAGCCTACTGTAACCTACTGTAGCCTACTGGACCCTACTCCACCCTACTGTAGCCTACTGTAACCTGCTGTAGCCTACTGGACGCTAATCTACCTTTCTGGACCCTAATGGACCCTACTGGACCCTACTGGAGCCAACTGTATCCTACTGGACCCTACTGGACCCTACTCTACCCTACTGTAGCCAACTATAGCCTACTGGACCCTACTGTACCCTATTGTACCCTACTGTACCCTACTCCACCCTACTGTAGCCTACTATACCCTACTTTACCCTACTGGACCCTACTCTACCCCACCATAGCCTACTGTACCCTACTGTACCCTACTGGACCCTACTTGACCCTACTCCACCCTACTGTAGCCTACACAATCCTACTGTAGTCTACTGTATCCTACTGGTCTCTACTCTACCCTACTGTAGCCTACTGGACCCTACTGGACCCTACTGTAGCCTACTGTACCCTTCTGGACACTACTCTACACTACTGTACCCTACACTACCCTACTGTAGCCCACATGGACCCTACTGTAGCCTACTGGACCCTACTGTAGCCTACTGTAGCCTACACAACCCTACTCTACCCTCCTCTACTCTACTGTAGCCTACTAGACCCCACTCTACTCTACTGCACCCTACTCTACTCAACTGTAACCTACTGGACTCTACTGTAGCCTACATTGGCCTAATGTAGGCTACTAGACCCTACTCTACACTGTAGCCTACTCAACCGTACTGTAGTCTACTGTACCCAACTGGACCGTAATAGACCCTACTCTACCCTACTGTAGCCTACACGACCCTACTGTAGCCTACAGTACCCTACTGGACCCTACTGTAGTTTACTCTACCCTACTGTAGCCTACTGGACCCTACTCTACCCTACTGTAGTGTTCTGGACTCTACTGTAGCCTACTGTACCCTGGTGTACCCTACTGTAGGCTACTGTACTCTACTCCCCCATACTGTAGCCTACAAGACTCTACTAGACCCTACTGTAGTCTACTGTAGCCTACCTGACACTGCTCAACCGTACTGCACCCTACTGGACCCCCTGGACCCTACTCTACCCTACTGTATCCTACTGTAGACTACTGTTCCCTACTCTACCCTACTGTATCCTACTGTGGGCTACTGTAGGCTACTGTTCCCATCTCAACCCTACTGTATCCTACAGTAGGCTACTGTCCCCTACTGGACCCTACTCAACCCTACTGTAGGCTACTGTTCCCTACTGGACCCTACTCAGCCCTACTGTATCCTACTGTAGGCTACTGTTCCCTACTGGACCCTACTCACCCTACTGTATCCTACTGTAGGCTACTGTTCCCTACTGTACCCTACTCTACCCTACTGTATCCTACTGTAGGCTACTGTTCCCTACTGGACCCTACTCACCCTACTGCTGCCTACTGTACGCTACTGGACGCTACTTGTCCCTTACTTTAGCCTACCCTACCCTACTGTAGCCTACTGTAGCCTTCTGGATCCTACTTTACCCTACTGGAGCCTACTGTACACTACTGGACCCAACTCTACCCTACTGTATCCTACTCTACCCTGCTGTAGCCTACTGTACCATACTGTAGCCTACTGTACCTTACTGGACCCTACTGTAGCCTACTCTACCCTACTCCAGCCTACTGTAGCTTAATGTACCCTACTGTGTATTAAGGACAGAGAGGGAATGACTCCAATTAACCAACAGACTGAGAAGTACAAAGCAACCAAGCTATGACCTGAAGCCCTAACTGTAACACAGTAAGACCTCTTTAGTATCTTATGTTGATTGGGAAATTAAATGGAGTTTCATGAGGCTTCCTAATATAAGGATATAAATACATGTAACCTACAGCCTGCAAAGGCTTTCACCACTGGGATTCACTTAAACCACCATTTGACTATTTAACCCAGGGCCCAGTTTTAAAAACATTTAGGGCTCTATTCAATCCTTATCGCGGAGATTCAGCGTTAAAGCATGATTGACATTTAAAGGCAATGTTGTCAAGTTAGCGGAGACTGCATTCACGGTATACGCTGTATGTCTTGTCAGCTCAATCGGAAATAACCTTTACATTTCTGTCACTCAATCTATAACACTTCAGGGATACAGACTGAATAGAACCCTTAACTCAGATCAAAATTATACTGTTGTGTTAAATTATGACCCCTTCAGATCTGGTCCCTCCTTGTTTTTGGATGCAATTTTCAGAGAAAACTGAACCAAATCTCTAGCATACCACATCATTTGTCCATTCATAGATGGTAAACATTAGTGCATTAGTGCCTATTCAGTATGAAAAAATATATATATGAAAATGGATACGCTGCTACTGTAAGTCGCTCTGTATAAGAGCTTCTGCTAAATGACTAAAATATCAAATGTAAATGTATTCACAAACATATATACCGTGTGAAGGAAATGGCCTGAAGCTCTGCTCTGTCTAAACGTTGATACCTCTCGCTTGCGATACGGTTTTGAAAACCTTTGGAACTTAACTTTCATATCAGCAAGAAAAAATCTTTCAAATACAAAAGATGCACTTACTGTATGCAGTTTTAGCACAGTTACACATGGCTGTGTTTTGAATAACACATGCTTCAAGCCAAAGTATGACAGTTCCTCCCCAGTTGCACTCCAATGGAACTGTGAGAGCAAGTGAGAGGGTGTTGTACATCGGCGGGAGGCTTTGTAACACACAGCCATGTGTACTTCTCTGAAGAACACTCCATTCAGTCAAGTTGAGGAATTCCAAGAGAGATCATGGCTAATAATGAAGGTAGGCCTACGTCCATATTAGGCCTTAGCCTACTAAAGCAATCACACATCCATATTAGGCCTTGGCCTACTCAAGCAGCCACACGTCCATATTAGGCCTTGGCCTACTCAAGCAGCCACACGTCCATATTAGGCCTTGGCCTACTAAAGCAGCCACTCATCCATATTAGGCGTTGGCCTACTCAAGCAGCCACATGTCCATATTAAGCCTTGGCCTACTCAAGCAGCCACACGTCCATATTAGGCCTTGGCCTACTAAAGCAGCCACTCATCCATATTAGGCGTTGGCCTACTCAAGCAGCCACACGTCCATATTAGGCCTTGGCCTACTAAAGCAGCCACTCATCCATATTAGGCCTTGGCCTACTAAAGCAGCCACTCATCCATATTAGGCCTTGGCCTACTAAAGCAGCCACTCATCCATATTAGGCCTTGGCCTACTAAAGCAGCCACTCATCCATATTAGGCCTTGGCCTACTAAAGCAGCCACACGTCCATATTAGGCCTTGGCCTACTCAAGCAGCCACATGTGCATATTAGGCCTGTCAGGCTTATAGAACTACAAAATGAAAAATTGTTGAGCGCTTTCAAAAAGGGACACTTATAATATCAATGCATTCAAATTTTGGCCCATATTTAGGCACACAAAAGTTATTTCCTTTAGGAAAACAACCCCCTACACAAATCCTTAACCAGGCACGTCCGTGAAGCTAATACCATTAATGAAAGGTGGAGTGGTAGTTGGTTAACTAACTTACCCCTGAATAATGTGTTTCTTAGGGGGGCACTTGGGCCACTGGTGATGGATGGCCTAACAGAAGCTGGGTCAATTAGCCAGGGTGGGTTTCCGTCTGTGTCGGTTGTAGGGACCACGTTTTGAGATCCCACTGCTGTCACCCGGCGTGGTTGTAATTAATCACTGGTACAGGGCCTTCTCACCTCCTCAGACCTCCACTCTACAAAAACAGCCAATATGTGCAGTTAGGCCAGATTAGATATTCACTGATTCTACTCTGCTTTTGTCAATATTATAAGTTTTAAAAATATCCAAAATCACAAATGCAAAGTCTGTCCTGTAGGCCAGTCTACATTGATACTTGAAGTGGCTCAGAATCTAAATAAAGTAATAAAATCCTCTAACAATATAATATACTGAACAAAAATATAAACGCAACATGCAACAATTTCAAAGATTTTTCAGAGATACAGTTGATATCAGTCAATTGAAATAAATTCATTAGGCCCTAATCTATGGATTTCACATGACTGGGAATACAGATATGCATATGTTGGTCACATGTACCAGTCAGTATCTGGTGTGACCACCATTTTCCTCGTGACACATCTACTTCGCATATAGTTGATCAGGCTGTTGATTGTGACCTGTGGAATGTTGTCCCACTCCTATTCAATGGCTGTGTGAAGTTGCTGGATATTGGCGGGAACAGGATCAAGCTGTCGTATACACATCAATCCAGAGCATCCCAAACACGCTCAATTGATGATATGTCGGGTGAGTATGCAGGCCATGGAATAGTGTACAAATCCTTGCGACACAGGGCCATGCATTATCATGCTGAAACATGAGGTGATGGCGGCGGATGAATGGCACGACAATGGGCCTCAGGATTTCGTCAAGCTATCTCTTTGTCTTCAAATTGCCATCGATAAATGCAATTGTGTTCGTTGTCCATAGCTTATGCCTGCCCATACCATAACCCCACCGCCACCATGGGGCACTCTGTTCACAACGTTGACATCAGCCAACCGCTCGCCCACACAAGGCCATACAGGTAGTCTGTGGTTGTGGGGCCGGTTGGACCTATTGCCAAATTCTCTAAAACAAAGTTGGAGGCTTATGGTAGAGAAATTAACATTACATTATCTGGCAACAGCTCTGGTGGACATTCCTGAAGTCAGCATCCCAATTGCACGGTCCTTCAAAACTTGAGACATCTGTGGCATTGTGTTGTGTGACAAAACTGCCTTTTCTTGTCCCCAACACAAGGTGCACCTGTGTATTGATCATGTTGTTTAATCATCTTCTTAAAATGCCACACCTGTCAGGTGGATGGATTATCTTGGCACAGGAGAAATGCTCACTAACAGGGATGTAAACAAATTTGTGCACAACATTTGAGAGAAATAAGGTTTTTGTGCATATGGAAAATGTCAGGGCTAATTTATTTATGAAACTCATGAAACATGGGACCAACATTTTACATGCTATGTTTATATTTTTGTTCAGTGTATATTTGTATCTATTGATTGTAGGCCTATTCACAACAGAAATGTTCTACTTAGGCTACAATGACATGTTGGAATGTTTGCCACAAAAAGGAAATGTAGTGTCCATACTTTAAATTGGCAACCTATAATTGTATCTTCCCGTGAGATTTTAGGTTAGATGTCATTTCTGAGGTGGCCAGACATAAAACCTGCACATCTGGGTCCTCTCCTCCACACAGTAGCCAAGCATCATAATGAGGTACCATACGGCATTGTGTGTACACTAACAACATACAGTTCTGAAAATGATGATTGAGTACATCTGGCTTCATCTGAGAATCGTTCACCCCACACTTTAAATCAAATCAATCAAATCTAATTGTATTCGTCACATGCTTCGTAAACAACAGGTGTAGACTAACAGTGAAATGCTTACTTACTGTGCCTTCTGAAAGTATTCAGACCAGTTGAATTTTTCCACATTGTGTTACATTACAGCCGTATTCAGAAATGGATTAAAGTCAAAAATGTTCCTCATCAATCTACACACAATACCCTATGATTACAAAATGACAACAGGTTTTTAGAATTTTAGCAAATTTATTTAAAAAATGAAGTACTCAGACCATTTTCTATGACACTCGAAATTGAACTGGTGCATCCTGTTCCACTGATCATCCTTGAGATGTTTCCACCTGATTGGAGTCCACTTGTGGTAAATTACATTTATAGGACATGATTTGAAAAGGCACACACCTTTCTATATACAGTAAGGTCCTACAGTTAAGAATGCATGTCAGAGCAAAAACCAAGCCACGAGATTGAAGGAATTGTTGGTAGAGCTCCGAGACAGGAATGTGTCAAGGCACAGATCTGGGAAAGTGGTACCAAAATATTTCTGCAGCATTGAAGGTCCCCAAGAACACAGTGGCCTCCATCATTCTTAAATGGAAGAAGTTTGGAACCACCAAGACTCATCCTAGAGCTGGCCGCCCAGCCAAACTGAGCAATCGAGGGAGAAGGACCTCGGTCAGGAAGGTGTCGTGTCTTTGGCTATGCCGGATTAAGTGATATGACATGCTATTCTATAACATAATTTCTCCGTAATTAATATTACCTGATTGAGCTAATCATGTAAATGTAATTAACTAGAGAGTCGGGGCACCACAAAATAATATTTATAGAGCTGTTATCTTCTGAATAAACTCTTAAAGACCTAGTAATATTTTACATCAATAGCAGTCAATATTAATTGTCACCTTAATTCAGTCTCATCTGAAAGTTGTAAATTCTTGGTTATCTTCATGAACCCTGGCTAACAAGTTGAATCAGCAATACAAAATTGGGTTTAATTATTTATTTACTAAATACCTAACTAATCACACAGAATTACACATACACATAATTAATCATAACTTGATTACAAATTATGTCATAAAGGAAAACGTCCCTAGCGGGCGGAACAGATATGTCAGCTGGTTACACAAAAGAAAAGGGCTGGTTTTGAGTGAAAGAGTGGGAAGACTGAGGACCAAAGGAAGAAGCTGTGCTATGGTAAATACAGTATTTTATACATTCTAAATTACCGCCCATTTGGAAAAGGAAAGTGCAATAAATATTTACTCTGAGCTGCGATTCGGTAGGTTGGTGGTAGATGGAAGGCCGTGTTGCCAAACCGAGTCCTTTGTCCTTTGAAGAATGTCTCTGGTGGTCAATTGGATACGTTGTAGTAACGTTGTTGTGTGATAGATGGGATACTGTGTCTGTTCCTTCCTAACCCTCATTTGCAGCTGCTGTTGCTAACTCCACGGCTAGGAGGTATCACTTCTGTAGTGAATAAGAGTTCAAAGTTCATACCATTCGCAACCAAAGCTCACGCTGATGTTGGCTTCGTTCTGTAGTTATTATCTGAAACATTCTGACATCGGACCGTCATCCTCACATCCTCGGAACAGGAGGTTATATTGTCGTCAAGGCTTTATATCGGAAGGGAGAGGAGGGCGTGTTTGAAAAGTTTTATAGCCCATGTCCCTTCACAGGGACGGACCACTGATTGAGCAGAGCCCTAACCTTATGAAAACCCAAATCTCACATTTTAGAAGAAAAAATCACATTCCATCCCATCACAAATAATTTCATATTCAAACATTTAAATTGAACAACAATTCCATGTGAATCCAATAACTCTGATGTGTAGACTTTCCACTGTAGAGTTTATGTCCTCTTATCATTGATGAGAATTTCTCAGATGACAACCAAACTGACATCATATTCATTAAGTACCACCGCATATGTTCAATTGGTCGGATTACCAGAATATAGTTCATTTCCCCCCACCTTCTGATGTTTCCAGAATCTCTATGTTAACCAAGGGGTTTGCAAATGTAACATCAGTAGGGTAGAGAGAGGAAAAAGGGGGAAAGAGGTATTTATGACTGTCATAAAACTACCCCCAGGCCAACGTCATGACAGAGGTGACCAAGATCCCGATATTCACTCTGACAGAGTTCCTCTGTGGAGATAGGAGAACCTTCCAGAAAGACAACCATCTCTGCAGCATTCCACCAATCAGGCCTTTATGGTAGAGTGGCCACATGGAAGCCACTCATTAAAAGGCACATGACAGCCCGCTTGGAGTTTGCTAAAAGGCACCTAAAGACTCTCAGACCATGAGAAACAAGATTCTCTGGTCTGATGAAACCAAGATTGAACTCTTTGGCCTGAATGCCAAGCGTCAAGTCTAGAGGAAACCTGGCACCATCACTACGGTGATGCATGGGGGTGGCAGCATCATGCTGGTTGGATGTTTTTCATAGGCAGGGACTGGGAGACAAGTCAGGATCGAGGAAAAGATGAATGGAGCAAAGTACAGAGAGATCCTTGATGAAAGACTGCTCAGGACCTCAGTCTGGGGTAAACGTACACCTTCCAACGGGACAACGACCCTAAGCTCACAGCCAAGACCATGCAGGAGTGGCTCCAGGACAAGTCTCTGAATGTCCTTGAGTAGCTCAGCCAGAGCCCGGACTTGAACACGATCGAACATCTCTGGAGAGACCTGAAAATAGCTGTGCAGCGACGCTCCCCATCCAAGCTGACAGAGCTTGAGAAGATCTGCAGAACAGAATGGTAGAAATTACCCAATACAGGTGTTCCAAGCTTGTAGAGTCATACCCAAGAAGACTTGAGTCTGTAATCGCTGCAAAAGATGCTTCAACAATGTACTGAGTAAAAGGTCTGAATATTTGATATTTCCACTTTTTTTTATACATTTGCTAAAATGCCTAAAAAACTGTTTTTACTTCGTTATTATGGTGTGTTGTGTGATTGATGAGAACACACACACACACAGAGAATGAGATAGGGGGGGTAGAGGCGTCACTCTGTGTTCACAGAGCACACTTTTCCATAGTGAACAAAAGCATAAGAGTGGCAGATGAGGTCTGTGTGTGTGGAGGGGGTGGAGGGGGGGGGGGGGGTGGTGTGTGTGTGTGTATGTGTGTGTGTGTGTGTGTGTGTATGTGTGTGTGTGTTTTGTTGGGTAGGTTGTCTCATGGGGCAGCTCTCTGTCTATCCCATCTGTCACCCCACTCTACTGACACCCAAGGGAATGGGGATAGAGGGGTGGGGGGTTCATTTTGGAAAAAGGAAAGGGGGTCCAGTGGTCTAATGGACAAATATACAGGAGTTGGGGATTGGCCAAAGGTTGAGCCAATCTACACATTTATTTGCCCAAACAGTCCCCCTCTCAAGTCTCAGACTGCGTTTAGCTGGCCATCTTCTAAGATCCAAATGAGAACGGGATGGACACACACACACACACATGCTATACAAACTGCACACACTGGGGCTAATGTCAGCTTAATGTGATCCCATGCTGTGGCCAGAGGGCTAATTGATTATATAAACACAAACACATCCCTTGAGAGAAAGGGGGGTGGACGTTTGTCTGATATACTCTTTACTTACATTTTTCTCTCCATTTTCTATTTTCTATTCTATCCTGCTACATGACGAGTCAATTCATATTAAAACATCATCCATTTATTTGTATTGCTTTTACATTTAATCTAAAACATGAATATAAAAATGGTGGTGCTGCTTACAATAAGAGATTGAGCAAATCTGTGAGAAGTGCTTGATGGCAGGCGGTGTAACATCCTCCCTTAATGGAATGTGTGATCAGAACACAGAGAAATGGGCCCTGTGATGCAGCAGCCAAAACAACAACTAAACAGTCAGGAAGATGAGCATATGGCTCCTGTACCACTGGGCAGAAGGAGCACTCAGTGGGATGAATGCTGAGGGGCTGACAACAAAGCTGACTTTAACTTGTCAAATTAGCAGCACGTTTACAGTGAGATAGGGAGAGAGAGGTGTAAAGCGAGGGAAAGAAATGGGGTTATGAACGGGAGAGAGAGAAAGAGGGAGAGAGAGGTAGAAAGGAAGAGAGGAGTATAGAGAGAAGGGGAGAGAGAGAGGTAGAAAGGGAGAGAGGAGTATAGAGAGAAGGGGAGAGAGAGAGGTAGAAAGGGAGAGAGGAGTATAGAGAGAAGGGGAGAGAGAGAGGTAGAAAGGGAGAGAGGAGTATAGAGAGAAGGGGAGAGAGAGAGGTAGAAAGGGAGAGAGAGAAAAAGAGACAGAGAGAGGGGGGGGTCAGTAGCAGCTTTGACTTCTTTGTCAAGTGCCACTTGATGGTGACAAAGAATCAAACAAAAGCTACATCTGAAAGGGAGAACAGCTCTGCTTTACAAAGTCAATACCTCTATATGACTCCATCCTTGAGCATAGTTATCTATACTGAGTGTACAAAAAAATTAGAACAACTTCCTAATATTGAGTTGCCACCCCCCTTTTGCCTTCAGAACAGCCTCAATTCGTTGGGGCATGGACTCTACAAGGTGTCGAAAGCATTCCACTGGGATTATGGCTCATGTTGACTCCAATGCTTCCAGCAGTTGTGACAAGTAGGCTGGATGTCCTTTGGATGGTGGTCCATTCTTGGAACACACAGGAAACTGTTGAGGGTTAAAAATCCTGCAGTGTTGCAGTTCTTGACACACTCAAACCAGTGCAAATGGCACCTACTGTACTGCCATAACTCATTCAAAGGCACTTAAATCTTTTGTCTTGCCCATTCACCCTCTAAATTGCACACATACACAATCCATGTCTCAAGTGTCTCAAGGCATAACAATCCTTCTTTAACCTGTCTCCTTCCATTCATCTAGATTGATTGAAGTGGATTTGATTGAAGGATCATAGCTTTCAAATCAAATCAAATTTTATTTGTCACATGCGCCAAATACCTACAGTGAAATGCTTACTTACAAGCCCTTAACCAACAATGCAGTTTTAAGAAAAATACCTACAAAATAAGAACTAAAAGGAACAAACAATTAAGGAGCAGCAGTAAAATAACAATAGTGAGGCTGTATACAGGGGGTACCGGTACAGAGTTAGTGTGCGGGGGCACCGGTTAGTTGAGGTAATTGACGTAATATATACATGTGGGTAGAGTTATTAAAGGGACTTGTGTATAGATAATAACAGAGAGTAGCAGCAGCGTAAAAGAGGGGGGGGGGGTGCAAATAGTCTGGGTAGCCATTTGATTAGATGTTCAGGAGTCTTATGGCTTGGGGGTAGAAGCTGTAGAAGCCTCTTGGACCTAGACTTGGCACTCCGGTACCGCTTGCCATGTGGTACCAGAGAGAACAGTCTATGACTAGGGTGGCTGGAGTCTTTGACCATTTTTAGGGCCTTCCTCTGACACCGTCTGGTGTAGAGGTCATGGATGGCAGGAAGCTTGGCCCCAGTGATGTACTGGGCCGTACGCACTACCCTCTGTAGTGCCTTGCGGACGGAGGCCGAGCAGTTGCCATACCAGGCAGTGATGCAGCTCTTGAAGGTGCAACTGTAGAACCTTTTGAGGATCTGAGGACCCATGCCAAATCTTTTCAGTCTCCTGAGGGGGAATATATTTTGTCTTGCCCTCTTCACAACTGTCTTGGTGTGCTTGGTCCATGTTAGTTTGTTGGTGATGTGGACACCAAGGAACTTGAAGCTCTCAACCTGCTCCACTAATGCGCCGTCGATGAGAATGGGGGTGTGCTCCATCCTCTTTAACCTGTAGTCCACAATCATCTCCATAGTCTTGATCACGTTGAGGGAGAGGTTGTTGTCCTGGCACCACACAGCCAGGTCTCTGACCTCCTCCCTGTTTGCTATCTCATCATTGTTGGTGATCAGGCCTAACACTGTTGTGTCATCTGCAAACTTAATGGTGGTGTTGGAGTCGTGCCTGGTCGTGCAGTCATGAGTGAACAGGGAGTACAGGAGGGGACTAAGCACGCACTCCTGACAGGCCCATGTGTTGAGGATCAGCGTGGCGGATGTGTTGTTATCTACCCTTACCACCTGGGGGCGGCCCATCAGAAAGTCCAGGATCCAGTGATGAGCTTTGAGGGCACTATGGTGTTGAACACTGAGATGTAGTCAATGAACAGCATTCTCATGTAGGTGTTCCTTTTGCCCAGTTGGGAAAGGGCAGTGTTGAGTGCAATAGAGATTGCATCATCTGTGGATCTGTTGGGGCAGTATGCAAATTGGAGTTGGTCTAGGGTTTCTGGGATAATGGTGTTGATGTGAGCCATGACCAGCCTTTCAAAGCACTTCATGGCTACAGATGTGATTAATTTAGGCAGGTTACCTTAGGGTTCTTGGTCACAGGGACTATGGTGGTCTGCTTGAAACATGTTGGTATTACAGACACAGGCAGGGAGAGGTTGAAAATTTCAGTAAAGACACTTGTCAGTTGGTCAGCGCATGCTCAGAGTACACGTCCTGGTAATCCGTCTGGCCCTGCGGCCTTGTAAATGTTGACCTGTTTAATGGTTTTACTCCCATCGGCTGCGGAGAGCGTGATCACACAGTCGTCCGGAACAGCTGGTCCTCTCATGCATGTTTCAGTGTTACTTGCCTCGAAGCATGCATAGAAGTAATTTATCTCGTCTGGTAGGCACGTGTCACTGGGCAGCTCTCGGCTGTGCTTCCCTTTGTAGACTGTAATAGTTTGCAATCCCTGCCACATCCGACGAGCGTTGGAGCCAGTTTAGTACGTTTCGATCTTAGTCCTGTTTTGAAGCTTTGCCTGTTTGATGGTTCATCGGAGGGCTTAGCAGGATTTCTTATAAGCTTCCGGGTAAGATTCCCGCTCCTTGGAAGCGGCAGCTCTTCCCTTTAGCTCAGTGTGGATGTTGCCTATAATCCATGGCTTCTGGTTGGGGTATATACGTACAGTCACCTTGGGGACGACGTCATCGATGCACTTATTGATGAAGCCAGTGACTGATGTGGTGTACTCCCCATTGCCATTGGAAGAATCCCAGAAAACATTCCAGTCTGTGTTAGCAAAACAGTCCAGTAGCTTAGCATCTGCTTCATTTTACCACTTTTTTATTGACCGAGTCACTGGTGACCAAATCACTACTCATCTCTGTGTGTGGAGTAAAGGTGGTCTAGAATGTTTTCCCTCTGGTTGCACGTTTAACATGCTGATAGAAATGAGGTAAAACGGATTTGAGTTTCCCTGCATTAAAGTCTCCGGCCACTAGGAGCGCCGACTCTGGATGAGTGTTTTCCTGTTCCCGACTTCCTTAGATATCATGCACCAACTGTTGTTTACAAATGTACATAGACCGCCACCCCTTGTCTTACCAGAGGCTGCTGTTTTATCCTTCCGATACAGTGTATAACCCGCCAGCTGTATGTTATTCATGTCGTCGTTCAGCCACGACTCGGTGAAACATAAGATATTACCTTTTTTGATGTCCTGTTGGAAATACGTGCTTTTAGTTTGTCCAATTTATTATCCAGCGATTGTACGTTGGCCAGTTGTACGGATGGCAAAGGCAGATTAGACACTCGTCGGCAGTTCCTCACAAGGCACCCCGATCTCTTTCCGTGAAACCTCTTCTGTCTTTTTCTCCTGCAAATGACGGGAATGAGGGCCTGTTTGGGTGTCTGGAGTAAATCCCTCTTGTCCAACTCATTAAAGAGATATTCTTCGTCCAGTCAAAGGTGAGTAATCAGTGTTCTCATTTTCCAGAGCTTTTTGGGGTCATAAGAGACAAAAGCAGCAACGTTATGTGCAAAATAAGTTACGAAAAATATGAAAAAACAAACAGAAATGCACGATCGGTTAAGAGCCCATGAAATGGAAGCCTTTCTCTCTTGCGTCATCTCAACGGGAAACTTTCAGTCTTTGTAACGGAAAGAGCAGGTGTTCTTAATGTTTTGTTCACTCAGTGTTATACTCTACTGTAGTGTACACGCAGACATGTAGTACACAACCACACACATTGATGCACATATGGACATGCATACACTCAGCACTGCCCAACCCCCTCGCTGCTTTGAGCGCTGTGTTAATGAAACAGTTGCTGTTTCCTGGCATAACATTAATTACCCCATCAAAAAAGAGCTGGTAATTAACTGCCCTCCTTTACCAGTGCTAATTACATTAACAGAGAGAAGCCATTACAGAGGGAGAGAGGGATGAAGAGAGAAAGAAAGAAAGAAGGGATGAAAGGGGATTGAAACAAAGACTGAAAGAAGTAATGGCAGGGTAGCGAGAGGGAGAAAAAGAGGGCACACGCCAGAGAGAGCGAGGGAGGAGAGGCTCATGTGGTTCTTAGTGGGGCCCCCAGAGGCCTGGTCCTTAGAGGAATAAGCATGTTTGCTGCTGCAGAGGAGGAGAGGAGAGTGATGGGGGATGTTGTTTATCTTTACAGGCAGTAGCTACAGTCTGCAACGCTCACTCCACAATTAAGATGCTGCGCCTCATCAGGTTTGTGTCAAACTATACAAACATACAGGTGAGTTAAAAAATAGTCCTGGTGTGGCCTTGAAATATTACCATAATGCTGTACATAACAAAACCTCAACTCATATGCTGTACGATGGATATCTGTACATTTCTATACCATGTCTAATTGCATAATGCAAACACACAGTTCTGAATTATTACCAACAGTGAGTTCTTACTGTGATTTTTTGGTTTTATTTGGGAGGACAAAATATAGTTACAGTTTAAGATATACAAATCACATTTTCAGACAGTCATCATGTTATTCTGTACCATTAAAAAAGAAAGATGGGTTTTGGGAGAAAAAAACTTTGAGTAACTTTTCATTTTACTAACGACTTTCAAATAAATAAAACCAGCAAAACACAACAAACAACTTTGAATAGATGTTAGCTACCTCTTTTCAATTCTTTGTTTTCTAATCCTGAGTATGATGTTTCTATTGTGCTACAACAGTGAGTAAGAAAACTGTTGCATGGGTTTATAACAAAGCCCCAACATGTTCCTTACTTTGTTTTCAGTTTATGTATGCTTGTTACTTTACTGCATCTTGACCAGAGACTATGGGATGAAAAACATCAAATGAATGAACAATTAAAAATCCTAAACTTTGACATACAATTTCAAATTTGCAACATGTAATGAAATAATAGCAGGGAATCAGTGTGGAAATAACATGCATAAAAAGGAAATGAAAAATAATATAGGCTAACTCATTTTCCTTTATGGAGAACAGCAAGGTAATGTGCTTTTTTTTTACACTGGACATAACAGTTGTATTTTGTTATGTGACTAACCAGGGAAAAGTATTGGCCAAGAATTGATTTCAAATAAACGTTTCATGGCGTATTACTTCATTCTCTCTTATGTGTTAATCATCAGTCATGTCTGACAAAACCTCAAAGAGTTCAATTAAAACAACAAGAATGGCAACATAGCGATAACATAATCATATTTATAACAATTGCAAAGAAGGAATTAAAACACGTTTATATTATTCCCTAAAGTAACTATAATAATAAGTTAAATTGCTTGTTTTTTTCTTCTTAAATAAATCAATATATGAAAAAATGTTGTATTACCAACCCTGGAGGACAAAGAGTTTGCCCTTGTAAAATGATGGGGGATCAGAACAAAAAATAAAGGGTCTATCATTCTGGAATGTAAATCACCTTCAAAAACTCTGCTACAAAAAAAGTCTTCTCAGGGACAATGTACATACATGCCTTTGACAGTGTCCTGACAGAGACAAATAGCACCCTGCTTCATAGACTTTCAGCACATAGTATCAGAGTTGTCCATTGTCCATTCAGTTCAGTACTCTAACAACGAATCATCAACAGACATTTTCTTCTAGCACACTGCTAGCCAAGAGGTTGATCAGTTTAGGGTAGGTGTTTTTGTTGGAAGAACCAAATGCTGCATATGGCTGTAGCATTGGGTGGTACGAGTGCTTTTGAAGCTCGTGAAGGCATCTTGACGTTGACTTCTGCTGTCCTTTCAAAATACAGAGACACCCATAGACACCCATAGTGCTCCATTGTGTTGTGGTGTGGCCCAATGAAGTCTCATGTCTTTACAGCTACTGCAGATGAAGAGGTCTTCTTCTCTCTGCATCTGGAGTGACTGGCTGGTCTTTGGACTCTTTCTGTCCCATTCCCTTTCATTCAGTTGGATGAAACATGGACTCAACAAGTGGCAGGGCATCAGTGAGGAGAGTTGTTGGTGGTTGAGAAGTCAGTGTGTATTTCATTTATCCCTGTCAGTGCCTGCAGAGGGGCAGCAGTGTGGGAGCAGTGGTCTGGTCTGGTTTGTTGGTGATGGATGGGAGGTGGTGGAGTGCTGCTACATCGGGGGAACTACCAGGCCAGTCATCGCTATAGAGAAAGAGAATAGTAATAATCTATTATGTTTTAGATAAAATCTTATTCTTGACAATGGCAATCATTATTATAACCCCCCCCCAAAAAATACATATTGTATTGTCATGCCTGCCTAAACTATGTGTATGTGGGCATAGATTCGTTTTTAGAAAGAAAGAGGGGGGTTTTAACACACAAAGAGATGTTTCTAAGATTGTAGTTTGGTTCTACCTCTGAAGCTGTTGCCTCCTGAGGCGGGGCAGGCAGGAGAGGAGGATCCCTGGGGCCGGAGGACAGGAGCGAAGGCGCTCTTCTGTTTGGCTGAGGACGGGAAGGAGGAGAACGGCAGGAGGGAGGAGGAGCTGGAACCCGGGATAGTGGGACTAGATGGCATTACTGTGGATATGAGAGAGAGAGAGACACAGAGAGAGAGACAGAGAGACAGAGAGAGAGAGAGAGAGAGAGAGAGAGAGAGAGAGAGAGAGAGAGAGAGAGAGAGAGAGAATGTTACTTTATAACAGAAGGATTCTAGGCAATGGTCAACCTTTGTCAATGGTGGGCAATTATGTTTTATTGTAACAAGTACAGGAGGAAAACACAGGATAGATTGATTGAGTAAAAGGAGAGACACTCACTGCCATAGGGAGAACCAGTGGGGGAGGCACTGCTGAAACCAGGGGACCCTGGCACCCCCAGACTAGTCATGGGCACTGCCCCGTACCCCCCACTCATGCCTCCACCACCCCCATAGCCCGACTGCTGAGGGGTGGAGGCAGAGGGGTACCCCCGGGGGGACAAACTGCTGGAGTTACGAATATAACCTGGAGCGAGAGAGAGGGAAACAAAGAGAGAGAGAAATACAAATTGTTAGAACAAGAAAGACAGAGGATAGTAAAAGACAGGAAGACACAAGTGATTTTCCCACTGGGGATATCATATCACCAACTAGAAGAACATCAAAGGGCCAGATTCAATTGTAAGTCTTGTCCTGTTCACCTTGGCTGGTTTGTCCTGGCTCGCCAATGCTAACCCCCAGCTGGGAGGGGTATGAGCCCAGGCCCATGACACTGCCGTGGGCTGGGGAGCTGGGCAGGGCCTGCAGCTGGCTGTGGGGACGGGGAACACTGTACAGGGCCTCAGCGATGTCCGCTGCACGCTTCAGCAACATGTCCTAAAGAGAGACAATACAAACTGTTACTAACCCAGACCTCACAGATTTACAGTAGTTATCGATGAGTGGAATTACTAGAGGAACGGAGCGACTAAACAGTGCTGGTTACCTGATTACTGTGTGGGTTTCCATACAAGGCTTCGACCAGATCAGCTGCTCTCTTCAGTAGCATCTCCTACACACAGACAGAGAGACATGAATTAGCCTCTGGTGTTACATAGTGTACTTTATTGTCAAAGGTGAGGTGTGGTGACATATGGCATGTACATCATCTCACTATGTGTGGTATGTTCTCACTCACCTTAGCTAGTTTGTCAGGGTCACCAGGGTGTCTGGGAATGACCTTTTGAAGCCTCTGGAAACCGTAGTCTATGGTGGGCTCATTCAGCGCTATACACAAACACATCCACAGATACATGAGCACTTGGTCCTGACTCATCCCATGGAATGGTGCTGTTTGATATGTTGTTGGTGAATGGTTGCTGGATAGGGTAGATATAGCTGTGTGTTTACCTGTATAGATAAAGCGTCCAGGTGCCCCCTTGCAGAATTGTTTAGATTTGTAGGACAGCGTGACCTCCACGACCCCCGGGATGTGGCGTGGGGGCGTCTGGACACGGATGGCGTGGGGCGTGATCAACTAAGAGAGAGAGAGAAACAGGGACAAGACAGAGAAGGAATGAGCAACGACTGTTTGACAGTCTACAGTATCTGACAGAATAATACGGTCTGCTCTCATAATGCCAACATGGAGAAGGCAGCCACTAAATGACTGGACAAAATGAGACAAGCCATATGCTTTTGTTACCTTGTCCCTTATGTTTTTAGTCAGTAACAGTCTCGTTAATGAGTTGTTTTAAAGAGACAGTTACAGTGAAGCCACATAGCTACCTCGCTCCACACCAGCATGCTGCCGAACACCACCTGCAGCCCGTCAAAGAAGTTCTCCCCGATCACGATGACCATGGCCCCGCCCGTGGTCCAGCCCTCACTGGGGCTGATGGCTTTGATACATGGGGTGGCTGGAGAGGAAGGGCAATAATGTCATTTTAATATAACTTATTGCATCTCTTGGCAATGTATTTAGTGTCTGTTTCAGGGTGTCAGCCGTAGACCTTGAGGTTAGCCGTTAATACAGCAGTAGTTAATCCATCAATCAAATGTATCAGCAGTTGTCGCAAAGTGCAGATGTAGAAGCACAGATACTGTCTACAGTATGAATGTCTACAGTATGAATGTCTACAGTATGAATGTGTTCCTGATATATCAGTACCCCAGGGCAGGTCGTGTTTGGTCTCTTCTTACCATACTCCATACCGTTCTCCACTGACTCTCCAGGCTCTAGCCTGCGAGCTCTCCGGCCATGTTTGGAGTTATTGTGCACAAACATGTTGTCAGACACGGCTAAGACATGGCCGTCTACACTGACAGTGCTGGACAGGACCACCTAAAAGACAGGGGAGGGCGGGGAAGAGGAAAATACATACCATGAGTCTATCTGGGTTTATCTGGGTAACTAAAGTGATATCAGTTCACTTTTTATGAGATTTGGTTTCCTGCTAAATCCCTTGGCCACAATCCATTTCAACATCCAGCTGATAGGAATATTTCTCAATGGGTAATGTGACAACCCTACTACACTATATCATATTTTTACATCACCGCCCCCCTCTCTGTGGCCTCTCCCTTTCTCTCCCCTCCTGAGACTGTGGTTGGAGTTGTGGTCTGGACCAACAGCTCACAGAGGTTCAGGCCTAATCCCTCACTGACACCAGACATATGGACTGAATCTACTATTTGTACTGGCCGTTAAAGTAGAGTGTGATATATGGTGAACCTAATTTGATTCCTGGCCAACAGCATGTGTGTGTCCCTACCCTCTCCACGAGATACATCAGTTCCCCATGGAGGACATGCATACAAAATGTGTGTTCTTGTGTGCTTGCCTTGGGTCTGTGTGTTTAAGAGTGTCCATACTGTATATCTATAGGTGTACATGCAGGAGGGGGTGTTGATGGTGGTGTAGGGTCTATGTCTATGAAGTGCTGAAAGACTAAGCTTGAGACATTTTGAAATAGGCTTTACAATAAGAAAGTGATGTGTAAGGGCAAAGATAAGACAGAAGTGTTTCAGAATCCCAGAGCTGCACATGAAGAGACTCTGGAGCACAGATGCTGAGAAGGAAAGAGAGAGAGAGAAAGCAGATGTGCTTGTAGATGGTTGAGTGGTGAGGAATCTATAGGAAAATAACAGTAAATTATTGATAAAGCACCATAAACAGGCTCCTGTCCAGCTCTAATCGCCTTTTAACCTGGTGAGGGCCTCGGAGCGGCCGCCCGCTCATAACTTCTCAGCATGCGTCAAAGCGCAGGAGTTAAAACAAACATGGTGGAAGACAGGGAGAGAGAGAAAATGGGAGAGGCAGAGAGATCCGGGAGAGAGAGAAGAGAAGAGAAAAGAAAAGAGAAGAGGAACGAGAGAGAGAAACAGACAGTGGCTCCGGTGCTGAAAGACAGCAGAGGAAGTGAAGCGGGAGTGTCCCCTGTGACCACTTCCTGGGTCACGGAGCATGACCTCCCCCATCTGGAGCCAATCACTCAATTCTTGACAACTTCCTGAAACACCTCAGCCTATTTCCTGCCCGCCTCCCCCTTGTCTCTCCCACCCCAATACACCCTTTTCCCTTCTCTCCCTCTTTGTTTCACTGTAGATTTTGTACTTTTACCTTTAACTTTCCCCTCCATTCCTTCCATTGGAAAATGTCTAAGCAGTGCTTCAGGCTACGGAATGGAGAAATGTGGTCCCAACTATACCTGGGCAGACCCTGAACAAAAAAAATCCCTCTTTGTGAAAGTAGAGCGGAAGGAAAGGTGGGATAGTTTTTATTCTATTTTAGATAGAATAAAATAATTGCTATTTTCAACATCATATATGCTGCACACATGCTCTCTCTCTCTTTCCCTCTCGCACACGTACACAAACACACGTACACAAACCTCTCTCTCTCTTTCCCTCTCGCACACGTACACAAACCTCTCTCTCTCTCCTACTCTCCATACCTGAAATCTTCTCATGTCCCTTGGGTTTCCTGCTGTCTTCAGACAATTCTGGTTACACTTCAAGAAAAACTTCAAAAAGAACCTGCAGGGGTAAGAGAAAAAAACAGGACAAGTACATAAAAATCATTAACTCAATAGACAAGAAAACATAACATGAACAATGCATTCATTATTTGTTGGCCTGTCAGTCAAGAAGATGCTGATTACTGTTCCGGTCATAGATGCATTATGAACATCTGAGAGTGAGTGTGTGTCAATGCTGCTACGTGATATCTGCCCTGGCATTAATCACTGCTGTTGAGTTTAGCCAATGTTATTACACTTTAAATCAAATGATGAGAATTTGAAATGCAGTCCAGTGAAAACTACTGCTGTGTAGGAGACAGGGATGTATGCCAGGGGACTCTGGGGAACATGGTACCCCGCAATGCTGTTTTTGAACCCCCACATTAGAACTGTGGTGGAAGAGAGAAAGTAGAAGGACAGAGACAGAGTATTTGTATGTACATGTGCACATGTGCATGTTTGAATGAGGTTTGTGGGTGTGTTTTCATATGTATGTATCTCATTAACTGTGTTTGTGTGTGTGTATATCAGAGAGAGAGAGAGAGAGAGAGAGAGAGAGACAAAGAGAGAGACAGAGAAAGAGAGGTGCTGATAGCCTCCACTACAGCAGAGAAGAGCAGAGAGAGGGAGCGAGAGCTGGAGAGACTGAAATGAAGCTGAGGAGGGGAGGGGAGGGGAGGGGAGGGGAGGGGAGGGGAGGGGAGGGGAGGGGAGGGGAGGGGAGGGACTCCAAATCCCAGGTGTACACAGTTCGGCAACACAGCCCGCTGCCATGGCAACGCCGCTCTGCCGCAATCCCAAAGTCCCCACGCTGATAGGTAAAGACAGAGATTGGAAAGAGAAGGCAACCACAAGGAACACATTCCGAGAGAGAGAGAGAGAGAGAGAGAGAGAGAGAGAGAGGGTTGGGGGAGGAAGAGATAGAAAGGGTATAGGCAGGGGAGATGGAGAGGAGGCAGGGGAGCTGGAGAGATAGTGGAGGGAGTTGAGGGAGTAAAGAAATGGTCTGAAGAGAAAAAGAGAATGAGAGTGAAATGGGACATGGTTAGATCAGGACAACTGATATATGTGTGTTCATGGATCAGATGCTTTGTCATTTTAGCCACAAATATGGGCTCAATTTCACTGACACACCCAACGCTGAAATTAAACAAATAACAACAGTGATGAGGATAAATGATGGGGAGCTTGAGAAGCAGGAGCTGGGCAGCCAGTTATCCAATCCCACCCACATTGTGAACACTGCAAATATAAGTCATGTTAATGGATAGAGTTTGTTTGGCGAGGGACTTTCTATTGGCTCCGCAGCCCAGGACCCTCCAATTCAATTGTAATCTCTCCTTCCCTCTCTCAGCCGCTTTCTCTCTCTTCTTCCATCACTTCCTCCCCTCCTCCCTCGTGAACAGGCCCTTATCCAGAACGAACGCTTGCTTCCAAAACAGTGTCCAATATTTCTTGATTTGAACTATTTCAGTGGAGGACAATCAATATTGTTGTTGGCGGAGGATGATTATGATTTATTAGTGAGAGCTCGGACCTCCAACCTCTCCGCTCCTCTACAGTTGGGCTCCGGGTGGATGTGCACAAAAGGCCACATAGCCTCTCCCTCCCTCTAAATACTTCCTCCTCTTTCTATCCCAATCCCCATCTCTCTCTCTCCATCTTTCACGCCCTCACTCCCCCCTCTCTGTATTTCCCTCCCTTACCTCTCTATCCTCTCTCTGTACAGTATCTATCATGCTGTCATGATTTATATGATATGTTACAGTGTGTTATGCTCAGTGTTTGAATCCAGTTGGCTTCATATCTGCTGATGAGGGATATATTGGATTATGTTCTGCTGTTTTGGTTCACTTATTTTAAACAGTGCACTTGAGATCCTTCAGTATGTGACTTCTAACCTGATATATGACAGGGAACATTATATTAATTTGCTTCAAGTTCATGTGGGAACTCCCATACAGAGACGCTGCGAAGTAATTTATGACAACATTACCGCAGGCTCCTTTGTTGGGCTAAATGACCGTGGCCATGGCCCGGCTCTGTCTCAGACACTCTCCTCTCCCTGCCCGGCCACCTGCTCTTTGGATCTCTGGCCACTTCAAGTGCACCCAGCCAGCACTGACCGCTCACTCCAACCAGTCGCATTGGTGACTTCACAGCAGGGATGTGTGACATCCCATTAAGGACACATTGTACATGCAGCGACGACCCTCTGTGAGATAGGACATGTTCTATGCCGACATTTCCACTGGTCAGTGTGCATTTGTTTCTCCTTTCTTCTGACTTTCACCCATTATTCCCTCACTGTGTTTACTTGTGTAACATCATACACACTTCCATACAACACCCTCCACCACCACCACCTCTGTCGCCCCAAACCCCATTCAGTCAACTTTTCACCCCCCTCAGTTCGGACACACACAGCTGCAAATGCTGAAATTAAAGCGAGACGTTGGTGCATATATTAGCATGCATTAGCCACTTTCCCCTACCCACTTAACATGCAAATCTTCCAGCCCCGTCGCCTCGCACCTTCTGCCACACATTCATTTGCTGAATTATAATTAGACTAATCTTGCATAATTAATAAGAAGTCGAGGACCCTCTTTTTTCCCCCTCTATTGTGGTCGCAAAGTTTAATATCGCCATTGTTTGTTTTTGTTTAGGTAATGTAACACGCCCACACACCTCCCCACCCACAGGCTAGAGAAGAGGAGGACATGGAAAACATTGATCTGGATGTCAGAAGGAAACTGTGTCCAGGACTTTCATAGGAGAACTCTATTAGCTACACTGTAGATTAGACTCATAGGTATGTATTTGCAGCTCTGCCTCTCATACTCAAAGTTGTTATTCCATAACCATACACAGTCACTGGAATTGATTTCCCATTCGATCATATTTCCCATTCAATCACTATTTCATTTGGAGAGAAAATAATTGGGGGGGAAGGGGTAACCTTTTTGTGACTAGTTGAGATGGCAGTTTAATATTTAATGAGTTGTCCAGTTGTCATTAATGTAAATCAAGCTATAACCCCTCCAACTGGTGTTCCCCACGACCCTCCTCAGAGACCCTGATTAGGAAACACAAACAAAAGGTAGGCCCAAGTCTTAAGCCTTGGGATCAATTTCCACACTGGCTCCATGGGGAGTCTGTTTTCCCCTCAGTCTTCCAGTCTGTATCTCTGTCGAGGCCTCCAGATCCCCTTTGTCTGCATCTGCTTCAGTTCCCAAGACTAAACACAGGCCTCACAGCGTGGGTTAAGCAATTCGCAGGGTGACAACTTTCTTAACTAAAACGAGTTCAAAAAAATTACAGAGTAAGTCATGACACTGCAGTAACAGCAAAGTTACAAACTTAACTCTGTAATTGTATTATTCCTACATGTTCACCTATACATTGACTTGCCTTCAGACCACGTTCAGCCTCAGTCAGTCCTATCTAAGGCATCTGTTACATGTAGCTGAGCCGTTACACACTGCTAGAACAAAAGCTGCACAGGACCCCTAACAATAACTTTTATTGGCATTTATCAACCTTAATTACTACTGACATTAACTGCCATTTCACAAAGACACATGTCATTAGACACAAAGCTGTATCAGTGTCAACAGATCTTTATGCTACATACATAGATTTATCAGCTATAATACAGGCTTTATAGAGGTCATATGAAGCTCCCACATAACTAGACCAGTTCCTGCAGCCTTGTCTTCCTGTGGGACATCAGTCCTGCTCATGTGAGACTGGAGACTGGTAGTTTCGGACATCTGCATTAATGATGACATAATCACATTTCAATAAAACACTTGGGAGGGATTTGAACCATGAGAGGTAGCGAGAGAGGACTAACATTGAGATAATTTAGTCTGACAGGGTGGGAGAGTCTCTGTTCTCTATCTAGGAACACCAATAGACACAGCGGAAAGAAGGAAGGAAGGAAGATAGAAAGGAAGGAAGAGAAATAACAGGGATGGAGTGACAGGTCGGGAGCATGATATTCCTTCTATCAGTATTTAGACGACAGGCTGAAAGACTGAAGGAAGTAGAGAGGGAAGGTGTGAATAGGTGGTGGGGAAAGACAAGATTGAAAGTGAGAGAGAAGAAGAGAGGGAGAGACAAAAAAAAGAGAAGGAGAGGGAGAGAGAGGGGGGGTAGGGGAGGAAAATTAGGAAAACAGATGTGAGGCATTAAAACATACTGACATGCTGAGGACCTTCTTCTGCCACACTCAAACACTGGGAACAGTAACGCACACACGCTCACATGCCACATGCAAGCACACAAACATTACATACACACAAACAAACTACAATGAACACAACTTAAACACAAATTAAATGTATGCGCAAAATATGCAAGTATTGGGTCAAGCAAGGTTCATGGCTCCTAGCTATTGGCTGAGTTGTGCATAGGCCAGAGTTGACCTAATCATATTTTACACGGATGCAGAACTCTACAGATGGGTCGTCATGCATCAATGTATGGATATGCATCCAATGAATATATGGAATTGGTTGTGGTGAGGGATGGGGAGAGTTGGGGAGGGGTGAGGAGGGGTGAGGGGGGGTGAGGAGAGTGACTGGGGAGGAGGGGGCTAGGGAGCAGGTAATAAATACCCCTGGATCCCGGGGTCCCCTGGCAGACTGGAAGCTAGACTGGTCACCAGGGTTAACACCCGGGGCACCTGACCTTTGACACTGCTAATGGGGCACAGAGAACCCTCCACGAACTGATACCCCCTCTGTCGCATACCACCACGGGACCTTTCACACAAGCCTGCTAACCCGTCCCCTCATATTTTACAACAGAAATAATACTTAGTCGTGCACTCAACTTTACTTAACATACTTTATATAACTCTCACCTCCTATCACTCACCCTCCCTGTCTAACTGCATCATTTTTTAAAAAGTAATCCACAACAACAAAAATATGTTTTTAACTAACCCTAACTAACTAACTTGTTTTAGCAGGGGTTTCTCTTATTTCTGTTAAGTTTTATTGGGTGCACAGCTATGCACCTCTGTCCTCTCGAATTTCCAGCGACCGCCTCCTTTCCTAATCCCAACCTGTCATAATTTATCATCTGGACCCTGTAAATCTCTCATTGACGCCTTTTTTGATCCCGGGATTAAACCTGTCTTTATGGGTTGACAGTCAGGCATACCAACACCCACCGCTCTACACACTAACAATCATACACTGACATGAGATGGGTACACCAGATCAATAGTGGAGGGTAGGACTCAGATTGGCCTGTTGTATCAAAATAGCAGCTAGATTCATTGGCGATGTGCCACATAGACTGAAACAGAGCATGGGGAATGAGGACTGCTGGATTGCTGGATTGGTTGTGCCCCCATGGCCCCTTCTCCATTTCAGCCCACCCTAGCCTCACCCCTCCGGCCCAGCCCACCCTAGCCTCACCCCTCCGGCCCAACCCACCCTAGCCTCACCCCTCCGGCCCAGCCCAGCCCACCCTAGCCTCACCCCTCCGGCCCAGCCCACCCTAGCCTCACCCTTCCGGTCCAGCCCACCCTAGCCTCACCCCTCCGGCCCAGCCCACCCTAGCCTCACCCCTCCGGCCCAGCCCACCCTAGCCTCACCCCTCCGGCCCAGCCCACCCTAGCCTCACCCCTCCGGCCCAGCCCACCCTAGCCTCACCCCTACGGCCCAGCCCACCCCGTCTCTAAACATGAGAATTGTGTCAAAGCCAAACATTTAAACCACTAGTGCTGATTTATAGAGCTTGGTAGTTCTGTAAAACCACCCGGCTTACCACCGCAAAAGTGCCTCAGCTGAGGCGAGGATGTGAGGTGAGAGGAGAGGGGGGATAGGGGGGGTTATAGAGGGACAGGTATGGGGGCTCATGGACCCTCCTGAGAAGTGTGAATGTGTACTTTTTGAACAAGGCAACTCCTTGATCTTAAAATGACTTTACAACGTCACTGATGGCATGATGCTATTATTCTAATCGTTTAAAAACTTGAAAGTTATGTTCCACTAACAATAACTTGGCATAATAACGAAGACTCGAGATAGTAATAGGTATATGGATCTATGGATGGACAGACTTACAGACAAATACACAGAGATCCAGCAGGAAAGGATAGGGAATACAGTATACCTCCATCAATGGCCCGACCTTTCCCAGCATGCTTTGAGAGTCCTATGGGATGAAGATTGAAAATACCCAAACTGTCACACTGGATTGAGCAACCCATTGTGCATGGACAGGTCTCATACATACCAATACAGACCTTTCCAATCCCCACACTACACCGGTGACACAAAACTGGCAGCTCTAAATGCAGCAGCATGAATAAACCCCAAATATAACATAAAGCTTCCACAGAACAGCAATATGGGCACATACTATATTGTGTCAAATAAATGTCAAAATGTAAAAATGTACCACAGAAAGGTGTCATGTGCTCCCTCTAATACACGTAACTATTATTCCAGGATACTGAGTCTTCCTTACTAACACTGACAAAACGTATAGGCTATTATCATATACCCACATACCACATACCACAGAACCTCCCAAACCTTCCTCAGAGAGGAACAAAGACAGAGGGAAGGACGCTAGAGAGAAGGAGAGAAGGAGAGAGGAGAGAAGCAACAACAGAATGAGAAGAGATGTCTTCTTAATTAGCCAGTAATGATAAGATCTGACAAACAACATCTGTTTCCAGAGAGAGATGGAAGGAGAGGGGGGAGGAAGGAGAGGGTGGAAGAGAGAGAGGTTGGGAGAGAGGGATAGGAGGGAGGAATAGAGAGAGGCAACTAGCTAAAGAAACCTGTGAAGGCAAGACAAGAGGGACCTGCTAGTATAAAGGAGTGGGGGGGACAGGAGGTGGATGTGTAAAAGAGAGAATGCTGTGTAGCGTGACACCATAGAAGAACGAAGGAACGAATGAAGTAAAACTAAAAAGAGAGAGAGACAGACAGACAGGAGAAGATCATTCTGACAGGGTTGAGAGAATCTAGGAACCAGGACGAAAATAACAGAGAGAAAGGGGGGGAAAATTATCAAAATGAAGAGAATGAACAGACAGACAGACAGACAGACTGACAGACAGAGGGTTGGACTGGAAAATGGCACATGAGGGAGGGAAGGAGAGGTGGAACGTGTGAAGAGGTGGGTATGGAATCACTCAGAGGTCCAGGGTCCTGTAATTTACTGTCCGTAGCTAATCCACAGCAAATGTGTGGAGCTGAGGAGAGGAGCGCGAGAGAGAGGGAGGGAAAGAGAAGAGTGACGGAACAAGAAAGAGGAAGGAGGGACTGTTGGGTGCTCGGCATGCACGCTGGGAGGCTGTCAGCACATCACCCCCTGCCCTTAGCCCTGACGGATTCATCAGGACATACACACACCATAAAACACACACCATAAAACATCTGAATTGTTTTGTTTGTTTTCCACTAAACTAATATCAGAGGAATGCATTTGCAGACATGTGTTGCTCAAAGGGCAATTAGATTTGACAGAAATATGCAAGCTGCCTCAAATGCACCATTCTTAATAGCAAGATGTTCTACCTACACTATGACCACATTGCAGCAGGCATGCACATCTAATACTTTTCTCTGTACTGAAATACTTATTTTGTGTTTGCATGTTTGAGGGGTAAGTAGGGGTGTATGTGAATGTTTTGCTGTGAGGCAGTTTGAGGGGTAAGTAGGGATGTATGTGAATGTCTTGCTGTGAGGCAGTTTGAGGGGTAAGTAGGGGTGTATGTGAATGTCTTGCTGTGAGGCAGTTTGAGGGGTAAGTAGGGATGTATGTGAATGTTTCGCTGTGAGTCAGTTTGAGGGGTAAGTAGGGATGTATGTGAATGTCTTGCTGTGAGGCAGTTTGAGGGGTAAGTAGGGGTGTATGTGAATGTTTTGCTGTGAGGCAGTTTGAGGGGTAAGTAGGGATGTATGTGAATGTTTTGCTGTGAGGCAGTTTGAGGGGTAAGTAGGGATGTATGTGAATGTTTCGCTGTGAGTCAGTTTGAGGGGTAAGTAGGGATGTATGTGAATGTCTTGCTGTGAGGCAGTTTGAGGGGTAAGTAGGGGTGTATGTGAATGTCTTGCTGTGAGGCAGTTTGAGGGGTAAGTAGGGGTGTATGTGAATGTCTTGCTGTGAGGCAGTTTGAGGGGTAAGTAGGGGTGTATGTGAATGTCTTGCTGTGAGGCAGTTTGAGGGGTAAGTAGGGGTGTATGTGAATGTTTTGCTTTGAGGCAGTTTGAGGGGTAAGTAGGGATGTATGTGAATGTTTTGCTGTGAGGCAGTTTGAGGGGTAAGTAGGGATGTATGTGAATGTTTTGCTGTGAGGCAGTTTGAGGGGTAAGTAGGGATGTATGTGAATGTTTTGCTGTGAGGCAGTTTGAGAGGTAAGTAGGGATGTATGTGAATGTTTGCTGTGAGGCAGTTTGAGGGGTGAGGGGGGTGTATGTGAATATCTTGCTGTGAGGCAGTTTGAGGGGTGAGTAGGGATGTATGTGAATGTTTTGCTGTGAGGCAGTTTGAGGGGTAAGTAGGGATGTATGTGAATGTCTTGCTGTGAGGCAGTTTGAGGGGTAAGTAGGGGTGTATGTGAATGTTTTGCTGTGAGGCAGTTTGAGGGGTAAGTAGGGATGTATGTGAATGTTTTGCTGTGAGGCAGTTTGAGGGGTAAGTAGGGATGTATGTGAATGTTTTGCTGTGAGGCAGTTTGAGGGGTAAGTAGGGATGTATGTGAATGTCTTGCTGTGAGGCAGTTTGAGGGGTAAGTAGGGATGTATGTGAATGTTTTGCTGTGAGGCAGTTTGAGGGGTAAGTAGGGATGTATGTGAATGTCTTGCTGTGAGGCAGTTTGAGGGGTAAGTAGGGATGTATGTGAATGTTTCGCTGTGAGTCAGTTTGAGGGGTGAGTAGGGGTGTATGTGAATGTCTTGCTGTGAGGCAGTTTGAAGGGTGAGTAGGGATGTATGTGAATGTTTCGCTGTGAGGCAGTTTGAGGGGTGAGTAGGGATGTATGTGAATGTCTTGCTGTGAGGCAGTTTGAGGGGTAAATAGGGATGTATGTGAATGTCTTGCTGTGAGGCAGTTTGAGGGGTAAGTAGGGATGTATGTGAATGTCTTGCTGTGAGGCAGTTTGAGGGGTAAGTAGGGATGTATGTGAATGTCTTGCTGTGAGGCAGTTTGAGGGGTAAGTAGGGATGTATGTGAATGTCTTGCTGTGAGGCAGTTTGAGGGGTAAGTAGGGATGTATGTGAATGTCTTGCTGTGAGGCAGTTTGAGGGGTGAGTAGGGATGTATGTGAATGTCTTGCTGTGAGGCAGTTTGAGGGGTAAGTAGGGATGTATATGAATGTCTTGCTGTGAGGCAGTTTGAGGGGTAAGTAGGGATGTATGTGAATGTCTTGCTGTGAGGCAGTTTGAGGGGTGAGTAGGGATGTATGTGAATGTCTTGCTGTGAGGCAGTTTGAGGGGTGAGGGGGAGTACACTGTAGAGGATGGGAGAAAATCAGGGAAATCCGAGTCCTTCCTGGGAAATAAATTCTGTCCAGATTCCGAACAGACAAACAAACAAACAAACAAACTGGGTCCAGGCCAGCGCCGGGGGCATTGTTAAATCATTAGTGAAATTTAAGACATATATTTATGTTTATTTATTTTCCCTTTTGTACTTGAACTATTTGCACATCATTATAACACTGTATATAGACATAATATGACATTTGAAATGTCTTTATTCTTTTCAAACTTTTGTGAGAGTAAAGTATACTGTATATTTTTTATTGTTTATTTCACTTTTGTTTATTATCTTTTTCACTTGCTTTGGCAATGTAAACATCTGTTTCCCATGCCAATAAATCCCCTTAAATTGAAATTGAATTGAAATGTAAGACCTTTATAGGGGGGAGCTGACTGACCCCCTATCCATCCCCCACACCCACTCTGCTCCACCCATACCCACAAGCATGCAGCCAAAGAAAACAGCCCCTGTTCCTAAACACCAGTGCTAACTGGCCTCTGACTCTGGCCTCTGACACACACGCACGCTCACACTCATCCACGCCTGCTGGGAGGCTGCAGGCACACACACACACACACCCATGTACACACAAACCCACACTCACTATCTCAAATACTCTCTAAAATAAATCAAGTGCCCCCCACTTAATCTCCACACCACTCTACCAAAGGTGAAACCTGTTAGTGGCCAGACAAATGGGACGTGGCTTTCCTCCTGCTCCCTCTCTCCCTGTAACACAATGCCAGGCCCCAGCCACCATTTTGAGCGCTATGAGCCCCCCCCCCCCCCCACCTAGCCCTGTCATTCTCCCACATTAGCCCATTTGCAGTCCATTCCCATTTCCTGTCAAAGCATTTCTCTGCTGCGCTTAGTTTCCGACTGCCCCCTCTGTGTGCTCTCCCTGAGAAAACAACTCAGGCCTGTTCTGAGTGTTAGGGTTTAAGCCCCAACACCCAACCCAACGCAGCCCCATGCAGCCCAACGCAGCCCAACTCAGCCCCATGCAGCCCAACGCAACCCTGTGCAGCCCAATGCAGCCCCATGCAGCCCAACACAGCCCAACTCAGCCCCATGCAGCCCAATGCAACCCTGTGCAGCCCAACGCAGCCCCATGCAGCCCAACGCAACCCTGTGCAGCCCAACGCAGCCCCGTGCAACCCAACGCAACCCTGTGCAGCCCAACGCAGCCCCATGCAGCCCAACGCAACCCTGTGCAGCCCAACGCAGCCCAACTCAGCCCCATGCAGCCCAATGCAACCCTGTGCAGCCCAACGCAGCCCCATGCAGCCCAACGCAACCCTGTGCAGCCCAACGCAGCCCCGTGCAACCCAACGCAACCCTGTGCAGCCCAACGCAGCCCCATGCAGCCCAACGCAACCCTGTGCAGCCCAACGCAGCCCCGTGCAGCCCAACGCAACCCTGTGCAGCCCAACGCAGACCCGTGCAGCCCAACGCAACCCTGTGCAGCCCAACGCAGCCCTGTGCAGCCCAACGCAGCCCCATGCAGCCCAACGCATCCAGAGGTTACAACACATTCCGGTCATCTAATCTGCCACTCATGGTTCACTTCCTGTCTGTATTTGAGTCGTGGGTCTTCCTGGTTCACATGAGACAACCTCCCCAAACATCACAAAAGATCTTCTGACTATTTTTCTACCACGTGACTCTGAATATATTTCTCTCTCTCTGTGTTTCTTACAAGCAGTACCTGTCAGTGAGTATTTGATATTCCAGACAGTGGCACCCTCTCCCTATGTCTGTCTGTCATTCTCCTCCTCTCATTGAGTGTGTGTGTGCCTCGTGGGAGGAGGTGTCCCCCACTCCTGTGCCAGCTGCTCCAACTGGTCCAGCCTGTGCTGTTGTGTGGGCCCCGTCTCTGGGCCCCATCTCTGTCTCCACTCACTGCCTGTCCCCTGCCTGAAGGGGCTCCCTGACAGTGGGTCTGGGGGGACACTACCAGCCACCAGGGAGACGCCTGTGACAGGGAAGTGAAGGGACTGGAGGGTGTGTGTGTGTGTGTGTGTGTGTGTGTGTGTGTGTGTGTGTGTGTGTGTGTGTGTGTGTGTGTGTGTGTGTGTGTGTGTGTGTGTGTGTGCGTGCGTGCGTGCGTGCGTGCGTGCGTGCGTGCGTGCGCGTGCGTGCAGCTTTAAAGACAATACAAATGTGTGGCTGTGATTATGACAATGTACAAAATCAGCATCTAGGTAGATTGTGCCTGTAGCTACAGTTGGCTCAGGGAGTGCCTGTGGGAGATGTTTATGTTTTGGCTCCCAGAAAGGGTACCCTTAGGGCTAGACGTAGTGGAGACGAGCCTGTATGGACGGCGTGTCGTGCTATTGATCTGTGTAATTCAGATGCAGGGATCCTCTGTCCTCTAAAATCAGGGCTCTCTGGGACAATTTTAAATGGGTCTAAGAAAGAACCCCCACTGTGGAAAGGGTGAAAAGACAGGGGGTGGTGGTTATAGTGGTGGTGGGTGGTGGGTGGTGGTTGGTAGTGGTGGTGGTGGTAGTGGTGGTGGTGGTGGTGGTAGTGGTGGGAATGGTGGTGGTGTTGGTGGTGGTAATGGTGGTGGTGGTGGTGGTGGTTCTAGTTGGTGGTTGTTGGTAGTGGTGGATGGTAGTGGTTGTGATGGTGTTGGTTGGTAGTGGTGGTGGTTGATGGTGGTTGGTAGTGGTGGTGGTGGTTGGTAGTGGTGGTGGTTGTGTTGGTTTGTAGTGATGGTGGTGGTGGTTGGTAGTGGTGGTGGTAATGGTGGTGGTGTTGGTGGTGGTGGTAGTGGTGGTGGTGGTGGTTGGTAGTTGGTAGTGGTGGTGGTAATGGTGGTGGTGGTCTTGGTGGTGGTGGTTGGTAGTGGTTGGTAGTGGTGGTGGTGATGGTGGTGGTGGTAGGTAGGTAGTGGTGGTGGATGGTAGTGGTGGTGGTGGTTGGTAGTGGTGGTGGGGAGTGGTGGTGGTGGTTGGTGGTGGTGGTTGGTAGTGGTGGTGGTGGTTGGTAGTGGTAGTGGTGGTGGTGGTTGGTGGTAGGTAGGTAGTGGTGGTGGTTGGTAGTGGTGGTGGTGGTGGTTGTTGGTAGTGGTGGTGGTGGTTGGTGGTGGTAGTTTGTGGTGGTGGTGGTTTGTAGTGGTGGTGGTAGTTGGTAGAGGTGGTGGTGGTTGGTAGTGGTGGTGGTAGTGGTGTGTAGTGGTAGTGGTGGTGGTGGTTGGTAGTGGTGGTGGATGGTAGTGGTTGTGATGGTGTTGGTTGGTAGTGGTGGTGGTTGATGGTGGTTGGTAGTGGTGGTGGTGGTTGGTAGTGGTGGTGGTTGTGTTGGTTTGTAGTGATGGTGGTGGTGGTTGGTAGTGGTGGTGGTAATGGTGGTGGTGTTGGTGGTGGTGGTAGTGGTGGTGGTGGTGGTTGGTAGTTGGTAGTGGTGGTGGTAATGGTGGTGGTGGTCTTGGTGGTGGTGGTTGGTAGTGGTTGGTAGTGGTGGTGGTGATGGTGGTGGTGGTAGGTAGGTAGTGGTGGTGGATGGTAGTGGTGGTGGTGGTTGGTAGTGGTGGTGGGGAGTGGTGGTGGTGGTTGGTGGTGGTGGTTGGTAGTGGTGGTGGTTGGTAGTGGTAGTGGTGGTGGTGGTTGGTGGTAGGTAGGTAGTGGTGGTGGTTGGTAGTGGTGGTGGTGGTGGTTGTTGGTAGTGGTGGTGGTGGTTGGTGGTGGTAGTTTGTGGTGGTGGTGGTTTGTAGTGGTGGTGGTGGTTGGTAGAGGTGGTGGTGGTTGGTAGTGGTGGTGGTAGTGGTGTGTAGTGGTAGTGGTGGTGGTGGTTGGTAGTGGTGGTGGTGGTTGGTAGTGGTAGTGGTGGTGGTGGTTGGTAGTGGTAGTGGTGGTTGGTGGTAGGTAGAGGTGGTGGTGGTTGGTAGTGGTGGTGGTAGTGGTGTGTAGTGGTAGTGGTGGTGGTGGGTTGGTAGAGGTGGTGGTGTTTGGTAGTGGTGGTGGTAGTGGTGTGTAGTGGTAGTGGTGGTGGTGGTTGGTAGTGGTGGTGGTGGTTGGTAGTAGTAGTGGTGGTGGTTGGTAGTGGTGGTGGTGGTTGGTAGTGGTGGTGGTGGTGGTTGTTGGTAGTGGTGGTGGTGGTTGGTGGTGGTAGTTTGTGGTGGTGGTAGTTTGTGGTGGTGGTGGTTTGTAGTGGTGGTGGTGGTTGGTAGAGGTGGTGGTGGTTGGTAGTGGTGGTGGTGCTTGGTGGTGGTTGGTAGTGGTGGTGGTGGTTGGAAGTGGTGGTTGGTAGTGGTGGTGGTGGTTGGTAGTGGTGGTTTGTAGTGGTGGTGGTGGTTGGTAGTGGTTGGTAGTGGTGGTGGTGGTTGGTGGTGGTAGTTTGTGGTGGTGGTGGTTTGTAGTGGTGGTGGTGGTTGGTAGAGGTGGTGGTGTTGGTAGTGGTGGTGGTAGTGGTGTGTAGTGGTAGTGGTGGTGGTGGTGGTTGGTAGTGGTGGTGGTGGTGGTGGTTGGTGGTGGTGGTGGTTTGTAGTGGTGGTGGTGGTTGGTAGTGGTGGTGGTTGTTGGTAGTGGTAGTGGTGGTGGTGGTTGGTAGTGGTGGTGGTTGGTAGTGGTGTTGGTGGTTGGTAGTGGTGGTGGTGGTGGTTGGTAGTGGTGGTGGTGGTTGGTGGTGGTTTGTAGTGGTGGTGGTTGGTAGTGGTGTTGGTGGTGGTTTGTAGTGGTGGTGGTGGTGGTTGTTAGTGGTAGTGGTGGTGGTGGTTGGTAGTGGTGGTGGTGGTTGGTAGTGGTGGTTGGTAGTGGTGGTGGTGGTTGGTAGTGGTGTTGGTGGTTGGTAGTGGTGGTGGTGGTGGTTGGTAGTGGTGTTGGTGGTTGGTGGTTGGTAGTGGTGGTGGTGGTGGTGGTTGGTGGTGGTGGTGGTTTGTAGTGGTGGTGGTGGTTGGTAGTGGTGGTGGTGGTTGGTAGTGGTGGTGGTTGTTGGTAGTGGTAGTGGTGGTGGTGTTTGGTAGTGGTGGTGGTTGGTAGTGGTGTTGGTGGTTGGTAGTGGTGGTGGTGGTGGTTGGTAGTGGTGGTGGTGGTTGGTGGTGGTTTGTAGTGGTGGTGGTTGGTAGTGGTGTTGGTGGTGGTTTGTAGTGGTGGTGGTGGTTGGTAGTGGTGGTGGGGAGTGGTGGTGGTGGTTGGTAGTGGTGGGTGGTGGTTGGTAGTGGTAGTGGTGGTGGTGGTTGGTGGTAGGTAGGTAGTGGTGGTGGTTGGTAGTGGTGGTGGTGGTGGTTGTTGGTAGTGGTGGTGGTGGTTGGTGGTGGTAGTTTGTGGTGGTGGTGGTTTGTAGTGGTGGTGGTGGTTGGTAGAGGTGGTGGTGGTTGGTAGTGGTGGTGGTAGTGGTGTGTAGTGGTAGTGGTGGTGTTGGTTGGTAGTGGTGGTGGTTGATGGTGGTTGGTAGTGGTGGTGGTGGTTGGTAGTGGTGGTGGTTGTGTTGGTTTGTAGTGATGGTGGTGGTGGTTGGTAGTGGTGGTGGTAATGGTGGTGGTGGTAGTGGTGGTGGTGGTGGTTGGTAGTTGGTAGTGGTGGTGGTAATGGTGGTGGTGGTGGTCTTGGTGGTGGTGGTTGGTAGTGGTTGGTAGTGGTGGTGGTGATGGTGGTGGTGGTAGGTAGGTAGTGGTGGTGGATGGTAGTGGTGGTGGTGGTTGGTAGTGGTGGTGGGGAGTGGTGGTGGTGGTTGGTGGTGGTGGTTGGTAGTGGTGGTGGTGGTTGTAGTGGTAGTGGTGGTGGTGGTTGGTGGTAGGTAGGTAGTGGTGGTGGTTGGTAGTGGTGGTGGTGGTGGTTGTTGGTAGTGGTGGTGGTGGTTGGTGGTGGTAGTTTGTGGTGGTGGTGGTTTGTAGTGGTGGTGGTGGTTGGTAGAGGTGGTGGTGGTTGGTAGTGGTGGTGGTAGTGGTGTGTAGTGGTAGTGGTGGTGGTGGTTGGTAGTGGTGGTGGTGGTTGGTAGTGGTAGTGGTGGTGGTGGTTGGTAGTGGTAGTGGTGGTTGGTGGTAGTAGAGGTGGTGGTGGTTGGTAGTGGTGGTGGTAGTGGTGTGTAATGGTAGTGGTGGTGGTGGTTGGTAGAGGTGGTGGTGTTTGGTAGTGGTGGTGGTAGTGGTGTGTAGTGGTAGTGGTGGTGGTGGTTGGTAGTGGTGGTGGTGGTTGGTAGTAGTAGTGGTGGTGGTTGGTAGTGGTGGTGGTGGTTGGTAGTGGTGGTGGTGGTGGTTGTTGGTAGTGGTGGTGGTGGTTGGTGGTGGTAGTTTGTGGTGGTGGTGGTTTGTAGTGGTGGTGGTGGTTGGTAGAGGTGGTGGTGGTTGGTAGTGGTGGTGGTGCTTGGTGGTGGTTGGTAGTGGTGGTGGTGGTTGGAAGTGGTGGTTGGTAGTGGTGGTGGTGGTTGGTAGTGGTGGTTTGTAGTGGTGGTGGTGGTTGGTAGTGGTTGGTAGTGGTGGTGGTGGTTGGTGGTGGTAGTTTGTGGTGGTGGTGGTTTGTAGTGGTGGTGGTGGTTGGTAGAGGTGGTGGTGGTTGGTAGTGGTGGTGGTAGTGGTGTGTAGTGGTAGTGGTAGTGGTGGTGGTGGTGGTTGGTAGTGGTGGTGGTGGTGGTGGTTGGTGGTGGTGGTGGTTGGTAGTGGTGGTGGTGGTGGTGGTTGGTGGTGGTGGTGGTTTGTAGTGGTGGTGGTGGTTGGTAGTGGTGGTGGTTGTTGGTAGTGGTGGTGGTGGTTGGTAGTGGTGGTGGTTGGTAGTGGTGTTGGTGGTTGGTAGTGGTGGTGGTGGTGGTGGTTGGTAGTGGTGGTGGTGGTTGGTGGTGGTTTGTAGTGGTGGTGGTTGGTAGTGGTGTTGGTGGTGGTTTGTAGTGGTGGTGGTTGTTAGTGGTAGTGGTGGTGGTGGTTGGTAGTGGTGGTGGTGGTTGGTAGTGGTGGTTGGTAGTGGTGGTGGTGGTGGTAGTGGTGTTGGTGGTTGGTAGTGGTGGTGGTGGTTGGTAGTGGTGTTGGTGGTTGGTGGTTGGTAGTGGTGGTGGTGGTGGTTGGTGGTGGTGGTGGTTTGTAGTGGTGGTGGTGGTTGGTAGTGGTGGTGGTGGTTGGTAGTGGTGGTGGTTGTTGGTAGTGGTAGTGGTGGTGGTGTTTGGTAGTGGTGGTGGTTGGTAGTGGTGTTGGTGGTTGGTAGTGGTGGTGGTGGTGGTTGGTAGTGGTGGTGGTGGTTGGTGGTGGTTTGTAGTGGTGGTGGTTGGTAGTGGTGTTGGTGGTGGTTTGTAGTGGTGGTGGTGGTTGGTAGTGGTGGTGGTGGTGGTTGTTAGTGGTAGTGGTGGTGGTGGTTGGTAGTGGTGGTGGTGGTTGGTAGTGGTGGTGGTGGTTGGTAGTGGTGTTGGTGGTTGGTAGTGGTGGTGGTGGTTGGTAGTGGTGTTGGTGGTTGGTGGTTGGTAGTGGTGGTGGTGGTGGTGGTTGGTAGTGGTGGTGGTGGTTGGTGGTGGTTTGTAGTGGTGGTGGTGGTTGGTAGTGGTGTTGGTGGTTGGTAGTGGTGGTGGTGGTGGTGTTTGGTAGTGGGCTCTAACTCCTCTAGCTCCACAATGAAATAGGGTGCAGGCCAGGCAGCAGGCTGTTAGCCAGCCTGCCAGCATAGTGGAGTCTGCCACTAGCACAGTCAGTGTAGTCAGCTCAGCTATCACCATTGAGACCGTGTCTGTGCCTCGACCTAGGTTGGGCAAAACTAAACATGGCGGTGTTCGCCTTAGCAATCTCACTAGGATAAAGACCACCGCCATTCCTGTCATTACTGAAAGAGATCATGATACCTCACATCTCAAAATAGGGCTACTTAATGTTAGATCCCTTACTTCAAAGGCAATTATAGTCAATGAACTAATCACTGATCATAATCTTGATGTGATTGGCCTGACTGAAACATGGCTTAAGCCTGATGAATTTACTGTTTTAAATGAGGCCTCACCTCCTGGCTACACTAGTGACCATAACCCCCGTGCATCCCGCAAAGGCGGAGGTGTTGCTAACATTTACGATAGCAAATTTCAATTTACAAAAAAAAAATGACGTTTTCGTCTTTTGAGCTTCTAGTCATGAAATCTATGCAGCCTACTCAATCACTTTTTATAGCTACTGTTTACAGGCCTCCTGGGCCATATACAGCGTTTCTCACTGAGTTCCCTGAATTCCTATCGGACCTTGTAGTCATAGCAGATAATATTCTAATCTTTGGTGACTTTAATATTCACATGGAAAAGTCCACAGACCCACTCCAAAAGGCTTTCGGAGCCATCATCGACTCAGTGGGTTTTGTCCAACATGTCTCTGGACCCACTCACTGTCACAGTCATACGCTGGACCTAGTTTTGTCCCATGGAATAAATGTGGTGGATCTTAATGTTTTTCCTCATAATCCTGGACTTATCGGACCACCATTTTATTACGTTTGCAATTGCAACAAATAATCTGCTCAGACCCCAACCAAGGAACATCAAAAGTCTTGCTATAAATTCACAGACAACACAAAGATTCCTTGATGCCCTTCCAGACTCCCTCTGCCTACCCAAGGACGTCAGAGGACAAAAATCAGTTAACCACCTAACTGAGGATCTCAATTTAACCTTGCGCAATACCCTAGATGCAGTTGCACCCCTAAAAACTAAAAAAAATTATCATAAGAAACTAGCTCCCTGGTACACAGAAAATACCCGAGCTCTGAAGCAAGCTTCCAGAAAATTGGAACGGAAATGGCGCCACACCAAACTGGAAGTCTTCCGACTAGTTTGGAAGGACGGTACCGTGCAGTACCGTAGAGCCCTTACTGCTGCTCGATCATCCTATTTTTCTAACTTAATTGAAGAAAATAAGAACAATCCGAAATTCCTTTTTGATACTGTCGCAAAGCTAACTAAAGAGCAGCATTCCCCAAGAGAGGATGACTTTCACTTTAGCAGTGATAAATTCATGAACTTCTTTGAGGAAAAGATTATGATTATTAGAAAGCAAATTACGGACTCCTCTTTAAACCTGCGTATTCCTCCAAACCTCAGTTGTTCTGAGTCTGCACAACTCTGCCAGGACCTAGGATCAAGAGAGACGCTCAAGTGTTTTAGTACTATATCTCTTGACACAATGATGAAAATAATCATGGCCTCTAAACTTTCAAGCTGCATACTGGACCCTATTCCAACTAAACTACTGAAAGAGCTGCTTCCTGTGCTTGGCCCTCCTATGTTGAACATAATAAACGGCTCTCTATCCACTGGATGTGTACCAAACCCACTAAAAGTGGCAGTAATAAAGCCTCTCTTGAAAAAGCCAAACCTTGACCCAGAAAATATAAAAAACTATCGGCCTATATCGAATCTTCCATTCCTCTCAAAAAATTTAGAGAAGGCTGTTGCGCAGCAACTCACTGCCTTCCTGAAGACAAACAATGTATACGAAATGCTTCAGTCTGGTTTTAGACCCCATCATAGCACTGAGACGGCACTTGTGAAGGTGGTAAATGACATTTTAATGGCATCGGACCGAGGCTCTGCATCTGTCCTCGTGCTCCTAGACCTTAGTGCTGCTTTTGATACCATCGATCACCACATTCTTTTGGAGAGATTGGAAACCCAAATTGGTCTACACAGACATGTTCTGGCCTGGTTTAGATCTTATCTGTCGGAAAGATATCAGTTTGTCTCTGTGAATGGTTTGTCCTCTGACAAATCAATTGTAAATTTCGGTGTTCCTCAAGGTTCCGTTTTAGGAGCACTATTGTTTTCACTATATATTTTACCTCTTGGGGATGTTATTCGAAAACATAATGTAAACTTTCACTGCTATGCGGATGACACACAGCTGTACATTTCAATGAAACATGGTGAAGCCCCAAAATTGCCCTCGCTAGAAGCATGTGTTTCAGATATAAGGAAGTGGATGGCTGCAAACTTTCTACTATTAAACACCTGGCCATGCTGCTGTTCCAGTTTCAACTGACCTGAGCCCTAGGACCATGCCCCAGGACTACCTGACATGATGACTCCTTGCTGTCCCCAGTCCACCTGGCCATGCTGCTGCTCCAGTTTCAACTTCCACCTGACTGTGCTGCTGCTCCAGTTTCAACTGTTCTGCCTTATTATTATTCAACCATGCTGGCCATTTATGAACATTTGAACATCTTGGCCATGTTCTGTTATAATCTCCACCCGGCACAGCCAGAAGAGGACTGGCCACCCCACATAGCCTGGTTCCTCTCTAGGTTTCTTCCTAGGTATTGGCCTTTCTAGGGAGTTTTTCCTAGCCACCGTGCTTCTACACCTGCATTGCTTGCTGTTTGGGGTTTTAGGCTGGGTTTCTGTACAGCACTTTGAGATATCAGCTGATGTACGAAGGGCAATATAAATAAATTTGATTTGATTTGATTTGATTTGGTTTGTAGTGGTGGTGGTGGTTGGTGGTGGTGGTTGGTAGTGGTGGTGGTTGGTAGTGGTGTTGGTGGTTGGTAGTGGTGGTGGTGGTGGTGGTTGGTAGTGGTGGTGGTGGTTGGTGGTGGTTTGTAGTGGTGGTGGTTGGTAGTGGTGTTGGTGGTGGTTTGTAGTGGTGGTGGTGGTTGGTAGTGGTGTTGGTGGTTGGTAGTGGTGGTGGTGGTTGGTAGTGGTGGTGGTGGTGGTTGGTAGTGGTAGTGGTGGTGGTGGTTGGTAGTGGTGGTTGGTAGTGGTGGTGGTGGTTGGTCGTGGTGTTGGTGGTTGGTAGTGGTGTTGGTGGTTGGTAGTGGTGGTGGTGGTGGTGGTTGGTAGTGGTAGTGGTGGTTGGTGGTGGTTTGTAGTGGTGGTGGTGGTTGGTGGTGGTTTGTAGTGGTGGTGGTGGTTAGTAGTGGTGTTGGTGGTTGGTAGTGGGGGTGGTGGTGGTTGGTAGTGGTAGTGGTGGTGGTTGGTAGTGGTGGTGGTGGTGGTGGTTGGTAGTGGTGGTGGTTGGTAGTGGTGTTGGTGGTTGATAGTGGTGGTGGTGGTGGTGGTTGGTAGTGGTGGTGGTGGTTGGTGGTGGTTTGTAGTGGTGGTGGTTGGTAGTGGTGGTGGTGGTGGTTTGTAGTGGTGGTTGGTGGTGGTGGTTGGTAGTGGTGGTGGTTGGTAGTGGTGTTGGTGGTTGGTAGTGGTGGTGGTGGTGGTGGTTGGTAGTGGTGGTGGTGGTTGGTGGTGGTTTGTAGTGGTGGTGGTTGGTAGTGGTGTTGGTGGTGGTTTGTAGTGGTGGTGGTGGTTGGTAGTGGTGTTGGTGGTTGGTAGTGGTGGTGGTGGTTGGTAGTGGTGGTGGTGGTGGTTGGTAGTGGTAGTGGTGGTGGTGGTTGGTAGTGGTGGTGGTGGTTGGTAGTGGTGGTTGGTAGTGGTGGTGGTGGTTGGTCGTGGTGTTGGTGGTTGGTAGTGGTGTTGGTGGTTGGTAGTGGTGGTGGTGGTGGTGGTGGTGGTGGTGGTTGGTAGTGGTGGTGGTGGTTGGTGGTGGTTTGTAGTGGTGGTGGTGGTTGGTGGTGGTTTGTAGTGGTGGTGGTGGTTAGTAGTGGTGTTGGTGGTTGGTAGTGGTGGTGGTGGTGGTTGGTAGTGGTAGTGGTGGTGGTGGTTGGTAGTGGTGGTGGTGGTGGTGGTTGGTAGTGGTGGTGGTTGGTAGTGGTGTTGGTGGTTGGTGGTTGGTAGTGGTGGTGGTGGTTGGTAGTGTTGGTGGTGGTTGGTGGTGGTTTGTAGTGGTGGTGGTTGGTAGTGGTGTTGGTGTTGGTTTGTAGTGGTGGTGGTGGTTGGTAGTGGTGTTGGTGGTTGGTAGTGGTGGTGGTGGTTGGTAGTGGTGGTGGTGGTGGTTGGTAGTGGTGTTGGTGGTTGGTAGTTGGTAGTGGTGGTGGTGTTGGTTTGTAGTGGTGGTGGTGGTTGGTATCGTGGTGGTGGTTGGTAGTGGTGGTGGTGGTGGTTGGTAGTGGTAGGTGGTGGTGGTGGTGTGGTAGTGGTGGTGGTGGTTGGTAGTGGTGGTGGTTGGTAGTGGTGGTGGTTGGTAGTGGTGGTGGTTTGTAGTGGTGGTGGTGATGGTGGTAGTGGTGGTGGTTTGTAGTGATGGTGGTGGTTGGTGGTGGTAGTTGGTGGTGGTGGTGGTGGTGGTGGTTTGTAGTGGTGGTGGTGGTTGGTAGTGGTGGTGGTGGTTGGTAGTGGTGGTGGTTGTGGTGGTTGGTAGTGGTGATGGTGGTTGGTGGTGGTAGTTGGTGGTGGTGGTGGTTTGTAGTGGTGGTGGTGGTTGGTAGTGGTGGTGGTGGTTGGTAGTGGTGGTTGGTGGTGGTTGGTAGTGGTGGTGGTGGTTGGTAGTGGTGGTGGTGGTGGTTGGTAGTGGTGGTGGTTGGTAGTGTTGGTGGTGGTTGGTAGGGGTGGTGGTGATTTGTTGTGGTGGTTGGTGGTTTGTAGTGGTGGTTGGTGGTTGGTGGTGGTGGTTGGTGGTTGGTGGTGGTGGTGCCTGTTAACTAGGATCTCCACCCTGACATGCACTGCTGCTGGTGACCATGACATCCACGTGTAAAGGAGATACAGATTCTGTGCTTATGAGAAACAATCTTTAAACGGACACTATTTACATCTACAATAGCACATCGGATGAAGTAACAGTTTGGCTGCTACTGAGCATGCATCTGGGAGAGGGGAGTAATTCGACCCCCTGACACTGTCCAAATAATGGTTTCCATTTCCACTTTTTGGGCCAATTGTTTAATGTTCCTTTCAAAAAGCCCTGCTCCCTCCATGTTCCCGCAGACTCTGCTGAGAGGGGTGGGTGATGTTCCCCTCTATTAAAATTACAGTGAGAGGCTAACGAGGATAGCTCGCACACGGAGCAGGGACGTGCCAACACAGACATACAGTAACTCAGCACACAGAGACAACACACAGAGGCAGCACACAGAGACAACACACAGAGGCAGCACACAGAGACAACACACAGGGGCAGTACACTGAGGCAGTACACAGAGACAACAACCAGCGACAACAACCAGAGACAACACACCGAGACAACACACCGAGACAACACACAGAGACAACACACAGAGACAACACACAGAGACAACAACCAGAGACAACACACAGAGACAACACACAGAGACAACACACAGAGACAACAACCAGAGACAACAACCAGAGACAACACACAGAGACAACAACCAGAGACAACACACAGAGATAAGAACCAGAGACAACACCCAGAGACAACAACCAGAGACAACACACAGAGACAACACACAGAGACAACAACCAGAGACAACAACCAGAGACAACAACCAGAGACAAAAACCAGAGACAACACACAGAGACAACAACCAGAGACAACAGCCAGAGACAACACACAGAGACAACACACAGAGACAACAACCAGAGACAACACGCAGAGACAATACACAGAGACAACACACAGAGACAACAACCAGAGACAACACACAGAGACAACACACAGAGACAACAACCAGAGACAACACACAGAGACAACAACCAGAGACAACACACAGAGACAACAACCAGAGACAATACACAGAGACAACACACAGAGACAACAACCAGAGACAACACACAGAGACAACACACAGAGACAACAACCAGAGACAACACACAGAGACAACAACCAGAGACAACACACAGAGACAACAACCAGAGACAATACACAGAGACAACACACAGAGACAACAACCAGAGACAACACACAGAGACAACAACCAGAGACAACACACAGAGACAACACACAGATACAACACACAGAGACAACAACCAGAGACAACAACCAGAGACAACACACAGAGACAACACACAGAGACAACAACCAGAGACAACACACAGAGACAACAACCAGAGACAACAACCAGAGACAACACACAGAGACAACACACAGAGACAACAACCAGAGACAACACACAGACAATACACAGAGACAACACACAGAGACAACAACCAGAGACAACACACAGAGACAACAACCAGAGACAACACACAGAGACAACAACCAGAGACAACACACAGAGACAACACACAGAGACAACAACCAGAGACAATACACAGAGACAACACACAGAGACAACACACAGAGACAACAACCAGAGACAACAACCAGAGACATCACACAGAGACAACAACCAGAGACAATACACAGAGACAACACACAGAGACAACAACCAGAGACAACATACAGAGACAACAACCAGAGACAATACACAGAGACAACACACAGAGACAACAACCAGAGACAACACACAGAGACAACAACCAGAGACAATACACAGAGACAACACACAGAGACAACAACCAGAGACAACAACCAGAGACAACACACAGACAATACACAGAGACAACACACAGAGACAACAACCAGAGACAACACACAGAGACAACAACCAGAGACAACACACAGAGACAACAACCAGAGACAACACACAGAGACAACAACAGAGACAACAACCAGAGACAACACACAGAGACAACAACCAGAGACAACACACAGAACAACAACCAGAAACAACACACAGAGACAACAACCAGAGACAACAACCAGAGGACAACAACCAGAGACAACACACAGAGACAACAACCAGAGATAACAACCAGAGACAACAACCAGAGACAACAACCAGAGACAACAACCCACAGACAACAACACACAGAGACAACAACCAGAGACAACACACAGAGACAACAACCAGAGACAACACACAGAGACAACACACAGAGACAACAACCAGAGACAACACACAGAGACAACACACAGAGACAACAACCAGAGACAACACACAGAGACAATACACAGAGACAACACACAGAGACAACAACCAGAGACAACACACAGAGACAACACACAGAGACAACAACCAGAGACAACACACAGAGACAATACACAGAGACAACACACAGAGACAACAACCAGAGACAATACACAGAGACAACAACCAGAGACAATACACAGAGACAACACACAGAGACAACAACCAGAGACAACACACAGAGACAACAACCAGAGACAACACACAGAGACAACACACAGATACAACACACAGAGACAACAACCAGAGACAACAACCAGAGACAACACACAGAGACAACACACAGAGACAACAACCAGAGACAACACACAGAGACAACAACCAGAGACAACAACCAGAGACAACACACAGAGACAACACACACAGACAACAACCAGAGACAACACACAGACAATACACAGAGACAACACACAGAGACAACAACCAGAGACAACACACAGAGACAACAACCAGAGACAACACACAGAGACAACAACCAGAGACAACACACAGAGACAACACACAGAGACAACAACCAGAGACAATACACAGAGACAACACACAGAGACAACACACAGAGACAACAACCAGAGACAACAACCAGAGACATCACACAGAGACAACAACCAGAGACAATACACAGAGACAACACACAGAGACAACAACCAGAGACAACATACAGAGACAACAACCAGAGACAATACACAGAGACAACACACAGAGACAACAACCAGAGACAACACACAGAGACAACAACCAGAGACAATACACAGAGACAACACACAGAGACAACAACCAGAGACAACAACCAGAGACAACACACAGACAATACACAGAGACAACACACAGAGACAACAACCAGAGACAACACACAGAGACAACAACCAGAGACAACACACAGAGACAACAACCAGAGACAACACACAGAGACAACAACCAGAGACAACAACCAGAGACAACACACAGAGACAACAACCAGAGACAACACACAGAGACAACAACCAGAAACAACACACAGAGACAACAACCAGAGACAACAACCAGAGACAACAACCAGAGACAACACACAGAGACAACAACCAGAGATAACAACCAGAGACCAACAACCAGAGACAACAACCAGAGACAACAACCACAGACAACAACAGAGACAACACACAGAGACAACAACCAGAGAACACACAGAGACAACAACCAGAGACAACACACAGAGACAACACACAGAGACAACAACCAGAGACAACACACAGAGACAACACACAGAGGACAACACCAGAGACAACACACAGAGACAATACACAGAGACAACACACAGAGACAACAACCAGAGACAACACACAGAGACAACAACCAGAGACAACACACAGAGACAATACACAGAGACAACACACAGAGACAACAACCAGAGACAATACACAGAGACAACAACCAGAGACAACACACAGAGACAACACACAGAGACAACAACCAGAGACAACACACAGAGACAACAACCAGAGACAACACACAGAGACAACACACAGAGACAACAACCAGAGACAACACACAGAGACAATACACAGAGACAACACACAGAGACAACAACCAGAGACAATACACAGAGACAACAACCAGAGACAATACACAGAGACAACACACAGAGACAACACACAGAGACAACACACAGAGACAACAACCAGAGACAACACACAGAGACAACAACCAGAGACAACACACAGAGACAACAACCAGAGACAACACACACAGAGACAACACCAGAGACAATACACAGAGACAACACACAGAGACAACAACCAGAGACATCACACAGACAACAACCAGAGACAATACACAGAGACAACACACAGAGACAACAACCAGAGACAACACACAGAGACAACAACCAGAGACAACAACCAGAGACAACACACAGACAATACACAGAGACAACACACAGAGACAACAACCAGAGACAACACACAGAGACAACAACCAGAGACAACACACAGAGACAACAACCAGAGACAACACACAGAGACGACAAACCAGAGACAACAACCAGAGACAACACACAGAGACAACACACAGAGACAACACACAGAGACAACAACCAGAGACAACAACCAGAGGACAACACACAGAGACAACACACAGAGACAACAACCAGAGACAACACACAGAGACAACACACAGAGACAACACACAGAGACAACAACCCAGAGACAACACACAGAGACAACAACCAGAGACAACACACAGAGACAACAACCAGAGACAACCACACAGAGACAACAACCAGAGACAACACACAGAGACAACAACCAGAGACAACACACAGAGACAACAACCAGAGACAACACACAGAGACAACAACCAGAGACAATAACCAGAGACAACAACCAGAGACAACACACAGAGACAACAACCAGAGACAACAACCAGAGACAAACACACAGAGACAACAACCAGAGACAACACACAGAGACAACAACCAGAGACAACACACAGAGACAACAACCAGAGACAACACACAGAGACAACACACAGAGACAACACACAGAGACAACACCAGAGACAACACACAGAGACAACAACCAGAGACAACACACAGAGACAACAACCAGAGACAACACACAGAGACAACAACCAGAGACAACACACAGAGACAACACACAGAGACAACACACAGAGACAACAACCAGAGACAACACACAGAGACAACAACCAGAGACAACAACCAGAGACAACATACAGAGACAACAACCAGAGACAACACACAGAGACAACAACCAGAGACAACACACAGAGACACACACAGAGACAAACACACAGAGACAACAACCAGAGACAACACACAGAGACAACACACAGAGACAACAACCAGAGACAACAACCAGAGACAACAACCAGAGACAACACACAGAGACAACACACAGAGACAACAACCAGAGACAACAACCAGAGGACAACAACCAGAGACAACACACAGAGACAACAACCAGAGACAACACACAGAGACAACAACCAGAGACAACAACCAGAGACAACAACCAGAGACAACACACAGAGACAACAACCAGAGACAACACACAGAGACAACAACCAGAGACAACAACCAGAGACAACACACAGAGACAACAACCAGAGACAACACACAGAAAACAACAACCAGAGACAATACACAGAGACAACAATCAGAGACAACAACCAGAGACAATACACAGAGACAACAACCAGAGACAACACACAGAGACAACAACCAGAGACAACAACCAGAGACAATACACAGAGACAACACACAGAGACAACAACCAGAGACAACACACAGAGACAACAACCAGAGACAACAACCAGAGACAACACACAGAGACAACACACAGAGACAACACACAGAGACAACAACCAGAGACAACACACAGAGACAACACACAGAGACAACAACCAGAGACAACAACCAGAGACAACAACCAGAGACAACACACAGAGACAACACACAGAGACAACAACCAGAGACAACAACCAGAGACAACAACCAGAGACAACACACAGAGACAACACCAGAGACAACACACAGAGACAACAACCAGAGACAACAACCAGAGACAACAACCAGAGACAACACACAGAGACAACAACCAGAGACAACACACAGAGACAACAACCAGAGACAACAACCAGAGACAACACACAGAGACAACAACAGAGACAACACACAGAAACAACAACCAGAGACAATACACAGAGACAACAATCAGAGACAACAACCAGAGACAATACACAGAGACAACAACCAGAGACAACACACAGAGACAACAACCAGAGACAACACACAGAGACAACAACCAGAGACAACAACCAGAGACAACAACCAGAGACAACACACAGAGACAACACACAGAGACAACAACCAGAGACAACACACAGAGACAACAACCAGAGACAATACACAGAGACAACAACCAGAGACAACACACAGAGACAACAACCAGAGACAATACACAGAGACAACAACCAGAGACAATACACAGAGACAACACACAGAGACAACACACAGAGACAACACACAGAGACAACACACAGAGACAACACACAGAGACAACAACCAGAGACAATACACAAAGACAACACACAGAGAACAACACACAGAGACAACAACCAGAGACAACACACAGAGACAACAACCAGAGACAACAACCAGAGACAACAACCAGAGACAACACACAGAGACAACACACAGAGACCAACACAAGAGACAAACACACAGAGACAACAACAGAGACAACACACAGAGACAACAACCAGAGACAATACACAGAGACAACAACCAGAGACAACACACAGAGACAACAACCAGAGACAATACACAGAGACAACAACCAGAGACAATACACAGAGACAACACACAGAGACAACACACAGAGGACAACACACGAGACACAACACACAGAGACAATCACACAGAGACAACAACCAGAGACAACACACAGAGACAACAACCAGAGACAAACACAGAGACAACACACAGAGACAACAACAGAGACAACACCAGAGACAACACACAGAGACAACACCCACAGAGACAAACACACAGAGACACACACAGAGACAACACCGAGACAACACCAGAGACAACACACCAGAGACAACACACAGAGACAACACACAGAGACAACACACAAGAGACAACACACAGAGACAACAACCAGAGCACACACAGAGACAACACACAGAGACAACACACAGAGACAACACACAGAGACAACACACAGAGACAACAACCAGAGACAACACACAGAGACAACACACAGAGACAACACACAGAGACAACAACCAGAGACAACACACAGAGACAACAACCAGAGACAACACACAGAGACAACAACCAGAGACAACACACAGAGACAACAACCAGAGACAACACACACAGACAACAACCAGAGACAACAACCAGAGACAACAACCAGAGACAATACACAGAGACAACACACAGAGACAACACACAGAGACAACACACAGAGACAACACACAGAGACAACACACAGAGACAACACACAGAGACAACACACAGAGACAACACACAGAGACAACAACCAGAGACAACACACAGAGACAACACACAGAGACAACACACAGAGACAACACACAGAGACAACACACAGAGACAGGAGATAAAACAATGTGTTCATAATTATCACCCAAACAAATCACACTTACAGGGGAAAGTAAGTGAGAAAAAAGGAGAGAGAGGAGGAAAGAATTGATTGAGAGAGACGGACAGGCAGTCACAGGCAGACACAGACAGAAAATACGATTCAGACAGATGGTTAAACAATCCCTTAGAGACGTGGTGGTTAAAGAAGGGCATTCACATACAAATCGATGAAAAATTATATCTGAATGCTTTATTGTCAAACTGTCCAGACAGACTAAATCCGTAAAGACCCATGAAGATGCCTCTAGTTTTATTGCACCAGAGCACAGACGGATGATAGACTACACGGTGCTGTTCCACAGACACATACTGTACGTTCTCACAGTGGAAACTAGCTATGTCTACAGGGATCGATTCCAACAGATAACATGTGCAAAACATTTACTGAAATAATCCTCATCCAACTGAAGACATTAGAAATTGACACAATTATTTATTACAGAAGAAAATCCGGTGTTTCTATGTCAAACAGTTTTGTTATATTTCGTTCTTCTGTGATGTATATAAAGTGTAATATTGGGATGCAAACTCAACATTGAATACCTTTCAACTCGATATCTGACATTGTACAGGTGTCTTCCTTTTTAAAGCCCGGAACCATGTGTGTGACGTGTATACTTTTGTTTGAAAGTAGATTCACCCCACTGCAGTAAAAGGCTAATCACATCTCTAAAAATGGACTTTACCATAACCATCACTGCCTCCTATAATAAGTACTTAACAGTTAGAAGTATGAACACATAGGAAAGGATTTCTCTTGTCTTAATTAGCTAGGCTTCCATCCAATTGGAGACAGATTTTCTTCAGAATAAAAAAAAATCTGCATAAAACAATATGCGCATTTTGCCACTAGAGGTGTGTTTCCATCAAATTGACTTGTTGCAATTTGTTGCTGATACAGTGCGGGTAGAACCTACACTATGAGATGATTATGGACAAAAGAGCAATATTGTTTTTATTTGACAAACGGCAGCCAAGCATCGATGATCATGTCACCAGAGTAAGACCCTCGATATTTACTGGAAAGGAGCATCAAGCTCATCACCTTGCACTTTCACCACCCTGTGAAGTTCATCATTATTTATTTAATATGTAGCCTAATAAACTGCATGCTTTCCCAACGAGTCGTAGTGGGTGGACCACACACCATGTCATCCCGTGACTCCATGTTTACTTCGATGTGATGGTTCTTATATCAAAATTGGCGCATAAAAGCGTTTCCTCTGACAATTCTCGCACAATTAATTGTACAGACACAAAAAGTTCCCACTGTCTATCGTATTTCGTTTTGTCAACATTTGGAATGTTTACCAACAAATGTTCTGTTTCCATCAGACCTGTAATAAAGTTGGATCCAACATGTACTTTACTCGCATAAAAAGGTTAGATTGAAACCTGATTTGTGATGAGAAAATAACTTACTTGAAAGATTTTGTTCTAGTTGACAGAAAGGAAAACTCTACTGTATCTCTCCCTTGCATTCAGTCCTTGTGAAATCACTTTTCATTTTGAAAGGGGGAAGGGAAAAGTAATATTGACCAAATGTGAAAATTCCCATTGATTATTCCTGTTTCCTCAGAGTACCATCTTGTTAAAAAAAAGAACCCTCCTGAAAACACTATAAATTAGTGAGATGGTGCTTGTCATTGATCCCCTCTCCTCCCCTGCCTCCTCTCTCCTCCCCTGCCTCCCCTCTCCTCCCCTGCCTCCCCACTCTTCTCCCCTGCCTCCCCTCTCCTCCCCTGCCTCCCCTCTCCACCACTCTTCTCCCCTGCCTCCTCCACTCTTCTCCACTGCCTTCCCTCTCCTCCACTCTTCTCCCCTGCCTCCACTCTTCTCCCCTGCCTCCTCCACTCTTCTCCACTGCCTCCACTCTTCTCCCCTGCCTCCACTCTTCTCCCCTGCCTCCACTCTTCTCCCCTGCCTCCACTCTTCTCCCCTGCCTCCTCCACTCTTCTCCCCTGCCTCCACTCTTCTCCCCTGCCTCACTCTTCTCCCCTGCCTCCTCCACTCTTCTCCCCTGCCTCCTCCACTCTTCTCCACTGCCTCCCCTCTCCTCCACTCTCCTCCCCTGCCTCCCCTCTCCTCTCCTCTTCTCCCCTGCCTCCCCTCTCCCCCACTCTTCTCCCCTACCTCCCCTCCCCTCTCCTCCACTCTTCTCCCCTGCCTCCCCCACTCTTCTCCCCTGCCTCCCCTCTCCTCCACTCTTCTCCCCTGCCTCCCCCACTCTTATCCCCTGCCTCCGCTCTCCTCCACTCTTCTCCCCTGCCTCCCCCTCCTCCACTCTTCTCCCCTGCCTCCTCCACTCTTCTCCACTGCCTCCCCTCTCCTCTCCTCCACTCTCCTCCCCTGCCTCCCCTCTCCTCTCCTCTTCTCCCCTGCCTCCCCTCTCCCCCACTCTTCTCCCCTACCTCCCCTCCCCTCTCCTCCACTCTTCTCCCCTGCCTCCCCCACTCTTCTCCCCTGCCTCCCCTCTCCTCCACTCTTCTCCCCTGCCTCCCCCACTCTTATCCCCTGCCTCCGCTCTCCTCCACTCTTCTCCCCTGCCTCCCCTCTCCTTCACTCTTCTCCCCTGCCTCCCCTCTCCTCCTCTCCTCTTCTCCCCTGCCTCCCCTCTCCTCCTCTCCTCTTCTCCCCTGCCTCCCCTCTCCTCCACTCTTCTCCCTTGCCTCCCCTCTCCTCCACTCTTCTCCCCTGCCTCCCCTCTCCTCCTCTCCTCTTCTCCCCTTCCTCCCCTCTCCTCCACTCCTCTTCTCCCCTGCCTCCCCTCTCCTCCACTCTTATACCCTGCCTCTGCTATCCTCTGCTCTCCTCCACTCTTCTCCCCTGCCTCCCCCACTCTTCTCCCCTGCCTCCCCTCTCCTCCACTCTTCTCCCCTGCCTCCCCCACTCTTCTCCCCTGCCTCCCCCACTCTTCTCCCCTGCCTCCCCTCTCCTCCACTCTTCTCCCCTGCCTCCCCCACTCTTATCCCCTGCCTCCGCTCTCCTCCACTCTTCTCCCCTGCCTCCCCCACTCTTCTCCCCTGCCTCCCCTCTCCTCCACTTTTCTCTCCTGCCTCTCCTCTCTTCTCCTCCTCTCCTCTCCTCTCCTGCCTCCCCTCTCCCCCACTCTCCTCTACTCTCCTCCACTCTTCTCTCCTGCCTTACGATGGATCCTCCATGATTTCCTTATGACCAGCTATTGATTCCAACCTCCTAGCCAAATATAAAACCACACTTGTACACTCCAATCCTGACTGCTCCCACTAACCAACCCACACTTCCCATTCCTACAAACACTTGCACCAATACTGACTCTCTGCCTGTCTCTGTTGTAAAGCATGCTCCTCTAGAAATACAGAGGCTAGCGCTTTCTAAAGGTCAGGGGTCATCTGACCGTAATGCCACCGATAAATGACCTGTCTGTCTCTGAGCAGATGGTAGAGGGAGAACTCCTTAACTAAATGGAGAGACAGATACAGACAGGGATACTGTATGTTCTAGTATTCTCAAGTTAGACAAGCTCTGAAAATATCAAAGCCAGACAATGCAAAAGCAAGGCTTGTGAAAACAGAATATCGGAGTATGGAGGGATGTAGCCATACTGTAAAAGAAAATATCTTTGAAACAGATCCTTCAGTCACCTGAGATTCAGTCAACAACAGGGCACATGCGTGGATGTAATCCATTAAGATTTGAAATGGGCAAGACAGAGGAATCAATCAGTCAATCAATCAGTCAAAGACCATTGACATCTTTGAAACAGAGGTTCCCTTAAATTTGCAAAAGTATGAATGTCAGTGAGTGAGTGACAGATTGAACAAGAACATGACTAGTAGACGCTGCAAGCAATATGACATGATCAGTGTTTTACTCTGAATAAGAGCCCGACACAAGGGCGTCTTTAAGAGTCATCTCCCCCTCCTGACTAAACCGCTACAAGCCCCCTGGCCCCACCACCCCTCCCTATGGATCAGCTGTGATCTACTCTCTCCCCTTTCACTCAAATCAGGATTAGGGAGAAGGACAGAGTGGAGCAGCAGGAGGGGGGGGGTGAGGACCGAAACAATATGGAAAGGAGATTAGAAAAAGAGGGGGTTTGGGCTGTTTGGGGAATTGCAAACTCCCTTGTGCTTGGGTAGGTGTCTTAATGACACTGCCTAATTATCACAAAATAAGATGGGCTAAGAGGAGGGAAAAGAGATGGATGAGAGAACACAAGGGAGAGGAAGTAAGAAAGACAAGGGCAGAGAGGAAGTGAAAGAAAGAGAGATAAAGAATGAATGAGTAGGGTAGAAACACTGGTATGAGCCTGAGAAACCAAGAGAGAGGGGGACCATAGAGAGAAAGAGTATGAGAGTGAGAGAGAGCGAGAGAGAGAGAGAGAGAGAGAGAGAGAGAGAGAGAGAGAGAGAGAGCGATAGAGAGAGAGAGCGATAGAGAGATAGAGAGAGAAAGGGAGAGCGATGGAGAGCGATAGAGAGAGAAAGGGAGAGCGATGGAGAGAGAGAGAGAGAGCGATAGAGAGAGAAAGGGAGAGAGAGCGATAGAGAGAGAGAGAGAGCGATAGAGAGAGAGCGATAGAGAGAGAGACTGATGGAGAGAGCGATAGAGAGAGAAAGGGAGAGCGATGGAGAGAGCGATAGAGAGAGAAAGGGGGAGAGAGAGAGAGAGATGGAGATGCAGTAGTAGCGGCAGTAGGAGCGGGTGGGCCCCAGCACGCTGCATATTAATTGGAGAACAGGTGTTGGGGCTGGTAGCAGGAGGCTGATTACTGCAGCCTCAGAAACAGCCACCCTCACCCACCTCCCCCCTCCACATACACACATGAATCATTTAGGCCCCAAGCAGTGACTCAGGGAAAGGGTCAGGCAAAGGGTCACCGACACATACACAATTGCACACACATCAATATACATACATACATACATAAATAAATAAACATCTGTGCACATCCATGTACACATACACAAACAATATACATATGAGCTTATTCAGACATAGACACATTCTCTCACTCTCTCTTGCAATTTATCACATGCACACATGCACACATGCACACACACACAAATCCACAATAAATAAAGTTGAGATCTCTGCAAGGACACAGTGGAACGCTGCAACAAATTCCACCAGCTTATCCCAAATGACATAACTGCTAATATGCTGGTCCCCAAGGAGAGGGATCCATGGGCCTGTCAAGAGGGAATAACCCCCTATCAGACCTGGATGGGCCCAGTGTGATTAGAGGGTACAGTAGGTCAACGATCCCATTTAAATCCATCCTCACAGTACCACCATCAGCCTGCACAGGCCCACACACTGACATAGATCCTCCAATTCACAAGCCCCCTGCGCTACTTATAAACAATCTTTGGAGTGGTTTTGCCATGGAAGATGGAGGAAGAGGACGGGGGTCGTTGGGAAAGTAATGCGCCAAATGAGAAAAACAGCTGCTACTAGGGATTCTGGGAAAATTCAAAAAACAACAGACCAATTTTCCGTTATATGAAAACTATCTTCAGCAGAGATCCTCTGAGACACACTGTCAACTGCCGGCCAGCTCGGACAGAGGAGGGAGGAGAGGGGGGGGGGGGAGAGAGACAAAGACAGAAGAGGGAGGGAAAGTGGGAGAGAAAAATTTTGACATTTTGGGATGTATTTTTGGAGGAATGGAGAGAGGGAGGGAGGAAGAGTGAGGGGAAGGAAGGGGCGATGAAGGTTGAAGAGATGACGTCACAGAAAAACCATTGTACAGAAGGTCTGCTTATGAGCATTTATCACAGCAGCTGATATCAGGCAGATACGGTGTGACTTCCAAAATCCCTGGGACCTGGAAACCCTCACACATGTCCATTAAGGTAATGCTCCGTCTCCCTAAAGCCTGATAACTGACTGTCAGGTAGGGAATCTACAGACAATACATAACCCTCACATTGCACGATAGACCCTAACTCTTCATGATTCTGATAGGAATATTTTTGTATTCATATATTTGGCAGGAGTTAGGACTGTGTACAGAGGAGGTATTTTTAGTAGGACAGTGTGGACTAAGTGTAAGGGGACGCCACAGTGTTCTGTGTGCTGACCAACCAGAGCAAAGGAGACAAGCGAATAGACAGACAGACAGACAGACAGACAGACAGACAGACAGACAGACATATACAGTATGTGAGCACAGTCACTAACAAACACAGATGCTTACATTAGTACCGACAGGTATACTGCAGAGACACTAATTATCACAGACGCATGCCTCAGTGCCATACAGGGATCTGGCACAGCAACAGACCGAGAGGAAAGCTCTTAAATATATACACACACACACACGGACTGTACCTACTCACCCACACATTTAATATGCAGACATGTATGCACCTTGCCACCACCCCTACACATCTACACCCTGCGGGCAACGGGAGAGGAGGAGGGGCTCTCCCGTTGCCCTCACTAACCCTCCCTCTCCTCTGTTTTTACTGGCCATAAAAGAAACGGCTGATTTGTGAGGTCTCATCACAGGAACCACATGGGTCTCTGCCCCTCTCTCTCTCTCTGCCCCCCTCTCTCTCTCTCCTCTCTCTCTCTGCCCCTCTCTCTCTCTCTCTCTCCTCTCTGCCCCTCTCTCTCTCTCTCTCTCTCTCTGTCTCTCTCTCTCTCTCTCTCTCTCTCTCTCTCTCTGCCCCCCTCTCTCTCTCTCTCTGCCCCTCTCTCTCTCTCTCTCTCTCTGTCTCTCTCTCTCTCTGTCTCTCTCTCTCTCTGTCTCTCTCTACTCTCTCTCTCTGTCTCTCTCTCTCTCTCTGTCTCTCTCTCTCTCTCTGTCTCTCTCTCTCTCTCTCTGTCTCTCTCTCTCCTCTCTCTCTCTCTCTGTCTCTCTCTCTCTCTCTCTGTCTCTCTCTCTCACCTCTCTCTCTCTCTCTCTCTGTCTCTCTCTCTGTCTCTCTCGCTCTCTCTCTGTCTCTCTCGCTCTCTCTCGCCTCTCTCCGCTCTCTCTCGCTCTCTCTAATCTCTCTCTCTGCCCCCCTCTCTCTCTCTGCCCCCCTCTCTCTCTCTCTCTCTCTCTCTGCCCCCTCTCTCTCTCTCTCTCTGCCCCTCTCTCTCTCTCTCTCTCTCTCTGTCTCTCTCTCTCTCTGTCTCTCTCTCTCTCTCTCTCTGTCTCTCTCTCTCTCTCTCTCTCTGTCTCTCTCTCTCTCTCTCTCTCTCTGTCTCTCTGTCTCTCTCTCTCTCTGTCTCTCTCTCTCTCTCTCTCTGTCTCTCTCTCTCTCTCTCTCTCTCTCTGTCTCTCTCTCTCTCTCTCTCTGTCTCTCTCTCTCTCTCTCTGTCTCTCTCTCTCACTCTCTCTCTCTCTCTCTCTGTCTCTCTCTCTGTCTCTCTCGCTCTCTCTCGCTCTCTCTCTCTCTCTCTCTCTCTGTCTCTCTCGCTCTCTCTCGCTCTCTCTCAATTCAATTCAATTCAAGGGCTTTATTGGCATGGGAAACATGTGTTAACATTGCCAAAGCAAGTGAGGTAGACAACATACAAAGTGAATATATAAAGTGAAAAACAACAAAAATTAACAGTAAACATTAAACATACAGAAGTTTCAAAACAGTAAAGACATTACAAATGTCATATTATATATATATATACAGTGTTTTAACAATGTACAAATGGTTAAAGGACACAACATAAAATAAATAAGCATAAATATGGGTTGTATTTACAATGGTGTTTGTTCTTCACTGGTTGCCCTTTTCTCGTGGCAACAGGTCACAAATCTTGCTGCTGTGATGGCACACTGTGGAATTTCACCCAGTAGATATGGGAGTTTTTCAAAATTGGATTTGTTTTCGAATTCTTTGTGGATCTGTGTAATCTGAGGGAAATATGTCTCTCTAATATGGTCATACATTGGGCAGGAGGTTAGGAAGTGCAGCTCAGTTTCCACCTCATTTTGTGGGCAGTGAGCACATAGCCTGTCTTCTCTTGAGAGCCATGTCTGCCTACGGCGGCCTTTCTCAATAGCAAGGCTATGCTCACTGAGTCTGTACATAGTCATGGCTTTCCTTAATTTTGGGTCAGTCACAGTGGTCAGGTATTCTGCCGCTGTGTACTCTCTGTGTAGGGCCAAATAGCATTCTAGTTTGCTCTGTTTTTTTGTTAATTCTTTCCAATGTGTTAAGTAGTTATCTTTTTGTTTTCTCATGATTTGGTTGGGTCTAATTGTGCTGCTGTCCTGGGGCTCTGTAGTGTGTGTTTGTGTTTGTGAACAGAGCCCCAGGACCAGCTTGCTTAGGGGACTCTTCTCCAGGTTCATCTCTCTGTAGGTGATGGCTTTGTTATGGAAGGTTTGTGAATCGCTTCCTTTTAGGTGGTTGTAGAATTTAACAGCTCTTTTCTGGATTTTGATAATTAGTGGGTATCGGCCTAATTCTGCTCTGCATGCATTATTTGGTGTTCTACGTTGTACACGGAGGATATTTTTGCAGAATTCTGCGTGCAGAGTCTCAATTTGGTGTTTGTCCCATTTTGTGAAGTCTTGGTTGGTGAGCGGACCCCAGACCTCACAACCATAAAGGGCAATAGGCTCTATGACTGATTCAAGTATTTTTAGCCAAATCCTAATTGGTATGATGAAATTTATGTATTTTTTTATGGCATAGAATGCCCTTCTTGCCTTGTCTCTCAGATCATTCACAGCTTTGTGGAAGTTACCTGTGGTGCTGATGTTTAGGCCAAGGTATGTATAGTTTTTTGTGTGCTCTAGGGCAACAGTGTCTAGATGGAATTTGTATTTGTGGTCCTGGTGACTGGACCTTTTTTGGAACACCATTATTTTGGTCTTACTGAGATTTACTGTCAGGGCCCAGGTCTGACAGAATCTGTGCATAAGATCTAGGTGCTGCTGTAGGCCCTCCTTGGTTGGTGACAGAAGCACCAGATCATCAGCAAACAGCAGACATTTGACTTCGGATTCTAGCAGGGGGAGGCCGGGTGCTGCAGACTTTTCTAGTGCCCGCGCCAATTCTTTGATATATATGTTGAAGAGGGTGGGGCTTAAGCTGCATCCCTGTCTAACCCCACGACCCTGTGTGAAGAAATGTGTGTGTTTTTTGCCAATTTTAACCGCACACTTGTTGTTTGTGTACATGGATTTTATAATGTCGTATGTTTTACCCCCAACACCACTTTCCATCAGTTTGTATAGCAGACCCTCATGCCAGATTGAGTCAAAGGCTTTTTTGAAATCAACAAAGCATGAGAAGACTTTGCCTTTGTTTTGGTTTGTTTGGTTGTCAATTAGGGTGTGCAGGGTGAATACATGGTCTGTTGTACGGTAATTTGGTAAAAAGCCAATTTGACATTTGCTCAGTACATTGTTTTCATTGAGGAAATGTACGAGTCTGCTGTTAATAATAATGCAGAGGATTTTCCCAAGGTTACTGTTGACACATATTCCACGGTAGTTATTGGGGTCAAATTGGTCTCCACTTTTGTGGATTGGGGTGATCAGTCCTTGGTTCCAAATATTGGGGAAGATGCCAGATCTCTCTCTCTCTCTGTCTCTCTTGCTCTCTCTCTCTCTCTCTCTGTCTCTCTTGCTCTATCAAAATTATTAATTGTGTGAGTATTTCTGCATCTGAGCATGTCTGGACAATGGACATCTTAAAGGCATGACAGGGACAGTTGAGGAGGAGACAGTAGAACATAGGCTCAGTTGGGCTGTTTGACGTTGTCTGGTTAGTGTGAGTGAGTGACAGGTGTCGTTACCTGTCAATGATGACCGGGTCAGAGGGCGTCTCGTTGCGGTTTCCACAGCTTTTCTTCTCACAACAGCGACTGTGTTCCAAAATAACAAACAGAAAACACAACAACACAGTGAGTGAAACAAACCAGCATGACAAGACTAATCTTTCCTCTGGCCCGACCACTGTCCCAGACTGCACTGCAGACTGCACAGATCCAGGGAAACAAAAAGTGCCAAAGGAGGGGAGGTGAAAATAAAAGAAAGGGGAAGAAAAGGTATCATACAAACAGGGAGAGACCCTTCAAAAGTGAAAAACCAGCCTGGCAATCTGTCACATGGATTTCAAAATCAAAGAGAACCCCCACCCCATCACACAGACAAACACATCAACACACCCACACAGCATCCTACAATTCGTCAGCAGTCCTGTCCGTGGAGCCCCCCCCCCCCTACAAGTCCCCTCCGCTGCATAACAAAAGTGCCCCCTCCCCTAACCATCTGCCACCCCTATAACTCACCTCACCCCTCTCGTGTCCCAGCTTGGCCCTGCCCTGCCCCCTTCCACCCTCCCTCCGCCCCCCTGTCAGACGGCCTCACTCCCCAGCTGTGACGCTTGCCCTCTGCCTCCCTGGCTCTGTTATTAGCCAGCTGTGAGTTACATTCGGGCATCTGCTGGCTACACAATGGCAAAGCCCACTCAGTCTTAGACCCTCTCCCCCTGCCCAACCACCCTCTCATTCCCCCTCCTGCCCTCAAACCCTGGGCCACTGCCCCACTACACCAACACTACCTCTCTCTCACTGTGTCCTTCTCTTCCTACCTGCTTACCACAGTAGGTTGGTGGAACCTTAATTGGGGAAGATGGGCTCATGGTAATGGCTGGAGTGGAATAACTGGAATGGTATCAAATACATCAAACACATGTCATTCCATTTACTCCATTCCAGCCATTATTATGAGCCATCCTCCCCTCAACAGCCTCCACTGCTCCATACCTCCAAAAGCACTGCATGCATGGTGAAGAAGCCCCGTCTTCCAAAAGCACCATAACGGCAGCTCTCTTCTTCCACCCTGACCCATTCCTGACACACTGTCTTATTCTTTTTACATATGCATTAGTTTCCATGCACATTGTTAGAAACTAAATCATTCAGAACTGTGAGAAACTACTCTAATTCTTATGTCTCAACATCGTTCCTATGTAGATCATTGTCCATGCATAACATAAGGTTCTGAGGTGGTGATGAGGGTGGGGGGTTAGGGGGCTGATTATTCCCTTAACATGTTTCAGTGGAGGTTGAAGGTAGAGTGGCCCCATACCTCCCCCTGTTTATCTGTGAGGGAGGCTCCAGAGAGAAACAGGAGCTGGCGTGGGACATGGAGAGCAGCAGGGGGCTCACACTGTAACAAGCCTGATGACGGACTGGCTACACTTTCATTTCAGACCCAGTCTTATTTCCAAATGGCATACCACATTTCAGACACATCAAAACAAAACCCAAATACATTTTTAAGGATGTGTGTGTGTGTGTGTGTGTGTGTGTGTGTGTGTGTGTGTGTGTGTGTGTGTGTGTGTGTGTGTGTGTGTGTGTGTGTGTGTGTGTGTGTGTGTGTGTGTGTGTGTGTGTGTGTGCGTGCGTGCGTGCGTGCGTGTGTGTGTGTGTGTGTGTGTGTGTGTGCGTGCGTGTGTGTGTGTGTGTGTGTGTGTGTGTGTGTGTGTGTGTGTGTGTGTGTGTGTGTGTGTGTGTGTGTGTGTGTGCATGCGTATATGACTTGACTCACCTGCACATAACCTCGTGAGTGAGCAAAACCCGGCACATTTCAGGATTCTTGTTCTGTCCCTCATATGATATGGGCTGAGAGAGAGGGAGCATGGGTGATGGGGGCATTTGATTTCATGTGCAATCAATCAAGCTGTAAGCATGAGCTGCACAGCAGGCTAAATCCAGTCAGGGAAAACAGGGTTCCTTACCTGTTTAGTGACGGAGTCAATAAGTCGTGCATAAAGATCCTGTTCTGTACGAACCCCTGCACACAGACATAAACACGGCCATTAGAGGAATATAAACTAACCTCACAAAGACAACCTAATCCTGAAGGCATGGGATATGAGTGTTTTAGACTGGACATTGATTTGATTCCCATAATGGCCATTTCCTGGGTCATCCATACAGTTCAGATCAGGATCAATTGAGGGCTTTAGGAGCTCTGGGATCTGACACAGAGTACCTCCCAGCATGCTTTTAGAAAACACCTGAACCTTTGGTTTCTGGGCGCTTCAAACACACTGGTTTTACTTCCTTGTAGGCTGCTGAGAATCACACAGAACAGAGAAACCACGTTGATGTAATGAATTGCCTCTGAAGAGCAGCATGTTATCCAAGGTTTTGTTTTATGGAGCCTACTATGCAGAGTATTGCTTTTAAAACGGGTTCCCCTCATCAAAGTCTCAATCGGGGGGGCTTTGATATCACTAGAGGGAAGTGGGGGGGAAAGGGAGGGTGCAGAGCCAGGCGTGTGTGTGTGCATGTATATGAGTGTGTATGGTCGGGGTCTTTCTGCTACATGTCTTTCATCTCCTCTCCCATGGGTGCCACAGGGATGGCAGAGTAGGGGCAGTGGAGGCTCATGGGAACCCAAATCTCTGTGCACATCCCTTATCTGATGTTGTAACACCATGGGGGGCACCGTGTACCTCGTTTCCCTGTTTATGGGGCCTGGAGCAGCTTCACACACAACTAAATCTGGGGCTTAAATAACTCAGTGATTGGATGAATGGATAGATATTTAGAAGAGGGGTGAGGTCGGATGAGAGGCAGAGGAAGAGGTAGGTAGAAGAGTACTGGGAGTGGGGGGTTGGGGGAAAGTGGGATTTTCCTCTTATATTTGGAACAAATGTCCATATCATGTCCATTCCATGGCCAGACCATTGAGATGAATAATGGTGTTTGGTCAGTGGTCTGGCTCAGGACAACCTGTTTCTCCTCCCACTCTAAAGTGGTCAAACACTAAAATGTCTCCGGGACAAAGAATCAAGAGACATGAAACCACACAGACCATATCAACTCCTGAATGCCCAAGTTCTCACACTGACATGAATGGGACATGCTGCTCCTCATGTGATTCCAGGGTGGTTTGGAGGTCTGGTGTACTCACCATTGCTGTAGAGGAGCTGCAGCTTGTAGTGCGTGCCGTTGTTGGTTTTCTCTCCCGTCTGCTCCTTGGAATGAGACGACAAACAGACAAACACACAATGCAGTCATGCAGTTATAGCGCGGTGGGGTTACAGTTAAGCACAGTTAAGCTCACTACATCCCTGGAACTGGTGTGGGATCAGAGGGATCCCTACCCTGTAGACAGGACCCGACACTGGGCTCCAGAACAAGGTCCTTAACCTTGAGTTAGCTCCTCTTTTTAGAAGTTGAACTGCCACATGTCTGATGTGAAATCCTAAAGCCATGGGATCCTTATGATCACATGCAACAGTGTACAAAGGATCATGTATGCAACAGTTAATGTCCACACAAGCTCATGTGTGCATATGTATAGGTCTGCATGTCTTTGAGTGTCTGTGTCTGTGTGCCTTTGTGCGTGTGTGTGTGTGCTTCAATGAGTGGAAACTCTTTCAGTGCAGTCGACCTTGAAGGAGAAACTTCCCTTCCTCCATCCCTTCTTCCCCCTGGCTCTACACCACTCTCTTTCTCTCCCTTTCCTAGTCTATCCCTAACTGGTCTCAAAGGAATGCTCTTTGGTCCAATAACCCAGGGAGCCGGCATCTCTGAGCAGAAAGAGGAATAAAGAGATGGGGAGAAAGTAAGAGAGATAAGAGAAGAAGGAAAACAATGGACAGATTAAAAGAGATGAGTAAAAGTGAGAAAGAGAGAAATCGACAGTGGAGATACAGTAGAGACTGGAATATAATGTTGTGTTCATATACACAGAGGAACATTTATTTCCCCTTATCACCCTTCCACCTCTGAATAACAACAAAACAAAACCAGATGCCAGGTTAACCATGCAGAAAATGAACTCCTCTGCAGCCGTCATATCACTCTGCCTCGCCCTGGCTGTGTGTGTGGCGTTAGGAGAAACACTGACAGCCCTCAGCCCTGGCATTAGCACCGATGCCCAGAGTGGAGCCCTCCCTCCCTCTCTCCCTCTCTCCCTGTCGCCCTCCCTCCATGTCTCCCTCCCTCTCACACTCTCAGTAAAACAAAACAGTGTTTTAACTTCTGTTGACAGGACAGTGCCCTCTTCTCTCTCTGAGGGAAGAGCTGTTACCAGTTTGGACCACAAGCCCCACACTCCCAGCTCAAGTTTAACCACAAGGCAAAACCATCCATCAACACTGGGCACAAGGCTCCCACCATGGGCAGTGTACCCCTCCCCTGCCCTGTCTCTCTGGTTCTCTCTAAACTCTCTCTCTCTTGATCTGAGTGCCACTCTGCACCTCTTCCTCTCCTTCTTTTGGCCCTATGTCTGACCTGAGGAATTTACTTCTTCCCCTCAGCAGTATTTCGTACATGGGGGTGGGAGGAAAAGAGACTTTGATGATGTGTACATGGTATAACTTAACAGAGGCAAGCGTAATTTGCATTTTTAAAAGTAGTGATGTCCCACTAATGAGGAAGGCTGCTAATTAGTCATTAGGTATTCTTTTTCAATCGCTCATCATCAGCTCAGCTTATTGGGAGTGAGGCTTGTGTTACATTGAGCTGTCAGCTGTTCATTATACTCAGATTTATAGGGGATGTGGAAGGTCAAGTTAAACGCCTGGATGTAGACTACTGGCTGCACAGAAATGTCCTGCTACGGGTTGTACAAATGTGATCAGCTTAAAGCTTTGCTGGATAGTACTGCTGTAATAGCTACCAACTTTTAAAAAAGTATTTCTGGTAAACAATAGCCAAAGCGGACATGCATAATAAAGAGAAATACATATTATTCTCAAATATACTCACACACTCAACAAACTAAAACAAACAAACACACACACCTTGTCGTGCTCCACAAAGTCCACGAAGGAAGTCCTCTCCACCTCTACAGGCTGTCCGTGTCTGTCATAGAGTGCCAGGACGAAGTGGAAGAAGTTGGACTTGCGCAGGTTAGAGGGGGGCTGCTTCTCAAAGTGGGCCCTGGAGAGAGCTACACCACTGTGGAAAGGAGAGGAGAGGGAAATTAGGAGAGTGAACTCACATTACATCACAATCCTCAGGCACACATAACAAAAACTCTTACAACTGCAATCACTGTTTAATAAGGTCAACTCTATATGCTACAAGATAATAATTATAGGGTTATTGAGTTTAGACTTTGAGCTAATATAGGTCTAATGAACAATACATTTATTTGCAGAGAAAAGTACATTATGAAAGGAAAAGAAGTCTGGAGTGTTTATAAATACTATTGAAAGGAACATCTTTCCTATGCTTCCTGATCGTTATGTTTTTTCATTTCTAGATTCAACAACTATTGCAACAGGAATTGGTCAGAAATGGCAATATGGAAGAAATTCGTTTTGAAAAATACTCACTGAACAAACACTGTGGAAAAACGGGATGAATTTGAGCCTACATGATTAATATGCTTAATTCATATTAAAATAAATAAATTGCCTATTACTGTAGTCTAACTGTATTATTGGTTGATGCTTAATTTTCACGAGCTTAAATTTAGATTATTTGTTAGCAACAATTCAACGCCTTTCAAAACGTTTTAAAACATTGGGTTCAATGACTGTAACTTTCTATTTATGACCTATCTAGGAAATCACAGATGATCGATGGTGGAATGAAAGGAAGTCAAAAAATATCCTAACACTCCTCTCAGTGTGTTTTTATCATTAATGGGTGGGTCAAAGTTTGACTTGCCCCAAACGTGGATGCCTGCAGCTTAATTAACACTGGTTGTTTATTGATGCTTCGCCTCTTACACTAGATGACACCAAGGCTGGTTTTTGTTGACGCTGCACAATATAAAGTTCCAAACCTTAAAGGTTTTCTTTCTTTCAGATAAAACGTTTTTTTTTTATACTGTGAAAGTTATTTTGGAATTCATGCTGACCTTCATCCTCTTGACCTTTGAAAAGTTCAAGGACTAAAAGTTTCAAAGTCTGACAAATTAACATTTGCTTTGATTGGATAATTGTGCGCTGCCTACATTTTTTCGCATGCATAATGTAGATCTAGCAGAATACGCTAATTATAATTTTCCTACAGGATGAGAATAATAGGTTATGTTGATAGGTGGATCCTAGCCTATAGGCCAACTCAATACTCAAGCGCGGGCCTGTACCACCGTCCATTTAACCGATTTCAAACGGACTCCCACCAAATAAACACTGATAGAACACGTCTGAACTGTGTTACGTGGTTCTAGCTGTACAACATAGGTTTGATTTAGAAATGCACATGCCAAATAACTATCAGATACATTTTAGGTAAAGTTACCATATCTAGTGAGTAGCCTATTATGAAAGTAGATACTCATGATGTGATAAAGGCCTTCAATCAACAAATGACTCGAGACGTGTTTCGTTTGCAAAAAAATACATCTAAAATATGAAAAGACTGTTAACGCACATTTGCAACGTCAGTCATAACCTTAACCGAACACACCAAATAACAGAGATGTGTTACAAGTTTGTCCTAGCACCAAACATCTGTTTATTTTGGCAAATACACCTTTGACATTAATGTTAGGCTGCCTTGTCTGCATGCTTACTTTTTTGCATGTTCTCCTTTGAATAATATAAACATAGGCTAATTTATACCAAGGCTATCATAATAGCCTGTAAATGTACTGGAGTATTTTAAGGCTAATTTATACCAAGGCTATCATAACAGACTGTATATGTACTGGAGTATTTTAACATTAAGAATTCACAAAGTTACTTTTAAACCAGTATGAAAAGCACTGAGCAAAAATGTCCAATGCATAATATAATGATAGCCTAATTGATCAAAATACATTTAGATTTTTCTCCAAGCTCTTTCTTTTGGGGAAAGGGATGACAATATAAATATGAATTTGTCTACTGAATAATATTTCAGTAGACACACCAATATAATTGTATTGTTATTATTATTGGGTTATTATTATTATCAACTTACATCGTAATTAGCCTATTGGATATAGGCCTAAACTATGGTGATCAGAGAACTGGATGGAGATATAAAATAATTAGTGAATAATTCAACATGGATACATTTACAGACTCGAACTGTTAAAAGCGTTTCATGCGCTTCATACAAATTGAATAGCCAAGAGGTGTGATCCTCACTAAAATAACATTATTCCGGGCGCTCGCTTTCGTGACAGAATGCGTTTTTGTTTAATTGTTTTGTTTTATCTCTATCCCTTTCATGCTCGTGACACCCCTAGCTATTGACAGCGCGTACCCCGGACAAGCCGCACTCTCACACAAAGCCAGGGATGCTCGATATCTATTTTTCTACATTTGTCCTTCTTTACCGCCGGCCATTAACTCCCAAAGACGACCTGTTGCTTTTTCGTTTCATCCCAAGTCTGGAGAAGTTTGAGGTCAATGAGTATCAAACAAGAGGCATGAGCATAATCAACAAAAATACGTTATATTTGACCGCTTGGCACCACCGGTCACTTATGGGCTATGTTATGGTGATCTGTGCACATAGGTTATTTTGTCGTTTACTTGTATTAATTATTTCCCTAGCATAATATGCTTTTGGATATTGAAGTGAGACAAACTACCTACATAATAGCCTACATCGACTCCTCGTGCATGCTTAAAGATGTCTAATTCACTTCTTATAGGTCCGCAATAGTGTTTTATGTTGTGTTGCCAATAAGACAGATTGACTCGTTCATTTCGTCAAAATACCACAAAGGACTTGAGAACATGAAGGTATACTGTACCTTTGCGCCGCTACGTTAGCATCGACAACACCGACATTACGCACCCAGGACCGGACCGGATCCATCTCCTCTCCCAGAGTTCTTTCTTTTAATCCGCTGACGTCTCTTATGAGATGCTCCTGGATCCCGTACATTTAAAACACAAACCAAATGCTGTTCTTTTATTTCTTTGGAGAAATTCAGAGTAAACGAGAGAGCGATATGACTTTGGGAAACTAGAACTGGAAGGTCAGTTCCAGGATACTGTGCTATCGAACACTTGGAAGATGACTGAGGCTTAGCTGCCCAAAGTAAATAATACTGCTTGTCTTCAAACGTGCTCATGAAGGAAAACAGGCAATAGATGATGTATCTTCTGTTGGACTGCAATCATTGTCCAAGAGCAGGGGATCGGTAACGTCCAACGTCGGTTCGAACATAAACAAGGATCACCTGTTTGGTGGACACGCAAGCACTCCTCGACAAGCTCATGCACACCGTAGATATGCACACCACAGATATGCATGCACACACTTCCACACGAAAGTCCTAAAATCACAGGTGAAAGAATCTTTCTCAAACAGAGTAGACAGAGACCTTTTGCTCTTTGAATCTATAGGCCGAAGGGTTGGCAATAACGTTTCACTGTCCTGGAGCATGAATGACTTCCTCTGCCGGGATAGGGTCTGGAGGAGGGGCTACACTGCCTTATGGGGGACCGATTGTTGAAATTGATGCTCTCATTGGTGTAAAATGCCTCCGTTAGTTGGACTTATACCAATTTTAGCATCCAGCTAGCCTATAGCTCTCATGTTTCATCAAACTTTTCTCTAGTGAAGTCCTACCAAAGACTGCTTCGGATTGCAGGTGAAAGTGGGATAATATAAACAACAATTCAGCTGTTTAGGCTAATTGATTATACAAATAAGAATATAAAATGTCACTAAATATAGTTTTGTTTATGTATTACTTTTATCAATTTGGTTAAATTATGAATTCATACAATGGAGCTTTATTATTTGTTGACTATCGAACTATCAGGCTACATTATATTCATTGCTTGATTTTGTGTTTCAACAAATTATTCTTCAATGTTGAAATCAAAAATTGATAATTTCAGTGAACACAATAGGCGTTCATATTGGGACTAGGTTATTTACTGCAGTGACTAACTAATTCAGCCATTGATAAGAATCACCTAATATATTTATTACTTATTTTTCGTTTTTTGACGATTTGTCAGTGTTGCATGCACGCAATTACCATGTGAGAAAATAAATAAGTTAAGTCAGCAAATTCATGCAAAACGAAAGAAATAACAGAAATAACAAAATGAAAAAGGTAATTTTGAAATATGAAAGTTCTGAAAAAAGACAACTAACACCGTGTAGCACATTTTTCTAAAGTTTCTTTAGTATTTAAGTCTAGGCTACTTAAAACATTTAAAATGTAATATTATTGTTTACACATATTGCTATATCCAGCAAAACCATTGGCCTATTTAGTTTGCTATTCAAAATTTGGCTCAAGTTTCAGTTATATTTCTTGCGTTAGGCATTATATTGCTAATTGTATTTTAATCAGATAACTGGATTAAAAGTGTAAAGTAACCATCCTGAATATCTTATTTTGCGTTTTCAGTCGAGTCATCACTAAACACAAGAGCGCACCCGGCAGGCGCGTTGCCTATTCAACCAGCCACGCTCTCGCGCTCTGTCTCCTCTGCCTGAACAATGCGCAGTGATTGAAAGCTGTGATTCTACTAAGGATATCAGTGTGGTGCACAAACAATTGTAGTCTGGTTGGTCTATTCATCTTCGCTGCTATATTGTACATTCCCTTTGAAAAAGGTCAATTTGAAATATGAAAGCAACTAAGCCTACACTTTGAGCATTTAAGTCTAGGCTACTTAAAAAAGGTCAAATGTAATATTATTCTTTACACATATTGCATTTCCAACAAAACTATTGGTCTATTTAGTTTGCTATTCAAAATTTGGCAAAAGTTTCAGTTATATTTCTTGCGTTAGGCATTCTATTGCTAATTGTATTTTAATCAGATAACTGGATTAAAAGTCTAAAGTAACCATCCTGAACATCTTATTTGGCGTTTTCAGTCGAGTCATCACTAAACACAAGAGCGCACCCGGCAGGCGCGTTGCCTATTCAACCAGCCACGCTCTCGCGCTCTGTCTGACACGAACAATGCGCAGTGATTGAAAGCTGTGGTTCGACTAAGGATATCAGTGGCATCGTGCTAAACAATTGTAGTCTGGTTGGTCTATTACTCTTCACTGCATACGTTTGTGCTGCTCATCCAAGGCAGTGCTGTGAGTCTGAGGCAACATGGTTGGAAGTTCTGTCTAAAATGGTACAGATATATGTTTGATACGTTTCAAATGAACACATGATAAATAATGATATACATTATAACAACAGCCAATGCAATGACAAAACATCCATGAAAAATAATGTGGTTTTATGTGTACATTGGAAAGGCTATCATTCGAAATAGATCATGAATATTTATTTTCTGCACATTCCAAAATGTTCCATAATAGAGGAATCAGATATCATGCTGATATAAATATGATGTGAACCCGTGTTTAATTCATTTAACAACATTTGAGTTGTAAATACGTTCAACCTTATTATCAAACATATTCTGCAGTTGGAAAGTTAGACCTCATCCGTTCCCATGAGGATGTCATGTCACTGAAGAACCTGTGCAGAAAAACCGTTACATTTGTAGTTTGTCTGTCTGCAATAAACACTGGCCAGGTGTGTATGGTGCGTTTTACTGAGGTTATTTGCATGATTTACATTACAATTGCTGACCAACTGCATGTTTCTATAGGCCTGACAGATGTGCTCGATGAGCTGGCAAACGTTTTTATGCGTTTTAATTTCCAGATTAAAAAAATTAATTTCCGTTGCTTTCTTTATCCATCTTTCTGAATCTGAAAAGAAAAGTTTTTACATCCCTTGCTCCTTGCGGAGGCTATTGTCTCTGGACTGAGCTCCAGCGCCTGAACAATGAACGTAAATCTCCCTCCTTCGACCCCGCCTCAACCGACCATCTGCCAGCGCGCAACAGAGTCAGATGTTCCCCCAATTATAAGAACAGTCTTGCGGAATCCTTGCCACTGAATCTCCGCCCCCTCCCGTGTTCGTTCCACACTCTTCTTCCCCGCATCCCGACTTGTTTGATTGACAGCTCTGCTTAACCAGAAACCATTAAATAACTACAGATGCTGAAGGAAGTAATGCACATCTTGGGAATTCCTCCACAATACTTTACAAAAAAACAGCCGTATGTCTACACCGAGATGACATAGCACCATCACTAAAATAACCGCACAAGTATTTTGGCATTCTGTCTAGGTCTACTTATTGTGAACTGTAGCCCACCTGCTTTATGTAGGCTACCCATTTCCTCTTGGGTGAAAGGAGTCATCAACTGGCATGAGAGAGACCTTCTTGACTTGAGGACTAATGGAGGAGGACTATTGGCCTAAAACAGTAGACTCCTCAGAAGCCTTGAATGAATCAGAACTTCCTCAATGTAGGCGTTGGTGTGTTTGCTCTTCCATTCACAAGTCAAGGAGCATTGTGCACGGAGAGGGTGGCTAGACAAACGGGACTCATGCCAACACAATTTTTGTCAGTTCTAAATGACAGCGAACTAGCCTAGCAGTAATTGTAACGTTAGTGCACTCTAAAAAATGCTTCACAGATGGGTAGATCTAGCCATGTAGCCACATCGAAAGAAAAATTAATTGGTTGGCTGTGATATTTTAGCAAAAATATTCAAACCACCTTGAGCGAGACAAACGGCTTTCTAATCAATGTAAGCCACGGAGACTGTCATCCGCGCGTGTTTATGCGGGGTGGAACGAGGAATCAGTGACTGCTAGAGAGAACAATCGAGTACGGTGTGCCACTCTCCCTCTACAAGCATTCCCTCGCTCCCACGGGAGTAGCCTACCAGCGCCACTCTCTGTGGATGGCACTCAAGTCCTAGGAGGTCACAGGGGCGTGTGGGGGATGGCCCGGGACGCAGCAGCTGGTTCCCGTCCGCTCATTCCACTCCGGTGAGAACAATGGGATAATGCGGTCCACCACGTCTGTATCGATGCTAGCCTATATATTGCGCTCATTTATTTGTTTACTTATTTAAGTAAGGTCAGTCCCCGGGGAAAATATACATCAACAATTAAAATGGTGCGCAGTCAAACCACATCTTCTGTTATCCTCTGCCTGTATTATTGTAGGCCTATTGTTTTTCTAAATCATTATCTTCAGTAATAAAACGTTTTTGTTAGTGAAAATGTTTACGAAAAATGTTAGTTTGCTTTAATAATGATTGGTTATAACATTAATAGGCCTGTTAAAGTTGACAAAATGTTAAAGTTGTCTGTTTTCCATATAGCTTATAGCCTGTCCATAGTAGTTTTATGTATATAGACAATTTTTTTGTTCCAATTTTTCCCTATGCACAAAAAGTTTTTTTTTTGCACATTCTTGACTCTTACGTAGACTGAGCGTACAAAACATTATGAGCACCTACTCTATCCATGACAGACTGACCAGATGAATCCAGTTGAAAGCTATGATCCCTTATTGATGTCATTTGTTAAATCCACTTCAATCAGTGTAGATGAAGGGGAGGAGACAGGTTAAAGAAGGGTTTTTAAGACTTGAGACAATTGAGACATGGATTATGAACGGGCAAGACAAAAGTGCCTTTGAACGGGGTATGGTAATAGGTGCAAGGCTCGCCGGTTTGAGTGTGTCAAGAACTGCAAGTATGCTGGGGTTTTCACTCTCAACAGTTTCCCTTGTGTATCAAGAATGGTCCACCACCCAAAGGACATGCAGCCAACTTAACATGACTGTGGAAAGCATTGGAGTCAACATGGGCAAGCATCCCTGTCAAACGATTTTGACACGTTGTAGAGTCCATGCCCCGATGAATTGAGGCTGTTGTGAGGGCAAGTGGGGGTGCAATTAAAATTTAGGAAGGTGTTCCTAATGTTTTGTACAGTCAGTGTATATAGATTATTAATTACATGTGCGATAACCAACACACTATTGCCTATAGGCAAATATCTGGGCATCCAAGGGTGAGAAGTTGGTTTATTTTTTGCACATTTTTAGGCCTATTGCACTCAACCGTGCCCCATAAGTGAAATCTGTAGCTCAATGAGCAAAAACATTTTTTTTTTAAATAAAAGTATAACGATGTATAATGTGTTTGAATCATAGGGATTGGTATGATGATATGATCGTTTATGAATTTTTGTCATGAAAATGTTCGTATTTTGTGAAAAGCCCTATACTCATCTTCCACATGAGGAAAAGTGCGCGAGCAGAGGTGGAACCTTCACGCCCCCCTTTGGTTGAGCGTGAAGTGCATGCTGTGCTGTGTCTCGCTACTCCAAAAATGTGAGGGCAAGTCTTGACTTGAGGTGACAGAAAGCACAGAGTATGTGCATGTGTTATTTTATTGTTGTATTTATTTGTATTCATTTTTTCGAAAGATGAAACAGTCAGAATATAATAGTTTTTTCAAAAACAGATTTGAAGGGCCAAGCCGACAAGTTGAAAAAATGTTTTGCTGTGCCCCTGAGCAAGGCACTTTAATTTGCTTCAGGGGCACCGTATTACTATAGCTGACCTTGTAAAACAATACATTTCACTGCACCTATCCGGTATATGTGAAAATACAACATCTATTTTTTAAGTATTTTCTTTAAAATAATTTACATCTGAAGTTTACTACATAAATATTCAGTCTTTAGCTTTAGAATTGAATGGTTTTCCCGACCCAATGCAGCAGGTAGGCTCCCTGAGCATAGTTTTGAGTTTGTTCTTATTTGTCATAATTTCACTATCACCCAAAAACTCATAATTAGCATATATTAAGTTAGATTTTGTTCCTATGTGTTTTATGTGCAAGACCTAAACTATATCATTTAATTAGCCCTAAAATTCATAAGAGGGAAAGCACATACCAATAATTAGAATAAATAATGCAATTAACAATCAAAAAGTGATCACATTGCATTTCCCTGATGTGGTAACATTCATTTAATCTAACAACAATAATTGGGTTTGGGGGGGTAGAGGGATTGGGTCAACACACAGATAAACTGTTCAGGCATTGGTGTTGGTTTGGTGAAAAAACGTGAAAAATAGAGGAAAGAGGAAGAGAGACCAATGTGGCATGCAATGACTCTCCCACTCATGTGCAAGTATAACAAACTTCAGTGCAAATATAACAAAACAGTCAATTGACCTCTCTTTTCATTGTAGATGTGATAAAGATTATCATTAGTTAAAAGAGTCTTTTGAAAGAAAAATAAAATATCTCCCTTTTAAAATCCAGAACCTTAGCTTAGTTCTAACCTGTGTGTCAGAGTGGTTGTGTTTTGGGATCAGTGTCCAGGTCAGGATGGGCTCCAGACAGTGAAGATCAGGTGCCCTGAGAGAAGCTGTCAGAGCTCATGCCGTTGCCACCATAGTTAGCTGACAGGCAGATCTCACCCCCCTTTTTGAGCTGCAGCAGTGTGCCTCCTGTGGCCGTGATGTAGCCATTCTGCTGGGTGGTGAAGGAGTGCAGCACCATCTGGCCGTTTTTTCAGCAGTTCCATGTTGCCAACATTCTGGTATATGGTGCAATGAAACTCAAACTTTGTTCTGTCCATGACCTCACGGAATTAGATGGGGTGGCATGGTTCGGGGGTAGTTGTAGCCCAGCCGCATGGCAAAGGCAGATTTTGTGGCGATGCCACAGAAACCACTTGGCCCTTGCGGCCATGAGTGAGAGAGAGCAAGGTTAGAAATGATGTCAACACTGCAACATACACCATTAGTCATACTAGTGGTTATGTAACTTCTTGTTATACACTATTAGTCATACTAGTGGTTATGTACCTTCTTGTTATACACTATTAGTCATACTAGTGGTTATGTACCTCCTTGTTATACACTATTAGTCCTACTAGTGGTTATGTACCTCCTTGTTATACAATATTAGTCATACGAGTGGTTATGTACCTCCCTGTTATACACTATTAGTCATACTAGTGGTAATGTACCTCCCTGTTATACACTATTAGTCATACTAGTGGTTATGCACCTCCTTGTTATACACTATTAGTCATACTAGTGGTTATGCACCTCCTTGTTATACACTATTAGTCATACTTCCATTTGAAAGACCCATTTGCGACCAAGCTTTAACTTCCTGACTGATGTCTTGAGATGTTGCTTCAATATGTCCACATAATTTTCCGCCTCATGATGCCATCTATTTTGTGAAGTGCACCAGTCCCTACTGCAGCAAAGCACCCACACAACATGATGCTGCCACCTCTGTGCTTCACGGGTGGGATGGTGTTCTTCGGATTTCAAGCCTCCCCCTTTTTCCTCCAAACAAAAGGATGGTCATTATGGCCAAACAGTTATATTTTTATTTCATCAAACCAGAGGACATTTCTCCAAAAAGTACAATATTTGTCCCCGTGTGCAGTTGTAAACCGTGGTGTTTTTTCAAATGTCGGTTTTGGAGCAGTGGCTTCTTCCTTGCTGAGCGGCCTTTCAGGTTATGTCGATATTGGACTCGTTTTACTGTGGATATAGATACTTTTGTACTTGTTTCCTCCAGCATCTTCACAAGGTCCTTTGCTGTTGTTTTGGGATTGATTTGCACTTTTTGAACCAAAGTAAGTTCATCTCTAGGAGACAGAACGTGTCTCCTTCCTGAGCGGTATGACGGCTGCGTGATCCCCATGGTGTTTATACTTGCGTACTATTGTTTGTACAGATGAACGTGGTACCTTCAGGCATTTGGAAATTGGTCCCAAGGATGAAACAGATTTGTGGAGGTCTACAACTTTTTTTCTGAAGTCTTTGCTGATTTCTTTTGATTTTCCCATGATGTCAAACAAAGACGCACTGAGTTTGAAGGTAGGCCTTGAAATACATCCACAGGTACACCTCCAATTGACTCAAATGATGTCAGTCAGCCTATCAAAAGCTTCTAAAACCATGACATCATTTTTTGGAATTTTCCAAGCTGTTTAAAGGCACAGTCAACTTAGTGTATGTAAACTTCTGACCCACTGGAATAGTGATACAGTGAATTATAAGTGAAATATTCTGTCTGAAAACAATTGTTGGAAAAATGACTTGTGTCATGCACAAAGTAGATGTCCTAACCGACTTGCCAAAACTATAGTTTGTTAACAAGAAATTTGTGGAGTGGTTGAAAAATGAGTTGTAATGACTCCAACCTAAGTGTATGTAAACTTCTGTGATGAAAGAAATAAAAGCTGAAATATACCATTCTCTCTACTATTATTCTGACATTTCACATTCTTAAAATAAATTGGTCAGGATTAAATGTCAGGAATTGTGAAAAACTGAGTTTAAATGTATTTGTTTAAGGTGTATGTGAACTTCCGACTTCAACTGTACCTCCTTGTTGTACACTATTAGTCACAGCAGTGGTTATGCACCTCCTTGTTTTACACTATTAGTCACAGCAGTGGTTATGCACCCCCTTGTTGTACACTATTAGTCACAGCAGTGGTTATGCACCTCCTTGTTTTACACTATTAGTCACAGCAGTGGTTATGCACCTCCTTGTTGTACACTATTAGTCACAGCAGTGGTTATGCACCTCCTTGTTGTACACTATTAGTCACAGCAGTGGTTATGCACCTCCTTGTTTTACACTATTAGTCACAGCAGTGGTTATGCACCTCCTTGTTGTACACTATTAGTCACAGCAGTGGTTATGCACCTCCTTGTTTTACACTATTAGTCACAGCAGTGGTTATGCACCCCCTTGTTTTACACTATTAGTCACAGCAGTGGTTATGCACCTCCTTGTTTTACACTATTAGTCACAGCAGTGGTTATGCACCCCCTTGTTTTACACTATTAGTCACAGCAGTGGTTATGCACCCCCTTGTTTTACACTATTAGTCACAGCAGTGGTTATGCACCTCCTTGTTTTACACTATTAGTCACAGCAGTGGTTATGCACCCCCTTGTTTTACACTATTAGTCACAGCAGTGGTTATGCACCTCCTTGTTTTACACTATTAGTCACAGCAGTGGTTATGCACCCCCTTGTTTTACACTATTAGTCACAGCAGTGGTTATGCACCCCCTTGTTTTACACTATTAGTCACAGCAGTGGTTATGCACCTCCTTGTTTTACACTATTAGTCACAGCAGTGGTTATGCACCCCCTTGTTTTACACTATTAGTCACAGCAGTGGTTATGCACCCCCTTGTTTTACACTATTAGTCACAGCAGTGGTTATGCACCTCCTTGTTTTACACTATTAGTCACAGCAGTGGTTATGCACCCCCTTGTTTTACACTATTAGTCACAGCAGTGGTTATGCACCTCCTTGTTTTACACTATTAGTCACAGCAGTGGTTATGCACCCCCTTGTTTTACACTATTAGTCACAGCAGTGGTTATGCACCCCCTTGTTTTACACTATTAGTCACATCAGTGGTTATGCACCTCCTTGTTTTACACTATTAGTCACAGCAGTGGTTATGCACCCCCTTGTTTTACACTATTAGTCACAGCAGTGGTTATGCACCCCCTTGTTTTACACTATTAGTCACAGCAGTGGTTATGCACCTCCTTGTTTTACACTATTAGTCACAGCAGTGGTTATGCCCCCCCTTGTTTTACACTATTAGTCACAGCAGTGGTTATGCACCTCCTTGTTTTACACTATTAGTCACAGCAGTGGTTATGCACCCCCTTGTTTTACACTATTAGTCACAGCAGTGGTTATGCACCCCCTTGTTTTACACTATTAGTCACAGCAGTGGTTATGCACCTCCTTGTTTTACACTATTAGTCACAGCAGTGGTTATGCACCCCCTTGTTTTACACTATTAGTCACAGCAGTGGTTATGCACCCCCTTGTTTTACACTATTAGTCACAGCAGTGGTTATGCACCTCCTTGTTTTACACTATTAGTCACAGCAGTGGTTATGCACCCCCTTGTTTTACACTATTAGTCACAGCAGTGGTTATGCACCTCCTTGTTTTACACTATTAGTCACAGCAGTGGTTATGCACCCCCTTGTTTTACACTATTAGTCACAGCAGTGGTTATGCACCCCCTTGTTTTACACTATTAGTCACAGCAGTGGTTATGCACCTCCTTGTTTTACACTATTAGTCACAGCAGTGGTTATGTTCTGGGGGCCCTCATCACTTACACCTCACATCAGGCCTAATGAGTGACTACTGTACATTCAAACTTTACTAGTGGAATATTTATGACATGATACAGACAGTAACTAAATATATGGGGGAGAAAAATAATGGTGGAGGAGGGGGTGATTTCACCTTCTGGTCCTGGTGGTCTTCTCGGTCCTACTGTTCCAGTCCTACCAGATTTGGGATCTGTATTTGGACCGTGATCAATGAAAAATTACATTAGAAATCATGTATTCCTGTAAATATTGACCAAATAATATCTTTCTAACACATGAGAACAAAAAAAATCACACCTCCGTAAGGCTCAGTTAAAGAGAGCTGTATGTCACACAAGGCCTCAGATCAACACTTGCCATCACCATTGTGATGAATTATGGTTAACAGGGGTTTTGCTAACCATGGCTGAAGACTCAGAAGTATGACCGTGCAAATTAGACATGGCTGAGTCCTTTTCAGGGCCGGCTCCAGAAATTAGCGACATAAGCGGTTGCTTAGGGGGCCCCTGATCTAAGAACTCAGTCGGGCTCTCAACTTGCTGTTGAGAGTAAGAATAGTGCAATTTCGAAATTTGGTTGTGCATCAACAGTCGTTCTCTTGTTATGTCAGTCACTCAATTGGCTGACAATTTACCCTTTGCTAAGCCCCGCCCCCTTATTGCAACTATTGCGACCCTGGACAACATTTTCACAGGAAGCCCCTCACAATGATCTCAAGCTGTGTTTTTAATACACAATTAAATTAAAACACAGACTACCCGTTGCTAATCAGCAGACTTTCTGTTATGTTGTGATGGACTGTCATTACAACTGCTTTACGGGAACCTCGTAAAAGGAAGGTTGCAGTGTGGCTAGCCACTGGATGGCTCTGAATGCACTGTCAGCATGCAGCCAAATGGCTCTGAATGCACTGTCAGCATGCAGCCAAATGGCTCTGAATGCACTGTCAGCATGCAGCCAAAGTTACTAACCACTTTTGGAGCTAACTAGTGCTTTCAAATAATATCTTGATGTTGACAGCAGATGAGTTGTATTCATAACATGGCTAACTTAGCTAGCAAACATACAAACAAGTAATATTAACTGGCTACTAGCTAGCTAGAGAGAGCATTAGTAACGTTGGGTCGTCAATAAAAATGAGAGCTAGCTAACCACCTGAGCTAGCAAACAATGTAACAAAAGTATCATTTTCAATTTGAAAAATACTTCATCAATAGGCTCTGCATTTCAGGAATCACAGTAGCAAGTACCCCTGGTGCACTGGTCAGTTATTTAGCCATTCAAACAATTAGCTTGTGGATGAAAACTCTACGTTTTTGTAATGTCCTCAGTGGCTTTCATGTGTTTCAAACGTGAGCTTGTCCAAGGTGCTGGACTCAACAACAGTTGCTATCCATTGGAGCACTGCGATTGGTTGGCCAAAATTCTGGGGTGGGGTTTAACAAAGGGTCAATAAGCCATGTGAAATTTTTGATTGGTAGTTAGTATATCTAGCCAGCTATCTAAACTGGTAGCAATCATGGCCGACTACCAACCGGGCACGCAGGGCATGTGCCCAGGGGTCCTGACCTCCAGGGGCCCCCCATTGATTCTTACTCAGATATCATACCATAAGGCATAAGTAATGTGTAGAATTGTAGGAATTTAGCTATAAAGGCCCCCAACCTATTTTGATGTAGTTCCTTTCCTATAGCAAAAATGATTGTTTAGGTTCCACATCTGAAGAATGACTCAGGCTGGTAATACACATTCACAAATTGTGGGTAGGAACTATATGGTGATTTCCACATGGAGTGGAGAAATAACAAGAAGTAGGGCACTGAAAGCTGTCAGTTTAGCTAGCTGGCATGCAAAACTTATCGAGATAGCTAATGTTATCTCTTGTTGCTACACCATATTCAAAATTGTAGACAGCTGGCTAAGGCTATGGCTGGTTCTGGAGCTGGATTTGTCATAAACATTTAGGGAAAAACTTGCCACAGATGGATTGGGGAAACAAGTATCTTTGACTTGACATCTATTGTTTCATAAATGTTTCATAATTTGTGACCGGGAATCTGCCATGGAAAGAGAAAGAATAAGAAGAATCTTCGGTAGTATGGATAGCCTAGCTATTGAACGGGTTCAACCCTTTTGAACAGGTAAGATTAAAACAATCTAGCTGGTTGGTTTTTATCAAAATCTTGCTTTAGTCAATTATACAACGGAATGCATTCAACTGAAATGTGTCTTCCGCATTTAACCCAATCCCTCTCAATCAGAGAGGTGTGGGGGCCTGCCTTAATCGACATCCACGTCATCGGTGCCCGGGGAACAGTGGGCTAACTGCCTTGGTCAAGGGCAGAACGACAGATTTTTACCTTGTCAGCTTGGGGATTCGATCCAGCAACCTTTCGGTTACTGGCCCAACTCTCCTACCCGCCAGGCTACCTGCACTGTCCATGGTGCTGATAGAGCGCAGTGAGATTTCATGCCATTGAACATGTCACTTCTTGGTCAAAGCATCATTTTTTAACTTTTATATTTGTCTTATAGCGTGACATAAGCAGAATTGTATATAATTCCAATGCAAGAGCACAAATGATGCTACATATCTGTATGTTTCATCATAGAAATAGATATAGGCTGCATTCTATTAGGGTTTTCTTGGTAGCCTAGTGGTTTTCATTGCTGTAAATGGAACTGTACGTATTTGAAATGTGTTTATGGTAGGCTGGCATTGCTTAAATGATAAAGTGGGTCGAATTTGATTTACAGAAGTGTAATGTGCCATATCATAACGTGTTGCTGAACTCATGAGTGGCATGACTTTCCCATGTTAACTGTATAGGCCTATTTATTTGGCAAGACAGTTGTCCATGGCTGCATCTCAATGTAGTAGGCTTTGAAAATTACTTCTTGTTCAGTATGTGTGTTTCAACTATTTACCTGTACTACACATGTGTGTTTCAACTATTTACCTGTACTAGAATGCTTAAAAGGCCCGCTAAATTGGTATCTGTTTTTTTTGTCAAGGAAAATATCAGATATCGGTATCGGCCCAAAATGTCATATCGGTGCCTCCTTAGAATAAACTATAAAGGGAAATAAATGGCTACGGTTGAAACTTTTTTAGTTATTTCATGAAATTTTGTTTTTAGTAAAGGGCCGTTTTTTAAAAAGTGCCATGGTAACTGGCCCCTCCCCATGGGGTAACTGGCGCCCGGGGGTGCCAGTTACCCAGGTAGAAGATTATGGCATAGGGTTTCACACAAGTGTATAGAATCCATTTAATTGACGCTTGGCTGCCATTTGACAAATACAAATAATCTTGCCACTGTTGTCCATAATAATCTCATTATGTAGTAGACTATACCTGCACTGTATCTGCAAACTGTTGGCTAGAGCGCAAATGCAAATACCAGAGTCAGCACATTCGCTACACTTTTTGTGACAAAACCAGTAGGCCTAGAGTTTAAAATGCGATGGACACTCATTTAACTTTAAAAAAATAATACATCTGCTCAAAAGTTCTTTTTATGTGCACTACGTATTGACACACTGACTTTTATCGGCAACAAGTACATTTGACTTTATACACTACACTCTTTGAGAGAGGTAGTTAGCAAACCAGACCAAAGACCCCTCAGAGACACCAATACTCCTTAGCCGGCCCACAAGAATGGAATGGTCTACTGTATCAAAAGCTTTGGACAAGTCATTAAAAATAGCAGCACATTGCTTAGAATCAATGGCAATGGTGACATCATTGAGGACCTTTAAGGTTGCAGTGACACATAGGTATCTCTAGGGTATCTATACAAACAGAGTGAAGGACAAGGACCTCTGAACACCATATGGTACACCTCTGGAAGAGCAGTTCTAACAGACACCCCGAAACCAACCTATTACAAATACAAAGGACATGGTGACCTCTGGTGGAAAACCAGAGACCTACACAACAGAGACTTCTGCCGAATGACTCTCCACAGAGAGACACAAAGACATACAACCATAAATATGTACTTTGCATTTCTAAATCCGAATGATCGGTTGTTAGGGTGCTAAGCATCCACAGTTACGATGAGCGTATTATTCAACTGTATGAACAATAGTTGAATTCCTGTCTCTCCTCCTCCCGCTGTTTCGTTCCACACCCTCTTTACATTGTGTAACCAGCCGTCATATCGGGTTAGTCCACTAGGGACATTTCATTGCATTATGTTAATCAACACTATACTATGTGTGTTTATACTATGTGCGATTATTTCATTAGTTAGTAAATAAATAATTAAGCCAATTTTTGTAAGCTGATTCATCATGGAGACTAGGGTTTGTGCAGATTTTTAGGATATTACGACGTTCAGAATGAGACTGAAATAGGAGCAAATGATTGATGGATGATGGCTAGTATATCGAGATATTCCGATTTTTTTTTGTTGATTAGGGAAACAATTACTACTAAAGGAATTGTTATATTATTAATTTAACTGCCTAATCTTTGAAAGTGGTATGTAATTATTCAATGAATAGCCGTTATCGCATTAACGATAGCAACGTCACGACAAAGCCTACACCCCAAATTTGACCCTTGAAAAATGATTTAGTAAGAAATACTTAAAAGCTATGTCTAGTTGTCTTATTTTAATTATTTAAATACAATATGGGGGGGGGGGGGGGGGGGGAATTGGTGTTGCACATGTTACTATTAATATCTGTACTATGAGGAGATTTGATGTAAAGTCCCTCTTTTTATCTCACCTGCACATTCATTTCCCTTGTTCTCTCTTTGTTGTTCTTTTCCATACAATCCATTATGTACAATTGTTCCAAATATTATTTGAATAATGTAAGATTTTAAATCCCAGCAGTCTTTAAAATGACTTTCAGGAGAAAAAGGCTTTCAATAGTTTAAGGCTTTCCTACTTGTATATTTAAAAACAATTATAGATCTAACTTCAAATCAAATCAAATTGTATTGGTCACATACACATGGTTAGCAGATGTTAATGCGAGTGTAGCGAAATGCTTGCGCTTCTAGTCCGACAGTGCAGTAATATCTAACAAGTAATCTAACAACGACTACCTTATACACACAATGTAAGGGGATGGAATACAAATATGTACATATAAATATATGGATGCACGATAGCCATGTGGCATAGGCAAGATGCAGTAGATGACATAAAATAGAGTATATACATATGACATGAGTAATGTAGGATATGTAAACATTATTCAATTGGCATTAGTTAAAGTGACTAGTGATACCATTATTAAATCCATTTATTAAAGTGGTCAGTGATTTGAGTCTGTATGTTGGCAGCAGCCTCTCTATGTTAGTGAATGTTGCTTAACAGTCTGATGACCTTGAGATATAAGCTATTTTTCAGTGTTTCGGTCCCAGCTGACTGTACTGACCTCGCCTTCTGGATGATAATTGGGTGAAAAGGCAGTGGATCAGTTGGTTGCTGTACTTGATGATCTTTTTGGACTTCCTGTGACATCAGGTGCTGTAGGTGTCCTGGAGGGCAAGTGGTTTTCCCCCGGTGATGCGTTGTGCAGAACGCACTACTCTCTGGAGAGCCTTGTGGTTGAGGACGGTGCCGTGGCTGTACCAGGCGCTGATACAGCACGACAGGATGCTCTCGATTGTGCATCTATAGAAGTTTGGGAGGCTTTTCGGTGACAAAACACATTTCTTCAGCCTCCTGAGGTTGAAGATGCGCTGTTGCGCCTTCTTCACCACACTGTCTGTGTGGGTGGACCATTTCAGTTTGTCCGTGATGTGTACGCCGAGGAACTTAAAACCTTCCAGCTTCTCCACTAGTTTCCCGTCGATATGGATAGGGGGGGGGGGGGGGGGGGTGCTCCTTCTGCTGTTTCCTGAAGTCCACGATCATCTCCTTTGTTTTGTTGACGTTGAGTGAGAGGTTATTTTCCTGACACCACACTCCGAGGGCACTCACCTCCTCCCTGTAGCCTGTAGGCTGTCTCGTCGTTGTTGGTAATCAAGCCTACCACTGTTGTGTCGTATGCAAACTTGATGATTGAGTTGGAGGTGTGCATGGCCATGCAGTCATGGGTGAACAGGGAGTACAGAAGAGGGCTGAGAACGCACCCTTGTGGGGCCCCGGTGTTGATGATGTGTTGTTTCCTATCTTCACCACCTGAGGGCAGCCCGTCAGAAAGTCCAGGACCCAGTTGCACAGGGTAGGGTCGAGACACAGGGTCTCAAGCTTAATGATGAGTTTGGAGGGTACTATGGTGTTGAATGCTGAACTGTAGTCAATGAACAATATTCTTACATAGGTGTTCCTCTTGGCCAGATGGGATAGGGCAGTGTGCAGTGTGATGGTGATTGCATCGTCTGTGGACCTATTGGGGCGGTAAGCAAATTGGGTCTAGGGTATCAGGTAGGGTGGAGGTGATATGATCCTTGACTAGTCTGTCAAAGCACTTCATGATGACAGATGTGAGTGCTACGGGGCAATAGTAATTTAGTTCAGTTACCTTAGCTTTCTTGGGGTACAGGAACAATGGTGGCCATCTTCAAGCATGTGAAGACAGCAGAATGGGATAGGGATTTATTGAATATGTCCGTAAACACACCAGCCAGCTGGTCTGCGCATGCTCTGAAGACGCGGCTAGGAATGCCGTCTGGGCCGGCAGCTTTACGAGTGTTAACATGTTTAAATGTTTTACTCACAAAAGGACTTGAGTTCCTGTATGTTGTTATGCTTACACCACGAGTCGTTAATCATGTGGCATACACCCCTGCCCTTCTTCTTACCAGAGAGATGTTTGTTTCTGTCAGCACGACGCATGAAGAAACCCGGTGGCTATACCGACTCTGACAACATATCTCAAGTGAGCTATGTTTCCGTGAAACAGAGAATTTTACATTCTCTGATGTCTCTTTGGAAGGCAACTCGTGCCATAATTTCCTCCACCTTGTTGTCTAGAGACTGGACATTGACAAGTAGTATGCTCAGAAGCAGTGGAATATATCTACAACTTTTTCAAAATGTAAAAAAATAGATCAACTTACCACAAAATCATTTTGATGAAATATCTCCAAGGACATTTTTTATTGAGCAGTCAGACAAAGTGTTTGTAAAGTAATTTGGTGACATCTTGTGGTATTAATGTGAATTACAGGGGGGGGGGGGGGGGGTTACCCCAGGGGGCTAGTTACCCTTTAGTACCCTAACTCTGTTTAAGTTTTTTGTAAGCATGTCAAGTTCATTTGACACAGCAAGCATAACATGTCGCTGTGTTGTTCTTTTTTTTCTGACTGCTTAACTTAAAAATAAACTCTGCCTAAATGCATTATTTCCTGTCTCTCTGATTGGCTGCGAGTCAATCTGTGCTTCCGGACTCATAGCCATTGGATAGCCTACTGTCACCCTTTATTGATTCAGGGCCGACTGTAAATCATACTCTGTTCTCTCTTACAATGGCGGTTTTACAATTTATTGTTTCGATCTTCATTGCATATTTTTGTATCGGTAAGTAGATACTACCCTAGCTAGTATATGATTCTATATTGACAGTATTTTTGGCGAATCGAGTCAATGCATCGAGTCTGTCACTGAATGACTGTCGCTGCATTGTTTCACCAGTTACAAAAATAGACCTGGTGTATTCTGCACTAATATATGAGTTTACACTGCGCTGAGAAGCAGTCGTGCTACTTTCAGACTTTGACCACAGTGCTTTTTTCATTCATTAGTAATGCCAGATTATGGAACATAAATGTCTGCCTTTTCCGTTTGCCTAACATGTAATACATTCAATTCAATATTGGAACTCGAGAGCTTTGATTAAAAATATATTTTTTAAACATGTCAGAGCTAAGTTCTAGCCCATTCTCTCATGTCGTCCTATAATAATGTTACCAAAGTTTAACATGTACTCTGCCTCCTTTCCAATCCGAGCGGCTATTACTCGCACACCTAGAACCTAACGCAATGAATATAGCCTAAATATGTATAATTTCACTTATTAAATGTATTGCGTTTTATATGTGGGATAAACACAACCAGTCACAATGTTTTATTCGGATTAGGCTACGTCAAAAGTCTCTTGATGCAAAAATGGCTTTATAAATACATTTGTTTGATTGATTGAATGATTGACTGACTGTAGCCATGCGCACGTTAATTCAAAATATAATTCCAGCATCCTCAAAATGGCTTGACATTAACCAGGTTTCCATTCAACCTTTTGATGCGAGTAAACTCATCATGTAGTAGGCTATACCTGAATTGTATCTGCAAACGGATGGCTAGAGCGCAAATGCATACGAGAGTCAGCACATTCGCTACACTTTTTGTGACAAAACCATCAGTAGGCCTAGAGTTGAAAATGCGATGGAAACTCATTTAACTTGTATTTTTTATTTGAGGAATTTCACCTCAAATTATTTTATGTGCAATACGTATTGACACACAGACTTGTATCGGCAACAAGTACATTTGATGGAAACACAACTGATAGGAAAATGCGCCAGGGTTTCCCTTAGCCGGTAATTGCGGTTTTTGGCCGATAAAAACATGAAAAGTCAATAAATAAAATTGAAGCCCATCACATTGTCCAAGAGAGGGTGTCTATTCGCGCTTCAGCGCCATTCTCTCACGCCTGGCCTGCTGCTGAGGAGAGAGAGAGAGCGAGAGAGGTACCTAGGCCTAGCATACTGTTGATTGTGAAGATGGAGGCCATTTGTTTTATCATTATTATTATTCTATATAATTGTTATTATTGTAAGCCTATTTATTAATTGAAACCAGTTTTTTTAAAATATGCAAAACCTGTTTGGTTTAATTCTGTTCAGAGATTTGTATTGGCTAAATAACATTTGTCTTTTTAATTATTTAGTTTAAAATAGGTTATAAGTAGGTCTGTTGTAAAAAAAAAAAAGAACATTAGCCTATTTCTGTCATGTGTTGGGTATGGTAGGCGCTGGCCTTTGTTGGTAATTACTGCAATACAGCCTATTCAAAACGTTTGTGAATGTTTAAATCAGTTCGAACGTATTTTATTTCATTCTGTTGAGCCATTTGCTTTGGCTGTGATGCTGTGTTTGCTACAATATAATAGCCTGCTCATACTTTCGCTATAAACAATGGCTTCACTTACTTTTGATATTACCCTAATAAAGTTTAAAACTTTTGTGAAGGTTTGGTGTGGCTATTATTAAGCTTTGACTACTGCAAGCCTATGATATGAGGGCAGTGCACACTGGCGCTCCAACTGTTCTAGGCCTACTAGAGTTACTCCTATAATCTAACAGTATAATGCTTATCATAATACAACATATTCTGTTAGAAAATTAACGAATTAACCTCCTTCTGTAAGTCTATATCTGTATAGCAGACGCAGTAGCCATCACACATAAAGAAATGCATGGCTGTGTTGTAGCATGCCGCCGGCATATCTCTCTCTCCATCTCCCTGGGGCTAGGCGTAAGCTTCTCTTCCTTTATGTAGGCTATATTTGTTTTAAAATATTAATATCATACAGTGGACACCTAAGCCTATAGGCCTATGCATGCAATGCCTTGATGCATTTGGTGCTAAAATACCCGACAGCTGAACCGTGAGGTGGACAATTATTGTTGTAGGAAAGTAGCCTAAAAAACAATAAATAAAAAATAGGTTAAGGTTTTCTTATGCTACATATCGAAACAAAAGGAATAGTGTTTTGTAATTTGTTATTAGGCTGTTTTTAAGGACAAATAAATGTGGCTCATTTGGCCAATATCCCTCGTTTATTGACGGCGCTGACTGCGCCAAGTCGAATCTGAGGTAAAATGCTCAAATTTTCAGTAAATTAAAATGTTCCCGGTCACGTTATCCTAAAGGAAAGCTTGAAATGTTCATATTGTTTATATGCAGATTTTAGAATATTCGCATGAAAATCTGTCACCAATTGAATGGAAACGTAGATATAGACAACCTAAAGACTGTGGCAAGTGCACTAGTCCAGTGACACTTTGATTATGCTTGCACATCAGCCATTATTGACGACGACCCTGGAGCAACAAGGGTTAAGTGCCTTGCTCAAGGGCACATCGACAGATTTTTCACCTGGTCAACTCTGGACTTTGAACCAGCGACTTTTCATTTACTTGCCCAACTATCCTAACCACTAGGCTGCCTGTCACCCATGTTGAGCAATGAACGTATTTTTACATTATAATGCTTGCAGAGCTGGTGAATGGAAGTTTGAATCTGAGCTTTCTGGGCATTAGAGAGGTCTCTAATGCACAGATACTGGTTCACACCTAACCTAGTTAACAACTTTTGTTTTTAGTAACTAACTAAACTGTGAGTTATTCTGTGGGATCTTCACAGGTGAGACCATGGTCATCCGTGAGCCTACCAGGGCCAAATTGGACATCACACAGCAGTCGAATGTATCAATTGACCAATTCGGCGTATTTGGCCAGACTTGATACAAAACATTGTCCTGTATTGCTTATATAATGGCATTTCTATTGCATTTCAAAGATGATCCAAAAAATAAAAATACATGTTTTGGTGTTTGTATTATCTTTTACCAGATCCAATGTGTTATATTCTCCTACATTCATTTCACATTTCTGCAAACTTCAAAGTGTTTCCTTTCAAATGGTATCAATAATATGCATATCCTTGCTTCAGGTCCTGAGCTACTGGCAGTTAGATGTAATTTTAGGAAAAAAAGAAAAAAAAAGAAAAGAGGGACAGATCCTTAAGAGCATTTTAACCAACAATGCCATTTTAAGAAAACTAAGAGTTAAGAAAATATTTACTAAATAAAGTAAAAAAAAAAAAAAAAAATAACAATAATGAGGGGGTACCGATACCGAGTCAATATGCGGGGATACAGGTTAGTCAAGGTAATTGAGGTAATACAGATGTAATACAAATGTATTAAATCATTTTCTTATCAATCTACACACAATACCCTATAATAACAAAGCAAAACAGGTTTTTAGAATTTTTGCAAAAGTATTAAAAAAAAGTAATAAAAAAATATCACATTTACATAAGTACTCAGACCCTTTACTCAGCACTTTGTTGAAGCAACTTCGGCAGTGATTACAGCCTCGAGTCTTCTTGGGTATGACGTTACAAGCTTGGCACACCTATATTTGGGGTGTTTCTCCCATTCTTCTCTGCAGATCCTCTCAAGCTCAGTCAGGTTGGATAGGGACTGTCGCTGCACAGCTATTTTCAGGTCTCCCCAGAGATGTTAGATCATGTTCAAGTCTCGGCTCTGGCTGGGCCACTCAAGGACATTCAGAGACTTGTCCTGAAACCACTCCTGCGTTGTCCTGTTGGAAGGTGAACCTTTGCCCCAGTCTGAGGTTCTGAGCGCTCTGGAACAGGTTTTCATCAAGGATCTCTCTGTACTTTGCTCCGTTCATCTTTCCCTCGATCCTGACTCGTCTCCCAGTCCCTGCCACTGAAAAACATCCCCACAGCATGATGACGCCAACACCATGCTTCACCATAGGAATGGTGCCAGGTTTCCTCCAGACGTGACGCTTAACATTCAGCCCAAAGAGTTCAATCTTGGTTACATCAGACCAGAGAATGTTGTTTCTCATGGTCTGCGAGCTCTTTATATGCCTTTTGGCAAACTCCAAGCAGGCTACCATGAGCCTTTTACTGAGGAGTGGCTTCCGTCTGGCCACTCTACCATAAAGGCCAGATAGGTGGAGTGCTGCAGAAATGTTTGTATGCACTTCTTCTTTGGTATATTGCCAATCACACAATGTAATGTAATGTGCATCCCGCCACCTACTATGCGGGATGTAACCAGGACCCCCCCCCCCCCCCCCAAAAAAATCAAAACAACAATTATGTTAAAAAAAATACAACTGATCTGATCCCTACACAGGCTGAAGGGGAACCTGGGAGACTTCCGGCACCAGTAACCCTTGCAATTCTTCAGATGTAAAATTATTGAGTCCCATTAACCACAATAATGTCCAGTTTCTTCGACTTCTTTGAGACTTGCTGTTCAGTTTAGAACTGTGGCAATGAAAACAACAAAATCATCCTGTGTGTTAAAAAGGTGATATTTTGTCTGGCAGCAAACTTTTACTACAGGCTGTGGTGTATCCACTACCATATCTTCACTAGCATCACTCGTTTTCTCAATTATTTTAATCACCTCTGCATAGGAAATTCGATTGACCACTAAATTTTTGCACCTCAATTTCCTTCACCCGTACAGGGCACTCCAGGAACATTATCCCCACTACAAATGCAACACCTTCATCCTTCTACAGTATACTCTGTTCGCCTGAACACTTGAAACATGGCCAAATCCTTTACAATTCTTACACTCCAGTGGTTTGGGGATGGAAGCTCTTACGGCATATCTTACATAACCAAGCTTCACATGTGTAGGCATTTGCTCTTTATTAAAAAAAAAAACAGGACTGACAGACTTTCTTCTTTTCCACCATTCACCCATCGGGGTCAGACGCCGGGCACCAACCACACCCGGAATTCTCTTCAGGTATTCAGCCTGAACATCCATCGCCACCCCTGAGATGACTCCTTTGACGGGTGATCTACACCGAAGTTCAAAACATCTGTTGTTTGGATTCTTTTGAGGCTCACTGCAATCTTCCTCTGCTCTTCAGAAATACAATTAATCAAAATAAGATGTCTCCTGGTCACTCTGACAGACTCCACTTTTCCAAGCGCATACTTCACCATTTTTAACACCTTAAACGAGTTTCCCACATATGCAGCCTTACTCAAACGCATCCCAAAAAGAAGCGATTCATTATCATTTACACACGTGTCATCCACTCCAATTTTAGACTATTTCCTTTTTGTTCCAACTTTCAAATACAACCGTTGTCCATTCAGAACATTTTTCTTCACCAAATTTGCTGGTTGCACTGCTTAATTCGATCTCAGTATCCACTTCCACCATCTTCCTTTGTACTCTGATATGCACTGTCAACTGTGAGACCTTATATAGACAGGTGTGTGCCTTTACAAATTATGTTCAATCAATTGAATTTACCACAGGTGGACTTCACTCAAGTTGTAGAAACATCTCAAAGATGATCAATGGAAACAGGATGTACCTGAGCTCATAGCAAAGGGTTTGAATACTTATGTAAATAAGGTATCAGTTTTTGTTTTAAAAGCTCGTCATACCCAAGAAGACTCGAGGCTGTAATCACAGCCAAAGGTTCTTCAACAAAGAACTAAGTAAAGGGTTGGAATACTTATGTAAATGTGACATTTCAATTTTTTCTTTTTAAATACATTTGCACAAATGTCTAAAAACCTGTTTTTGCATTGTCATTATGGGGTAGTGTTTGTAGATTGACGAGGAACATTTTTTATTTAATCCATTTTAGAATAAGGGTGTAACGTAACAAAATGTGGAAAAGGGGAAGGGGTCTGAAAACTTTCTGAATGCACATCTAGTTAGGGGTAAAGTGACTATGCATAGATAATAAACAGCGAGTAGCAGTTACGTCAGTTTCATTATGCCCGTCTTTGTGTTTTTTCCAGTGTGAAATGTTCACCAAACTCTAAGGCCCCAGGCTGCAGAAGGTTCTGGGAAGCCAAATGGATGCATGTGAGGTAATTAAAACCATTCACATCCCAGTCATAGTAGAGGTCATCCACTGTCTCTACAGTGTATGACATTCCTAACCTCACTGTCTATAATCCCCAGACCAATACTCTTGTAGATTGACTGTCCCAGTGACAACAGTGGTGTGATTGTGTGTAGAGTGACTGAGTCTTCTCTTAGTCAGTATATCGGCTATTTGTCACTGTCTGTGTGTTGTTGTGAAAGAGCAGCATCTTCAGAGGAAGAACCAGTGTACCCATTTACATCTACGGGGATGCGAAAACCTCTCAGGAGTGTGGCATAAGTAAACTAGATCTGCCATGGTTTACTATCTGATACAATAACCCAAACTACAGGTAAATAAGCAAACTAGAGCATAGTACAAGCCAGAGTTTGAAAAACAACACTACCCACATCAATGTTTTGGTATAGTGCATTATATCTGATCTGGTTTTATTTTCATTTTGATACAACTCCAGATAGTAGACTTCTGCCAGAAGGTCATGAGGAACTAGAGCTGAAAACCACACCCAGAGATCTCCCTTCATGGATGAAGCTATGATGAATTATCTGCATTTATTAACTGCTAAGTGTGTTTAAGAATGTCACATGTTAATGACTGCACTGTTGCCTTAATTTGTCTGTACATTTAATAGGTATTATATTGCACTGTTGAGCAATTTGAGAAAAATGTCTGTACATTTCCTTCATTAGATTTGTACTTGTGGTAGGCTAATGGTGTAGCACTGAGATTATTTGATGGTGTCAGGTTTGATTTTCAGTGTGGGCCATTACGAGTACAGTAAGTAATTCATTCAAACATACTCTAAATGATTGAGTTAAAAGAACTGTGGACATTTTTAAGCAGATATATCCACAAGCATAATACCTCATTTACATTAGAAATGGTTAAGTTTCCCTGTTATCTGCAATAAAGTTATTCATATAAAAGCAGTCATAAATCAGGGAAAACAAATATGGTACAGTAAATAAAGTGGTGAAGTGTCTTGAAGAAATATATTTGAGTGAACATATACCTCCTTTGATGGAGACATCCTTTTAACCAGTAATATGTCAATACATTGCCTTAGTTTAATATACAATGTTTAGGTTTCATTTTTATGATCTATGTAATATTCATGTGTGAGTCTGAAGTATTTGTGTATACATGAGTATATTTATCCTATAATGTACTGCTTATAATATGAAAATCTTTTTGTAACCTTCACTATTTGGTCATGTCTTATTCAAAATGTTGGAATTGTATTTATTGTTTTTACTTCCTTGTTTCACAAATAAAGACCCAACTATGGCTAAGACTAATAAATCAACACGTGTCAAATTGTGCAAAATCTTAAATAATATTAATGACTGAAAACAGAAAAGCCAAAGCTGGTTTAATCTTACCATTTACAGTTAAAAATTTAAGTGAAGAACAAAAAATAGTAAACTTCATTGTTTTCGCTATAGCCAAAATCCTCAAATAAAATGTCCTGGTCCTCATGTGGTGTGGGCTTACCCTGAGGTAATCTTGGACAGTATCCAATTCCACTGGATACTGTCTGACCACTAGCCAGCGAGTGACAGCTCTTTCCTGTACAATCAATCTTTAAATATGATCAATGCTCATTAAATGCCTCATTCATGCCCCAGTGTGGTTAGTTGTGTCATCTTCGCTCTCTCTTCTTTTCCAAATCTGGAACACAGAGAACCCACACATCAACACAATTGACAGTTAGTGGGAGTCAGTAACTTATCTAGACATAAAAACAGGTAAGTTAGAGAACAGCATATTGTATATTCAGTGATCAATGTGACAATAGAACTTACCTGAATGTAAGCCTCTGACAGTGTGATCATCTGGGGCAGGATATCTGTCACCTGCAGGTCCTGGAGCTCGTACCACTTTCCAGTGCCCTTCAGCGACAAAGACAGGCTCACATTAGCACCAATAACTGAACAGGATGAGTATTTTCTTTCACAATATCAAGAAATATTACACATCTAAAGCTTTGCAAATTTGCACCTGTAGAGTTCACCAGAAAAAAAAATATCCTAAAACACGCAGCTGTCACTTACATGATGCAGGACATGTATTCTGTATGCCCCCTCAGTGGGCTTCCCATCATGCACCACATTGGCCACCAGGTCATAGGTTGTGTTCTTCTCTGTGACCTGTGCTTCCTCTGTCAGATACTCACGAAGGTCTACGTTCCTGATCAAGGAGCAAATGCAAGGGGTCAGTCAAAAACACACACAGAATCATAAGGCTGAGCACAACGCAAAATTACAACTGAGTATATGGGGAAAGTATGCAAGTCACTTACGTGATGGGGAAGTTGACAATGGTGGGGTTCTTCTCCACAAAGAAATTGTTCTTGGTAAACCTCTTGATGCAGAAGATGAGATAGGGGGGCAGCTTGAGCAACTGGAACCTCTTGAGGAAATTCTCTTTGTATGTTTTATACTCCTAAAAGCAAACAGGAGGGTTCAGAGGAAAGGTCAAAGAGGTGATCAAATCTCTTTCAAACAGAAGCTGGAGTCTCACAGGCAAACATTCTAAATCTTGTCTCGTTGACTCTGCTTTTGGAAGATTTTGCATTTGAATGGGAGCACTAGCAGCGTTACTTTTGTATCTTACGCTAGCAAGCTTGTTGCTAGTCTGAAATATTTTCAGAAACACATCTGTTTGTAAATCCACCCATGCTAAATATTTGATTGGCTTGATAAGTGGCAACTCATCACTAGCTTACACCTTGATCACCGTATTCCACCCCTTTTTGTCATCTTCCCGAGGAGAATTTCCCCAGGCTTTCGGAAAAAAATAATAATTTGAGAAACCTAGGCTTCCGAGGCTAGTTTCCATCTCACTTGATGGGCGAGATGGCTGGCATGGAGATAGGAGTGCTGTTCATCTGAGCAAATTTAATTGAGTTTGAGGGCAGTACCTTCTCTGTGTTGCCATTGAACTTGGCCAGGATGTTGAAGAGGGGGACCTGTGGGATGATGAGCTGCTCCTTCTCATCCTTATACAGCGGAGCTGTGGGGAGGTCAAGGGTCAAGAAGAGGAAGGTGGTGTCAGACATCTCCTCCTGGTACTCGTCCTTCAGAAGTAGAGCCACCTTCTCTTCTGGTGGCTGGAGAGGGAGAGAAAGGCATGTAACGTGGACAATTTAACAGTTCAATATGATTACATATTTGAAGAGTCATGAATTCACAAATAAGGATTTAAACTGTGATCCAATGTTGAAGTCTTTAACAAAGGGTTGACAATAAGCAACTTACCAAATCTGGGTGAGGAAGCTTCTTGGAGAAGATACGCATGGAACCCTGGAACACTTTGGTAAGGCTTGCTATAATGGCAATAGGAGAGGGGGGGGAAAGAAGTGGGAAATATCTTTGTTAATCTCCCAGGTTGTACAATGAGGCAGAATACACTTCCCCAACATCATTCCCTCCACCTCCCACTGACACTCACAGGGTTTCTTCTTGGTTCCTCCCAGTGCGCCGTGCAGAGCATTCATGAACCATGACAGGAAGTCCACAGCATCCCCTGAAGGACAGACCAATCAGCAGCATAGCTTATTCACAACATAATGTGCAACACATACCAAAACATACATCTGACTGTACTAAAAATACATTTGCTCTTGAGAATCGAGGCTCTGTGTCTCACTGAATGTGTTATAATAAAATCATACCCTGCTTGGTGATCTGGAAGTTCTTCTTGCTGCACAGCACTACGGCCTGCAACATCTCGTGGGGCGACACATGGGCCTTGAAGTTCCGTGGGTTCCACAGCTTGCGCATCAGCTCACCGAATCGCTGCACCAGCAGGAACATGATGTCACCCGGCGGCCTACGGATGCCGCAGTAATTCTCCTCTTCCAAAAAGTAGTTCCGCAGTGGGGGCACATTGGACAGGGCCTGAAAGGATAAAAACAGTTCACCATAATCAACATGAATGATCATCACACAGGAAAATGTTTAGCAGCATGTGAATGGTGAGATGTCAGATTCACCAGTGGATACTCTTGTGTTGGATGACAGTCTTACCTGCAGCACCACATTAGCGTAGTCATTAGCCTTGATGTTGTTGAGCCCTACGATGCCAGGCAGATAGGTGGTGCCATCATAGGCTCGATACAGCTTTCCCTGCTTATCCAATCCAGAGATGTGCTGTCTGGTGAATGTGGGCTTCAGTACATACTAAAACACAAAGAAAAATACATTACCACCACTATATAACTTTAGACACATACCAGTGGATGATTGTATAAACCATGACTGAACAAGAACTGTTAAAAAGTTATAATTCAGAACTATCAGTTTAGCACCGTTCAATCAGTGCCCGTTTGAATTGATGCATTTGACACATGTTCTTTCTGATTACAGAGTTAATGTGTGCACCACCCATCTCTGTAGACTCACCGTGATGTCTTCCAACGATGAGTCAATGATCTCGTAGTTATCTGGTAGACAGTAGAACTTGAGGGTGTGCAGATTGAGGAACACATGGTGGGTGAACTGCACACTGTGAGTGTAGGCATGGGACTTCAGACCTCTACCTGGAATATACATTGCATTGTTTTCAGCCTAGATCAAAACATTTCTGAACACTTCTCAGGTAGAGAGGGGGGGGGGGGGGGGGGACAAGTATTGGATACTTTACCTTGGAAGTATTTCCCACAGATGAGACAGGCGTATACATTGATGTGGGAGAGGGAAATGGAGCATAGCTTCTCAAAATCGAAGTCCAGTACACTCCTGAAGACAAATGTGTGTGTTAGAGGTGATTTACACAAAGAGTACACATTCAACAAATGCCTTATCTTGTGCATCTTCCATGTTAAGGCCAGTTGACTTTACCTATTGATTGTGTCGAGGTAGGGACAATGGCGACTTCTGCGGTCCTCGGACGAACGGCCAATTTTCACAGGTACTGTGTAAGACAAAGAACAATTTCAACAAATAAATTAAGTGTAGCTAAATGTTAACTAACAATGACAACAATCGTATCTAGCTAGGTAACGTTAGCTAACACAGCTCGTTCCTTTTACAGGAAACCTCTGCTCTGGCGGCAAACAATAACGCACCTAGGAAAAACACGTTTGATGCTTGAATGGGGTCTTAGCTAGCTAACAATAATTAGCCAGCTAGAGCTAGCTACCAACAATGTGATTTAGGCTAACTTAGCAGCTAACCTAGCTAGTTACACGTTTAGAAATAAACGGCAACGTTCGCTAGTTATTGTAGCATATGACTATCTAGAGTTCGCTTATACAAGTTTTAAAATATGTTGGCTAGCTACCTTCATCGTCTTCCAAGTCAATTTCTCGCTCCCGTTTTACAGATACCATAGCGTTAATCTTTGTTGTGTATGGAGAAAATGTATAGTTAACTAGCTAAAGCCACTGGTGAGTTTATTTCGCTAACTAGTAAGCTCGCCAAAACACGCAAACTCCAGACTACAATATCAAGATGGCCAACCAGAGTGTACCCCGAGTTTTCACGTTTACTCTGGCAAAAACCGAACGGTTGAGATTGAATAATGTTGGCCGTTTTTATGTGGGCCTCTAACTTAATGCAGCTTTCACACATAGGTTATTATACAATTTAAATAATTCATTAATGAGGATTCAAAATGTGAGAAAATTATCATTTTCGGGGTAGAAACGTGATATTAAAAATAGACTATGAACAGGCTCGTAATTCCGTGTGCAATTCTAGTTGGACAGCAGCCCACTTTAAAAGCTTGATTAACGTTAAGATGCAGCTTGTTGTGGTGTTGCGCATATAAATAAATACTAAATCAATTATCAATCACGATGGAGATTTTGCGGGATGATGAAGAACAAGAGCTCAAATATAAACGCACGGGTCGTTTGGACATGAGCCACGGTTTCTTACACCACATTCGAAGGAACCAGATTGCCAGGTGAATCACTAAACTTTGTTAATCTGAGCTAACACGTGGAGTGTATATTTTATCAATGTAATTCATTCTGAGAGCATGCAGATGTTCAATTTCGAGTGTTTTCTACATAATGTTGAAATTAATCGCTATTACGCCTAACCACTTCTACGCATGCGCACAACATATAACAGAGACCCGCTCGTCAAAGGGATAGTGCAATACGGGTTCATTGGGACGTCCCTAACTATAACTAAAGACTGTATATTCTATTGACAATATACATGCTACCGCTCTAACAATGAAAATGCATATCCCAAAGATGGAAGGCAGGCGCGATCAGGTGGGACCATTCTAGCCAATGAGCGGGCAGATACGCGTGTGAACAACAGGCCGTAGAGATGGATAGAGGACTCATCTTTGTATCTGTGTCATTATATATCGAAGTTTATTTTTGTCGCATACACAGATTTGCAGGTGCAGCATAATGCTTGTGTTCATAGCTCCAACAGTGCAGTAATAATGCCTAGCGGTACAAACAATACACACAATCCAAAAAGTAAAATAAAGAAATATCGGACTGAGTGATGTCAGAGTCTGATATATTGCTCATTCTGATATTAATTGATTTATTTAAACTTTTTGAATTATGTGCGTATTGCTTGTCTATGACTTGGGTGGCAGGAGTCTTAGACCATTTTTAGAGCCTTCCTCAGACACCACCTGATATAGAAGTCCCGGATGACAGGGAGCTCAGCCCCAGTGATGTACTGGGCCGTACGCACAACCCTCTCTCTGTATGTAGTGCCTTGCGGTCGGATGCCAAGCATTTGCCATACCAAGAGGTGACGCAGCCAGTCAAGATGCTCTCTAAATGTTTTGATAGATTCTTTGCACTGACCTGTTTGATGTCTTGCAGAGATGACTATGATAAGCAGGTGAAGCAGGCCAATGAGCATCAGAGGCCCAGGCACACCACTACCTCCCGACTCCCCCGACGACCAGACATCCAAGTGTACCATCCTCGACGTGGAAGTAAGAAAACACTGCTGATAGTATGAACTCTTCTCTCAACTTGATGGAAGGCTCTGGTAATTGGTGATTTATGTATGTATATGTGTCTCCAGATGGATCTCAGCCAGGAGTGGGTGCAGAGACTGAGGAGTGGAATGAGAGTGGATCCAGTACAGAGCCAGAGACCCATGGAACTGAGCTCTTCTGGCTGGACTACCAGGCTGACTCTGGCCATGTCACCTCCTACATCGTACTCAAGGTCTGTCTATCAAATCAAGTTTATTGGTCACGTTCATACACTGCATGGTCAAAAGTATATGGACACCTGCTAGTCGAACATCTCATTCCAAAATCATGGGCATTGATATGGAGTTGGGCCTCCCTTTGCTGCTATAACAGCCCCCACTCTTCTGGGAAGGCTTTCTACTAGATGTTGGAAAATTGCTGCGGGGACTGATGTTGGGCGATTAGGTTGGTGTTCGAATTCATCACAAAATTCATCCCAAAGGTGTTCGATGGGGTTGAGTTCAGGGCTCTGTGCAGGCCAGGCAAGTTCTCAACAAACCATTTCTGTGTATGGGGGCATTGTCATGCTGAAACAGGAAAGGGCCTTCCCCAAACTGTTACCACAAAGTTGGAAGCACAGAATTGTCTAACGTCATTGTATGCTGTAGCATTAAGATTTCCCTTCACTGGAACTAAGGGGCCTGGCCCAAAACATGAAAAACAGTCCCAGAACATTATTCCTGCTCCACCAAACTTTACAATTAGCACTATGCATTTGTGTAGGTAGCGTTCTCCTGGTATCTGCCAAACCCAGATTCGTACGTCTGACTGCAAGATGGTGAAGCGTGATTAACTACTCCAGAGAACGCATTTCCAGAGTCCAATGGCGGCGAGCTTTACAGCACTCCAGCTGACACTTGGTATTGTGCGGCTACTCGGCCATGGAAATCCATTTCATGAAGCTCCCGATGAACAGTTCTTGTGCTGATGTTGCTTCCAGGGGAAGTTTGGAACTCGATAGTGAGTGTTGCAACTGAGGACAAAATATTTTTTTATGAGCTTCAGCGGTCCCGTTCTGTGAGACTTTTCCACTTCACAATAACAGCACTTACAGTTGACCAGGGCAGAAATTTTACGAACTGGCTTATTGGAAAAGTGGCATCCTATGACGGTGCCACGTTGAATGTCACAGCTCTTCAGTATGGGCCATTCTACTGCCAATGTTTGTCTATGGAGATTGCATGATCGTGTGCTCAAAAAAATAAAAAATTTATTATACACCTGTCAGCAACGGGTGTGGTTGAAATGGCCGAATCCACTAATTTGAAGGGGTGTCCAAATGATTTTGCCCATATAGTGTAGTTTCAACACCTTCAGCAGAGTTTTCACACTTTTTCAAGTGTCCTATATGTTTACACAACGGGTGGGTATAATCTTGAATGTGGTTTGGTTAAAACCGCATTCCAGCCGGTGTCTACTTCACAAGTTACCACGTGCTAAATCTATGACGTTAAAATGCCTATTTACCATGTTCCATCTGACTGCGCAATCCACTGTCTCACCCACCCAGCTGACAATTTATAAACTTGATCTCCACTAGAAAAAAACATCTAGACATTCTGTCACATATCCTTTAGACGAACATTTTGTTTTCAACAGTGGAGATTTGCATAAACCTTGATGTCTCTCTCTGACATTTGCAACTATGTTTCAATATTGAAATTCAATCTCCAGCTGCCCCATAGTAATTAATGTAATGAGACAGGCAAGCAGCCTTTCTCAGCCAGTCTAAATTGTGTGTGAGAGATTTAAAAAAAGGTACAACTAAATGATGTTAAGCTAGTGTGCAGTCTTTCCAGCATCAGTTTGAAGTGATTGTTAGCTGTGTTGTTGACAAGCTCCTCTGAACAACAGTGTCCTGACTTCGTCTCGGGTCTAATATCCATGCCAATATATCCTCCAAACATGGGCTTCTCTGGCATTAACACTTAAATATTTTGTGTCCTCGTCATGACCCCTGTGCTCCATCTGTCTCTTAGGAGGATAAGCCAGAGAGGGTGGTGGAGCGCGTAGCAGAGGAGAATGTTCTGGACTCCACCATGAGGATGGCACTGCAGGCCCGGCTTCGAAAGGAAATGGATAAACGGCGGAACAAAGCTAAAGGGGGAGAATGGACTTGACAAACAGGGGTGAGGAGGACCAAGAAGCCTCTGTTTACCCTCTGGCCAACCTTCTCTCCCTGTATGTAAAGAATGCTAGTAGCACAGGACTACTGTGGACCCTCATCCTAAGGGACTGTAAGCCAGGATCCAAGTGACTTCACACAGCCAAGCCGTCTCCTCTGTGTGGAATAGATTGACTTACAGAATGGTAGAAATGGATCTGACCTCATAGCTCCTCTATTGGACTGGCATTGGCTGTCAACCTGCTCCAAAGGACCTAGCTGATACAACCTGGACCCCTCTCTGAGCCACACCAGGCCTTAACTGTAAACCCCCCCCCCCCCCCACCTTTGACCATTAGGCTGGAGAGCAAATCCTTTGGTCGTAGCTGTTCTGTTTTTATTGTGTTTGTTACAAATGTGCCGTGGTCATGACCTCGCTCTATTCTAATTTATTTTTGATTGGCCTATATTTTCGGAGACTTTATTTTTGATAATGTACATTTATGGAGAGGTCCTTATTGTTTCAGTATTACATACTGTATATTAAATATAGTTATTTTCCAAAGGGGTTTATTGGCTATTTTATTCACAAAAGGTGGTTGGTTGTATGCAGATTAGTGTATACAGTTTTGGTAAAGGTGTTCAATATCGAATGTTAATCGATCTCATTCTCTTACGCAATTCCAGGTCAATGTTTTAATTTACGACCTGGGTGATGCATGGTGATTGGAGTACCATTAGTGTGGGGGAGAAGGTCATTGTCATGGTTAAAATTCTAGATGATGCGCTTCATGCACTCTTAAATGACATGGCCAGATTAGACTCTAGTGCAGGGCTCTCCAACCCTATTCCTGGAGGGCTACCAACCTGTAGGTTTTCACTCCAACTGATAAAACTGAATCAGGTAAATAGCCCTTATGCATTCCATGACCGACTGTTCAAAGCACGCTTCCTACCAGTGTGGCAATTTCCGGTGGCGCATACTATAGATGAAAGTCAGTCTAGTTATCGACGATATAACATTACTACTACCTCTGTCACAGTTTTTTTTCACTAGGCGTCTTCAGGACTTGCCTCAAATATAATTTTAATGATTTACATCAAATTATTAAATCAGCCAATGAGACTCCAGCTAGCAAGAACGAAAATTAGTTCAAGGTGTGTCTATGTAGCTTCCTATATACACACACAACTTTGAAGTTGAGTACCAGGTCAGTGACAGATATAGCTAGCTACAATCATGCTAGCTAGCTAATTTAACTACTAACTGTAGCTAGCTAGTTACTTTGTAAAATTTGTAACGCTGACAGAATCTACCTGAGTGTATTTTTGATAGATTTCTTAAATTATGCTTTCTAGCTATATTTCCTAGCTAAAAATAACAACACTATCTTTGTTAGATACATTGATTGGAGATCACCATGAGGAGTGCCTGTCACAGGTTCATGAGGAAGAGTGAAACCTCACAGCATGAGAGTAGGGAAAGATTATAGATGGCTACTAGCGACCTTGTTAAACATCTCCTGTGGGACACTGTCATCATGGTATGTTGGAAACAGTGTCAACATTTACTCTTATTAGATCTTAATGATGGATCCCAATTTTGAATTGCACACTTAACATTATTTGGTAAAGATCTGTTGATGCAGTGTTTGGTAATTGTGTTACTGAGACACAATGTATTCCTGTATAGTTAAATGAGCCCCTAATTTAAGAAGACCAGACACTACTATGTTTATTTATAAGCCACATCATTCTTGTTTCTCACTTCAGTCTTTCATCACACTTATCTTCACAGATGGTGTTAAAGCACTCCGTACCAGTGATAGTGGTCCATAGCCACTGCTCCTGTGTTGCAGGAAGTTTTGTGCAATCATCTGGTGGCCCTTCTTTACCAGACAGCGCACTACTCTCAACTAAACATTCCTGCTGCACCACCAGTTCACAGCTGCACAGACACAGAACAGCGTTGGCACAAGCCAAGAACACTTGATAGTCCATATCCATAAAAAAATGCACCTGAAAAATATTCAGCCAATTGTATTCCATCTTGCATTCTGGTTATTCTGTGTTTACTTCTTTCCCCTAAACTCATTGCCTAATTAAAGCCAATACAAGCTCCACACAAACGGATATTCACTATAACACAATTTATTGATGCATGTCATAGATAATTGGTTTATTTTGCTGCTAGCAAATAAACGCGTACATTTATGCTGGCTTGGCCCATGTTCTGACCAAAGGATCCGTGTTGATAGTTGACCAACAGGCATACCACTACAAATAATTGGTTGAAGCTGCCTGAGATGGTCAGGGGGATGACTGTGTCAAACAGCTTGTGTTCCTTTACTCCACGGATCATTCTTTCAACATGCACTCTCAGCCTGGCAATGGATTGGGTCTCCCTAACCTCATGCGCTGGCATCTGTGTGTGTCTTGACAGAAAGGCTGGCCGGTAGATCTTGCACGGACCAATGTCGTCTACGAGAAAGCCCTTATCCACCATAATGGGTGAGTAAGGAAATAATAAAGCTCTACATCGACTGGGAAACTATGGGAGCTCACAATACCATTGCATTTTGATGAAACTGAACACAGGCACTGAACAATGTTCATTAGCACCTCCTTCGCAGTCAGGAATGCATCGACAACAGTTGGTTAGCTAGTAAGCTAATGATAAAAACCAATAGTGGAAATCGCTCTGGAAGTCAGCACCCCAGTAGGAAGTCAAATAGAATGTGGGAGGCGATATAATGCATAGAGCCTATTACAACTGGGGTTGGAGGGAACTTACAGGAGGGTAGCTCACCAGGAACGGGGTTGACGAGTCCTGCTCTTGTGTATGTTAGGGCTGTGCGTTCTGTTCACTCCATATCTGATTCAGAGGGGTTGGGTTAAATGCTGAAGACACATTTCAGTTGAAGGCATTCAATTGCACAACTGACTAGGTATCCCCCTTTGCCTTCCCTATGTAATGTGAAAATAACTTCTCTCTAGGGGCAATATGTTTTGTCACTAGGGGGCAGCATATACCATTACTACTTAGACAAGGCGCTGAAATCGTCCAGCTTGAGGGCAAATATACAAAATTGATCCACAGAGCCCATTACCAACTTGTATTTTCTATCCATTCTACCTGCTGATGCTCTTACACCATTCTCACTGTTACTGTTTCTCTCAGCAAGGACAGGAGTGAGTATGTTTCATCTAGGTGTACACTAATTCGGGTTTAATGCCCTCAACTTTCAGACCCATCAAATAACTTTTTATTTTTATTTTGGAGCCTATTGGTTACTCATTTTGGGAAAATTGACTGTAGCGTGGTCAGGTTGTCCAACCTTGTGTAACTAGAGTCAGTTATTGAGCCAGAGTGATAGGATCCTGCAGCCTTCACGACTAGAGTTGTGGCACACAAACCTCCATCCATACCACAGGCCTACTGACACTAATGCAAGGTGTGGAAACTTTGTTAGAGATTAGATCTACAACTAAACAACAACAAAAAATTCTCCCCCAGAGTACAACTGTAGTACAACTTGTTCCTATGGGACTCAGCAATCACACCTAAAGACAAAACGAGGGGGATTGGACCTAACATTGTAAAACTGCTGACTCCGACCTTTGGTGGGAGATTAATTCATTGTTTTCAGCAATGCATGAAAATATGCCAATTATCCCAGGACCACATGCCTTGCCAGCCTCTGCCACTGTTTTTACTCACGTCAAACCTCCCAATTCAAGCCCCATTCTCATGCCTCTAGCTGTGTTTACACAGGCATCCCAATTCTGATTCACCATTCACAACAGCTCTTTTTTTTAAATCAAAGCTGCTCGGATTTGTCAAATTACCAATTAGGGGGGAAAATATCAGAATTGGGCAGCCTTACCAGAGATACTGGGCATTCCTCAGCTGAGCCAAGGCGACACAACAACCAGGGACTGGTTCAAAATAGGGGAGGGTTGTTAAGAACACCTTCCTAATATTGAGTTGCACAGCCTCAATTCGTCAGGTCATGGACTCCAGAAGATGTTGAAAGCGTTCCACAGGGATGTTGGCCCATGTTGTCTCCAATGATTCCCACAGTTGTGTCAAGTTGGCTGGATGTCCTTTGGGTGGTGGACCATTCTTGAGACACAAGGGAAAGCTGGAATGGCGCTGGAGGGGATGGCTGACGTTTTACGGGCTCCTTAACAATTGTGCTATTTTTGTGTTTTTTTTGCCTTGTTTAGTAACTTATTTTGTACATGTTTCTGCCACCGTCTCTTATAATTGAAAATAGCTTCTGGATATCAGAACAGCGATTACTCAGTTCGAGCTGGACAAATATTTTTTCTTTAACGAGTTGAACATGAAGGATTTTAATGCTGCTCCCAGACCAGGCCTAAATCCCCATAATTCGCGAGAAGACTCCGATACAGGGTACGCAGATCCGGGTGCCTTGTGAGAATTTGTTGACGAGAGGGTAACCCGCCTCTACCGTCCGTCCTATTGGCCAACATGCAATCATTGGAGAATAAACTGGAAGACCTCCGTTTGAGACTCTCCTACCAACTGGACATTAACTGTAATATTTTATGTTTCACCGATTCTTGGCTGAATGATGATGTGGCTGAGTTTTCCGTGCTTCGGCAAGACAGAACAGCTACCTCCGGTAAGATGAGGAGTGGGGGACTATGTATATTTGTAAAAATTAGCTGGTGCACAAAATCTAATATTAAAGAAGTATTGAGGTTTTGCTCGCCTGAGGTAGAGTACTTCATGATAAGCTGTAGACCACACTATTTACCAAGCGTTTTCCTCTATTTTTCGTAGCTGTTTATTTACCGCCACAAACTGATGCTGGCACTAAAGACTGCACTCTAGGAACTATATAAGGCCATAAGGAAAACGCTGATCCAGAGGCGGCGCTGCTAGTGGCCGGGAACTTTAATGCAGGATAACTTAAATCTGTTTTACCTCATTTCTACCAGCATGTGCAACCAGAGGGAAATAACTCTAGAACACTTTTACTCCACACACAGATGTGTACAAAGCTCTCCCTCGCCCTCCATTTGTCAAATCTGACCATAATTCTATCCTCCTGATTCCTGCTTACATGCAAAAACTAAAGTAGTCAGATGAGGCAGATGCTAATCTACAAGACTATTTTGCCAGCACAGACCGGAAGATGTTTCGGGATTCATCCGATGACATTAGAGTATACCACATCCAGTCACCGGCTTTATCAATAAGTGCATCGATGATGTCGTCCCTACAGTGACTGTATGTACATACCAGAAGCCATGGATTACAGGCAACATCCGCACTGAGCTAAAGGGTAGAGCTGCCACTTCAAGGAGCGGCACACTAACCCGGATGCTTACAAGAAATCCTGCTATGCCCTCCAACGAACCATCAAACATGCAAAGCGTCAATACAGTACTAAGATTGAATCGTACTACACCGACTCTGACGCTCGTTGGATGTGGCAAGGATTGCAAACTATTACAGACTACAAAGGGAAGCCAAGCTGCTCTGTGACAAGCGCGTACCAGACAAGCTAAATTACTTCTATGCACGATTCGAGGCAAGCAACAAGAAAGCATACATGAGAGCACCAGCTGTTCTGGGTGAATGTGTGATCAGGCTCTCCGTAGCTGATGTGAGTCTAATACCTACATGTTTCAAGCAGACCACCATAGTCCCTGTGCCCAAGAACGGCAAGGTAACCTGCCTAAATGACTACCAACCCGTAACTCTCACGTCTGTAGACATGAAGTGCTTTGAAAGGCTGGTGATGGCTCACATCAACACCATCTCAGAAACCCTAGACCCACTCCAATCTGCTTACCGCCCCAACAGATTCACAGATTGCGCAATCTTTATTGCACTGCCCTTTCTCACCTGGACAAAAGGAACACCATATGAGAATGCTATTAATTGACTACAGCTCAGTGTTCAACACCATAGTGCCCTCAAAACTCAGCACTAAGCTCATGACCCTGGGACTAAACACCTGCAACTGGATCCTGGACTTCCTGATGGGCTGCCCCTAGGTGGTAAGGGTAGGCAACAACACATCTGCCACGCTTATCCTCAATACGGGGCCCCTCGGATGCGTGCTTAGTCCCCTCCTGTACTCCCTGTTCACCCACGACTGCGTTGCCAAGCACGACTCCAACACCATTAAGTTTGCAACCGACACAATGGTGGTAGGCCTGATCACTGACAATGAGACAGCCTATAGAGAGGAGGTCAGAGACCTGGCAGTGTGGACTATATAACAGTGCATTTTTATCTCTGCCCTATGGCAAAATGTGTCAAATTGAAGGATATTTGCTTTAAAACTGCAAAATGTTCTCTGACGCATGACAAGATGTGTAGCATGGCATTATGAAACTGCACAATTTCCCCTCTGCCCCAATGGCAAAATGTGTTGAAATGCAGGAAGTTAGCTGTCCCCCTCCCCCCCAAAATGTTTTCCTAAATAACAAAAATGTTTAGATTGGGAGGCTTCCACTTATCCTTATGCTGTGTTTTCAAAATACACCTCCATATACACCTCGAGAGGCATAAGTCATGTCAAACTGTAGAATTGCAGAAATTGTATCCCCCAATATCTACACCACAATTTCGCCACAGTGCAGACTCTGGTGTCTGATGGTCTGACAATGGTGGTATATTTATCTGTGCGTACTTTTAATGCTTGGGTGTAAATGGCAAAAGTGTTCCATTCGTCACCATGAATTGTTTTAGTTTGTTGGCCTGCACAGGGTTTCCTGATTTGGAATGAATGAATGAATTAACCACCTCTTTGTTGAAAGTCTGATTTAGAAAGCAGAGCAGACATCTGAACATGGTGCAATAACTGAGGATTATGTGATTCCCATTCCTTCCTCATCTTTGACTGGTTTTGTAAGTCATCATTGTTCAATTAGCATATTACAAAACTGTGAAAAGCAGTTCAACCAATGTCAGTGATTCAGGTGTTATATAAAAGGTTCACATGTTAAGACAAGACTCCATGACTGGTTATACAATACTCCTCCAGCAATGACCGAATTGTATAAATAAAACAATAGTGTAACTCCATTATTTAAAAATACTGGATGAGATCAGAGATTGCAAAGATATCAAAAGTTTCTCTTAGAATTTACATTCAAATATGTTGTAAAAATGAATTATGGTTTGATGGTTCACATACAGTAAGTAACTGCATTGCATAATCAATTGCAATTTTTTAGCTGAAAAAGTTGCCCTGGGAGCACAAACCTATGGGCTTTAAATGGTAGTGGAGACAGAGATTTAAATGAGTGTCATCTAGACAGACTTGTAGGCTTACTCCTCGGTCACCATGCAGGAGGAGATGGATTATCAGACAACAATCAGTGTATTCAGACCCCTTCACTTTTTCCACACCCTGTTACGTTACAGCCTTGTTCTAAAATTGTTTAAATTGAGGAGGAAAAAAACAATCTACACACAATACCCCATAATAAAAAACAGGTTTTTAGAATTTGAAATAGCACATTTACATAAGTATTCAGACGCTTTACTCAGTACTTTGTTGAAGCCCCTTTGGCAGTGATTTACAGCCTCGAACGCTACAAGTTGGCACACCTGTATTTGGGGAGTTTCTCCCATTCTTTGCAGATCCTCTCAAGCTCTGTCAGGTTGGATGGGGGGTGTCACTGCACAACTATTTTCAGGTCTCTCCAGAGATGTTAGATTGGGTTCAAGTCCGGGCTCTAGCTGGGCCACTCAAGGACATTCAGAGACTTGTCCCGAAGCCACTCCTGCGTTGTCTTGGCTGTGTGCTTAGGGTTGTTGTTCTGTTGGTTAGAAGGTGAACCTTCGCCCTGGTCTTAGGTCCTGAGCAGATTTCCCTCAAGGATCTCTCTGTACCCTGCTCCTTTCAGCTTTCCCTCGATCCTGACTAGTCTCCCAGTTCCTGCCGCTGAAAAACATCCCCACAGCATGATACTGCTGCCACCATGCTTCACCGTAAGGATGGTGCCAGGTTTCCTCCAGGTGTGACACTTGGCATTCAAGCCAAAGAGTTCAATCTTGGTTTCATCTGACCAGAGAATGTTGTTTCTCATGATCTGAGAGTTCTTTAGGTGCCTTTTGGTTAACTCCAAGAGGGCTGTCATGTGCCTTTTACTGAGGAGTGTCTTTCGTCTGGCCACTCTACCATACAGGCCTGATTTGGTGGAGTGCTGCAGAGATGGTTGTCCTTCTGGAAGGTTCTCCCATCTCCACAGAGGAACTCTGAAGCTCTGTCAGTGACCATCGGATTCTTGGTCACCTCCCTTGCTCAGTTTTGCCAGGCAGCCAGCTCTAGGAAGAGTCTTGGTGGTTCCAAACTTCTTCCATTTAAGAAGAATGGAGGCCACTATGTTCTTTGGGACCTTCAAGTCTCGGAGCTCTACGGACAAATCCTTCGACCTAGTGGCTTGGTTTCTGCTCTGACATGCACCGTCAACTGTGGGACCTTATTTGGAAAGGCACACACCTGTCTATATAATTTCCAATCAACTGAATTTACCACAGGTGGACTCAATTGTAGAAACAGCTCAATGATGATCAATGGAAACAGGATGCACCTGAGCTCAATTTCGAATATCATAGCAAAGGGTCTGAATACATATGTAAATAAGGTATATGTTTACATTTGCAAACATTTCTAAAAACCTGTTTTCACTTGGTCTATTGTGTGTAGATTGATGAGGAAAATGCTTTTTAAATCTATTTTAGAATAAGGCTGTAACATAAAAAAATGTGGAAAAAGGGAAGTGGTCTGATTACTTTCCGACTGCATTTGTAGAGCCCTATGGGAACTTGTCAAAAGTAGTGCACTATATAGGGGCTAGGGTGCCATTTGGGACACACAACAATGAGATTTCTCTACATACCGAAACCTCAATGTAAATGGGACAATATTTTCATATTGCACATCTTTTAGTTGGCTCATTAAATGCTTTCAATATTTGTGTAAGAATTTCAAAAAGATATGGTTGGTTGGCGGTTTTTAAGTCACTGACATTTGGAGCTATTGACATTTTAAAATATTGTGTAATTTACTGATGGTCCCTAACTAGCCCCATAGGGATATTGAATATCAAACCAAATTGACCATGGTCATAACGATGGGGTCATGTGCAGCTGCGCTCTGAATGGATGATTACTTGGGTGCTGCTAGCTGTGGGCAGGATTGAAATAAACCCAACTCAAGGAGAACTGTTACGGCACCCTTCATTCTGTGCCATACCATTTTTTTCCAAAATTATCTTCTTTACACTTTGCAGTCAATTTTGACACGAGAACAAATGTTTCATACTCATAACGATGGCACACAGGCCGTTTTAAAAAGTGTAAAAAATATTTTGGGGGGGGTAGTCTTTTTTAAATATTTTTTTCTGTTGCTTCTGCAGAACTCTTGGAATCTGTCCTCTGGCAAAGTGAGCATCAACCTCATAGAATTACATTATAATAACAATCTGTCCGCATCATCACTGTTACTTACTGCTTCCCTGTGACACCAAATAAAACGTTGACATTCAATGGCCTTTAATAACTCATCTCTCTCCCTTTTAATGACTCAATGTCAACTCCAGGAACCTCTAGGTCTGCCCAAGCACATTTTACGGATCATGAGGTAGTACATTACTACAGTTACACTGTACTAACCAGGGACCATGAATAGCTTCTATTCTCAAGTTACTCATGTGACCAGTGTCCAAACTGTCTGCCACAAATTGACTACACTCCACAGCTGCTGTCCACTCACACTACCCAAGTACTTACTTGGTAAGTACTTAGTACTTGGCTTACTCAAACTTCTATTTTTAACTCACACTCATTGTTAGATTGCTGGGGTTTGCACTATGACAGCCTCAATCCACCATGGACATGTTCACTATTAGGTATACAATACCTCCCACAAGATAAGAGACACAAAAAACACCTACACTATATGTACAAAAGTATGTGGACATCCCTTAAAATTAGTGGATTTGGCTATTTCAACCAAACCCGTTGCTGACAGGTGTATAAAATCGAGCACACAGCCATACAATCTCCATTGACTAACATTGGCAATAGAATGGCCTTATTGAAGAGCTCAGTGACATTCAACGTGGCACCGTCATAGGATGTTCCAATAAGTCAGTCCAAATGTCTGCCCTGCTACAGCTACCCTGGTCAACTGTAAGTACTGTTATTGTGAAGTGGAAAAGTCTAGGAGCAACAACGACTAAGCCACAAAGTGGTAGGCCACACAGGCTCACAGAACGGGACTGCCGAGTGCTGAAGTGCTTAAAAATCCTCTGTCATCGTTTGCAACACTCCCTACTGAGTTCCAAACTGCCTCTGGAAGCAACGTCAGCACAATAACTGTTCATCAGGAACTTCATGAAAGGGATTTCCATGGCCGAGCAGCCTAATATCACAAACCTAAGATCACCATGCACAATCCCAAGCGTCAGCTGGAGTGGTGAAAAGCTCACCGCCATTGGACTCGCCGCCATTGGACTGGAGCAGTAGATACGTGTTCTCTGGAATGTTGAATCACACTTCACCATCTGGCAGTCCGACGGATGAATCTGGGTTTGGCAGATGCCAGGAGCACAGTGACTGTCCAAATGCATAGTGTCAACTGTAAAATTTGGTGGATGAGGAATAATGGTCTCGGTTGTTTTTTTTCATGGTTCGGGCTAGGCCCCTTAGTTCCAGTGAAGGGATATCTTAACGCTACAGCATACAATGACATTCTAGACAATCCTGTGCTTCCAACTTTGTGGCAACAGTTTGAGGAAGGCCCTTTCCTGTTTCAGCATGACAATGCCCCCATGCACAAAGCGAGATCCATACAGAAATGGTTTGTCAAGATCGGTGTAGAAGAACTTGACCGTTCTGCACAGAGCCCTGACCTCAACCCCATCAAACACCTTTGTGAGCCAGGCCTAATCGCCCAACATCAGTGCCCGACCTCACTAATTCTCTTGTGGCTGAATAGAAGCAAGTCCCCGCAGTAATGTTCCAACATCTAGTGGAAAGTCTTCCCAGAAAGTGGAGGCTGTTATAGCAGCAAAGGGGGGACCTACACCATATTAATACCCATAATTTTGGAAGGAGATGTTCGACATGCAGGTGTCTAGATACTTTTGGTCATGTAGTGTATATGTGACCAACAAATATGAATGGAGTTTCAGTCATACCTGAAAGGGTTAGTGGAAGAGTGTTTCAATCAAGCCTGAACCACCTTTGTGCCAGAACAATTCCACAGTTGTTGGCCTTCTCTTGAAGGGGTGAATTGTTATAAAACTATACTGTAGGTAAATGTGTCACCTTGGGAAGTGTTTTCTCTAGGAGTTAGACAGTTAAGGGACAGACTAACTAACTCTGGTAACATGACAACAACTGAAAGTAAACAAAGAGGTGAAAGGACAGTACATGTGTGTGACAGGTTTATAGAGCCTTAGAGATGAGACTAAACAATGCTGTGTAGAGGATGTATCAGGAAACCTATGGAAAGTGTTATTTTACATTGTGGTACATTCTTAGCTCACAGACTTTGATATGAAGGGTTGGTGACTAAAGTCCTTTGAGTCTCTATGAATTCCAAGAATGGACATTGGGGGGCAAGGGCAGTGTCATGGTGAGAAGGTCATGATCAGGGCAGTTGGCTCTTTGGCCAAGGTTAGGAGTGTGGCGCTGCAGGGTTAGGGTGACAGTATGATGCAACATTATCAGATATGTCATCTTTGTAGGGTGAAAAAGTAGCATCTCCCAGCCCGATCCCTAGCTTCCATCTAAAATAATTGCTTTCCCAGCCCTCTTAGTACTTTCTGTAATTCATTGGCAATCCCTAACTAGAGCCAGAGAGAGGCTATCCGATGTCAAACCAATTTTGCCACGGTAAAGGGTGAGTGACTAACTGTGTACTGTTCTGTGAATTTACAAATGCTTGCCATGTGCAAACACACACACACGAGACAACCACATTAAATACCCCTTTCGTATATTCCGTAACGTTGCCTGGGTAAAATCACTGGGGAAATCAGAAAAGCTATATTACAACCTATGTGTTGTGATAATTGCGTTGTTTGCTCTATAACCTGCTAGTTCATATGCCTGGCGACTGTGATATATATAGGCCTAAAGGCCGAGACAATGAGAAGACCGAGGCAGAATAAATTCAACCACACCTTTGTTTCATCACAAAACCGGAGAGCAACCTCTGTCTGGTGAAGTCCACAAAGCATATTGCATGTGACAATACACTACAGCATGGTCCATCAAGTTAATGTTTTCCAACTATTGATTTACAACCACGGAGAGTTACCGCAAGTCGCAAAGAAAACAGAAGGAGCTGCCACCACTATTCCAGCACCATTTCAACTTCAACATTTTAACATCAAATCACCTATGATAAGTCTAATTGTGACAACAAAAAGATACCAAAAACAATTTAGTCCAATCAACGTAAGCTAAATATGATGTGGCTGTCCATGGTTCTGATTTCTGTGTGTGTGCACGTTCGTGCAAGTAGAAAAAACATGTTGACTCATCCTACTTCTGGAGAAATGCCATTGCAATCCTCTTCTCTTTCATGTAAACGAAACGGTCTGTCACTCTGTCATAGAGTACACACTTATTTTTTGTTGTTATGCTACCTGGCTAAAATGCTTGCTAGCTAGCCTAACTTCCTTTCATGGGCAATGTTAGCTAGTTAACATTAGCCTTCTACATCTAGCTACATATTGAACTTCAAACCTCATAGGTCAGGGGCACAATGTATGAAAAAATGGTTGGATCAGAATCACCGTTATAATGATTGGCCAGTACGGAGAATTAAGTATAACCACAAGTCCAAATCCCTATCTCCATCCATGGCTAATTTAGGAAAGGGGCAATTTTAGCTAGCTAGATAGCAACCGGAGGACAACAACGCAACGATTCAAGTTGTTTCTGTCAATGACTTATGCTTTTGATGAGATTTGATAGGAGTGACGCCAAATCCAAATCCAAACCAGGACCATTCACAGTTGAGCTCACTCACTTTAGCTCAATGCTGATTAGCTATTATTTTATACTTTTTCAAGGGAGGCCAAATGCTCGGTGGCTTCCCTTGCATTCAAATCAAAGTTAATTTGTCACTTACGCCGAATACAACAGGTGTAGTAGACCTTACAGGCTCTAACCAATAGTGCAAAAAATGTATACAGTAGTGAGGCTATAAAAGTAGCGAGACTACACACAGACACTGGTTAGTCAGGCTGATTGAGGTAGTATATATGTAGATCTGGTTAAAGTGACTATGCATATATGATGAACAGAGAGTAGCAGTAGCGTAAAAGAGGGGGTGGTGGGTGGGACACGATGCAGATAGCCCGGGTTAGCCAATGTGTGGGAGCACTGGTTGGTTGGCCCAATTAAGGTAGTATGTACATGAATGTATAGTTAAAGTGACTATGCATATATGATCAACAGAGAGTAGCAGCAGCGTTAAAAGAGGGGTTGGCGGGGAGGCACACAATGCAAATAGTCCAGGTAGCCATTTGATTACCTGTTCAGGAGTCTTATGGCTTGGGGGTACAAACTGTTGTGAAGCCTTTTTGTCCTAGACTTGGCACTCCAGTATCACTTGCCATGCGGTAGTAGAGAGAACAGTCTATGACTGGGGTGGCTGAGGTCTTTGATAATTTTTAGGGCCTTCCTCTGACACTGCCTGGTGTAGAGGTCCCGCATGGCAGGCAGCTTAGCCCCAGTGATGTACTGGGCCGTACGCACTACCCTCTGTAGTGTCTTGCGGCCAGAGGCCGAGCAATTGCCGTACCAGGCAGTGATGCAACCAGTCATGTTCTCGATGTTGCAGCTGTAGAACCTTTTGAGGATCTCAGGGCCCATGCCAAATCTTTTTAGTTTCCTGAGGTGGAATAGGCTTTGTCATGCCCTCTTCACGACTGTCTTGGTGTGTTTGGACCATAACAGTTTGTTGTTGATGTGGACACTGAGGAACTTGAAGCTCTCAACCCGTCGATGAGAATGGGGGCGTGCTCGGTTTTCCTGTTGTCCACAATAATCTCCTTAGTCTTGGTTACGTTGACTGATAGGTTGTTATTCTGGCACCACCTGGCCAGGTCTCTGACCTCCTCCCTATAGGCTGTCTCATCGTTGTCAGTGATCAGGCCTACCACTGTTGTGTCGTCTGCAAACTTAATGATGGTGTTGGCGTCGTGCCTGGCCATGCAGTCGTCGGTGAACAGGGAGTACAGGAGGGGACTGAGCACACACCCCTGGGGAGCTCCAGTTGAGGATCAACGTGGCAGATGTGTTGCTACCTAGCCTCACCACCTGGGGGCGGCCCATCAGGAAGTCCAGGATCCAGTTGCAGAGGCAGGTGTTTAGTCCCAGGATCCTTAGCTTAGTGATGAGCTTTGAGGGTACTCTGGTGTTGAACACTGAGCTGTAGTCAATGAATAGCATTCTCACATGGTGTTCCTTTTGTCCAGGTGGGAAAGGGCAGTGTGGAGTGCAATAGAGATTGCATCATCTGTGGATCTGTTTGGGCGATATGCAAAATAGGGTGGGTCTAGGATTTCTGGGATAATGGTGTTGATGTGAGCCATTACCAACCTTTCAAAGCACTTTGTGGCTATGGACATGAGTGCTACGGGTCTGTAGTCATTTTGTTGGGCACAGGGACTATGGTGGTCTGCTTAGAACATGTTGGTATTACAGACTCAATCAGGGACATGTTAAAAATGTCAGTGAAGACACCTGACAGGTGGTCAGCACATGCCCAGAGCACACATCCTGGTAATCCTTCTGGCCCCGCAGCCTTGTGTATGTTGACCTGTTTAAAGGTCTTACTCCAAAATTATCTTCTTTACACTTTGCAGTCAATTTTGACACGAGAACAAATGTTTCATACTCATAACGATGGCACACAGGCCGTTTTAAAAAGTGTAAAAAATATTTTGGGGGGGGTAGTCTTTTTTAAATATTTTTTTCTGTTGCTTCTGCAGAACTCTTGGAATCTGTCCTCTGGCAAAGTGAGCATCAACCTCATAGAATTACATTATAATAACAATCTGTCCGCATCATCACTGTTACTTACTGCTTCCCTGTGACACCAAATAAAACGTTGACATTCAATGGCCTTTAATAACTCATCTCTCTCCCTTTTAATGACTCAATGTCAACTCCAGGAACCTCTAGGTCTGCCCAAGCACATTTTACGGATCATGAGGTAGTACATTACTACAGTTACACTGTACTAACCAGGGACCATGAATAGCTTCTATTCTCAAGTTACTCATGTGACCAGTGTCCAAACTGTCTGCCACAAATTGACTACACTCCACAGCTGCTGTCCACTCACACTACCCAAGTACTTACTTGGTAAGTACTTAGTACTTGGCTTACTCAAACTTCTATTTTTAACTCACACTCATTGTTAGATTGCTGGGGTTTGCACTATGACAGCCTCAATCCACCATGGACATGTTCACTATTAGGTATACAATACCTCCCACAAGATAAGAGACACAAAAAACACCTACACTATATGTACAAAAGTATGTGGACATCCCTTAAAATTAGTGGATTTGGCTATTTCAACCAAACCCGTTGCTGACAGGTGTATAAAATCGAGCACACAGCCATACAATCTCCATTGACTAACATTGGCAATAGAATGGCCTTATTGAAGAGCTCAGTGACATTCAACGTGGCACCGTCATAGGATGTTCCAATAAGTCAGTCCAAATGTCTGCCCTGCTACAGCTACCCTGGTCAACTGTAAGTACTGTTATTGTGAAGTGGAAAAGTCTAGGAGCAACAACGACTAAGCCACAAAGTGGTAGGCCACACAGGCTCACAGAACGGGACTGCCGAGTGCTGAAGTGCTTAAAAATCCTCTGTCATCGTTTGCAACACTCCCTACTGAGTTCCAAACTGCCTCTGGAAGCAACGTCAGCACAATAACTGTTCATCAGGAACTTCATGAAAGGGATTTCCATGGCCGAGCAGCCTAATATCACAAACCTAAGATCACCATGCACAATCCCAAGCGTCAGCTGGAGTGGTGAAAAGCTCACCGCCATTGGACTCGCCGCCATTGGACTGGAGCAGTAGATACGTGTTCTCTGGAATGTTGAATCACACTTCACCATCTGGCAGTCCGACGGATGAATCTGGGTTTGGCAGATGCCAGGAGCACAGTGACTGTCCAAATGCATAGTGTCAACTGTAAAATTTGGTGGATGAGGAATAATGGTCTCGGTTGTTTTTTTTCATGGTTCGGGCTAGGCCCCTTAGTTCCAGTGAAGGGATATCTTAACGCTACAGCATACAATGACATTCTAGACAATCCTGTGCTTCCAACTTTGTGGCAACAGTTTGAGGAAGGCCCTTTCCTGTTTCAGCATGACAATGCCCCCATGCACAAAGCGAGATCCATACAGAAATGGTTTGTCAAGATCGGTGTAGAAGAACTTGACCGTTCTGCACAGAGCCCTGACCTCAACCCCATCAAACACCTTTGTGAGCCAGGCCTAATCGCCCAACATCAGTGCCCGACCTCACTAATTCTCTTGTGGCTGAATAGAAGCAAGTCCCCGCAGTAATGTTCCAACATCTAGTGGAAAGTCTTCCCAGAAAGTGGAGGCTGTTATAGCAGCAAAGGGGGGACCTACACCATATTAATACCCATAATTTTGGAAGGAGATGTTCGACATGCAGGTGTCTAGATACTTTTGGTCATGTAGTGTATATGTGACCAACAAATATGAATGGAGTTTCAGTCATACCTGAAAGGGTTAGTGGAAGAGTGTTTCAATCAAGCCTGAACCACCTTTGTGCCAGAACAATTCCACAGTTGTTGGCCTTCTCTTGAAGGGGTGAATTGTTATAAAACTATACTGTAGGTAAATGTGTCACCTTGGGAAGTGTTTTCTCTAGGAGTTAGACAGTTAAGGGACAGACTAACTAACTCTGGTAACATGACAACAACTGAAAGTAAACAAAGAGGTGAAAGGACAGTACATGTGTGTGACAGGTTTATAGAGCCTTAGAGATGAGACTAAACAATGCTGTGTAGAGGATGTATCAGGAAACCTATGGAAAGTGTTATTTTACATTGTGGTACATTCTTAGCTCACAGACTTTGATATGAAGGGTTGGTGACTAAAGTCCTTTGAGTCTCTATGAATTCCAAGAATGGACATTGAGGGGCAAGGGCAGTGTCATGGTGAGAAGGTCATGATCAGGGCAGTTGGCTCTTTGGCCAAGGTTAGGAGTGTGGCGCTGCAGGGTTAGGGTGACAGTATGATGCAACATTATCAGATATGTCATCTTTGTAGGGTGAAAAAGTAGCATCTCCCAGCCCGATCCCTAGCTTCCATCTAAAATAATTGCTTTCCCAGCCCTCTTAGTACTTTCTGTAATTCATTGGCAATCCCTAACTAGAGCCAGAGAGAGGCTATCCGATGTCAAACCAATTTTGCCACGGTAAAGGGTGAGTGACTAACTGTGTACTGTTCTGTGAATTTACAAATGCTTGCCATGTGCAAACACACACACACGAGACAACCACATTAAATACCCCTTTCGTATATTCCGTAACGTTGCCTGGGTAAAATCACTGGGGAAATCAGAAAAGCTATATTACAACCTATGTGTTGTGATAATTGCGTTGTTTGCTCTATAACCTGCTAGTTCATATGCCTGGCGACTGTGATATATATAGGCCTAAAGGCCGAGACAATGAGAAGACCGAGGCAGAATAAATTCAACCACACCTTTGTTTCATCACAAAACCGGAGAGCAACCTCTGTCTGGTGAAGTCCACAAAGCATATTGCATGTGACAATACACTACAGCATGGTCCATCAAGTTAATGTTTTCCAACTATTGATTTACAACCACGGAGAGTTACCGCAAGTCGCAAAGAAAACAGAAGGAGCTGCCACCACTATTCCAGCACCATTTCAACTTCAACATTTTAACATCAAATCACCTATGATAAGTCTAATTGTGACAACAAAAAGATACCAAAAACAATTTAGTCCAATCAACGTAAGCTAAATATGATGTGGCTGTCCATGGTTCTGATTTCTGTGTGTGTGCACGTTCGTGCAAGTAGAAAAAACATGTTGACTCATCCTACTTCTGGAGAAATGCCATTGCAATCCTCTTCTCTTTCATGTAAACGAAACGGTCTGTCACTCTGTCATAGAGTACACACTTATTTTTTGTTGTTATGCTACCTGGCTAAAATGCTTGCTAGCTAGCCTAACTTCCTTTCATGGGCAATGTTAGCTAGTTAACATTAGCCTTCTACATCTAGCTACATATTGAACTTCAAACCTCATAGGTCAGGGGCACAATGTATGAAAAAATGGTTGGATCAGAATCACCGTTATAATGATTGGCCAGTACGGAGAATTAAGTATAACCACAAGTCCAAATCCCTATCTCCATCCATGGCTAATTTAGGAAAGGGGCAATTTTAGCTAGCTAGATAGCAACCGGAGGACAACAACGCAACGATTCAAGTTGTTTCTGTCAATGACTTATGCTTTTGATGAGATTTGATAGGAGTGACGCCAAATCCAAATCCAAACCAGGACCATTCACAGTTGAGCTCACTCACTTTAGCTCAATGCTGATTAGCTATTATTTTATACTTTTTCAAGGGAGGCCAAATGCTCGGTGGCTTCCCTTGCATTCAAATCAAAGTTAATTTGTCACTTACGCCGAATACAACAGGTGTAGTAGACCTTACAGGCTCTAACCAATAGTGCAAAAAATGTATACAGTAGTGAGGCTATAAAAGTAGCGAGACTACACACAGACACTGGTTAGTCAGGCTGATTGAGGTAGTATATATGTAGATCTGGTTAAAGTGACTATGCATATATGATGAACAGAGAGTAGCAGTAGCGTAAAAGAGGGGGTGGTGGGTGGGACACGATGCAGATAGCCCGGGTTAGCCAATGTGTGGGAGCACTGGTTGGTTGGCCCAATTAAGGTAGTATGTACATGAATGTATAGTTAAAGTGACTATGCATATATGATCAACAGAGAGTAGCAGCAGCGTTAAAAGAGGGGTTGGCGGGGAGGCACACAATGCAAATAGTCCAGGTAGCCATTTGATTACCTGTTCAGGAGTCTTATGGCTTGGGGGTACAAACTGTTGTGAAGCCTTTTTGTCCTAGACTTGGCACTCCAGTATCACTTGCCATGCGGTAGTAGAGAGAACAGTCTATGACTGGGGTGGCTGAGGTCTTTGATAATTTTTAGGGCCTTCCTCTGACACTGCCTGGTGTAGAGGTCCCGCATGGCAGGCAGCTTAGCCCCAGTGATGTACTGGGCCGTACGCACTACCCTCTGTAGTGTCTTGCGGCCAGAGGCCGAGCAATTGCCGTACCAGGCAGTGATGCAACCAGTCATGTTCTCGATGTTGCAGCTGTAGAACCTTTTGAGGATCTCAGGGCCCATGCCAAATCTTTTTAGTTTCCTGAGGTGGAATAGGCTTTGTCATGCCCTCTTCACGACTGTCTTGGTGTGTTTGGACCATAACAGTTTGTTGTTGATGTGGACACTGAGGAACTTGAAGCTCTCAACCCGTCGATGAGAATGGGGGCGTGCTCGGTTTTCCTGTTGTCCACAATAATCTCCTTAGTCTTGGTTACGTTGACTGATAGGTTGTTATTCTGGCACCACCTGGCCAGGTCTCTGACCTCCTCCCTATAGGCTGTCTCATCGTTGTCAGTGATCAGGCCTACCACTGTTGTGTCGTCTGCAAACTTAATGATGGTGTTGGCGTCGTGCCTGGCCATGCAGTCGTCGGTGAACAGGGAGTACAGGAGGGGACTGAGCACACACCCCTGGGGAGCTCCAGTTGAGGATCAACGTGGCAGATGTGTTGCTACCTAGCCTCACCACCTGGGGGCGGCCCATCAGGAAGTCCAGGATCCAGTTGCAGAGGCAGGTGTTTAGTCCCAGGATCCTTAGCTTAGTGATGAGCTTTGAGGGTACTCTGGTGTTGAACACTGAGCTGTAGTCAATGAATAGCATTCTCACATGGTGTTCCTTTTGTCCAGGTGGGAAAGGGCAGTGTGGAGTGCAATAGAGATTGCATCATCTGTGGATCTGTTTGGGCGATATGCAAAATAGGGTGGGTCTAGGATTTCTGGGATAATGGTGTTGATGTGAGCCATTACCAACCTTTCAAAGCACTTTGTGGCTATGGACATGAGTGCTACGGGTCTGTAGTCATTTTGTTGGGCACAGGGACTATGGTGGTCTGCTTAGAACATGTTGGTATTACAGACTCAATCAGGGACATGTTAAAAATGTCAGTGAAGACACCTGACAGGTGGTCAGCACATGCCCAGAGCACACATCCTGGTAATCCTTCTGGCCCCGCAGCCTTGTGTATGTTGACCTGTTTAAAGGTCTTACTCACGTCGGCTATGGAGAGCGTGATCACACAGTCATCCGGAACAGCTGATGCTCTCATGCATGCCTCAGTGTTGCTTGCCTCGAAGCGAGCATAGAAGTGATTTAGCTCATCTGGTAGGCTCGTGTCACTGGGCAGCTCGCGGCTGTGCTTCCCTTTGTAGTCTGTAATAGTTTGCAAGCCCTGCCACATAAGACGAGCGTCAGAGCCGGTGTAGTATGATTTAATCTTAGCCCTGTATTGACGCTTTGCCTGTGTGATGATTCATCGCAGGGCATAGCACGTAAGCGTCCGGGTTAGAGTCCCGCATCTTGAAAGCGGCGGCTCTACCCTTTAGCTCAGTGCGAATGTTGCCTGTAATCCATGGCTTCTGGTTGGGGTATGTACGTACAGTCACTGTGGGGACGACGTGCTCGATGCACTTATTGATGAAGCCAGTGACTGATGTGGTGTACTCCTCAATGCCATCGGAAGAATCCCGGAAAATGTTCCAGTCTGTGATAGCAAAACAGTTCTGTAGTTTAGCATCTGCTTCATCTGACCACTTTTTTTATAGACTGAGTCACTTGTGCTTCCTGCTTTAATTTTTGCTTGTAAGCCGGAATCAGGAGGATAGAGTTGTGGTTGGATTTACCAAATGGAGGGCGAGGGAGAGCTTTGTACGCGTCTCTGTGTGTGGAGTACAGGTGATCTAGAATTGTTTCCCTCTGGTTACACATTTAACATGTTGATGGAAATTTGGTAGAACTGATTTAAGTCTCTGGCCACTAGGAGCACTGGGTGAGTGGTTTCCTGTTTGCTTACTTCCTTATACAGCTGACTGAGTGCAGTCTTAGTGCCAGCATCTGTCTGTGGTGGTAAATAAACAGCCACGAAAAGTATAACTTAAAACTCTCTAGGCAAGTAGTGTGGCCTGCAGTTTATCACAATATACTCTACTTCAGGCGAGCAAAATCTAGAGACTTCCTCAGATTTCGTGCACCAAATATGCACAGACCACCCCCCCTCATCTTACTGTGTGCACATTAATGTGTGCTGTTCTATCTTGCCGGTGCAGCGTAAATCCCGCTAGCGGAATATCCATGTCGTCATTCAGCCACGATTCCGTGAAACATAGGATATTACAGTTTTTGATGTCCCGTTGGTAGGATATTCGTGATCGTACCTCGACTAGATTATTGTCCAATGATTGCACGTTGGCAAGTAGTATTGACGGTAACGGCAGCTTTCCCACTTGCCTTTTCCGGGTCCTGACCAGGCATCCGGCTCTTTGTCCTTTGTACCTGCGTCGCTTCCTCTTGCAAATAACAGGGATGTTGGCCCTGTCGGATGTTTGGAGAATGTCCTGTGCGTCTTGCTTGTTGAAGAAAAAATCTTTGTCTAATCCAACGTGAGTGATCGCTGTCCTGATATCCAGAATCTCTTTTTTTGCCATAAAATACGGTTGCAGAAATATTATGTACAAAATAAGTTACAAATAATGCGAAAAAAACCCCACATAATAGCACAATTGGTTGGGCGCCCGTAAAACTGCTGCCATTTCTTCGGGCGCTATTTTGTTGCTATGGGCAGCAACAATGTCATACTCTTTTCCACCAGACAGCATCAGATAGATGGCCTACACATACAGAGACAGTGGCGCTGTTTCACTCGCTCGGATGCTTTCTCCGGTGAGATGCATTCAGCCTCTTACTAATTGAAGGAAAATTATGAAACACCGAGATGAAAGAAATGATTTAATCTTTTTTTTCTTGGTCAATTATTGGAGGAAGCCCGGCTTCCCTTGGCATCCATGAATACACGTCACTCTTCGTAATGCTCTTTTACCTCTATCTCTGGGAGCAAGTAAGCCGAGTGAACACTGATCCTTAGGGGAGTCAAGTGTCACCTAGATATTTTTGTCCAGAAAGAGGAAGGTGAGTGAGATTTCCTTTAGGGCAGGGGTATTCAACTCTTACCCTACGAGATCTGGAGCCTGCTGTTTTATCTGATAATCAATTGCACACACATGGTGTCCCAGGTCTAAATCAGTCCCTGATCAGTGGGAAACAATGAAAACATGCAGTGGAACTGGCTTCAAGGTCCAGAGTTGAGTTTGAAGGCTTTAGGCGTCCTTAAGATAGACGTCATCTGAGCCACTATCAAGGCTACAAACCTCCACACACACACAGTAGCTGCCATGCTTGTTTAGATGTAGGTTTGCTAATCTCTTTAGGGAGGCAACTCTGGCACAAGACCATGACACAAAACAAACTAAGTTTGACAAATGAATGTAAAAGCTGTACATACACCACTCTAGCAGGGCTCTCCAACCCTGTTCCTGGAGAGATTCCGCACTGTAGGTTTTCACTACAACCATAATCTAGCACAACTGATTCTAATAATTAGGTGGTTGATAAACTGAACCATGTTATTTACAACTCGGGTTAGAGAGAGAACTTACAGGAGGGTAGCTCTCCAGGAACAGGGTTGGAGACCCCTGGCCTATAGGCTAGGCTACTCAACTGTTCAACAATGCTGTTTTGTTGCCTTGCCAAGATGGCGATAAGCAAGAAAAGACAGAAACAGAAGGGTGCCCAGGCTAACATAGCACAACGTTGATCCCCAATCCCCTTCGAGATGGCGCAGACTCTGGGTTTAGCAGACTATGAAATCTATTAATTAGATCAAAAAGGCAGCAGGACAAATGTGTCACAATGTACCAGAGCGTTCGATGACCACCCAAGTTATTAGAAGGGAGCCAGCGCAAAAGATTACTCATTTAGAACAGCTGAACAGGATTTGACTGCTGATGTAAATGGTCTGCATGAGAAAGTGTTAATATTACCGATCATGCTCTGAATACTACAGAACGAAGCAGTTGTACTTTTTGGGAAGCAGATTACTCTAAGAATTACAGATAGAACAATCCATACGGAGAAAGGTGGGGGTTTATTTCTAAATCAGGAAGTGGAATAATACTGGGCTAAGACAGTATATTTTACATTAAAGACCACCTCCTAAGACATGGTAGCTTTGTACCCTCAAAGGACAGTGCTGTCTTCAGTCCTCAATAAACTATATCTCAACCTTTACTGACTGCCTCTGCCTCTTTAATAATGGAAAGCAGGGATTTGCAGTTTGTACCTTTTCATAGCAACTGATGATGTAATAAAATGCCAATAATGTAATAGCTGCTAATTTTATAATGCATTTAATGTAATAAATTTCCAATAATGTCAAATTAACGCATAACGAAATAACATGAATAGTGTAAGAACCAATTTAATATTCACTGTATTTTCATGCATATCAAGTATCATGCTTCACTATAGTAGCGGACTACACACCAAACCCCATTCCTAAATCATAGCTCTAAACCTGACTTTAGCAGTAATATCAAGACTTTCAAATGACACAATCGACCCCCCAATACACACCCACAACCCCAGTCAGTCAGTGAGGCCGTCAGTTATTGAGTGAGTCTGTCTGTCTAAATGTGTGTGTGTGTGTGCATCAAATCTTTTAGCAAAATACTAAAATTTCAATGCAATGTTTTTTAAATAAATATAACCCTGAAAACAAAAATGAATCTTTAGGACTTCCCTAAAACATCACGAAATGGTCACCTAAAGTGGTTAGGACATTGTGTCATGGTTCCCTGGAGGTTTTGTCTAGTTCCTGGTTTGTCCCAGGGATGTTTTTAAGACGTTCTTGTTCCCGAGAACGTTTTAGGATGTTTATGGGACATTATTTCATGGTCCCATAATGCTTAGGTTATGAGTGTACTGATATACAGTAAGTATGATGCACATGACATCCCAGCAACTTTGAGAAAACACTTTATATTGTCCCCGTTGAAATACAAGACAGGCTATGCATATTCATGAGGTCGATGAACGTAAAATAACTTAGCCATAGAACACCCCTCATTTTTATATCAGAGTTGTGCCTGTTGTTCACACACATACTGTATCTGCCCTCTATTTGTCAGGAATGCTTCCACCTGAGGGGGGTTGACATGTCTCCACTCTGTCAGAATGGAAGTGCATACGTTTTTCACAACGCATTTCAAAATATGAAGGATATTTCACACTGAAACCCTCAAACACCAACGGTACCCACTAAATTGGATTATATTCAGGAAAACATTTTACAGCTGTCATTGTATTTTTTTTTTTAAATCATTCATTTCTTAAACTGAGTATACCAAACATTAGGAGCACCTTCCTAATATTGAGTTGCGCCCTCAACAGCCTCAATTCATCAGGGCATGGACTCAAAAGCTTTACACAGGGATGCAGCCCATGTTGACTCCAATGCTTCCCACATTTGTGTCAAGTTGGCTGGATGTTCTTTGGGTGGTGGACCATTCTTCATACGAGAAACTGTTGAGCGTGAAAACGCAGCAGCATTGCAGTTCTTGACACGCAAACCGGTGGGCTTGACGCCTACTACCACACTATGTTCAAAGGCACTTCATTTTGTCTTGCCCAGTCACCCTCAATGGCGCACAGACAATGCATGTCTCAAGAAATAAATAAAAATCCTAATAACCTAAAGGGACACTAGATGTCTTGTGAGAGTACATACAGTCCTTGAAAAGATACATCTGGTAGTTTGCTGGTAAACATTCCAGTAATAAACCTGCCCTTTGCAACCATAGTTGTGGCATGTAAATACAAAGTGTTCAAGTGTGTGACACTTAATAAAGCTTGCCATGAGTGATTTTAGGTCATTACATTGGTTTGTCATTACACTAATTAAATGTTTTAGGACAATGTAATCACTGCATAATTAAATTTACATTATGCACATGTTTACATTGTTGCTACACACCTGAAGGTAAAACAAGTCATTGTCTTGGTAACCTTACTGTACACCCTGCACAAAGGAATTATTTCTGTCAGTGGTCCAAGGAGGTGTGCGCACATTCTGTGAGGTGATTGGTTAACAGTAAAGACCGCAAGAGAAGCTCTTATCTTGACGATTGTTTGCCCTTCAACTTGATCCTGGATTAATCCATTTGTAAGTATGAAAGATACTCATGGAGAAAAACATTGGGTGGGTCATATTTTAAGTAGGTAAATCACCAACAGTGTCCACTACCCACATGCAAGTGTTGAGAAAGTCAAGCTGGTACACTATACAGGATGTGTAATTTCTCATTTTTCTTGATTAAATAGTCATCCTAACAAGTCACTAGTGGGGGAAACACCCTTGCACAGCCCCCATAAAACTGTCAAGGACTTGGGTGGAATCACTTTAAGGCAAGATACTACCATTACATAAAAGCGCAGTAGTGTCCAGGTGGCATTTCAGGTGAACAGCTCTGTGCTGCGTAATCAGTTATAGAACAGCAGGTGTTCCCCATGGTTTAAATACCCAGAAACACGGGATTATGGCAAATTACAATGTGTTACACCACCACCCACGATTGACACCATTAGCTACTTATGACTTTGTGCACAATTGTCTGACCAGTGCTACCACAAAGACCTAGCTAAACATTTAATTAAAAGCAAATAACCTTTTCAAATAAAAAAGTTTAAAAAAAAATGAGACAAGGAATGAGACACCAGAAACATGCTTCATGAAGGAAAGTAGCCATTTATTTCATTTCTTTGACATGAGGAATCAGTAGGCAACCTCAAGACAGAATTGAGACAAGCTCCGTTCCTCAGGATGTCAGATGCATGTTGATAGAGAACAGGAGGGGGGAAAAAAAAAAATGGGTTCAATACAGGGATTGGGGGAGGAAATAGAAAAGGCACGCTTACTCACAGTAGCCAGCAGACTAGTCTTCGAGTGGTAACAGGAAACAAAACCAAAGCTCCAAGGGGAAACCCCATCCATACAAGAGATAGCTTGTAAACAAGGCTGGTTTCTCTGTACAACACCAGCCAAACTTTGCCATCTCTTCATGTAAGAATAAGGTGGGGGAGTTAAGCAAACAGTAGACTTGTATGGTTAATATAATCACACCCAAAATAATCTGTGGTCAAAATAGCAACTCATCACATCAGCCAGTGACAGTTCCCTGTGGAAGCAGACCAAAGCTCTTCTGTATGACACTTTGGAACCACAAGAGAAAGACTGAAAAATGTTAACTTAGTTATGGCATTCAGTCATGTCAAAATGTGAATAAAACTTTTAAGCTGCCTTCTGAAGCCATGGCAAGTTTCAGAGAACAAATAAATATTAAAAAAAAGGTTTATTTTATATTGTTTGCCAGTAGTAAGAGCTATGCCATTGTGGGTAGTAAGAGCTATGCCATTGTGGCAAAGACAGCTCTCCTTCAGGATAAAAATTGTTTATTTGTAGCTACAACTGCCACCAATACCCAAGGAAAGAGGGCCTTGACCTTAAACCATTTTATATCAAATGTAAATAACAGAAGGAAATTAAAATACCTTTTGAAGGAGTTGTTTAAAATTTAACTTCAACATTAGGACAATCCAATGAGAATATTTTAAACGATCACAAATATAAAATCAAACACCCCTACAGACTGTCGCAGTGACATAGCAGCTTCTGACTTTTCTGTATTACGTCAGAAAACAGCACAGACGTCTGCAGGGCCATCAGACTTTACTCTGCTTAGTCAAGAACTTGACAATAAAAATGTGTTTGTTACTCAGCATGCAATGCATAGCATTTTTGAAAAACAGCAACCACTGACCCTTAAAACCGTGCCCTTTTTATATCCTCCACAAGGATAATTGAAGTTAAAGCTTGAAAAAGGATTATGGGGTCACAAAACCAGACGAACAAAGGAAAAAAAAAAAGAGAGTCTACACTAAAAGGAAGATTAGGGGCATTACTGTTTGGACCCCAGGAAGAGTATCTAATGGGGATCCCCAATCAATACTGCATCCCTAAACTGTTTGCTTCGAGTGGTGTCCTTTACATCCATAGCACCAGTAAATTAACATGATACATGTGCAGCCTTGGTAAGTCAGACTTAACGGTAACACAATATTCCCAAACTGATCAAGTATAAGGACAGCTAAGGCCAGATACTAAGAAAGTGTAAATACTGCAGTTTGGTTAAGGCTGGGCAGGGGCTAGGAGTTCTAGTGTGAGGGACATCAGTAGAAGACCAGGGTACTTCAGGACCTCCTCAAAGGGGACAATGAAGCACATTTCAGTGATTCAGGTAGCTAGCTAACACCCTTTTATTCTCTTAACATTACTTTCCTGAAATATTTGAGAACGTTAGAGCTTACACCTAACAGCAAAAAGACAGTACAGATAAGAGCGGAGTTAGAAAGGGGGGGGGTTGGGGTGCATTTTGAGGGAAGGTGGAGGGGTAGATCAGGTTTTAATATGCCATTAAGAGCAAAGGGGGTTTAAAGGGCCTTTCACCCCAAGACCATGCAGGCTTCTCTGTAGTATACACCAACAGGCCTGGGGGAAAAAGCTTGACAGGTTTAGTATTTGAGCTTTTTGGGCACCTCCCATGGGAAGGATTCCCGGCCAAAGTGGCCATAGGCAGCAGTCCTCTGATACATTGGCTTCTTCAGCTCCAGCTCCCTGGAATACACAATCGATTCATTTTAGAGGCCTGTCACAGGGAATGACCCCAGAGCAACAGTTAACCCTCAAACCAGCCAATAGGGAGTGTCAAGCCACAGCAAGAAAACCATGATCAGAAGGGTTCATTAGGCCAGCTTGTAAAGAAGGGTGAGTGAAGCATTGACACTTACCCTGCCAATCAACTCATCCTTGAGCAGTGTAGGGACTGCAGCTTGGAGATGGAAAGCACACTGATCTCATTTATAAATGGCATTGAACTTTAACAAGGTCTGAGAAACCCTATGACCTTCCAATTGGATGAGCAGGAAACCTTTAGTCATGCTGGGTAATTAAACATGCCATCTAGCAGAAGCAACCTCAATGCGCCAAGCTTTAACATTACATACTGTACAGGTATTGAAAGCAAGACCGGTTGGGTGCGAAAGGGGTAGAATATCAGATTCAGCAAACTGATCACAAGCCCTGATTGACAGAGCCAAACAGAAAGCAGTATGACAGTACTGTTCAGTAAAGGCTTAGAACCATTTCTGAACACTCGCTGTGATAGTTTAGGCAGAACAGAAAGACAGGAAGCGTGAGCAACATGAGGGAGATTCGGATAGAGGCATATACTTTACCTGACAATGACACCAGGACGAAGGTCAAAGTTCTTCTTGACGATGTCCAGCAGCTCCCGCTCACTCTTCTGGGATGTGCCATAGTGGAAAATGGAGATTGAGAGGGGGTGTGCCACTCCGATGGCATAAGCAACCTAATGTAGCATAGATGGATGAAGAAACATACAGCAGACTTTAGGGTTGATTTTGTGGCACCCCTTCACGCCTATGATTTCTGTACATGAGGTGTATCAATATAACCCTGCCCTGCTCTCACCTGAACCAGGACCCTCTTGCACAGCTCTGCCTTAACCAGAGACTTGGCCACCCAGCGGGCAGCATAGGCAGCAGAGCGGTCCACCTTAGTGTAGTCCTTCCCTGAGAAGGCTCCTCCACCATGGGCTCCCCAGCCTCCATAAGTGTCAACAATGATCTTACGGCCCGTCAGGCCAGCGTCACCCTGCAAGGGAAAGGATGAATAGTTCACGGTCATTCTTTTACCAAGACACACAGTACCAGTCAAAAGTTATTCTACAAATTGCAAAAATAAAGAAAAACCCTTGAATGAGTAGTAAGTTAGGACTGGTACTATAATTCTAACAGTAGTAAAAATAATATATATATATCAGTTAAACAAGCTCGTACATCAAAGTTACTTCAGCCCCCCCCCCCCCCCCCCCCCCCCCCCCCCCCCCCCCAGCTCCTAGATGCCCAGTCATACCTCCACCCCTTAGTCTCACCTGTGGGCCTCCGATGACAAAGCGTCCACTGGGCTGCATGTGATAGATGGTGTCATCATCCAGGTAAATGCAGGGCACCACAGCCTTGACGACCTTCTCCTTCAGAGCATCACGCATCTCATCCAGGCAGATGTCCTCATCATGCTGCACAGAGACCACGATGGTGTGGACACGCACTGGCAGCATGGCGCCACGGTCCTGGCGGTACTGAACGGTCACCTACACAGAGAGAATGTCAGCAAGGTGGTACAACATCAGGCATGGATTAAAACGAATTCAATGCTGGCAACAAACTAGGTTGGAAAGAGTGCAATATTGCATTTCTTATTCACTTATCTGATGCGTGATAAATAAGCTAGGACAAACTAGTTTTACAGGCACTTCCTCAAGTTAACCTAATGTAAATCGCCTATCAATTACACACTGGCAGCTTACCTGGGTCTTGGAGTCAGGCCGGAGCCAGGGCAGGGTGCCATTGCGACGCAGTTCAGCCATTTTAGCATTGAGCTTGTGAGCGAGCATAATAGTGAGGGGCATGCACTCCTCAGTCTCATCAGTAGCATAACCAAACATCAGGCCCTGAGGATAGAACACATAGAACTGTTACATCAGAAAGGAAAGCTGCATATATCAGTCAGATAAATGTACAGCTAACACTGCTACTGCAGCAGTCCTCTGCAGGCCAACACTTACCTGGTCCCCTGCCCCTATGTCCTCCTCATTGCGGTCGATGTGAACACCCTGGGCAATGTCTGGAGATTGCTGCTCTAGGGCCACCAGCACATTGCAGGTCTTATAGTCAAAACCTTTGGAGGAGTCATCGTATCCAATGTGGCGGATGGTGTCACGAACAACCTTCTGATAGTCCACTGTAGCACGCGATGTCACCTCACCTGCCAGCAGGATCATCCCAGTCTTAGCAACAGTCTCTGAGAAAGGTGGAAGAGTACATAACCACATCCTTTCAGAGGACACATCATCAATACTCATATGGAAAAAAAACTTGTTGAATGTTGCCATAATATAGACCTACTACACATTAACAAGATGCATCAAGAGTTTAATGAGCTGCTTCATTGATGTGGTCACAGCTGAGTCCAGGGCAGCTAGAAGTTACATCATACAGAGGTCATTTTTCTTACCACAAGCAACTTTGGCATCAGGATCCTGTTTGAGATGGGCGTCAAGCACTGCATCACTGATTTGGTCGCAAATCTTATCTATATATAAAAGGGGAAGAATAGAGTTGACACCACTACTTCACAAGTCTACAGACATTTTGTACAGCATTGGTTGCTTGAACAGAACATGTATATCGTCTGGTATGACTGATGGGAATTAATTGTTGTGCTCTTCTGTTTGGATTATGCTTGGCGCGATTGTATGACAGGCTACGCAATGGTCTACTGACAGCAGTTATACACATATTGTACCATATCTCAGGATTATGGCGATGGTGGGAGAGGCTGAAGCGGGGAACACCTTGTACTCGCAGCCGTACAGTGGGGATAAACCCGCCACCATTTCCGCGGGTTCAGGTGTAAATAAAAACGTATTTGTTTGGACGTCTAAAGCTAAACTATGACCCGTCGAGACAAGGGTGGAACAATTAATACAGTCTCTGTAGAGGTCCTTACGTAGCAACAAACGCTAGTATAGATCGCGTTCCCCGAGAGTACGCGCGCAAACTAGTCCGAATCTTCGAAATATATTATGGCTCGGTACGGGCAAAAGCGTTATTGGATTAGGCATACTTATGACGACTCGAGAACATACATGTTTTTTTTAAGCGACTCAATCCCTAGGACGGATGTTTTTGTCCAATAGAGGCCATGTTAACAACGCTCAGCAAAGTAGCTAACGTTAGCTGGCTAATAAACCAAGAAGCATGCAGTTGGGCCTCACATGCGGCTTTTATGCAATATGGTTTGATCTGCAGGTAGTTAGCTAAGCATGTTAGCTAGCAATCTAGGCTAAGCACCAACGACTTGCACGTGTGCTAGCAAGCTAACGTTTGTTACCTATATCTAAATAAGTACACAGCAGTCATACGTTTTTATTATAGGGTGTATTTGTCGCTAGTTAGTTCTTACCAGGGTGTCCTTCTCCTACCGACTCCGAGGTGAATAGGAAGCAGTCCTCGTCAATAAGGGAGTTATGAAAACCGTTAATTTGTCCGTTCATCATTGTTAGTTTTCTTCGTTTGGTAGATAAAATAAAATAATGCCGTAGCTAGCTAAATTATGTGGCTTTTATTAATTAATTTATGGTGTCCTCCTGCAACTTCTCAATCAGTTCATGTCATGCATTCACGATCTTTCGTTCGTGGCGCTCGAGTATTTATTCACAAATTCAGAAACGTCACTGGCTTGGGTGGATTTTGACTCTTTCAATTGTCCAGCCTACAGTGTAGGGAGCGTCTGACGAAACAGTATTACACGTGGGGGTGGAACCAACCATTGTATATTGCTTTTGTCGAATTGACGTCAAAAGTTGTTTTGGTGCATTCTAGCTAACCCTAACCGATTTCCTAACCTTAACTTATTCCTCCCAACCTGCTACATTAATTATCCTAAGCTGTTGCGTAAGTTATTCTAAACCTGCTACGGAAAGTCAATTTTTGACAAAAGCTGTATCCCTTCGAGACGAAACCACCATTGACCAGGTGGCTCTACTGACAGCAAAGGTTTTGGGTATAGTGGTTCCTCATTCTACTTCTCGTGTAATCGAGTCATCGTTGTAGGATTCGATTGCATCAGCCGTCGTTTATTCATATATGCACGTTTTGGTGAATTGCTTCACCAATTTAGGGAAACTACATTAATTAGGACACAATATTGCTACCGAATTTTCCAATTTTCCATAAATTGCCTGTATTGGTGGAATAAATGGTGAATGTGCAGTTTCACATCGATAAATTAACGGCAAAATAAGTCAACAGTCTTTAGTACAGCCTATAGCTGTCTATAGTGTACAAGCTGAATAACCAGTCACCAAGAGAAATGTTCAGGAGCAGGGGGTATAAAAAACAAACTGTAAAGCAAGGAATACAGTTGTTTTGTAGGCTGTAGTGTTGTATATAATTTACAAAATTCTGTAAAAGTATGTATGATTTTGATGTTTTGGTCTCCCGAGTGGCACAGCGGTCTAAGGCACTGCATCTCAGCGCTAGAGGGGTCACTACTGACTCCCTGGTTCGAATCCAGGTTATATCACAACCGGCCGTGATTGTGAGTCCCATAGGGCGGCGCACAATTGGCCCAACGTCGTCCGGCTCTGACCGGTGCATGCCAACATTGTAAATAATAATTTGTTCTTAACTGACTTGCCTAGTTAAATAAAAATGTGCACAGTACATTTATTTGCATTAAGCAATGATGGGGATTTCACATTATAATTTCACATTTAGGTTTTCTTTGAACACTGTAAACTGCAGATTTATGACATTATATTTGGCATCTAATCTTTCGAATTTAGAAACAGGTTGGTCAAACAGGTGATCAAGGTCCAGCTATGAAATGTGCAGCCTCTCAGTACTTTTTGAAACCAAACTCTTTTACAGGCAGTTAAAGCCACGGCAAATCAGTCAATGTACAAACATTGTTAATGTTATCTGCACTCAAAAAGGTATCCAATGTTCAAAGCCAGGGCTTTTGATTAAGTTACAAAACGGAGAGGCTGATCTGATCAATCTAGCCTGAAGGGGAATGGTGAAAAGGGGGCTTTTTGTGAAACCCGGAATTCAGTTATGCAAGTGATAACACGCTCAACCTACGCAGGATCGTCCATTTTACTTTGTCATAAACTTATTTTCAGGTTTATCAGGTTGCTCCTGGGCATGTATGTCCCTAATCATTGCAACGGTTGGTAGAACTGTAAATCGCATTTTGGATGGCTGTTTTATGTCTTTATAAGCAGAGCTTGAACCGGTGTGCACCTCAAATGTGCTTCTAGAACCTCTTATAGAATATTGGCTCTAAAGTATAATGAGTACCGGCACCTCTGCTAGGTAAAGCCCGCCTTATCTCAGCTCACTGGTCACCCACTTGTAGCACGCGCTCCAGCAGATATATCTCAGTGGTCACCCCCAAAGCCAATTCCTCCTTTGGTCGTCTTTCCTTCCAGTTCTCTACTGCCCATGACTGGAACAAATTGCAAAAATCTCTGAAGCTGGAGACTCACATCTCCCTCACTAGCTTTAAGCACCAGCTGTCAGAGCAGCTTACAGATCACTGCACCTGTACATAGTCCATCTGTAAACAGCCCATCTATCTACCTACCTCATCCCCATACTGGTATTTATTTACTTATTTATTTTTCTCCTTTGCACCCCAGTATCTCTACCTGCACATTCATCTTCTGCCAATCTACCATTCCAGTATTTAATTGCTATATTGTAATTACTTCGCCACCATGGCCTATTTATTTCCTTAACTTACCACATTTGCACTCACTGTATATAGACTTTTTGTTTTCTTTTGTTCTACTGTATTATTGACTGTATGTTTTGTGTATTCCATCTGTAACTCTGTGTTGTTGTATGTGTCGAATTGCTACGCTTTATCTTGGCCAGGTTGCAGTTGCAAATGAGAACTTGTTCTCAACTAGCCTACCTGGTTAAATAAAGGTGAAATAAATAAATACAAAACAAATATAAATTTGTTTAAAAAACAAAATGAGCATCGACACCTATTTCAGTCCACTTAATCTTGAATTCATGTTCATTAAAGATTTTAAAAATGTTATGTTGCACTTTATTGTCTGGTAGATATTGTATGTCATGTGTTATTATCAGAAAGTGAGGGTGCTTGGTGCACTCTAAATGGACCTCCACTCATGTTCATGTCAGATCAGTGACATAACAAGAGAGAGATGAAAAATACACAACTTTAGACATTCTACTCAACTCACACATCACAGCTTTCATTCACTGGTGGATTCATTGTCACTAGTATTGATTGCTGGGCCACGTGAAATCTGTCTGCATGTACAGTATAGCTTTCCAGCTGTACTTTCTACTCCTTCCAATACCTAGGAACATGATGGCATGGATGTGTTGAAAAGGGCTCCATTACCAAGTGAAAAGCATTTGTACCACAGATGGTCTGGCCACAGCAAGGCACTGTAGATCTGCAGCATCAAATGACAAACATCCAGCAGAACACTTCAGCAATACATACTAAAGTAAAGGCCAATCTGGCACGGGACAGCTGGATGCATGAGCTAACCATGTTATGGTCAAGAATGAGTGTGTATGGTGTGTGTTTGGCATTACTGCTTGACCTACATAATGACACCCACAAAGTTATTTATCTAATACAAGGGTCCAATATGGCCCTGGGCTTGCCTCTAATCTTGCATCAAGAGGGGCCTTCATTCAGCCTGCAACATGTTCCATTCTGTTCTTTCTCAAATGATGAGATTAACTGTGGGATTATTTCCTCATTGTTACTGATAATGAAGGGTTACAGCACCCTTTACAGGGCCAGGGTTGTGTAGCAGGGGTGTTGAGGTTCAATGTAAGGACGCTAAGAGAGAGGATATTGAGATATAAACTGAGTGTACAAAACATTAGGAACACCTGTCCTTCCATGACATAGACTGACCAGGTGAAAGCTATGATCCCTTATGGATGTCAACTGTTAAAGCTACTTCAATCACTGTGTATGAAGAGGAGGAGACAGGTTAATAGACGGCTTTTAAAGCCTTGAAACAGGTGTAGGTGTGCCATTCAGAGGATGAATGGGCACAGGGCCAGATCCAGGCATAAGCAGTCACTTTAAAAAAAACTTTTATTGCATTTTTTGGGGGGAAACTCAGTCGGGTTTCCAATTTACGGTTGAGCATTAGAATAGTAGAATACATAAGGTGCAAGTTCGAAATTTGGTTGTGCAACAGCAATTTTTCTGTTATGTCAGTCACCGACAGTCACTCAATTAGCCACGCCAGCTAACAATTTTTAGATTGGTAAATTAGTCTAGCCAGCTATCTAAAGTTGTAGCAATCATGGCTGAATACCAATCAGGCACATGCAAGGGGCCCTGACCTCCAGCGGGTCCCCATTGATTTTGTTAGTCACTCTCACTCAGATATCATTAACATGGCATAAGTTGTGTCAAAATGTGTAGAATTGCAGGAAAGTAGCTTTAAAACTCTCCACCACATGACAAAATTGTATGAATTGCAGAAAATTAAAACGGCATATTTGTCTATCTACCATGGCCAAATGAGTATATTTGCAGGAAATCTGAAATAAAATTGCAAATAATTATTTCCGCCCCATGGTAAAAGGTGTAGAATTGCAAAACAATAACGTAAAAAAAAGAATAATAATTCTCTCCACCTTCAAGGGGAGGGGGCACTAAAATGTATAGTCCATGCCCCAACGAATTGAGGCTGTGCTGAGGGCAAAAGGGGGTGCAACTCAATATTAGGAAGGTGTTCCTAATGTTTTTTACACTCAGTGTATATTATACTATCAATGCCATGCAATACAGAGATAAACCTCTACCATGCCAGAAATGAGTTAATCATCCCAATTTAGGAGCAACAAGTATAGTGCTAATGAAGTACAGTGCCAGTGAAAACCAAACAGAATATGTGCCAGCAAAAGTGATCTGCAAAAAAATGTGTTTAGTTACAAGCAGGGCATATTAAATCTGAAAGGAATCTGCAAACTCATCTTTAGTTTGATACTTTTCTCATTCACTCATTGTCATATAATAGGAGCAGAGAAGGGACAATGAGTCAACTGCGATCCTATTATTATCAAGCCATGTGTAAATCCAAACATCCTGCTTCATATCAGCTGCCCCAGTCAGAATGACAAAGCATTTTTTGAGAGCGATTGTGTCTGGTATGTGGCTGAGACACAATAGCACTGCCACGTTCCCCTCTGCCTCAACACCAGCCCGGTGTTGCATCAGGGAGAACAGAGAGCTGGCATTCCCCCTTCACACAGCTCTGAGAAAAATAACAAAAACGTTATCCTCTAATTATATTATGACTAGTCTACCCCTGAGTCCAGGTTGCACAGAGGAGTCAGCACTATTAGGTATGGGAGTTGTGCTCATTGCCTCGTTATGTAATATCGTGTTCTATTATCATCATGCCTTTATTGTATGTATGTAGGCTACGTGGAGTGGATAGGTAAAAATCACATCTGGTGTCACCAATCCCATTCATTTATGGCTTGCTTCATACAGAGGAGATTCTTATCAATGAAGGCCATAAAAGGTACTCAACCAGTGTCCGTTCTTCTTGGATATTTTCGGGGGGGAACCGTTACTTTTTCGCATGTGATCTCTATTAGGAGATTGTATCCGATAAGAAAATAATATTGGAATAATGTCTTAATCAGTTTTTTAAAATCTATTCCAATACAAACCAAACCATGTAGTGCCATGTCGCGCAATGGAAAGTCCTGGTTTGGTGTCACTCAACCAAATCGCCTAACACTTCGCCAGTATTGCATCAGGGAGTTGGCAGTCCTACTCGAGTACAGTATGACGACGTGTCGTGAGCAGCGTTGCCAATGTAGCGACTGTCAATTCAAGGGGCTTTATTGGCATGAGAAACATATGTTAACATTGCCAAAGCAAGTGAGGTAGATAATATATAAAAGTGAAATAAACAATAAAAATGAACAGTAAACATTATACTCACAGAAGTTCCAAAAGAATAAAGGCATTACAAATGTCATATTATATACAGTGTTGTAACGATGTACAAATAAATAGTCTCTATATATTTAGTAAGTGTCCAAACCAATGATGCATATAAACTCTGGACTACTAATTATATGTATTGGCCATTGAGTCGCTTTGAAGCCACTGGTCAGCCATATTGACACCACCCATTCGGCGCTGTCCTCCATAGGAATAAATTGAGTTCGACAGTATTTCAATAAAATGGAGGACAAAATGACATGTATTTAAGTATTATTGTGGTAGTGGGGACAGTAGTGGGGACAGTAATCTCTAAAAATGATACTTTAAGGAAAACATTTGTACATTTAAAACACTGTTTAGCTCACATAATATAATTTAAAAAGTATACATTAAGGTATCTGTAATAGATTAAATGTGGCAGAAATGAGAGTAGACATTAATAAATGCATTTCTATAGGTCGTTATCAATAAAGCGTCACAATAAGGTGAAGAGCATTCTATTTGCCTTCTAGGGGGCAAGGAGACCTCCAGCTCCGCTAAAACCATTGACAACTGCATGCTGTCCTCAAGGGATTGTCAAATTAATGCTAAAATTCTTTGATTGTAATATGATCACATCTTGAAGAGCTCATCAGAACAACTAATTTCAGATTATTCCATGCAAAACAATTGTGCACATTTAGCTCTATATAATAGTTATTCAGAAAGTAACTGCATACATTTTATGATCAGTAAACATAATGTAATTTTAGATACGTGAGGGTAGCATAGGCCTATCCATTCGGTATGTAGCTTAGCAAACAATTTGTGTAATTTAGCTTGCTTCATCAGAGAAGGCTTTTGAAAAGAGCTTGACATTGGCAAGTACCTTATTTTCAGTCTAAACTCCGCCTAGTAAAGTTGTCTGTCTGACCAAGTTACTGTCATCACTAGGCATAGCTGGCAAGCGAATCAAACAATATTTAGAGATAGTTAAATAGCTAGATAGTTTATCCACTGAACGCTAGCTAGCTGTTAGCTAGCCAAATTGACGTGATCAATATTGGCTAGCTATCTAGCCCATTTGATGTGGTCCATCAATGTCTGTATAAATTGCTTTCCAGCAGCAATCGCGATTAAACAGTCTTAAAATCAATGTTGAAAGGGGTATAATATTAGCTCACTAAGGTATGTTGGTTGGAGAGAAAAAAAGTACGTAACTTACCAATGTTTATTTATAAAGTTTCTAGCTGACAAATATTGTTTGCTAGCACGATACACATGTGGGCAAATGCACCCTTCTGCCGCTTGACAGAACAGAGCCCAAAATGGATGGAAAATTAACATAAACCACACATACTTGTCAGGTAAAACAGTTTTATTTTTTATCACTCAAATATCCAATTAAATGGTGGCCAATATTGAGAGATAAAGGTGTATTCCAGCTGTGTTTTACGCTGTAATTCCTTGGAGCTGGCTGCAGGCTTGTCTCCCAACTGGGAATGGAATGTTTTAATCAATATGATGTTATTGATAATGAACCGTTATTTTCCAAAATATTTTTTTACACTGGTGGGGGAGTGCCAAGATGGAGACAAGGCAGCTTCAACATAGTGCCCCCAATTGGTCATCTAGTATATATATACACATCATTGGTTCAGACCACTCAAGCGAATTTTATTATTGAAAGTGTCTAGCGACAAATTCAGCTGCTTTTCAGGCTGCCTTTGTGGAGTTCTATGATTTTGATAAGATTTAGGGACTTTTCCCACTCAATTCTACCGCAAGCGAGAGTGGGAGAAACTGTCTGTGCCACAAAGTCACAGCTACAGCGCACACAGACATATTTTTATGCAGCAAGGCAAATTGGTGCTGTGACGTCGTCGCAGAAACGGTAAAACATCATCTAGCGACATCTAGTGACAAATCAAGGAGCCAATAGCTGAAAAATAGTTGGCAACACTGTCCATGAGAAACACCCGATTAGGCTACAGCTGTCATGGCTGCTAAAATGACATTTCTTTCTGCTCTGGCTACTTAGTATGGCTGCCACTAACGAAAACATTTTTTCACCTAATTATTAGGAGATAAGATCACACTATTACGAAATAATTCAATAACTCATAACGAAATAATAAATTCTCATTATAATGAGAGAACATTATAAGGATAAAGACCTCGTTATTATAAGAAAGATCACGTTATAATGAGAACGATGTGGTTATTACGAAATTATGCTATTGCCCGTTATTATGAGGAATAGTCTATGCCTTTTATTATGCTGAAAGTTAGCATAGGCTACTCTGCACGCTTTTCTTCATCTCATGCACAGGTTGACATTATGGCCAGTTTGCTTGAGTTGATACCTTTTCTTTGATGCATTGGGAAATATTAGTGTCATTGAGCAATATAGATAGTGTTGTCATTACGTACATTGCGTAGGATTCTGAGTTTAAGGCTCTACATGTGGAAAAAAACTCCTTGACACAGCGTTATTCCTTTTTTATCAACTGGGCCGACGTGAAGCTTCACATACAAACTAACTATCTTGCATCCAAGCAGGAAAATGACATAAATATGGATCCACAACCAGCAGACCACTGGCTTCCAGTTGAGGCTCGCATCCACTACAAGACCATGGTACTTGCCTACTTTCAGGCTATGCTCAAACCCTACACCCCAACCCGAAAACTCCGTTCTGCCATCTCTGGTCTCTTGGCCCTCCCACCCCTACCTGAGGGCAGCTCCCACTTTGCAGAGTCCAATTTCTTCTCTGTCCTGGCACCCCAATAGTGGAACAAGCTTCCGACTGAAGCTAGGACAGCATAGTCCTTGCCCATCTTCCGAAAAAACATCTGAAACCCTACCTCTTCAAAAGTATCTTAAATAATCCCACAGGACCCACCACACCACCTCCTCTGGCAAAGGTACAAAGCTGGTCTGCAGGGGTAGGGCCTACCCTGGGTCATCCTTCAGGCGTTTGGCCTTCATGTACTCTTTGGTGAACTACTCCTTGAGGATTTTTTTTTCTTTTGTAGCTGATCGTTCTCTATGGCTGAGATCCTCAGGCCCAGCTCATTCAGCTTGGTCTTTGTCTCTTCCACAATGCGTTACAGGTAATTATGACCTGTAACGCTTTGATGCCTTGTGCAGTCAACTAGTGTTCAGTTGTCTTCTTGGTCAGGGAATTAGATCACATTTACTGTTGAATTGACCTTTGGTGATGACGGTTGGAGGAGTTGTTATGTTGGTGGGTATTCTGTCTGGCTCTTGGGGAGACACCACCATGGTCAAGGCTTGGAACTCGTGGAGCCTGTTTGGGTTAGGTAAGATGTAAAGAGATATTACAAAAGTAGATTTGGTGTCATCATTTGTTGTCAATACAACTCCATTCAGACAAATAAACAAATATGTTTGTAGGTGTACAGTAGTTGCAGACTTAACCACGTTTTACTCTAGCAGTTTGCCTATGCTTAGCTCTATTCCTGTAGTGTCTGCTTCCGACTCACACCCTCAAACATGTAGATCCCCTGAACACAGCTTGTTTTCCAGCCCACTCTTGTTTTTCAACCCAGCTCACACTCTCAAACACCTAGATCCTCTGAACGCAGCTCACTCTCCAGATCCCAATCACCTGAATTCTAATCACCTGTTCACACACCTGTATGTCATTATCACACACTATTTAGTTCAGTTCTTTGCACACCATCACTGTGAGGTATTGTTTGTTTTGTAACACAGAGTGTTGTTTTTCCTGTGAGTTACGCATCATGTGTATGATAGGATTTGCCTGCCTCACTAACAATGCCTTTTGCCTATTCCCTGCCTGTAATTTACCTATCGTATTTCCTGTTATCTACCTATTGCCTGATCTCCTGGACTACATGACTAGCCTTTTCCCTGCCTGTACTGTTGCCCTTTTGGACCCCTGTATATGACCTTCTGCCTGCCCCTGGATCCAGCTACCTGCCTCCTCCTGTGGTCCTTTGCAATGAACACCGGCTGCGTCCTGCGCCCGAAACCAGCACTCTGTCTCCCCTCGTGTTCGTTACCATTCTGTTTATTTTTATCCTAAAAAAACTCCCTACTCCTTTCCGATGGACAAGTATACCAATTACAGCAACCACCATGCTTGAAAATATGAAGTGTGGTACTCAGTGATATGTTGTGTTGGATTTGCCCCAATATAACGCTTTGTATTCAGGACATGTTTTGCATATTCTGTACGGGCTTCCTTCTTTTCATTGTGATATAGGTTAGTATTGTGAAGTAACTACAATGTTGATGATCCATCTTCAGGTTTCTCTTATCACAGCATATAAACTCTAACTAACTATTTTAAAGTCACCATTGAAATCCCATGACGGTTTCCTTCCTCCCCGGCAACTGAGTTAGGAAGGACGCCTGAATCTTTGTAGTGACCAGTGGTGACGTGTCATTCAGGGCAGAGCCCCACCTGTTTAGCGAGAACAAAAGCTTGGGTTGCCTGTTTTGCATGTTATTTGGCATTAATACGTGTCACATATCAGTTTGCAAATAATGTTTAAAAAAATTATAATAAAAGTTAATAAATCTGCATACAAACATGGTCTCTTTTTTTGCTTTCTTAAGTTCAGTGCTTAAGTTTAGCTCAGTGCTTTCTGTGGTGGTGGGGCAGCCAGCGGAAAATACAGAGCGTAGGGGTTGATAATGTTGTAAAGTTGCTCCGTGATTGGCTCAGTCACAATAAGGGTAGCCACTTGGGTGCTGCCATAGAGTTACAATAGTAGTGCCCATCCCAGGCTCAAGGTGATGACATTAAAACACGTTATATCTACAGTAGCTTTGATTGGACTGATTGGACATCATACTTTCAAAATCTTAGCTAGCAAGCAGTCATCATCATGAATCAAGTCGACAATCTACTGGCAAATCCTTTTTAATCCTTGTCATATGAAGAGAAATTATAGATAAAATGTATCAGTGCTCAATGGCCATTGAACTCAAACATTACACAACAAGTAGGAGATTACAAATTCAACAATGAGTGGTTTTGAAGGAATGAGTGGCTAACTGCAAGCATTGCAAAGCAATCACTAGCCTGCTATTCAGTGGAGTGGGTGTGTGGTCCCAAGTCTGGGTTTAAGGGTCTCTTTTCCAAGCTTTAAAGGATAAACATTCAACATTGGCCATGCTGTCACTCCAGCATGACTTCTGCCGCGGTCAAAACAACTGGAAACTCAGAACAGGGAAATCTGACTTCAGTGAGTTCAAGACAACTGGGAACTCTGAAAAAAATTTGCTCAGACTGGGAAAATGTGTTTTGAACGGTCATCCAACTTGGAATTGCAAGTTGGGAAATCGGGCCTCTTTCTACAGCCTCGACCTGAAGCTCACTGACGTCATCATGATTCCACCTTGTTTTTTTCCAGAGTTCCCAGTTATCTTGAAAGCACCATAAATCCAGAGAATTACAAAGTTTGATGACACAATTTGCCCTCGAAGGACTTCCGCACCACCTTCCTGTTCAAGTGAGCACACCACAGCCACCACCAAAAATGTTTTGTATGCTGCAGCATAAATTATGTAATATGCCAGGGAGATGTGTATACTGTAGCTAAGAAAGTAATACTTGTGTAGTAAGCTGTTGGTAGCCCATGTGCCTCACCCTAATAATTTGGTCCCTTTTCCCCCTTTTAATTTTGCCTACTGGTGTTACTTGGTGATGCACATGTAGCCTATAGCCTGTTTTCGAGAAATGTAATCATTGAATATTGTAAGAGCTTTCATTGTCTGCCTAGTTAAATAAAGGTTAAATAAAAATAAAATAAAAATTGTCTGCTTATATGCCCCGTTTATTTATCCTAGGGTTCTGACTTGGTGTACAGGGAGAATACTGTAAGAACGGCCCATGTTCTGAATTCTATCGCTGTACTTTTCAAAAGTGCTGAAAAAATAGTTACTGTCTTAATCGAAATTACTGATTGCCTCTAATCCGCTTGTCGTCCACTTACGCCATAGTTTGTACCGCCATAGTTTGTATCTCAATTGTCAGAAGAAACCACATTTGTTCAAGCAAGTCAGCCATATCAGCTATGTTTTTTTAAAAGGCAGTAAATTAGGCTGAATTAACTGTTTCGTTGCCAGACAAGGCTCTGCTGATAGCCAGGTGTAGCAGTGGTAAGGTGTTGGGACTCTGCTGTTGGGACAGCTTTATGTATGTAAATAAGAATTTGTTCTTTACTGACTTGCCAAGTTATATAAAGGTTAAATAAAAAATATTTTCAAAAAAGTTTGTGGGCACTGTTTGTCACCTTTATAGTGCAATTAATGTATTGTTTAGTGATGTGATATGTCATGTGTTGTGTTGTGGCTTTGCTGGCATGCATCTAAAAAACATATTTTTTGTTTTCCCCACCAAGACTTACATGCTAAAATCGGCACTGGTAGTGACACACCATCCATAGTGTAATTAATAATTTCACCACGCTCAAAAGGATGTTCATTGTTTTCGTTTATTTTTTACCCATCTACCAATAGATGCCCTTCTTTGTGAGGCATTGGAAATCCTCCCTGGTCTTTTTGGTTGAATCTTTGTATGAAATTCACTGCTGTATGTGTGGGGTACAGAGACGAGGTAGTCATAAGAAAATCACGTTAAACACTTTTATTGCGCACAGAGTGAGTCGATGTAACTTATTATGCGACTTGTTGATCTTTAACGCTGAACTTATTTTGGCTTGCCATAAACAACGAATAATAACGAATAAATGAATACTTGTTGACTCAAGACATTAAAGCTTTTGCATTCATTTTTAATCATTTGTAAAAACACAATTCCTCTTTGACATTATTATTCTGCGTGAAGGCTAGTGACACAACATCTTCATTTAATCTATTTTAAATTCATCAAAATGTGGAAAAAGTAAAGAGGTGTGAATACTTTATGAAGGCACTGTACCTGATTTAGCTTATCAACCAGCTAATAATTAGGTAACTCTCCAGGAATAAGGTTGAAGAGGTCTGTCATACAGTATCACAACAAATGCAATGCCAGCCAATAATAATAGTCCCCAATAATGTGGCATCTTAAAATATATTCTTTAGATTCTCCACGGCTGAGGCAAGCTAACTGTGTTGCATCCCAGCATATTTTACATCCTTCAAGATTCAACAGTGTTGATGCTTTGCTTCCAGTCCTTGCTGATGTCTGCCAGGGAGTTCTGGGTGTCCTTTATGTCCCCCAGGCAATAGTGGAGCTGAGGCCTGTAGGTACACCATCTAACTGGGACTGGCTGACAGCCTGGAGAGTGAAGACAAACAATTGTAAATTGTTTAGATAGGGCTTTACAAAATTCAGACTCCATCAGTATACACAAACACGCACAAACAAACACTTTCTCAAACTGAGTTGTCAATATGTCAGTTCTCTCCATCGCTCCGACAGGCTAGGTGATGCATCCGCTCTTGTTGTTCTCAGTTCCCTGTCTGAACTCTTCCACAGAGGAGAGAGGAGAGAATCAGGGAGAGAAGGTGAGCCTTCCAGCAGTGGACATCATTTTATTCAAATGTCCAGAAAATGACCTTAACTTTTCTATCATTCCTCCTTACCTTGTGTTACCCTCCTGTCCATCTCGCTGATGTGTTTCTTGATCAGGCCAGTGTTCAGGTCCATGAGTAACCATCTGGAGGGCTCTGTTCCCTGTCTGCGCTTCTCCACTGGAACACTCAGGACCTCAGCCTCGACCAGACTCACATCTACAGGGAGGAGAGGTGAGAGAAGGAGAGGGGTACAGAATAAACAATTAAAATCAACAGACTTTGGATATATAACTGAGAGCTGTACACACCCCGTCTAACTGGGACTGGATGGCAGCCTGAGGGGTGGGGACAGACAATTGTAAATGGTTTAGATAGGGCTTTACATGAATGCAGCCAATGTAAAAGCGAAGTAAATCATTTTCTACCTTTAGTCGTACTTCTACTATCTACTATCTGTGTACATGACCAATAAACTTTAATTTGAATATTAGCAGAGTCAGGGGTCTTTAGGTTTAGGATAATATGTTGGTAGAATGACAAAATAATGTTAACGCTTCTTCAAATCAAAGTTTATTTGTCACGTGGCCGAATACAACAGGTGTAGTAGATCTTACAGTGAATTGCTTACTTACAGGCTCTAACAAATAGTGCAAAAAAGCTATTAGGTGAACAATAGGTAAGTAAAGAAATAAAACAACAGTAAAAAGACAGGCTATATACAGTAGCGAGGCTATGAAAAGTAGTGAAGCTACATACAGACACCGGTTAGTCAGGCTGATTGAGGTAGTACTGTATGTACATGTAGATATGGTTAAAGTGACTATGCATATTTGAACAGAGAGTAGCAGTAGTGTAAAAGAGGGTTTGGCGGGTGGTGGGTGGGACACAATGCAGATAGCCCAGTTAGCCAATGTGTGGGAGCACTGGTTGGTCGGCCCAATTGAGGTAGTATGTACATGAATGTAAAGTGACTTTGTATATCTGATAAACAGAGTAGCAGCAGCAGCGTAAAAGAGAAGGGTTGTGGGGGGGCACACAGTGCAAATAGTCTGGGTAACCATTTGATTACCTGTTCAGGAGTCTTATGGCTTGGGGGTAAAGCTGTTGAGAAGCCTTTTTGTCATAGACTTGGCACTCTGGTACCGCTTGCCATGCGGTAGCAGAGAGAACAGTCTATGACTGGGGTGGCTGAGGTCTTTGACAATTTTTGGGGCCTTCCTCTGACACGCCTGGTGTAGAGATCCTGGATGGTAGACAGCTTTGCCCCAGTGATGTACTGGGCCGTACGCACTACCTTCTGTAGTGCCTTGCGGTCAGAGGCCGAGCAATTGCCGTACCAGGCAGTGATGCAACCAGTCAGGATGCTCTCGATGTTGCAGCTGTAGAACCTTTTGAGGATCTCAGGACCCATGCCAAATCTTTTTAGTTTCCTGAGGGGGAATAGGCTTTGTCGTGCCCTCTTCACAACTGTCTTGGTGTGTTTGGTCCATTCTAGTTTGTTGTTGATGTGGACACCAAGGAACTTGAAGCTCTTAACCTGCTCCACTACAGCCCCGTCGATGTAAATTGGGGCGTACTCGGTCCTCCTTTTCCTGTAGTCCACAATCATCTCCTTAGTCTTGGTTACGTTGAGGGATAGGTTGTTATTCTGGCACCACCCGGCCAGGTCTCTGACCTCCTCCTTATAGGCTGTCTCGTCGTTGTCGGTGATCAGGCCTACCACTGTTGTGTCGTCTGCAAACTTAATGATGGTGCTGGAGTCATGGGTGAACAGGGAATATAGGAGGGGACTGAGCCCCTGGGGAGCTCCAGTGTTGAGGATCAGCGTGGCAGATGTGTTGCTACCTACCCTCACCACCTGGGGGTAGCCCGTCAGGAAGTCCAGGATCCAGTTGCAGAGGGAGATGTTTACTCCCAGGATCCTTAGCTTAGGATGAGCTTATAATGACTATTGTAGATCTGACCTGGTTCTTGTTAAATAACAACCAACACTGAAAGTACCTCATAGCTTATGTTTCCTTTGTAACATTTCTTGTGGTCTTCTCCACTGTAACAAACTACCCCCAACACAATGAGGTGTCTAGGCATTGTATGTTTTATAATAGAGCTGTTTCTTACAATATACTGCAACAACATCAATGTATTGCAATATAATTAGTTCCTTATTGATGTCAAATAAAATAAAATGTTATTGGTCAAATACACATATTTAGCAGATGTTATTGTGGGTGTAGCGAAATGCTTCTTTGATCTGGCCGACTGAAAACAAGAAAGACTCAAAGAGCAGACCAGCTGTACTGCTTAAAGAGGAGTTTTTTTCCCTTCTCTAAACAATGTGTATGACAGAGGTGTTAAGCTGGAAAGCAGAGAGGTTCCCCTGACCCCCATGGACGGGTCCACAACACACCCTCTAATATCAACATTCAACAACTAGCCAATTCAAGCCTCTTACAATGTTGTTGTAATGTTTTCCAGTTGTTTTAATCCCAATCACATACAAGCTAGCAGAGACAATACAATTTTAAAAAATGACATTTGATCTGAAATCACAGATAAACAAAGTCAAGGGGTTGTTTCTTTTTGCCTCCACATAAAACTATGTTGTGTGCATGAATAAATATAAAATTAAAATAAATAAAAACAAATATGTATACACTATATATGAACTAGAACTGACTATAAACCCGTTTGCTTTAACATTGTCCTCCCACACCTGCCAGCAGAATTCAGGTTCTCATTTGACACAATAAAATAAGAAAATATATGCATAATTTTTGGCATTGATTGTCATATGTTCTCTATTTGATATTTACATACAGTACATAGCTTACTCTCACCTGTTTTAAACACGTTATAATCTTTCAATAACATTCCTTATTCATATATTTAAAATTCCACATACAGTGTGGGAGAGAGACATTTCCAAAGACTAAAATAGCAAAAGACAATTGAATTAGACTTTCAGATCTTTCCTTATCACCTTTTCTATAACCATACTTTGGATCAATGAAGTTATATTGATTGATACACATAATCAATGGATAACAAAAACATAAAGCCATTTTCACTTGTACGTATGCAGTACTGATCATTTACCTTGGAGGAGCTTCAGACTGTCTACAGTGTATTTTTGTATCGTTTAAATAGGATGAAAGAAATTGTCTTTCTTGCTGTTCTGCAAGCAAACCGATTCAGCCATTCATTTTCCTTATGTATCTACATCTAACATGTCATTTTGTGTTTACATTGTCGTCATAACATTTTTTCCAAACAGTCAAAAGTCAAAAACAGCACTTTTAACGGCACAAAATCACAGTACCGGAATGTACAGTATGTCCAGAAAACCATGCAAGCACATACACACATCACTATCAGTCATACACAATCAGACACTCACTCTTGTAAACCCAAAACAAACAAACAAACAAACACACACACACACAGTGGCATACATACATGAAATCACGCACAATGAGGTTACAATACAACAGCACACACTGTCCTAAGCTAACAGCCCATAGGTAGAAAGTGTCTAGGGTGTTGAATTGGAGGTCACAGGTTAACAATCCAACACATCACTTCTAGTGACAAAACAGTTTCAGCTAATCACTATCACCAATAGAGAAAAGGGAGAGAGGGGACACGAGAGAGAGAAAGAGGGAAAAAGAGAGGTGAAGTGCAGGGAAGAAAATAAGAGAACTGGAAACACCGGTACCCTGAAGGTGAAAATGTTTCAACTTATTTTTTCTTCATGGCATTGAAGATCCATGCAGTCAAGCCAACTCACAAGGGTTTATGAATAAGGGCAGGTATTCATATACTAGTAGTATACTACACCTAGCATTTAGAACTCTGTCTAACACAGTGGATGCAAATGGAATCACATTTCCTTAAAGGTTGGCTCTCTATGTTCATCTCCTTGGCCCACTTCCTAAGGCAGGGGTAGGCAACTCGATTCTGCCGCTGGACGATTTTTATCCGATCGGATGGTCGGGAGCAAAATAATAATCATTTGTACACTGTGAATTGACCACAACTAAGCACAAAAATAAATGTTAAAATAACATACATTTCATACCTTGATTACATTAAACCCCGATCACATATGTCTCTTTTTTTTTTATTCGTGGGAATACTTTGGAACAGATTTACTAAATTAAACTCCTTTTCTGATGAATTCCTGGTGATTCTACCTTTTTTATTATTTATCCAAAACTCATAAAAAATCACTTGTGGACCAGGTCCTAGAGATTATATTTAGCAGCAGACACAATTCTGTATCAACATGTAGGACAGGACTTGCGCTAAAGCAAATAGGGATTATTACCATTTGCGAGGAATGTTCCCTTTGGGAGTCAAACTAATTGTTCACCTCATCAAAAGACATCATTTGCTCATGCTGTCACACATGCTAACCTGCTGACTAAGCCTCCAGGGCTGATACAGAGGGGTAAATATTATGCTGCTTCAAAATATCTGTGAAACAACTGGCAATATGCATTTTGGTGGCCAATTCCCTCTTCCTGAGATTTGGTAATGATTTGCCCTGGAAGGTTCCCTTAAAATCAGCCAAAAACTCCCTGTATTTCCTACACCTGAGAGGGAAGAGTGCCCGAGTGAGAGAGAGAGTGTGAGAGGAATGAGAGAATCTACAGGGAGACATACATTTGAAAACAGCTTAAGAAAAATCACACAAGACAAAGTAGTCTTCCAGTACGAGATGCCTAACCCCAGTCCTGAAACAAATGGCTCCCGAAAATGTACATTTTCAATAAAGGAAACATATAATACAGTACAGTGCATCATGTACTAAGAAACCACACAGAGTTGGTCATGTGAGCGCAGAATAACAGGGGCTCCATCACAACCCTCCAGCCCCAGCCTCAGATGAGGCCTTCTCCTTCTCCCCATCTGTGGTATTGTGGGCTGAGCCAGGCTGCAGTTTGAGGCCCTTCATTTTGGGCAGCGCAGGGCTGCCACTGCGGCTACGGCTGTGGCTGGGACTGCGGCTATGGCTGTGTCGGGCTCTGTGTTTCTTTTTCCGGGGGCTGGGACTGCGGGACATGGTCTTCATACCAACCACGCTGTCGTCCTCAGAGGTGAAATCAGAGCTGTCGTCAGAGGGGCTACCGGCAGGACTGGAGGTGGGCAGCTGGATCTGCAGAGGAGAGATGAGGGAGAGGAGGAAGAGATAGAGAAAGAAGAGCGAAGGACCAAGGAAAAGAAGAGCATAGGGAAGTAGCACAGGAAATGGTGTAGAACAAAATGAAGGAGTGGGGATGGGTGTGGAAGAACCAAAGGAGAGTTAAATGACCAATCCCATTATACTTCAATGTTTTATTATTTACCATAAAAACTAGACAGCATCACTGTAAGCACCTGGAAAGGCTCTGTCACACCCACAAGGGTGCTCGTGTTATTGCTATAGTAACACAAGATGAAGTCTCCTGAGCCCTTGGGCAACTCTTCCTCAGTAAAGGTCACCTGCAGAGGTAAAGACACGCAAAGAGGGAGAGAAGAGTCAAAACACATAAAGATACAATACCATGACAAGGGTTCTCCAGTTCATTCATGTTTGTTATTAAAAGTCGCCCTTACCTCATGTTCTACTCTATGGTAATCTGCCTCCTCCTGCTTGGCCCACACATAGCCTACATAGTCCTTATGGTGTTTGAATCCCACCTGGGGAGGCAAAGGCAGCACCAATTCCTGATTTTACAAAAACACTTAATGTCTTAGCTAATTATGACTTCATCATGACACATTATCTGGGTTACTTCACACTTTGTTAAACATTGAAATCTGCTCTAGAAGGTTGCGAGTGAGAACCTTGTACAGCCCAATCCAGTCCCAGGAGCTGCGAGCGAAATTAGGTGCAGCCTTGAACGTGCACGTGGCATCTGCAATGCTGTTCCACTCATCCTCCACCATGATCATCACCAGGGGCATGTCCACCTTATAGGGGAACTACACACAGAATTCTGGAGGTCAATATCATCATGGTATATAATCAATAGAACACAACATCAACATCTCTCCGACATAATACAGCATCAACATACAGTCTGTAGAAACCTGTTACAACAATGGTTATCTCTGTTTATTACAGGTTACAGCTGCGTTTTAGGTAAAGTTATGTGCATGTCACAAGTCCGGTGACAACTGGGACATGGGGGGGAAAGAGAGGGAGAGGGGCTGTGTCTCACCTGGAGGGTGAAGATGGAAGAGACAGGCTTGTGGTCGCTGACCATGTACTCCATGTGACTGTGGTAGAAGTGCTGGGTGACCTTGGTCCCGCTGCTCGGCCCTAAAATTGAGCCTCTCTTCCCAGCATTAGGGGTCGGCCCAGAGGGAACTGTGGCCCTCAGACGCCACAGGATCCTGTCTGTCCACGCAGGCTTACGCTTCTTCCCACTGAGAGCGAGAGAAAGCGAGAGAAAGAGATAGAGAAAGCAGGGGGGGGATAAGAGCTGTGATGATAAGAACACTCATCTCATTTGATCTTTAGGTGCAAGAAAGACCCCCATGTCACCACAAACCTTGTATCGTATGTATCTGTCCCCACATCAAACTTGTAAGTGGGGGGGAATTTGAGAGGACCCTCCAGAAATCCCTCCAGCACTGACTCGCTGTCTTTGGCCATGTTCAGCTGTAGAATATAATTAAATTACGTGTCTCTGTTATGTTGGTCTCTGAATGCCTGTGGCATCCTCTACATTACACTCTCCATTTAATAGTGAGCCTTCATCTTGAACATGCATCTCACCTGGTCTTTCTCCCATAGCATGGTGAGTTTGTTGTTATCAATGGCTGCTTTCACAGCCGGAATTTCCAGTTCATCAATGCGGAAATTCAGATCTCCAAACCAGAACACCACACTGTGGAGGAGAAGAATAGTATGGAGTGGACTGAGGGCAGAGCGGAACTGTGAAGATGCCTTTAATTATAAGGTATGTCCTCTAAATCACACCAAATATTTGCTTTGGTTAGGTATATCGATGGCTAAATGAGGTACTTTTTAGTGTAAGCGTAACTACTGTGCACCCTCTATATCTTTACTGGATACAAGGGAGGGTGGACTGCTGCAAGTATGCTTTCTTATGTGTTTGTTTATTCCTGCTGAGACAATGTTTGCACTGACGATGAAAACATTAAATGCAATCGCTATTTAGACTGCCTGTTTGTGTTGTGCTTATGTTAGTAATAGCCTACTGTTACAACAGACAAAGAAGTTTGGTAATGTCTATTGTACAACACTTTTTTATTTTATTTTTATTTAACCTTTATTTAAACAGGTAGGCTAGTTGAGAACAAGTTCTCATTTGCAACTGCGACCTGGCCAAGATAAAGCATAGCAGTGTGAGCAGACAACAAAGAGTTACACATGGAGTAAACAATTAACAAGTCAATAACACAGTAGAAAACAAAGGGGGAGTCTATATACAATGTGTGCAAAAGGCATGAGGAGGTAGGCAAATAATTACAATTTTGCAGATTAACACTGGAGTGATGAATGATCAGATGGTCATGTACAGGTAGAGATATTGGTGTGCAAAAGAGCAGAAAAGTAAATAAATAAAAACAGTATGGGGATGAGGTAGGTGAAGAAGGGTGGGCTATTTACCAATAGACTATGTACAGCTGCAGCGATCGGTTAGCTGCTCAGATAGCTGATGTTTGAAGTTGGTGAGGGAGATAAAAGTCTCCAACTTCAGCGATGTTTGCAATTCGTTCCAGTCACAGGCAGCAGAGTACTGGAACGAAAGGCGGCCGAATGAGGTGTTGGCTTTAGGGATGATCAGTGAGATACACCTGCTGGAGCGCGTGCTACGGATGGGTGTTGCCATCGTGACCAGTGAGCTGAGATAAGGCGGAGCTTTACCTAGCATGGACTTGTAGATGACCTGGAGCCAGTGGGTCTGGCGACGAATATGTAGCGAGGGCCAGCCGACTAGAGCATACAAGTCGCAGTGGTGGGTGGTATAAGGTGCTTTAGTGACAAAACGGATGGCACTGTGATAAACTGCATCCAGTTTGCTGAGTAGAGTGTTGGAAGCCATTTTGTAGATGACATCGCCGAAGTCGAGGATCGGTAGGATAGTCAGTTTTACTAGGGTAAGCTTGGCGGCGTGAGTGAAGGAGGCTTTGTTGCGGAATAGAAAGCCGACTCTTGATTTGATTTTCGATTGGAGATGTTTGATATGAGTCTGGAAGGAGAGTTTGCAGTCTAGCCAGACACCTAGGTACTTATAGACGTCCACATATTCTAGGTCGGAACGATCCAGGGTGGTGATGCTAGTCGGGCATGCGGGTGCAGGCAGCGACCGGTTGAAAAGCATGCATTTGGTTGTACTAGCGTTTAAGAGCAGTTGGAGGCCACGGAAGGAGTGTTGTATGGCATTGAAGCTTGTTTGGAGGTTAGATAGCACAGTGTCCAAAGACGGGCCGAAAGTATATAGAATGGTGTCGTCTGCGTAGAGGTGGATCAGGGAATCGCCCGCAGCAAGAGCAACATCATTGATATACACAGAGAAAAGAGTCGGCCCGAGAATTGAACCCTGTGGCACCCCCATAGAGACTGCCAGAGGACCAGACAGCATGCCCTCCGATTTGACGCACTGAACTCTGTCTGCAAAGTAATTGGTGAACCAGGCAAGGCAGTCATCCGAAAAACCGAGGCTCCTGAGTCTGCCGATAAGAATATGGTGATTGACAGAGTCGAAAGCCTTGGCAAGGTCGATGAAGACGGCTGCACAGTACTGTCTTTTATCGATGGCGGTTATGATATCGTTGAGTACCTTGAGTGTGGCTGAGGTGCACCCATGACCGGCTCGGAAACCAGATTGCACAGCGGAGAAGGTACGGTGGGATTCGAGATGGTCAGTGACCTGTTTGTTGACTTGGCTTTCGAAGACCTTAGATAGGCAGGGCAGGATGGATATAGGTCTGTAACAGTTTGGGTCCAGGGTGTCTCCCCCTTTGAAGAGGGGGATGACTGCGGCAGCTTTCCAATCCTTGGGGATCTCAGACGATATGAAAGAGAGGTTGAACAGGCTGGTAATAGGGGTTGCGACAATGGTGGCAGATAGTTTCAGAAATAGAGGGTCCAGATTGTCAAGCCCAGCTGATTTGTACGGGTCCAGGTTTTGCAGCTCTTTCAGAACATCTGCTATCTGGATTTGGTTAAAGGAGAACCTGGAGAGGCTTGGGCGAGGAGCTGCGGGGGGGGGGGCGGAGCTGTTGGCCGAGGTTGAAGTAGCCAGGCGGAAGGCATGGCCAGCCGTTGAGAAATGCTTATTGAAGTTTTCGATAATCATGGATTTATCAGTGGTGACCGTGTTACCTAGCCTCAGTGCAGTGGGCAGCTGGGAGGAGGTGCTCTTGTTCTCCATGGACTTCACGGTGTCCCAGAACTTTTTGGAGTTGGAGCTACAGGATGCAAACTTCTGCCTGAAGAAGCTGGCCTTAGCTTTCCTGACTGACTGCGTGTATTGGTTCCGGACTTCCCTGAACAGTTGCATATCACGGGGACTATTCGATGCTATTGCAGTCCGCCACAGGATGTTTTTGTGCTGGTCGAGGGCAGTCAGGTCTGGGGTGAACCAAGGGCTGTATCTGTTCTTAGTTCTGCATTTTTTGAACGGAGCATGCTTATCTAAAATGGTGAGGAAGTTACTTTTAAAGAATGACCAGGCATCCTCAACTGACGGGATGAGGTCAATGTCCTTCCAGGATACCCGGGCCAGGTCGATTAGAAAGGCCTGCTCACAGAAGTGTTTTAGGGAGCGTTTGACAGTGATGAGGGGTGGTCGTTTGACTGCGGCTCCGTAGCGGATACAGGCAATGAGGCAGTGATCGCTGAGATCCTGGTTGAAGACAGCGGAGGTGTATTTGGAGGGCCAGTTGGTCAGGATGACGTCTATGAGGGTGCCCTTGTTTACAGAGTTAGGGTTGTACCTGGTGGGTTCCTTGATGATTTGTGTGAGATTGAGGGCATCTAGCTTAGATTGTAGGACTGGCGGGGTGTTAAGCATATCCCAGTTTAGGTCACCTAACAGAACAAACTCTGAAGCTAGATGGGGGGCGATCAATTCACAAATGGTGTCCAGGGCACAGCTGGGAGCTGAGGGGGGTCGGTAGCAGGCGGTAACCGTGAGAGACTTATTTCTGGAGAGAGTAATTTTCAAAATTAGTAGTTCGAACTGTTTGGGTATGGACCTGGAAAGTATGACATTACTTTGCAGGCTATCTCTGCAGTAAACTGCAACTCCTCCCCCTTTGGCAGTTCTATCTTGACGGAAGATGTTATAGTTGGGTATGGAAATCTCTGAATTTTTGGTGGCCTTCCTGAGCCAGGATTCAGACACAGCAAGGACATCAGGGTTAGCAGAGTGTGCTAAAGCAGTGAGTAAAACAAACTTAGGGAGGAGGCTTCTGATGTTGACATGCATGAAACCAAGGCTTTTTCGATCACAGAAGTCAACAAATGAGGGTGCCTGGGGACATGCAGGGCCTGGGTTTACCTCCACATCACCCGCGGAACAGAGAAGGAGTAGTATGAGGGTGCGGCTAAAGGCTATCAAAACTGGTCGCCTAGAGCGTTGGGGACAGAGAATAAGAGGAGCAGGTTTCTGGGCATGGTAGAATATATTCAGGGCATAATGCGCAGACAGGGGTATGGTGGGGTGCGGGTACAGCGGAGGTACCCGCACCCCACATTTGTACAAAGACATTGTACAAATGTATTTTGTACAATACAATGGTAATGTCTGTTGTACAATACAATGGTAATGTCTGTTGTACAAGATGTCAGTAATGTCTTTTGTACAACACAATGGTAATGTCTGTTGTACAACACAATGGTAATGTCTGTTGTACAACACAATGGTAATGTCTGTTGTACAACACAATGGTAATGTCTATTGTACAACACAATGGTAATGTCTGTTGTACAACACAATGGTTATGTCTGTTGTACAACACAATGGTAATGTCTGTTGTACAACACCAGGGTATGTCTATTGTACAACATGTGAAAGGTTTTAGACTAGGCTATACTAGATAAAGATGTCAGATCATCGCTGCAGGGAGGAAGGAGGGGGAAGCGCTAGCAAAGTGAGCAGCAGCTATGTAAAAAAATCTACATAGAGAATCTCACCCATGTGCAGAACTCAGATAAGCACCACCCCCACCCCCTCCCCCAAAAGAAAAGCTACACTGTTGTTTATTTGTGCAAGTGCCTGGGTGTAAACTTAAGTGGATTCAGTGTTCATATGTATAGTGATTAACTCGTGTTCCAGTGTTCATATGTATAGAGACTAACTCGTGTTCCAGTGTTCATATGTATAGAGACTAACTCGTGTTCCAGTGTTCATACGTACAGAGACTAACTCGTGGTCCAGTGTTCATATGTATAGAGACTAACTCGTGTTCCAGTGTTCATATGTATAGAGACTAACTCGTGTTACAGTGTTCATATGTATAGAGACTAACTCGTGTTCCAGTGTTCATATGTATAGAGACTAACTCGTGTTCCAGTGTTCATATGTATAGAGACTAACTCGTGTACCAGTGTTCATATGTATAGAGACTAACTCGTGTTACAGTGTTCATATGTATAGAGACTAACTCGTATTCCAGTGTTCATATGTATAGAGACTAACTCGTGTTCCAGTGTTCATATGTATAGAGACTAACTCGTGTTACAGTGTTCATATGTATAGAGACTAACTCGTATTCCAGTGTTCATATGTATAGAGACTAACTCGTGTTCCAGTGTTCATATGTATAGAGACTAACTCGTGTCCCAGTGTTCATATGTATAGAGACTAACTCGTGTTCCAGTGTTCATATGTATAGAGACTAACTTGTGTTCCAGTGTTCATATGTATAGAGACTAACTCGTGTTCCAGTGTTCATATGTATAGAGACTAACTCGTGTTCCAGTGTTCATATGTATAGAGACTAACTGGTATTCCAGTGTTCATATGTATAGAGACTAACTCGTGTTCCAGTGTTCATATGTGTAGAGACTAACTCGTGTTCCAGTGTTCATATGTATAGATACTAACTTGTGTTCCAGTGTTCATATGTATAGAGACGAACTCGTTGGTCCAGTGTTCATATGTATAGAGACTAACTGGTATTCCAGTGTTCATATGTATAGAGACTAACTCGTGTTCCAGTGTTCATATGTATAGAGACTAACTTGTGTTCCAGTGTTCATATGTATAGAGACTAACTATTGGTCCAGTGTTCATATGTATAGAGACTAACTCGTGGTCCAGCACCCCTGTGGCAGCCTGGCCTTCAAACTGCTGCTGCTGCAGGATGCTCTCAAAGTCCTCCATCCGCTGCTCAGAGTTCTCCATGTGGGCCGGCAAGTGGCAGTTCAAGAAACAGATGGTGTGACCGAACACAGACATGCGCGCACTCACACCCCCTTTATTACCCTACAACAGGACCGAAGAGATGAGAGGGAGTGAGAGAATAAAGGAAGGGGTAGAGTGAGAGTGAGAGAAAAAGAGAGAAACAGAATAAGGTTGACGATTGGGGACAGGAGCAGAATGGCAAAATTAGTATGATGTAATAAAACATTCAATTTGAAAACCGAAAGAACAAATGGTACGAATAGTAACCTAGCCTATGAGACCAACCCCCAGTGCGGAAACCTATCTGAGGGCAGGAAGTTTGTGGATACATGAATGACCAGTGAATGACATGATCAATATTTAACGTGCAGTGCTCTATGTGAATGAAGGCAGGATGGAGCTGTGTGCTTCCTCCTGCTGCTCATCCTCAACAGCTCTGACCTACTAAAATACAAGAGATGACACAGCAGAGGGAGAACTGCAGAATGTGCTGATGCTTATCTGAGTTCACACAGAGAGGACAATAGAAAGACACAGTGAATTACTACAGCAAAACAGGCAGACAGACAGCCTCTGCAAACTTTGATCAACTGCATGGGCTTTCATTACCCTTAAAGGGTACATCATAGGAAACAGATTATTTTAAGTTCAGATCTCATTTATATATCTAACAAAATTATCTGGGGAGTGTTTAAAGGGATACTTTGGGTTTGTGGCAAATAAGCCCTTTATCTACTTCCCCAGTCAAATGAACTTGCGGATACCATATTTATGTCTCTGCCTACAGTTTGAAGGAAGTTGATAACTAGCATTAGCGCAATGACTGGAAGCCTAGTGTAAATAGGGCACTGCTAGTTAGCATTGATACACGAAACTACCTCAAACTTCCTTCAAACTGAATGCATGTACATACAAATGCTATCCATGAGTTCATCTGACTCCGGTAGATAAAGGGTTTTATGGCCAAAATCCTGAAGTATCCCTTTAAAGGTAGACTCAGCAACATGACGTTGCTACAAGCAGCACCGCAGATACTGAGATGAGCGAGATGCAAGGCTTCACTTTCACACAGAGAATCTGTGCACATGCACGGGTTCAATTCACACTGTTCACGGTGTGGAAGCCAGGGCACCAAAACAGAGGAGAAGATGAGCCTCGCGCATCAACGCTCTTAGTTGTTGCGGCAAATTGACCTGTTTACTTTCTGCATCTATGTCATATCGCTGAGTCTACCTTTAATACTATGAACCATAAAGGCATTCTCTCTTTAAGAATACTAAAGCACCACCTTCTGGACATCAGAGGTATGGAGGCAGACTTCCAGACAAGCTTTGGGAACAGCCTGCTCAAACATAACCCTTCCTGCTAAATAGTGAGAAGTAAGGGAAACAGAGGCCAACAGAAGCAACCCAGGAGGGAAGGTCATTTTTCATCCTTAGCACTGCCTTGTTGTCCTTAGACTGCCTGGCTGTGGGAAGGCTTTTTAAAGCTAGAAGTTGCTAGATACATTTTTGAACTTTCAGAACCCCAAATATAAGCTTGTTTTACTCCAATGTTTGTAAACAATGTACTGTAAATGTATGGTCAGTGCTTGCATCCATAGCTCTGTCTATAAGTCTGAGAGTGGTAAAATTCCTCCAGGCCCATCCCTCAGCTTCTTACTAAAGAGGTGAGGTGACTGCTTTGTTATTGTTTCAGTGAAAGAAAAAGAAAAGGTATGCACTCACTACTGTAAGTCACTCTAGATAAGAGTGTCTCCTAAATGACAAATGTAAAATGCAATTAAAGATTCTAGCTTTAAGGGTGGGTCAGTTCTGATTGTGCACTTCAGTTCAATAGCACTGACATTCCCACTTCTATATCTTAGCCTAGAGTGTTGCGGCTGTCTTCATTAATCTGGTCGGTCTGATTCTCCCTGAGTTGGTGATTAGGATAAGTCAGTGTAGGACTGGGAATTACCAGAGACCTCACGATACGATATTATCACAATACTTAGGTGTCGATACGATATTATCACAATACTTAGGTGCCAATACGATATGTATTGTGATTATCACAATTCTATATGTATTGCGATTTGATGTTCAAAACATATCGCTCACTATATGTCTGCTGCAGAGAGACAAGAGAGAGCATGATACAATTAGTCAAATATCAATATAATATCATCCAAAAATTCTATTGCGATATGTAACAAGCCATTTCTTCCCCCATCACTAGTCATTGTGGACAGTTTTGTGTGGTTCTCTGTAGAATGTAGTCTCAAAAGGCAGGTGTCTTACCCAGTAGCCCCCCAGGCCGGTGCGGGTGGTCTCTGTCTGCACCCCTCGGAGGAAGGGGAGGTGGTAGTACTTAGCGAAGACCAGCAGCAACACCCCCTGCATCCGCTGGGACGTCACCTGAGACAGAGCGAGAGAGAGGGAAAGAAAATGGAGGGAGACAGAAATGGGAGAGAAGTTGTGAGATAATGAGTCACAATGTAAGGTGATGGGGGAGGTAAATTGTCTCCTGCTAAATTTGACAATTTGAAATAAATTAGCCATTATAGACAAGCTGATTGGCTATAAAGCCTACTGATAAGTGGACATGAGTTGCTTGTATTCACCCATGTTCTTGTAGTCCACCATTCAGTGGGATAATGATTACTGTAATCTCTAGGCAAATGAACACCTCTATTTTATATTGGCAAGTTTATATACGCATCCTCTCTGGGCTGTCTGCCTGAAGCCTGCTAACTGAATGACTGGATTTAACTGTATGTATGTCTGTCTCTCTACTGTGTACCAGTGATGTCTCTCTCTCATCAGGATTCAGTGGTCCAGCTCTCCCACTGTTTTACATGAAGCAGCGAACCAAAAGGAGGGCATAGCCTCCCCTACCTTCTCTGTCTAAACAGTAAACCCATGTGAGGGAAAAATATGATGCATGATTTGACAATCCTGCACTGTGGAATACATGATACAGCATACACCACAGTAGGCCTGTACTCACAATTATCATATTGAGCCTACCCAGCCTGCAAATGTATTTCACTTGTATTTTATTGGTCTAGATACCAGGTAATACAGTTTGTGATATTTCTATCTACTAATAAAGGGATAAATGCTGTAAACATTTCCTCACTCTAGACCAGAGATTAAAGTAATGCTACTCCCTTCCCCAGTAAATACACTCCAGCCACATCCACATCCATAAGAAGCCTGACCTCGCATCGCTGGGACCTGTGATGCCCTCAAGGCATTAACAGAGGCACACATCTCCACGAGAGAGAAGGCCCCTCTTGCTTGCATACTCACAGGCTATTTGGAGGGCTTGGTTGTGTAATGGGCTCTATTGAACCATAAACTGGACTAGGTTTATGTATTTATGTGTGTGTATGTTTCTGTGTAAGGACATAGTGAATGCGAGCCTGTGTGTTCTGTATGCATGATTGTGTGTAAATGACAGTGTGAATAAGTGTAGATACGTGTATGTGTCAGTGTGTGTGGGGTTGAAAGACGTGCTCCTAGGTGGCCTAAACTGTGACATGCTTAACACCCCGGCCATCCTACAATCTAAGCTTGATGCCCTCAATCTCACACAAATTAACAATGAACCTACCAGGTACAACCCCAAAGCCGTAAACACGGGCACCCTCATAGATATCATCCTAACCAACTTGCACACTCTAAATTCACCTCTGCTGTTTTCGACCAAGATCTCAGCATTCACTGCCTCATTGCCTGCATCCGTAATGGGTCAGCGGTCAAACGACCTCCACTCACCACTATCAAACGCTCCCTGAAACACTTCAGCGAGCAGGCCTTTCTAATCGACCTGGCCCGGGTATCCTGCAAGGATATTGCCCTCATCCCGTCAGTAGAGGATGCCTAGTTATTCTTTAAAAATGCCTTCCTCACCATCTTAAATAAGCATGCCTCATTCAAGAAATTTAGAACCAGGAACAGATACAGCCCTTGGTTCTCTCCAGACCTGACTGCCCTTAACCAACACAAAAACATCCTGCATTAGCATCGCATGAAATGCAACTTTTCAGGGAAGTTAGAAACCAATATACACAGGCAGTTAGAAAAACCAAGGCTAGCTTTTTCAAGCAGAAATTTGCTACCTGCAACACAAACTCAAAAGAGTTCTGGGACATTGTAAAGTCCATGGAGAATAAGAGCTTCCCACTGCACTGAGGATAGGAAACTCTGTCACCACCGATAAATCCACTATAATTGAGAATTTCAATAAGCATTTTTCTACGGCTGGTCATGCTTTCCACCTGGCTACACCTACCCCGGTCAATAGCACTGCACCCCCCACAGCAACTCACCCAAGCCTTCCCCCAAATCCAGTCAGCTGATGTTCTGAAAGAGCTGCAAAATCACGACCCCCACAAATCAGCCGGGCTAGACAATCCGGACCCTTTCTTTCTAAAATGATCTGCTGAAATTGTTGCAACCCCTATTACTAGCCTGTTTAACCTCTCTTTCGTGTTGTCTGAGATTCCTAAAGATTGGAAAGCAGCTGCAGTCATCCCCCTCTTCAAAGGGGAGGGACACTCTTGACCCAAACTGCTACAGACCTATATCTATCCTACCCTGCCTTTCTAAGGTCTTCGAAAGCCAAGTTAACAAACAGATCACCGACCATTTCGAATCCCATCGTACCTTTTCCGCTATGCAATCAGGTTTCAGAGCTGGTCATGGGTGCACCTAAACGATATCTTAACCGCCATCGATAAGAAACAATACTGTGCAGCAGTATTCATTGACCTGGCCAAGGCTTTCAACTCTGTCAATCACCACATCCTCATCGGCAGACTCAACAGTCTTGGTTTCTCAAATGATTGCCTCGCCTGGTTCACCAACTACTTCTCCGACAGAGTTCAGTGTGTCAAATCTGAGGGCCTGTTATCCGGGCCTCTGGCAGTCTCTATGGGGGTGCCACAGGGTTCAATTCTTGGGCCGACTCTCTTCTCTATATACATCAATGATGTCAATGTTACAAGAAAAACTAAATGCATGCTCTTTAACTGATTGCTGCCTGCACCTGCCCGCCTGTCCAGCATCACTACTCTGGACAGTTCTGACTTAGAATATGTGGACAACTACAAATACCTAGGTGTCTGGTTAGACTGTAAACTCTCCTTCCAGACTCACATAAAACATCTCCAATTCAAAGTTAAGTCTAGAATTGGATTCCTATTTCGCAAACAAAGCATCCTTCACCCATGCTGCCAAACATACCCTCGTAAAACTGACCATCTTACCGATCCTCGACTTCGGCGATGTCATTTACAAAATAGCCTCCAACACCCTACTCAACAAATTGGATGCAGTCTATCACAGTGCCATCCGTTTTGTCACCAAAGCCCCATATACTACCCACCATTGCGACCTGTACGCTCTCGTTGGCTGGCCCTCGCTTCATACTCTTCGCCAAACCCACTGGCTTCACGTCATCTACAAGACCCTGCTAGGTAAAGTCCCGCCTTATCTCTGCTCGCTGGTCACCATAGCAAAGCCAATTCCTCCTTTGGCCGCCTCTCCTTCCAGTTCTCTGCTGCCATTGACTGGAACTAACTACAAAAATCTCTGAAACTGGAAACACTTATCTCCCTCACTAGCTTTAAGCACCAGCTGTTAGAGCAGCTCACAGATCACTGCACCTGTACATAGCCCATCTATAAATAGCCCAAACAACTACCACTTCCCCTACTGTATTTATTTATTTATTTTGCTTCTTTGCACCCCAGTATTTCTACTTTGCACACTCATCTACTGTCAAATCTACCATTCCAGTGTTTTACTTGCTATATTGTATTTACTTTGCCACCATGGCCTATTTATTGCCTTTACCTCCCTTATCTCACCTAATTTGCTCACATCGTATATAGACTTATTTCTACTGTATTATTGACTGTATGTTTGTTTTACTCCATGTGTAACTCTGTGTTGTTATATGTGTCGAACTGCTTTGCTTGATCTTGGCCAGGTCCAGTTTAAAATGAGAACTTGTTCTCAATTTGCCTACCTGGTTAAATAAAGGTGATATATAAACAGTGCCTTGCGAAAGTATTCGGCCCCCTTGAACTTTGCGACCTTTTGCCACATTTCAGGCTTCAAACATAAAGATATAAAACTGTATTTTTTTGTGAAGAATCAACAATAAGTGGGACACAATCATGAAGTGGAATGACATTTATTGGATATTTCAAACTTTTTTAACAAATCAAAAACTGAAAAATTGGGCATGCAAAATTATTCAGCCCCCTTAAGTTAATACTTTGTAGCGCCACCTTTTGCTGCGATTACAGCTGTAAGTCGCTTGGGGTATGTCTCTATCAGTTTTGCACATCGAGAGACTGACATTTTTTCCCATTCCTCCTTGCAAAACAGCTCGAGCTCAGTGAGGTTGGATGGAGAGCATTTGTGAACAGCAGTTTTCAGTTCTTTCTACAGATTCTCGATTGGATTCAGGTCTGGACTTTGACTTGGCCATTCTAACACCTGGATATGTTTATTTTTGAACCATTCCATTGTAGATTTTGCTTTATGTTTTGGATCATTGTCTTGTTGGAAGACAAATCTCCGTCCCATGATGATGATGATGCTGCCACCACCATGTTTGACAGTGGGGATGGTGTGTTCATTGTGATGAGCTATGTTGCTTTTACGCCAAACATAACATTTTGCATTGTTGCCAAAAAGTTCAATTTTGGTTTCATCTGACCAGAGCACCTTCTTCCACATGTTTGGTGTGTCTCCCAGGTGGCTTGTGGCAAACTTTAAACAAAACTTTTTATGGATATCTTTAAGAAATGGCTTTCTTCTTGCCACTCTTCCATAAAGGCCAGATTTGTGCAATATACGACTGATTGTTGTCCTATGGACAGTCTCCCACCTCAGCTGTAGATCTCTGCAATTCCTCCAGAGTGATCATGGGCCTCTTGGATGCATCTCTGATCAGTCTTCTCCTTGTATGAGCTGAAAGTTTAGAGGGACGGCCAGGTCTTGGTAGATTTGCAGTGGTCTGATACTCCTTCCATTTCAATATTATCGCTTGCACAATGCTCCTTGGGATGTTTAAAGCTTGGGAAATCTTTTTGTATCCAAATCCGGCTTTAAACTTCTTCACAACAGTATCTCGGACCTGCCTGGTGTGTTCCTTGTTCTTCATGATGCTCTCTGCGCTTTTAACGGACCTCTGAGACTATCACAGTGCAGGTGCATTTATACGGAGACTTGATTACACACAGGTGGATTGTATTTATCATCATTAGTCATTTAGGTCAACATTGGATCATTCAGAGATCCTCACTGAACTTCTGGAGAGAGTTTGCTGCACTGAAAGTAAAGGGGCTGAATAATTTTGCACGCCCAATTTTTCAGTTTTTGATTTGTTAAAAAAGTTTGAAATATCCAATAAATGTCGTTCCACTTCATGATTGTGTCCCACTTGTTGTTGATTCTTCACAAAAAAATACAGTTTTATATCTTTATGTTTGAAGCCTGAAATGTGGCAAAAGGTCGCAAAGTTCAAGGGGGCCGAATACTTTCGCAAGGCCCTGTATATATATATATATATTTTTTTTTTATCTCTGATTAACTTCAGAGAACATTTGGGAATGCTGCTGAGGGCTGCCAAACCACATGTTGTGTTGATAATACAAAATATATTAGGCATAAGAGTGTGTGTGTGTGTGTGTACATGCCTGACTTAGGCCTGAGATGAGCTGTTAGCCAGTAGTTTTGCAGAGGAAGTCAAGCGCATATCCAGCAAATCAAATCAAAGTTTATTTGTCACGTGCGCCGAATACAACAGGTGTAGTCGACCTTACAGTGAAATGCTTACTTACAGGCTCTAACCAATAGTGCAAGAAAGGTATTACACTGCATAGTGTAATGCCAGGCCACAGCTCTGAAGACCGTGGGAATATTCATGCGCAATTCATCTTTCACAAGCGTTTTCTTTACTTAAACTACATTACATTGTTTCCTGTGATTCGTCTCTAAAATACAACATTTTTGATTGGTTGATATGTCCACCAAAATATCAATAGAGGTAGCCTGGGTCTGTTTCTGCTCTCTTGCCAACTCCTTATAGAATTGTCATGCCAAACAAAATGACAGCAACGGGGTTGGCAAGAGCACAAACAGATCTGGGACCAGCCTACAATAGCTTCAATAGAGGGTGCTGATTAGAGAAGATTTGATTGACGTATTTGTCCGTAGGGTGGATGGTTTGGCAAGCTCTCTTCTTATAGGTATAATCACCAGCCAAGTCTGACAGTGGGCTGTGAGAGTGGAGGAGAGCGGACAGAAGGGAGGGGATATTACTGACAGTGACATAAGGGAGAGAAAAGAGGGGGTGTTGGGTTACAGGTCATTCTTGGAGACCTTATGTCTGTACAACATTCCATGACTAGACAGATGACTAGGGTAATACTGTTATGGTTGAAGTTCAGCAGTAACACATAGAGTACAGATACTAACAACCACTCAGACATAAAATCCTAACAAATACCCATGCATGCAGGTGAACACATATGCACATAAAAAGCTCTCATGAGCAACATTATAAGAGTGTTTTGTAGTCAAGCAGGGCATGAGATGAAGGCCAGGGGACAGAATCAGTCTCACTGTCACAGAGCCATCAACACAGAGGGAGCCTTACAGTCCAGAAATAAACCAGCACCCTGAGAGACCTCTCATCTAGCTTTCTGTTGTCTCTCTGCAGCTGATTCATCCTCTCTACCTACCTCTCCAACAGTGTGGAATAATGTGTTAGACACTGACAGGCCAAGAAACCACACTGCACCAGCTGTGGCAGGACCCCCTCCTCTCCCTTACTCTGTCTTTCTCTCTCAAACACACACACGCACACGCACACACACGTAAATAAGCACATTGGAAATGGATGAAGTATTTTCTGTAACCAATAGTGCTGCAGCAAGTAACAGAGCTGAGAGAGAGAGAGAGAGGGAGAGAGAAAGAGAGACAGAGAGAGAGACAGAGAGAGAGAGAGACAGAGAGAGAGAGAGAGAGAGAGAGAAAGAGAGAGATAGAGAGAGAGAGAGAGAGAGAGAGAGAGAGAGAGAGAGAGAGAGAGAGAAAGAGAGAGAAAGAGAGAGCGAGAGAGAGAGAGAGAAAGAAATAGAGACAGAGAGAGTCCCATCCACCAAATTACCAGGTGTGAAACAGGGAAGGGACTCAGGGGGTATGCTAATTTGGTATAGAGCAGACATAACTCACTCCATTAAATTAATCAAAACAGGAACATTCTACATTTGGCTAGAAATTCAAAAGGAAATGATCCTAACAGAGAAAAATGTCCTCCTGTGTGCAACCTATATCCCCCCACTAGAATCCCCATATTTTAATGAAGACAGCTTCTCCATCCTGGAGGGGGAAATCAATCATTTCCAGGCCCAGGGACATGTACTAGTCTGTGGCGACCTATAGCTCATCTCTTGGCAGTAGTACTGTAGACTACTTTATCACTGACCTCAACCCAGAGTCTCTCAGAGCGTTCACAGTCAGCCCACTGACACCCCTATCAGACCACAGCAAAATCACAGTCTACTTAAACAGAGGAATACTAAATCATGAGGCATCAAAGCCAAAGGAACTGATTAACATTAAGAAATGCTATAGATGGAAGGAATGCAGTTTTGAAACCCACCAAAAAACAATTAGGCAACAACAAATTCAATCCCTTTTAGACAATTTCCTGGGTAAAACGTTCCACTGTAATAGTGTGTGGCAGTAGAAAATCTTAACAGTATATTTGACCTCTCAGCTTCCCTATCAAATCTAAAAATCTCAAATAGAAAACCGAAGAAAATGAACAACAATGACAAATGGTTTGATGAAGAATGCAAAAATCTAAGAAAGAAATTGAGAAACCTGTCCAACCAAAAACATAGAGACCCGGAAAACCTGAGTCTACGCCTTCACTATGGTGAATCACTAAAACAATGCAGAAATACACTACGGAAAAAAAAGGAACAGCATGTCAGAAATCAGCTCAATGTAATTGAAGAATCCATAGACTCTAACCACTTCTGGGAAAATTGGAAAACACTAAACAAACAACAACACAAAGAATTATCTATCCAAAATGGAGATGTATGGGTAAACCACTTCTCCAATCTTTTTGGCTCTATAACAAAGAATAAAGAGCAAAAACATATACATGATCAAATACAGATCTTAGAATCAACTATTAAAGACTACCAGAACCCACTGGATTCTCCAATTACATTGAATGAGTTACAGGACAAAATAAAAACCCTCCAACCCAAAAAGGCCTGTGGTGTTGATGGTATCCTCAATGAAATGATCAAATATACAGACAACAAATTGCAATTGGCTATACTAAAACTCTTTAACATCATCCTTATCTCTGGCATCTTCCCCAATATTTGGAACCAAGGACTGATCACCCCAATCCACAAAAGTGGAGACAAATTTGACCCCAATAACTACCGTGGAATATGCGTCAACAGTAACCTTGGGAAAATCCTCTGCATTATCATTAACAGCAGACTCGTACACTTCCTCAATGAAAACAATGTACTGAGCAAATGTCAAATTGGCTTTTTACCAAATTACCGTACAACAGACCATGTATTCACCCTGCACACCCTAATTGACCACCAAACAAACCAAAAAAAACAAAGGCAAAGTCTTCTCATGCTTTGTTGATTTCAAAAAAGCCTTCGACTCAATTTGGCATGAGGGTCTGCAATACAAACTGATGGAAAGTGGTGTTGGGGGTAAAACATACGACATTATAAAATCCATGTACACAAACAACAAGTGTGCGGTTCAAATTGGCAAAAAACACACACATTTCTTCACACAGGGTCGTGGGGTTAGACAGGGATGCAGCTTAAGCCCCACCCTCTTCAACATATATATCAACGAATTGGCGCGGGCACTAGAAAAGTCTGCAGCACCCGGCCTCACCCTACTAGAATCCGAAGTCAAATGTCTGCTGTTTGCTGATGATCTGGTGCTTCTGTCACCAACCAAGGAGGGCCTACAGCAGCACCTAGATCTTATGCACAGATTCTGTCAGACCTGGGCCCTGACAGTAAATCTCAGTAAGACCAAAATAATGGTGTTCCAAAAAAGGTCCTGTCACCAGGACCACAAATACAAATTCCATCTAGACACTGTTGCCCTAGAGCACACAAAAAACTATACATACCTTGGCCTAAACATCAGCGCCACAGGTAACTTCCACAAAGCTGTGAACGATTTGAGAGATAAGGCAAGAAGGGCATTCTATGCCTTCAAAAGGAACATAAATTTCAACATACCAATTAGGATTTGGCAAAAAATACTTGAATCAGTCATAGAGCCCATTGCCCTTTATGGTTGTGAGGTCTGGGGTCCGCTCACCAACCAAGACTTCACAAAATGGGACAAACACCAAATTGAGACTCTGCACGCAGAATTCTGCAAAAATATCCTCCCTGTACAACGTAGAACACCAAATAATGCATGCAGAGCAGAATTAGGCCGATACCCACTAATTATCAAAATCCAGAAAAGAGCCGTTAAATTCTATAACCACCTAAAGGAAGCGATTCCCAAACCTTCCACAACAAAGCCATCACCTACAGAGAGATGAACCTGGAGAAGAGTCCCCTAAGCAAGCTGGTCCTGGGGCTCTGTTCACAAACACACCCTACAGAGCCCCAGGACAGCAGCACAATTAGACCCAACCAAATCATGAGAAAACAAAAAGAGAATTACTTGACACAAGTTAATTCTTGACACAGAGAATTAACAAAAAAACAGAGCAAACTAGAATGCTATTTGGCCCTACACAGAGAGTACACAGCGGCAGAATACCTGAACACTGTGACTGACCCAAAATTAAGGAAAGCTTTGACTATGTACAGACTCAGTGAGCATAGCCTTGCTATTGAGAAAGGCCGCCGTAGGCAGACATGGCTCTCAAGAGAAGACAGGCTATGTGCTCACTGCCCACAAAATGAGGTGGAAACTGAGCTGCACTTCCTAACCTCCTGCCCAATGTATGACCATATTAGAGAGACATATTTCCCTCAGATTACACAGATCCACAAAGAATTCAAAAACAAATCCAATTTTGAAAAACTCCCATATCTACTGGGTGAAATTCCACAGTGTGCCATCACAGCAGCAAGATTTGTGACCTGTTGCCACGAGAAAAGGGCAACCAGTGAAGAACACACACCATTGTAAATACAACCCATATCTATGCTTATTTATTTTATCTTGTGTCCTTTACCATTTGTACATTGTTAAAACACTGTATATATATATAATATGACATTTGCAATGTCTTTATTGTTTTGAAACTTCTGTATGTGTGATGTTTACTGTTCATTTTTATTGTTTATTTCACTTTATATATTCACTTGATATATTATCTACCTCACTTGCTTTGGCAATGTTAACACATGTTTCCCATGCCAATAAAGGCCTTGAATTGAATTGAATTGAGAGAGAAAGAGAGAGAGAGAGACAGAGAGAGAGAGAGAGACAGAGAGATAGAAAGAGAGACAGAGAGAGAGAGAGAGACAGAGAGAGACAGAGAGAGAGAGTAATGAGCCCATCCGCTCCACTATGCCCTCACATATTATACACATCACATTGACTGGCAGAGATATGATCAGAGAGAACAGCAGAGTCTAGAGACTGGCTCTCACTGCACTTACATTTCAAAACAGTTTTCACAAATGTACATAACATGAGCTCTATTTGTTTGCTCTGCATTATTTCTCTTTTTGTGTGTGCACCAGTGTGTGGGTGTCTCTGTGTCAGTGTCAACCCTTTACTGACCAGTATGTATCCGAAGGGGCTGAGTCTCTCCATGCAGGCGTCACTCCATTGGTCTGTGAAGAGAACGTCTTTCAGCCTTTTGTTGATCATTGAGTTGACTTCCTGTAGCCTGAGAGAGCAGCAGTAACACACAGTCAAAAGAGAGGGGAGGAGGAAGAGAGAGAGAGAAAGAGAGAGAGCGAGAGAGTGGGAAAGGACTGTAACAAGGAAATGGATGGACAATAAAACATATGTAGGGGGAAATAAAAAGACAGCTAAATAGATGGATCAATGTTGTTTAACAGTAAAGCTAACCACTCAACCTAGGGGACAGTCTATGGAAGGAGGATAGATATAAGGGACAAGAGAGATCTTCTGGAATACTTGGCGATGAGAAGATGGTTGGCTGACTGGGAAAAGCTCACCCAATTATATACATGTCTGTGTTTCCATCTCCAATGTGCAACCCCAGCAGAGCAGTGATGTCATCTGGCGGCATGGCACCACCCACATTCCATGTGACTAGGTGCACCCTATCAGAGAGAAGGAACCCAGAATCTCACAATCACATACAGTATACAATTAATAGAAGCTTGGTTCAATCCGTAACGAAATAATTGGGCAACAGATTCTTAATGATCCGCAGACCATTTAATTACAAAGAATTTGTCAGGACATGGGAGGGCACATCCTTACTCTGTTGCCATGTAATGATAAGTCTATATCTGATACACTTCGATTGATTCTCTGAGTATGCGCTCTCTCCATTAGCTTAATTAGCGTCATATATTAGAGAGGTTATCAGAGAGCTCTGACAAAGCCTTGGGGACACTGGGTATGTGTTGTGAGTGTAGATAATAACACAGAGTGGGAAGTGGAAATATCTCAAACTGCTGACTGTTACAGCTTCTCAATTTGGGAGTTCCAGTGGCAAAGACACATTGTCTTGAGTTGAGCTTGAGCTAAGAGAGGAAAAGACCTTTAGAAGTAGTCACAAAACATTTTCCTCCGGCTGTACTCTGGTAGATGTGGTTTAACAGTTTCCTGCCACTGTGATAAAAGGAAATGACTCCCCAGTAAAAGTTTAGTTGGTCACATGCCACTTCAACCTGCACTATGGTGCTTGGGGCCATATATTGACAAATTATTGTGTCCCCACCACAGCACTGAAGGTTTGAAGCATGCTCTTAAAAGGTGTTTCCTGTTCATGTTCGAAACAACTGTTATGCTGTAGTGAAAGCTGGATCTAATAGAAAACGCACAGAGCCAGGAGCTCACCTGAAGTCTTCCACCACCTGAGACTGTGTGTCCGCGGTGCCCACCACAGAGAAGGCCCTCTGGGCATGAGGGTTGAGATGGGGAGGTATAGGCCTGGAGGACGGTGGCTGGGGAACTGAGGCTGCCCTCATTGAGATGGGGCTCCTGGCCCCTGGGGGGTGGCCTGGGACTTTAGGGCCAGCCTTCAGAGTGGTTTCAGTGGCCCCCCCATGCCCCCCATGGGGCATGGCTGCTTCAGGCTGCAGGGGCTTAGGATGGCTGGCCCCAGCTGGAGCATCATGAGTGGTGGATCGGTCCTGGTTGGCCTCTGGAGGGTCAGGATTTGGATCACAGACGTCCACAGAGCCCTCTATTCTGGGGGTCCTCTGAGGCCGTCGAGGCCGCACTGGGACTGACAGTTGAGGAGCAGGAGCAGAGGCAGAAGGGATGGAGGCTGGGGCTTCTGTGCCTGGAACTACTGCTGGAGTGGGGGTTAAAACCTCTGCTAGTCCAGATGGGTTCTCAGGCTGTGGCTGGCTTTGGCTCTGATTGTCTGGATCCATCTCCCACAAACTCACTGAAAAACAATAGCAGGAGAAAATCGTGATCACCATATTCCATCAGAGTGTCCCAGGCAGTATAGACAGATGTTTAGATGTTTAGCAATGGAAGACCAACGTTCTACATGTCTGGTGATGGTGGGGAGGGTTATTTATTATGTGCTCTCATTGACGCATCCGTTGATGTGATTGAGCAGTTCACATTCCCCGGGTGCTCTGGCAGCATAATGACAGCCCCGAGTTTCTGGGTGGTTGCACTCTCGTGTGTGACTGAGAGCATCTGAAACAGGTAATTAAGTTATCCAGGAGGAGAGAGAGAGCAAGAGAGAGAAAGAAAGCGAGAGAGAGAGAGAAGAGTGAAGGTGTTTAGAGAAAGCAAAGTACCGAGGGGAATTAGAGGAGGTGTGTGGGGAGGAGAGGGAGAGTTGCAGCAGGTGTGGAGCAGAGGAGGTGGAGACAGGAGAGGAAGAAAGAGAGAGAGAGAGAGAGAGAGAGAGAGAGAGAGAGAGAGAGAGAGAGAGAGAGAGAGAGAGAGAGAGAGAGAGAGAGAGAGAGAGAGAGAGAGAGAGAGAAAGGAAGAAAGAAAGGAAGAAAGAGAGAGAGAAGAGAGAGAGAAAGGAAGAAAGAGAGAGAGAGAGAGAGAGAGAGAGAGAGAGAGAGAGAGAGAGAGAGAGAGGAAGAAAGAGAGAGAGAGAGAGAAAGAGAGAGTAAAGGAAGGAAGAAAGAGAGAGAGAGAGGACAGAGAGAGAGAGAGAGAGCGTAAAGGAGGGGGCAACAGTTCATACTCATATTTATGCCTTCCTACACTTTACACCTCTCACAGCTCTTGGACCAACTCAGAAATAGAGTGAGGAGAACACGCCGGTGTACCGCTTATCTCAGCAGCTCTCTTTGTACAGGAGCCACCTCGCCTGCCATTCCTCCGGTAACCACGGAGACGCAGAGTAAGTTCATATCAGCTCAGAACATCTGCTAGAGCGACGGAAACCGCTGTAGGGTCTACAGCAATACAACCTGATAGAATGGTAATGACAACAGAGAGAAAGGGGAGAGAAAGGGAGAAAGAGAGAGAGAGAGAAAGGGAGAGATAGAGACGGAAAGAGAACCCTAGAGGGCACTTGTAGTAGAGGTTTTCACAGGTCCAACAGACCCAAAATTCTGAGATCTGGGTCCTAAATTCTTACTTTTGTCTTGGATCTGGATCGGGTCTGATATAATTGCCACGGGTCTCGGGTATGTGCAATCAAAATTGATTTACCGACTAGACCCGATTGGACCTGTTAATTTAATGTGTGAGGTAATGAGAACTATGCAAATTTGTTTTCTGGGTCAGCCAATTGCAAATAAATAAAACGTACTGTATAGCTTATGCCCACCTGAAACTGGTTCCGGCCACTCACCTCACGTGCGCCTGCTGCTGAGGAGGGCGAGCGAGAGCGAGTGAAAGGAGGCTTGGCCTAGGCTACTGTTGATTGCGAAGATGGAGGCCTTTTTCATTGAAGTAAAACAAAAGTTAGTGAAGAAAGTGTATAGTGAAAAGAAGTCAACAAGGGGAATTTCCTCTGTGGGTGGACAAATATGAGAAGAACGTTGGCGTGGCCAAATGGACTCGCTATTTAGGTTTGATGCAATTTTCAAACTTTTATTTATTTTCGTATTTATTATAATTTGTTTTATCATTATTATTGTATATCATTATTATTAAGTTTTATGCTCCGCATTTAGTTTAAGATAGGTTAAAAGTAGGCCTGTTGTAAAAAAAAGTCTATTGCTGTCATTTGTTGGGTAGGCCTACGGTAGGAACTCGCCTTTGTTGGCAATTGCTGCAATACAAGCCTGTTCAAAACTTTCAAACTTTCGTGAACGTTTAAACCGGTTCAGTTTAAATATGTGTTTTGTTTTATTCCGTTGAGCCATTTTCTATGGTCAAATGAAGTTCCAACTATAATGTTATGTTTGCCGCAATATAATAGAATTACCGGTAGGCCTATAAATAATGACTTGACTGACTTTTGGTATTACTCTAATAAAGTTAAGAAACTTTTGGGAAGGTTTGGTGTGGTGTAGCTATTATTAGGTTTCGCTACTGCAGGCCTATGAAGGCAGTGCACACTGGCACTCCAACTCCCTCTGACAATTGAGGAAGAATGTTTCAGGCCTACCAGAATTACTCCTTTAATCTAACAATATAATGCTTATCTTTATTAAAAACATTTGGATAGAAAATTCACGAATTAGCCCCCTTCTGTACGCCTATCTGTATAATAGGAACATGGCGCCGGCATTTCTCTATATTTCGCTCGGTCTCGAAGGAGATGCCTAAGCATTATATTTATAAAATATCTAAATATACTGTAGAGTGGAGACGCCTAAGCATTATATTTATAAAATATCTAAATATACTGTAGAGTGGAGATGCCATAGCCTATCTGCATGTAGTGCCCTGATGCATTTAGTGCTCAAATCTGAATGATTGCTTTAGAAAAGTTTAAAAAACAATAAAACACCAGGCTATAAACCTTTGAATATGCTACACATTGAAACACAACAAATCATTTTTAGTGATTTGTTATAGGCAATTTTTAAAGACTAATATCACTTGTTTATTGATGGCACTGGCAGTGCCCAGTCTGAGGTTTCTTTCTATCTTTCTATCTGAACAGGTCTTCGGGTCCATTGTCCCCAGCTACATTCGGAACGGGTGTCCTTTAAAAAAAAAATATGATGCATATCGGGTCGTGTGGGAAAGCCACAAATCCTTTTCAGAACGGGTCCAGGTTTTTGGAACCATGAAGACCTCTAACGTGTAGTATGATGCAGCCTCTGGCCTGTGAGTGACCATGGGGCTGGGAGACATGACTCAGGGCCAGTCTGGGCCCCCTTCCCATTTCCATCACTCAGCCACAGGGGTCAGGAGACAGAGACATGAGGAGAGATGCCTGGCTGGAGGAGAGACGCCATCTCTCTGACTGTCCGAGGAGAAAAAAGGAGGGCACCTCTTGACTCCCAAGACCATTGGGCATCTATCCAACACGACATTCACTCACCCTCTATAAGGTCTATCTGAAAGTACAGACACCATACCGTTATCTATATCACAGAGCAAATGGCAGTTCAGTGTAATAGTAAGATAAGTCCAGATCTTAACTGCAGGCAAATGATCAAAAACAAGACAGGAAAACAAGAAGGGATGGTGTGAAAACAAAGCGGCTAGATCTTTATCATCCTCTAATATTTACAAGTCTCTTAAACCAAAAACATACAAAAATTCTTATCTGGTCTCACAATAAGTCACATGACATTCTGGAGCCAGAGTCGTTACCTCTAGAAGAGAGCAGATATGAGAGCTACAGCTCCTTGAAGGTCAATCCAATTCACGTGACATGTCCCGCTGAGCTGTACATTCATGGTAACATGGTGGTGTTTATGTGGACCAATAGCCTGGTCCCTGGACACATGTCTATAGTCCATATATGGTGTTTTTGTAGAGGAATTGAGGAGGAGGGTGGCTGGTGATACGGCACACGTGGGAGAGGGTGGGTACAAAACGAGCAGCGCTGACTGGGTATGAGAGTCAGGCAGGCTAGACTATATCATCCTATGTCTCTCAACCATACACAGTAGCCTATATCATGTTTGTTCCTTTCCTATTTGTACACATTGTCTCTCTCTGGTTTTATGTCATTCTCCATGACATAATCCCCTTCACTTCCACTCCTTATCTCCTTTTTCTCTCCATCGTCTCCTTAGCCTTTCCCGCCATTGTTCGTCTCCGTCTCACACACACTGTTCCTCTCTCATTTATTCTCCTATATTTTGCCTCTTCCCTGTAATTTTCTATTCACTCTAACTCTGCCTGTCTATCTAATTCTACACCTAAAATGATGGCTACGCTCACTCTCTGCCTCTCTATCTCTCTACACTCTGAGGTGACACTGGTGCTGTGCACTTGCATTGTGCCTCTCAGCCAACCGCCTCACAGTCGCTATCTGTGACGTCAACGTGTCACAGTCCCGATGGCCGCTGTCACATACAGCTAGAGATAACTACAGTATCAGCAGCCAATGGAGTGATGGGGGGGATGAGGTCTGGACAGAATTACTGGATAACTAGAAAGGGAGGATAGAGGAGGTAGTAGGACTGATAGTGAGCAATACAAAAAGCAGGAAAATATTATAATAAGATCATTATTTAGGAAAAAGGAAACACACTGACTGACTAACAACTGCTAGTGTAAGGGAAAGGAGAGTGCACACTATATTATGAGCAGGACAAGGTTAGCTATCTACTGTAGCTACATGTCTTCCCTGAGAACTACACATGGGCCTGAATAGACGGACTACACTGACTGACAGCAACCACTTCTCATTGCTGAATGTCATGATGTTTACATGCACCCCCCTGAGAGAGCAAGAGGGACAGCAGGAGCAAAAGAGAGGCGGTCCTTACACCAAACACACAAGAATACATACAGCTCTAAAAAGTAGAAACAGAAGTATATAGGCTGTAGAAAAATAGCAAAAACAAATGGCACCTACAATACCAGTCATAACCAAAGCTTCATGCTCAGATACAGGATTGAAATAATGCAATACTATATTTCATTTAATGCAATACTGTATTTCATTCTATTCAAGGTTATTTAATATTTCCTATATGCGTTCTGATGTAGCCTATCATAACATAAACCAAAACAATATAGTTGATATCCTGAACAGTGGTGGTCTTCTCTGCAGATTTTCATTAAAGTCAATGACTCTGGCAGCATTGTTAAGACTGATCACATTCAGCCCACATCTTCCATGTTAATGGTTTAAATTACAGCTGAAGAGCGTGCTGATTTGCTCTGCCGCGCTCCAGGGCCATATGTCCCTCCTCACAGGGATGCAAATTATGTCCTGCTGCTGCCACAATTGTAGACAGACCTCTATAAGGTCCTAGAGCAACTGGGACCCAGAAGAACCCCCCCCCCACTTTCCTTATGATGTTAGCAGTGAAGGACAATTCACGTCTGGGTAATAGGATTTGGTGACTATCTCTCTGCAGAGGCACCATGTCTGAGCCAGTAACCTGACGGAATCCAACAAATTGTACAGAAAGTAACAACATAGAAAAAAAGGGCTCCAGTCATTAAGGAGAATCAGTAGAGGCAGAACACAAGGCGGCTGTGCTTGGATGACTGGAACATTAGACAGGCCCCGTGGATCTGGACGATTTAAAGGCTTATGCAATCTCAAAGCAAAGTCAATTAAATACCCAAGTGTTCCGTCCTGCCCGCTGCTATCTTTTTAATGAGAAATGTGAAATCCCTTCAAAAGACCTTGCCAGAGGATGCGACAACACAACATGCTTTTGGGTTTGTGTGAGTGGATGAGTGCGAAGAGGGGTGACTTCATAATCTCGCCACTGACTGAACTGTGGGACCAACAGCCTACAATTTAACCGGTGGGCCTGTGGTTACAGGAGCATGATTGCATGGGTGTACAATATTTTGGGTTATATATATATATTTTTTAAACATTATTTATTATTCTACCCCTTTTTCTCCCCAATTTCGTGGTATCCAATTGGTAGTTACAGTCATGTTCCATCGCTGCAACTCCCGCTCGAGAGAAGCGAAGGTCGAGAGCACAGACAAGCTGCACTGCTTCTTGACACAATACCCACTTAAACCAGAAGCCAGCCACACCAATGTGTCAGAGGAAGCACCGTACACCTGGCGACCGCCACAGCAGTCGTTGGTGCGCAATGGGACAGGAACTTCCCTGCCGGCCAAACGCTCCCCTGACTCCAGACGACGCTGGGCCAATTGTGGGCCGCCCCATGGGTCTCCCGGTCACAGCCTGCTGCGACAGAGCCTGGACTCGAACCAGGATCTCTAGTGGCACAGCCTTTAGGCCTTAGACCACTGTCCCACTGTACCACTGTACCACTCAGGAGATCCTTTGGGTTCTGTTTTAACAGAAATTAGGACACACTCAAATAATGAATCTTTCTCTTTAGGCAAACGAAAAAAAAATACTCTTTGCCTAAGTCGCTATCTTCTGAGGGTTGTTCAGTCTGTGAGCTGCAGAATGAGACCATGAGAGGCCTGTAGGATTGAGAGCTATTGGCAGGAGCTTCAGGGACCCAGCCAAGGAGTCGAACAGGCTGATGATAAGAGACACTAGGGGTGTAAACGTCTGAGAGCAATAAGATCCAGTACAATAACCATATTCATGGTATAGAAATGCAAATAGATTATTGGAATTGCAGATGCCTTTCTGAAGTTATGATATATATATAGAAAATGATGCTCTTATAACAACACATGTATCAATGACATATACATGGGTTATTACCACTTCAAAATATAGTGAATGTATCCATTTTTTAGCATCAAAACTAACCTTATGTCTGCAGGAAACCACATCAATCTGTTGTCAATACTTATTTTTGTATCCATCTAATGTGAAACATTTCTGTGAGTTCACCAGTTTATCATGCCAGAGGGCATAGGCCAAACTAATAGAATTGCAATAACCAGGGTTTGCAATGTGTTTTTCTGTCAGAGAGGAAAAATGTCCAAATAAAATCTATAGTTGAAATGACCCTATAGACCAAACTGAATTAAAAAAAGCCATTCTGAGATGAGGTCATATCTTCAGTCTTATGTGCTTTAGCATATCACAGATATCTTGGCAAGTTAACTTGTGTATACAACATCCATTGGTACTAATGTTTTAAATTAAGTGACTGACTGAAGAGATGTAAATGTGTAAATGGATTTATTCAGGAATCCAATCACCCAATGACTGAATGAAGCCAGTCGCTTGTGTGGCCTAATTCTGCTCCTATTTCAAGGCCATTCTGAGAGAAAAAAGGTTGGTTTAATTTGGTGTCTCAGTCTCAGATCTTATCTCAGAGCATGTGTGTGTGTGTGTGTGTTAAAGAGATAATGATAGAGAGAGGGCATCTGTGTGTCTTCATCATTGAATGTGTGTGACAACATGATCGTAAATAATGACCAGAATATGGGTTTAGTGCCTATTTCAATCAAAAGAGTTACGCCATGTTAATTAGTACAAATGTATACAAACACTGATGCATGGGGGAACACCAGTCTAGTTGCACAAATTAGTTTTCCACTCGAAATAACAATGCCCTAGGAGGTTTTCATTATGATACAATCACTCTGCAAACTACTTACTGGCTTTTCATCTACCCACATGTGTTCAGTGGTTATATTCCTGTATCTGAACCCCAACCTCTATCTTCCCTTCCTGAAACTGTAACTCAATCAGAGCAAAATGTAACATGATAGAGAAGCAGAGTATGGATGGATGCCATGCTTTCATACAGTGGCATATGGGTAAATACAATGAGAGCACTATAATACATACAATTCATATTAGCATATCATGATTTGTACCAACAACCCATGGTGCTTTGCACTGCATTTCTGAGTAAGACAACTCAAACTGATAATCAGCTGATGTACGAAGGGCTTTATAAATACATTTGATTTGATAATGTAAACATGAACACTGACAGGGTTTGTTCAGATTGCATGTCACCACCAAGTGGGCAAGCTTTTGTTTTGACTGCTTGTTGTGATCATGTTTATTCAATGTAATAACTCTGTGACAATCAAAGGACACCAGATTAAATACATAAAATCCTCAGAAATTATGATCAGGATTCGATTCGGTGTTGCGCTCAGGTCGCCTACATTGGCAGCGTCATGCAACGACATGTCTTTACAATAAGTACAGTAGTTAATATGTTATTACATAACTACATCACCTGTTCAGTAAAGATTAGAGATGAAATGTTGTCAGACGCCGAATGAAGACTTGGTTAGTTGAGTATATTCTGATGACTGTTCGGCGCCTACCTCTCCTGAGGATGAATAGTTCTGGGCTATTATTGTGTTTAAGGCTTGTCAGAGGATGAGGTTTAAATAGCTTTTCCCTGTTACGATACTTTTATAATATCAGACCTGCCTGTTCTTCAAATATAACTATCGGCATCCAAGCGCGTTCCACACTGGCGATGTCAGAGTGGAGGACAGGTACGCTGCCAAGTGAAGTGCTTCGAGCTTTCAGGTTCACCGGAGGAAGATACATTTCATAAACAAACGAGGCGTACATTCATATTCACCCGTTGCGCTTATTAGCTTCTGAATGATAAAACAACCTTTTCACGGCGAATGCAAATGCTGCGTCGATTAAACCGATGTGGCTTGGACTGTTTGGTAGCCTATGCCCTTCAAATTGTGAACACTCATTCGTCCGGTTCTGTACGCGAACGTCCACTCTATGAATACACAACGTTTTTTTGAGTTAAGCTTCGATCACACTGTCAGTGTCAGCGAGCAGACAGCCTACAGTAGACTATATATATTGGAGCTTTACCGCCGCACAGTGGTTAGATTTGTGGACTGGCCATTTACAGAAATGGAACTGTGAAGGTTGCTCAATGTCGCGCAATTTGGTGAGGTGGAACGTGCATTTTTGCGCGGCTTTCCAATCTTTCATGAACATTAACAGTAGAATAAATGTGCCTCAATACTTCGTATTGACCATTTATTAAAAGCAGTCCTATCCGTGCCATGGGTGCCCTAGCTATGCTATACCCGCACAGGCACCTGTACCTAAGGCTACCTACCTAATGGAAAGCAGTGTTTCATCGTGCGGTGCCACCCCCTAGTGTACATGGGCCGTAAGCTATAGGCGCCCAATACACCTGCATCCCTTCACCGACTCCAGGGGAGCGCGCCCCTCCACATTTAAACGTTATATTGTTACTTCAGTAGTCATCCTAGGTTTTTACTGTCTGATGTGGCCTATTATTTATCAATGGTCCACTACTTGTGTTGCTAAGGGTTTCTCAGTTAGGCTACCAGAGGCAGTATCCTAGTCACATTCATTAAAAGGTTTACCCACTATCTGTATGTACAGTGGGGCAAAAAAGTATTTAGTCAGCCACCAATTGTGCAAGTTCTCCCACTTAAAAAGATGAGAGAGGCCTGTAATTTTCATCATAGGTACACTTCAACTATGACAGACAAAATGAGAAAAAAAATCCAGAAAATCACATTGTAGGATTTTTCATGAATTTATTTGCAAATTATGGTGGAAAATAAGTATTTGGTCACCTACAAACAAGCAAGATTTCTGGCTCTCACAGACCTGTAACTTATTCTTTAAGAGGCTCCTCTGTCCTCCACTCGTTACCTGTATTAATGGCACCTGTTTGAACTTGTTATCAGTATAAAAGCCACCTGTCCACAACCTCAAACAGTCACACTCCAAACTCCACTATGGCCAAGACCAAAGAGCTGTCAAAGGACAACAGAAACAAAATTGTAGACCTGCACCAGGCTGGGAAGACTGAATCTGCAATAGGTAAGCAGCTTAGTTTGAAGAAATCAACTGTGGGAGCAATTGGTCATATGGTCAGATGAAACCAAAATATAACTTTTTGGTAAAAACTCAACCCGTCGTGTTTGGAGGACAAAGAATGCTTAGTTGCATCCAAAGAACACCATACCTACTGTGAAGCATGGTGAGGTTGTGGTAGATGACAAAGAATGGGTAGAGCTCATGTCGGAACTTGGTTTATGATAAAATAACTTGTATGTCCTAAGCCACATGGACAAAATGTGGCTTGCCTTAGATACAATTGTGTGTCTCAATCACATGTTGAAAATGCTAAAGAGTAAAATGCAATTGTATATAAGGGGCTGAGAGTCAGAAGCAAAATGTGATCAAATCTACAGACAGAGCTACTGCACTGCAACCTAGCCAATTGGGACTACTTATTACGGCTTTACTGGGTAAGTGAGATCGGTTATTACTGAACCAATTCTGAACTAAAATCTACTTGGTAAACCTGTGATTGTAATACCTCACAAAGTAGACCCTGACACAGTCTCCACTGAGCGGAATAGCGAGTACTGAACAAGTATTGTTTCAATCTCAGTTCAAGAATTTTGGATTCGGGAATTGTTGGTAATACTACTCACTATAGTATAAGCGATAGGGTTCCTACAAAGAGACATAGTTGATACCTAAATTCAGAAAGACCTCTGACCAAGCCGGCTTATACGCTCTACTCTACCGACCTGGTAAATATACTTGCACGTAGACACGTTATAAACTGATATAGGGTTAAGTTAGGAATTTATTGTTACTGGATAAAAAGTGTATGTGAATTGCTGTGTTGATGCTTGATGATTGAATACAAATAAATGTGCATTTGGACGCTTAATTGTTAAGCGATATGCTAAACTATAACTAAGACTCGTTGAGTACAGTTATTACAAAGGGGTTAATTTATAATAGTCTACTACAGAGGAAGGAGAGGGACGCCCTGGTCGAACCAGACCAGCTATACATATAAGTTACCAAAGGTAGAGAATCTAGAGGCAACTTGAGTACTTATACCTGGAAACAGTTCTTATTACTTATCCAAGTCTCACCTAAACCGGACAACGAGCGGACAAGGAATCGGATCAAAAGCAACTGGGGTAGGTTCGGCTATACCCCCGTTACCTGACAGACCAGGTAAAACAAAACTCAAGACCCTCAAGTGACCAACCACCGGAGTGTCGACCCCCAACCGTGACAAATCTCATATAATTGTATGTACTTGACAAACATCCTCCTTGGGTAGCTGGCTCATTCTGAAGCTGTGATTGACAGCACCAAAGTTACCTAAGCAACATCCCAGGGTTCTTGTAGCCCATTTTGGACCTACTGTATGACCTCCTGAATGACAGTGTAAAACTTCAAATGATAGTGAAATTCCCCCACTGATTGTTGTGGATGGGAATGGGTCTGGGTCAGTTCCACATAGTACTTGTTTGTTTGCAATAGTGTCTGCAGTTAACAAGGATCTTGTGATGAAAATATAATGTGTTGACCTCAGTGGAGGCTGTTGAGGGGAGGCCTGCTCATAATAATGGCTAGAACGGAGCAGATGGAATGGCATTAAATCGATGGAAACCATGTGATTGATGTATTTGAGATCATTCCACCTTTTCCGCTCCAGCTGTTACCACGAGCCCGTCTTCCCCAATTAATGTGCCACCAATCTCCTGTGGTTGTCCTTTCCTAAAATTAGAACAAACACAGTTTCAGTGAACCAATCTCGCTCTCAACCACAGCATGCGACAATAACACCATCTTATGACAACATAGAGCCCAACACTAAGAGCCCAACACTGGCATGACTGCCATTGCAAAAGGAAAAGCTCAGCAACAATGCTAAAATGTTGGAACCAATCATCAGAGCATATGAGGAGAGTTTAGTGGTTAGGTGCGGCGCTCCATGTCTTTTCCTGCTGCTCCACTAAAACCACTCCGCAATCACAGGAAAAAAACTGCTGCTCCAAATTCGCTCCATTCATTAAAATCTCAATTTAACCGACACCCATCTATTTTTGTGACTTCATGGACGTACCAATTGGTTTTTAAGTACTCAAACCAAACCATACGGATTTGTATAAAAATGATTTTAATTAACATGAAAAAAGTGAATGTAAGAAGCAAACATAATTTCAAATAGGCTAGGGTACTACGGGGTAACTAGCCACCCCCTAAGAACAATGTCTAATTGCTGACACAAAAAAGCAACGCTTGGAAAAAACATGGTATGTGGATGAATGTCATGCGTAGGCAAATAAACTATATTTCATGTTATTTCATGAAATGTTGTTTTTAGAAAAGGGGCTTTTTTTTAAAGTACCGAGGTAACACACACGGGGGTGCCAGTTACCCCGTAGAAGATTATGGCATACTGTAGGGTTTCACACAAGAGTGTTAAAATCAAATTCATCTGTTTTATTTAGAAATGCTTTAGTAAGTAATACTAAGCTAAGCCTAGTTGTCTTATTTTAATTATTTAAATAAAATATGGGGGGAAATGGTGTCGCACATGTTGCTATTAATATCTGTACTATGAGGAGATTTGATGTAAAGTCCCTCTTTTTATCTCACCTGCACATTCATTTCCCTTGTTCTCTCTTTGTTGTTCTTTTTCCATACAATCTATTATGTACAATTGTACCAAATATGATTTGAATAATGCAAGATTTTAAATCCCAGCACTTTAAAATGACATTCAGGAGCAAAAGGTTTTCAATAGTTGTTTTTAATTAATAAAATAATGGAATATAACTAATAACATGAAATATAACATTTAATAACAATAACTCATAACTCAGTAAAATTGGAGCACAACTCATGTGCCCCCCTTCTGCACTACTCACTCCTAATCCAGCCCCCGCCTGTGACTAAATACAGCGGGAGAGATGCCAACTGAAAAGCTCTCTTAAAAATGTAGCTAGCCATCTAGCTATATGACATAAAATGCTGGGTGAAATAGCTAAAAATTTGCATTAACTGTAAAGCTATCAGGCACTAGTGGAAACATTTACAACTGCAATTAAGTTACGTTATCTTTTTTAATGTATTTTACCTCAGACGATCTGGTAGTAATGTTGCTAGCTAGCCCTCCTATCAGCTTATGCTAACTAGCTAGATGGCTAGCATTTCCTGCTAGTGAAGTTGCTAGCTATCAAGTTAGCATAAACTAACCAGGCTAGTCATTGTCTAAATGTCATGGAGAAACACATTCATAACCATAAAGGGGTAACTTACCCCTGGGGGCTAGTTACCCCAGCTGTGTTGGCATCAAAATCTGGGGTGTAAAACTACGTTTCTACTCAAGCGTTGATTGACATGGTAATGGCCCAAAAATATTTGAGAAAAGTTTTAAAAAACGGACCCCTCTGACGCTGTACGTTAAATTGTGACGTGCCATGACGTAATGTACAGCAAGCATAATGCAATTCATTCTATGTCGTACAGCATCTCTCCACCAGGTGTAGTGCTTCTCTGGCAGATTAAAAACAAGAAAGGGACAGGGACAGGGGGGATACCTAGTCAATTGTACAACTGAATGCATAATTTTTTTTGCGTCATCACTGCAAGCCATCATGATTCTCACAAAGCCGCAACAGCCTCTGTTTACCTATGAAGATAACTTTAGCGCCACTCTACAAACGCGATTCAAATTCGACACAAACCTTCAAATAGGTATGTAAATGACACATTATATAAACTCTTCATAGTGTTTTATTTACATTTTAGAGGTGGTAAATTGGACAGATCGGGTGAAAAAAAGCAATTTCCCACACAGTTTATCTCCCCCTTTCCCTATCACTCAGTAGGTTTCGCTTCCCCACCCGACAGAGCTCATTGCCTTCTTTAATCATGCAGAGATGGGCAGCATGAAGGTCTCATCATGTTTTTGCTGTAAAGGGGAGAAATTGTGCTTTACAATGGTATTCATATTACAGTTGACCTGGAAGTATTACGTTTTTTGGGTGCTAAAATAAGGTCAATTGTACGTTAGAGCGCGATGTACAAATATGTGTTAGATAACTATACTTTACTCAAAACGTTTCTACATTTTTTGCTCAAAACAAGTGGATTATTTATCTTAAGGATTTCCTACATATATATTTAAAACAAATATATAGCTCTAACTTAAGTTGTGATCACGCAGAGGAATTTTGATGTTGAGCAAGAGCAGCCAGGGAAAGTGTTAATTTGGTGATATCTTGTGGTCTTAATGAGAATTACAGGGGGGGGGGGGGGGGCAGTTACCCCAGGCGGCTAGTTACCTCCTAGTACCCTATATGTCACATTAAACAGCATATAAACACTAAATAGGTCAGGAGAAAATTATTTAGGCTATATTATTTCAAGGCTATAGCCTACAAATAAATAAATTGTGAAGCATTTGTGAGTGCGACACAATAGGCTGGTGACAATTTGGTGAAGCGTACAGCATTTAAACAACATTTCGTTGTATTAAATCATTATAGTCTATAAATTGCGGGTAATAGGCGGTGTCTTACTTATAATTAAATACAAATTAAACGAATAATGACTTATTAGTGCTTTTGAATTCACTTAGAAACAAGAGCCACCGGGACACCCTTTTGGCCACTCTTGGCAGAGATGCATTTTAAAAACAAAATATGTATAGGCCTAAAGGTTTTTAGGCAAAGTAACCCAATCAAAACGGAAAGCTCCTTGAACGTGGCTTATTGGGCCAAATCAATTATGGCCTATTGTATAGATAATAGAACGTAAATGAACGAAACGTTTAAGATATTAGATTTTTAGTTTATATATACTTTGCTACAATGACACTTAGTGATCTACCCGCCTAGTTAATTTATTTTAGCATGTGCACGGAGTAAGTACACCATCATGCCTTTGGGATATGTGTCTTTTCAGATTCCACAATGATTCTTTAGTTCTGGGCACTACATCACGGCACTCCCTCTCTTGCTCTTGGTCCTCATCTTTGTTAGTCACCTTGATTTAGCACCTGTGTGTTTTAGCAATTTCTTTATGTAAATATTTAGCGAACTCCATGACAATAGCTAGAGCAAGGGGCTATAGCAGCACACAAGTAGACTACAAATGCATGCTGGAGCGGGCATGCCCTGAGCTCGTGAAGTGAGCGCAACTGGAGCGAAATTGGAGCAGGCGAGAAGGCCGAGACACCAGCCTTTGGGAATCTCGATCAACGCTTCAATCAAATTGGGCACGTTCCGCTCCTTTCTCTGCTCCGCTCACATACTCTTAGTTGCCATGGGTACTGAAATAAGTCACTGCATGAAACTCTCCCCCTCCCCTTGCCATTGGACCTTCTTTACGGGTCTGACTGCCTCCCTCAGGGCTGACCAAATAAAGGATTTAGCCAAGTACCTGCAGATTTAAAGGGCACAAATTTCCCTGTGTCAGACCATTTATTATTTAGAATTAGGATTGTTTGACAGTGTCCTGACCATAGAGATCCTATTCGGTTTGTTAAGTATTCTAATTCCTAATTATATGGTCCTGACACTAAATTAGATAAATTGCCAAAAAGGTTCTGTCACAAAGTAGACCAAAAAGCAGTTAGTCTACACAGCTGTTTCCTCTGAGGAATGCTAGAGTCTACTTTATCGTCTACAATCACTGAGTTAATTACCATAATAATGCTGTGATCTTGTATTAGAAATACTTGTATAATACCGTAATACTAGTATTATAGATGGATCATGTTTACTGATGTAGCTGTGTTATTAATACATCATCAGAATGCAGTCTAATAATATAAACAAATATCAATAACTTTATCAATCAAATCAATGACCTAAAATGAAAACGTCAAGATCATATTTAGCGAAACACATTCTTCTAATTCATCCCAGGGCACATGCAGTGTAGCCACAGTGCAGTGCAACCTGAGGTGGCTGTTTTCCAGCTCTACCTTGTTTATCTACCAACGAGCTTCTGTTTTAAGGTACAATCAGTCATTTCAACAGTCTGACCCTGACACTTTTGTTTGTAAAAATGAGGAATGGGGAAACTGTTCGACAATTGCTAAACTGATATTCTTGAAAATTATAGGTATATATTTTAGCCTAGCCAGCCCTATGGCAATCATTAATTTAACAATTTAACAGCAGAAACTATTATAGATTGCGCCTTTAAGAAGCAGTTCGTTCATTCCCCCGCCCTCTCCAAAGGCAGCAGAAAAGCGTTTGACGTGGCATAGGGTCCGGAGATGACATAGTTGAACATCACCGCAGCTAGCCTGCTACATCTTGCTATTCAAGTATAGCCTACTGTAAGTAACGATAGGTTTGCAGAATAGGTGAGCGACACGAACGACCAAGACCGTCTGCTCTAAAGCATGAATCTCCCCAACGTGCTGCAATCAGAGGAAATTATGTGGTTCTTCTTTTTCGTCAGCTTCCTTAACTCTGTGTCGGCCTATGATGTAGATCTGAAGAAACTGGATGGTCTCGCAAAAGCGAAGGTGGAGGTAGGCTTGAGTAAGAATATTAACGCAATTGCAATTAGATTCGTAAACAAAGCCACATCAAGTAGCCTAAGATAACAATAATGAATAAGAAGCAGGCTTTTATAAACATATTTATCGATATAATTATGGATCATGTTTTGGTATTATTGGATATATACGTATAGCTCAATACATTTTGATTCGTTTTGAGGGAAATATTGGGTAGCTTAACTGTTGTCCTATGTGCGCATGCGTAGGTTTTTGGGAGGTGGAAAATGAATGAATGAAAAGTTTAAACCCTCCTCGCTTCTGCTCCTATGGGTGTCTATCCATGCTATTGGCTTTTGATCAAACATTTTGGAAAATAACATTAATTGCAATAGTGATTCCACTGCACATTATACTATTCTAATGGGTTGAGACTCATGGGCATTTATAGGACTAAATGATAGGCTATTCTCTGTAATCATTCTGTGTTACAATAGAATGCCAGTGAATTACGTCAACGTGGCTGCAAGATGAGACCTCAAATTACAGAGGACTAACAATGCCCTTTTCAGACTTTCTTCTCATTGTGAGAACATATCATCCAGGGTGCATCACACCTGCCAGGATCTTTGAGTGAAAAATGTGTTGTCAAGTTGACATTTACCTGTGGGATATCTACCTATCAGCAGGTAGTAATGAATTTCAGAGCAGAGCTGTAAGCTTGGCCACATATCTATGTACCCATGGATGTGCAAATCACATCCCTCTCCCATGGGCTCAACAAAATATCATTACATAGGGCAGGGATCATTAACTAGATTCAGCCGAGGCTTTTTTTCTTGAGCAGATGGTTGGGGGTCCATAACATAATTACAAATAATATGTAGACTGCAAATTGACCGCAAGAAGCCCAAACAGATATATTTCACTAACAATAATTAGAAACCTTTCTTACATTGTATGCGACGATCATGTCTCTCTATAATGCGTGGGAATACTTGGGAACAGATTTCCCAAATTAAAATCACTTGGCACTGATTTAGTCCTTTATGTCCAACAATGAAAATAAAATTGCTTATTTTTTGCTCAACCATCCGCGGCCGTCAGTTGGAACTCTTTCTTACATAGGGCATACAATATAGTATAGGCCTATGGTATCTCAACAAGAGGCAACATGTTTTTCAGACAGTGAGTGGTTCACTTGTGCCCAGATGGTGCGATAAATCCCTTTATCTGGTGATAGTCCTGACTCCTACAGTACTAATGGGTCAGGAGGACCACCTGGGTCTGACTCATACCCAGTCAGTCACCCACTGCCTTGCTCCTGTCCTGGTGGGATTTATAACCACTATCCTGCTTAATCTTTTCCTCAGTCTTGCGGTGGATGACAGCTGAACAGGCTGAGAGAGGTAAGAGCTTAAGCAGGCCTATTGTTATCAACAGTCCTCTCTGTATATGTACAGTATTATTGTTATTTTGCAATTGATGAAATGCTCAGAAATATCACTGCCTGCCCAACAAAACAGAGTTACACTAACCATCAACTCTTCAACCCCTCAGGTCAAAGCCTTTGTGACCCAGGACATTCCTCTTTAGTATCCTTTCATTTTGGTGATGGCAGACGTGCAGAGTTGTGATAGCTGATGTGTGGTAGGCAGGTCCTCTGCCGTGATGTGGAAGCCATGCACAGGATGACAATGTTTAACTGATTTAACCATCTCAGAATAAATCATTAACAGCCTTACTGTTTTATAAACTATGTAAGGGGCCAATCCGCAGTTGAAACAATAAGAGGTAACCTCACCACTGTTCTGGTAAAAAGCTGAGGGATGGGGCTAGAGAACTGTGACCAATCAAATGTATCAAATTGACCATCTATGATATCAAAATTATAGTTTTAACCATGTTTTGAGGCTAAACAGTGTTTGTTTACATTGTAGTAAAACAAGCTTCGATTTTGTGTTCTGATTGGGTACAACAGTTGAACTAAGCTAATTTATTTAAGTTATATTCTTCAAGAATCAATGGTGGACATATAATTGATTTATAAGTCCAAAAATGAATGTAGCAACTGCCCCTTTGATGTTAAGCGCTACCAAATGTTGTAACGAAAACAAAATTACACAGCAGCTAAACTTACTACACATTTGTACTCGTCATCTGACCAAGTAATTGAAAGCTATTTCTGCAGACAGAAGCCTAAAATATATATATATATATATATATGCTGATAGCCATACCTTTACCGTGCAGATAGCTTTCTGTCCTGAAGCAGTCACAGCTCCAGCATGTAAGACTTTCCTGAAGTGATCTCATAACTGAAGTGTTTCATACATTTCCCTGTCATGTATGGAGGCTGGAGCACAAAGTCCAAGCTGTAAATGACCATACTTCCTCACTAGCTGGTGTGATGACAGACAGCAGGCAGGGGCACTGGTGCGTGAAGGAAGTTGTCCTGGCCTGAGGTGTCAGACACCCGTCAACTGTGTGCAGGCACTGTGTTTGCATTGCATTTCCTTGTTTGACTCTGTTTGTAACCCTTGACTCATGCCATCCCAGCCATAACCTGGTAATGAAGCACATCCCTGGGGCTGACCCCGAGCTTGTCCTCCTCAACCACTACTACGAAGAGCTGGACGTAAGTGAGCTGCTGAAACAGACGTTTTACTGTACCTTTAACACATCTCTGGTGTTAATGATTTACTGTAGGTTCTCACTAGTGCACTATAATTGTTAATGAAAGATTGGTCATAAATGTTGCAGGCTTACTTATCTAGAGATGCATGCATGTAAAGGGTGGGCCTACTACGGCACAGAAATTGTATGACAAACTCATCTGTGCATGCTACAGCTTGTGGAAGAATAGAGAGCTCTTGTGAGGATAGGCATCTCACCTAAATGTATATGCCCTGTTCAGCGGATTGCCCTGTCTGACATGACCCGCTCTGAGATCAACGAGCTGCTGGAGAAGTTGGGCTTCTACAAGAAGGCTCAGCCTGAGGACCAGGTCCCAGAGGAGTTCCGCTTCTCCCCTGCCAAGGACAGCCCCTTCAAAGCAACCCCCTCCTCTTCAGCCCCCGCAGACAACGCTTCCTCAGATTCTGACGCAGAGGCCAAGCACTCTGACCTGTAATCCTCACAGCAGTAAAGAGTCTGCAGTCTGTGTGGACCTGGACAGACAGGGTTACTCTCCTCCAGTGCTGGTCCATGACCAGTTTGTTTCTGTAGCTCATAACATCATTATTTGGGATCAGAACACGGGACAAGCAGATCCTGGTTCAGCACTTGGGGTAACTGTCTCTCTGTAGCATCAGAAAAGGTTACACAATTTTTATCTTCTGTTTGTCCATTTTTTCAGGTGATGTGTATGATTTACCACTGTGTCAAGTGTCTTAAGGGGTCTCTCCTCTGATAATCTCTCTCGTGTGTCTAATGACTTCCTGTCCTCTGTGGAACTGAATGACGCCCCTGGCTGTAAAATCTCCTGATTGGCTTGGGGCCGATGCAACGTGTCCTGGTGGGTAGGGCTTAGGCACACAAGGGGATTCAAGTGATGAGATGACAATTGTAAAACAAAAAATTTAACTTTCAATATTTTTGTATGATGTCCCATTTGTAGAATGTCCATCTTAAAATCAAACTCCCATTGTGCACGCACACACAGGAAAAGAAATAAGTGTTAGAGTAGAAGACACACTGTTTCTTAAATTGGTAAATTAATTCACATTCATTGTGGTGTACAGAAACATTGAATTGACTGTGTCCAAGCATGTATGTACAGGATTAACTAATTTGTGGAAACTTTCTGGTTGCGGAATATTAAATTGTCGTAACCATATTTTCTTAACTCTGCATTGTTGGAAAAGGACCCATAAGTAAGCATTTCATTGTTAGCCAACACCTGTTTACGAAACGTGACAAAATTTAGATTTAGTATATTTCTCTAGTCTCAATTAGTGAAATAAATCAAAACCAGTTCTAAAACCAACAAAAGAAACCATAAAACATTTTTATTTAGCTAGAATTCAGAAAATATACATGGGCAATAAAGTACATTCAGCCTTTATCATTAATATTCTCCTGTCATAATCAACTGAGCTGAAAGCCAGCTTTCATTGGGCCCAAGAATTTAGAGAAGGGAAGTTGGCTGGTTCCTCTAGGTTCCGTCCTTTCCAGGGAGTTTTTCCTAGCCACCGTGCTTCTACACCTGCATTGTTTGAGGTTTTAGGCTGGGTTTCTGTACATCAGTTGATGTAAGAAGGGCTTTATAACTACATTTGATTGGTTGGCCTCTAACAAACCTTTTCATATTCAAATGTTTATTTAACCAGGCAAGTCCGATAAGAACAAATTCTTATTTATAATGATGGCTAAACCCGGACGACGCTGGGCCAATTGTGCGCTGCCCTATGGGACTCCCAATCACGGCTGGTTGTGATACAGCCTGGAATCGAATCAGGGTCTGTAGTGACACCTCTAGAGCTGAGAAGCAGTGCCTTGCGCCACTCGGGAGCCCACAAATACTGACATTACCATAACAACCTATAGCCTGTACAAACATTTTCATAGATGGACTCATGAAACAAAACTTCAAAGCATATGGTATGATCACCAACAAAAATGTTACCCAAGCATAATTAAAGAGCTGTGTGTTTCTATGTGTTTGCTGGGTGGGCTGATGCTGGCAGTGTGAATGTGACAACCCCATGCCAATATTTTTTTTTAGACCCCAATGTAGCGAACAGCGACAAGGACAAAAGGTGTGATAATCTAGAAACACCAATGTGTGATTTTACCTGTCTGAGAGGAACTTGGAACCTACTTTTCAACACTGGTGTTTCTCCACAGACCAAAATTATGTAAATATTCTGAGTGGTGTAAATACACAATTATAGTTTCACAACTACTATCACAACCTAGTCTGGCTTCAACCTCTGAGTCTGTAGATTCAGATATCGGTTTTGCATCACCTTCAGTTGGTCGGCAGAACCTGGAAGCATACGGTTTTCAGGGGAAAAGCAGAGAAGCGACAAAGCCTGAACCAGATGCTTCTGGTTTCTGTAGAACCTTCTCATGCGTTTCTTTACACCTGCTACGTTAGTGCTGCATAGACGGATCCGCCAATTTCATGCTGCCAGCTACTGAATAACATCGGGCAGCAGCTAGCTTAGTGGTTAGAGTAAGGATGGACAACTCCATTCCTTGAGAGCCTGATTGGTTTCACACTTTTGCTTCAGCAAACACACCTGACTCCAATAATCAACTAATCATGATCTTCAGTATAGAATGCAGTTAGTTTAATGAGCTGTGTTTGATAGGGATGGAGAAAAAGTGACACCACTCCGGCCCCTGAGGACTAGAGTTGCCCATCCCTGGGTTAGAGTGTGGGGCTTGTAACCGAAAGGTCGGTAGTTCAAATCCTCGAGCCAACAAGGTGAAAAATCTGTCTGATCCTTTGAGCAAGGCTCCAGACCCTGGCCGTGATCCCACTTTCTTGAGGATGTCTCAGGGAGAGTTGTGATATGCAAAAAATAATCAAATTCACACATGCGTATTAATAAATACTTGTACGTGTGTGTAATAGGATAAATATAAGCACCCACCAAATAATAATTAACATCCCTCCATACCAAGCACTATTTAAAACAATTCAAATAGATGTGTTTAGCAGATTTGGTAACACCTTTAACAGTACCAGAGTGGGGACTGAAGGAATATTAACAATGCCTCATATCATATTTTTTTTCTTCATCATCGCCAACAGCTTGAGTAACATCTTGCAATTGTCACAGAAAACTAAACAATGTAGGCATTAATGTGGGTGAGGGAATACAGTAAAATTCCTATCTCATGTACATTTAATGTAGGGTTTTGTTGGTGCTAAATCTTCGGACTTCCAAACCATGTATAGAACTGCCTTGTGACTGATAGGCTGTACAACTAAATATCAGTATAAAATAACAATTAAAGCTTAAAGATGCTCTATTAAGACGGGAAGGTTCGCACAGCCTAAACAAATGTGTTCAGAGGAAGGGAATTTATCTGTCTGGCATGCCACCACCATCAACAAAGATAATCATAAGATGAATGCCAACACCTACACACTCCCCATCCTGTTGGCCATCAGAGATGTGCAAATCAGTAACACCCCTCACCCAGAGTCAGGGCTGCTGTCTTTTGGGACATGGGTGGTGTTCAGGACCAGGGCTCAGGAGAGGGGTGCGATGGGGGAAGATACACAGTGAGCAGATCAGAGGTTGGTGCCCTGAAGTTTGGCGAGTTTCATCTCGTGCCTGCGCAGGTGATTGACCAGTGACTGCACATAGGTGAACACACACTTGGAGTCAGGCTTCCTCCCCATGATCATCATGTCCTCTACCTCCAACAGGGGCATACAGTTGGCACATTCCCTAGGGGACGGAGACATATGGTGAGACAGAGAAAGGGAGAGAGGGAGCGGTGGGGAGATGGAGAAAGATGTACAGAGTGATGGTAAGGATAAAATGATGTTCTCTCCACACACTGCTCTCATAACAGCTTTTTTACCCACCCAAACTAACCAGACACGAGGGAGCTCCTCTACAAATAATTAGTTTCAAAAAAGCATTATAGGCATACATTTAGTAGATGTACAGAGACCATTCCAAAGATTCTGCCATTAGCTAAACAAAATCATCTATGTGCAATGCATGCATATAACCACAGGGTGGCACACTTGACAAACTACTCATCACTGACAGTACTGCAGATGACTGACTGTTAAAACAGTGCGAGCTGCCCAACTGGGAGAGCAGGGGAGCGAGAGCTCTGGGAAACAGCTGCAAGGTGGGAGACCGAGTGAGCACAACTACTAAAACAGCAGATGGTAACCTAGCCCCTCAAAGAGAGACAAATGTCAACACTGTAAAACTCTTAAGTTTCCCCTTTAATGTTTTAGATTCTGAAGAGCTAAATTCAGCGATGGCTGTTATAAACTGACCAGGCGTTAAGTAGAAAACTATTCTGAAGTCACTAAATGAGAGGAGATGATACACATGTTTCACACACCACAGGTCTGACATTTCTTTTTCCTCTCCACTTTGTTTCCAATCTCTGTTTCCACTCCAGTGTTGTGGCAGCTCCTTTTAAAGTGTGGATCTGCAGATGGGGAGTGCTGATGGTTGGCCCTTTGCCTGGCTGGAGCCTGGTTCTGAGTGCAGTCACACACTCACAGTCCATGTTTGGGCCTCTGGACCCCAGCACCAGGCTCACAGGATGGAGAAAACTGCACTCTGACCTCTACCTTGACACACTCCAACACTTCCTACCACTTCATATGACTTCCTGTAGGTTAATGATCATGTTTATATTAATGGATAACTCACTGTTCTCCTCATAATATGAATAACCAGTGGTATTTCCGGTAGAACTGTTGTTGATCCTGCCATTCACCTCCCCACTCCACAACATTAACTCCTACACCCACAGTCACACACTGGGAGAATCTCAATTGGCTTTTCTCAATTCCTCGCATCCTGTCCTCTATCCTCTCCTGTTGAAAAAGGTCAAAGGTATTCGAGAATAGGAGTCGAGGAGAAGAAACCAATGTGCTTGTATGAAATGACTCCTCGACTAGCTCGTCATCAGGAAGATTAAGTTTACAGCAGAGGAATCCCAAAATACATGTGTAAAGTGGTAAAAATAAATGTTTATAGATATAAGTAGCGTTTCGTTTTTAAATGTATGCATGCTTTTCTCCTCTGAGCAAACGGCTGATTCAAGGGGATGAGGTAGATTTCAAAACTCTTCCGTGCAGCAAACACTTCGGTACCCTCCGCCGGAGGAGGCAATCTAGGAGCTGATTAAACTCCTCCCTTCACCTATTAAAACTCTCCTACATATGGCGACTACTTATCGGTTTCCGGGTGATGGCCGAGAGGAGGACGGAGGAGTCGAGTAAAGGATGGAATTTTCCCCAATTGAGAATCTCCCAATCACACCAATCCCACCCCATAAACCCCCAGCACCAGCGTGAGGTTCCTCCGTGGGCCTGTTCCCTCTCTCACCATGAGTGCATTTGGGGTCCTAGGGGTGTGACTCTAGGAAGAGTTTTTGGTTTTAACCAGGCCCTTGGTCACCAGGCCCCTGTAGAACTCCTGCAGGTACGTGTACACACACTTCCAATCCGGCTCACGCATCCGCACCATGTCCTCCACGTCCAACAGCTCGGGACAATCAGCCAGCTTCCTGCACCCGCACCCCGGAGAGGGAGCAGGGGGAGAGAGGGTATGAGAAAGAAGAGGGAGGAAGAGAGAGAGACAGAAAAAAAGTGCAGAAAATATATAGCGAGAAGGTACAGATATAAGTCAACAGACAGAAGGAAAGAAGGAGGATGAGAGAGAGAGAAGCAGTGAGCAGCCAAACAAGAGGAATACCCAGGGTGTGGAGAGGGAGAGAGAAAAGACAAAAACAAACCATAACATTACATTGCCTGTGTCGACAGACATATCCAGGAGTTGACGTGCTTCATGAACAACGTGACACATATGGGCGAGTACACACGCAGACACGTGTTCTGTGCACTGAGACAAAAGACTTGGACATGGGGGTATAGGGACATCAACCATAGAACATTGGTTTTGTTTTGTCCAGTACAAAAACAAGAGACAAGGAAAAAACAATAATTCTACAATCACAAAGACATGGACCACAGGGTGAACCTAGAAGAGAAACACACTGGTGGTGAGTGTGTGAGAGGGGTCCAGTTGAGGCACACTGGCAGGTTGTGGGGGAGGAGGGGGTGAGGTTGGTGCCCAGGGAAAGGAGTGACAGTGCAGCAGAGTGACAAAGAGGGGGTTGTGGGGGTAGCTAGGAGGAACACGTGTTTGACAATCTGGTGGTTACGTCATCATGGTCGTAACAGGTGACCTCAGCAGACACTGGTAGGTGACAGGACAAAGGTTGACAGTACATGACCTCATCAAAATAAGAGGTGACAGAGAGAGTGAGGAAGAGGAAGAGGAGATGGACAGATTAAAGGAGAGCGAGAAGGAGAGGGGTCTGGGAGGCAGTCAGTCGAGTGCTCTTCCTGTACTGTAGTAACCTGGTGGTTGTTGGGAAGGGGTCAGTCTCAGGAGTTTCCTGGTTTAGTTCAGGGTTGGTGGATGGAGGGTCACGTCACACAGCGGTTACTGAGGAGAGCATCTCTGAGAGGAGAGAGTGGATGGAGAGTGGAGGTTTAGAGGTACAGGACATAGTAGTAGTAGATCCAGAAGCTGACTTGATTGACCTGAGAGAGAGAGGAAGGATACAACTGAGCAGTGGGCCCAGGCTCATCACAACCCTCTCACTGTAGGCCCCTTGACACACAGTGAGTTGAGTAAAACAGGTGAATCTGATGCATCCAAAAGGCTGAATTCTGTGGATGCACATTCTCTTCCTCCCTCAGGCAGACAGTTGTACTACTGTACGTGGATGGGTAGTTAGGTGGTAGCAAGGGTGAGGGTGGTGAGAACCCAGAGGTCCTGTACTGCTGAGCCTGAGGAATCCATAGACTGGCAGCTCAGTGTTGATCTTACATAGGTCAAACAAACATACCCAATAGAGGATCAAATCTGTTCCAAGAAGGAGGAGTGTGTTGGTTTTGGGAAGAGAAAGGCGAGGGAAGTAGTTTGTCTTTGGGTTCTCAAGATGTTTGACTGATTTTGAGTTCAATGGGTGGGCAAAGAGTTGGTTAGACAGCTACAGTGGATCTACTTCCCCAAAAACAGAGCCTTGGGGAGGTCAGACGATTGATGGTCTTGGGGACGGAGGAAGTTTAGAAGATGGTGCACTCAGATCCTGGTCCATTCGGCTGTAAATGGCCACGGGGCAACGCCAAGAGTGAAGCTTCCATTTACCCCAGGTCTGAAGTTCTGATGAAATGTTATACTCCGAGACATGACATTCAGTAAATCTATGAGCGTCTGCATGACGTACAGTTTACAAGTGTAAGTATTTGTGTATGTGTGTACTCACTCTGCAGTGCTGAAGGCCACCTCAAAGTTGTGTCTGCGGTTGGCAGGGGTGAGAGAGGAGTAGTCAAAGGCCTCTGGGAAGAAGTTATGGACCAGGGCACAGAACGCCATGCCATCACTCCAACTGGACGAGAAGTTCTGGATGTCCACATTCTGCAGGGGGAAAGAGAGGAGGAGAGAAATGATTCAATCACAAAGCATGAGCCAATGGTCACCCAACAGACTTCAGAGTATGTGAGAGAACACAGCATTGCTGACAGAGAACACATGGCGGAATGTTTTGCATGCAGTAGAGGGGTTATATAAAATACCTAACCCTCATACCAGGATGAACTAAAGTGTGAATGCCTCAGGACACTCAGGACGGTGCCATTGTGGGTTGGCTCACCTGATATGAGCGGGTCTTGGCGCGGCACCAGTCCAGGAGCATCTGTTTGATGGAGTTGGCATTGGGCACCACGCAACTAGCCGAGCGCTGGACTGTGTTCACCTTGGCAACGGCTTTATTTCCTGGCCTGAAGAAGGGGGATTGGTTTATGCTAGTATTGACGTTTTCTCCTTCTTTACTATTCTTAGTCATTTATATCCTCACCCTCCGCTCTCCTTGTCCAGTTTCTCGATCATGGCTTTGCGGGACTGTGCGGCGGACATCTTGGGCAGAGTCTGGGCTCTCATCAGCTCCTTGCGCTTCTCTGCCTGCCGGCGCTCCGCAGCACGGGACGCTGAGTCGTCCTCGCGGTCAAACACACTGATGGATGGAAGAAGAAAGGAAGAGAGAAGGGGTAAATTACCGTTCAACACAATGTCAGTCAATCCTATAGGGATTCCTATATATAATCAATATAATCCTACAGTATTATATTGTATTGCAATGGGTTCAGTGCTCACCTGCCCACTTTCCTGGTGGAGCTGCTGCTGGAGGTAGAGGAGGAGCAGCTGTAGGACTTGGACTGAACTGTCCCCACTAGAAAACACAGGGAGGTGGTGGTGGTGAGACCACACAACACCATATATGGATAAAAAGAGTGATAGTAATCAAATGATGACGATGATGAAAATGCTGATTTAAATTAGTAGGAGGCAGATGTGCTGACTCACCGTCTGTTTTCTTCACATAACTGGCCTCCATGATGGTGCTGTGAGCTGTCCTGCTGCCATCACCTAGACACACAAACATAGAAATACATTTGAAGTATTTCATCTGACTTGGGAAGATCATGCACGGTTAAATACGGGATAGTGTACTGCCCAAATATGTCAGCCATGTTGTCAGCCTAATACATGGTGTATGATTGGCTTACCAGACTGGGCAAAGCGGTCTGTCTTGGTTACTTGGCTGAGGGTGGAGCCATCAGCTGACATCTCCACCTTCCTCATGACCACCTCTCCAGCTCCTCCTCCCGTACGACCCTTCTGAGTATGCTCCGCTCTCTGCTGCCGAAGCTCCGCAAGACGAAACTCCCGCTCCTTTTCTCTCTGGTCTGAGATAGAGGATGGGAGGGGGGGAGAGTGTCAGTGGAAAAAGAGGGAGAGGAAGGCACTCAAGTTGACAGCCTCTCTCTGCTACAAAGCTAGAGGTACATTTCAACATTCTTTCCAAAGTATCATCACAGACAGCCACCCACAGGTGAAAGCCAAACACAACCAACCCCAGGCTGTGGTGGTCACGTGCTGGACAAACATATCAAAGTGCAAACAAAGACTCTGAGCGTCACATCAGGTCGCTGAGATACTGGCATAGAAAGGCTACTAAATGCTGTCCAACACACTGATACCATAACACCAGTACTGACCCGATGCCTTGGGGGTTCTAGCAGTCTTACCTGTCCATTTACCTTCCTAAGCACCAGACCCACCGAATAACTCTCATTATCACTGAATATTCTTCAGGTCTCTCAGTTACGGGGTTAAGGGCAATACAGGGATGAACTGGCTGGTTAGCTACTGAGCCCAAGGAACATTCTCTGACACAGAGTTCTGAGTCCTTTCTGGAGTGTCAAACAACAGTCAGCACTATGCACCCAGCCAGCCATTATGTGGAACAACATGAGGTGTGTTTGCCCTGTGGCAGTGACATCATGACAAACATCATGACTCATGCGTTTTAACAGATGCATTAGCATATCCCTCATTGTCCACCATACAGGCTCCTCATGTCCTTGGTTTCTGCTGGTCAGTTCATGATCAATGTGTATCACTGAGAAAACTCAATGACGAGCTTCAAGCACAATAACAGCACTGGTAGGACAGTATTGTTGACAATGAGGGGATACAACCAAGTGGGACATTGACAAATGACAAAAACGGATGCATACTGTATTAATATAATCCACACAAACACAAAGGACGTTCCTACCTATTTCCTCTTGAGTACATCCCAGTTCGGCCTCTGAGAGCAGGAGGCGAGAATGTGAAAATAAGAGCAGAAAAGAAGAGGATGGAAATAGCGAGAGATGAGGCAGGTACATAATGCAGACTAGATTTGATGAAGGTCATCTACCAGCAGAGACCCAGCAGTTAAAATAATGATAAAAGGAAGACAATGATGGAGAAAAGACAAGACGGCAGAAATATGAAGAAATAACAAAGAAATGGATAAGGTAGAGTGAAAAAAGCAGTGAATGAAGAAATGAGGTTGAGGTATAGAGTGGTCAAGTAAGTAGAGAGCGAGAGATTGAGAAAGGGCAAGGTGCTAGGAGTTGCAGAGGGGGAAGGGACAGGAGGTTGGTTAGTCTGGCTGTGGTCTCACTCTCACCTCTCTTCCTCTTACGCAGATCTCTCATGGCCTGTCGGATCATCTTCCTCTCCTCAAAGTCCTTGGACTCATCCAGCTGTGGGAAAGAACAGGACAGGTGGAAGGAATGAGAGGGGTCGGTCTTCGGACAAACTCTGTCACATAGCTCCAAATATCCACATACAGCACACACTCATACACAGTGTAGTGCACGCACACACTCATACACAGTGTAGTGCACGCACAGACACACAGAAATGTAAGGGTATGACCATTCCAAATGTACATTTTCCCAGCAGACCAGATTTAACCCCTCACTAATACACATAAACAACACCAGATTCCAACAAATCTGGGGATTTGAGGACTAAGTGCGTGTGTGATATGGGGAGGGGAAAGTACCATTTTATCCAGGAGCTCCTCATCGTCGATGGCGGCCAGCTGTTCTGCGGTCAGTTTTCTGGAGAACTCTTCGAATTTGTCCCGAGGTGGCGCATAGGAGCCGTTGGGTACAGCAGCCGGGGGCTGACAGCAGGCCACCTGCACTGAGGGCTCCACTGCCAACACGGGCTCTGAGGCCATCTATGAGGGAATTGTGAATTATTTTCAGGTTATACAGATTTTAAAATCAGAATTGTCATCCATTTTAGACTGAAAAACATGGCCAACTTTTTATCCTCAGCTAAGGGTCAATGTCAGTGGCAGCACAGATAGACGCATACAAAAGCCCATTAGCGTTGGAGGTCAATCATACTCAAACAATTCCCCAGCTGATGAGAAACCATAGGACCAGGACACACCAAGCCAGGGGAAGAGACAAAAAAGGGAGGCTTCCAATCCATCAATCCCTACAGCTATGTTTACAGAAATGACACAGAGGCTTGCTGACATTTAGGATGGAATGAGCACCAGAGGATTTCAAAAAAACTTCCTGGAATCTTTGACAGTGGGAGGGGGAACATGCACACTCATGCCTCCCCAGGCCCTCCAGATCCTCCCCAGGTCCTCCAGCTATTCAGTCTTTGTCACAGAGAGTGAGGATTAGTATACAGCAGGGGCACGGTATCCTGCCAAACAGTTAGCTCACCCATCACTGACCCCTTCTGACTGACACCCTCTCAGTCAGTCTAAACCGTACGAGGCTTCCATGAACAGAGGGCTCATGTCATGTCACAGGGGTAAAGCACTACTTTGGCTATGGGCCCAGAGAGCTGAATTAATGTAAATTATGTAGGATAGACGCCAGCTCCATTCTCCCACAGGATACAGGACTATACACACTACAGCACTGTAAAAGCACAATCACACTGACCCAGTCAGTGCTGTAACAGACAGGAGAGAGATGTAGGGTTTTGTGTGCCTTCACTGCTGACAGGCAAAGAAAGGAGATGAGACATGGACATAAACACAGCATAGTCTTCCATTAAGATACCAATGTCTGGCTTTTTAATCGTGTATTTTAAGGGGCCATAAAGCCTATAGACATCTTGAATAGATTTCCATATGGTGCCACATGCCTTCTGCAGACTACAGAGGCTTGGCTGGTCTGCCTCTAGACTGCTGCTTTTGTTGTAACAGAGTCCAGGTCCAGATTTAGCCCCAGACTGCTGGCACTGTCCCCATCAGCTCACACCCTCCACCCCCTCGCTCTTCTCAGAGTCTAGCCAAGGAGAGGGTGCCCACCCAGTGTGATCCAGGGTGGCCTCTGGTTCTAGAGGTCTGGACTGAAACTCAGGGGTCTGACCCATGGGACAGGTCCTAGTGAGAGCCACTTGACCGCAGTGGAATGTTATTGGACATGGCCCTGCCAAACAAACAATGCCTCACTGGAAGAGAGTGTGGCCATGCTGAGGTTAAGGGTGAAGGAGAGGACATATTCAACTTAAATGGTTATAGAATTCATTGGTGATTAGGGTAACAGTTATAGTGACCTAGGAAGAAATATCTTTTTATATGTAGGTCTCCCAACATGAGAATGGACCTCATATTCAGAGTGGCTGGTGTGCCTAACACTATGCCGGTGTGTAAAAGTGTCTGTAGACCCATAGGACTAGGTTGCACTGGGGAAACAGAACTGCATATATGATGGATAATTAAACACTGGGAAAAAATATGGGTATTCAGTTTTCTTTAATGAGCATGAGAGTGGACATATGCTAAGGGTGTCTGGTGTGTCTAACATTATGCTATTGAGAGTGTCTTTATAGACCTACAGAACTAGGTTATGTAAGCGGGTGAGACAGAAGTGTATCTATATAGTACCTTGTTGTGAAGAGTAGGGGTTGGGTAAGGTCAGCCTCCATGCACCCAACTCAACCATCTGTGACATGGCTGAACTCAGAGAACAGCTTCCCTGGGTCTGGAGAGGCTGATAGACAGGACCAGCTGAACTGGCAGCATTACCCAGTCCAGCTGAATAACTAGAGGTAATACCAAATAAATACCCTTCAATATCCCTTAAAATGTCCTCAACACACACACACAACACGGTCACTCGTGACCAAAACAGCAGAAAGGTCAGCAGGTTTCAGAGCCTATCAGTGTTCGCTGTGTTTAATACCATTAGAAGGTACAGTTGAAGCCAGAAGTTTAAATACACCTTAGCCAAATACATTTAAACTCAGTTTTTCACAATTCCTGACATTTAATCCTAGTAAAAATGCCCTGTTTTAGGTCAGTTAGGATCACTACTTTATTTTAAGAATGTGAAATGTCAGAATAATAGTAGAGAGAATGTTTATTTCAGCTTTTATTTCTTTCATCACATTCCCAGTGGGTCAGAAGTTTGCATACACTCAATTAGTATTTGGTAGCATTGCCTTTAAATTGTTTAACTTGGGTCAAACGTTTCAGTTAGCCTTCCACAAGCTTCACACAATAAGTTGGGTGAATTTGGCCCATTCCTCCTGACAGAGCTGGTGTAACTGAGTCAGGTTTGTAGGCCTCCTTGCTCGTGCACACTTTTTCAGTTCTGCCCACACATTTTCTATGGGATAGAGGTCAGTGCTTTGTAATGGCCACTCCAATACCTTGACTTTGTTGTCCATAAGCCATTTTGCCACAACTTTGGAAGTATGCCCGGGGTCATTGTCCATTTAGAAAACCCATTTGTGACCAAGCTTTAACTTCCTGACTGAACATCTTGAGATGTTGCTTCAATATATCCACTTAATTTTCCATCCTCTGTTTGCCATCTATTTTGTGAAGTGCACCAGTCACTCCTGCAGCAAAGCACCCCCACAACAGGATGCTGCCACCCCTGTGCTTCACGGTTGGGATGATGTTCTTTGGCTTGCAAGCCTCCCCCTTTTTCCTCTAAACATAACGATGATCACGATGGCGAAACAGTTCTATTTTTGTTTCATCAGACCAGAGGATATTTCTCAAAAAAGTACAATCATTGTCCCCATGTGCAGTTGCAAACCGTAGTCTGGCTTTTTTATGGCGGTTTTGGAGCAGTGGCTTCTTCCTTGCTGAACGGCCTTTCAAGTTATGTCGATATAGGACTCGTTTAACTGTGGATATAGATACTTTTGTACCAGTTTCCCCAGCATCTTCACAAGGTCCTTTTGCTGTTTTTCTAGGATTGATTTGCACTTTTCGCACCAAAGTAAGTTAATCCCTAGGAGACTGAACGAGTCTCCTTCCTGAGCAGTATGAGGGCTGCGTGGTCCCATGGTGTATGTAAACTTCTGACCCACTGGAATTGCAATACAGTGAATTAAGAGAAATAATCTGTCTGTAAACAATTATTGTAAAAATGACTTGTGTCATGCACAAAGTAGATGTCCTAACCGACTTGCAAAAACGATAGTTTTTTAACAAGAAATTTGTGGAGTGGTGGAAAAACTAGTTTTAATGACTCTAACCTAAGTTCATGAACTTACGACTTCAACTGTAAGTAACAGAGGGCAGAAAGAGAGCCTCTAAGTTCGCAGCTCCTTGGCTGGCTTTCCCCTTACCCTAGTCATAACAGAGCAGAGCTGACCTTCTTGACCTGGACTACAGCAGGCTGCAGGGTTCAAGATCACTCTGACTGCCTCTAGAAGATTGAGGAGCATTTCAGGCCCAATCTACTAGTGCCCTAATCACAAAGGTGTGATGGTGTGACATTGCTGTTCCACACCTGAGATGTAAATCAGAGAGCACACCCTGGCTGTGAACCATCAGAGATGGGTTTTGTTCAGTATCTGACCAGGAGCACTGTAAAGCGCAAACTCTTAGCCACATATCCCATAATGACGAGTAGAGGTAAGGAGTTTCTAATAGATTGAAGTGTAGTCCAAGTCCAACAATGTTTGGGACTTCTTTTTGAGGAGAGTGCCAAAGAAACATAGGGAGCCCAGTGTTTCGGCAGTAGACCAGAGGCTATCATCATGACCAGGCTGTTACTCAGAAGATTAAATGACAGCAAACAGGATACTTCCTCCCAGCACAGGAAGTGTGTCCCCTGACACATCTCCCCTGACAGAACACAGACACAAACAGGAACACATGCAAACAAATACTCTGCCAGGGCACCTTAACAAACCCCATCATCCACCCAATGGGATAAAAGCACATCAGTGACAAATGCAGGTATCACACAGACAACGAGAGGGGAGCTGGCAAGAAAGAGTGAGAGAAAAGGTCCTGGATTGTGGATGATGTGGGATGATAAAATAACCTGCTGGAATTGTCCTCATGATGGATGGTGGAAAAAGACAGGAGGAAAGATGCAGGGACGACAGAAAAGCATGCAGATAAAGCCAGTTAGTTTCAGGTAAATACACCTCCAACACAATGATAACCACATGAGACGTCAGTGTTGATGGCTGGTTACAATGTGCTCTAATCTGCAGACTGAAGCTGTCAAGTGGAGCACTAGTACAGCCAATAAAACCATAAACGAACCTAGACTGATCAGATGTTCATTAGTACCAGTAAGACATGGGAAAATGTGTCATTCAACATTTCAGATCATAGGAAAAAACCTAGGTGTCAAAGAGGGAAGAGAGCCTCAGTAAAGAGTAAAAGGCTGGAAATTATGCCGATAAATATGATGGCGGGAGGGGGTCCATACAGCCAGAGAGAGAGAGGCGTACCATGCTGTTGCTGCGTGAGAAGCCTCCTAGTCCTATCAGAGAGGAGGTGGAGGAAGAGCGACGTGTGGCAAAGGTGGGGGACAGGGACAGCCTCAGGTTCCCAGTCTAGCCCATCAGGCGTTTTAGGGATGAGGGGTGTGTTGGGTGGAAGTTGGAGGTCATTCGGTGTGGGCTCCGCGACAAAGGCTGTGTAAGTTGGGGGTTCAGGCAGCTCCACGGCCTGACACAGAGCTTCCACCTGGTGGGCCAGCCTCTCCTGCTGGATACGCAGCCTCAGGTTCTCCCCTGCAGAGTTGCCAGAGCTGTGGAGAGAGGAGCCACGCGTTCCTTGGCCTTCTGTAGCCGTCCCACAACCGCCCCCATCACACTCCTCCTCAGCCTGCTCTTGGGGTAGCAGGTCCCCTCACCGTCCTCCTCCTCAGCCTGCTCTTGGGGTAGCAGATCCCATCACCCTCCTCCTCCTCAGCCTGCTCTTGGGCTAGCAGGTCCAGTCACCGTCCTCCTCCTCAAGCCTGCTCTTGGGCTAGCAGGTCCACTCACCCTCCTCCTCCTCAGCCTGCTCTTGGGGTAGCAGGTCCACTCACCCTCCTCCTCCTCCTCAGCCTGCTCTTGGGCTAGCAGGTCCCCTCACCCTCCTCCTCAGCCTGCTCTTGGGCTAGCAGGTCCCCTCACCTTCCTCTTCCTCAGCCTGCTCTTGAGCGAGCTGGTCCCTATCATCTCCTCCAGATCAGACTGCGCACATAGGCTGTCTGGGCTGCCCACCAGAGCCTCTGAGGCCGTCAGAAAGTCTACGTTCACACCAGGCATGGTGGGTAAATGCTCTCAATATCACCAGTCACACTGAAGGTCTGATACTGTTACAATGATATGCAAAACCTTCGCTATCAACTCAGCGCTAGGAACCAACTACTGGAATCGGGCTCTAAATCGGGGGCTGGGTGTTGAGTTTTTGAGTATGTATCCCCTGGGAGAAGAGGACAGTAGGCTTTCTCTCAGTCAGACTGTTTATAAAACCCCTCCAAAACAACTCTCGTTCTTTATACCCCCCACCAATCTCCACTCTTCAGGGACCTGGTCCCAGACAGCCAATGAGCATGCACAGAATACAGTTTCTAAGGCAGCAGAGGGCCCCACCCCCTTTTTTTCTCCTCAGGTGCCATAGACTCATCTAATTATCACTGGCCCTGTCTATTATTCCACTGAGCCAGTCAGGGCCTGTGGGACTAGTGGGGGCCAGAGGAGGAATACTGGTGGCACCAATTCAGAAACGCTCCCTCCCTCCCTCAACTTTTATTTAGAGCCTTTGTCCTTTACAACTTGATTGGCAGGCGACTGGGGCTTTGGGCATGGCCGACTGGGAGGGCTCAGCTAGCCTCTCAGGCTTGACATCATGAGTAAGTTGAGCTGCATGGGTCAGGTCATAGGACAGGCCACCAAGGGTAAGTAGAACCAAAGAAGCACACAGAGCCATGAGAGAGAGACCGAGGGTGGTGAATGCGTTGGGCTATAGAAAACCTGATTCTAGCTGACCGTGGCTGTACAGAAGGCTCTTGCAAAAGGCCAGCTGCTTTCTGCAGTGTGCTTGCTTTGGAACTTGCTGATACAATATCACAGTGATCGGACCAGCTGCTGTTACTTGTGCATGCTTCAAGTGCTTTATCTGTCAAGTTGAATGCTTTGAGACAGCTGAATAGTCTGTGTCTTCATGAGAACGTGTGAGTCCAGTATGTGTTTGTTTGTGTACGTGTATCGAATGCTTATACCAATTACAGAACTGTAGGTGTGCACGAATCAAATCATTTTAAATAGCTCAAATTACAGTATATCAGGTGAACAATGTTAACGCAACACAACTATGCCCGCTGCATGAAAAGCTGTTCTTTACCCCTGGTACACACGCCTAAATGGTGCTTGACTAAGTAATAAAGTAATAAACTGAATGAGTTATCATTCAAATAGCTACTCAATTAAACTCTGTTCACTGAAAACAAGGAATTGTAACTCAATCATCAAAAAAATAAAACAGTTTTATTCATTTGACATGGTGGTTTATTCACTGTATGACCCTGGAGAGTGTTGTTTTCCTGGGATTTAATGGAGAGTGGAGCAGCCTCCAGGAACAGCGAGCCGGCCATAGAAACTGTGGCAAGGCATGCCAGGAGAAGTGGGTCAGTCTCCGTCAGGGACATCACCCTAGTCTGGCACACACAGAGTGGCATCTGAACAATGTGACAAGGTTTGTGTGTGTGTGCATGCTTGTAAAAATTATTATTATTATAAAAAAAATGTTGTGCATATTTGAGCATGTGTGTTGAAGAGGGAGAGCGAGAAGAGTCGGAGACAGAGCGAGTTCATGTGTGGATGTTCTCTATATCTCTGGATGTTCTGTACATGTTTAATATTGCAAGTGTCTGTATTTATGCCCCAAGGCACACCTGTGTGAATCAGATGGACATTAATTCCGTGTGTCTCAGAGACGAGAAAATGTCTTTGGCCATTTTGACCCCGCTGTAGTTATTTACGAGTGTCTAAAAGTCAGCAGCTTGGCTGGGTTGGCTGGGACACCCTGGCCCCCCTCCGGGGGAAGAACAGCAGAATGGGATAAATGCTCTTAGAGCACAGCTTTAAATCACATGGCCATAAAACTCCAGGGATAAAACAGGAACACACTGCTTCTGACATTCATGGCTCCACAGATCAGGATCATCTCCAAAATAGGCAGAGCCCCCGCCCCCCCCCCCCCCCCCCCCCTCTACAAAGTTCATACAATAGGGCACATGTGTGATGGTTGGGGGTAACCTATCTTCAGAGAGTATGTTCAGGCTGTGCTGCCAATAGGGAGATTAGTGGGCTATTTGACTGAGGGGGCAGGACTGACAGTTAATCATTCACTGTGGGACCGTGGCCAAATAACCCAGTACAGTGTTGCCAGTGTGACCCAAGGCTCTGCTGTGATCACCATGCTCACGGGAAAGCTACTTACTGCCTGTCTGTCATCGCCACAGAGACAGAAAGATGGCATTATTTATAACCGAGGGCACGGGGGCAGCAGACAGCCTGAACGTGTGGGTGGCAGAGATGAGCGGGTGGGTGGCAGCAACTCTTTACAACACTCTCTCTTTTTCACTTTCCCTTAGCCTCAGTCTCTGTTTCACCTTTGTCTTTCTGTACTTTCTCTTTCCATATTCTGTCCTCTCTCACTGTCTCCCCTACTTACCCATCTGTCGATCTTACTTACCCTCCATTTCTATCCTTAATGCTTCCTCTTTTTAATGTCCTTCTACTTACCATCACTAATTTACCTCTCCCTCACATGCTTCTTGCTCGCTTTCTTCAGAGTTGATGCATTTGTATTATTCTGCCCATTGTAAGATTCAATGCTACCCTATCTGCATTATCCCAGTCTCAAAGCTTATCTGACCTAAAGTAAGCTGTCATTAAGTAACTGGTTGTGTATAGGGGTGATAATGGTAATAAGGTTTAAAGACAGACCACCAGAGAGGAGCAGAGGACCACCCACACAGATCACAGTCTGTAGCCTCATTTACCAAACACCAATAAAGACCAACTAATCCAAAACAACCCTCTTGTCATAAATCTCTGATTGCAGGACATCCATAATAGGACTGTTCCATCAGTGTATACATCAGACAACCCTACATTCCTATAGAGGAAAGAGGACTCTGAATGAGGCTCACTGTCAGTTCCTGTTGATGGTGGCACTGGAAGCCAATCCATTGTCCTGGTAACGTCGTTGTAACGCACCCTTGAACTTCCATGGGCCCGAGAGACTGTGTGGACAGGTGGTGGGGTCTGGGCCCTGGGAAGAGTTACAGTGCAGCAGCCCAACGCTCCCCTGTTTGATGCTAACCCAGAGTGAAAACAGTGACTGCCAGCATCTCCCACAATCGCATTAGCAGAGCAATTTCCACGATTGCCTAATAACCAGAATAAGCCTGACCGCAGCTCCCAGAGGGAGGATAACTCAGGGACCCTGCTCACTTTCAGAATCCAGGGAAAGAGTGGAGGCCCACCGGTGGCTCTTCCATACTTACAGTAATCATAGAAGACATGAAACCTCATGCGAAAGTCAGTACCAGTGTTCGTTCTGCTTGCTTGTTCAGCAACGTTTGCATCTGCATTACCTACCCGCGCCGACAGAGATGGCCGCCTCGCTTCGCGTTCCTAGGAAACTATGCAGTTTTTTGTTTTTTTACGTGTTATTTCTTACATTAGTACCCCAGGTCATCTTAGGTTTCATTACATACAGTCGAGAAGAACTACGGAATATAAGATCAGCGTCAACCCACCATCAGTACGACCAAGAATATGTTTTTCGCGACGCGGATCCTGTGTTCTGCCTTACAAACAGGACAACGGAGTGGATTCCATGCAGCAACCCAAAAAAACGACTCCGTAAAAGAGGGAAACGAGGCGGTCTTCTGGTCAGACTCCGGAGACGGGCACACCGTGCACCACTCCCTAGCATTCATCTTGCCAATGTCCAGTCTCTTGACAACAAGGTTGATGAAATCCGAGCAAGGGTAGCATTCCAGAGGGACATCAGAGACTGCAACGTTCTTTGCTTCACGGAAACATGGCTCACTGGAGAGACGCTATCCGAGGCGGTGCAGCCAACGGGTTTCTCCACGCATCGCGCCGACAGAAACAAACATCTCTCTGGTAAGAAGAGGGGCGGGGGCGTATGCCTTATGGCTAACGTGACATGGTGTGATGAAAGAAACATACAGGAACTCAAATCCTTCTGTTCACCTGATTTAGAATTCCTCACAATCAAATGTAGACCGCATTATCTACCAAGAGAATTCTCTTCGATTATAATCACAGCCGTATATATCCCCCCCCAAGCAGGCACATCGATGGCTCTGAATGAACTTTATTTAACTCTCTGCAAACTGGAAACGATTTATCCGGAGGCTGCATTCATTGTAGCTGGGGATTTTAACAAGGCTAATCTGAAAACAAGACTCCCTAAATTTTATCAGCATATCGATTGTGCAACCAGGGGTGGAAAGACCTTGGATCATTGTTACTCTAACTTCCGCGACGCATATAAGGCCCTGCCCCGCCCCCCTTTCGGAAAAGCTGACCACGACTCCATTTTGTTGATCCCTGCCTACAGACAGAAACTAAAACAAGAGGCTCCCACGCTGAGGTCTGTCCAACGCTGGTCCGACCAAGCTGACTCCACATTCCAAGACTGCTTCCATCACGTGGACTGGGACATGTTTCATATTGCGTCAGATAACAATATTGACGAATACGCTGATTCGGTGTGCGAGTTCATTAGAACGTGCGTTGAAGATGTCGTTCCCATAGCAACGATTAAAACATTCCCTAACCAGAAACCGTGGATTGATGGCAGCATTCGTGTGGAACTGAGAGCGCGAACCACTGCTTTTAATCAGGGCAAGGTGTCTGGTAACATGACCGAATACAAACAGTGCAGCTATTCCCTCCGCAAGGCTATCAAACAAGCTAAGCGTCAGTACAGAGACAAAGTAGAATCTCAATTCAACGGCTCAGACACAAGAGGCATGTGGCAGGGTCTACAGTCAATCACGGACTACAGGAAGAAATCCAGCCCAGTCACGGACCAGGATGTCTTGCTCCCAGGCAGACTAAATAACTTTTTTGCCCGCTTTGAGGACAATGCAGTGCCACTGACACGGCCTGCAACGAAAACATGCGGTCTCTCCTTCACTGCAGCCGAGGTGAGTAAAACATTTAAACGTGTTAACCCTCGCAAGGCTGCAGGCCCAGACGGCATCCCCAGCCGCGCCCTCAGAGCATGCGCAGACCAGCTGGCCGGTGTGTTTACGGACATATTCAATCAATCCCTATACCAGTCTGCTGTTCCCACATGCTTCAAGAGGGCCACCATTGTTCCTGTTCCCAAGAAAGCTAAGGTAACTAAGCTAAACGACTACCGCCCCGTAGCACTCACATCCGTCATCATGAAGTGCTTTGAGAGACTAGTCAAGGACCATATCACCTCCACCCTACCCGACACTAGACCCACTCCAATTTGCTTACGGCCCAAATAGGTCCACAGACGATGCAACCACACTGCACACTGCCCTAACCCATCTGGACAAGAGGAATACCTATGTGAGAATGCTGTTCATCGACTACAGCTCGGCATTCAACACCATAGTACCCTCCAAGCTCGTCATCAAGCTCGAGACCCTGGGTCTCGACCCCGCCCTGTGCAACTGGGTACTGGACTTCCTGACGGGCCGCCCCCAGGTGGTGAGGGTAGGCAACAACATCTCCTCCCCGCTGATCCTCAACACTGGGGCCCCACAAGGGTGCGTTCTGAGCCCTCTCCTGTACTACCTGTTCACCCACGACTGCGTGGCCACGCACGCCTCCAACTCAATCATCAAGTTTGCGGACGACACAACAGTGGTAGGCTTGATTACTAACAACGACGAGACGGCCTACAGGGAGGAGGTGAGGGCCCTCGGACTGTGGTGTCAGGAAAATAACCTCACACTCAACCACAACAAAACTAAGGAGATGATTGTGGACTTCAGGAAACAGCAGAGGGAACACCCCCCTATCCACATTGATGGAACAGTAGTGGAGAGGGTAGCAAGTTTTAAGTTCCTCGGCATACACATCACAGACAAACTGAATTGGTCCACTCACACAGACAGCATCGTGAAGAAGGCGCCGCAGCGCCTCTTCAACCTCAGGAGGCTGAAGAAATTCGGCTTGTCACCAAGAGCACTCACAAACTTCTACAGATGCACAATCGAGAGCATCCTGTCGGGCTGTATCACCGCCTGGTACGGCAACTGCTCCGCCCTCAACCGTAAGGCTCTCCAGAGGGTAGTGAGGTCTGCACAACGCATCACCGGGGGCAAACTACCTGCCCTCCAGGACACCTACACCACCCGATGTTACAGGAAGGCCATAAAGATCATCAAGGACAACAACCACCCGAGCCACTGCCTGTTCACCCCGCTATCATCCAGAAGGCGAGGTCAGTACAGGTGCATCAAAGCTGGGACCGAGAGACTGAAAAACAGCTTCTATCTCAAGGCCATCAGACTGTTAAACAGCCACCACTAACATTGAGTGGCTGCTGCCAACACACTGACAATGACACTGACTCAACTCCAGCCACTTTAATAATGGGAATTGATAGGAAATGATGTAAATATATCACTAGCCACTTTAAACAATGCTACCTTATATAATGTTACTTACCCTACATTATTCATCTCATATGCATACGTATATACTGTACTCTATATCATCGACTGCATCCTTATGTAATACATGTATCACTAGCCACTTTAACTATGCCACTTTGTTTACATACTCATCTCATATGTATATACTGTACTCGATATCATCTACTGTATCTTGCCTATGCTGCACTGTACCATCACTCAATTATATATCCTTATGTACATATTCTTTATCCCCTTACACTGTGTATAAGACAGTAGTTTTGGAATTGTTAGTTAGATTACTTGTTGGTTATTACTGCATTGTCGGAACTAGAAGCACAAGCATTTCGCTACACTCGCATTGACATCTGCTAACCATGTGTATGTGACAAATAAAATCTGATTTGATTTTTAATATGCTAATGCAACATGCCAATGCAAGCAGAATGTACAGCGTGTTACACTTTGCTAGCATGTGTCAAGTTCAAAGGCTTAACCCCTACCCTGCCAGGGCTGTATTACAATCGCATTAGGAGCATAATAACAATTTAGGGCTTAAGTAACAGTAACTGATACACCATGCTGGTGACTTGGGCTGAAAGAAAAGTCCCCAGTGTGTCTACACAAAAATGAACACTGGCCTTGTGATCTTATTCACAAACCGTGTGGATTCCAGCAGTACACATTCTAAACCACAGCACATGGTTTTAATACCTGTAAACAATAGAAGTGGACGTACCGGTATGCAGTGGTTCTATCCATGACAATCACGAGGTACCAAAATTCACCACTGATATTTGGAAAAGTTTAAATGAAATCGTAATACATCAGACATATTTTTCACTCTCCACCGTAGTTACCTACTTGTCCTGACGATGCTTAGCTCAGTCAAGTATACACCTCATCTTCTGCAGAATGAATGTATGCCGTCTTGCCTTTTCCTCGGTCAGACTGGCTCAGTCCGACTGGCTCGGTCTGTCTGTGTGTAAGAGCCACCAATCTGTCTGCATCTGTCTGGACGTGTGTGACTACAGGGTTAACTGCTGGAGACGGTTTCTGTGCAAAACCTTTACTACCCCCCCCCCCCTCAAGCCCAGCCAGCGTCCTCCCAGCACAGCCCTGATAAACCAGTCAGATCCCCTAATCAGATTACTGCCCCGCCCTTCATGGGGGGTGGAATACAGGACAATTAATGAGTGAGTAAACTTGACTACACTTCCCCCTTACCCTCCATTCACTGCCTTTCATTCAATCGCCACAGAGCTTTTTTCTTCATGGAAGGAAGGGAAAGTAGGCAGACTGAAGACAGAGTCTCACCCTCACTGAGAGGTCAGGGCACTGCAGAGCCTGGGTGGTCTCTTCCCTCTGCTCACGACCTCAACTAACCCATCTGACTGGAGACATCAGCACCAATCATCAACGAACCTGATGAATCTCCACCAATCACAGTGCCTGAACCCTGGTTGATGGTAGAGGGACTCAGGTTTTTTTTTACAGTATGAGAAAAGATGAAGAATCTGTGTCCTTGTCTAGTTGAGTGGGTAGAGATGAATCTCAGGAGGGATGAGACAAAAAGAGAATGAAGAGTGCCCAGTGCACATCCCTCCCTCTCCTTTACTCTCGCTGTATGTTTATTATACCATACAAGGACAGATGTGACCCCTCAATTTTTTATTTTATTTAACTAGGCAAGTCAGTTAAGAACAAATTCTTATTTATAATGAAGGCCTATCCCGGCCAAACCCAGACGACACCCTATGGGACTCCCAATTCCGGCAGGTAGTGATACAGCCTGGAATTAAACCAGGGTCTGTAGTGACGCTTCTAGCACTGAGATGCAGTGCCTTAGACTGCTGCGCCCTTGGGAGTCTCTCTCCCTGACCTCTCAGAGAGGGTGAGAGTCTGTGTCCTCAGGGTGCCTACTCTCCCCTCCTTCCATTAAGGAAAAAGCTCTGTGGTGATTGAGTGAAAGGGAGTGTACACTTTTATAAAATCTCTCTATCGGCATCTGAGGCACTTGCTTTTAGGGGCCTTTGGGTTGGTGTTTAATTCAATAAAACTAAGCTGCAATTGAAACTTCAAGGCAAATGGTAAACCAGGACTGTTCAACTTACAGTCCAAGATTGATAGCTGCTATAGGCATGACATGCAGAACTCCTGTTTGACAGGTTATGTTATGGTCATCACTCCCGGTCTCTCTGCCAGGTCAGGTTACAGTTACCTTGAAAGAGGATCCGTAGGTAAGGCTGGAGGAGGACATCTTGAAGGGGGTCGCTCTGAGGCCCAGGGTCAACTCTGCCAGCGAGAGAGAGGGAGACATACAGGAAGAGACTTATATGGAGCTGAAATGTCAAAAGCTCGATAAAAACACTGTCATTTAAAAACAATGTCACAGCACACCACCAGTGTGTATCCATAAATATTTACAACAGACTTAAGGCCCCTAAGCCTTTCTTTTGGTATATTGGACATGATGATGTTCCCATGTCCCTGAGTGTGTTGAGGGGGCCATCACTCACTGACATGAGCTGCCATGGTGATGGGAGGTCTCATATCTAACCAGTGAGTCACACTATGGACAAAGCCGCCGCTAATATAAACACTCATGTTCTATCCCTCTCTGTATGGATACACACATTTTCACGTGACCAGTGCACTAACACCCCACCCACATAGTAAGCTGGAGGCCATCATAAGACAGCATCTGTCAGTTTAACCGCAGCTATAAAAACAGAAGTGCCTGTTTGATCCGTTCCAGTGTTCTGTACTGCACACTCAGCAAGGACTGTTGTTCAGAGCTGCTGGGAGAACTAGTCATTTTCCTAGCCTATCTTCAGTCTGTCAGGGAGCAGGGAGCTTCCAAAATAGGACCCCAGAGCAAATTAGGCTTAAAAGCAACAATGCCGGCCTCTTGAAGAAGCCCAGTGGAGCTGTCGGAGTGTCTGGGAGGAGGGGAGGGGTAATCAGAGGCTGTAGTGGTCCTATACAGGCAAGGTCTTATGTGAATGGTTTGGGTTGGAGGTCCTGGTGGCTGGAAAGTGCTTGAGAACAAGACTGGCTTTTTGGACAGATCTCCACAGCAGGCTGCTTCTGAGATGCACCAAGACACTAACATGCACATACAGAAACACATACTGTATTGACAGACACAATCAAGTAGGTGTCCTGGAAATGCAGTTTTAATGCCAGTTTTCTACTTTTACGTTGACAACGCTTTCCTGGATACAACGGTACAGTGTGAGTGTTTGACTGGCATTTACAGTGGTACACAGACCATAGTCTGTTGTGGACATCGCCAACTCTGCTGGATGCCACAGCGCAGTCGTATTGTCGAACATACAATAGCTAGCTACACTCTATAACTGCCCGTTGTTGTGTGTCCCTATTCCCATACGACTCTCCCACCCCCCTCCACACAGTGTGCCTGTCCATCACAGACACAATGCTGCTCCATATCCACAGCAGACCCCTGCTCCCACACACGCTCCCTGACCCTGGCCTGTCCTCAGCCTGGTGTTCAGCCCTGCTGCTGACTGCCCTCTGCCCCTGTGGCGTCTCTGGTCTCCCATGGCAACAGGGATTCCAGTGTGATCTGAAGGCTGATATTAGCATGTAGAGGTGGAGCTGGGACAGAGCAGGAGACATATCTACACTGTCTGCCTCCAGTCCACACACAGGCACAGTGCATCTGATCTGCTGCAGTACACTGGGCTGGAGGGATGGAAAATGTCCCTCTATGTTCCACTGGTAATGCTTGTTGATCTATTCTAAGATTCAGGGGGAAATTCAAGGGGGTTTATATCATTTCAAATATCAATTTAACGCATATCCATATCCATCAAAATCTGTGGTCTGTAAAAATAAAGAATCTGGAACCAGAAGTCTTATCTAGCATATCCATCACCAAGTACACAGCTCAAAGAAAGGCCACAGTATACCACCCAGCACATCATGTCTCTAATGTGCCCAGACGGTAGTGAGTGATGTTTGGGAGGGAGGAGTGTTAGGTAGTGCTCCTACCTGCTCTCTGACCTATGGGGTTGGTGGAGATGTGTGGGGCCAGGTTGCCTCTAGAGGATGAAGAGGTGGTGGTGGTGCGCCCATCTTTGATCTCGATAGTTAGGAAGGTCTTCATGTCGGGGTCTGCCGCTCCCTTGCTGTCCCGCTGTGCAGATGCTCTCCCTAGGGTCTTGTCTTCCTTTGAGCCGCCCAATGCGTGCCGCAGCTTTTCAGCCGCCTGCTTTGCCCCGCCTACATCGTTCAAGGATTGAGCAGCGCTTTGCAGAGGTTTGGTGGCCACGCCCCCTGGATGAACTGTGCCCTGGCATTGGACATGGTTCTTTGAGGAGGAGGCAGATGAAGAGTAGGATGTAGAGCCTACATGGGGTCTCCCGGGTCTGTCTGTAGGGGTGGTGATGGATACTACTGTGGTCACTGCTGTCTGCTTGGCTGTCCCTGCTGCTGGCCCCTCACTCAGCTGGGTGGCTCTGCCTAGGACTCGGGCACTGGGGGCTGTCGCGTTCCTCAGAGACTGAGAGCCCCTCTTCAGGACCGGGACACTGGGACTGGGCTCCGTGAACTTACGCATACGGTCCCGCACAGAGTTAGCCCGGCCGAACGGGGCCAAGACAAACGGCTCTTTCTTCTCAGGAACTGCAAAACAGACAGAAAGCATGAGTGGAAATGATTTAAACACAGTAGCAAAGAACAGAGGAACCCAGACACAGTCAAGTAATACAAACTCAGTAGTTAATTACCCAGCCCCCCTGGTACAGCTGACACACAAAGACTGGAAACATTTCAAAGTCTTCAGCAGGGCAATATGCCTAAAAGTCCTCAAACTCAAAGCAGCACTCTTACTGACAGCAGCGCTCTTCTCATGCTAAAGCACTTTGCAAATCCCTTGACTTGATTTCCCTTTTCTCGCTCTCCCCCCCTCCGTTTTTCCAGCCCCCCTCCTTTTCTTTTCTTCAATCCCCCTCGCCCGCCCTCATTCTCCCTCATCTTCAGTGCGTCAGCTTAGGCCATTAGCTGACAGATTTGCTCAAGTTCTAGGTTGCCTGAGTGTTACAGCAGAGCGATCTGATTTCCCCACATATAGGGAAAGGCTCCACACTCACTTAGAAAAGCATTTCCTTCCCTCTTAATAATCTCGATTTAGTGTTTTTGAGAATAACAAGCTTTTAGGAGTCTGGGGACACAGAGAGGAGAATATAAAGAAGGGCCATCTTATATCTTGCCATCCAGTCCTCTAGCGGTGAGCCCTCAACCCTTCCCCTGTATGACTGGCCCTATACGGTCATGCTGGCCCTACAAAGCTCCTCTGGATGGAAGCCATTAAACTGATAGGAGTTAGGTAGCAAGTCGTCTTGATTATATTAGAGGAACAGCTATAACTCAGCAGTGCTAAGGGGCTCAGTTCATTGATCCTCTGGTGAGAGGTCTGTTATCAACACTGCTGGTGGAGTGTCACAGTAGAGCACCAGAAATGAGCCACAAATCCACCCTGGCTCCCACTTAATGTCAGGCAAAAACATATACACTACCGTTCAAAAGTTTGGGGTCACTTAGAAATGTTCTTGTTTTTGAAAGAAAAGCACATTTTTGTCCATTAAAATAACATCAAATTGATCAGAAAAACAGTGTAGACATTGTTAATGTTGTAAATGACTATTGTAGCTGGAAACGGCAGATTTTTTTATGGAACATCTACATAGGCGTACAGAGGCCCATTATCAGCAACCATCACCTGTGTTCCAATGGCACACTGTTAGCTAATCCAAGTTTATCATTTTAAAAAGGCTAATTGATCATTACAAAACCCTTTTGCAATTATGTTAGCACAGCTGAAAACTGTGGTTCTGATTAAAGAAGCAATAAAACTGTCCTTCTTTATACTAGTTGAGTATCTGGAGCATCAGCATTTGGAGGTTCGATTACAGGCATCCAGTGTCTGTGTTCTTTTGCCCATCTCAATCTTTTATTTTCATTGGCCAGTCTGAGATATGGCTTTTTCTTTACAACTCTGCCTAGAAGGCCAGCATCCCAGAGTCTCCTCTTCACTGTTGACATTGAGACTGGTGTTTTGCGGGTACTATTGTGAGGCAAAAATGTGCTTTTCTTAAAAAACAAGGACATTTCTAAGTGACCCCAAACTTTTGAATGGTAGTGTATAGATAAGGTTTGTATCTGCAAACATGCTCACCTGCATCATTTGATTTTCTGAGAGGAGTGAGTAAAGTATATCTGACCTGAAAGGGGGGGGGGGGGGGGTGAGAGGGAGAAAAGAGAAGATTCAATTAGAACATAGCAATAAGCAACAAAGGGCAATAGTGCAGATCCATGGGATGGCAGGGAGGATCGTCAACATTATGTAACAGTTTGACGCAAGGGAGGCGCGTTTGGGGCTGATCTTTTTTTGGCTGAGGGGCCATGGGGCCTAGATGTGCCTGAGCCTTCATAGTGCAATGTAAACACATGGAAGATAAGCATACCATATTGCAGAGTTCTATAAAAGAGCCTGGAGCCTGCGTTGGGTAAACACTCCCCATAAGGGCAACAACGTGGCGTCATGGTGACCCAAGTCTCTGATGAGGCCATTGAGCAAACAATAGAGACTCAGAATGCTTCAGCAGCCATCTCCTGCCTGTGTGTTTGGCTGTTGCTGGGCAGCCCCAGCGGCTCTTCCTCTGACAGCAGGTGAGGAAAACCAAGATCTGAGGGGAACCAGAACCAGCTGAGCACAAGAAAGGATTTGGGCCGGCTCTGAGGTGCTGAGTTTATTTGTGTAGCCAAGTAACCATAGTCAAACATAGCTTTTAAACACGTACAGAGATATTTTATATGTTTATAGCTGTCAACGTTACAAAGATGCTGCTGAGAACTGGTTCTTCAAAAGAGAGGGAGGGAGAGAGAGAGGGAGAGAGGGCGAGAGGGAGACATGCCATCATAGCTCAACACCCCCCTCTAGTGGTGTGATAACCTATTTTTCTACCTTTCTACCTAGAGACACAGCAGATCATGTCAGCAAGCATTACCCAGAGAGATTCAACAAGACTGTACCTTCTGTTCCTGGATGTTTCCTCTTTCCTTGGCACTGCCATTGAGCAGGCCACTGTGGGAGTCTGGGGCTTTCCTGAACAGGACAGCCCCATCAGGCTGATAATGGTTGGTAGTGGTGCTGTCCTGATGGGGCTGGTCTGGATGGTGGTTGGTGCTTTCAGCCTCGGAGTCTGTGTTGGAAGAGGAGCTACTCATGGTCACCTCTGGCTGCTCTACTCGGCTCCGGCCCACAGACAACACGCCCACGCTCAGGTCAGACGTCCCTGAGTCCAACCGTTTCCGTGACAGGAGCCCTGCGCCGTCGGAGGTCTCAGAGCCCAGGGGGGCTGGCGGTCCCATACTGGAGTCTGATGTGCCAGAGTCCAGTCTCTGTCTGAAGTGGGACTCTGAGGCCCCAGAGTCCAGTCTGCCTCTGTGGGCGGAACACTGGCTTCTGTCTGATGCTCCAGAGTCTACCCTGGTCCTGAAGGCTGAGCCCAGGCTCTTTTCTGATGCTCCAGAGTCCACCCTGGTCCGGAAGGCTGAGCCCAGGCTCTTTTCTGATGCTCCAGAGTCCACCCTGGTCCGGAAGGCTGAGCCCAGGCTCTTTTCTGATGCTCCAGAGTCCACCCTGGTCCGGAAGGCTGAGCCCAGGCTCTTTTCTGATGCTCCAGAGTCCACCCTGGTCCGGAAGGCTGAGCCCAGACCCAGACTCTTCTCTGAGGCTCCAGAGTCCAGACGGGGCCTGGAGGCCAGGCTGCGTTCTGAGGATGTCGAGTCAGAACGCTGGCGGTGGGATAGGACCACGTCCGGCTCTGATGATGTCACAGGGTCCCGGGTCGGTGGGCGGGTCAGCAGAGGGCCCAGGACTTCATCCCTCACCAGGGGGTCCAGAACCAGAACCATGCCTGAGTTGGAGTCTACAAAACACATAGACCACAATACAGTGAGTGGAACATACCCATGAGTAGATCTAGAATAGTGCCCGTGGAACACATACCATGAAAATACAACTCTGTTGTGTACAATTCTGTTCTTGCATTTTTTCAGTTTCTCTAACCTAACATAAACAAGATGGAATGTAGGATCACGTGAGGAGTTGCTGGACAACTTGGGAACTGCTGATGAAAATTAAAGGTTTCCGCAGAGGCCAAACCCCCAAGAGCACAGTGTGAGAGACATGTGAGCGCCACTGAGGAGACACAAGGGGATGTAGGCATTTCCTCCACACTTGACTCAATTCCTGGACCAGATGTCTGTGTGTGTAAAAGAGATTAGAACACTAGGTGGTTACCAACCAGCAGGAAGTGCAAGGGGAACTGGAAGTGGGGTGAAATGGAGAATAGAACAAGTTCTTTCCCCCTCCCCCGGTCTGAATCCAACCTCCTTCATTCCTCCTCCTCCTCTCATCAGGAAACCACACTCCAAACACTGCAGTGCCCACATCCTCCCCCTTCTAGAGCCAGTCTCTAGCTCTCCTCGTGATGCTCATTGCTCAGCATCTTTAACTCTGGGTGCTGTACAGGAACCACAGGCAAGCTGCATAAAGATAGGCCACAGAGTGGAAAATCACAGTGTCCTTACAAGAGACACATCATTGTATGATAACATCTCTGCGTACCCTTTGTATGCCCTATCCAAACAGAGCGTCCAGGTCTGTCATTTTCAAACCAAATCTGTGAAGGAGAGCCCCATTCTGGTCTAAGACGGCCACATCCTCATCAGCTTTTTCAACACTCTCTGAAGGCCTCCCAAAGCTGGGGTCAGGAGAAGCTTTAGCTGATTACTTGAAGGGAGTGGTTATATAATGGGGTTTGAATAAGAAACATGCTTATGATACGCATTAACTTCAAACATCACAAACTAAAATGGCCCCCCTTTCTCACGAGGCCCTATAAATAGACCACATGACATCAAAGGAAGGCCTCAGTTAAGTCCAATTAAAAGAGAACTATAGTTGAAGGGAGGAACAGCCAAGAAGTTGCAAACTAGTGATTGAAGTTGTTGCTGTTTGTACATCGTGTCCAGTCCATTGTGTGCTGTTGTGAGGATTTCTGGGAAAACCCCCTACTGCTCTTGGATAATGAGAGGATGGTTTTAAATAACCACAATAGTGCATAATGCCGACTTCCCTCCCCTCCCCCTTCTTAACGAACACACAAAAACAAAAAACAGCAACGACAAAAGGGGTATTTTCATTGTCGAGGAGTCTGGCTCCCCTGGGACTATCACATTTAAAAAAAAATATTTCTGTATTTAACTATGCAAGTCAGTTAAGAACACATTATTATTTTACAATGATGGCCTATCCCGGCCAAACACTCCCCTAAGCCAGACAACGCTGGGTTAATTGTGCGCCGCCCTATGGGACTCCCGATCACGGCCGGTTGTGCTGGAGCCCGGGATCAAACCAGGGTCTGTAGTGACGCTTCTGGCACTGATATGCAGTGCCTTAGACTGCTGCACCACTCGGGAGGCCCTTCCACTGAGCCACTTACAAACGGGTAATTTCCTAAATTACAGCCTTGTCACCAGGGTTGTGCTCAATTCAGAATTGACTCCAATTCACCAAATTCTAATTCAATTGGCCACACCCCACAGGATATGGAATTGAATTCAGTGATTCATGAAATAATAACTTAGACTTTCCTTGATTGTTCATTTTATGTTAGTTCTGGAAATCTATTGTTAATTAATATTTTATATGCATGTATATAATGACATGACATGTTTTAGGTACAAGATGTATATTTGTATAGACTACAACAAACAGAATAGAAGAGGCATTTGAATTTAATTGAATTCTATATTATTTCATTCAAATTATAATTGAAATTCTGTATCCTGGTTACTACTTAAATTCAAATTCAAGATTATTAATTTATGCAGCATTCAATTCAATTCTGAACTGAGCACAAGATTGCTTTTCACCAAACTATGGAGTGTGAGTGTATATATGTGTGCAAGACTGTGCTGTATATTTAAGTGTGTGTATGTGAGAAGAGAGAGGTAGCGTGTGTGTGTGTGTGACAGCCAGTGGGCCACAGTACCCACATAATCTTCCAAGTTTAGTCCTCTCTCTAAACAACGTTCTCCTTCTCTCTGTTAAAAATGACCCCACCCCACCCTATCCGTTCCCAGCCACCAACTTCCTGTGTCTGTATCGGCATCCATTTCAAACAGCTCCTACCCACAATCCCTCTGCTCTGTGGAGGTCTGCTCCTGTCTGCCTCTGGCCCTGCCTTCACCCTGGACCAAATTGCATGGTGGGGGCCATGTCAAGAAAGGGTTCTATTCTGGTATGTGCTTAAAATAGCAGATGTATTACTACTGGGTGTGGGTTCCCCTTTGAACGGGTGATGTTCCTGTTGCGTCTCATAACCCCACTACTACCAGACACTGGCTGATGAGCGGGGTGTTGTGGGCTAAGGGTAAACCAGACCACATAAGGTAATTACGGTCAAAGGACCCAGCCAGAGACTGGCCAGCTTCAGGTCAACATTGGGGTAGGTTCCTTGATCAGAAAAATACTTAGCTTTAGCATTAGAGTAAAAATAACGCAGTAGAGATGGAGTATATTGGTTCAACAAACACTTGCTCACTTTAGAGGCATTCAAATCAGTCTGGCTATAAACACATTCTCTATTGTACTACATGCTCTCTCATAGCCCTTTACCAGTCTTCTCTCATTCACTTTTGCATTTGGTTTTTCTGTGAGTGGGAGTGTGTGTTTACAAGTCGTAATGTCTTTGCTAAAGATAGTACACCTATAGTAAAGCATTCACTGTGTTTTACATTTAGGTTTTCTAACAGAGGTTAATGAAAATCACTACACGCCCAGTCAGAGTCCCATGACTGTGGTGCCTCTAACCTGAAAATAAAGATGGAGGAGCTAAAAACAGTGTAAACCAATGAGACAGCCTCAGCTCCACTGCCGCCCCTACAGCAGAATGGCTCTATTGGCTGGTTATTTTCACTAGCATGCCAGAGGAAATTGCATCTAGGTGCATAAGTGTGGAGGTACAAGCAATATTTGAATCAATGTTGTGTATAAGTGCCTATCCAAACTTGACCCTTAAGTTAAGGCAAACATGATTATATAAGCATGCCATATATAGAACAGAGCAGGAAGACAATTAACTGTATGTGTCTGTCATGAGTGTGTGTGTGTGTGTGGGACCTATGGACTGGCTAAGGAAAAGGAACAGTCAACCACTCATATGGTTTTTGAACCTCTAAGCTCAGCCCTTTGAACAGTGCCGTTGCTCACCTGTCCCGTGCAGCTCTCTGCCCTGCTGCGTCTGGTGGCTCCGTAGCTCCCGGATCTGAGACTTGATTCTCTTTCGCTCGCTAAGCCTCTCCTTCTCTGTGTCCTGCAGAAACAATACAGTAAATCTGTGATTTTCAATACATAATTGCTTCAATGCAGAAAGAGTCAAGACAAGGGCATTCAGTTCTTCTCACATGCTGTTCCATGCAGTATGACATAGATTGGATACAGTCATTCAGTCAGCCCCTGCCTAGCTACAACACTGAGCTGAACCCCAACCATCCCATCCCTCTCAGTGGTCTGATCAGCAAATAAGTCAAACCATCAGGTACACAAAAGTCCTCGGTCTGTAGGGGGCAATCAGAACAGTGTGTGTGATGTCCGTGTCAAGCGCTCCTCAAAGAGAGAGGCCATGAGGACCAGGCCCTGCCTACCAGCTGAGATAAGATGGTGACAGCCATGCCTCCACCCTGTCCTTGCTCACCCCGGGAGAGACACAGTACACCATAACACGCCCTAAGAGCCAGCCAGGTAAATCAACCAACCCATAATGCTTTGAACCTATATGTTACACCAAGGGAGTTAGTTACTCAGCTGTAACAGCCCAGGACATAGCCTTCTGTTGAGTAATGATTGAAGTGTGCCTGACCTCTCTGACCCCTCAGTCCTCCACCGTGGCCTGCTGTATTAGTAACGTCTGGTCCTCAGTACAGGTAGAGAAGTACACTCTGCACAGCCAGTAAAACACACTGGGTCTCATAATCTTCAATAATAGAAGAAAGACACACTAGGAGGGAGAAGATAGAATAGAGTGCAACGTTTTGGCATATGGAGAGGACATGGGAGATGCAGGGAGGTGGAGACAAAAGGAGAGAGAAGAAGAGAGGGAGACATGTAGAGGCTGCCACTGGTGCCTTACTTTGAGCTACTCTACAGGAAGATCAGCTGTACAGACACCAAGGACAAAACACACACACACTTTTCCTCCTGTATAAACTCACACACTCTCCCTTGTCCAGAACGCTCCAGTGCCCCACAAACCCTTCCACTATAGTGCATCTGTGATATTGTGTGGAAAAGGAACGCATGGCTATATGGAGTTTCTATACACGCTTCTTTAGAAATGTATAAATAACTTCATAGTAAGTCATTTCTTTTTAACCATAAAGCTATTTGGCATAATAAATTCAGGAATAGTAAAACCAGAGCTGTGTCTGGTTCACTGGTCTTTAAAAATGGATATCATGAGAATATATGAAACCCTCACCCCTGTACTCCACACATACAATTATCTGTAAGGTCCCTCAGTCGAGCAGTGAATTTCAAACAGATTCAACCACAAAGACCAGAGAGGTTTTCCAATGCCTCGTAAAGAAGGGCACCTATTTGGTAGATGGGTAAAACAAAAAAAGAAGCAGACATTGAATACCCCTTTGAGCATGGTGAAGTTATTAATTACACTTTGAATGGTGTATCAATACACCCAGTCACGACAAAGACACAGGCGTCCTTCTAACTCAGTTGCCGGGGAGGGAGGAAACCGCTCAGGGATTTCACCATGAGACCAATAGTGACTTTAAAACAGTTGCAGAGTTTAATGGCTGTGATAGGAGAAAACTGAGGCTAGATCAATAACATTATAGTTACACCACAATACTAAACTAAATTAGAGTGAAAAGAAGGATCCCTGTACTAGGGGAATGTCACGAATCCCGCCGAAGATGGTGCCTCTTCCTGTTTGGGCGGCGCTCGGCAGTCGTCGTTGCCGGCCTACTCGCTGCCACCGATCCCCTTTTCTGTTTCAGTTAGTTTTGTCTGATTAGTTTCACCTGTTTCTTGTTTGGGTTTTGTTTTGGGCTATTTAAACCCGGTAGGCCCGCCGGCTTTTGTGCGGGCTTGTTTTTCTGTTCATGGTGTGTGGATTATTGTGGATTCCGTTTTTCCGGACAGTTTCGTCCTGTTTGTTGGACTGGGTATTTATGCTCCCTTGTGTGTGGCGTGACCGTTACTCTGTTCTTGGAATAAAGATCCACGTTTTGAACTACCCTGTTCTCTGCGCCTGACTCCTCCACCCACTACTCCTAGAAGCCATTACAGGGTATAAAGGTTTAAACAACATTGTGATCGTTAACGTCCAGAAAAAAATCCCTAACCAAATCCAAGTGCAGTTATCACAAAACTACCACAACTGGCCCTGATCATGATTTTTTATTTTTTACAAATACCTAATGCAACAATGCTGTAATTTTAATAGGAGGAGATATGAATCATTCAAATTACTTGCCATGCATGTCATCTTCGTTAACAGTTGGAAAAATGGCATAGTGAGACACAGCAGTGAAGTCCTGTATGGCAATACTTTGAGAAGTTAAATGAAAAGGTGATGAAAAGCAAACTTTGCAAGGTGGAATTGAGCTGCTGTGGCAGTACAGGTGTAATGCTGAACAACCTGGTCTCAGAGCATTTTGTATTATTCAGTGTGATATGTTCCATTTTGTATGGTATATATTAATTTGTGATGTCCATCACCCATTTCGTATGATACTGTATGTTGCGAATTACAATTGGTTATGAATTTACAAAACGTACTATATGTTACGAATTTGCAAAACGTATGATATTTTACGAATTCTAGCTAAGTGGCTGATGTTAGTTAGCTGGCTAAAATTAGCACGTCTCGCATTAAACGTTTTTGCTTTAAGTAACCATACCAAACATGAAATATCATACTAATTTCAGTCTCCCGGATTTACGTTTACTGTGTTACCTCTAGTCTATGAGACCAGGCTGTGCTGAAAGGGACGACCCAACCTGTTGCTGGCAGCAGTGAGATAAGGGACGGAGTGAGGAAATCACAGCGCTGATTACAGAAATGATTGCAGTTGATATGCAGCCATTGTCAATGGTAGAGGATGTCGGCTTCAATACCCTATTGGTATATCTAGAACCAGACTGACTACAAGATGCCATGTCGGCCCCGATGGAGAAATTGTACAATGATGGCTCTGTAAGTGCAAGTACAAAGCGCGAGCTCTCAAACACCATACATGGCGTTAACAGATTGGTATGTGTCTATGAACATGCTGTCATACATACATCACTGCAACGAGACATCACATTGATAAGAAGTGTGACATGAAGTACAGTACTTACTGACAACATGGAGGAGGCGCACACACACACACAACAGAGAACCTAAAACAACATTAATAACATGGTGGCTGAGTGAGTGGGGGACAGCAGTAATGTGAGCACCATCTGGTAGGGTTTCCATTAGTTAACACAGCCACAGTCTAACATAAAAATGTATGAAAAAATATATATTTAGTCTTAATTTAAGGTTAGGCATAAGGTTAGCAGTGTGGTTAAGGTTAGGATTAAAACCACATTTTAAGAAGATACATTTTAGAAAATAGGCTTTATGACTTTGTGGCTGTGGTACTTAGTGATGACCGGTAGGTAGGTAGCCAGGACTGCAGTAGATTGAACTGCATTGCCGGTAGTACACAAAACCACGTATGAATCGTGAATTCACGTAATTATTATTTAAAAAAATGATGTTTAAAAGTTTAAATAAAGAAACGTCAGTTTAAACGGTAAGAGAAATTGTACATTTGTCACAGAATAAAAACAAAACATGCATCCTGTTTGCAATAAGGCACTAAAGTAAATCTGCAAGAAATGTGGCATTTTTTTAAAACTTCATGTCCTGAATACAACGTGTTATGTTTGGGGCAAAACCAACACTGAGTAGCACTCTTCATATTTTCAAGTATAGTGGTAGCTGCATCATGTTATGGGTATGCTCGTCATCAGCAAAGACTAGGGAGTTTTAAAAATAAACAGAATAAAGCTAAGCACAGGAAAAATCCTAGAGGAAGGCCAAATATACACTGGAGCTGATTAAAGACATTGAATGTTCCTGAGTGGCCTAGCTACAGTTGAGACTTAAATCGGCTTAAATCTATGGCAAGACTTGCACATGGCTGTCTAGCAATGATCAACAACCAACTTGACAGAGTTTGAAGAATAATGTGCAAATATTGTACAATCCAGGCGTGCAAAGGTCTTAGAGACTTACAACTGTAATCGCTGCCAAAGGTGATTCTAACATGTATTGACTCAGGAGTCTGAAAACTTTTGTAAATGAGATATTTCTGTATTTGGTTTTCAATACATTTGCAAGTTTTGGGTATTGTTTGATAAATTAATCAAAATGTGGAATAAGTCAAGGGGTATGAATACTTTCTGAAGGCACAGTAAACACAATTTAGTCTTCTCATATTACAACAAACAACTGCAAACATCGAACAGTGGCCGTGTCTGAATACCCATAGTAATTAGCGAGTCGTAATGGCTCATAGGCTCCTGCCCTATCTCCTGTTTCTGTAGCGTGAGGCAGCTTGATGTACAAGTACACACCTTGGACAGGATGCTAGTCTGTTGCTGGGCCTTAACCACAATCGATCTCCTTAATGCTGAGTGCCAAACAGAGATGCATCAGGTCCCATTTTTACAGTCTATGGTATGTCTCGTCCAGGGATTGAACTGCCAACCAATGTGCTCTCAAATTTCAGGTCTGCTGTGGGCAAACGTTAACATTGTGAAAATTCTGTGCAACTTCCGGTGCGCATTTAGTGTGAACACTGAGTCTATCTGCTTTAAGTTACAGTTAACAGTGGTCAAGTAGGCTATTTGATCATAATGTAGACTTATCAGTGTCCTACCATCAAAAACAATGGAGAAAAATGTATCCCATACCATTTTAACATGGAAATAGTGGTTATATCATTCAGCTTACAGTAGCAGCCAACGTGTGGTGTTCAATGTAGGCCTACATTCCAAACATGCAGGGCTTGATATGTTTATCCACTTGTCCTTCAAGGAGGTGGCTGAAAATGTTTAGTTTGATTCAAGAAACCACATCATTATACAATCATTACAGAGAATCGGACAAATTATGTTACCCTCTGCCTATTGGCTACAGCTTATTCAAGCCTGTCTCAAAATACAACACTGCCCATTTAAGACAAAAAAAAGGCTCTTTACCTAACTCACTTTTCAAAGATGGCTAGAAATGCACTTGTAGGAAGCAATCACTCCCCTATTGCTGATTACACATGACCTATAAAACTGGGCTAATAACTCACTAACTAGCAAAGGATATGAACAAATGTAGCTCTTGCTTTGATCTCAAAACAAGCGCATCTACTCATGACCGCTCATGCTGTAAACACAGTCCTGTTCAAAGTGAATGGTACAGATATATATGGCAATGGTCTATTTGCATATAGGCCTACTACAGCTCTGATTGGTTATGCCGCACCGGTCTGTGTAGAGTATGGGCATGAGTCGTGCATGTCAATGTGAAAGAATCCTACTCTGATGTGTTCTGCCTACAACAAAATCTCTTGCAGATAGTTTGCATAGTTTGAATTGAAAGTGGCTAATATTGCGTTGATTCAAACACATTTCCAACAGTAAACGTTCATAGTGTTAACGGGGAAAACTCTAGAAAGTTGAGTGAAGTTCAATCTAGTGCTTCTCTAACCCCCGTGCCACTGAGTTGATAAACAAATACCCACACTTGTGTTTTAGAGTATGTGAAATTTAAAAAAGCAAGTATACTTTAAATCTAGTAGAATCAGAGTTAGAGGCAAATCGAGAGGGTTTACTCTCCAAAATCTGTCCACGTAAATAAGACTGTTAAGTGAGGAATTGTTGTATGGTGGTCAATGAGAGTAAAATTTGGTCAGCAAAAAATGTAATTGCTAATTTGATCGAATAGAAGTTTTGTAATGGTTAGGCTGTTATGAAAGCACTGATAAGTGGATGAAAGTGGCATTTTGGCAACTTCGGGAAAAAATAATAATATGGAAGTTGTGTTGTGCTTGTTGTTCACGCCCGCATCTGCCCTCTCATTGGCTAGAACGGTCCCACCTGTTCTCGCCTCCTCCAGCTTGCCTTCCATCTTCGAGGACATGTATTTCCATTGTTAGAGCAATCACATGACTATCTTGTCAATATAAAAGAAAATCTTTGGTAGAATTCGCTGCACATTATTGAAGAAGAGAATAGTCTTGACACCCATGCGTGTTCGACAACTGCTGATAATCAAAGGAGTTTGAACAATATACAATGCCTTCGGAAATTATTCAGACCCCTTGACTTTTCACCCAAAAAAATTACGTTACAGCCTTATATTAACATTTATTAAATGAAAAAAATTCAGCAATCTACACACAATAACCCATAATGACAAAGCAAACAGATTTTTTGAAATGTTTGCAAATGTATGACTAATAAAAAAACAAATACCTTATTTACATCAGTATTCAGACCCTTTGTTATGAGACTTGAAATTGAGCTCAGATTCATCCTGTTTCCATTGATCATCCTTGAGATGTTTCTACAACTTGGAGTTTACTTGTGGTAAATTAAATTGATTGGACATGATTTGGAAAGGCACACACCTGTCTATTTTAGGTCCCACAGTTGATAGTACATGTCAGAGCAAAAACCAAGCCATGACGTCGAAGGAATTGTCCATAGAGCTCTGAGACAGGATTGTGTCAAGGCACAGATCTGGGGAAGGGTACCAAAAAATGTCTGCAGCATTGTAGGCCCCCAAATACACAGTGGCCTCCATCATTCTTAAATGGAAGAAGTTTGGAACCATCAAGACTCTTCCTTGAGATGGCCTTCCGGCCAAACTGATTCATCGGTTGAGAAGGGCCTTGGTCAGGGAGGTGTCCAAGAACCCGATGGTCACTGACAGAGCTCCAGAGTTCTTATGTGGAGATGGGAGAATCTTCCAGAAGGACAACCATCTCTGCAGGACTACATCAGTCAGGCCCGCTTGGAATTTGCCAAATGGCACCTAAAGGACTGACCATGAGAAACATGATTCTCTGGTCTGATGAAACCAAGATCGAACTCTTTGGCCTGAATGCCAAGCGTCAGGTCTGGAGGAAACCTGGCACCATCCCTACGGTGAAGCATGGTGGCAGCACCATGCTGCGGGGATGTTTTTCAGCGGCTGAGACTAGTCAGGATCGATGCAAAGATGAACGGAGCAAAGAACAGAGATCTTTGATGAAAACCTTGTCCAGAGCGCTCAGGACCTCCGACTGGGGCAAAGGTTCACCTTCCAAAAGGACAACAACCTTAAGCACACAGCCAAGACAACGCAGAAGTGACTTCGGGACAAGTCTCAATGTCCTTGAGTGGCCCAGCCAGAGCCCAGACTTGAACCCGATCTAACATCTCTGGAGAAACCCGAAAATAGCTGTGCAGCGACGCTCCCCATCCAACCTGACAGAGCTTGAGGAGATCTGCGGAGAAGAATGGGAGAAACTCCCAAAATACAGGTGTGCCACGCTTTTAGTGTCATACCCAAGAAGACTCGATGCTGTAATCGCTGGCAAAAGGTGCTTCAACAAAAGCTCTGAGTAAAGGGTCTGAATACTTATATAAATGTGATATTTCAGTTTTACATGTTTTTTTATATATTGGCAAACATTTCTAAAAACTTGTTTTTGCAATAAAGGTGCTGGTGGGACATTGGTGCGGTTTTCCCTAATGCGGATTCCATCTTTAAAATGCCCTGAAACTACAATGTCATCATGTTTGTGCCAGAATTACAGCAGAGTGCCACTACTAATACATGTCTACCTAATGTAACGAAGCACACAGAGGTGGTGGTTAGGGAGGGACATGTGAATTACAAGACAGGCCTAGAGCATATTTCACTCAAATCCACCAACCTCTAAACTCATAAAACCTGGGACACACAAACACAGCACATATTTGCTTAATGCCGGTTATCCTGGGGCTGATAAAGCTGTCAGCAGTTTGAGAAGGGTGAAAATTACAGCCTTGTGAAAATAGTTAATCAAATCAGGCTGTGATCAGAGGGAGGTGAGAGTGAACAAAGCCTGGTACCACACAAACTAGGGATGGGCACGGTTATTAGAATATCTGAACGGACTTTAGTATTCCAATACTTTTGTGAGGATTAATCTTTGCAGAAAAAATGTTTAGGCCCATTTTAACACTGAAAAGGCTTTATCTAAATAAAAATATCCATGTTACATTGTTACATACAAGGATATACCATTTCAAATGATTCATTTATTAAAATCAAAGCGGCAAGGAGACTCTAGGTGTAACAAGTGGAGTGAGTTCCCTAACGCAATGCAAGATGGAATAAAATTGCAGAAACATTAGCAAAAGGAAAAGGAGTAGGCTCAACCAACAGGTAGGCTGTTTAATCTGAATGGGGTTGAGGAGAGAGTGAATCATGTGGCCTCAATTAGCCTAGCTACACCCCACCGGGTGCACGTTGTCTTTTTACCCTAGCACTACACGGCTGATTTAAAATAATAAAAGCTTGATGACGAGTTGGCTATTTGAATCAGCTGTGTAGTGCTAGGGTGGGGGACAGGACAGTTTGGAAAACCCTTGATTAGAGGACAGAGTGTCTAGCACACAAACAGAAAGGCTAATCAACAGCCTCTGTGTCATGTGCCACAGTCACCCAGCACCAGCAGACAACACAAACAGAAGCTTTATACTCTGTTTACTGAGGTGGAGCACTGCTCTCAGATCAGCTTAATGACGAGCCAGAACCAGCCTGTGACTGCAGGTCGGAAAAATCTCCCCAAACCTAAATAGCTGATTCAGAGAATATATCAGAGAGAAAATATAGAAGAATGAGAAGTTGCTTTAAAATATTCTCTCCCTCAGGAAGGTTCTTCATTCAAAGAAGCTGAGGGGAGATGTCATTTGAGCTGGAAACACCGCTCCCCCTCTTTCCTCCGCTATCCCTCTCTTTCCTCCCCTTTCCCCCTCTTTTCTCCCCCTCCCCTCAGCTGCCACGACCAGGAAACAGACAACCAGACAGTGTTGGTTTCACAGCTCCCACTAAACCACAGGGAACATACTTGTCACAGAGACAGAGAAGGAAACGGAGATAAAATGGTGTGTGAGATAGAAAAAAAGAGAGAAAGAGCAGACGATCCAATCCCACGACCTGTCAATCCCAAACTGTCATTAGCAGGCTCTCTTTGGTCTCTGGTGACTGGCCCAGGCAAACAGTGCAGACCTGACAGAGTGGAACCAGAGCAGAGGCAGACCCACTCCAGTGCCCTGGCCTCATCAACTCTGTGGCCTCCGTGTGAGCTGGGCTCCTATTTCCTTCTGTGGTGATCATGGTCTCACCATAAGGGTTCAGGAGGCTGTTTGTTTCGGTCAGGGTTGTATTTGTGAAAAAACTGCCCCGTAAACACACAAAAATGGCAACTGTCCACTGGCCTGACCACAGCAAGGCGTGGGCCATCTGAACTCCTCTGAACCCTCAGAGCCACAGAAACAACAATGAGGCGGAGCGGACTGAGGCACGGAGCCGTGTCAGACTACTTCACCATGCAGAGCAGTGGCAGCTCAGCTAAACCAGGGATTACTGCAGCTACCTGGGTTAGAATTGGCTAATTTTCCATGGAAACTGAATCCATCAGTCTGCAGATGAGATCAGAATGTGATGAGGTCAGGCACTCCTCTCCATGCCTGCACATGGCTCGTTGAGAGACAGGGTCCTTTTCCATGACTGCATGGCAAAGCCTGAGGAACCACACACATACTCGGTCCACCTCCAGTAAGTGAAATACAGTAGCAGGAATTAAGTAGCAATCATTTTTGCATCACACACACACAGCCTGGACAAGAGACAACCCACAGAGAATTTACCCATAAACCTCATTCCCATTTTTCCCTTACCCAGCCCTCATTCAAAGCCCAGTTAAAGCAGTTTCTCCCTTCCTCCATTAATCTCCCTTTGTCTTGCTGTACCCTTTCTCCAGCACATATTCACTCAGTACAGAAGATATTGGTTGCCATTATACCAGTCATCATAAACTGCTCGTCTCAGTTGGTTACAAGTTTATGATCATATCAGATTAGTGAACAAACAAGACTCTCGGTCCGTCTCTGCCACCTCACCTGATCCATACTGCACACACCTGGCCACGGAAACAGATCTGATGAATAACCATTTGTAAAGTCGCCATTTACTTTAACAATAATGTGCTCAAAATACACACACCTGTATATTATTTTGTATGGATTTCTGAAACCAATAGAAATAAATTCTGAAAGGACTGCCCAATTGTCCTAAAATTAAACCTCAGTTAAACTTCAGGAAGCCAGGTCCTCAGGTCTCAATGCAAAGAGAAACAAGAAACATGGATGAGTTTGTGTTAAGAGAAGTACACGGAAATTGATAAGGAAGAAAAAAAGTATGAAAAAATGACAGGTATTCAGAGGAGTAGACCTAGGTATGTTAGAGTGGAAGAACTAGAATATGTCATTTACCTTCTTGGCTCTGCTGCCTGTCTGTCACCCTCTCTCACTCTCGTAGTCAGGACGTCCTATACCCTGCCTCAACTCTCAGTCACCACACACACACACACACACACACACACACACACACACACACTCACCAACAGGCCACTCCCTCCACTTCCCCTCCCTTTCTGTCACCACAGGGCTCCTTCTCAGACCCTCCCTCCCTCCTTCCTTGTCTATATTCAATTCGAGGTGCTTTATTGGCATGGGAAACATATGTTAACATTGCGAAAGCAAGTGAAGTAGATAATATACTAAAGTGAAATAAACAATAAAAATGAATAAACATTACACTCACAGAAATTACAAAAGAACGAAGACATTTCAAATGTCATATTACGTATATATACAGTGTTGTAACGATGTGCAAATGGTTGAAGTACAAAGGGGAAAATAAATAACAAATATGGGTTGTATTTACAGTGGTGTTTGTTCTTCACTGGTTGCACATTTCTTGTGGCAACAGGTCACAAATCTTGCTGCTGTGATGGCACACTGTGGAATTTCACCCAGTAGATATGGGAGTTTATCAAAATCGGGTTTGTTATCAAATTCTGTGGATCTGTGTAATCTGAGGGAAATATGTCTCTCTAATATGGTCTTACATTTGGGAGGAGGTTCAGTTTCCACCTCATTTTGTTAGCAGTGTGCACATAGCCTGTCTTCTCTTGAGAGCCAGGTCTGCCTACAGCGACCTTTCTCGATAGCAAGGCTATGCTCACTGAGTCTGAACATAGTCAAAGCTTTCCTTAATTTTGTGTCAGTCACAGTGGTCAGGTATTCTGCCACTGTGTACTCTCTGTATAGGGCCTAATAGCATTCTAGTTTGCTCTATTGTTTTGTTAATTACTTGACACATTGGAAATAATAAGCTTTCTGTTTTCTCATGATTTGGTTGGGTCTAATTGGGTTTCTGTACTGAGGCCCTGTTTGTGTTTATGAAAAGAGCCCCAGGACCAGCTGGCTTAGGGGACTCTTCTCCAGGTTTATCTCTCTGTAGGTGATAGCTTTGTTATGGAAGGTTTGGGAATCACTTCCATTTAGGTGGTTGTAGATTTTAGCGGCTCTTTTCTGGATTTTGATCATTAGCGGGTATTGGACTAATTCTGCTCTGCATGCATTATTTGGTGTTATACGTTGTACACAGAGGATATGTTTGCAGAATTTTTGCAGAAATAGCTAAATGTATTTAAAATCGACAATTCTGTGAACTGTCTTGTGCAAATTTTTAATTGAAACAATACCGGTTAGCAAAGGTGTCCTCTACCTAGAGATGACGTGCAGGAGCTTGCAGGGATTTGTAGTCTTGCATGATTTCTACTTTGATGTGAATGATCATTTTAGAATCAGAGTAAATCGAGGCGAATATATTGATAAGTCACTTTGTCTGAGAGAGAATAACATGGTAATCAAAACGTCACGGCAAGGTAAACCTACACGAAACACAGCCCTTATTTTAAGTGCATCTAAAATTACCTATGAGAAAAATGAATAGTGGAATACTGATTGGAACCATTTCCCTGTTTGACCGCTAGGTTTTATGGGTATTATGAAACCTTCACTTTGGGGCTCTATGCAAGTTAGCAGGTCGCCTTGGTTGAAAATTTACATTTGACACACTTTTTCTTTGTTTCTACCAAATTATGCTCCATTGTTTTTGCAAGTACAGAGTTACTTCAGACTGAATAGAAATTTAGAATTTAACCGCTGCAGTTAGAATTCAGACTACATTAAACAAATACATATTATTTTTGTCCCACAAAAGTTATTTCTTCAAGCCAAAATTCCTTCACCCATACAGTAATTACAGTTTAGAGCTGCAACGTGTACAAAATGCAATCCTTACTGGCCAGAAGGAAACTTTTACCTCAGCCATCCCCTCTCAATTTAAGCACGTTCATTATAAACATAGTAATCAATAACCACTAGCAGGCCCACTGGTGTCTGGCGAAAAAAACAGAGCATGCAGCAACAGCTATGATAAATACACAAAAACTCCCACCACAGTTGGACATGTGTATACCTATTTCTCATTTGAATGTAAGATAGAAGAGATATACTCCAATGATTTGACATGCACGTAGTATGGTGAATCCAGATGAAAGCTATGATCCCTTATTGATGTCACTTGTTAAATCCACTGTAGATTAAGGGGAGGAGCCAGGTTAAAGAAGGATTTATAAGCCTTGAGACAATTGAGAATGTTTGCCATTCAGAGGGTGAATGGGCAAGACAAAATATTTAAGTGCCTTTGAACAGGGTATGGTAGTAGGTGCCAGGCGCACTGGTGTGCGTGTGTCAAGAACTGCAAAGCTGCTGGGTTTCTCACGCTCAACAGTTTCCCGTGTGTATTAAGAATGTTCCACCACCCAAAGGACTTCCAGACCACTTGACCCAACTGTGAGAAGCATTGGAGTCAACATGGGCCAGCATCCCTGTGGAATGCTTTTGACACCTTGGATAGTCTATGCCCTGATTAATTGAGGCTATTCTGAGGGCAAAAGAGGGTGCAACTCAATATTAGGAAGGTGTTCCTAATGTTTTGTGCACTCGGTATATGTGTCAGCAGCTGCTTGCTAGACTCAGTTGTCTGTAGTTGGCTGCCATAGACCTCTACTCCCTGTGTGTGTGCACACGTGTCTCAACTATAGGCCATTATCTGGGGCCTCCATCTGCCCCAGGACAATCAAGCGTAGCTCAAAGAGATCCGCTCCTGTGATGTGTGGAAGGAGCCCTGCTGCTGGTGGCTGCGGTTGTTGTTGTTGGCCACGGCCCCATTACAGAGGGAGCAGACTGACTGAAGACAGACTGCTGGAGCACAGCTGGTGGGCTGGTGGTGTCCGTCTGCCCCCATTACCTCACCCTCTCCTCTTCACCCCACCTGTAGCCCCAGGTGGAGGGGGCAGAACAGCCCATCCACCTGAGAGGAAGCAGGCAGTGTGCCCCACAACCCCAAAAATGCTATTGCTACTTCCTGTCTAGAACCTCAGTTGAAGATACCCAGGTAAGCATAAGCTATTAATTTCATGAGGAAGCTTTTCAGATTCATAGTACCAGCGCCATTGCTAACTAGCATCGCTGGTCCCATTGTTCAGAATTCTTCCTAATTTACTTAAGTTATGGGATATTACAATCCTTTTTCTATTTTACCCCCTTTTCGTGGTATCCAATTGTTAGTAGTTACTATCTTGTCTCATCGCTACAACTCCCGTACGGGCTCAGGAGAGACGAAGGTCGAAAGCAATGCTTCCTCCGAAACACAACCCAACCAAGCCGCACTGCTTCTTAACACAGCGCGCATCCAACCCGGAAGCCAGCCGCACCAATGTGTTGGAGGAAACACCGTGCACCTGGCGACCTGGTTAGCGTGCACTGTGCCTGGGCCCGCCACAGGAGCCACTAGTGCGCGAGTCACTAGTATACACAGGAGTCGCTAGTACACACTGAGCTCAGACATTGGCTCAAATATACAATGCATATGGGACACACTGGTCACTTTAATAATAGGAACACTAGTCACTTTAATAATGTTTAAATACTTTGCATTACTCATCTCATATGTATATACTGTATTCTATCCTATTCTACTGTATCTTAGTCTATGCTGCTCTAACAATGCTCTTCCAAATATTTATATATTCTTAATTCCATTCCTTTACCTTAGATTGTGTGTATTGTTAGATATAACTGCACTGTTGGAGCTAGAAACACAAGCATTTTGCTACACACGCAATAACATTTGCTAAACACATGTATGTGACAAATAAAATTGTATTTGATCAACTACAGACACAGTCAAGAACAAGAACAGGCACATACATAGTATTGCATACAACCTTTATAGAAGGTGCCAGCCACTAATTCTCATCTGCTAGATGTGTGGGCTGAACTATTCCCTCCAGCCTCTTACAATTGCATAGTTTAACACAATACTAAAGTCAGTATTTGGTGCCAACATCTATGACAAACAAAACCAGATTAAGGAAATACAGTTTACGAAGAAACAAAAGGTGACCTAAGCCATTAACTGACCCAAAAGCAACCAAGACAGGACTTCTAATTAAGATCACTTTATTGGTCAAATGCCCACAAGGTCCAACCGAAATTTGACTTCCGCTCTTAACCAAACACCTCCGAAAGACATATACAGTTTTTTTAACGGAGAAGTGCAGGAGGGCTGCCACACTGGGATGGGGGAGCTGTTGTGGGGGGTTAAGTGCCTTGCTCAATGGCATCTAGTATTTGATAGCAGCAAAAACCCTCCGGTTGCCTGCTCACTTCCTGACAGATCTTTCCCACTGGACCCAGGATTCGAACCGGCAACCCTTCGTTGCTGGCTCGCCTATCTTACCGATAGATTACCTGCCGCCGCAGGTACTAGAGCGGTAAGCATTGTTCTGTCATAGTAACTCCGGCTGAGCATGTAGCCTAACCCCCATCACCAACCCAATTTCTACAGGAATGACAGCATACAATAAGAACAAACTGTTTCCCCAATAGGGATGCTGTCTTTTGTGCAGACAAACTGATCAAGCAACAATAAGATTAGCATCTGGCCCCAGGCGAGCTGCTCTTAGAGACTATGTTGTTGTTTAACAGAGATGTCTCTAAGCATTATCAACACATTAAGCTCATCAGGCAACCTGCAATGCTTTCACAGGATAAAATATAGGATTTCATCTTGAAGTATTACGGTTGTGAATGCAGTAGTTCACTTCACTGACCACAAGGGGGGCTCTCCTGACCACATTTTTAAAGGGCTTCTGAAAGAAGAGAGAAAGCAAGAGAGGAGGAGGAGGTTGAATGGGAGAGAGACTACATTGCTTTTCTCTTCCATTCTCCGACACAGCCAGAAACAGACGAACACACACACAGCTCTGGTTGCCACACATAATCAAACTTTTTAATTTCCCTTCAGTGTGACTGACATAGTGTGTGGAGAGTGACAGCCCGGGTAAATAGTAGTGTGTAAAATGACAGGCCTGGCTCGCAGGGAGTTGATATGACCAAGGAATTACTGTCTTCACTAAACACCAGAGCACATTTCCTCTCTGTCTCTGTGTCTACAAGGCCAGAAATGAATGGGGTTTAAAGAATGAAAATACATTCCTTGTGTCGCTATACTTTTCATACATTCCTTGTGTCGCTATACATTCCCTCGCTATACTTTTCTTCTCCCCACCTCCCTCGCTGTACTTTCACTGCTCCCCCATCTCCCTCGCTGTACTTTTACTACTCCCCCACCTCCCTCGCTGTACTTTTACTGCTCCCCCACTTCCCTCGCTGTACTTTACTGCTCCCCCACTTCCCTCGCTGTACTTTACTGCTCCCCCACTTCCCTCGCTGTACTTTACTGCTCCCCCACCTCCCTCGCTGTACTTTACTGCTCCCCCACCTCCCTCGCTGTACTTTGCCTACTCCACCACCTCCCTCACTGTATTTTACTGCTCCCCCAACTCCCTCGCTGTACTTTGCCTTCTCCCCCACCTCCCCTCACTGTACTTTTCCTACTCCCCTACCTCCCCTCACTGTACTTTTCCTACTCCCCCACCTCCCCTCACTGTACATTTCCAGTCTGTCTCTGTGTCTACAAGGCCAGAAATGAATGGGGTTTAAAGAATGAAAATACACTCCTTGTGTCGCTATACATTCCCTCGCTATATTTTTCTTCTCCCCACCTCCCTCGCTGTACTTTTACTGCTCCCCTACCTCCCTCGCTGTACTTTTACTGCTCCCCTACCTCCCTCGCTGTACTTTTACTGCTCCCCCACCTCCCTCGCTGTACTTTTACTGCTCCCCCAACTCCCTCGCTGTACTTTGCCCCCTCACCTCCCTCTCTGTAATCACCCCTGCTCCCCACCTCCCTCGCTGTAATCACCCCTACTCCCCCACCTCCCCTCACTGTACTTTTCCTACTCCCCCACCTCCCCTCACTGTACTTTTCCTACTCCCCCACCTCCCTCACTGTACTCCTACCTCCCTCGCTGTACATTTCCAGCTCCCACACTCCCTCGCTGTACTTTTCCTACTCCCCCAACTCCCTCTCTATAATCACCCCTGCTCCCCCTACTCCCCCTCTGTACTTAAACTGCTCCCCAACCTCCCTCACTGTGCTTTTCCTACTCCCCCATCTCCCTCGCTGTACTTTTCTGCTCCCCCACCTCCCCCGTTGTACTTTACTGCTCCCACCTCCCTCGCTGTACTTTCCCTGCTCCCCCACCTCCCTCGCTGTACTTTCCCTGCTCCCCTACCTCCCTCGCTGTACTTTCCCTGCTCCCCCACCTCCCTCGCTGTACTTTCCCTGCTCCCCCACCTCCCTCGCTGTACTTTTTCTGCTCCCCCACCTCCCTCGCTGTACTTTCCCTGCTCCTCCACCTCCCTCGCTGTACTTTGCCCCCCCAACCACCCTCTCAGTAGTGACACCTGCTCCCCCACTGTACTTTTCCTACTCCCCAAACCTCCCTCTCTGTAATCACCCCTACTCCCCCACTGTAATTTTCCTACTCCCCAACCTCCCTCGCTGTACCTTTCCTAACCCCACCACCTCCCTCGCTGTACTTTTTCTGCTCCCCCACCTCCCTCGCTGTACTTTGCCTACTCCCCAACCTCCCTCGCTGTACTTTGCCTACTCCCCCACCTCCCTCGCTGTACTTTGCCTACTCCCCCACCTCCCTCGCTGTACTTTTACTGCTCCCCCACCTCCCTCGCTGTACTTTCCCTGCTCCCCCACCTCCCTCGCTGTACTTTTCTGCTCCCCCTCCTCCCCTCGCTGTACTTTGCCCCCCCCCACCCCCTCTGTAATCACACCTGCTCCCCCACCTCCCTCGCTGTACTTACTTTCGCTGAAGTTGGAGACTTTTATCTCCCTCACCAACTTCAAACATCAGCTATCTGAGCAGCTAACCGATCGCTGCAGCTGTACATAGTCTATTGGTAAATAGCCCACCCTTTTCACCTACCTCATCCCCATACTGTTTTTATTTATTTACTTTTCTGCTCTTCTGCACACCAATATCTCTACCTGTACATGACCATCTGATCTTTTATCACTCCAGTGTTAATCTGCAAAATTGTAATTATTTGCCTACCTCCTCATGCCTTTTGCACACATTGTATATAGACCCCCCCTTTGTTTTCTACTGTGTTATTGACTTGTTAATTGTTTACTCCATGTGTAACTCTTTGTTGTATGCTCACACTGCTATGCTTTATCTTGGCCAGGTCGCAGTTGCAAATGAGAACTTGTTCTCAACTAGCCTACCTGGTTAAATAAAGGTGAAATAAAAAATAAAAAAATAAAACTTTGCCTACTCCCCCACCTCCCTCGCTGTACTTCACCTGCTCCCCCATCTCCCTCGCTGTACTTTGCCTACTCCCCCCACCTCCCTCGCTGTACTTTTACTGCTCCCTACCTCCCTCGCTGTACTTTACTGCTCCCCCACCTCCCTTGCTGTACTTTCCCTGCTCCCCCACCTCCCTCGCTGTACTTTCCCTGCTCCCCCACCTCCCTCGCTGTACTTTTCTGCTCCCCCCCTCCCTCGCTGTACTTTCCCTGCTCCCCAACCTCCCTCGCTGTACTTTCCCTGCTCCTCCACCTCCCTCGCTGTACTTTACCTTCTCCCCCACCTCCCTCGCTGTACTTTGCCCCCCCACCATCTCTGTAATCACACCTTCTCCCCCAACCTCCCTCGCTGTACTTCACCTAATCCCCCACTTCCCTCGCTGTACTTTGCCTACTCCACCACGTCCCTCGCTGTATTTTACTGCTCCCCAAACTCCTCGCTGTGCTTTGCCCCCCCAACCACCCTCTCAGTAGTGACACCTGCTCCCCCACTGTACTTTTCCTACTCCCCCACCTCCCTCGCTGTACTTTCCCTGCTCCCCCACCTCCCTCGCTGTACTTTTCTGCTCCCCCTCCTCCCTCGCTGTACTTTCCCTGCTCCCCAACCTCCCTCGCTGTACTTTACCTTCTCCCCCACCTCCCTCGCTGTACTTTGCCCCCCCACCATCTCTATAATCACACCTTCTCCCCCCACCTCCCTCGCTGTGCTTTGCCCCCCCAACCACCATCTCAGTAGTGACACCTGCTCCCCCACTGTACTTTTCCTACTCCCCAACCTCCCTCGCTGTACTTTGCCTACTCCCCCCACCTCCCTCGCTGTACTTTTACTGCTCCACACCTCCCTTGCTGTACTTTTCTGCTCCCCCTCCTCCCTCGCTGTACTTTCCCTGCTCCCCCACCTCCCTCGCTGTACTTTGCCCCCCCCACCATCTCTGTAATCACACCTTCTCCCCCAACCTCCCTCGCTGTACTTCACCTAATCCCCCACTTCCCTCGCTGTACTTTGCCAATCCACCACGTCCCTCGCTGTATTTTTCTGCTCCCCAAACTCCTCGCTGTGCTTTGCCCCCCCAACCACCCTCTCAGTAGTGACACCTGCTCGCCCACTGTAATTTTCCTACTCCCCAACCTCCCTCGCTGTACCTTTCCTAACCCCACCACCTCCCTCGCTGTACTTTCCCTGCTCCCCCACCTCCCTCGCTGTGCTTTGCCCCCCAACCACCATCTCAGTAGTGACACCTGCTCCCCCACTGTACTTTTCCTACTCCCCAACCTCCCTCGCTGTACCTTTCCTAACCCCACCACCTCCCTCGCTGTACTTTCCCTGCTCCCCCACCTCCTTCGCTGTGCTTTGCCCCCCCAACCACCATCTCAGTAGTGACACCTGCTCCCCCACTGTACTTTTCCTACTCCCCAACCGCCCTCTCTGTAATCATCCCTACTCCCCCACTGTAATTTTCCTACTCCACAACCTCCCTCGCTGTACTTTCCCTGCTCCCCTACCTCCCTCGCTGTACTTTCCCTGCTCCCCCACCTCCCTCGCTGTACTTCACCTTCTCCCATACCTCCCTCGCTGTACTTTCCTGCTCCCCCACCTCCCTCGCTGTACTTTGCCTACTCCCCCACCTCCCTCGCTGTACTTTGCCTACTCCCCTACCTCCCTCGCTGTACTTTTACTGCTCCCCACCTCCCTCGCTGTACTTTCCCTGCTCCCCCACCTCCCTCGCTGTACTTTCCCTGCTCCTCTACCTCCCTCGCTGTACTTTACCTTCTCCCCTACCTCCCTCGCTGTACTTTGCCCCCCCCCAACCTCTCTGTAATCACACCTTCTCCCTCAACCTCCCTCGCTGTACTTCACCTAATCCCCCACTTCCCTCGCTGTACTTCGACCTACTCCCCCACCTCCTACGCTGTACTTTTCTGCTCCCCCACCTCCCCCGCTGTACTTTCCCGCCCCCCACCTCCTTCCCTGTACTTTACTGGTCCCCCAACTCCCTCGCTGTACTTTACTTCCCCCTCACCTCCCTCGCTGTACTTTACCTACTCCCCAATCTCCCTCGCTGTACTTTCCCTGCTCCCCTACCTCCCTCGCTGTACTTTCCCTGCTCCCCCACCTCCCTCGCTGTACTTCACCTTCTCCCATACCTCCCTCGCTGTACTTTCCTGCTCCCCCACCTCCCTCGCTGTACTTTGCCTACTCCCCCACCTCCCTCGCTGTACTTTGCCTACTCCCCTACCTCCCTCGCTGTACTTTTACTGCTCCCCACCTCCCTCGCTGTACTTTCCCTGCTCCCCCACCTCCCTCGCTGTACTTTCCCTGCTCCTCTACCTCCCTCGCTGTACTTTACCTTCTCCCCTACCTCCCTCGCTGTACTTTGCCCCCCCCAACCTCTCTGTAATCACACCTTCTCCCCCACCTCCCTCGCTGTACTTTGCCTACTCCCCCACCTCCCTCGCTGTACTTTGCCTACTCCCCTACCTCCCTCGCTGTACTTTTACTGCTCCCCACCTCCCTCGCTGTACTTTTCCTGCTCCCCCACCTCCCTCGCTGTACTTTCCCTGCTCCTCTACCTCCCTCGCTGTACTTTACCTTCTCCCCTACCTCCCTCGCTGTACTTTGCCCCCCCCAACCTCTCTGTAATCACACCTTCTCCCTCAACCTCCCTCGCTGTACTTCACCTAATCCCCCACTTCCCTCGCTGTACTTCGACCTACTCCCCCACCTCCTACGCTGTACTTTTCTGCTCCCCCACCTCCCCCGCTGTACTTTCCCGCCCCCCACCTCCTTCCCTGTACTTTACTGGTCCCCCAACTCCCTCGCTGTACTTTACTTCCCCCTCACCTCCCTCGCTGTACTTTACCTACTCCCCAATCTCCCTCGCTGTACTTTGCCTACTCCCCAACCTCCCTCGCTGTACTTTGCCTACTCCCCAACCTCCCTCGCTGTACTTTGCCTACTCCCCAACCTCCCTCGCTGTACTTTGCCTACTCCCCAACCTCCCTCGCTGTACTTTGCCCACTCCCCATTCTCCCTCGCTGTACTTTTCTGCTCCCACCTCCCTCGCTGTACTTTTCTTCTCCCCACCTCCCTCGCTGTACTTTTCTTCTCCCCACCTCTCTCGCTGTACTTTTTCTGCTCCCCCATCTCCCTCGCTGTACTTTTTCTGCTCCCCCATCTCCCTCGCTGTACTTTGCCCCCCCCACCCTCTCTGTAATCACACCTGCTCCCCCACCTCCCTCGCTGTACTTCTCCTACTCCCCCACTTCCCTCGTGGTACTTTGCCTACTCCACCACCTCCCTCGCTGTATTTTACTGCTCCCCAAACTCCGCTGTGCTTTGCCCCCCCAATCACCCTCTTAGTAGTGACACCTGCTCCCCCACTGTACTTTTCCTACTCCCCAACCTCCCTCGCTGTACTTTCCCTGCTCCACACCTCCCTCGCTGTACTTTCCCTACTCCCCCACTGTACTTTGCCTACTCCCCACCTCCCTCGCTGTACTTTGCCTACTCCCCAACCTCCCTCGCTGTACTTTTCTGCTCCCTCACATCCCTCGCTGTACTTTTTCTGCTCCCCCACCTCCCTCGCTGTACCTTTTCTGCTCCCCCACCTCCCTCGCTGTACCTTTTCTGCTCCCCCACCTCCCTCGCTGTACCTTTTCTGCTCCCCCACCTCCCTCGCTGTACTTTTACTGCTCTCCCACTGTACTTTGCCCCCCCCACCACCCTCTCTGTAATCACACCTGCTCCTCCACCTCCCTCGCTGTACTTTGCCTTCTCCCCCACCTCCCTCGCTGTAATCACCCCAACTCCCCAGCCTCCCTCGCTGTACTTTTTCCTACTCCCCCACCTCCCCTCGCTGTACTTTTCCAGCTCCCAAACTCCCTCGCTGTACTTTTCCTACTCCCCCAACTCCCTCGCTGTAATCACACCTGCTCCCCCACCTCCCTCGCTGTACTTTTACTGCTCCCCCACCTCCCTCGCTGTACTTTTACTGCTCCCACCTCCCTCGCTGTACTTTGCCTGCTCCCACCTCCCTCGCTGTACTTTTCCAGCTCCCACACTCCCTCGCTGTACTTTTCCTACTCCCCCAACTCCCTCTCTGTAATCACACCTGCTCCCCCACCTCCCTCGCTGTACTTTTACTGCTCCCCCACCTCCCTCGCTGTACTTTTACTGCTCCCACCTCCCTCGCTGTACCTTTTCTGCTCCCCCACCTCCCTCGCTGTACTTTTACTGCTCTCCCACTGTACTTTGCCCCCCCCACCACCCTCTCTGTAATCACACCTGCTCCTCCACCTCCCTCGCTGTACTTTGCCTTCTCCCCCACCTCCCTCGCTGTAATCACCCCAACTCCCCAGCCTCCCTCGCTGTACTTTTTCCTACTCCCCCACCTCCCCTCGCTGTACTTTTCCAGCTCCCAAACTCCCTCGCTGTACTTTTCCTACTCCCCCAACTCCCTCGCTGTAATCACACCTGCTCCCCCACCTCCCTCGCTGTACTTTTACTGCTCCCCCACCTCCCTCGCTGTACTTTTACTCCTCCCACCTCCCTCGCTGTACTTTGCTTGCTCCCACCTCCCCTCGCTGTACTTTTCCAGCTCCCAAACTCCCTCGCTGTACTTTTCCTACTCCCCCAACTCCCTCGCTGTAATCACACCTGCTCCCCCACCTCCCTCGCTGTACTTTTACTGCTCCCCCACCTCCCTCGCTGTACTTTTACTGCTCCCACCTCCCTCGCTGTACTTTGCCTGCTCCCACCTCCCTCGCTGTACTTTTCCAGCTCCCACACTCCCTCGCTGTACTTTTCCTACTCCCCCAACTCCCTCTCTGTAATCACACCTGCTCCCCCACCTCCCTCGCTGTACTTTTACTGCTCCCCCACCTCCCTCGCTGTACTTTTACTGCTCCCCCACCTCCCTCGCTGTACTTTTCCTGCTCCCACCTCCCTCGCTGTACTTTTCCTACCCCCCCCCCCCTCCTGCATCTCTGTACTCACCCCTGCTCTACCACCTCCCTCTCTTTCTCCCCCATCTCTGTACTCACCCCTGTTCCCAGGCTGCTTTGGAGCTCCAGGCCCTCAGACTCCAGACATCGGCCGGTGGTCCTCCCTTTCTCCCATGTACCTGAAACACACACCACAAGCAACTGGTTACACACAACACACACACCTCAGCTATAGCCATAAAACTTGAGCACAGAGTGAGACAAGAAGGCCTGTGTGGTTACTCTGGTGATGACTGAGTATTGATAAGGAGAGGATCCAAACCTATCAAATATTCTCATCAGGCAGCAGGGGAGCGCTGTGTACCTGCCCCCTGGAGGAAGGGTGTGTATGCTAGGGGCCTCATACAGACCAGATAGAAGCAAGGAATGGCAGGAATGGACTGCAAACTGCACCACCATCACAGGTAGGATCTGCACCGCTGCCCATGAGTGCTGTACAGATTTACACATGTCAGAGGTAGAGAAGCGCTGCCTCACCCCTGAAATTGGGTCCCACCTAGAACACCAGGGATCTGTCCAGGATCTACATGCTGTGCGCTTTCTACCTCCACTTCTTCCTCTGTACTCACCCTGCTGCTCCTCGTCTCGGAGGCGGCGGATGGCAGCTCTGATCAGTTTCCTCTCCTCATACTCATTGGCACCGCGCAGCTGACAGACAGGACAGCCAATACAACACAGGGACAGTGATGCTCAGAACCATTCATGACAAACTCAGAAGGACATATAGAGCTGCAGAAACAGATGAGAAAAACAGGCTGACTAGTAATGTAACCATCTAGTCACTAGAGGCTCGTCTATGGCCTACCGGAGGCTCGTCTATGGCCTACCGGAGGCTCGTCTATGGCCTACGGGAGGTTCGTCTATGGCCTACCGGAGGCTCGTCTATGGCCTACGGGAGGTTCGTCTATGGCCTACCGGAGGCTCGTCTATGGCCTACGGGAGGTTCGTCTATGGCCTACGGGAGGTTCGTCTATGGCCTACGGGAGGTTCGTCTATGGCCTACGGGAGGTTCGTCTATGGCCTACGGGAGGTTCGTCTATGGCCTACGGGAGGTTCGTCTATGGCCTACGGGAGGTTCGTCTATGGCCTATGGAGGCTTGTGAAATATTAGTATTGATGATGTCTAACAGTAAATTCACAAGTAGTGTGTGCGGTGCACATCCACACCCTCACCAGTCCAGTCAGCTCCTCAATGTCCTGGATGGCTTGTAGTTTCACAGAGAGCACGTCTAGGGAGCCCCCCAATTCTGACCTGAGATACAGAAACACACACTGACACATCAGAATGCTGCTTATATGATAGTTGGTGATGTTTGAACCTGCACATATTAGGGTTGCCCGAGGGGCAGTGTAATCCACATTGGGAGACATCATACAGTGTTGTGGACCTCACTGCTCCACTCGGAACTATAGCGTGTGACGGGCAGGCGGTGGAGTAACCCAAGATGCCAGACAGTTTTTCTTGGATGGGAAAAAATGTCATGCTTCAGAAAAAGAGATTCCCCAGCATGAGAAACACGTAAAGGAGAGAAGCACACAGCCTGGCAAAGACTTCTTCTTCCTCCTCTCCATCCTTGTATATCTATCTGCCTCTCTTTCCCTCTCACCTCGCCTTATTGGGATTGGAGGAAGTGTGGAAGTTGGAAGAGAATATATTTTACATTTCTCGAGTGAGTAGCAAAGAATAACGTTGCTTTCAGAAGGCTTTTGTTTGTGTGCGCGCCCGTGCCTGCACATGTGGTTTATACACATATTCCACCAGCTTTAAAGGGGCATGTCCTGTTATTTTTGTTACCCAAGTAATCCAACTACCACAGCAAATATAACTAATTTAACAGTCATTGTTCCTAATGTGATCCAGTAGGAGTAGAGATGTAGGAGCTTAGGGCCATTGTCCTCATGTTGGGGATCTGGGAGGTCTGAAGTGCAGCCCAGAACAGGAGCCCTGGCGGTCTGCTGGAGCCCTGGCGGTCTGCTGGAGCCCTGGCGGTCTGCTGGAGCCCTGGCGGTCTGCTGGAGCCCTGGCGGTCTGCTGGAGCCCTGGCGGTCTGCTGGAGCCCTGGCGGTCTGCTGGAGCCCTGGCTGGCTGCTGGAGCCCTGGCTGGCTGCTGGAGCCCTGGCTGGCTGCTGGAGCCCTGGCTGGCTGCTGGAGCCCTGGCTGGCTGCTGGAGCCCTGGCTGGCTGCTGGAGCCCTGGCTGGCTGCTGGAGCCCTGGCTGGCTGCTGGAGCCCTGGCTGGCTGCTGGAGCCCTGGCTGGCTGCTGGAGCCCTGGCTGGCTGCTGGAGCCCTGGCTGGCTGCAGTAAAGCCAGCCATTAATTAGCAGAGACGAGGAGTAAGCCGCCCACAGGGCTGGGCCTAGACGCTCCAGCCTCAACTCACTCACTACCATTACTGCCCAAAGAAAACAAATAAAAACTACAATGATGATGATGGGCACACAAAATGATGTTCGCCTGTTAACCATGTTCCTAATTGGATTCTAATACAAACTGGTGTAATAAACAGACAGGAAGCGGAGGTGGCGCTAAGGCAAAGTCATCCGTTTTCGTCCGTCTGCGTGGCATGACGGGTACTGGCGGTTGCAAATCATTGAACCAGTAAATACTAAAGCCTGCTGTAACGGGTCAATAATGAATAATGAAATACAAATAAATTAAATGTACGCAAACGACTGCATTGACGTCTTTACCTCCAGGATATGGCTTCCAGCTGCCTAATAAAATGGGTGTGCTTTCGTCTGTAGGCTATGCCAGCGATACTGTTAGGGATATCAAATTAGAAATGTATGAGAATACAGGTGTGTATTCGCATAACGAAAAATAGAACATTTGTTCTATTTGTTCTTTTGTTCTTCCACCTCCCGTCTCTACATGGTTTTTCCAATCTGCAGTGTCGTGGCCCAAATTCCCAGAAGGCCTCCCTGGAGAATTATTTTTTATTTATTTAACTAGGCAAGTCAGTTAAGAACAAATTCTTATTTTCAATGATGGTCTAGAAAGAGTGGGTTAACTGCCTTGTTCAGGGGCAGAACGACAGATTTTTACCTTGTCAGCTCAGGGATTCGATCTTGCAACCTTTCGAGTAGAAGTCCAACGCTCTAACCATTAGGCTACCTGCCGCCCCAGAAGGAGATGGAATGCTTTATATGGGTTTGTGTGCTTGTTGTCTCAGTCTCCAGGCAGCTCACCTGGACTGGTACAATCTGTAATAGGTAAGGGGTCTGTCTGTATGTGTGTGTGTTTGTTTATATTCAGATTCAGGAGGCTCACCTATGTGTGAGTTGGTTCTCTTTGTTGTCGTTCTGGCTGAGATTTGTTGGCCGGAAGCGTTTTCTGGCCAGAGCTGCCTCCATGTCCTCCATCTCCCTCCTCCTCAGCTCTCTGATGGCTGAACGGATCAGCCGTCTCTTATCCAGATCCATTGTCCCATCCAGCTACACACACACACACACACACACACACACACAGGGAAAGAGCGGGAGGGTCAGCAATGGAGAGCACATTGGAACACACATCTAAGAGAGCTGCCAAGACACTCAACCTCTTCCACCACCATTTAAGAACACCCACACAAAACACAAATGTTTGTAACAGACAACATAAAAACAGAGGGTCATGCTCCATTTCCAGAGTGGTAATTAGCCAGTCTGGCTGTGCTGTGCTGCTGGAGCTTTTTGGCCTTCCTCTGCCCTGTAAAGTCAAACAACTGTGGCAGTGCAGTCAAAGCACCTCTGGAATGGCTCCATGCTCACCCCAGCCTCACCATGGGAAACAGGCCCTACCCTCTTCTCTCCGGCCTGCCTCGCATGGTAGCCCCATCTGGCCCTCTTAAGACAAGCGTTCAGAAGAGAGGGCAGAGTTATGGCCACCCTGCCCCGCCGAACACACACAGCAGAATCCCCAGCATCTTGAAAATGTTATGCCTGAGCTCTGATCAGTCGTAGACCAGAGTTAAACGTAATCCTTCTTTTATGAGTGCTCAGTGTGCGACTTTCCCTTGCTTTGTTAAATAACCAAAGGAAGTTCAACATGGAGAGTGAGCAGTAGGAAGTGTTAGTTGTATATTAGTCTGTGAGAGCCAGGCAGGTTTGTGTTGCTGTTGCTGCTGGGTCATGGTTTAATAGTTTGGCGACAAGTCATTTAACTTCAATAAAGCACAGAGAGTGAGGACCACCTGAGCATGGAACGGACAATGAGAAACAGACAGCGTCCCAGCTGCTGCTGAGCTAATGGGCCCCTGGAGAGAGGCTGGGCCAGGCTGACTATAAACTAATAGCCCAGCTCTCTAGCTCTCTCTGAGCCCCAGGTACTATCCCATAGACATTCACATCTATGGGTATGTAGCTTCTCTCTGCTATGGAGCAGTTCCCTGGGTGCTGTGGATGGCGGTTGACTGAGACCGCAGATGAAGTGGCTACTTAGAACTCTCATCCCAAAGCACGGAGCCTTTACACATCCTCAAGTGGCTTCATCAGTTAGAGGTGTTTTATTAGACAGAGGCAGGATGAAAAGTGTGTGTGCGTGTATGTGTCTCTGCAGGCAGCACACAGAATTTGTGTAAACCAGGTGCTTTAAAATGTCAGTGACAGCAGCACAAAGAGTATGGGAGAGTGGAGAGGAAGCAGTCTCCCGTCAGGTGGGAGAGGCAGCAGGACTCTACTCCAACAGACAACAGCAACCTGTCAACACAAGCAGGGATGAAGAGCCCCATCTCCTCTGGTAGACAGACTGCATTGGGAGACCTAAAACTATCCTGGAACAGCCCACATGGCCCAGGCACATCATAAGTGTGCCAATGGCTCCCTAACTTAAAGGAGTGTGAGGGGTAGCAGGGGATGTAAACTGGGGTTTAAACAAGCCACCCTGAACAGCCCCTGTAACTGGTAAAGGAGGAACCAGGAGGTACAGTACTACTCGTGGGGAAGGCACAGGGTCACTGGATTTGAGGCCTCTGTGGTTTAGTCAAATACAGAGCTAAGCGCCTCTTACTCAAGGGGGTACCCGTGTAATTTCACTGAAGAGAAAATGTGTGTGTGTGTGAGAGAGAAAGGAAAAAGAGAAGATATGAATGAAGGGGAGACAAAAAAGATAGTTAATGGTGGGATAGGATGTCAGGAGAGAAATGAAGGAAAATTAGTGTCATTATGCCAAAAATGGGCAGACAAGAGCAGAGTGGGAAAGGCCAGGTCCTTCCTCACATTCCTGCTGACTCAGGAGTGGAGAGAGGCAAGGAGGGCAATCAGCAACACACAGTCAGGGACTGGGACAGACAGGCTCACACAGATGACACATGGGCTGGAAGCATGTTCAGAGTAGGACAGGTTCGAGGGCGCAGGCAGGAGAGGAGGAAATTAAAATGCACGTGTTCACTTCCACGCAGTGTCTCTCTCACACACTTCCACCACACAGGGCGGTCCCTTTATCCACAATGAGCTTTTTGCTGCGTGAATGCTATAATTGTATTACATATCCCAATATGCTGCCAAGTCCTTAACTAGGATTTAGTGTTTTACTTTGAGTAATTTAGAGATTTATTTATTCATTTTTCAGATAAGAGAGAGCGCCTGGAGCCGGAGAGACAAACCAGTGAAAACAGGTGAGAGCTAGGCTACAACTATAGCGCACAAATTAAGCACACCAATTACTCCACCACATGCTGCCTGTGTGGGAGGGAGTCAATCACATTAATTTCTGTTGATCAAGAGGAAGAATGCCATAAAAACTTTCTTCATCCCATGAACAGAGAATGTGACGGACTGCAGATGGAGGGTGGTCTGGCTTGCATTACCAGCTGTCCAGATTAATTACCCCAATCCTTACAACACAGACATTTAGATCACAAGATGAAACAATAACTTGTGATCATTAGGACTGACTTTTGCCCCACGCCAACAGCACGTTACTAAGTAACAGCATCAGGTGGGTTCCAAAGAGTCTCCAACTGGCCAACATGTTCACAGGATTTAACCTAACGTCAACCCTGATAGGTCCAGACATGCAGGGCGAGAAAATGACTGTTGGCAGCAGGCCAGCAGCTGTAACCGTCTTTCCCTCCATCTGTCCATTTGGAAAAAGGGGGAAGAAGGAAAAGAAAAACTTGTGCCAACGACTGGGCCGGTACAGGAAAGTAATGAGTAATAGAGCAAATAAAACATACCTTTGACTTGGGCGTCTGCCAAGAAAAACACAAAATAACAAAAAGAACCAGACACGGACACACAGTTATTTCACTTTTGACTCCTAGGTGTGTGTAATCGATAGAGGGAGCCCACTGTAGTGGTATACAGTGCCTTCAAGAAATTCATACCCCTTGACTTATTCCACACTTATTCCAGAATTCTAAACGGATTAAAGACACACAATGACATAGTGAATGATGGCATTTACATAATCATCCCCACCCCTGAGTCAATACTTTGTAGAAGCACCTTTGGCAGTGATTACAGTTGTGAGTTTTTCTGGGTAAGTCTCTTCGCTTTCCACACCTGGATTATTATTTTCAAAATTCTTCAAGCTCTGTCAAATTCACTGTTGACACTTGCTATACAACCATTTTCAGGTCTTGCTGTAGATTTAAGTAAAAACTGGGCCACTCAGGAACATTTACTGTCCTCTTGGTAAGCAGCATGTGTAGATTTGGCCTTGTGTTTTAGGTTACTGTCCTGCTGAAAGGTGAATTCATCTTCCAGTGTCTGGTTGTAAAGCATACTGAACCCCTAGGATTTTCCCTGTGCTTAGCTCCATTAACTTTCTTTTTTATCCTGAAAAAGTCTGGTCCTTAACAATTACAAGCATACCCATAACATGATGCAGCCCCCACTATGCTTGATATTTTGGAGAGTGGTACCCAGTAATGTGTTGAATCAGATTTGCCCCAAACATAACACTTTGTATTCAGGACAAAAATGTAATTGCTTTTCCACATTTTTTGCAATATTACTTTAGTGCTTTGTTGCAAACATGATGCATGTTTTGAATTGTTTTTATTCATTACAGTCTTTCCTTTCACTCCGTCAATTAGGTTAGTATTGTGGAGTAACTACAATTTTGTTGATCCATCACAGCCATTAAACTCTAATTGTTTTAAAATTACTATTGGCCTCATGGTGAAACCCCTGTGTGGTTTCCTTCCTCTCCGGCAACTAAGTTAGGACGGATGCCATTATCTTTGCAGTGACTGGGTGTATTGATACACCCTCCAAAGAGTAATTCATAACTTCACCATGTTCAAAGGGATATTCAGTGTCTGCTTTTTTTGGTTGTTATTGTTTTACTCCTGAACGGATTTAGGCTTGATATAAAGGGGTTGAATACTCTACTGACGCAATACATTTCAGCTTTAAAAATGTTTGTATTAATTTGTAAATAATTCTAAAACCCAAATTCCACTTTGACATTATGGGGTATTTTGTGTAGATCAGTGACACAAAATATCAATTGAATCCATTTTAAATTCAGGCTGTAACACAACAAAATGTCGAAAAAGTCAAGTTGTGTGAATACTTTTTGAAGGCACTGCATTTCTATAATGGAACACACCGATATGTAGCTATACCCAGAGGAATCATGTGTTCTTACATTGGAATTATTTTAAATTCAGCTTATTTCAAGGTTTTATTTAACCTTTATTTAACCAGGTTAGTCAATTAAGAACATATTCTTATTTGAATTCATCCTGTTAGAATACCCAGCTTTGGTGAAGGCCTTGTCTGCATTAGCATTGGACCCAACACAGAACTTTTGATATGGGAAACAAAATGCTGCATCTGCAGTAACCAAGTATTACAGCCACTCTACTATGAACCAGTTGCTATTAAATTAATGTTTTTGGACTGAGAACCTGCGGCTTGGGTAGGATTCTAGGCTAAGCTGGGCTGGCTCTTCTTTTCCAAGATCGTCAGGAACCGTTGGAGGGGGCTTTCAAGCCATTATCCTGACAACGCTTGTGGAAGGGTGGGTAGGCTCTGCAAGCGTAACTAGCTGGAGCTCCGCAGCATCGTCGCTGCTGGATTTGCTGGCGGCCTTGGTGATTTGATGCTGCTCCTCATCACTCTCCTTCTGGATTTGTTTGGGTACTTTGGTGAAGCCAATTTGTGATATATATTGTGGCATATTAGCTGATTCGAGCTAGCAAAATAGGCTAAGGCTAATAACACTAACACTTTACAGCTAAGAAGCTACCTCTGTAGTGGTGAGGCAAAGTTGAGTCAAGCAACTTCAACAGTAAGCTTGACCCCGCCCTTATAAATCTAAATCAAATATTATAAGCGGAGGCGTATCACGTTATTCATTTAGCCTACCACAGATGAGTTTTTCCCGCTTTTTATTGAAACCCAAAGGATGATTCCTAACCACCCTAGTGGCTTTCCACAGCCCCCATACACCCACTGAGACGCGCTCTGTCCATTGTGCTAACACAGCACAGCGAATACAGATTTTGCGGCAACCCGTCACTCAATTTTTTCTTTTTTATATAGGGACATAAAACCAAAACTGACAGGGGCACACATTTCAACTGAGGGGATTGGCCCCCCTTTTGCCTCCTTGTGGAGCTGGGCCCACCCACGCATGGAACTCCTCATAACAGAGCCTGCATGAAGAGGATCCCTTCTCTACCCTCCTTCCATCTTTCTCTCTGTTACCCCTCTGAAAACAATGTCTGCACAGTATAGTGAGGTGTAATCTGGCCCTGGGTTATTCAGTGCATATTAAACTCCTTTATTTCCCATTGGAAGCTACAGGCTGGGGCCAGGCAGGAAACCAAGTCTTTCAGCCGTCTCATATGCAATAAGGCTCTTATATACTATGATCATATTTCCATTTTAAATGGGTGTGGTATGTATTACTTATGTTGTTTGCCAGTGGCATTGGGGAATGGTTCAGAAGGTTTCCCTGTCTGTTATGATGGACTTTCAGTTCTCTTTTATGACAGCTAACAGCTAGCTAGTGGTGGGATGCCAAGAAAATAACATGATATTAGACAGCAGGACACCTGAGACGCTCCAGTTATATACGTAACTTACCTCTACGGAGTCCATCGCTCTCAACTCTGTTTGTTTGTTCCTGTCTATCTCTCGGTTTGTGCCAGGCTGGCTTCCTCAGTGGCAGCTGGTAATCCGCTCTGACTCGGCTCTGAGGAGTGTGCTATGCCCTTACAAGGACAAACTAACTCTGGGCCTCACACTGGAGTCTGAGGCACTGATCCAATCTGCTGCTTTGCTACACTAACCCCCGTTCAGGAAATTATTACACCCCCCATCATACACAAACACCCACTTTTCACCGTTTGTTTTGAATATGTTTTCAGCCGTAAACACTTGAGCTCTTACTGGATGCCCGTCAGGATGTCTACCCATACCACACGTTTGATATACCCGTCAAATGAACAAAAACAGTTGAACTGGAATTAGGACATACTTTTTCATTGACCAATACACGCGCACACCCGCTGTCAGTCAAAAGTTTACCACACAACCTTGAGGGTTTGTTGTGCTCTGAGACCGGGCTTGGGGGAGGAGGAGGAGGATTCCTTCCAGAGGTAGGCTGTGATGTAGAGTGAATACAGCCCGGAGTGGAGTAGCAGCAGGACGTTGCTCAGGCTGTGTGATTGTAAGTCGCTCGGTACCTTGGGGAAGAAGGTGGCTGTTTTTTCTCTACCCTGACACACAGCAGAGAGACACTGTCTCTGCCTGCCCGTCATCCTACAGCAGGGATGGGCAACTCCAGTCCTCGGAGGCCTGATTGGTTTCACACTTTTGCTTCAGCTAACACACCAGACTCAACTAATCATGATCTTCAGTTTAGAATTCAATTAGTTTAATGAGCTGTGTTTGCGAGGGATGGAGAAAAAGTGACACCACTTCAGCCCCTGAGGTCTAGAGTTGCCCGTCCCAGGCCTACAGGGAGAGTGACCAGAGCATGGCAATATGTATTTTCCTCTGTGGTTAAGACCTGGACTGCACTGGCCAGAAGTGTTGAGGCACGGAGTTCAAGACAGCAGCACTGTACTGAACTGTATGTGATCGCAACACCAACACCTCCATGTATCCCTTGCCAAGCCACTCTTCTTAGTGTCTCATCCACATGACTTCTGACACTTGGCCATGCCTATAATTTGTGATCAACTTTTCAACTAAACCTTGACACCATATTTACTATAGCTTTGTAACAAGCAAGCTGAAACTGCTCAAGAACTACCCTTGAGATGCGGTCCTCGCCTGACCTCAATCTGAGGTCTATAAGGCAATCTATAAGGCATCATTCTGGAGATAAGTAGGTGACACAATGTAACTAACTATGTGGTACCATTGTTGTGGTGATATTAAGGCTTGGACTGGTATGTAGCTGCTCTGGTTTGTTTTCCCTACTGTAGTGTTTCACCACAGACCGGCAGAGACGGACGTGGGCTTGGTGCTTTATTCCGTGGTGTACTCAGGAGCCTGTCCCCAGCTGGTGGGCATTATGAGCAGGGCCTGGTGCGTCATAATCGCCCGCTAATTGACAGCAATTGATTGGGCTACTTCAGCTGAATTACTTTTTGGACAAGTTTGAGGTTTTCATTCCATGGAAATGTGCCATTAGTCTATAAGAAGTTGACTCACACAGGGCTGCATGCCTTTAAAAGGCTGTTTATTAAAAAGTTAAGCTCATTTTAACCACAGTACATTAAGTAATTTGACACGTTTCCCATAGGCAGTGAAACAATGCCCCCAGCTCTGCTCATAACTTCAGATCTATGGTGTAAATGATGGAGGAAATAAAAAGGGTTCAAATGTCACAGGATCGCCTGCTTGCCTTTTTTTCCTCGGCCTCCTCCCTCGTCTCTTCTGTCTGTGAGACCCACCCCACCTCCGTTTCCTAATGCGCCACCTAATGAACCCCTAACTGCCTGGATCTTGAGGCTCCACCTTCCTTTCCCACCAGTGTCATGGTGATCAGGACAGAACATCCCAGGAGAGCGGAGTGCTCTTGGTCCAGCAGAGAGCTATATACTGGCTACAGAACATTCAGTACTGTGAGAATAGTGTCTAAGCCTAGTTAATGCTCCTTCTGCATAAGTGTTGTTTTTGTTTGACCAAAGTGACGGTTATTAACCTGTGCACGACAGTTTTCAGTTTGAAAAATGCACATTGGTACAGGGAGCCCTTACTAATCATCTGGACGTGTCCCTGTCTACACCTCCTTTCCTTCTCTCTCTCCTGCCATAAAGTACCTTCAGAAAGTATTTACACCCCTTGAATTTTTCAAAATATTGTTACAGCCTGAATTTAAAATGGATTCAAATTGGGATTTAATACCCCATAATGTCAGTGGATTTTTTAAATACATTTTTTATGACTACCTAGTCTCTGTACCCCACACATACAATGATCTGCAAGGTCCCACAGTTGAGCAGTGCATTTCAGACACAAAGACCAGGGAGGTTTTCCAATGTCTCACAAAGAAGGGCGCCTACGGGTAAAAATTCAACCTTGAATATCCCTTTGAGCATGGTGAAGTTAATTACACTTTGAAGGGTGTATCGATACACCCAGTCACTGCAAAGATAAAGGCATCCTTCTTAACTTAGTTGCCTGAGAGGAAGGACACCAAACAGGGATTTCACCATGAGGCCAATGGTGATTTTAAAACAGTTAGAGTTTAATGGCTGTGATTATCAATTAGGTTAGTATTGTGGTTTATCTACATTTACTGAGTGAAAAGAAAGCCTGTAAAGAATAAAAACAATTCAAAACATGCATCATGTTTGCAACAAGGCACTAAAGTAATATTGCAAAAAATGTGGAAAAGCAATTACATTTTTGTCCTGAATACAAAGTGTTATGTTTGGGGCAAATCTGATTCAACACATTACTGGGTACCACTCTCCAAAATATCAAGCATAGTGGTGGCTGCATCATGTTATGGGTATGCGTGTAATTGTTAATTAAGGACCAGACTTTGTCAGGATAAAAAAAAGAAAGTGAATGGAGCTAAGCACAGGGAAAATCCTAGGGGTTCAGTATGCTTTACAACCAGACACTGGAAGATGAATTCACCTTTCAGCAGGACAGTAACCTAAAACACAAGGCCAAATCTACACTGGAGCTGCTTACCAAGAGGACAGGAACATTCACTGAGTGGCCCAGTTTTTACTTAAATCTACAGCAAGACCTGAAAATGGTTGTATAGCAAGTGTCAACAGCAAATTTGACAGAGCTTGAAGAATTTTGAAAAGAATAATCCAGGTGTGGAAAGCTAAGAGACTTACCCAGAAAAACTCACAACTGTAATCACTGCCAAAGGTGCTTCTACAAAGTATTGACTCAGGGCTGTGAATGATTATGTAAATGCCATCATTCACTATGTCATTGTGTGTAGGTGGGTGAGGGGAAAAACATCTATTTAATCCATTTTGAGGCCAAAGGTGATTAAAACAGTTGGCTGTGATAGGCAAAAAATTAGGAAATTATAGTTACTCCACAATACTAACCTAAATGACAGTAAAAATTAGGAAGCCTGTATGTAATAATAAGTATTCAAAAATATGAATGACCAAAAGTATGTGGACACTTGCTTGAACATCTCATTCCAAAATCATGGCCATTAATATGGAGTTGTTCCACTAGATGTTGGAACATTGCTGCGGGGACTGATGTTGGGCGATTAGGCCTGGCTCGCAGTCGGCGTTCCAATTCATCCCAAAGGTTTTTGATGGGGTTGAGGTCAGGGCTCTGTGCGGGCCAGTCAAGTTTTTCCTCACCGATTGACAAAACATTTCTATATTTAGTTAGTAGTTTTTACCCTTTTTTCTCTCCAATTGGTAGGTACAGCTTTGTCCCATCGCTGCAACTCCCGTACGGACTCTGGAGAGGCGAAGGTCGAGAGTCATGCATCATCCGAAACACGACCCCCTCCGAGCTGCACTGTTTCTTGACACACTACTTGCTTAAATCAGGAAGCCAGCCGCACCAAAGTGTCGGAGGACACACCGTACAGCTGGCGACCGAAGTCAGCATGCATGCGCCCGGCCACCACAAGGAGCGCTAGAGTGCGATGGGACAAGGACATCCCAGCCGGCCAAACCCCCCCATAACTCAGACAATGCTGGGACAATTGTGTGCCGCCTCATGTGTCTCTCGGTTGAGGCCAGCAGAGACACTGCTCGGTCGTGGCCGGCTGCGATGCAGTGCCTCAGACCGCTGCGCCACTCGGGCGCCCAACAAACCATTTCTGTATGGACCTGGCTTTGTGCATGGGGGCAATGTAATGCTGAAACGGCTCCCGACAAACAGTTATTGTGCTGACGTTGCTTCCAGAGGCAGTTTGGAACTCGGTAGTGAGTGTTGCAACCGAGGAAAAAAACATTTTTAAGCGCTTCAGCACTCGGTGTTCACATTCTGTGAGCTTGTGTGGCCTGCCTATCACTTCATGGCTGAGCCGTTGTTGCTCCTAGACTATTCCACTTCAAAATAACAGCACTTAGTTGATCGAGGCAGCTCTAGGAGGGCAGACATTTGACGAACTGACTTGTTGGAAAGGTGGCATCCTATGACAGTGCCACGCTGTAAGTCACTGAGCTCTTCAGTAAGGCCCTTCTACTGCCAATGTTTGTCAATGGAGATTGCATGGCTGTGTGCTCAATGTTATACACCTGTCAGCAATGGGTGTAACTGAAATGGCTGAATCCACAAATTTGAATGGCAGGGCACATACATTATATATACAAAAGTATGTTACGAATTCCTAACGCTAACATTAGCTAGGTGGCTAACGTTAGCTGGGTTAGGGGTTACGGTTAAAGGGTTGGGGTTAGCTAACATGCTCTCCCAGGCCTCTCATGCCCAATTATTCTCAGGTGTGTTTAAAAAAAAAAAGTTTAACTCTATAGTTTAATTACACACAACAGGATAAATAAATCAGGGTATATTTCACACTCACCAGGTTCCGAAGCGACAGTTCATCCAATGTTGAATATCTTTCAGCTGACATTTTCAGTATTTAGGGTAACGTCACAATGACAGGTAAAATGTTAACTCAAAAAGGAAGAAAAAGCCGGCTTTTGATTTGGAAACGTCCTTCAAACAAAGAACCACGCGCGTTAAACGTGGGGACCCTATGTGTTTAATAAAGCAGACCAGCAGGATACAAATGCTGGCAACAATTGTGTCCCAAAAGACAAGTCCCCCTTTCACGTGTCGGAATTGATGCTCCACCTGCTCGAATATTTACGGTTTCTTCCAAGCAACTTTACATAGAACTTGTCTTATCACAATGCAAATTCCTGCCACAAAATAACTTTCGGATTACGTTAATAAGAAACGACTGAAGTGCTCTAGAGATGGAAAAACATGTACTTTTTAAACTCTGCCTTTTATTACTCTCTCCTAAAACCTTTAGAATACGAGAACCGGAGGTTGAAACAGAAAGCGCGAGCTTTGAATCCAGAATTCCCACTAATGCTAGGTCTGTCCCGCCCATTCAATAGACTCCTCGACCAATTGAAAAACAGATATTCAAAACTGACACTGTGGATGGATTGTTTGTCAAGGAGTAATTCATTATTTTTGCAAAAATCTTGCATATATATTTAAAAAAAAATAAAGATGACATATTTTCTCTTTGGACATGCAATGGTGTTATGTTGTACTTAACATTTCTCTACTTGTTTTAGTTAACTAATATTTAGATTGATCCAAGATCTATATATGGTCAATAAAGTAAGCTATAATATATGTAACTTGGAAAGTCCTGTTATGCCGAAATGTGCACGGGGGGAGGGGGCAGGACCGAGGTTGGGAAACCCAGCTATAGAACGTCAACCTCATGCATAGACAAATTAATATGCTGAATTATGGATGTTTCAAAGGGCAGTGGCACAAATAGCTGAGTAGAGTGCGCCCACCAGTGGACAATATGAGAACTACCTGAAGGCAATCGCCGATGGCCACCCCTGTGGGGGGTAAAGTGCCTTCAGAAAGTCCAACATCAATCAGTAGCTCATTTGAATCCTGCAAAGCTCACTCCGGTCACACTGCAGTAACCAGCAACATATGTGATATGTGCAGTTTTTACATGTGGAGGGTTCAAAGCATTATAGCCTATTTTGATTCTAGGAAAATAGCGATGTGATTAATACTTAGTATTGAGGACACTCTTTTACATTAACAGTCATCCACAAGCACCAAAACATTGATACTAAGGATTTATTAAAAGTATGAAGACAATATCACAAAGCATACAAAAAACAAACAGTTCAATAGGTGCAGCCCGAAATACAAATAATGCTTTGATACTGTATGTGTCATTGATTATGCATTATTCAGTGAAGAGTACAATTTCTTTGTGGAGCTTTAAGATTTCTATACCTGTACACATTTTACATAGGTTTTTCAAGAGTATATTAAGGTGGGTTTCCTAAATTCTATACAATTTATATTAAAAGTTAAAAGATTACAAAAAGCTGAAAGTTATATTACAAACTATTGGAATCATTCAAATATTTAAGTTTCACTCTTTAGACTTTAAAAAGAAAGAACAACTGATACATACAGAAACACACACAGGCAATAAAGAGACTCTGGTCATGTTCCAGGAGGACTACATTGCATTGCATCAACCACTGGTTTGCGCCACATCTTCTGATGCACAATCTGGCATCAGATTGTTATACAATTTGTGGTTTGCTGATATGTTAAACACCTTCCCAAGTGTAGTGAGATCTGGCAGGCATCGGCAATGTAGCCAGCCAGTAACGCCACCACTGTTAGTGACAGACTACCGCACACAGAAAAAGCATTTGGTGATTGTCTGCAGCTCTTTCCATCGACAGTCTTGCCCTCACTCATCTTCCTGTTCTTTGTTTTGCTTCTTAGGCACCTATAAATGAATGTTGATACAGAAAAACATTTAACTATAAACAAATAATTATAGCCACCATAGAGGCTCTAAAGAAATAAGGATTATTTACCTTTGATGGCCCTGCATTCCTTGGTCCTTTAATCCTTGGTCCCTCATTGTTTTCTCTTAGGGGAGGTCTGGCAGATGGATACAACATATTTCATTACATTTGGAAGCCGTAGCACTATATTATACAAAAGAGAACACTTTCAACCCTAGTTCTGTAACACAAGACGTAATCCAAATATGATGTACCCAAACAATTTCAAATGAAGTTGTGCCAAATCAAATTAAACAAATGTTAAGATTACATTATTACAGCAAGTGTCATAGTTCTTACCCCACAGCTGCTGCAGAGTTGGATTTGTGGCCTTCACTGAATAGCAAGTGGCCCCCCTCTGCCTCATTCCCATGCTGGGGCCTGTTCTTCACCTGAGGATCACAGTTTGAGATCTTCCCTGGAATGGGTAGCACACTGTGGACTCTCTGCCATTCATTTGGGCTTTGCACCTGGGGCTTCTCTCTGTCCAGCCCATCCAAGGGGACCACTTTAGACGCAAGCATGTGCACACACAGAATTTGATGTAAAAATGTTACATAGGTGGATAGATGGAACCCAAGCAACATTGACTTTGTTTTAAAGAAATCAGTGATGTTCAAAAAGATTGTGCATTGGTGAACGTGGGGTTCAGTGTCTTACATTGGTGCTTGAGTCTCCTCTGCACCTCAGAGGAGCTCCATCCACGGCTCTCTTTGAGAGGAAGAGATGGTTTTTGAAAGGACACTTTGTTGACCTTATCCACTAAGGGAGCCGTGCGAGGTCGGAGGTCACATTTATCCTGTAAACAAAGTGTCAGGATATACTCAATTACTAGGTAATTACTATGGAACAACATGTTAGCGCAATGAAAATACTGGAGTAATTGCAATGTTAACACTTTGCTCCCATTCCTGTGTATTATCAGATTTTTTTCTACCTCTGTCAAAACAACTGTTTCCTCCCTCATTGGTAATGTGACAGGACTATTTGACCTTAATGGCATACACTATTTGAACATGATCTACATTATACAGCACCATCTCTTGCACTGTAAATTATGTACCTGGTGGTGAAAGACAACAGCCTCCTCCAGGGCTACTCCACAGAACTCACAAGGAATGACCACGTCTCTCTGTAGTGGACTGGCAGGTGGACTGTAGGAAAGCGGGGAGACTGAACGGGGGAAGCTAGGGGTGTCAGGTGGGATGTGCAGAAGACCACCAGCACCCCTAGCAATCCTGCCATTGTAGCATGGAGATGGAGGTCGCTTGCTGAAAGATGCAAAGGCTGAGGCAGGACTACAGCCAGTCTGAAAGACAACAAAGACAGCTGTGAGGGGAAAATAATGTATTTCTGCTAACCAGATAGGTGGTGGCTAGCTACCCTCAGGTGATTACCACATGATACACACTATTGATCAGTCCTGAGATGGAAAATTACTAACAGTCACACATTGTGGCATTCCTCAATAACTATTTACATTAAATAATTATGTTTTTAAAGGGGATGGGGGGGGATACCAAGTGCAAGACACAAACTGGACAGTGACCAATAATTAATTGTTTTTGTGTTGTTTCTGCATGTCAGTTTGTTTTGGATAGATTGTTTGCCTTCGTGCTTAGTTTGTGGATCCCTCTGTGAGAATGAATGTATGTGGATTTGTGTGTGTGGGGAGGGAATGTATATTGACTTGACTGAGTTCTGTAGAAAAACAATGCAAAACAAAAATAATAATTAACTGTACTCAGGAGGAGATTCTTGGAAACTAGTCCAGAGGGAGCAAACAAGAGCAACGAAACAATGTGCACTCAAAGTAAAGAAATAAGGGGCATGAGTTTATAACCAACTGCTGCAGCATGTAAAGGAAATTGATTCCCTGGTCAGTTCAGGCTAAGCCTCCATGGCGTTAGCGTAACTTGCAGGCTAAGCAGCAACATATCCTTTTAACCTGGTGTAAAATGAGGTCCTCTTCAGGAAACAGCTTCTCACAGAACTCACAGGGCAACATGGTGTCTACATGGGAGAAAAAGAGCAGAGAAATAATGGGTAAAGTAAGAAATATGATTTTATTCCGAACTTGTTTTTAAATCATGACAGGGTTGAAGAAAGTCAAAATGTAAAAGGGAGAGGAGGGCAGCATACTGTAACAATATCAATCTCACATGAAAACAAACAAGGACAATAACTGGTATTTTAGTTTAGCATCTGACCTATCTGGTCATGTTCTGGTGCTGTATTGGTGCCAGTGGTGATATGTTGGTAGTTGTTATTAGGGGGAGAGATAAGAGAGCCACTGCTGGACATCCTTCCAAATTTGTGGTCCCAGACATCTGTCCACAATGCCCCCGCTCCTCCCCCTACATCCCCTGTGTCTCCATCACTCTGCAGGCTAAGGGCCAGAAGGTAGTCCAGGCTGGCAGAGTCTTCTCCCAGTGGTTCGTCTGCAGGCCATGCCAATGATGCCATGCTGTTATTGTTGTTGCCCAGCACTGCAGCTTCCTGTTCCAGCACTGGGTGACAACACATGAGATGTTTTTACAATCACACAAAAATGTTATTCAATTAAACAGTTTTCTACTTTAATATAGGCCAGGGCATTTTATCAATACCAGACTAAGTTGAAGTAAATGTGTGTCATTTTTTGAGGGTAATGTGAAAACTTGAACACTTTGTATGAGCCATTGGCAGGCTTACAGTGGCTGAAGTCTGTATTCCTAGGGGCAATGTTCCCCCTTCCTCCCTGGCCCACTTGCCCCCGGGTGCTGTTGTGCACTCTGGCCTCCAGTGGCCGTGGTAGGGCCCTGCGGTCAGACGCACTGGCGTTGTTGTTCTTGTGGCCTTCTCCCTCCTGGGCCCTCAGCAGGTTACGGATGGAATGAGATTCAAACCATGTTCCTGGAGACTGGGTCTCTGCTGGGCTGAGAGTTGCCCGGCTGTTGTTTCTCTCTTGAGGTGGTGTGAGGCTACCACACAAGGCTGGATGGACAGCTTGCTCCCTCAACATTACATTGCACTTGCAGAATTGACAGGGCTCTGTGCGCGTCCCACAATAATCCTCATGCTCCTTGGACTGACTGAAAACCAGCTCCAGTTCACAGTACTGACACGGCACCATCCGCTGATTGCACTCAGATCTCTGGAAAAGAGGAGGTCAGATGAAAATGCAAAGAAATACATAATCTGTGACCATCACAAGGTCTCCATTCTAATACAAGTTGTACATACCTGGTGGGATTCCATGAGGCTTTTCTCAATCTTTAAACCGCACTTACATTTCACCTGAAATTAAAATAAAATGTTTGTGAAGCCTCCTGTATAACAATTGTACAGAAACTTTGGGATGATGTTCACTCAAGTATCTAGTTCACCCACTTCCCGGCTCCAACCCGCTCCATCTTTAGCACCATACCTGCATGTGCTCCTGTTCCTTGTGCTGCTGCAGATCTGAACGGGGCACTGGCTCTTGGCATACATCACACAGAGCAATATTCCGGCGACAGTGACTCTCATGAGTAGTGAAATTAGCCTCTGGAATGTCATGCTGACTAGAGAGTGAGAGAGACAAAAAGGAGCAAGAAAGAGGAGTCAGAATGTATCTATTAACATTGTGCCTACTTCTCAATTGGCCTGAATCTTCATACACGACATGACCAAAAGTATGTGGACACCTGCCCGTCAAACATCTCATTCCAAAATCATGGGCATTGATATGGAGTTGGCCCCCCTTTGCTGGTATAACAGCCTCCACTCTTCTGGGAACATCGCCGCAGGGATTTGCTTCCATTCAGCCACAACAGCATTAGTGCGGTCGGGCACTGATATTGGGCGATTAGGCCTGGCTTGCAGTCGGCGGTCCAATTCATCCCAAATGTGTTCTATGTGCTGACGTTGCTTCCAGAGGAAGTTTGGAACCTGGTAGCAACTGAGGGGGAAAAAAATTTATGCACTATGTGCTTCAGCAGTCCCATTCTGTGAGCTTGTGTGGCCTACCGCTTCGCAGCTGAGCTGTTGTTGCTCCTAGACGTTTCCATGTCACAATAACAGCATTTACAGTTGACAGGTGCAGCTCTAGTAGGGCAGAAATTTGACGAACTGACTTGTTGGAAAGGTGGCATCCTAGGACGGTGCCACATTGAAAGTCATTGAGCTCTTCAGTGCGGGCCATTCTACTGCCAATGTTTGTCTTTGGAGATTACATGGCTGTGTCCTCGATTTTATACACAAACAGCCGAATCGACTATACTTTTTTTTAATATATAAAAGCATACTTACCAATTGGCACAGAACTGTGTGCTTTCATTTGCCATGGCTTGCAGGGACATAAAAAGGGAGAAAAAAAGAGGATACAATTGGCAAGTGACATTCGAAACTGGGGTGGCAACCAATCCACTGAAGAAATCTGTGGCATCAAAGATCTCGTTATACCTAGTTTGTTAGATAGCGACTACCCACGTTATTGCTAGTTAGTTCTCAGTATTGTTCTCTAGTTCTCTCCCCAAAATAATCGTATCGTTAACGTTCGATAATTAGCACACAGGCTAGCTCGAAAACGTTCCCATTTTGTACCGTTATTTGGTTGACAATGACCAAGCAAATATGCAACGTAGTTAGCTATCGTTTCTGTTCAATGCCGATAGCTTCGATTTAGCCACATATACCCTTATGAATGAGAAAGTTACATACCTCCTGCTGCTGTGACTTGGTCCCTTGTTTACTTCGCTGGTAGCTAGGCGTTAGTTGGCTAGTAGCTAGCTAAAGATGAGGCTTTAAATCGCTGTTTTCAATAGCTAATGTCAGAATAAACTTCGAGAGACAAGAAAGCCCTTATGCTGCTTACTTAGTTTTAGTTTCACCCTAGCTATCTTTCTGATTTCCAAGATAGTTAATGCAAACCATGTTAGCAAGCGTTTCCTGAAAGCAGCTACCAAGTGACGCACAAGTATCTAGTATCTGATTCGCTAATCGAAATACTGTTGACCAATGAGACCACCACCCAAAACGGTCAACAAACACTTCGTCAAAATGAATAGTATTTGTGAATGTTGTCTTCGAACATTTAATTGGCAATGTTGATTTTGATAACCAATAGCCTAGGACAAATTGATGGGAGTGGTTGTTAAAAGTAGTAGATGTGATCTTATGCCAGGCAGAGGGAGAGTGGAAGCAGTGAATGGTCAAGATGGGTTATTATCAAGAAAAGGTGTCATTTAGTCTTTAAAAAAACTCAACCATTTAAAATAATTTCAATACAAACAGAATCTCCACAAATTCATTTAATGTTAATTAAGCTATTCTGCTATGAATAATGTAATTTCAGACATTTTAAAAAGGCACAGTTTTGTTCAGATAAATGTTCTGTAAATTATCCTATTTACAGCAGAGTATTGAACTCACATTGAGCATTGTAACAATCACATTGCCCACAAATTACCTCCAATATATATATATATATATATGTTACACTTTTTAAAATTCCTTCAACCAAAGTTAAAGGAATTGTTCAACAGCAATATGAAAAATATGATAAAATGTAACTCCAAATCTATGGCATGCCAAACTGTTTTCATTGGATATCTGGGAGAAAAAAGAAAAACTAAAAAATTAAGTTAATGTGTAAATAAAAAAAAGAGTAGCCCCCCCCCCCCCCCAAAAAAATACACTTGACTTATTCCAGAAACATATGGTGTGTATTGTCTTATTCCCAACATCATTGCCTATGGGGAATGTAACAGCACATTGAAAATCAATGTTGAACATAATCTAATCTATAAGCACACATACTGGCGGTATATCAGTATATATCAGGTGACTTTATTTTCTATAATTTTTGCCAGTAGTTCTGAAAGTAGCACTAATGAGCCAAGTGGGCCCCCAAAATGACATACTACATCAAGTATGTGCAGATATGTGCAACACGTCATTGACCTCTCTCACTTTGCTGTATGTGCATGATGTGCCTCTTGCTAGCCGTCACTCATATGGCAAGGGGCTGGAGCTCATTGGTTGAACTCAAATTGCTAGGGGACTGGCCCACTTGGGGGAAAATGGCACAGCACTGATTCCATAAAACAGTCTGTTTTAAACTTGGGATTTTGTGGCTAATTGAGGTAAGACAGTAATTCTGCTCATCGATTATGCATGTATTAACTACACATTAACACATCTAGCCCACAGCAGGAGGGTTAAAAAAAATACTTAAGTCACGAAAGTTTCGGAGCATGTCTAAGGTATCAAATGGAGTAGCACCTAGACCTTTATACTCAGTCCATATCAGGAAGAGGGTAAATACTAATAGCTTTTTTCTTTATAAATAACATTCCATTTATGGCAAGGAATTTGGATGGAATAGGATCAATTTAATTTGCGTCAAGGTGGCACAACCAACAGCCCTACTGCTTTAGCACTGTGCCTGGATTGAACACATAAGGACTAGGGTGAGTTAACATGTCACACACTCAGATAAGACAAAAAAAAATAATATATATCACATAAAAAAATGACCTATCACACTCAACCTTGTCATGTATTGGTGCGAGCACTATTTCTATTATTGCATTTTGCATGCTTGAGTAAAGGTATGTTTAATAAACAATAAAACAAGAATTGACTTGATATTACAATTAAGTACCAGCATAAGGACAAAGACATCCAAGGAATTTGACATAGTAAAAACATAACTGAGGCACTTTGTGCTATTTGAGTGAAATGAGAAAGATCAAAATATTCACATTATACTACATTTCATTTGTTTTCAAAATGTCATCCTCTGATACTTGAATGCGTTCTCTTAAAATACCTTAAAACTAAGCAGTTAAGTCAAGCATAAAAACATGATCACTGATAGTTCATAAACAATGGAAGATTATCTATTTCACAAGTATATCAAGTGACACTGCAAATATGTATTGATCAATATCCCCTGACTTTTAAGTGTAAAAAAATCTAAAAAACTGTTCCAGATACAAGATCCAAAAAACAGTATTTAAGTACATTGACTAAAAACATGATAGTTAAAATGTTTATTTTATGTGCTTGTAAATCCTATAGGAAAGAAATGTTGGTTTCCATTTAAACTCCTAAATTATATTGGTCCACAGTTCAGGTCAGCAGGTCCCAATTATAGAATTTGTTTAACAAAACGACCAAAAAAAATACATTTAATATACTACACCCTGGTATCTTACCTTAAAGACTAGAGTGAGCTTTAACAAAACAAGCTCTGAAACAATGTCAGACAACTAGAGGGAGAGAGCAAAAAACTAGAACAGAAAACACACAGGTAAATGAATGGAGGGAGAAAGAAAAGGCCAAGTGAAGAAGTTACAGAAAGACAGAGGGGGGTGGGGGGGTGGGGGGTGGGGGGGGGTTAGAGAGCGAGAGACGGAGGTGTTTATCTGTCCTTGGAGCCCAGTTTCTCAATGAGGTCCTGCAGAGGGGCCAGCTCACGACGATCAATGAGGTTGAACTCCTACACAGTAAAATACCACACAAGCCATATGTAATCAAACATAACTTTTTACCTGCTATACTATATTTACACAGGATAGTAACAAGTATGCCTGTTAACCATGAATTATAATTGCACAATACATCAATTGGAATAGAATACTATTTACTACATTCATGGAGGCATGATTTATGACAAGACATGATAGAATCATGACAATCATTTCTAAACAGCAATGAAGAGATCATTTGATATTTGGAATGTATTACGACTGGCACCTGGACAAAGAAGATGAAGTGTTTGAAGGAGGTGTTGAGGTGAGCCTCCTCCTGCAGTTGCATCACAGAGTCAAAATGCTGGTGGTAGATGTGGGCATAGACTCTGAACAGGCGCTTCAGAATAGTCTTGGCCACGGACATAAAGTTCTTGGGAAAGGGCACTCCTAAGGGAGACAGAGCGGGAGTTCTATTATCTAAAAGCCAAAAGGTATATGCTAAATTTATGAAGGTTTCGAATTTATACAAAACGAATTTAACTAACCTATCTTGGAGGGGAAGAGTGTCTCATCATCCAGCTGATCCTGCACCCAGGTCATCAGGTAGTCTATGTACTTGGGAGCAGAGCACTTGATGGGTTTTTTGATGTTGGTGCCATCCGCCCAGTGGTATTCATACCTTGAGAGAGGTAGAGATGGACCAACAGCGAGATGGAATGAGAATTTTAGTTTAGTTTTAATAAAGTGAAATTATGGCTTCCTCTGAATGTTTTTGGCATAATTCATCATCACTGTTTGTTGGACAGTCACACATGGCTAGAAGAGGGCATCTTCCTAACAAGACCCAGTTTGGGGTATAAAAAGGTTGTCCTATTAGACAAAGCATTTTACTAGCGCACAGATTTACTTTCTGTTCTTAGAAGAAGAGATTTACCATAAATGATTAGTAGAGAGTATACTACAGTAAGATTCAGGAGCTGGAAAAGAGCATAAGAGACAAGCGGAGGCAGAGGTGTTGTAAACATTTATAGATAGCAAATTTCAATTTACAAAAAAAAAAAAAAACGACTTTGTCTCTTGAGGTTCTAGTCATGAAATCTATGCAGCCTACTCCATCACTTTTTATAGATACTGTTTAAGGGCCTCCTGGGCCATATGCAGCGTTCCTCACTGAGTTCTTAAATCGGACCTTGTAGTCGTGGCAGATAATAGTCCATTTTTTTGGTGACTTTAATATTCACATGGAAAAGTCCACAGACCCACTCCAAAAGGCTTTCGGAGCCATCATCGACTCAGTGGGTTTGGTCCAACATGTCTCCGGACCAACTCACTGCCACAGTCATACTCTGGACCATGGAACAAATGTTGTGGATCTTAATGTTTTGCCTTATAATCCTGGACTATCGGACCACTATTTTATTACATTGCAATCGCAATAAATAATCTGCTCAGACCCCAACCAAGGATCATCAAAAGTCGTGCTATAAATTCTCAGACAACCCAAAGATTCCTAGATGCCCTTCCAGACTCCCTCCACCTACCCAAGGTAGTCAAAAATCAGTTAACCTCTTTGGGCTGGGGGGCAGTATTGAGTAGCTTGGATGAATAAGGTGCCCAGAGTAAACAGTCTGCTACTCAGGCCCAGAAGCTAAGATATGCATATTATTAGTAGATTTGGATAGAAAACACTGAAGTTTCTAAAACTGTGTGAATGATGTGAGTATAACAGAACTATATGGGAGGCAAAAACCTGAGAAAAAAATCCAACCAGGAAGTGGGAAATCTGAGGTTTGTAGCTTTTCAAGTAAATGTCTATCCAAGATAGTTTAAATTTGGTCCGATTGCACTTCCTAAGGCTTCCACTAGATGTCAACAGTCTTTAGAACCTTGTTTCAGGCTTCGACTGTGAAGGGGGAGCGAATAAGAGCTGTTTGACTAAGGGGTCTGGCATAATGCCATGAGCAAAGTCACGCACGCGGCCGTGAGCGCGAGCTGCGTTCCCTTTCATTTCTAAAGACAAAGGAATTATCCGGTTGGAATATTATTGAAGATCTATGATAAAAACATCCTAAAGATTGATTCTATACATCGTTTGACATGTTTCTACGAACTGTAATGGAACTGTTTTGACGTTGTCTGGACTAAGTGCCTGCGCCTTGTGAATTTGTGAACTAAACGCGAACAAAAAGGAGGTATTTGGACATAAATGGACATTATCAAACAAAACAATCATTTATTGTGGAACTGGGATTCCTGGGAGTGCATTCCGATGAGAATCAAAGGTAAGTGAATATTTATAATGCTATTTCTGACTTCTGTTGACTCCACAACATGGCAGGTATCTATATGGCTTGTTTTGGTGGCTAAGCGCTGTACTCAGATTATTCCTTGGTGTGCTTTCGCTGTAAAGCTTTTTTTAAATCTGACACAGCGGTTGCATTAAGGAGAAGTATACCTTTAATTCCACGCATAACATAACAATTTTCATCAACATTTATGATGAGTTTATAATGAGTATTTCTGTAAATATATGTGGCTCTCTGCAAAATCACCGGGTGTTTTGGAAGCAAAACATTACTGAACATAATGCGCCAATGTAAACTGACATTTTCTTTATCGAACAAAACATACATGTATTGTGTAACATGAAGTCCTATGAGTACCATCTGATGAAGATCAAAGGTTAGTGATTAACTTTCTATTTCTGCTTTTTGTGACTCCTCTCTTTGGCTGGAAAAATGGCTGTGTATTTTTGTGACTTGGCACTGACCTAACATAATCCCATGGTATGCTTTCGTCATAAAGCCTTTTTGAAATCGGACACTGTGGTGGGATAACAAGTTTCTTTAAAATGGTGTATAATACTTGTATGTTTGAGGAATTTTAACCTCTTGTGCCTAGGGGGCAGTATTTTCATTTTTTGGAAAAATAACGTTCCCAAAGTAAACGGGATATTTTGTCAGGACAAGATGCTAGAATATGCATATAATTGACAGTTTAGGATAGTGTTTTCTAAGGTTTCCAAAACTGTAAAAATATTGTCTGGGAGTATAACAGAACTGATATTGCAGGCGAAAGCCTGAGAAAAATCCAATCCAGAAGTGCCTCATGTTTTGAAAGCTCTGCGTTCCAATGCGTCCCTATTGAGTAGTGAATGGGCTATCAACCAGATTACTTTTTCTACGTATTCCCCAAGGTGTCTACAGCATTGTGACGTAGTTTTACGCCTTTATGTTGAAGAATACCCGTAAGCGGCTACATTGTGTAAGTCGTCACCTGATGGCTCAGTGATTCTTGCGTAAAATACAGAGGTAGCCATTTTTCCAATCAGTCCTACTGAAAAACCAATTGTCCCAGTGGATATATTATCGAATAGATATTTGAAAAACACCTTGAGGATTGATTATAAACAACGTTTGCCATGTTTCTCTCGATATTATGGAGCTAATTTTGAATAATCTTCGGCGTTGTCGTGACCGAAATTCCCTTCGATTTCTCAGCCAAACGTGAAGAACAAACGGAGCTATTTCGTCTACAAAAATAACTTTGGAAAAAAGGAACATTGGCTATCTAACTGGGAGTCTCGTGAGTGAAAACATCCGAAGTTCAAAGGTAAACGATTTAATTAGATTTTCTTTTCTGATTTGTGACCAAGTTACCTGCTGCTAGCTGGACATAATGCTATGCTAGGCTATCGATAAACTTACAAATGCTTGTCTTGCTTTGGCTGTAAAGCATATTTTAAAAATCTGAGACGACAGGGTGATTAACAAAAGGCTAAGCTGTGTCTCAATATATTTCATTTGTGATTTTCATGAATGAGTATTTTCTAGTAATATTTATATCTGTTGCGTTATGCTAATTAGTGTCAGTCGATGATTACGCTCGTGGATCCGGGATGGGGTGTCACTAGAGGTTAATGAGATTTCTGTTGTTTGAATTTGGCGCCCTGCACTTTCACTGGCTGTTGTCAAATCGATCCTGTTAACGGGATTTCAGCCGCAAGAAGTTAACCACCTAACTGAGGAACTCAATTTAACCTTGCGTAATACCCTAGTCACACCCCTAAAAATAAAAAACATTTGTCATAACAAACTAGCTCCCTGGTATACAGAAAATACCCAAGCACTGAAGCAAGATTCCAAAAAATTGGAACGGAAATGGCACTACACCAAACTGGAAGTCTTCCGACTAGCTTGGAAAGACAGTACCGTGCAGTATCGAAGAGCCCTTACAGCTGCTCGATCATCCAAACTTAATTGAGGAAAATAAGAACAATCCTAAATGTATTTTTGATACTGTCACAAAGCTAACTAAAACGCAGCATTCCCCAAGAGAGGATGGCTTTCACTTTAGCAGTGATAAATTCATGAACTTCTTTGAGGAAAAGATCATGATTATTAGAAAGCAAATTACGGACTCCTCTTTAAACCTGCGTATTCCTCCAAACCTCAGTTGTCCTGAGTCTGCACAACTCTGCCAGGACCTAGGATCAAGAGAGACGCTCAAGTGTTTTAGTACTATATCTCTTGACAAAATGATGAAAATAATCATGGCCTCTAAACCTTCAAGCTACATCCTGGACCCTATTCTAACTAAACTACTGAAAGAGCTGCTTCCTGTGCTTGGCACGCCCATGTTGAAAATAATTTAAAAAGGCACTCTATCCACCGGATGTGTACCAAACGTGGTAGTAATAAAGCCTCTCTTGCAAAAGCCAAACCTTGACCCAGACAATATTAAAAACTATTGGCCAATATCGAATCTCCCATTCCTCTCAACAACAAAAAAATTACAAGCTGTTGGTAGCAACTCACTGCCTTCCTGAAGACAAACATAGTATTGGCACCCCCCTTGGGTTGTGCCGTGGCGGAGATCTTTGTGGGCTATATTCGGCCTTGTCTCAGGATGGTAAGTTGGTGGTTGAAGATATCCCTCTAGTGGTGTGGGGGCTGTGCTTTGGCAAAGTGGTTGGGGTTATATCCAGCCTGGTTGGCCCTGTCCGGGGGTATCCTGTCTCAGCCTCCAGTATTTATGCTGCAGTAGTGTGTGTCGGGGGGGCTCGGGTCAGTCTGTTATATCTGGAGTATTTCTCCAGTCTTATCCGGTGTCCTGTGTGAATTTAAGTATGCTCTCTTTTTTTTCCTCAGAGGACCTGAGCCCTAGGACTACCTGGCCTGATAACTCCTTACTGTCCCGAATCCACCTGGCCGTGCTGCTGCTCCAGTTTCCACTGTTCTGCCTGCGGCTATGGAACCCTGACCTATTCACCAGACGTGCTACCTTTCCCAGTCAACTCTCTAGAGACAGCAGGAGCAGTAGAGACTCTGAATGATCGGCTATGAAAAGCCAACTGACATTTACTCCTGAGGTGCTGACCCTCGACAACCACTGTGATTATTATTAATTGACCCTGGTCATCTATGAACATTTTAAAATCTTGACCATGTACTGTTATAATCTCCACCCAGCACAGCCAGAAGAGGACTGGCCACCCCTCATAGCCTGGTTCCTCTCTAGATTTCTTTCTAGGTTCTGGCCTTTTCTAGGGAGTTTTTCCTAGCCACCGTGCTTCTACATCTGCATTGCTTGCTGTTTGGGGATTTAGGCTGGGTTTCTGTACAGCACTTTGTGACATAAGCTGATGTAAGAAAGGCTTTATAAATACATTTGAATTAGTCAATCAAATTTAAACAATTAAATTTGATTGACCTTGAGACCGAAAATAGAGCAAGAAGAAGGAACTGAGGAAGTACCAAAACTACACAGAAAATATATAAAATGCAACATGTAAAGTGTTTCACTAGCTGAAATAAAATAACCTAGAAAATGTTAATACGCACAAAAAGCTTATTTCTCTCAAATGTTGTGTACAATTTATTTTTAACATCACTGTTAGTGAGCATTTCTCATTTTCCAAGATAATCCATCCACCTGAAAAATGTGGCATATCAAGAAGCTGATTAAACAGCATGATCATTACACAGGTGCATCTTGTGCTGGGGACAATTAAAGGCCATGCTAAAAGTTGGTTGTCAGACAACACAATGCCCCTGATGTCTCAAGTTGAGGGAGTGCGCAATTGGCATGCTGACTGCAGGAATGCCCACCAGAGATGTTAACAGAGAATTGATTGCACAGAGATACCATGACGAGATCCTGAGATCTGCCGCCATCCTCTCATGTTTCAGCATGATAATGCACAGCCACATGTTGCAAAAATCTATTTGTACACAATTCCTGAAAGCTGAAAATAACCCAGTTCTCCCATAGCCTGCATACTCAGACATGTCACCCATTGAGCATGTTTGGGATGCACTGGATCTACGTGTACAACAGCGTGTTCCAGGTCCAGGGAATATCCAGCAACTTCGCACAGCCATTGAAGAGGAGTGGGACAACATTCCACAGGCTCCAACCAATGGCCTGATCAACTATGTGAAGGAGAAGCTGCATAAGGCAAATGGTGGTTGTATAAGGCAAATGGCAGTCACACCAGATACTGACTGGTTTTCTGATCCGCACCCCTACCTTTTTTCCCCTTCATTTTTAAAAGTTATTTGTGACTAAGATGCACATCTGTATTCCCAGTGATGTGAAATCCATAGACTAGGACCTACAGAATATATTTTTCAAAGTGTAACGCAGTAAAATTATAGAAATTGTTGCATTTGTCGGTTTTTTAGCTGACAAGAATCAATTGACAAAGTGTCTCAAAGAAGGACGGATGAACTAGGCTTCATTTTCCCCTTTAAATCATAATGAATAAGATTATATAATCAGGTCAGCACTCATGTGAGACAATTTGTGAATATGGGCGCAGAAAACTCCAGAAAGTATGTTATGTACTGCATTAACACTGTAAAAACATGAAGTGAAACTAATGCAAGGAACAAACATTTAAAATTAGGTATCAAAATGTAACATGTGTGTGTGTGTGGGGGGGGGGGGGGGGGGGGGGGGGGAAGTCAGGCCTGAGCTGACCATAGCAGTGGCATGTGAATAACTAACATTCATGTTTAAGTGGAACTGACAGCGTTTTAGCAACATGAAATTGTATTATGATAATATAGACCCCCAGGAAGAATATTACACTTTTTACATTCTGACAAGCAAGCACTTAAATATGGTCATTTTCACACATTCATAGAATGTTTGGGAATGACGTTGAGTAAGGTATTTGTGTTCTATAGTAATATAGTGGGAATGTGGCTATGCGTTTGGACAATTAATAAACACTGCAGCAAATAAAACATCCGTCTTGCCCAGGACAGGAGTCTACACAGACCGGTGTGCCATAGCCAATCAGATACAATAGGGCTATATGCAAATAAGCCATTTAACAAATGGGCCTGTCATCATTCACTATGAACTGGACTGTGTGTTTACAGGCAGTAGGGCTTGTCATCATTCACTTTTAACTGGATTGTGTGTTTACAGGCAGTAGCAACAGTGCGACTTTAGATTAATTTTTTTTAATGGCCAAAAAGCCAAACTACACCTGAATGGATTTCTGCAAATAGGTCTTACATTTGGAAACTTTACAGTCCTATTGATCAAACCACCATGAAAAGCTAGGCTCTCTCTCCCTTAGTTTCCTATACATCAACAATATCAACTAATGTTAGCAAGACCGATATAATCTAAATGAGGAAAAGGTAGATAAACCCTCAAACTTATTCAGCTCGTAGTTGGCAGTCAAAATTGCACTGCTAAATGATGGGGAATAGTAGCCTGCTTGCCCGCCAATGCATGCTTGTCCCAAGCCACGTTTTGACGACTGAAGGGGAACTTGCCTGTCCGCCCATTTGACAATGCTAAATACATTTGATTGACAACTTAGAGCTAAACTGTGGATGACAGTCACTCAAGTTCAGCCTAGCTAGCAAAGTGATTCACATTTCTTGCTCACTAAATAAATGACACCATGTCTTGCCTGCCACAGAAAAACAATATGAGGAACAAAGTTGGCCACTCACCCAATGTCATCATCCTAACCAGCGGCTACACAACATGAACAAAAGTATGCGGACACCTGCTTGTCGAACATCTTATTCCAAAATCATGGGCATTAATATGGAGTTGGTCCCCCTTTTGCTGCTATAATAGCACTAGATGTTAGAACATTGCTGGGGTGACTTGCTTCCAATCAGCATTAGTGAGGTCAGGCACTGATGTTGGGCAATTAGGCCTGGCTCGCAGTCGGCGGTCCAATTCATCCCAAAGGTGTTCGATGGTTCATGTCAGGGCTCTGTGCAGACCAGACAAATTCTTCCACACCTATCGACAAATCATTTCTGTATGGACCTCCCTTTGTGCACGGGTGCATTGCTGAAATGGTAAAGGCCTTCCCCAAACTGTTGCCACAAAAGTTGGAAGCACAGAATCATGTAAAATGTCATTGTATACTGTAGCGTTAAGATTTCCTGTCACTGTAACTAAGGCGCCTAGCCCGAACCATGAAAAACATCCGCAGACCATTATTCCTCCTCCACCAAACTTTACAGTTGTCACTATGCATTGGGGCATGTAGTGTTCTCCTGGCAACCGCCAAACCCAGATTTGTCCGTCGGACTGCCAGATGGTAAAGCATGACTCATCACTACACAGAGCGTGTTTCCACTGCTCCAGAGACCAACGGTGTCAAGCTTTACACCACTCCAGCCGACGCATGCTGATCTTAGGCTTGCCACGTTGAAAGTCACTGAATGCTTCAGTAAGGCCAATCGACTGCCAATGTTTGTCTATGGAGATTGCATGGCTGTGTCCTTGATTTTATACACCTGTCAGCAAAGGGTGTGGCTGACATAGCCAAATCTACACATTTGAAAGGGTGTCCACATAGTTAGCTACACGATATGTAAAAAAGTATCTAACGTTAGGCTAAATACGTTAGCTCATCTAGCTAGCTGGGTAACGTTAGTCCCATTTAGCTAACTGTATTAAATGTAAGACAAAAGTTACAGCAACAATCTGTGGTTACATCATGACTAGCTACCTAAATAGATAAGCTAGCCTATTAGCCACGTTATGACTGACTTGTGATCATTTCCCTTGGTAGTTTGATCGTGTTGGTATTCCCAGCCTTAGTTACATTCGTACGCTTTTGTCCAAAATAAAGTCATAGAATCTGAAACAGGGCATCCCGAATGGCTGGAGGAAGCAAACGATGTACCAGGCCAGCTGTGATTTACAACCTGGTAGCAATATTTGTTGGACTACAAATATACATTGGTTTATTAAATGAATCCATGCATTGAACTGCATCCATCTATTCTGCCAACAATGCCTTACTCTGTCATAGAACTTAATTTTTAAAACCTCTTTTAAAGTAGATTTTGTAGCATGAACTGGGAATGTTATATTTTGACTGATATGATTGTCTGTTATATCTGCAAAGTAGTTTAATTTTGTTTAAGTGGAACAGCATTATCACTCTTCAGGTCATTTCAGAGAATACTACAAAAAACATTTTTTTTTTTTAAATAGGGAACATGTATGGAATGTGTCCATCTGATGAAGGTTCTTAAGCCAAAAGTTGGTCAAATTCCTCCACAGCAAAAAGGTGTGTGGAATTTCCTTTTCCCTTTGAATAGTCTGTCTCCCTGCCCATCTTACCTGGGCCCTGCAGACATCACAGAACAGCTGGTCTCAGTGCAGAACTCAGTAATGGTGCCGTAGAGCATGTTGATCTGATTGAAGAAGTCCACAGCTGAAACGGAGAACAGACCCTTATTCTAATATTGATTCAATAGTTTATTCCCCCTCAATACCCCATAATGACAAAGTAAAAACAGGTTTAGAAATGTTTGCAAATGTATTCAAAATAAACTGAAATAGCAGTTTTGGCAGCAATTACAGCCTCGAGTCTTCCTTGGCACGAAGCTACAAGTTTGACATGTTTCTCCCATTCTTCTCTGCTGATCCTCTCAAGCTCTGTCAGGTTGGATGGGGAGCGTTGTTGCACAGCTATTTTCAGGTCTCTTCAGGGCTGTTCGATCGGGTTCAAGTCCAGGCTCTGGCTGGGCCACTCAAGGATATTCAGAGACTTGTCCCAAAGCCACTCCTGCGTTGTCTTGGCTGTGTGCTTAGGGTCGTTGTCCTGTTGGACGGTCACCCCAGACTGAGGTCCTGAGCACCCTGGAGCAGGTTTTCATCAAGGATCTCTGTACTTTGCTCCGTTAAGCTCTTCCTCAATCCTGACTAGTCTCCCAGTCCCTGCCACTGAAAAACATCCCCACAGCATGATGCTGCCACCACCATGCTTCACTGTAGGGATGGTGCCAGGATTCCTCCAGATGTGATGCTTGGCATTCAGGCCAAAGAGTTCAATCTTGGTTTCATCAGACCAGATAATTATTTTTTCATGGTCTGAGAGTCTAAGTGCATTTTGGCAAACTCCAAGCGGGCTGTCATGTGCCTTTTACTGAGGAATGGCTTTCCGTCTGGCCACTCCACCATAAAGGCCTGATTGGTGGAGTGCTGCAGAGATGGTTGTCCTTCTCAAAGGTTCTCCCATCTCCATAGAGGAACTCTGGAGCTCTGTCAAGAGTGACCATTGGAGTCTGTCACCTCCCTGACTAAGGCCCTTCTCCCCCGAGTTTGGCCGGGCCGCCAGCTCTAGGAAGAGTCTTGGTGGTTCCAAACTTCCTCCTTTTAAGAATGATGGAGGTCACTGTGTTCTTGGTGACCTTCAATGCTGAAGAACTGTTTTGGTACCCTTCTTCAGATCTGTGCTTTGACACAATCCTTTCTCTGAGCTCAACGGACAATTCCTTCGACCTCATGGCTTGGTTTTTGCTCTGACATGCATTGTCAACTGTGGGACCTTATATAGACAGAAGGGTGCCTTTCCAAATCATGTCCAATCAATTGAAATGTTCCACAGGTGGACAGTTACAGAAACATCTCAAGGATGACCAGTGGAAACAGGATGCGCCTGAGCTCAAGTTCTAGTCTTAGGGCAAAGTGTCTGAATACTTCAAATTTAAAAAATTACATTATTTACATAAAAAAAATTATACATTTTCAAACATTTCTAAACCTGTTTTCACTTTGTCATTATGTGGTATTGTGTATGTAGATTGATGAAGGGGAGAGACAAAACAATTTCAAAGTAACAAAATGTGGAAAAAGTGAACTGCATACTTTTCCAAATGCGTGCAGACACACCCACCCACAGTTGTGGTCAAATATATTGGCAGCCTTGTACTTTTTTCAAGTAACTCACTATGTTCCCTGAAAAAAAAGTTGAAATTTACCAAAGTATTTAGTCTCCGCAATTCTTTATTTCACTGTTAATATTACTAAACCTTTGTTTTTGATTCAGAACTTAATATATCCATTTAATATCAGAAAATAAACAGAAATGGCATTAACTAAATTGACACCATAGACTTATTTGTTAGCACAGCCATTGGTCAAAATAACTGCAATCAAGATCTTCCTATAACCATCAGAGCTTCCTGCACCTCTGTACTGGACCTCCTCTTAAGCAAACTGCTCCAGTTCTACCAGATGTGAAGGGTGCCTTCTCCCAACTGCTGTTTCAGATCTCTTCACAAGTTTTCAATGGTATTTAGATCTTGACTCATTGCTGGCCACTTCAGAACAGTACAGTGTTTGTCTTGAACCATTCCTGGGTGCGTTTTGAAGTGTATTTGTGGGGGGGGGGGGGGGGGGTCATTCTCCTGCTGGAAGACACATGACCTAAGGAGACCCAGCTTTCCGATACTGGGCCAAACATTGCGTTCCAAAATGCCTTCTTATTCTCCTGATTTCATGATGCCATGCACACATTCAAGGCACCCAGTGCCAGAGGCAGCAGAGCAACAAAAAAACATCACTGAACTGCCATGTTTGACTGTAGAGAAGGTGTTCTTTTCTACAAAGGCTTCATTTTGTTTTCTGTAAAACATACATATGGTATTACCAAAATGCTCTAATCTGTCCACAGGACATTCTCCCAGAAGGATTTTGTAATTTCCAGGTGTGTTTTGGCAAATTGCAGTAGGGCTTTCTTATGTCTCCTTCTCAGCAGTGGGGAGAAAGAGACAGGAAAGCCTGGTGGCAATTTGCCAACATACCTAGACATGCCAAAATCGTTCTGGGAGAATGTCCTGTGGACAGATTGGTCTCCTACCATATAATCCCCTTTCACTGATTGGCAACGGATGGTGCGAGATGAAACTGTGATACCTTCTTTCTGATAGTCAGCTTGAATCTGTGTGCCAGTTGATCGAGGTGCTTTCTCCACCATTCTAACAATCCTTCGCTACAATCATCCATCAAGTTCTCTTGCGGCCAAATCCAGAGAGGTTGGCTACTGTGGCATGGGCCTTAAACATCTTGATGACATTGCGTACAGTGGAAACAAAAACATCAAGGTCTGAAGATGGACTTGTAGCCTCGATTGTCCATGCTTGTCTACAATCTTGCGTATGACTGACCTCAGATAATTCTCTGGTTTCTTTCCTTTTCTCCATGTTCATTGAGGTACACACAGCAACAAGATGAGAATGAGTCCTTTTCTCTATTAAAACTCATTGAATGAGGGATTTTTATATTGCAGGCACCTGCAACACACCACAGGTGAGTTCAATTCCAAAGTAAAGGTGCTTGAAATCGAATAATTTCTAATTACTTATGCCAATAATATTGTCCGGGACATTTTAGGATTCCTTTGTGGAATAAGGTAAGATTTAGTAAATTATTCCAATTTTTTTGGTTTTGTTCAACTGCAAAACGTACATGTGGATACCAAAATATTTTTTCATTTAACCCGTTTTCTGGACGAAATTGTGCATTATTTGAGTCATTTAGCAGACGCGCTTATCCAGAGCCACTTACAGGAGGGATTAGGGTTAAGTGCCTTGCTCAAGGGCAACAACAGATTCAAACCAGCGACCTTGCGGTTACTGAACCAATGCTCTTAACCACTAGGCTACTAGACTGTGTGGTCACCTGTGAAACCTAAAGGCTGTCATTAAGAACAGGTGTCAATTAAATCTTCTGTGCTACCCTCCTTCAATCACCCTTTACTCACTGTTAACAGCAATCCACTCATTGAGATCTTCCCCCTCTGGCAGCATGACAGCCTGCCTCAGGTTCCCACTCCCCAGCGTTGCCTCTGCATGCTTCAACAGCTCGTATTGGTGGGAGCCCTCTGGGATGTTCTTCTTCGGCTTGAAGGTCTTAGACGAGCGACTGCCACTGGATCAAGGGAGGAGAGGGAGCTCGAGTCAAACTGTGATGTTCCATGTTTGAGCTATTAGTGATGAGTAGATGTGCTCACTGCTCAGATATGAAATCATACAAGTCTGACAGTCTTCCTGTTAAACACTGTCCTCTAATCAGCAGACAGCAACAAAACAGGAAGGAACCCATGGTATATATAATTGTTTGCTAGTTAACTTGTTCACTAACGTTAGTTGTCGACATGCTAAAAATGCGTCAATGAGCAGTTCCCATCAGTGACACTTAACTTAAGCTAGCTATAACGTGACATGATCGTGTTATTTAGCTAACTAACGTTAGCTCATCTAGCTAGCTGGGTAACGTTAGTCACATTTAGCTAACTATATTAAAACGTAAGACAAGTTACAGCGACAACTATGACAATCTGTGGTTACATCATGACTAATGAGTATATGTCTGCATCTAAAGTTATGCAAACATAGCTAGCTAGCCAGTTAGGTAACGTTAGCTAACTACGAGTAAAAACGTGACATATAACTAGCTTTACTTACAATAGGAAGCTCATCGTTAACTTAGTTTCGGTCGTAAAACGAAGACAAATGCAGACCAAATAATATCGAAGCTCAAAAGAACTGTCGTATCGAACGTTTCACTGGTTGTTTGGTGAATATACAGCCTTTCTAGCTTCGCTGGTGAAAAGTCTCCGAACTTTCTAACTCTTCTCTCACTTGTCAGTGTAATCGTACCCTGAAGAAATAATATTTTGACGTAGATAGTTAGCGCAACATTTTGCCGACATGTACGTTTGTCGCCCTCATTTGGATTCTCATGGAAATTACTTCAGTAATTGTTGTAATATGGATGGTTCAGCAGTATTTATACGGTCCTTAAAATGCTGGTTTCTTGGGACGTTCAAACTCTGAAGTTACACAATTTAAGTTGAAATTTGTTAGGTTTTTATGTGGGGACGTCACAAGTATTTCGGATAGCACTAGCAGTATTGATACGCAATTACACATCATGCCATACGCATTTATAAAAAAATATATATATTTAAGTGTCAGAGAATTCTTGACTTCCGGATGCACCTCAGTTTTCACATGCTAAATGACAATGGGCCCCACGTGCCTGCGTTTGGTTCACCAGTCACAAGCCGATTGCAATCCATACGTTTGGCGATTGTAAACCAAATGGGCATTTTCAATACAACAAGTGATTTTAATTTTCTATTGTTTTCAGTGGTGAACTCAAACTAGTCAAGGATAGTTTTTCAGAACATAAACCAGGGTAGTGAGTGAGGGAAAATGAATGTACTACACCACCCGGTTGGGCAGCTTTGCATTTAGAGGTGTGGCCCTTTTGCCTGGAAACTGACGTATGTACAATGTGCGGGCGGGGGGACTTCAGCCTTTATAACATCTCGAGCCTTCTCAATCTTTTTCACAGACGGTGGTCTGTCTGTCAGACTCGGCTTGCTTCATCTTTCAATCTCCCTCACTTTTCTCTCCCCCTTTCACATTGTTGGATTATTTAGACTATCTAGATCAGTAAACATGGCAACGCTGAGAGCTCTGAGAAAATTATGCCAGCAATCGCAGCATCAAGTGTGTAGTCTACATATGTCAGCATCAAGGTATGTATTAGTAATCCTATATAATTACGATATCAAATAGATTATTGTTATTTATCTATATATTATCTATCTTGGTGGACTATGATAGGTTGCTTTCTATATGAAATGCTCCCTCTTCTTTTTGAAGGTAACCTACCAGGTATTAATTTCCTTCTTGTCTAGGGCACTTTCCTTTATGTTTGTTTTCTATGTGTCACTGTATCCCGGCATCTTACCGTCTCTGTGGATACAACGTTTCTGATTGTGCACTGAGGACAATTATGTAACGTTTTAAACGAAACATTGTAGCGAAGAGTGGTCTTGAATCAATGATCTTCTTAATGCGCCCCTAACGTTATGCCGGTATCATTGCAGTGCTGCATGGCTGATGAAATCGCACAGAGCACTTGCATAAAGGCAGGCAAGTTCCCATTGGGGTTCACCAAACAACTAAAGTGAAGAGTATTCAGACAGTTGTTATCATTGGGGTTCACCAAACAACTAAAATGAAGAGTATTCAGACAGTTGTTACCAATGGGGGTCACAAACCAACTAAAGCATCAGTATTCAGACAGTAGTTTTTTATATCATGTGTTTAAACAACTCATATATATATATAAACCTAGCTTTTTTCAACTGTCTGTCTGCCTAAATAATTTGATTAATTCCATGTTTAATTTGAGGCATGCCTTGCTGCAGCACGTTACTGAAGATAATTAATGTCCCAGACATCTAGAAACACAAACCGCCTGTGTATGCACTGTGACTATGCACATGACTAACATCACAACTGATTTAGCCACTTAAGTCAGCACAGATGAGTCTCATTTGGACCGTGCACTGTATTGAGTAGAAGGTTAGGGTCAACATAGGACAGTGTTTGTTTTTTTCAGAACAGTTTCCTATCATCACTTCAGATGAGCAAAGCCTACTTTATAAAACCATAACACCAAACAAGTTTCATTGTTTTTTCTATTTACATTTCACACTCAGGACAAAGCCCATACTTGGGAACAGAACTAGCACAGACTTGCTGATAGGTAATTAGGAAATGGCTTGGGTTCTAGTTCAGAGCTGAAGGTATTGATTATTTGGGTCTGCTGACAGTCCTTTCCCTGTCATGGTACTGGCACTGTGTGAAGGATAACTAGTCTGGGAGGAAAGGTAGCACAACTTATGTCCTTTATCCTGTCCGAGACTAACTAATCATTAACGTGGTCTGTGGTCAACTGTTTGCTGAAAACTCAACACATTTACAACAAGGTTGTTCTCTTATGGAGACCAAAAAACAAAAACAAAAAAAACATTATGTTCATGCTTTGTGTGCACATTGGAAGCTGGCAGTGGGGGTGTTGTCAAATGTCATGCCCTGATGGGGTCTCCTCCAGGACTTGCTATTGTGGCCCCAATGAAGAGCTGAATGTTTCTGTGGTTGTTTAATTACTCATGATAGAATCAAGGGATAGTTACATCACTGAGGACGGCTCATTACTCCTCTGGTATTACTCCTCTGTGTGCATGCTTTTACATAAGGGATTTTATCTAGTTTAACACATTGAAAATGAAATGTGAGCACCACTCAGGTTTCATCTTCACCCGCTCCGTTCTGCGCTCCACAATGAGGCCAACAACTTGGCTTGAAGGCCAGGGGTTCCAAGAAGTTTATTTAATAGCATGGGCCACAGTGTAACTCATGTATTGGTATTTTTAGCCACCACACTCCTCATGCATGGGTAACACCAGGAGCCCTGTACATGGTTTGACTGTACTTGGCCATCGCTGGCTTATGGGGATCCCTACATGGTTGCCTACCAGCACTCCTTGCTGGCTGACTGCCATACACACTCACTTTGGGATTGACAACTAGTCTGCAGGACTATAAATCACGTGCCAACCCCAGTGTATACCTTCTCCTGACAGTTTACATGTTCCTCTAACATCTGCCTCTCTGCTCTCTGGTTCTCCAGACAGGAAGCAGTGGTCATCTCAGGCAGGAAGTTGGCCCGTCAGATCCGGGAGGAGGCCAGGGCCGATGTTGAACAGTGGGTCTCCACTGGCAATCGGAGACCCCACCTGAGCGTGGTCCTTGTAGGAGATCATGCAGCCAGTCACTCTTACGTCCTGAATAAGACCCGAGCTGCAGCTGATGTTGGTATGTAACACACACACACACACGTTACCTGTGCTAGAGATAAACTCTGTTGCACAACAGAGTACATACTTGACTAAGAAACTATTCTATGAGTGTTCAACAGGGCTTTCTAATTCCCTCTTTCTTCCTGTTCACCATCATTCTCTCTGTCACTGTTTATATTTATCTGGGATAGAATGGGTTCATAATTCCTCCCTCTTTTTCTTCTCTGCAGGTATCAGCAGTGAGACCATCCTGAAGCCCTCCTGTATCTCTGAGGATGAACTCATGGACCTGATCTACAAACTCAACACAGACCACCGGGTGGACGGCCTGCTGGTGCAGCTGCCTCTGCCAGGTAAGGAGTGGCTTTAGGGTGAGGAGACAATGCATGTTGTTGGAAAGGGTAGTTGGGTAGGGGAGTTATTGCTCTTGGTGAGCAAACAGTTATACAACCTTTTGTAGACAAAGAAAGAATGACAGTTTGAAGCTGTTTTTAATATTTATAGCCAATACTTGCATATCCCTGAATGGTTTGGCCTTTGGCCTATTTACTGTAGAACAGCCATTTACATACTGTCTTGTAAACATCATTCCCACTGTTTTCTCACAGAACACATTGATGAGCGGCGCGTCTGTAATGCTGTGTTCCCTGGCAAGGATGTGGATGGCTTCCACGTGGTCAATGTAGGCCGCATGTGCCTGGACCAGTCCACCATGCTGCCTGCCACTCCCTGGGGAGTCTGGGAAATCATCAAACGTACAGGTGAGGTAGTGGGAGGGGAGCTCTCACCTCCCTCTGTTATATGAATGCAATTAGACTGTTATGGGGGCAAAATGCTAACTCTGTCACTGACTGTTCATTCCCGTTTCCCAGGAATTCCTACCCTTGGGAAGAATGTTGTGGTGGCGGGACGCTCCAAGAATGTGGGCATGCCCATTGCCATGTTGCTGCATTCAGATGGGCGTCATGAGAGGCCTGGGGGTGAGTCTGGATGATTTAGGGGCTACAGTGATAGGGTGTATGCTATATCATTTCAATTATTATTAATTCACTATGATTAATTATGTAAAAGTAGGTTAACAATGGGTAATAGAGATAATACTGAGTTTTCACTTAAAGCTGAAATTATGAAGTTGAAAATGGAATATGTGGATCATGGCCCTCACATGTACTTATTTTTTGATTCTGCAGGTGATGCCACAGTCACCATCTCTCACCGTTACACACCAAAGGATCAGCTCCGTCAGCACACAAGAATTGCAGACATCGTTGTTGCTGCTGCAGGTATGGATCATCTCTTATTGAGGATATATCGTTACCTTGTCTACTACCTGTCTCTCGCTTATTTGTAAGTATATCATTTGTGACTGAGAGCAACTAGCTGGCTCATAGAGCTATTTTGTATCTCTTGAGTATATTGTCCTGGGTGGGTCTCTTAAGGCACGGACACACAGGTAGCGTTTGCCGGCAGAGAGTACTTAACAAACCAACTTTGAAAGGTGACGCTCATTTACTACATTTCTATACAATTAAACAAAATGTAAATGCTATTTAGAGAGCAGCAAATGACCACAGCCACTATCACCATGGCTGCTGTAGGTTCATTCACCTCAGTCGATATAAAAAAAAAATACATAGCCTATTAGGTATACAATTGTAATGTTATACCCCTGAAAGTGGGGAAATATGAGAAGTTTCACACTGACAAGTAGCATCAGCGACGAAACACACACGAAACACAGACACACACATATATGTACTTTTTTTTTTTTACTATTTTGTTTGCATTTTATATTAGGCCTATATGGAAGATGTTCGTATTGAAGCATATCTTGATTTTTTTATAAGTTCCAAACTTGTTTGAAAAGATTAGTACAGGTTCTCAACTGACCCCACATGGGGCCCAACCCCACATTTGGGAACCACTGTACTAACCTCTCTCTGCTTGCTTCCGCTCTCTCTCTCTCTGTCTCCTCTGCTTCCTCCTGCATGCTTTGCAGCCTGCCTCAGCCTCACCAGTGAGCGCCACATCACTATCTGTCTCAGTAGCCTACTCTCTGTAAAGCAAAGTTATTATGGGAACTTACAGTAGTAGTGTATTTTTTGCTCCTGCTGAGGTAGGCTCCGTTTAACGTTAGCCTGCTAGAAGGAGGAAGTAAGAAGCTAAGTAATTCTAGCCAGAGCCCTTCAACGTTACTGCAATAGAAGTCTCTGCCGGCAGATAGCCACCTGTCTGACATATCTATAAGAGACTTTAGCAGTTGTGCACTCATTCTCCGGGAGTCGGTTTGTGTTTGTTTGGAGGATGTCTGTAGACACGGCAGGAGTCGCAGGATGGTTTTAAAATGGCCTTTTGTCCGGCATCTCGCAAGCTGGGGTAGTTGGTTTCACCTCGGCCTGTGCCGTGAGAGGGTGGAGTTAGCCATTTGAGTGAGTGCTGAATGTGCTGCTAAAAAGGGCTTATCCGGGGGACAGGCGAACAAAACGAGAAAAAAATGTTCATGATTCCACTCGTTTGCAAAGAGGCAGGTGCAATTTAGAACTCAATCAGATCAAGAATATAAACGTTCTGAGCTTTGCTCAATGCTGGGAGCAAAATGTAGACATTGATCTGTAATTGATTGTCTTTATTGTGTACAATATATATTATTTAAAAAAATATATAAAATTAGAAAAAATGGGGGGCCTCCCGGGTGGCGCAGTGGCTAAGGGCGCTGTACTGCAGCCACCAGAGACCCTGGGTTCGCGCCCAGGCTCCGTCGCAACCGGCCGCAACCGGGAGGTCCGTGGGGCGACACACAATTGGCCTAGCGTCGTCCGGGTTAGGGAGGGCTTGGCCGGTAGGGATATCCTTGTCTCATCGCGCACCAGCGACTCCTGTGGCGGGCCGGGTGCAGTGCACGCTAACCAAGGTTGCCAGGTGCACGGTGTTTCCTCCGACACATTGGTGCGGCTGGCTTCCGGGTTGGATGCAGTGCTGTGTTAAGAAGCAGTGCGGCTTGGTTGGGTTGTGTACTGGAGGACACAACTTTCAACCTTCGTCTCTCCCGAGTTGTAGCGATGAGACTAGATAGTAGCTACTAACAATTGGATACCACAAAATTGGGGAGAGAAAGGGGTAAAAAAAAATAATAATAATGTATTAGAAAAAATGACTGTTACAACCATAGGTGCGGTGTGTGTGTGTGGTCCCTTACTACCCTCTAAACCCTCTTCTAATCTCAGGGATTCCAAACCTCATCACTGCAGACATGATCAAAGAAGGAGCAGCCGTCATTGATGTTGGAATAAACAGAGTGCATGACCCTCTGACTGGCAAGGACAGACTTGTAGGGGACGTGGATTTTGAAGGTACGAGTTTCTAATCTAGACAGCAATTTGTCTAAATTTGCATTAGTCCTAAAATGGACTGTGTTCTTGCACACATTTTCTCTGCTACATGTTCTCACCCTTTATCACTCCTTTTGTAGGTGTGAGGCAAAAGGCTAGCTTCATTACCCCAGTGCCTGGAGGAGTAGGACCCATGACAGTGGCCATGCTTATGATGAACACCATCAAGGCAGCTAAGAACCTCCTGCTGACTCCCTCTGAGAGTATCCGCATGGTAGCCTCTTCATAACAGTGACACATTCCATTCCATAACAGCGAACTTCCTTGCACACAGACATGGATGGAAACGTGATAGCTTTAAGGTTGCTGGTACCTTACACTTACATAACCTCTACCCGCCATTTCAGAATGTTACAACTCACCCATGCAGCTACTACATATTTATTTTTTGCTAGACTTTATTTTTTCTCATGTCATTTTTATGAGACCTTTTGGTTGTATGTGAATTTGAACTACCTGTGTGTTTATTTATTTCAATGCATTCATTTATCGAATATGTCAAAAGCATACAAAATTGCAAGGGGAACCAGTCAATTTCAATTAGCAAAAAATAGACCCTTACATAGATATACTATTAAATGAATTATGACATCCTTATTCTATGGGCAGTTTTGTCTATCTCCCATCTCTACAATACCCTTTAGATCAGGGATGGGCAACTTTGATGGGGGTGGGGGCCACAAATAAATCTGCTCATCACGAGGGGCCGCATTTGATTGCGAGTCTGCATACCCACATCCAACCACCACCAAGATAAGTTTAGATTGCTAAAGTTTGTTTAATGGCCCACTATCTAATCAATTTTAGATGACGTGGGATAATTCACTGACTCTCAGTTACTGACATAAGAGAACTGCTGATGCACAACCAAATTTCAAAATGTACCTCGTGTATTCTCAGTGCTTGACTTAGGCAGGAGCTCACCAGAGCTGCGCACTGACACCTTAAGTGTTCTACTGCTTAAGCTCCTGTACCTCTTAGAATATTAGCTCAAAAGTATTGTGGAGCTCCTGCATCTAAATATAAACAGTACCGGCACCCAAAATGAACCGGCACCTATTTTAGTCCTAGTCAAACAATGTGCATTCTACTATTCTAACTCGCAACAGTAGAAAATAAATAAAAAGCCATTCCTGCTTTAGGTCACACAAGCACTGTGAGCTAAGAGGGTTAAGGGCTAGTTATGAAATGTCAGCAACAAGTCTGTTAAACACCATAACATTTACATTTGTTTTAAAAAATGCCTTTGTAAAAATTATTTTGAAATAAAATGTTATTGCAAATGGATGGTCTTCATGTTTATTTGGATGAACAGGTGCTTATAGCATAGCTCTGCAACAGACACATCAATCTTACTATGATATATAATTTCCATTGTAAAGATTGCAGGTAGGTTACTCTAGTTACATTTGTATAGGAATGATACAAAATATCACAATGCATTACCTTTAACCCTCTACTTCAACCCTCAGAGGTGATACATAGTTTTGAGTATGATACACATCTTGATTTTATATCACAGTCTCATAAAATAAAAATGTTTGTTCAGGTAATTCATTGCCAATATGATAGGCGGCCCATAAAAGTATATGATCAGTGTGCAAGAGGACAACAATGTGAAGCGGACACACTTCCTAACGACCCGGAAATGCACGGGGGAATAAAAACAGCTGCACAACCTATTTATCTGGGGTGGACATGTTTTGTCGCCACTTATTTTCAGCTGTAGTTAGCAAAGTATTTCTAAATTGATTTACAGAATCTCCAGTACAGTTTTAAAGGAATACGATTAATTGATTGCCCTAGCATACATTTTCGACTATGGAGCGCAGTAGATCGCGCGACAGTTCCGCGGATAAGACCAAGAGCACGAGCAGACAAGTCGGAGAGAAAAAATTGTCCAAGAAGAAAAAGCGAAGACATTCCTCTTCTTCGTCTTCCTCATCGTCCAGCAGCAGTGCGAGTCCGACCCCTTCAAAGAAAGCCTCACGTTCCCTCAGCAAGAGCCAAGGTTTAATTGACTCAATTATTAAATCACACGTAGTTGTTAACATTACACACCTATGTGTAGCACTTCACATCCTCACATACAGATATCTAATGTCAGAGAATAAGATAATGAAATATCTTTGTATGTCTATCAATTTTACAATGTATACATTTGTCTGCTTCAGATCGGAAAGGGAAGAAGAAAATGAAAAAAAGAAGTTCCTCATCTTCCTCGTCAAGCTCTTCTTCGTCCTCCTCATCCTCCTCATCAAGTGATGAAAAGTCCAAGAAGAAGGAAAGGAAAAGGAAAAAATTCAAGAAGAAGTTAAAGAAGAAGAAAAGAAAGTTGAAGAAAGAGATGAAATTGGAGAAGAAGAAAAAGAAGAAGATAAAGAAATTGGAAGAAAGAAGAGCATCCCTGCTTGTAGATTTGATGCCCCCTCCAGCCCCCCCTCAGCCCGTAGTCACCACCCCCCAGCCCTTCCTGGAGTTGTGGCAGAGTGACGATTGCACAGAAGATCATGGACCAGGTATGTTGGTCTCATATTTTGTTATATGTCGTCAATAGCTAATGTTTATTTGTTAACTAGCTAAACAAAGAATGGACGATGAAACCAGATATAAAGCTGAGCAGATGGATGGATGTTTTGTTTTTGTCCATTCTGTAGCAATGACGGATGAGCAGAAAGCCAGGCTATCCACCAAGAGACCCTTAACAAAGGAGGAGTATGAAGCCAAGCAGAGTGTCATCCGCAGGGTGGTAGACCTTGAGACTGGACGCACCAGGTAGACCAACGCTATATACAACAGTGTTTCTATGGTTCGATAATTTCTATCTTTATATGTGTGTGTGCGCTGGTTTTTATTCCCTCTGTTTTTGTTTTTCAGGCTGATAAGGGGAGAGGGAGAGATCATTGAGGAGATTGTCAGTAAAGAGAGACACAAAGACATCAACAAGGTAAATGGAAAAACATCAAAGACCATGCAGCTATGTGTGCTTTTAGGGGGTTAAAGTGTTGTCCTCTACCTATAAAAATGTCTACCTAACACTTGCTCTCCTCTCTTGTTACAGCAAGCCACAAAGGGAGATGGAAACTCCTTTCAGAAGAAACTAGGACTGAACAGGTAGAGGGTCTCCCCCTGATGTAAAGGCTATGGTAGGAAGGAGACATCTATACTATTCTGTATAGATAGGACAGAAGAATAGGTCTCCAGTTAGTTGTGCTGTGCATCATTTTTACATGACAGGATCCCTACATGTCTCCAAAATGAAAATCAACCCTTTCTGTGCCTATCTATGATTGTACTGTACTGTGAGTGTGACTCAATCATATACATCATTTTTGGCCACATTTTTTGTTTAATTGTTCAAATTAAATGTAATCAAATTAAATTTGTATTTAGTTAACTGGCATCCTTTCATCACAATTCACTTTGGAATTTCTCTGAATGTATCAGAAATTCAGAATGGCCATCTGTCAGTTTAATTCATATTCAATTAAATTAAACATGCATTCAAACTGACCCCCAAAACAGTCAACTGTAATGCTATTTACTTTTTTACAATGTAATAAAGTATTTTTCTTAGATAATTATCCTTGACCATTGCTGTGTGCATCAGGTATTTACTATTTCAGTTACAGGTTTAAAACCTAATCTTACACCCGACATTAAAATAATTTAGAGACAAGAAACCACACATTTAATTTATGTTCTTCATAATTACTTTTTATACACTGTATATGTAAACACAGGGAATTGGTAAATAAAACTGTCAAACTTTGGAGTAACACAAAGTGTATTGATACTGTTTATACCAAGCTTTAACAAAGCCAAGGTATTGGGACATTTTTACATCCAGGGTAAGGTCATTTTGATGTGATCAAATTGTCAGCATTGCCATTTCAAAAAGAGTGTAAGATGAAACCTGTTTTTCAGCGCAGAGTTCAAGTAGTTTTATTTAATATATTCCTATGTACATTTATACTATTTCCCTGGGGATGAAACTAACCAACCACAAGTCATACCAAAGTCTCATTGGAAATAATGGCCCCTTTCAGTGACCATACAGCAAATTCTATTGGAGGATTATTCTATGGAGGCATGAGTCAGACCACTGAAACAGAGAATTTAAGGCAAAAAGGGAAATGTACTGTAAGGCCTCTGGTCATATCTGCATCTGCCAGTAGCAGAACTATGGGGAATGTCTTTGTCCAGATGTGTCTGAGTTTAACTGATGATTGCACAATATCTTTACATTCTTGGGGTGTCAATGTCCAGTTGACTGATACAGTATCTCTGGAGCAGGACGATGCTTTAAAGAGCAGCCATGTAATAATTGTTAGAGGGGTGTATGTTTTCTTTTAGCTGGATGTGCTAACCAGTCTTCTCCAATTTCACTGTTAGGATGCACAGAAAGACTCGGTGTTGTCTACAGAGAAATCCATATGGGTTGCCCATAGTTATGTGCGACTTTTAAAAAAGGTCAAGCATATCATATGAACAGTGACTCGTAGCCCAAAGTATCAGTTACAACGGCATTGCTTCACAACACAAGCCCTTCCAGCTCAACTGACTGCATCCTTTACCATGCCTGTTGCATGTTCATGTGTATTTGGGGCAATGCTTTCTGGGTCACCCTAAAATATGCCTATAGTAGGGCAATGGACAGGAATAGCATGATCTCATATTATATGTATGAGATGAATTGGTGGTAAAGCAAGGATTCTAGAACATTGGGTTCAAAATAGCCTCATGTAAACCTTGTTCTAACATGTGAGTTGTGTGATCCAATCACTCTTAATGTTAGTCGTGTCTACTAGAGCTGGGACGATAAATGGTCGGTTTCGATAATATTCAGTTTATCGAGGACTGATAACGCTAAGTAGCCTTTACTAGAGGAATGTGAAGTTGTAATGAAATAGGCCTGTTTGCTAATATTGCTAATGGAACAATTGATAACATTCAAAGTTGTAGGGGTAGTTGACAGGGTAAAATAATTACTGGTGCTTATACATTTCATTCAACTTATCGTTATCGTGATAATTTAGTCAATTTATCGTAATATAGATTTTTGTCCATATCGCCCAGCTCTAGTGTCCGTATTGTGACCAGATTAGCTGATGCCTCCCTGTATGCGAAGTATTTGAGAGATATTCTTTCAAAATAATACAAATTAAATGTTTCTTTACATTTATTTACTGATGCCATAAGTCACTTGTGCTACCTGTCAATGATTTTAGAGGCTGGCATAATGATTTAAATGGTTTGACCATCCATATCTGCTTTCACTTGATTGATATCCAGACACAGTGCGTGCCTTACTACCTCCGGAGGGGGTCAGGAAGATCTGATCACAATGTGTCTTTTAATAGTCTATACCCATCTGAAAATGTGGGCACAATCAGAACAGAGAAATCTGTAAGGATTGCGAGGACCCCACTTCACCGTGATGGTCCTCCCTCCCCATACACCCCTCACACTGTCTTCCTTGCTGTCCCTGGATCACACCAGAAATGTAATGACCGTTCCACCAAGATCCCATTTGTCTAAACAATTTGCTATGATCATCATGTGCTTTGAAAATGTTTCTACCCGTATGTCTCATCACACGGCACCTAGACATTTTGTGAGTGTGTTAGCACGAGGTTCTGTCTCTGCTGCTGTATGTGCCTGCTTAACTGATTGTCAATGCATTGTGGCATTCTTTCTATATGGTGGATCTGCTGCTGTGGCATGATTGTGGGTAATATTGCACCTTCTCACTAACATTTCAGTACTCCGTGGTCCATTACAGTCATAGTTCTACACAGTTTTGAAAACAGGGAAGAAGTAAACATAATTTGCATGAATAAACCTAAGATTAATCACTAACTCTACTGTATGTTCCTTCTTTTCAAAGCATATTATAACAAATATCTACAGACTTTTCATTGGAGGCATCAACAAATAACTCCGAACTGAACCTAAATAGTATTGTCTTATGTGCTCAATAACATTGAATGCCTCATTTACAGCTCAGGAAATGATTGACTTTCAAAATACACTATATATACAAAAGTATGTAGACACCCCTTCAAATTAGTGTCTTCGGCTATTTCAGCCATACCCGTTGCTGACAGGTGTAGAAAATTTAGTAAACAGCCATAAAATCTCCATAGACAAACCTTCACACAAGTCAGTTCGTCAAATCTCTGCCCTGCTAGAGCTGCTCCGGTCAACTGTAAGTGCTGTTATTGTGAAGGGGAAACGTCAGGGAGCAACAACGGCTCAGCCGCGAAGTGGTAGACCACACAAGCTCACAAGAACGGGGCCGCCGAGTGCTAGAGTGTGTAGAACGTAAAAATCGAATCAAACTGTTCGTCGGGAGCTTTATGAAATAGGTTTTGCCTAAAATCACCATGCGCAATGCCAAGAGTCGGCTGGTGTGGTGTAAAGCTTTGGCAACGCGTACTCTGGAGTGATGAATCACGCTTCGCTATCTGGTAGTCAGACAGATGAATCTGGGTTTGGCGGACACCAGGACAACATTACCTGCCAACTGTAAAGTTTGGTGGAGGAGTAATAATGGTCTGGGGCTGTTTTTCATGGTTTGGGATCGGTCCCTTAGTTCCAGTGAAGGGATAGCTTAACTCTACAGCATACAATAACATTCTAGCCGATTCAGTGCTTCCAACTTCGTGGCAACAGTTTAGGGATGGCCCTTTCCTGTTTCAGCATGACAATGCCCCCGTGCACAAAGCAAGGTCCATATAGAAATGGTTTGTCGAGATCGGTGTGGAAGAAGTTGACTGGCCTGCACAGAGCCCTGAACTCAACCCCATTGAACACCTTTGGGATGAATTGGAACGCCGACTGCGAGCCAGGCCTAATTGCCCAACCTCACTAATGCTCTTTTGGCTGAATGGACGCAATGTTCCAACATTTAAGTGGGAAGCCTTCCCAGAAGAATGGAGGCTATTATAGCAGCAAAGGGGGGACCAACTCCATATCAATGGAGATGTTTTGGAATGAGATGTTTGACGAGCAGGTGTCAACATACATTTAGTCATGTAGTGGATATCATAATAAACATATGACACATTAAGATAGCAGATACATTAACACAAGTCTTTCCATTTGCATGATCAGTCGAAGTGGTAGAAATGCAATACTATGCAAGACAAATACCCCTGCTGTGTATTGGCTGCTGCGGATGATTGCATGAGATACAAACATAAAAAATGAAACACTATGTAGTTAGAAGAACTAAAACAATTGTTTTTCTGTTCACAAAAAATGAATATATACATTTATATCTATGTATCCTGTTAAATAATAATTAAAAGGTGTATCCTGAATGTGTATCTCCTCAGTGTGAAGAGGATACCAGAGAATTGCCCCTTGGCAGGCCTGACCTCAGCTCTACATACAATATTATATACAAGCCTCGGTTATCTTCAACTATACCATCAATCAACCCAAACAAGGTCCACAGAGCAGTTTCAGTCTGTCTCAACAGACATCTTCCATTCAGCTTCTCCCTTCACGTGCAGTAGTAAATTGAGCATACTGCCTACTTTGGCACATCATCTTACAATGATACAAGTTTGCCCTGCAAGTGATATACATAAATATACTTTGTTGTATAGGCAATGATTACAGTGGACTATAATGTAACATGTTCTGTATGATAAAACAGACAATGATTGGGGTCTCAACTGTAATCAAAGCGCAATTGGTATAGACTTGAGTATTGCAGCTGCTGAAGCACTGCTATAATTTAAATTGGCTGTATGTGTGTGGTTCTGGAGACTGTAGACTGTGTCATGGTGCAGGGAGGATACAACCCACCTGCATAACCCAGGGTGGGAGATGGGGAACATGGATCTATCAGGAGTTAAACCAAACTGGCAGCATGAGGATGCTGGAGTCCAGGAGACACACTGTGTATATCGATATGGTATTAAAGACATAGGATGAATATGATAAATAAAAACTAGAACAATATGCAACTCGGAAACAGTCCAAGTCTCTTTCTTTAGGAGTCTCTTCCTATTGTTGGCCAGAGGTTTGTTTGTGTATTGTGCATGCATGTTCCTTGCTTAAATAAGATGCTTCTTAAACGGCTTTTCTCCATTGTGTCAATGTCCGAAGAAAAAAAGAGACATTGCCTTCGCCTCCGCCTGTGGTTGTTTTTGTTGATTCAGGTATATTGATGGTGTTGCTTTAATAAAGACTGGTTCGTAGCACCAACGTTTTTCAATGCTGTATAGATGTGGCAAAGAGATCAATGGAATTTGACCAAAACATTGGAAACACCACACACACACAACCACCCCTTCCCAATCTCCTCATTGTTGCCCATCAAAATTAACCTACATGTATGCTATTGTTTATACATGTATTTAACACAATGTTGGGGTAAAATTTAGCAATAAGGCCCGAGGGGGTGTGGTACAGTTGAAGTTGGAAGTTTACATACACTTAGGTTGTAGTTATAAAAAAACTTGTTTGTCAACCACTCCACAAATGTCTTGTTAACAAACTAGAGTTTTGGCAAGTCGGTTAAGACATCTACTTTGTGCATGACACAAGTCATTTTTACAACAATTGTTTACAGACAGATTATTTCACTTATAATTCACTGTATCACAATTTCAGTGGGTCAGAAGTTTACATAAACTAAGTTGACTGTGCCTTTAAACAGCTTGGAAAATTCCAGAAAATGATGTCATGGCTTTAAAAGCTTCTGATAGGTTCATTGATATCATTTGAGTCAATTGGAGCTGTACCTGTGGATGTATTTCAAGGCCTACCTTCAAACTCAGTGCCTCTTTGCTTGACATCATAGGAAAATCAAAAGAAATCAGCCAAGACCTCAGAAACAAAGTGTAGACCTCCACAAGTCTGGTTCATACTTGGGAGCAAATTCCAAACTCCTGAAGGTACCACGTTCATCTGTACAAACAATAGCACGCAAGTATAAACACCATGGGACCACGAAGCCGTCGTACCGCTCAGGAAGGAGACGCGTTCTGTCTCCTAGAGATGAACGTACTTTGCTATGAAAAGTGCATATCAATCCCAGAACAACAGCAAAGGACCTTGTGAAGATGCTGGAGGAAACAGGTATCTATATCCACAGTAAAACGAGTCCTATATCGACATAACCTGAAAGGCCACTCAGCAAGGAAGAAGCCACTGCTCCAAACTGCCATTTAAAAAAAAAACGACTATGGTTTGCAACTGCACACGGGGACCAAGATCGTACTTTTTGGAGAAATGTCCTCTGGTTTGATGAAACAAAAATATAGCTGTTTGGCCATAATGACCATTGTTACAGTGAGGGAAAAAAGTATTTGATCCCCTGCTGATTTTGTACGTTTGCCCACTGACAAAGAAATGATCGGTCTATAATTTTAATGGTAGGTTTATTTGAACAGTGAGAGACAGAATAACAACACAAAAATCCAGAAAAACGCATGTCAAAAATGTTTTGAATTGATTTGCATTTTAATGAGGGAAATAAGTATTTGACCCCCTCTCAATCAGAAAGATTTCTGGCTCCCAGGTGTCTTTTATACAGGTAACAAGCTGAGATTAGGAGCACACTCTTAAAGGGAGTGGTCCTAATCTCAGTTTGTTACCTGTATAAAAGACACCTATCCACAGAAGCAATCAATCAATCAGATTCCAAACTCTCCACCATGGCCAAGACCAAAGAGCTCTCCAAGGATATCAGGGACAAGATTGTAGACCTACACAAGGCTGGAATGGGCTACAAGACCATCGCCAAGCTGCTTGGTGAGAAGGTGACAACAGTTGACGCGATTATTCACAAATGGAAGAAACACAAAAGAACTGTCAATCTCCCTCGGCCTGGGGCTCCATGCAAGATCTCACCTCGTGTAGCTGCAATGATCATGAGAACGGTGAGGAATCAGCCCAGAACTACACGGGAGGATCTTGTCAATGATCTCAAGGCAGCTGGGACCATAGTCACCAAGAAAACAATTGGTAACACACTACGCCGTGAAGGACTGAAAACCTGCAGCACCCGCAAGGTCCCCCTGCTCAAGAAAGCACATATACATGCCCATCTGAAGTGTGCCAATGAACATCAAAATTATTCAGAGGACAACTGGGTGAAAGTGTTGTGGTCAGATGAGACCCAAATGAAGCTCTTTGGCATCAACTCAACTCGCCGTGTTTGGAGGAGGAGGAATGCTGCCTATGACCCCAAGAACACCATCCCCACTGTCAAACAGAGCTGGAAACATTATGCTTTGGGGGTGTTTTACTGCTAAGGGGACAGGACAACTTCACCGCATCAAATGGACGGGGCCATGTACCGTCAAATCTTGGGTGAGAACCTCCTTCCCTCAGCCAAGGCATTGAAAATGGGTCGTGGATGGATATTCCAGCATGACAATGACCCAAAACACACGGCCAAGGCAACAAAGGAGTGGCTCAAGAAGAAGCACATTAAGGTCCTGGAGTGGCCTAGCCAGTCTCCAGACCTTAATCCCATAGAAAATCTGTGGAGGGAGCTGAAGGTTCGAGTTGCCAAACATCAGCCTCGAAACCTTAATGACTTGGAGAAGATCTGCAAAGAGGACTGGGACAAAATCCAACCTGAGATGTGTGCAAACCTGGTGGCCAACTGCAAGAAACGTCTGACCTCTGTGATTGCCAACAAGGATTTTGCCACCAAGTACTAAGTCATGTTTTGCAGAGGGGTCAAATACTCATTAAAATGCAAATCAATTGTTAACATTTTTGACTTGGGATTTTTTTGTTGTTATTCTGTCTCTCACTGTTCAAATAAACCTACCATTAAAATTATAGACTGATCATTTCTTTGTCAGTGGGCAAACATACAAAATCAGCAGGGGATCAAATACTTTTTTCCCTCACTGTATGTTTGGAGGAAAAAGGGGGAGGCCTGCAAGCCGAAGAACACCATCCCAACCGTGAAGCACAGGGGTGGCAGCATCATGTTGTGGGGGTGCTTTGCTGCAGGAGGGACTGGTGCACTTCACAAAATAGATGGCATCATGAGGACAGAAAATGATGTGGATATATTGAAGCAACATTTCAAGACATCAGACAGGAAGTTAAAGCTTGGTCGCAAATGGGTTTTCCATATGGACAATGACCCCAGGCATACTTCCAAAGTTGTGGCAAAATGGCTTAAGGACAACAAAGTCCAGGTATTGGAGTGGCCATCACAAAGCCCTAACCTCAATCCTATAGAATATTTGTGGGCAGAACTGAAAAAGCATGTGCGAGCAAGGAGGCCTACAAACCTGACTCAGTTACACCAGCTCAGTCAGGAGGAATGGGCCAAAATTCACCCATCTTATTGTGGGAAGCTTGTGGAAGGCTACCCGAAACGTTTGACCCGAGTTAAACAATTTAAAGGCAATGCTACCAAATACTAATTGAGTGTATGCAAACTTCTGACCCACTGGGAATGTGAAAGAAATAAGAAAGAAATAAAAGCTGAAATAAATCATTCTCTCTACTATTATTCTGACATTTCCCATTCTTAAAATAAAGTGGTGATCCTGACTGACCTAACACAGGGAATTTTTACTAGGATTAAATGTATTTGGCTAAGGTGTATGTAAACTTCCGACTTCAACTGTATATGGCTAAGGGCTGTCCTTTGCACGATGCAACGCGGAGTGCCTGGACACAGCCCTTAGCCATGGTATATTGGCCATATACCACAAACTTCTGAGGTGCCTTATTGCTATTATAAACTTGTTACCAACGTAATTAGAGAAGTTAAAATACATATTTTGTCTTACCCGTAGTATACGGTCTGATATACCGGGGCCGCAGGTAGCCTAGTGGTTAGAGCGTTGGGCCAGTAACCGAAAGGTTGCTAGATCGAATCCCTGAGCTGACAAGCTAAAATTCAGTCGTTCTGCCCCTGAACAAGGCAATTAACCCACCGTTCGTAGGCCGTCATTGTAAATAAGAATTTGTTCTTAACTGACTTGCCTAGTTAAATAAAGGTTAAATATACCAAGGTTGTTAGCCAATCAGCATTCAGGGCTCAAACCACCCAGTTTATAATTTGGAGTATAATGCTTCTATGGATTTCAACCCCAATACATTGTTATGTCATCGTCACCAAGCATTACACTTAAAAACGGCTTCAATTACCACCAACGATTTCCATATGGCTGGCTTTACTACCATATATTTGAACCAGAGTTAGCATTTATCAGATATTTATATATTATGCAGCGAAAACAGCCAAATATATCCAAATAGGATTTTAGTAACCACATTGTGGGCCTGTTAGAATACATCAATCCTGATGGATTTGCCGAATATCCACTTTGTTCGATCAGCTTGCACTTTCCCCAAGTTCCATTGACCTGTTTACCACATGTATTCTCTCATTCTTCTTCCTGTCTCTGTATTTAGAGCTTTGAAAGCCTACGACCAGCATCTCACTCTCCCCTGTCTTTAAATTATTCTCTGGTCATCTCAATCTTAATTTCCCGAATGTCTCTTTCTGCAGTTTTTCCCTTTCCTCATCACCTTTGTCCTTGCTCAATTTCATCCTCCTACTTTGGGTTGAACACCCTAGGCTCCAGCTTGGTGCTGCCACTGCGGCCCCAGCAGCCTGCTGTAATGCTCATGCTGCGCTGGGCTGGTCCTGGGCCATGCTGGCTGTGGCTGTCTGACTGGCTCTGTGTGCGCTCTGGTCTACTGTGGCCACTGCCGCTGGGCAAGCTGGAGGCCGGCTGGGCGGAGATGGTGCGCAGCAGGCGGTTCCGCTTCCGTAGGAAGTCGCTTTTTGCACCCAGACCAAAGCTGCCTTTCCGTAGGACCATGCGGGAACTGCTAGTCTTTGCTGGCCGAGAGCGCTGGTTGTACTCCAGTTGAGAGAGGTGGGTCGCATAGCCCTCTGTAATGAACTGTTGGGACAGGCAGGGAAAGAGACAGTCATATAATGTAATGAAGTGCTGCATATGGTAAACTAGAGGACCAGGACTAAACTAAAAAGTCAGTGCATGTGTATCGTACCTGGCACTGAGCTTGCATCTTCTTGGAGGATCGGCCAATGATGTAGATCTGGGAGGGAGAGAGGCCGATGGAGGTGTAGACCGCGATGTCTTTGGTAGAACCGTAACAAGCAAAGATCTTCATGTGAGCCTGTGGAACCAGCGAATCAAGTGTCATCGATAAATTAGGACCAAGAAAATGTACTATCTTGACAATCTCTCCTAATCTTTTTGTCTGCCCCATCTCTTCAATCATCTCCTCTCCCTTCATTGTCTTCTGCACCATTCCACTTAGCCCTAGTCTACTCCTGAACCTACCCCCAGCCTCTGTTACCCACTCCAGTACCCTCAACAAACCCACCACCCAACCCCCACTGCCATCCTGACCTCCATGAGTGACTTGAGGAAGTTGGCTTTGTGTCTGAGTGGGTCGTGGACCAGGCCATCACAGAAGGAGACGATGCCATGGGGGAAGTTATGCTGAGACAGCCAGGCCACCACTCTCTGCTTCTGCATGTCTGGACGCCCCGTCACATAGACGATCAAATAGCCCAGGTCCTGCCAGTGCCTGGAAAGAAATCAAAAGGTATAAGAAAGAGTGGAGAGAGTGCAACACAACGGGTTATAAAGACAGAAATCATTTTGGCAGATGCTTATGACTGTCCAATCGCAGGTGATGCCAGGTGCATGTTACCTGACCACATCGACTGCTCCGGCTCGAACTTTGGGATCGCTCCCCATGATGGACACGCTGGCAGCGAATGAGCCGTCTATACTGAACACAACAAACTCTGTCCCATGGGGTAGCACTGTCAGGTAGCTGTCTGCAAATGTGTGATCCCCCCTGTCGGTGATAGGACACAAAACAATTTGAAGATAGAGGAGAAGAGACAGAGACAATTGGAAAGAAATAAAGAGGCAGAGGAAAATAATAAAAAAAGAGATGTAAGTGTTTTTTGACAGAGTCACCTAAAACCCTCCAAAAACAGAGGGCACCATTTCTGAAGCCTCAGGACTAGATTGGCTGAGAGAGACCATAGAGAGCATGCCATAGATGCCAGTCTCACCTGACCACCAGTTTGACCGGATAGACGCCAACCCCCAGCCGTTTGCTCTCTGGGATGATGAAGGACACACGGCCACCGCTGTTGGTCAGCTCCGTGTCAAAGTACACCCAGTCTCCAGACGGGGGCTGGGTCATGATGTGGATGTCCACCTGTAAACATAATATATACGCCGTTTAGCAGATACTTTCATCCAACGCGTACATACGTTTTACATATGGCTGGTCCCGGGAATCAAACCCACTACCCTGGCATTACAAGCGCCATGCTCTACCAACTGAGCTACAAAGGACCAACATAGAGATAGATATACAACCACTTTGAACACAAACACATTGAAGATGCACACATACATGTGGCGTATTTTGAATTGAAAACAAATACAGATAAGACTCATGGATGGAGGGATAAGTACATAGGGATAAGGTGGATGGAGGGATAAGTACATAGGGATAAGGTGGATGGAGGGATAAGTACATTTGTATATAGGACCTTCTGTTACAAACCAACTGTTTGCATTGTTGTAATGGAAAATGTTCATACTGATCGCTGAGAGAGAGCGAGAGAGAGAGCCTACCTTCTCCCCAGTCAGTGTGACCATGTCCAGAGGTCCGTACATGAAGCGGCCAGTCACGATCTGCAGCCCACCTTCTGTAAACACTGCATCGTTTACACGATGATTGGCTGTCACATTCTGTCAAAGAAATACACACACATAAATAGATTGAGACACAATTACAGTGTTAGCAAGAGTGAATTTCTCCAAGTGGTCAACACTGTTCTTGCTGCAGCAGACTGTACCCTGATCTTGACGTGGGTTCTCTTCCTGAGCCACTTCTCCCGGGGTTTAGATGGAGTGAACTCTGACACCTCCTTACCATCCAGCTCCAGTATGCTGGAGTTTTCATGTCTCATAACCTAAAATAAACATATAGATGACACCACACATACTCACCATAGCCACACTAGTGTACATTTTAAAAGGGGGCCAGAAGCACAGGCCATGGAAGATTGTGGGGTGAGCTCACCTGTCGCAGCAGGAAGGACACTACATCAGTGGACTCCCAGTAGGATGCATGGAAGAGGTGCGGTAGTGCCACTGTGGGGAAGGCTGTCAGGGCATCAGGGCAGTACAAGGCAAAGTCCACACGCTTGGTGCCCCACCAACGAGCTGCGACTGCATGGTGAGAGGGGGTACATGGGTAGGGGTGGGTTGGAATGGTTGCATTGTGAGTAAGGCAGAGGGGCAAAACATCCCAATACACACCCCTGGAAAAGTTAAATCATAAACCGTTTGACTGTATTGAAGGCTGTATTCAATCATAAACCACTATCAAAGCCCAGATCGTCCACAGCAGTTCCTCAGCTAAAAGGGAAGTAAGACAGGAGTTGAAGATTGTTACTGTTTAAATACATATAGATAAGGAAGAGAACCATTATTATGCAATAATTACATTGTTAAAGTTGATTCAAGACACGAGTCAACGTAAATAGCAACAAACCTGCAGTTATTTGTATTAAATATGAAGAAAAGGGACGATGGTTAAATGAGTTTGCCAGACTCTTCACTGATGAATTAATGTTTGCCTCCAGAACAGGCTAGGGCACAAATATCTGAATAACCATTTATTCTTGTGGACTGATCACAAACGTGCCTATGTCAACTATGAGGCAGAGACTGGGAAGTTGGGCAAGTAGCCTTCCTGCTATATCATTTGGATGATGGGTATGTTACACTTTTAAAGTCACAATATCATCTCAGTATGTAGAGGGTCTCTCTTACCGGTCTGGTTTGTGAAGTTAATGGGACTGTGCTGTATTCAAAAAACATAGTCCACCAGGGAAAAGTATCGTCATAGAAACAGAAAGGAATAAACCGAGAAAAGCTGAGAGAAATCTCTGGTAGACAAGAACCATGTTAAAAAGAGATTGATTGTCCAATATATTAGGTTTTCCCATAAGAGAAGTCAGTAGTAGACTGAGCCTGGATTTGGTACATAGTTGATAGGGTCCAGTGTTATATAAGAATACCCTGATCCACTTCTGCCTGAAAGTCCAGGGAGACCAGGTCATATATGGCATACTCCGGGCCAGCTGACAAGTGTTTCTCTAACTGACCAGAGCCACAGGGGCTCACACCTCCGTTGGCTTCTGGGTCTCTAGGTCTAGTTGTGGCCCATTTCCTGGATCTGTATTGGTAATTCCTGGGACTGGGTCACTCCTTTCTTTTCTAGGGGACTTGAGGGGGCTTCTCAGGGAGAATTTGGTTTGTGATGTCAGGGCGATTTGAGACAAAAGGCTTTGGTTAATTTGGCATGCTTGTGCTATGGGAAACAAAACAAAAAGAAAAAACACGTGAAAATGAATGATGAATAATGTCAAAAGGAATTGTTTTCATACTGTCGAGGACAGTATCTTATAGGGCAGTTAATTCCAGTTTGCAAATATGTGTAAAGTACTTCTGCTACAAGCTGCATTCACAACCTGAAAATGACTTCAAAACAAAGTAATCAATTAAGTGTCCGACTGGTCCTCATATAAACTGAAAAAGGAAGGTTAGAATTATCTTTTGACAAAACTCATTTTCATACTTATTTTGTGTGTGTATATTCTGTTTTGTTGCATTTCTGAACAGCGGCAAAAACATTCCATGGCACTTGCTTTTGACAAGCAATGACCTCATCAACGCACTATTACAACTTCCCAACTGAGTAGAACGTTAGTAAATGTTTGAAAGCTGTGTTATTGGTCCTCATTTAGGACATATCCACTTCAGACAGAGATTACAAGGGAAAGCCAGACTTTGGGAGACTTTGGGCATCTGGGTAGACAGTGTGACAAGGTGCGAACGATGCAGGAATGACTCAGTGAAACAGGGTCTCTTTACATGCATTGCAAACACATGAAATAAATGCAGAACTCCTCCTTTGCATTTACATTCAAACAATGGCTCAGAGTAGGATGAACACGCAGTGACAGAACGTGAGCTTTTGCTTCTTCAGTAGTCATGTTTTAATCTTCTGGCACATTGAATTTGAACAATGGATATGTCTGTGGTGATGTTATGCTCCCTCTCTGATGAAGGGGCTTAGAGCAGTGTAATCCATCACCAGTTTCGTAATGTGTTGGAGCTGAGCTAGCAGGTAACTAAGTGGTTATTCTGTGAATGCAGGGCACAACTGGGTCACTACAGAGCTGCTCGGGATCCGACGCACTGAGTGATGTGTGCAGAGTGTGAGTAAGGAGGGTGAGAATCAGAGAGAGAGAGGATTGGGATGAGAATGAAGGAGTGAAGTGGAGTAGGATGAGCAAGAGAGAAAGGAGAGAGGGGGTAAAAGAAAAGAGAAAGGAGAGAGAGAGAGAAATAGAGAAAGACTAGAGAAGAGTGAAAGAGGAGTTGAGTGAGTGAGTGAATGAATGAATGAGACTAGAGAAGAGATTGACTGAAAGAGGAGTTGAGATGGAGCAGTGTGAGTGTGTGTGTGTGTGAGTGAGTGAGTGAGTGAGTGAGTGAGACTAGAGAAGAGATTGACTGAAAGAGGAGTTGAGATGGAGCAGTGTGAGTGAGTGAGTGAGTGAGTGAGTGAGTGAGACTAGAGAAGAGATTGACTGAAAGAGGAGTTGAGATGGAGCAGTGTGAGTGTGTGTGTGTGAGTGAGTGAGTGAGACTAGATAAGAGATTGACTAAAAGAGGAGTTGAGATGGAGCAGTGTGAGTGTGTGAGTGTGTGAGTGAGTGAGTGAGACTAGAGAAGAGATTGACTGAAAGAGGAGTTGAAGCAGTGTGAGTGGAGCAGTGTGAGTGAGAGAGAGAGATACTTGTGGTAAGGAGAACACTTACTGTTGGCTATGTTGGTGGCAGTGTAACTGTCTGCCATTCCTGAGACCTGGCTGGCAATGCTGACCTCACTGGCCCTCCGCAGGCCCCGGCAGTGGGGGCCCGTAACGGGGGAGGAGGGGTACGAACTGTCCATGAAGACACCACCATGAGACTGAACAAAATCCGCTATTGAGCCGAAACAAGGATATCCCATTAGACATAGACAAGAGGAGAGGTGGATGAACAGGGAGGTAACAGGATGAGAAGGAAGAGGTTTGCATCCAAGAAATGTGATGGGCCAGGCCATGGTTTTAGTGGGTGTGAAACTAGCAGGAGCCAACGTCAGATTTCTGGGACAATCAGTGAGTGGTCAAATAGTGTTCTGATGAATACAACAGCATGTGAAAAGTGACATGTGTGGAAACATTTACTCCATTGGTGGTCACATTACTATGTCTCAAAATGTTTCATGTCTGTCAAATGATTAGCTGGATTATTATTAGCATGTATCACTAAAGTGATAACAGTTCCATTTAGTATATGTAATCAACATGTTGTAACAGAAAGGTCAGGAGATACTATATTGACCACAAGGATACACAATTACAATGCAAGGGGCAGGGTTCCATGTTTCAAGCAGACATCTGAGCAACACAGTCAGTATAGCTTCCAAGCCTCCGATTTGACAAAATCACCCACTAGGAGAAGATAGTTCTCTAGTCACAGTGTTATGGTTTATAAGGAGACATTTGCCTATCACCTTTACACACTCCCCAACGCTTGTATTTGTCGTTAAGGAGATGCTGCAACAGCAAAGAAACCACATCACAACAATGAATGCAGATAGTGGTACCATATTTTCATACCATTACAAAGGACATTAATAATTGATGGTAACAGCAAGCACAACACAGCAAAACAAGGACAGGCTCTTCCAGGTCAAGGGTTCCTACAAGTACCTCTCTGAATCATTCACTGTGACAGCCACTGCTGTCTCTCTAAATCACTAAAATGCAAACAACAATAATGACTATTACATTTTGATGAGCAAAATTACCTAATTTTCGTGGAGGTAGTGTAAACAGACAGGCTCTGAAAGCCATGCTAATGAGCTATACTAAAGGTAATGGACTGAGAACTGCAGAAACAGGGCAGGACATGTCATGCAGGACATATTTGACCTGGAACAGTCAGTAATGTGACCCCAACTCTTGACTAGGGTAACATTCTCACAGCATTTTCATGCACCAGTTTTGGTAAGGGTCTAAAAACACACACACACAGACACAGTCAGTGTGGAAAGGGAAGGTAGAACTGCAACTAACACAAAAATACACGTGTACGACACAGAGTGAGAAACTTCCCCCCCGAGAGGTGAAGAGGAAACGCTACACACACTCCAGAACAGCAGGTGTGGCCTTGAGGGAGCCCTCCTGCCAGTTTAGCACCGGCACAGGGATGCAGGTCTCGCTGATGGGCTCCTGACAGCGGAAAGAGAGGGGGGGCCCAGTATCGAGCAGGAGCTGAGGGTTGCTCTGGACTGTCTCCACTAGAGGGGGAGATGGGGGGTCAGAGGAGAGGAGGCAGGGGAAGGGGACAGGTTTTGCAGAGATGGGGAAGGAGGCCGAGAGAGGAGGGGAAAAGGAGACAATGAAGACACAGAAAAGACAGCAAAGGCGAATCAAGCCCAGGAAATACTGCAGTAGCAGTAACTAAGGCAACAACAGGTTCTAGAATAGAGCTAAAGTGAGCAGTAGATGGGGAATGCTGTTATTGGATTCTAATTCAGACTCGGCTGACTCTAACTCATATTTAAATGTACCTCAGCACACACTGATTAACGAACCAAAATGAATCTTTAAAACTTTCTCAATGCTGCACAGTAAACCTGAGGATATGGGCTGACAGCACATTAGATCAAAATTATCATCATATTACTTAACAATCTATTATATCATATCCAAGATAAAAAGAATCACAGCTAGTAGCCATTCACAACTAGCACTTCCCTTGCTGCTCTTGTTGATTAAAGGATATCCATGAGTGGAAAAGACTATCAGCAAAGGAGAGATTGAGTCTCTAGCATTACTTCTTGAATAGCAGAATAATAGTGTATCATTGAGCCCTACTTAAACAAAAAGGATGCAGTGTAGCCTGCAAGGTTACTTTACTGTAAGGGCTAGCCAGCCACAACAGAAACCAGCAGGACCATGAAAACATATAGATGAGAACAGTGCTTCACAAAGACTTGAAGCACAAACAATAGAAAAATGTTACATTTTCCTTAACTTGAAGGAGTTTTCGGCCTCTAATAGCAATCCGGGGTGGCAGGGTAGCCTAGTGGTTAGAGCGTTGGACTAGTAACCGGAAGGTTGCAAGTTCAAACCCCCGAGCTGACATGGTACAAATCTGTCGTTCTGCCCCTGAACAGGCAGTTAACCCACTGTTTCTAGGCCGTCATTGAAAATAAGAATTTGTTCTTAACTGACTTGCCTGGTTAAATAAAGGTAAAAAATAAAATAAAAATATCCACAGACCACATTTGTCAGTTTCTACACACCCTGTTACATGACACAGAGTCCCCAATGGATAATCAAAACACGGGTTATATAACCTATGAATGTAAAAAAAATTGTACATTTTTCTTTGCATATAAATACACAACAGTTATTTGCTAATACAGGTACAAGGGTGTGTGTGTACATGTTTCCAGCACTCAGTCCAGTGTGCTCACCCAGTAGAGCGGAGTTGCCGTCCCCCAGGGGGAAGCGTGTGTAGCGGGGAACATTGAAAGGGGGCAGGAGGTGGAACTTCTTCTCCAGGAGGGGCTCCAGGCGCGAGGCCAAGGGGTCGGCTGGGTGGAACAGGTTGTAGACCTGCTGGCAGGCAGGGCGCAGCTGGGCCACTAGGGGAGACAGAGTTAACAGGCGGAAAGAGGTTGTCATTAGTTACCACAGCCACAAAGTCAGAAGGGTCGACCAATCAGATGAGTGAGTGTGATGACACCTATAACGAAAGACATACATTTATTTTATCTAGTGATCCATCAATGATGTGGTCATTTATTATCCGTAATAAAACCAACCATTCTAAATGCAAAGTGGTAATCGGATGTCTTATTCAAACTCAGCTTACAAGCTTGTGTTTGCCCTAACTCATAGTTATTTGTCTTAAACGAAATATACTTAACAAAAATATAAACGCAACATGTAAAATGTTTCTCCCATGTTGAAAGCTGAAATGAAAGATCCCAGATATTTTCCATATGCACAAAAAGCTTATTTCTCTCAAATTTTGTGCACAAATTTGTTTACATCCCTGTTAGTGAGCATTTCTCCTTTGCCAAGATAATCCATCCACCTGACAGGTGTTGCATATCCAGAAGCTCATTAAACAGCATGATCGTTACACAGGTGTACCTTGTGCTGGGGACAATAAAAGGCCACTCTTAAATGTGCAGTTTTGTCACACAACACAATACAACATACATTTTGAGGGAGCCTGCAATTGGCATGCTGACTGCATGAATGTCCACCGGAGTCGTTTTAGAGAATTTGGTAGAATGTCCAACCCGCCTCACAACCGCAGACCACTTGTAACCATGCCAGCCCAGGACTTCCACATCTGGCTTCTTCACCTGCGGGATCATCTGAGACCAGCCACCCGGACAGCTGATGAAACTGTGGTTTTGAACAACCCAATAATTTCTGCACAAACTGTTGGAAACCGTCTCAGGAAAGCTCATACTGTGTCAAGATCCTGAGGCCCATTGTCGTGTCATTCATCCGCCATCACCTCATGTTTCAGCATGATAATGCACGGACCCATGTCGCAAGGAAAATGTCCCAGTCCATTGCCTGCATACTCACCAGATATGTCACCCATTGAGCAGGTTTGGGATGCTCTGGATCAATGTGTACGACAGCATGTTCCAGTTCCCACCAATATCCAGCAACTTCACACAGCCATTGAGGAGTGGGACAACATTACACAGGCCACAATCAACAGCCTGATCATCTCAATGTGTTATGCTGCATGATGCAAATGGTGGTCACCAGATACTGAGTGGTTTTCTGATCCACACCCTACTATTATTTTTAAGGTATCTGTGACCAACAGAGGCATATCAGTATTCCCAGTCATGTGAAATCCATAGAATAGGGCCTAATGCATTTATTTCCTTTTATGAACTTTAACTCAGTAAAATCTTTGAAATTGTTGCATGTTGCGTTTAGATTTTTACTCCAATATCTGCATTGTTTTTGAAATGGCATGTAAACAAACAAATTGCCATGATTTTACATTTTACATTTTCCAAATCCACAAGTAAAACGTACAGTTTCATAGAAATGTTCACAGAAATTAAAATGTTTGAAATTGGCCATTTTTTGGCTGATTTAAGATTACAATTTGAACCCTGTTACTTTATTTGACATCTAGGCACTTAATATAGTAATTTATTTATTTAACATAACATAGCCTTGCAGTCCACCTTTTTTGATATTTTGTACCATTTTCCATCTCTGGACAAAGGCATGGTCTTCAAGCTATGGAAGATGACAAAACATTTAATAATTGCAATTTATTGGACTTACATGACACCCAAAGCTCTTTCCAGTCTAGGGGGAAACTCACCACCCTGAACCCACTTACATACTCTTCATTTTTATTTATTTTATTGTCCTATCCACCCTCCTATTCAGAAGACAAAAGTAACATTGTTTAAATGTTTTGTTTTTTACAGCTATTTGGTACAAAACATTAAGGACACCTGCTCTTTCCATGACAGACTGACCAGGTGAATCCAGGTGAAAGCTATGATCCCTTATTGATGTCACTTGTTAAATCCACTTCAAATCAGTGTAGATGAAGGGGAGGAGACAAGTTAAAGAAATATGTTTAAGCCTTGAGACATGGATTGTGTACCTGTCATTATTTGTAAAATTTTATTTAACCAGCTAAGTTGACTGAGAACACATTCTCATTTTACAACAATGACCTAGTGAATAGATACAGGGAGAGGAGGGGGATGAATGAGCCAATTGTAAGCTGTGGATGATTAGGTGACCGTGATGGTATGAGGGTCAGGTTAGGAATTCAGCCAGGACACCGGGGTTAACACCCCAACTCTTTCGATAAGTGCCATGGGATCTTTAGTGACCAGAGAGAGTCAGGACACCGGTTTAACGTCCCATCCAAAAGACACCACCCTACACAATCTCTGCCCTGTGGCATTGGGCTAATTTTTTAAACCAGAGGAAAAGGTGCCTCCTACTGACTCTCCAACACCACTTCCAGCAGCATCTGGTCTCCCATCCAGGACTAACCAGGACCAACTCTGCTTAGCTTCTGCAGCAAGCCAGCAGTGGGATACAGGGTGGTATGCTGCTGGCTAAAGGGGGTGAATGGTCAAGATAAAATATTTAAGTGCCTTTGGATGGTGTATGGTAGTAGGTGCCAGGCACACAGGTTTGTGTCAAGAACTGCAACACTGCTGGGTTTTTCCCTCAACAGTTTCTGGTGTGCATCCAGCCAACTTGCCACAACTGTGGGAAGCTTGGGGTCAACATGGGCCAGCATCCCTGTGGAATGCTTTCAGCACCTTGTCCATGCTCCGATGAATTAAGGCTGTTCTGAGGGCAAAAGGGGGGAGGGGGTGCAACTTAATATTAGGAAGGTGTCCTTAATGATTTCTACACTCAGTGTACATTATTCCTACACTTTACATACATGGTACTTTTATACACATCATTACATGATAGGAATACAGTTTGATATGTACACGTTACAGAGGGGATATGTACCCCTACGGAGGGGTTTCAAAACAGAGAGTGGTGCTGGAAATCTGGCCCTTGTACTGACAGATTTCTGTTTCACATTGAGTCTCCACAAAGGAGATTTGGAGATCTGTCTTTGAACTTACTGCCTTCTTGTTAATTTCACCAGCATATTTCTCTTTGGCTTTTGTTTGTTTGTCTTTCCCCTGGTGGCATTCATACATCGTTGTACCCACAACTTGAAATGGAACACCATTGAATGGGAGACTGAGTTTTTTCCCTGCCAAAGGCTGTGCATCTGTTGAAGGTCAACAATGATATATTACTATTAGAATGAAAGGCTTGTAGGGAAACTAACAACATTGCTCTATCAAATAGAATAACTCTGTGCTTGGAATGGAATCCCTTATGCTAGCTATCTCATTTTAGACGAGAGTAGCAAAAGCTCCTTACTAGTTATCTAAAAGAAAAGACAAGAAAAGACAACTTACCCTTTTGCCCAAAACTTTTGTCCTTGTTCAATGTTATGAATGTTAATGACGTTGCCAATCCTTGTTCCCGAATGTATTTAGTCCACAAACTTGAACTCGAGATATGCCATTTCGAAAATTAGGCGTTTCCCACAAACCAGAATACGTGTCATCACACTCCCTCATCTGATTGGTTGAGTAGGCGGGCTTTCTGACTTTGTGGTAACTAGTGGCGGCGTGTAAAGGAGAAGGGGATTTCAAGGAGATAAGACCCCACAGTACCTCCTAGGTTTTCACTACCCAATTCAGACCACACCACTTTTAAATGTTAATTATAAATGGGGTGGTCTCGCCCTGAATGCTGATTGGCTGACAGCCCCGGTATATCAGACCGTATACCACGGGTATGACAAAACATTATTTTTACTGCTCTAATTACATTGCTAACCAGTTTATAATAGAAATATGGCACCTAGCGGGTTTGTGGTATATGGCCAATATACCATGGCTAAGGGCTGTATCCAGGCACTCCGCATTGAGTTGCGCTTATGAACATCCCTTAGCCGTGGTATATTGGCCATGTACCACCCCCTCGTACCTTATTGCTTAAATAACATATTTTGAAGGCACTTTATAAATTTTTACCTCTGTTTAAGTGGGCTTACCATCCAGCACAGGAATGACAGTCTTCCTCAGGGCGAGGACAAGGCCCAGAGGAGAGCCAAAGAGGAAGAAGTCTGCCACCTCAAATTCAAACTTCCCCAGAGAGCCTGCATCCTGAAAGGTGCTGCTGCTGGACCTGCGTGAGGACGGGTCGGTCCGCAGAACACTGGAGTGGAGGCTGAGGCGACAACAGACAAACAGTCAGGGTCACAAGGAGGGAAGCACACCCACATCTACTGTATACACACAAACACAGCATACAGTAAGAGAAACAGAGACCAATGTAGGTAAACGATTATAGCAACCCATGACTCTACAAATCACATGCATAGCCATATACCCCTCTCAGTACAGTAACACTATTAACCATCAGCTATGATGTCATGTAACTGTAGTAATGTAACCCCTGTCACACCTGGTCAGGAAGGCCTGGTGGTGTTTGATGGTGTCCAACTCATATGTGGAGGAGTCGCTCGTCTTGCGGGGCAGCTGTCTCTTGGGGTCATCTGGTCCTCCTGAGCGGGGGATGTCAATGTTGCTGCGGCTCAGGTGACGGCTGCTCTCCAGGGTGGGAGAGGCAGAGCCATACCCACTGTTGATGATGATCCCTGGAGAGAGGAGGTCCTGGTCCTGCAGGGAGGTATGCGGAGAAGGACAGAGGTTGGGGAATGTACAGTGAACTTGACCGATAAGCAAACAGCACCAGAACGAGGATGGGTGTTGGATAAGTGTCCTTTCTTGAGGAGAAATGTGGTGGTGAAATAGTGGAGGGCTGTAATTTAGGGTGAATAAGAGCTACTGGTTGAGTGTCTGGGATTTGGGGTAGGGGCAAAGCTTAGGAACAGGTAGAGTAGCTAAGCATTAAGGTTTGGGTCTTACCTGTACGCTGATTACACTTCCTCTGCGGCTGCTGTTCTGGCTCTCACCAATAGTCTGGTTGCTGATACACAAGGCGTCAAACCCCAAGATCCCTCCCACGCAGTCCCCAATCAAGCACACCTACATAGAGGTCACAGGTCAATTTACTAAAACAGATCAGATCATTAGATATCAATCAAGCAGGATGCAGATAAGAGGGTCCAATCCTTTTTAAACTAATCAGATGTCATAACCACGTAATCAAACAAACCCGCCCGAGCAAACACACACACACGTTTGGTCCCCACAAGGATAGTAAAACAAAGAATTGATTCCCATTCAAAGTCATATTTTCCCTAACCCTTAACCCCTAACTCCAATTGTAATCGTAACCCTAAACCTAACCCCTATGCCTAAAATAGCTGTTTTGCTTGTAACGAAATGTCCGAATTGTCTTTGTTTTACTATCCTTGAGTGGACTTCTGGTCCCCACAAGGTTGGTAAAAACACAAACAAACATACACACACACCTACACACAAATCTAAAGCTAGATGAAATACATCCTGTATTGAATGAGCAATCTATTAAATTATGTGAGCTTTAGACAATTTGTTATAAAAAGGCTTGAATTTATACAAAATTGAACCTGTGTCAAATATGGAATGCTAGCTTCATTTTGGTTATCTAAAAGAACATTGCGTAACAGTAAACACCCACACCCACATAATTCAGAAACAGAAAACACACATAATTCATTGGCGCAAAACGGCTTCAAAACTAATGTTCTTCACAAGAAAACAAGTGTATCTCCTCCTTGACTAGGGAACATGCTCTTGAATCTCAGTATTTGACTGAAGATATTATGTTCTGCCATTTGAGAGTTCCAAATAAAGAGCAGCCCACACCTGGAACAATGGAGAGGCTGACAGGCCAGTGGCTGCACCTCACCTGGCCAGAGAAGGTTGTCCCATCCAGGGACCTGATGAAGTCGTTGTACACCTGGTTGGCTCTCATGATGACGGTGGCCACAGCCTCCTGGTACTGGGGGGTGGAGGTGGCCAGGAGAGGCAGGGCAGCCAGGGGGATGTGGTCCTGACTGCTTGACAGACAGCTCTCATCATAGCTGTACGGGCTCAGACTGAAGCCAGGGATGGACACACAGGGGAAAGGTTCGTAATAGTAGTAGTAGTGTGTGTACTGTAGTTATGTACACATTACAATATCTACGGTTGTGTAGTGTGTGTGTGTGTCCCTCACTTGGACACCAGGGAGAAGGCCTCAGCACAGATGGCAGGGCAGGGCACCAGGCGGATGGCGATTCGTCCCAGCGCTGTGGGATAGTGCAAGCGCATCACTGTGTCAAAGGCAGTGCTGATGGTGTTGACATCGCCCTGCTTACTGGTCTGGTCCCCTCCTCCTGTGTCCAAGATGTTGCCTCCATGTAGCACCAGGATCAGCACGTGGATCTTAGAAGGCTGCAGACACTGCTGAGAGGAGAGGTCCTATTATGGGGAGAGGAAAAGAGGGGGAATTGATGGGGTGAATGGGATGTAAAGAGGAAAGGCAGGATGAGGGGCATTAGAGAGATCTGTTAAACTCAAGGGAAATGAAGCCATTCACCCATAGAACCATGCTTCTGGCTTGGCTGCTAATGATTCATGACAACTGACAATATGCTTCATGACTTACTCACAAAACTAGCCACCCGAGCCACGGCCTGTTCACCCTGCTACCATATAGAAGGCAGAGACAGTACAGGTGCATCAAAGCTGGGACCGAGTGACTGAAAAACAGCTTCTATCTCCAGGACATCTGGCTGTTAAACAGTCACCACTAGCTGGCTTTAGTCACTGTTACTAGCCGGCTACCAGCTGGTACTCAAACCTGCACCTAGAGACTGTTGCCCTATGTACATAGTCATTGAATAATGGTCACTTTAATAATGTTTACATACTGTTTTACCTACTTACTATGTATATACTATATTCTAGTCAAGGCCTATCCTATATAACTACTGCTGTACACACCTTTTCTATTTATATACTGTCCATAATGTCTATACACACCATCATACGCATATATATTTATATTCCGGACTCTGACATTGCTCGTTCTAATATTTCTATATTAATTTCTTTATTTTGCCGATTTGCGTATATTGTTTTGAATTGTTAGGTATTACTCCACTGTTGGAGCTAGGAACATAAGCATTTCGCTACACCAGCGATAACCCCCGTTTTGCCGGTTTAATATGTGGGCTCTCGGTGTGGGGAAGAAAAGGTATGAGGCACTCTGGAAAATGTTGGGTTTATGAGAGCATATTTTTAACTCACCCCCTTTTGCCAACAGAACAGCCTCAAATCGTTGGGGCATGGACTCTACAAGGCGTTCCACAGAAATGCTGGCTCATGTTGAGTCCAATGCAGTTGTGTCAATTTGGCTGGATGTCCTTTGGGTGGTGGACCATTCCTGATACACACGGGAAACTGTTGAGCATGAAAAACCCAGAAGCATTGCAGTTCTTGACACACTCAAACCAGTGCGCCTGGTACATACTACCATACCCCGTTCAAAGGCACTTTGATGTTTTGTGTTGCCCATTCACCCTCTGAATGGCACACATACACAATCCATGTCGCAATTGTCTCAAGGCTTAAAAATCCTTCTTTAACATGTCTCCTCCCCTCCAGCTACACTTATTGAAGTGGATTTAACAAGTGACATCAATAACGGATCAAAGCTTTCACCTGGATTCACCTGGTCAGTCTATGTCATGGAAAGAGCAGGTGTTCTTAATGTTTTGTAGACTCAGTGTATACTGATACATCTCATTGTGTGTTCAGTGTGCACTTCCACTTCCTTCAGACATGAATCACAGGAAGTCTATATGTGATGTCACCCTTCTGGAAACGCAATATTGATAGTAAAGCAATAGTAATGTAGCATCACAACAGCATGCCCGTCCAGCTTTCATCTGCACACTCAGACAGCATTAGAGCATCATTAAGAGACACTGGACCAACCAACACCCCAGCTGGTCACACTGCAAACACTTCCAACTTAGCCAACCACAACAACAAGCCAAGAACAACATAAGCCAAGGGTAAAGACACATTTGTATACAAATTGTGACGACCCTCCCACTCTGTCTGCAGTATTCTCTCTTTGTTCTTGTTTCCTTATTAGGATGCCGGTGGGCGGAGTTGAGAGGGTCGTCAGCTACATGGGAAACACCTGGGCCCGGTGTGTCCCAGAATAAATACACCACTTCCCCATTCATGGAGGAGACTCTCTCCATGCAGACACCTTTACAGATTTTGTTGTGAATCTTGGTGGCCTTTTGGTTGTTTGCTTTGGCACCTTTCAACACCCTGCATTATCACATTCATGCATGCAAAACCCTCACTTACACTACTGATTACACACACCACTGTATATTGTACTTTGTTTACTTTATTTAATAAATATATATCTTGTTACTCCTTATCTCCACGTTGTCTCCCTTTTGTTACGGGCTTTGAGCCGGTTCGTGACAAAATACAAAACCACACTCACATAAAAAGGGAAAACATAATGTGCAGTTTTCCATTTTTTTACAGAGTTGTTGGATCCAAAACTCATATTCTTCAGAGGCTGTACACTGTAAACTCCACGGCAAGACAGAGGACATTTCACAAGGGATAGAGAAGGGGTAGGCTGGGGCTGGGCCAGGGTGGTAATACTGTGTCTGTTAGGGTCTCTGTGGATCTACTCTGGCCCATAATGCAATGGGACAGGAAGTTTACTTACTGACTGGTGCTTTGTTATGGTGATGGTGGGAATGGCAGAACTATTGGCTTGGTTGCTAACAGAGTCACGCATCTGAACACAAGAGGACAGAGAGGCTGGAGTGGACCACTCTCTGACTTCCACAACTAAAGCCCTAAGCAGAGTATTACACATCAACGCCTACCGTTAAGCTAGAACACTTTAGTGACTGGGATTGAAGTTTCCTTTTAGCTTATTCCTCACAGGTACCTACCTCATCTAGTCTCTCATCACCGGCCTCCCTTTCATAGTCCCCTGCCATGTCCTTGTATAGCTCTCCTGCAGAAACATCCACAGACACACTTTACCATTGAGAATCAGAGTAATATAATACTGTCAGTAAAAGGAAACTTTGACACAAACTACATCTCCCACCATACAGCACACACAGCGCTCCTCTCCATACCAGGGGTGTCTTCTGCATCAGCCGACTCAATCTTGTCCATGAGGTCGTTAGAGTTCCACTTGGCAATCTCCTTGGGAAAGACCTCTTCATCACCTGACAAGTCCTCTGTGGGGAAGAAGGGACAGACGTGATTTTTACAAAAATGGAATTATCAAGCATAACACCTGCTAAGTCAATATGCCACTTTATCTCATCTTCAGTATATTCAGTATATAACACCAAATGTTTTAGACAGTTATATGTTCACAAATGTGAAAGGGTCCTCCATGTACTGTCTGAGTACAGAGAGACAAACATACACCCTGATCCCCTGATCCCTACCATATTACATTATGTGGCCATGTGACCGCTCCTTCAAGATAAATAAATATGAATACTGATCAATAAAGTAATTGCTACCCTGCATGTTCCTCTGAAAACCAGTGGTTTTGAAATAGCATTGCCTGCTCAATTGAATCAACAAGCCACTAGATCCTTCGGTGAAATCACATTACACATACTGTAGCCTAAGCACGTCTGCTTTATCAAAAGGTCACCACTCGTTTAAGTCCATAAAAATGTTTACTGGTCCTCGGTTGCACAGATCAGGGAGAAGCTCAGACCAGTTAAAGAAGCTGAGCAGTTGAAAAGCGTATACATGAGCATTTATCGGAGTTCAATCAAACACTTTTCAGCACAAATGGATCAGAATGATGCTACAAAACAGTAGCATTCATGCGTCACATTGGTTTAATCCTGTCCACATGAACTAACATAAAATGTAATGAATTGGATACAGTGTAAGTACAGTACCAGTCAAAAGTTTGGACACATTTACTCATTCAAGGGTTCTTCTTTATTTGTACCATTTTCTACATTGTAGAATAATAGTGAAGACAGGCTTGGGTGTTCTCAACTCTTATTATATACTACAGTACTCACAAGGAAAATGTCAAGATTCAGTGGAGCCAATATCAGGAAACATTTAAAAATCATACAATGTGATTTTCTGGATTTTTTTTTTAGATTCCGTCTCTCACAGTTGAAGTGTACCTATGATAAAAATTACAGACCTCTACATGCTTTGTAAGTAGGAAAACCTGCAAAATCGGTAGTGTATCAAATACTTGTTCTCCTCACTGTATGTTGAACAGAGAGTAGCAGAAGCATAAAAAGAGGGGTTGGCGGGTGATGGTACACAATGCAGATAGCCCGGTTAGCCAATGTGCGGAAGCACTGATTGGTCGGGCCAATTTAGGTAGTATGTACATTAATGTATAGTTAAAGTGACTATGCATATAAGATAAACAGAGAGTAGCAGCAGCGTGAAAGAGGGGTTGGGGGGTGACCCACAATGCAAATAGTCCGGGTAACCATTTGGTTACCTGTTCAGGAGTCTTATGGCTTGGGGGTAAAAACTGTTGAGAAGCCTTTTTGTCCTAGACTTGGCACTCCGGTACCGCTTGCCATGTGGTAGTAGAGAGAACAGTCTATGGCTGGGGTCTTTGACAATTTTTAGGGCCTTCCTCTGACACCGCCTGGTGTAGAGGTCCTGGATGGCAGGCAGCTTTGCCCCAGTGATGTACTGGGCCGTACGCACTACCCTCTGAAGTGCCTTGCGGTCAGAGGCCGAGCAATTGCCATACCAGGCAGTGATGCAACTGGTCAGGATGCTCTCGATGGTGCAGCTGTAGAACCATTTTGAGGATCTCAGGACCCATGCCAAATCTTTTTAGTTTCCTGAGGGGGAATAGGCTTTGTCGTGCCCTATTCACGACTATCTTGGTGTGCTAGGACAAATCTAGTTGGTTGTTGATGTGGACACCAAGGAATTTGAGGCTCTCAACCTGCTCCACTACAGCCCCTTCGATGAGAATGGGGACGTGCTCGGTGCTCCTTTTCCTGTAGTCCACAATCATCTCCTTAGTCTTGGTCACATTGAGGGATAGGCTGTTATTCTGGCACCACCCGGCCAGGTCTCTGACCTTCTCCCTATAGGCTGTCTCGTTGTTGTCGGTGATCAGGCCTACTTACCACTGTTGTGTCGTCAGCAAACTTAATGATGGTGTTTTAGTTTGCCTGGCCATGCAGTCGTGGGTGAACAGGGAGTACAGGAGGGGACTGAGCACGCACCCCTGGGGAGCTCCAGTGTTGAGGATCAGCGTGGCAGATGTGTTGCTACCTACCCTCACCACCTGGGGGCAGGCTGTCAGGAAGTCCATGATCCAGTTGCAGAGGGAGGTGTTTAGTCCCAGGATCCTTAGCTTGGTGATGAGCTTTGAGGGTACTATGGTGTTGAACGCTGAGCTGTAGTCAATGAACAGCATTCTGACATAGATGTTCCTTTTGTCCAGGTGGGAAAGGGCCGTGTGGAGTGCAATAGAGACTGGCTTACTTTCGCAAGCCACTGTATATGTATTTGAACATGCAGATAAATGCAAATGCAGTTAATTCATGACATATCATGAACAGTTTCATCATGTAGATAGAAATTACAACCAAATAGCATAGAAATAAATAGATAAAAAGAAAATATGCAATACTTTATTATTCTTATTTGATGACCTGTTATTCATACTTCTTAATTCATTATGTCATATAGAACAACTAAGTTAACCATGCTTCCAAACATACCCCTACACACAGTAGAACATCATTTCATGGATTGACTTGATGGGATGATTGACTCACCACAGGGAATGTGTGTGAGTGTGTGTGCACATGTTTGTGTGCGTGCATGTGTGTGTGTGAGGGCAGGTTGAGATTGTTTTGGCAATGGGGAGCAGGTGACGGTAGAGGGTGATGATTTCAGCACTTCTTCAAGACAAGCCAACCCGTGTTGAGTCATCTCCTGGTCTCACCCAACAGATGAACAACCGTGTGTCGAGCTACACCCACCTATTTCAACCTCAGGCCCAAAGCATGCTGGGTATTTGGGTAGCTTAAAAACTGATCTGTGTTGAAGAGACATGTAGAGTCAGACGAGGAAGCACCAGGAGGGTTATGGGAATGGGAACACACTACTAGTATTGCCTACTCTAACCTACTCTAGGCTTTTAAGATGACTTTATCAAAACGGTGGATTTACCATGAGCATCAAAGAACTCCTCCTCTGAGCTGTCCTCTGAGTCTCGTGCAATGCTCTGCATCCTCCATTCAGAGAGGCTGTGGCGTGACGGGCTCACTGAAACACGCAAATAGGAGAGGGAAACAAACAGTACCGCTGTTATTTTAAGACCCAACTGAATCATATTCTTACTGACATATGCTCAAAATGACACACACACAGTGTTATATAAACACTCAACAGTGTCTGTAATGCTTGACTTGATCACAGAAGGATTGCTCAGTGGTCAGAAGGGGGTGTGAAGAGTGGAGTACAATGTAACACATAAACCACGAACACACAGACAGCCATTTAGCACACAGAAAAAAAGCCTGGACTAAAAGCAGGACTGTCCATCATATATCTTTGTTGTTTGCCTCCAATATGATCACTGAGGAGGAGTGGGGAGGGGAGGGGGTCTCTTTGAAACCCTGGCTGGCACATGCTGGATGCTCATGGGCTGGGAAGCGCAGCTGTGCCTGTCAGCCCATAGATGGGAGCCACAGGGGTGGAGCGGAGGGTCAGTGTGTAGAGCATCAGCCTCCTCTAGCCTGTAATGTCAATACTGCCGCTATAAATAGCCCAGGAGAGCTCCAGAGAGGGGAGTGATACCGGGTGAAATTAGTATGGCTGGTTGAGAGACAGAGGGTCCAGGTGGCAGGCAGGATTCTGACTGCTGCTTAGAGGTGGGGATGGGGACAGGGGTTGTACTGTCTGTAAGATAGTTTTTTAAGCAGGTGAAAAAGATCTTGATAAAGCTGTGACAGTGGTACTGAAGCTACAGCACCTAGATACATACTCACTAACACCACCTGCTTGTAAAATTACATTTAGGAAAATGAATTGTCAAGTGTCCAATACATCCACACAGATACAGACGATTGAGCTCAAACATCTCACCTCCTCTCTTGGATGAGCGGGAGGATCTGGAGGAGGTGGACCACTGCTTTGTGAGCCCTGCTCGTTTTGTTTGGAGAGTGTCTCCCCCGCCCCCTGCACTGACCACCTCCTCAGCTTCTAAAGAGTTGATGGTATCCTTGACCTCCTGATTCTTGTCTGGGGATGAAAAAGCTCCATTGGCCTCGGTGGCCTCCTCTGTCTGGCTGAAATGTGCCATCTTCTGGGCCAGGGCCAACTGGGTCTCCAGCTCCAGCTGCCTGATGTCCTCGATGGTCAGGCCATACCACTCGTCCTGCCAGCACCAAGCCTGCCGGTGGGCCCGCACCATCACCTTCCTCAGCCCTGGGAAAGGGGAGGGAGAGAGTTTGGACAGACAGCACTAGAAAACATCAGGGCATCCCATCAGGCCGCCACCTCTAACATCTTGACCCAATGTCAGTGACGTTTACTCGCTAAACTAGTCAGCAGCAGCATGCCTGTAGTATGGAAACACTACTGCTCTTGGACCAAGCACTCATATAGCCAACACCGGGCAGGGATATGTTAAGGTTTTGTTCAAACTACTCTTCCAATGCCTCATCCCATCTCATACGCACCTACATCATGGATGAAGCGCTCAATCTTGGACTGCATACCCCAGTAGCGGAATTCCACCTTGCACAGTTTGTAAGCACACATGATGGGCGTCTTCCCCGGGTTGTTGTTGTACTCCTCGATCCAGTCCTCCTGCAGAGGCCCTCTCTTGGTCTTGTCTGACGTGTAGATCCGAGGGTCCTCCTCTTGCAAGTACTCATGTGGAGTGATGGGATCTTTGACAATGTCGATGGGGTCTGCAAGAGAGAGTCTGACTTCAACATGTGCCAAAAATAACATTTACAGTGCCTTCAGAAAGTATTCACATCTGTCAAACCAGCCTTCGCTTTAGCTCCCCCTCCTGTCCAGCTCAGGCGTTGGGCATCGCAGGCTTTCTAGTTCCTGCTGAACCTACTGCTGGCAAACGCCCTTCACTCATCAACCCCGGACTTGTCTCGTCATCATTACACACACCTTGTGTGTAAGAAGGCCCTGAAAGCATGGCGGCTCTGACTGGAGGGTGCTAAACACCCATTCCTTGTCTGGACGGACCACAGAAACTGAAACTGGAGTACATTCGAGCAGCGAAGAGGCTGAACCCTCATCAGGCCAGGTGGGCCCTATTCTTCGCCAGGTTTGACTTTACCCTCTCCTACTGGCCGGGATCAAAGAACGTTAAGGCCGATGTGTTGACACAGAGGATCGGAGGGAGAAAGTGACACCCATTATTCCACTGTCCCGCATTGTGGCTCCTGTCGTGTGGAATGTGAATGTGGGCATCCGTCGAGCCCTGCGACAGGAGCCCTCACCTGCCCACAACCGAGGGGTGTATCTATGTGCCCTCTGATGTGCGGGACCGTCTCCTTGCCTGGGCACAAACATCACCTGTGTCGGGGAACCTGGGTATAGCCCGTACTATCGACTGGCTCTCTGCCAAGTACTGGTGGCCCATCCTGGGACATCCGGATTTACGTCTCTACCTGCTCCACCTGCGCACAGAGCAAGACACCTTCCCTGTGGCAAACTCCACCCGCTGCCAGTTCCACAACAACCCTGGTCCCATCTCTCCATGGACTTTGTCACAGACCTCCCCCTCAGAGGGGCACACCACCATCTCGGTTGTTGGGGACCAGTTTTCCAAAGCCTGTCATTTGATTCCTCTAACTGGTCTCCCTACGGCCCTGACCGCAGAGGCTATTTTCTCGCACATCTTCTGGCACTACGGGATCCCGGAGAACATCATGTCTGACCCTGGACCTCAGTTCACCTCCCGGGTCTGGAAGACCTTCATGGAACAACTGGGGGTCACGGTCAGCCTCAGCTCCGGGTACCGTCCCCAAACAAATGGGCAGATGGAAAGATTAAATCAGGAACTGGGTAGGTACCTTCGTAGTTAGTTTCTGCCTTGGGCAGAATACGCACAAAACTCCCTCTGTCACTCCTCCACTAACCTCACACCCTTTCAATGTGTTCTAGGCTATCAGACGGCCCTGGCACACTGGAACCGGAGTCAGATCGAGGATCCTGTGGTGGACGTATGGAAGTATGGAACCCCGTGCACACCTGTCTCCAGCGCATCATCCTCCGGCAGGTCGATCGTGACCGCAGTGTGGCCCCGGTCTTTCACCCCTGTGACAGGGTCTGGCTTTCTACAAAGGACCTGCCCCTCCGCCTGCCCTGCCGAAAGCTGAGCCCATGGTTTGTGAGGCTGTTCAAAGTCCTGAGGAGTCAAAGCGGTGACGTACAGATTACATCTCCCCGACAATTACAGTATCTCACCCTCATTTCATAGAACTCTCCTCAGGCCGGTGGCAGCTGGTCCCTTCGCTAGTGCTGGACCCCACAACGCACCTCCCCCTCCCTTGGACGTCGAGGGGGCCCCGGCGTACTCCGTCCGCAGCTTGTTGGACTCACAGCGTCGTGGGGGGCTTCTCCAGTACCTGGTCGACTGGGAGGGGTTCGGTCCCGAAGAGCGGTGCTGGGTTCCGGTGCGGGACGTCCTGGATCGTTCTCTCATCAGGGACTTCCACAGGCGTCGTCCCAACCGACCTGCACCACGTGTCATACCGAAGGTTGGCGGAGCCCCGGCGGCTGGAGCAGCGCCTCATCCGCCTTCGCTTTGGCTCCCCCTCCTATCCAGCTCAGGCGTTTGGCATCACCGGTCTTCTAGCTGCTGCCGAACATACTGATGGCAATCGCCCTTCACTCATCAACCCCGGACTTGTCGCGTTATCATTACACACACCTGGTTCCAATCCCCACTCTGTCACTGTATATATACTCCCTCTGCCATTTGTCTTTGTCGGTCATTGTAAAAGTTACCTGTTTTCCTGAAAGGAATCTCACCGACTATTTCCTGAGTACTTTATATTTTGCACTTTGGGTTTACCCTGTGCCTTTTTATTTATGAAGATATATTTTGAGTACAACAGCGTTTGGATTTCATCCAGCTTTGATCTATGGTGCTTAAATAAATTCAGTAGTTCTTTTTTTTCTTCTTTTACCCCTTTTTCTCCCAATTTCGTGGTATCCAATTGGTAGTTACAGTCTTGTCTCATCGCTGCAACTCCCGTACGGACTCCGGAGAGGCGAAGGTCGAGAGCCGTGCATCCTCTGAAACACAACCCAACCAAGCTGCACTGCTTCTTATATAAAACACTAATACATCCTGATTACATAAGTATTCAGTCCCCTGAGTCAATACATGTTAGAATCCTGAACTTACCTAGGCTTGTGATAACAAAGGGTTTGAATACTTGAGAAGACATTTCAGCTTAATTTTTTAAATTAATTTATAAAAATTAAAAGAACCTTATTCAACTTTGACATTATGGGGTATTTTGTTTACGCCAGTAACACAAAATCACAATTGAATCCAATTTAAATTTAGACTGTAACACAACAAAATGCGGAAAAAACAGCTGCAGTAGAAACAAACGGCCACCAGTGGGCCTCTACTCTACTGGCTGCTGTGTGAGCCCAGGAGCTTCACTCTAACCCTGCCGTAGGTCATGCATCAGGAAGCCCTTAACAATAACCATGGCTATTCAAACAAGACCACTAACCTAGACCTGTCGTTTTGACTTTACTGCTGCAGGTAGTTGAAAGTTGTCCATAGTGAGGAGAAATCATCACCATCAACTAACAGTGCTGCTTGGGCACTGTGGTCTGAGGCTCTATTGTCCTTCTAATATCCCACTATTTGTCCCATACTGGCACCACCTTACCCAGAGTCCTTAGCCTCTTCTCGGCTGGGGACATGTTGAAGACGTCTGGCTGGTTTCCTGTGTCTGGCTTGTAGTACGTCTCAATGTCAATGGAGAACTTCTCAACAAAGGGACATGTATATCTAGAGGAGAAAGGAGAGCAAGCTGAGAGGCGTCAGTAATAAATAAGCACAATATGTTGACCTGGACACAGTATATCCCCACAGCAAAATACTTTGTGTATGGTGGAAACATTAGATTTTAGTAATTTAGCAGACACTCTTATCCAGAGCAACTTACAGGAGCAATTAGGGTTAAGTGCCTTGCTCAAGAGCACAGATGATTTTTCACCTCGTCGTCTATGGGATTTGAACCAGCAACCTTTCACTTACTGGCCCAATGCTGTTAACCGCTATGCTACCTGCGAGATGTCTCTGTTATTGAGTAGGTTCTGGGCTAAATGATGGGCAAGTCTAAAAAATGTCTACCTGGCAAGAGCTAACTACTGTTCTTCTTTGTTTCGGTCTGTCACTCTAGATCTTTCTCACCCTCACTCTCTGTCTCTGGCTCCAGGCGAGGTGGAGAGCTGTTAGCCCATCTGTCGTCTGCAGCAGAGCTGTCACTGCTTTGATGAAACTGTCAGCAGACGGCTCCAGTCTATCAATACCATGACAGTGTTTTCAAGGGGCGCTTCTCATTTCAGCAGCCTCACACCTACAGCTCTGCCCAGGCCCCAGACAGACAGACAAACAAACGCACCCTAAGTCTAGGGCATCATCAATTCCGAACATTAGGCTGGCTAACAGAGCTGTTGGCTGGAAGACTGCCCATGTCTTGGTTGACACGCTCTGCAGTGTTCTGATAACTGCTCTGAAGGGGCAGATTGAATAAACAATCACTCCATTATGGATAAGGTTTGATGTTGAGAACAACCCATCAGACAGCTCAAACTATGGGCATGGGTATAAGCTTAGGGTAAACAGTCTCACCAACTGTACTGTAGGGGCTGCTGTATAAGGGTGGTACTTCTGTGTGTGGGGGGTGTAAAGGTGGTTCTCCTGTGTGTGTGTGTGTGTGTGTGTGTGTGTGTGTGTGTGTGTGGGGGGGGGGGTGTAAGGATGGTTCTCCTGTGTGTGGGGGGTGTAAGGGTGGTTCTCCTCTGTGTGTGTGTGTGGGGGGGGGGGGGGGGGGGTGTAAGGATGGTTCTCCTGTGTGTGGGGGTGTAAAGGTGGTTCTCCTGTGTGAGGGGGGTGTAAGGGTGGTACTCCTGTATGTGGGGGGGAGGGTGTAAGAGTGGTTGTCCTGTGTGTGGGGGGTGTAAGGGTGGTTCTCCTGTGTGTGTGTGTGTGTGTGGGGGGGGGGGGGGGGGGGTGTAAGGATGGTTCTCCTGTGTGTGGGGGGTTTAAGGGTGGTTCTCCTGAAGGGGGCAATAGTCTCCCACCTTGTGCGGGTGTAGGGGTAGGCGTTCCAGGACTCCTCCTCTACCCGGAGCGCTGCCTTGGGCAGGATGGAGCGGAACCAGCTGGGGATGTGCATGCCGATGTGGTAAACCTTGTGGGTGTACTGGCCGATTCCCCCTGGGCCGTTCTCATACGGCTTGTTCTCCAAGATCTCCACTCCGCTGCCCTCGCCACAGGTCTCATCCCGACTCTTTTTCTGTTCAGATCACAATACAGTTATGGGTTAGGTGAGGAAGCATAGGTCAAAAGGTCAACTGAGGACTGAAATGAGGTTAAACAAGGGAGGTCAGGTGAAGCACCCTGATGTGAAGACAAAAACACGTCAAGAAAATGGCTACCTGGATTACCTGCACTGACCCCCCACACACCCCCATTTTTATGCTGCTGCTACTCTTTGTTTATTATCTGTGCATAGTCACTTTACCTTCATGTATATATTATCTCAATTACCTCAACTAACCTGTGCCCCAGCACATTGGCTCTGTACCGGTACCCGCTGTATATAGCCTTGTTACTGTTATTTTATTGTTGCTTTTTTATAATTTGTTTGTCTATTTTTTACTTATGTTTATTTTAGCAAATACTTTCTTAACACTTATTTTTCTAAAAACTACATTGTTGGTTAAGGGCTTGTAAGTAAGCATTTCACTGTAAGGTCTACTGTTGTATTCGGCGCATGTGACAAATAAAATTTGATTTAAAAAAATTGATTTACAAAACAGAGGATGTTGTCATTTAGCTTCAACAGAATAGGTGAATCACCAAGACATGCTGTTGACCTACACTGCTAAGTCAGGAGAGCTGCCGATCCAGCTCAGTCAAACACACCTTTCCCATATTTACATTCCAGGTACACCACAGTAATGGGGGAGGGTAGGGGGCTGGAAGGACATTACTTTTCAAACATCACGCAGTGGGATCCACCAGGGAGAGGCTTCATGCTGATGTAGAAACAAGGGAAACAGGCGTGCTAAAGGCACACTAGGGAACAGAGTCCAAGTGCTGAGGATGGTGAAAACGTGAGGGTAAGGGCAAGGACTACAGTATGACGTCCCCAGACAGTCTGAGATAATATCAGCGAGTCAATACTACATGTGCATGTAATACCTTAGCTACTCCCGGCTTTTACATAATGCTCTAGGAGGGAGAGGGACAACAGGAGGGAGAGGGACAACAGGGCAGCAGGCAGTGAATCAGTGGGGTAGTGGGGAGATGAGATGTGTGCAGCGAGGTATCCACCCCTCTAGCCCCCATTACCCTTGACAGGTTGTTCATTAGCCACCTATCCTGCTCTCAACAGCCGGACAAAGCTCCTCAGACACAGCACATTCCCCCTGACTGACTGCAGAAGCACACAATACACACACACAAACACAAGCAGATGCTCAAAAACACTCTGCAACACATACAGTATAGGCCTGTGCGCATAGCCACACACACGCACGCCCATATATAGACAGCCAGACGCTTACACAAACATGCTGTAGTTTGTACACACCCACACACAGAAACGCACACCCACACACATGCAAGGCACTTCATTATCCTGCTGACAGGTGCCTGTGGCCTGCAAGCCCGGGTGCCACTGGCCAGTATCAATCCTAACCTCCTGCCAGAGGCTGGCTCTTGGTGCTCTGCAGCTCACAAGAAACCATCAGGAAGATTAAAGATCCCAGGCCACGGTTCAGCCCTCCCCTTTGGGAATGTTTTGCTTGGATCTGTGTGCAAACCATAAAGGGTCTCCAAACAAAACTGAACTGAATAAAAAGGTGAAGAGGAAGGGAATGCAGGCAGGGCTATTCCATTGCTATTTCTATTTATGTCTCTTTCCTCATTGGTTTGACATGTTTCCAGGAGTTAAACCGAAACTGACCGAGAGAGGTATGGTTACTAATGGATAAATGACATTCAGAAAGGAAGCTACATTACATTAAGTTATTCAGGAAGGACTAAATATAGAGGACAGTCTGTCTGTAATCTATCTGTTCAGCTTCCTCATAACTACCTGGCTGGCTGTATTGACTGGCATAACCCTCATGACATCCGATCAGGGAAACTGGAAGAACAAAATGGTGGGTGGTGAATAAATGCTGGAAGGGGAGAGAGAGAGTGAAAGAGAAAGTGCCCACTTAATTTAACTGACACCCTGCGTTTGTGATATCTTTGCAAATCACAGTCGCGATTATGCATTCACAATTAACTATCAATTTAGGAGGCAGAGTGATAAGGTTTAAAGGTAAACAAGAGACAGCCGTGTGTAACACGGAGTCAGGAGGAGTCTGGCCTGCTGGATGAAGACAGTCATACAGTACAGAGAAGCTCTTCATTGTACTGAGAGGTTCTGGGTATTCTTTTTTTCAATATTTTTATTGAAGAACACAAAGATAATACAAATAAAGTTAAAGAACAACAAAAAAGGTCTGGCAGGTACAGCACACATCATACGTTCAGCATCTTTGAATTAGATACATTTGAAGTACAAAACCCATTTTTCCCAGTATTCCTGGCCTCTCTCCTCATGATTTATTAAAGCAAAGGTCATACGCTGACAGGTCCAAGCTTGAGCCACCATTGTTACACTGGGGATAAATCAGGGGCAGGAATTCAGCCTGGTGTTGCCCTGGAGGAATGAAGACAGGGTATCCATTCTCTCTCTCTCTCTCTCTCTCTCTCTCTCTCTCTCTCTCTCTCTCTCTCTCTCTCTCTCTCTCTCTCTCTCTCTCTCTCTCTCTCTCTCTCTCTCTCTCTCTCTCTCTCTCTCTCTCTCTCTCTCTCTCTCTCTCTCTCTCTCTCTCTCTCTCTCTCTCTCTCTCTCTCTCTCTCTCTCTCTCTCTCTCTCTCTCTCTCTCTCTCTCTCTCTCTCTCTCTCTCTCTCTCTCTCTCTCTCTCTCTCTCTCTCTCTCTCTCTCTCTCTCTCTGCATGCTGCTGACGTCATTGTTGCCATGGCAACAGTGCTCTATAGTGTGACCATTTTACTCGAATATGCTCCTAAATATTTTGCTGTGCGACCTGAAAAGGTGGAAAAGGGGAAAGTAACTATGGGTCACTAATTTAACACCATCCTTCCTCCCTTGCCTGCCTCAGCTTGCTTGTAAACACTCTATCCTTTTGGATTCTCCATCTGTTCACTTTGCTGAGGTTCACAAGTACCTATGGAACTGGGCCAGAATCAATGACTCTGGAGCTCAACCCCAATTGTGGAAATGACTGATCAGCCCCTCTTCCTTCTAGTGTCAAAGCCCTTCCTCTGATCCAGTTCTATTAAAACAGGCTAGTACAAGTCCATACAGTACCCAACACCCTTAATACAGTACTGACAAAGCACTAAAGAGGCAGGGACACAACATTTATGACTGCCTTGGGGCATGTCTGTACATATGACCATGTTCAAACCCATTTAGAGGGAAATGCAGCTCAACCGGATTAGTGGCCAGTGCTGTACACCCGAGGATAATGCAAACTGTACAAACTGTATTTATTGTACAGTGGTAGGCAGGGGAAGAGGGCTGGGCTGGCTACATGTAATGCAGCTAAGTAGGGACAGCTGTAGTCAAATCAGCCTGAATAGTAGACAGAAGAGAATTCAGAGGAGTGTTGATTGAGATTCTCAATATCCTGTGTTAGCAGCTTCTTCATCATCCCTACCTAGTGCCCACAAGCAAAATGTTTCTGGCATATAAATAAACAACAGAACAAATGAATCCATTAGAGACATTCCTCCCGGGGGAAGTATGGTCCTTCCTAGCAGCTTCAGACTGGCGGCTTTCAAGTCACAGCAGTTTCTGCCTGCTGTAAGAGAGTAGCAGAGTGCCCCTCCCACCCTGGACAAAACACACACCCAGCTGAGGGAGGGAGGGAACAGCCAGCCTCAGAGAGTTAAAGTAGAGATAATCCATCAGTACACAGCTCCTATTGTTCCTGTATACCAGGTATCATCAACTAGATTCAGCCGCGGGACAACTTTATCTTGAGTGGATAGTCGGGGGCCGGAACAAAATAACAAATCATTTGTTGACTAAAAAAATATTTTAAAACCTTGCTTACATTTGAATACGATCACGTGTCTCTCTATTATGTGCGGGAATACTTGGGAACAGATTTCTTAAATGAAAATCACTTAGAGTTGATTTCCTGGTGTTTTTACAGTATTTTACGTCAAACAAAAGAAAATTAAACCACTCAAAAAGTTATTACTGTCACGTTCTGACCTTAATTTCTTTGTTTTGTCTTTGTTTTAGTATGGTCAGGGCGTGAGTTGGGGTGGGCAGTCTATGTTCTTTTTTCTATGATTTGGGATTTCTGTGTTTGGCCTGGTATGGTTCTCAATCAGAGGCAGCTGTCAATCGTTGTCCCTGATTGAGAACCATACTTAGGCAGCCTGTTTTCACCCATGAGTTGTGGGTGATTATTTTCTGTTGAGTGTTTGTGTATTCACTGTACAGGAGGACTGTTTTGTTTCGTTCTCGTTATTTTTGTTTTTGTGTTCATGGTAATAAATTATCAATATGGACACTTACCACGCTGTGCATTGGTCCTCCTCTTCTTCCATCAACAACAGCCGTTACAATTACTTATTTATTTTTGCTCAGAAAACTTTGGGGTACAAAATTTTTCAGCGCGGGCCACCAGTTTGGGAACCCGGCTGTATCCCAACATTAAACGCTGTGTGACCAATCAATTTATAATTGAGCACTTTAATGACCAATCGCGGTAGAAAATCCCCTGTTTTACAAAAGCTCCCCTCCACTCCACTACAGATTTGTTGTCCAGTGAGTGTTCTATTGAACTCTGGGGTGGAGGTGTTATCCTGCAGGTGAGGGGTCAGGAGTTACAGGTGAAGCGTGTGTCTGTTGGCCTCACCTGGATCATGTAGAGCTGGGCGATGCGGTACTCGTCCACGCTCATTGGCATTGGGATCCGGTACTCCTTGATCAGCATGGTGAGTTTGGGGTGGGGGAGAGGGGCCAGGAATAGGGGAGAGGGACAGAGGGAGGGGAGGGGGGCTGGTGGTGGGAGGGACTGGGGGGTTTCTATGTGTGACTCGTCAGTTCACTGCTGCGTCGTCATCGATGGTGCCTGTGGATGAGAAGAGAGACATAAATGGTAAGATCGCTGAACAGTTAAAGTAGGCTTGTGCGGTATACCGTATATACCGTATACCGGGGTATTTGGAAATAGCCACATGATGCTCTTTCAATACCATTAAATATTTGTAGCAATTTGTTAAGTAAATATCTGCAGTCAACTTGTGCAATACATTAGTGGATAAAGCAGATCCCGTTCTTATTTCACCTGTCACATTATTTTACATTATGAAGCTTACTTAGTTCCCCAGCACAGCTGAGCCAGTCACGTGTATGTTTGTAAAAGTCACAACAGGAGAAAGCAGGAGCAGGTGTGTCCAGCTGTGTATTGACAGGGGTTGCATTTTATATTGAAAGTCAACTGTGTTTTCTTCAATAAAATGATCAGGGAGGTGCAACTATAGTGCAACACATTCGGAATAAAACAGTGTCATTTTCATCAGATGAAAACAGAAGTGCAATGCTATTTGGCTGGCAGCCACACAAGTAAATGAGCTTACAATCAAAAAGCAAGGTATTTTTTGCAAAAACGATGTATGGCCATCATAATGTTTAGGCCTATCATAGAAATAATGTAGCCAGCTACATTTCCTAATGTTTTGCTTGAAGTTAATCTTGCATTTTACCTGAGAAAAATAGGCTGGCTACACTGAGAACAACACCAGAGAAAAGAAGCTCCACATCAGTGGCAGTGCTGTCTGCTGATAGAACTCCCGTTCCTGAATTCTCATCCCAGTGAAGAAGTGCAACTGATGCACAGAATGAGTCTGATGCCGAGCAGAAATCACAATAAGAAGCATTTTAGATGTGTTTACAAAACACAGCAAGATATTTCTTATGCGTTTTATATATATTTTTTCCTGCATAAAAAAACGCAGCATTATTCATTAACACGAGCCCTAGTTTAACTTGCTAGTGGTTGAATTAATAAGATGATGTGGTGTTACCTTGTTTGAGAAGGAAAAGCCCTTTGGATGAGTTATTTGTACAGCTGCCACTGCTATTTTGATTTACTTGATTTTTCTTCTCCCCATCCTAGGCCTGTCTGATTCTCCCCTCTTCTCAAAGCAGAGCAGGCAGGCCCATTGCCTTAGTGACTCCAGACTCCACACAGACACAGCATGTAGACATGCTGCTGAAGAGCCAGTACTGCATGCATCAAAACGTTGTACATTTGCACATTGTCCCTTGTTCACATTCACTTGTAAATGTCCAAACAGATATGTTAATTGGTGTTAAAATAGAGAAAGTATGCAATTTGGAGCACCAGGCTACTGATGTCATGCAGAGGCTGTTGTTTTGTCTTTATGCTTTTTTATAACTACAAGTTTGATGTCGGACTACAATAGAATGTTCATGATGTCTTTATGACAATTGTCTACAGAAATGTCGATAGACTGACTGTAAACCAGCCTTTAGATTGTTTCCACTGATCCAATCCCATTTCCCCATTCTCCTGAGGCCTAACCTGGGGAGAGAACCCAGAGCATCCACTACTGATTACCCCAGCATTGCGTAACCATAAGGCTCCCCAATAGCAGAAACTGTGGTCGTATATGGCTCACAGCTATCCCATCTAATTATGGTAGTGCCCAACTCATGACCATTAGGTCGCTAATGGCCTTGTACTCGGGGCTCTATTGTCCCGCTTCCAGTGAATCAACAGTTGAATTAAAATGTATTTTGTTGTGAAAACATGTTACTATTAACGTTCCCAAACAGATTTCACTTGGTTTCCCAAATTAAGCACTGGGTAGCTGCAGAAACAGGGTTGGAGAGCCAGTGGCATACAGAGTTTGGAGGAATAGAGGCTGCATGCTCCTCAAACAGTGGTTGACACATGGAGTGAAATAACCGGAGTAGCTTACCTGGCATGATTGAAAAACGAGCCAGTGGGAAAGCAGCCTGAATTCACTATTCCAGTGAATACTGATGACATGTCATATTTCCCCTGCCCCTGTTCCTTCCCATTTCATAACGGGACATTCTAAATCTAAACTAATTTGACATATTAGTAAAGACAATATAAAATTGATGGGTGAAAATATGATCACTTGATGAAAGAACAGTGTGTGCAACCTGAGGCAAGGAACAGATCACAAGATTTTTTAGCAATTTTCTCAAATCATCGATAGCCTATAGTCGCATCATGCATATGTTTTCATTTCTAAGACATTCTAAGGTTTGTATCATTCACAACTGGTTGCTAAATAACTATAAAAATAACATATAGGACCTGTGATCACTAAAGGATCACCAAATGATCACTTTTACACTCAACATAGCCACTTCATATATGCACTCGCTCCAGAATGGGAAAAATATACTTTCTATTTTATTCAGCTAAGTTCAATTATATTATTCTTACTATAAAATCATATAATATAATGGTACCAGACTTATAAGCATATCTTGTCTGCTAAATGAACAAGCGTACAGCCTATGGCATGGAGCATAGCCAGATAACATACAGTAAGCCAACTCATATTCTGTTCTTCTGAAATACATGTTCTTCCTATCATAATGTTTCTTTAGACTTTCCTAAAATAAAGAATGGATCTATTGTGATGGTGTATATTAAATTGATTTATTAGACAATAACCGGCTGACAACATTTTATGACCACAGCCCTAGGTCAGTGACCTGGCAGCGTGGTGCCAGGACAACAACCACTCCCTCTTCGTCAGCAAGACATAGGAGCTGATCGTGAACTACAGGAAATGGAGGGCTGAGCACACCCCTATTCACATCGACGAGGCTGTAGAGGAGAGGGTTGAGAGCTTCAAGTTGCTTGGTGTCCACATCACTAAGGAATTAATATGGTCCACACACACACCAACACAGTCGTGAAGAAGGCATGACAATGCCTCTTCCCCCTCAGGAGGCTGAAAACATTTAGCATGAGCCCTCAGATCATCAAAAAGTGATACAGTTGCACCATTGAAAGCATCTTGACTGGCTCTCTCAACGCTTGGTATGGCAACTACTAGGCATCCGACTGCAAGGAGCTACAGAAGGTAGAGCGGACGAGCTCCCTGCCATCCAGGACCTATATACCAGACGGGGTCAGAGAAAGGCCCTAAAAATTAAGGCCCTAAAAATGGTCAGACTCCAGCCACACAAGTCATAGACTGTTCTATCTGCTATTGCACGGAAAGTGGTACCGACGCACCCAAGTCTGGAACAACAGGATCCTGAACACATTCTACCCCAAGGCCTTAAGACGACTAAAAAGTTCACCAAATAGATACCAGGACTATCTGCATTTACCCTTTTGATTAATCACATACACTGTTGCTACTGTTTATGATCTATTCTGTTGCCTAATCGCTTTAACCCTACCTATATGTACATATCTACCTCAATCACGTTGTACCCCATCGACCCGGTTCTGGTACCCTGTATACAGTGCATTCGGGAAGTTTTCACACCACTTAACTTTTTCCACAGTTTGTTATATTACAGACCTATTTTATATTGATTACATTTTCCCTGATCAACCTACACACACTACCCCATAATGTCAAAACAAAAACAGTTTTGCAAATGTATAAAACAAATACTGAAAAATCACATTCAGACTAGTGGTCGACGGATTAATCAGAATGGCCGATTAATTAGGGCCGAATTCAAGTTTTCATAATAATCGGAAATCGGTCATTTTGGACGCCATTTTTTTTTTACACCTTTATTTAATCTTTATTTAACGGTGTGTTAACTGCCTTGTTCAGGGGCAGAACGACAGATTTTTACCTTGTCAGCTCAGGGATACAATCTTGCAACCTTACGGTTAACTAGTCCAACGCTCTAACCACCTGCCTCTCATTGCACTCCACGAGGAGCCTGCCTGTTACGCAAATGCAGTAAGAAGCCAAGGTAAGTTGCTAGCTAGCATTAAACTTAATCAATCATAATCACTAGTTATAACTACACATGGTTGATGATATTACTAGTTTATCTAGCGTGTCATGCGTTGCATATAATCGATGCAGTGCGCATTCGCGAAAAAGGACTATCTGTAACGGCGTTCTTCGTTTGTTGAAAGAGAGTCGGACCGAAATGCAGCGTGGTGGTTACTCATGTTCTTTAATGAAGAAAAAGTGACGATACATGAAATAACTTAATAAATACAAAACAACAAACGGAACGTGAAACCTAATACAGCCTATCTGGTGAAACTACACAGAGACAGGAACAATCACCCATGTCACACCCTGGCCTGAACAAATAATTAAAGAAAACACAAAAATACTAAGACCAAGGCGTGACACTATCATTGCTCCAACGTTTACCTAAACATTAACACCAATGCCTTTCTTAAAATCAATACACGGGAGTATATATTTTTAAACCTGCATATTTAGCTAAAAGAAATCCAGGTTAGCAGGCAATATTAACCAGGTGAAATTGTGTCACTTCTCTTGCGGTCAGGGTATATGCAACAGTTTGGGCAGCCTGACTCATTGAGAACTAATTTGCCAGAATTTTACGTAATTATGACATAACATTGAAGGTTGTGCAATGTAACAGGAATATTTAGACTGATGGATGCCACCCGTTAGATAAAATACGGAACTGTTCCGTATTTCACTGAAAGAATAAACGTCTTATTTTCAAGATGATAGTTTCCGGATTCGACCATATTAATGACCTAAGGCTCACATTTCTGTGTGCTATTATGTTATAATTAAGTCTATGATTTGACAGAGCAGTCTGACTGAGCGATCGTAGGCACCTGCAGGCTCATAAGCATTCATTCAAACAGCACTTTCGTGTGTTTTGCCAGCAGCTCTGCTGTTTATGACTTCAAGCCTATCAACTCCCGAGATTAGGCTGGTGTAATGATGTGATGTGAAATGGCTAGCTAGTTAGCGGGGTGCGCGCTATTGGCGTTTCAAACGTCACTCGCTCTGAGACTTGGAGTAGTTGTTCCCCTTGCTCTGCATGGGTAACGCTGCTTCGAGGGTGGCTGTTGTCGTTGTGTTCCTGGTTTGAGCCTAGGTAGGAGCGAGGAGAGGGACGGAAGCTATACTGTTACACTGGCAATATTAAAGTGCCTATAAGAACATCCAATAGTCAAAGGCATATTAAATACAAATGGTATAGAGAGAAATAGTCCTATAATAACTACAACCTAAAACTTCTTACCAGGGAATATTGAAGACTCATGTTGAAAGGAACCACCAGCTTTCATATGTTCTCATGTTCTGAGCAAGGAACTTACATTAGCTTTCTTACATGGCACATATTGCACTTTTACTTTCTTCTCCAACACTTTGTTTTTGCATTATTTAAACCAAATTGAACATGTTTCATTATTTATTTGAGGCGAAATTGATTTTATTGATATATTATATTAAGTTAAAATAAGTGTTCATTCAGTATTGTTGTAATTGTCATTATTACAAATACATTTTAAAAATCGGCCGATTAAATCGGTATCGGCCTTTTTTGTCCTCCAATAATCGGTATCGGTATCAGCGTTGAAAAATCATAATCGGTCGACCTCTATTCAGACCATTTACTCTGTACTTTGTTGAAGCACCTTTGGCAGCGATTACAGACTTGATGCTACAAGCTTGGCAGACCTGCATTTGGGGTGTTTCTCCCATTCTTCTCTGCAGATCCTCTCAAACTCTGTCAGGTTGGATGGGGAGTGTCACTGCACAGCTATTTTCAGGTCTCTCCAGAGATGTTAGATAGGGTTGAAGTCCGGGCTCTGGCTGGGCAACTCAAGGACATTCCAACACCTGTCCCGAAGCCACTCCTGCGTTGTCTTGGCTGTGTGCTTAGGGTCGTTGTCCTTAGGGTCGTTGTTTTATCAAGGATCTCTCTGTACTTTGCTCTGTTCATCTTTCCCTCAATCCTGACTAGTCTCCAGGTCCCTGCCGCTGAAAAACATCCCCACAGCATGATGCTGCCATGACCATGCTTCACCGTAGGGATGGTGCCAGGTTTCCTCCAGACCTGACACTTGGCATTCAGGTCAAATAGTTCAATCTTGGTTTCATCAGACCAGAGAATCTTGTTTCTCATGATCTGAGAGTCCTTTAGGTGTCTTTTGGCAAACTCCAAGTGGACTGTCATGTGCCTTTTACTGAGGAGTGACTTCCATCTGGCCACTCTACCATAAAGGCCTGATTGGTGGAGTGCTGCAGAGATGGTTGTTTTTCTGGAAGCTTCTCCCATTTCCACAGAGGAACTCTGGAGCTCTGTCAGAGTGACCATCGGGTTCTTGGTCACCTCCCTGACCAAGGTCCTTCTCCCTTGATAGTTCAGTTTGGCCAAGTGGCCAGCTCTAGGAAGAGTCTTGGCAGTTCCAAACTTATTCCATTTAAGAATGATGGAGGCCACTGTGTTCTTGGGGTCCTTCAATGCTGCAGAAATGTTTTGGTACCCTTCCCCAGAACTATCCCTCGACACAATCCTGTCTCAGAGCTCTACGGACAATTCCTTCGACTGTGGGACCTTATATAGACAGGTGTGTGCCATTCCAATATTGTCCAATCAATTGAATTTATCACAGGTGGACTCCAATCAAGTTTGTAGAAACATCTCAAGGATGATCAGCTATGAAAAGCTAACTGACAATTACTCCTGAGGTGCTGATCTGTTGCACACTCTACAACCACTGTGATTATTATTATTTGACCCTGCTGGTCACCTATGAACATTTTAAAATCTTGGCCATGTACTGTTATAAACTCCACCCGGCACAGCCAGAAGAGGACTGGCCACCCCTCAGAGCCTGGTTCCTCTCTAGGTTTCTTCCTAGGTTCCTGCCTTTCTAGAGAGTTTTTCCTAGCCACCGTGCTTCTACATCTGCATTGCTTGCTCTGTGGTTTTAGGCTGGGTTTCTGTATAGCACTTTGTGACATTGGCTGATGTAAAAGGGCTTTATAAATACATTTGATTGATTGATCAATGGAAAAAGGATGCACCTGAGCTCAATTTCAAGTCTCATAAAGGGTCTGAATACTTATGTAAATAAGGTATTTCTGTTTTTGCTTTGTCATTATGGGGTATTGTGTGTAGATTGATGAGTAAAAAAAACGATTTCATCCATTTTAGAATAAGGCTGTAACATAACAAAATGTGGAAAAAGTCAAAGGGTCTGAATACTGTATGAAGCCAAATTATCATTACTGATTGTGTATTTATTCTATATTTTTCTCTCTGCGTTGTTTGGAATGGCCCTCAAGTAAGCATTTCACTGTCAATCTACACCTGTGGTTAACGAAGCAAATACAATTAGATTAGATATAAATTTGATGACTTAACAGGTCAGACTGAGAGGCAGGCAGCACTGGTTCATAGTGTGGGAGGGAAGTTGAGCTGTGGGATTTTAACTCTTCCTTCTCTCCTCCTCCGCTATTTCTTTATACTCTACACACAATGCACAGCAGCCTGCTCTAGATGGTACGACACATCCACAAAAGCAGAGCGGAACATCGTGGGGGGAGAAGAGATAACATTACTCTAGAAATAGATTTGGCCCTAAACAGAGAGTACGCAGTGGCAGAAAACCTGACCACTGTGACTGACCCAAAGTTTAGGAAATCTTTGACTATGTACAGACTCCATGAGCATAGCCTTGCTATTGAGAAAGGCCGCCCAAGGCAGACCTGGCTCTCGAGAAGAAAGGCTATGCGCACACTGCCCACAAAATGAGGTGGAAACTAAGCTGCACTTCCTAACCTCCTGCCAAATGTATTTTTTTTGATAAATTCCCATATCTATTGGGTGAAATACCAGTGTGCAATTACAGCAGCAAGATTTGTGACCTGTTGCCACAAGAAAAGGGCAACCAGTGAAAAACAAACAGCATTGTAAATACAACCTATATTTCTGTTGATTTATTTTCCCTTTTGTACTTTATCATTACAACACTGTATATAGACATAATAACATTTGAAATGTCTTTATTATTTTGGAACTTTTGTAAGTGTAATGTTTACTGTACATTTTGTGTTTGTTTATTTCACTAAGTGTTTATTATCTATTTCACTTGCTTTGGCAATGGAAACACAGCTTTCCCATACCAATAAAGCCCCTTAAATGTAAATGTAATTGAATAGAAATCAAACCGCCACTCATCATGCTAACAGTCCAGTAGCTGAACACCACCTTTCAATCCCCCTTAAGGTCTTTACAGACTATGTCAGATTCAGTCTTTTACGATTATCACATCACACTGTACGAGGTTACCAAATTAAAATCTTGATATCAACCTGGCCAGATTGTATGATTTGCTTCCGTTCTGTCGTCACATTCTGCGATTGGCTTGAGAGGCTATGTCTGCTGACGTAGGCTGCGTCAAATGGTAGGTAGCCTAGCGGTTAGAGCAGGGCTGCCCAACCCTCTTCCTGGAGATCTACCGTCCTGTGAGTTTTCAGTCCAACCCTAATTTAACCCACCTGTTTCTTCTAATTATCTGCTCAACAAGACCTTAACTAGCTGAATCAGATATGCTAAATTAGGGTTGGACTGAAAACCTACAGGACAGTAGATCTCCAGGAAGAGGGTTGGGCAGTTCTGGGTTAGAGCATTGGGCCAGTAACTGAAAAGTTGCTGATTCGAATCCCCGAGCCGACAAGGCTCTGTCGATGTGCCCTTGGACAAGGCCCTTATGCAAAATCGTGGCATAAGACGGCTAGAATATTACAGTCTACAAAGACCTTAAAATGAAAAATACACAAAAAATATATATTTTGGTATTAGTTTCATTGGTCCACTGTTGATAACAGTCCCAAATGTTTGCATGTCAGCAATCACGTTTTCAAGATATAGAATTTTCAAATGAGGCAAAACGTACCATACTGTGTCTTTCTGTATTGTGAAAGTTCTATATATATCCTGAAAACTTGATCGCTGCAAAATATTTTGGGACCGTATCAACAGTGGAATAATGAAACAAATACCTAAATATAGTCTGAGTGTTATTTTCTTTTAAGCCTGGTGCCACTGTGCCAAAACACATGATCTAATCCCTGCAGTTTTTGTAATGTAATATGGAGCATTGATGTAGAAACTAAAATTGTGAAATAAATTTTCAGAACTCCCTGCACTAGTACTCTTGCAGTCAAAATCATAATGAGGTGAAACCAATGTCAGTCAACACACCAGCAGTTAACAGGACAGGGCTGATTCAACTCATGCACCCTAGATACAACAAGCAGGCATAATGATCCTTTAATTACAGTCCAGGGCCCGGTTTCCCGATAGCAATGGAACTTACAAGTGTTTTAAAGATACATCTTTTCTATAACGGCCGAAGATGTAACATGCTTTTCCCAAAACACCACGTAGAGAGAATGGTCATAAGGGCGTCGTTGGAGCATGTATCGATACCGATGGGATCAAAATAAAGGCAGTGTTGCTCTCATTCAAATCTTGATTTAAAATTATAATTATTTCGCAAAACTGATGAGGTTTCAGCTCCTAGAGAGATATTACCACCTTGAGGCGGCTTATTCTAATGCTTACCCAATAAAAATGCACTAAATCCCCAATTTGGCACGTTAGGCTACACATGAAATATATTGAGACAAATTACAGACAGTAGCCTACAAGTAGCAGAATATAACTACATTTATTGAACATGTAATGTATTTCAATAGGACTTAAAATAGACCTAAAGCCTACTGCTTATATTTTAACGCATTCATCTTGGTTTTCATTTGAAACATCTTTTTATACGTCGCTTGTTTCTATCAATTGCAAAGACATTGGCAACGTTGTATGTGTAATCAACTTTGTTCTGAAGTTATCGGAGATCACAGAGAGACTGATAAACCAATGTGATTTTATGTTTAGCGGAGATGTTCTGCGTATAAAGTGACGCGGGAGGGGAAAAAAGCATCTAACAACACAGTTAGCTGTTCTACGAGTGATCGGAGGCAGGCGTTAGATTACGAGGGTTTTTCATGTTCAGCGTTAATAACACCGCTTTTGGGAAACAGCTCGGAGATTTAACGACGCTCCTACAAAAGGTTCTAACGATGAACTTAGCCTTAAGATGCTTTTGGGCAACCGGGCCCTGTCCAAGATGATGTCATCCTCCCATTAGGCCTGAGAACTCATAAAGAGGCTTTGGGAAAGGGGGTTCATTTATTTAGATTTTTTTATTTAACCTTTATTTAACTAAAAACAAATTCTTATTTACAATGACGGCATACCAAAATGCAAAAAGGCCTCCTGTGGGGACGGGGAATGAAAAATAAAAAATATAGGACAAAACACACATCACGACAAGATGCGTATTACTTGTGTTGAGGAGGGGCTGTTAGATACAGCTGGTTCATACTGTGTTGTAATGCATCTGGTTAGACAAATAGGCAGGAAAGGATGTGAGACATTGTTTTAACAGATTTCATTATATAGCCTATAGCAAGGGTAGGGCCTGTGTATACCGGTAAACGTAATTGTGATGCAGCACAGGGTCACGAGGCAGACACTGTTTAGAGGTTATCTAGGGGTAGTGGAACAGGGGGAAATCTACACAGAGGAGAGTGTGTGAGAGATTGTCAAGTCTCTGAGCCACCACTGACAAATGTAAGCCTACTTCTCTCGTGCTATTTGATGAAACACACCCATCACACATACAGCATATACACTCCCTCTCGCACACACTCATGTGCTAACACACCCATCACACATACAGCATATACACTCCCTCTCGCACACACTCATGTGCTAACACACCCATCACACATACAGCATATACACTCCCTCTCGCACACACTCATGTGCTAACACACCCATCACACATACAGCATATACACTCCCTCTCGCACACACTCATGTGCTAACACACCCACAGATGCTAATGCAGTCTTGAATACTGTAACCCACACAATGACAGAAATGGTCTGCCATGCTGGAAAGCACACGGTTGACTGTTCAAGCCAGTGGAGAGAAAGGCCCCTGTGTCTTTGTCCCTACAGACCTCTGCAGTCAAAATTCCCTTGAGGAAGAGTGAATGACAGGGTATGAGTGTGTGTGAGAAAGAGAGCGAGCGAGAGAGATAGAGAGATTCCAACAGAACGGTGCAATGTCACAGTGTGGCTCTATCTTGGGGGACCTGACGGGAGCCTGTGGGCAGCGATGATGACGCTGCAGAAAGGGTTTGTGCTGACGCATGCGGATATGGCCAAGCCCTCGACACCATCTGCCACACAGCCATCAACATACAAGATTCATTAGCCTCTTGCTTCACCGCTCAGAGATTGAGGAAAGGGAAGGCTTTCCTTCTCTGTCACAGTTACTCTTCTCCTCCCTTCCCATCTTTTCCCTCACTGTCACTGTCTCTTTCAATCATCTCTTTATCTCTCGCTCTCTGTCTCTACCCAACTTTTTTAAAAGCCTCTTGGAAAAAAATATAGTTACAAACTGACACACACTAGTAACCTGTTAAGGCTAGGGCTGATTTCAAGGTTTTACTGCTTACCTACAAAGCATTACATAGGTTTGCTCCTACCTATCTCTCCGATTTGGTCCTGCCATACATACCAACACGCACACTACGGTCACAAGACGCAGGCCTCCTTATTGTCCCTAGAAAGTCTAAGCAAATAGCTGGAGGCAGGGCTTTCTCCTATAGAGCTCAATTTCTATGGAATGGTCTGCCTATCCATGTGAGATGCAGACTCAGTCTCAACCTTTAAGGTTATTGAAGACCCATCTCTTCAGTAGGTCCTATGATTGAGTGTAGTCTGGCCCAGGAGTGTGAAGGTGAACGGAAAGGTACTGGAGCAACGAACCGCCCTTGCTGTCTCTGCCTGGCCGGTTCCCCTCTCGCCACTGGGATTTTCTGCCTCTAACCCTATTACAGGGGCTGAGTCACTGGCTTACTAGTGCTCTTCCATGCCGTCCCTAGGCGGGGTGCGTCACTGAGTGTGTTGAGTCACTGACGTGATCTTCCTGTCCGGGTTGGCGCCCCCCTCGGGCTTGTGCGGTGGAGGAGATCTTCGTGGGCTATATTCAGCCTTGTCTCAGGGTAGTAATATGGTGGTTTAAGATATCCCTCTAGTGGTGTGGTGGCTGTGCATTGGCAAAATGCCTGGGGTTATATCCTGCCTGGTTGGCCCTGTCCGGAGTTATTGTCGGATGGGGCCACAGTGTCTCCCGACCCCTCCTGTCTCAGCCTCCAGTATTTATGCTGCAATAGTTTGTGTGTCGGGGGCTAGGATCAGTCTGTTATATCTGGAGTATTTCTCCTGTCCTATCCAGTGTCCTGTGTGAATTTAAGTATGCTCCCTCTAACTCTCTCTTTTCTCTCTTCTCTCTGAGGACCTGAGCCCTAGGACCATGCCTCAGAACTATCTGACCTGATGACTCCTTGCTTGTCCCCAGTCCACCTGGTCGTGCTGCTGCTCCAGTTTCAACTGTCCTGCTTGCGGCTATGGAACCCTGACCTGATCAACGGACATGCTACCTTGTCCTGGACCTGCTGTTTTCAACGATCTCTACCGCACCTGCTCTCTAACTCTGAATGATCGGCTATGAAAAGCTAACTGACATTTACTCCTGAAGTGCTGACCTGTTGCACACTCTACAACCACTGTGACTATTATTATTTGACCCTGCTGGTCATCTATGAACATTTTAACATCTTGGCCATGTACTGTTATAATCTCCACCCAGCACAGCCAGAAGAGGACTGGCCACCCCTCAGAGCCTGGTTCCTCTCTAGGTTTCTTCCTAGGTTCCTGCCTTTCTAGGGAGTTTTTCCTAGCCACTCTGCTTCTACATCTGCATTGCTTGCCGTTTGGGGTTTTAGGTTGGGTTTCTGTACAGCACTTGTGACATTGGCTGAGGTATAAAGGGCTAATAAATACATTTGATTGATTGTTTGATTCAAACTTCTCTAAAAACCTTTCTGTGCACTTGTTAAACACTTGAGCTGGAGAGCGAGAGATTGTCTGGCCCGGTGCACTGATGGTTGACTGACACAGGTACTGAAGGAGAACAGAGGGCAGCATCCTAGAAAACCTTCCCATCAAACAGGGAATTACTTTAGTTCCTCTGCTTAGGCCTTGTCTTTTCTACTGAACAGTGTAAATCAGCACTGTTCCTCAACCGAAGGCCATCATCTTTCTGATAAGACTAGTAGTTTTCCCTGAACATTTTGTGAAGGGAGTTTCCTGCTCAGATGCTACCCAGAAAATGTCATAACAGAAAACACTGTAATCTTTCCCCAACTAGAATAAATAGGCAATTATCCAGATACCTCTCACTCATGTACCACTAGCAACCTTCACATAAACCCCCCCCCAACACACACAAGGTCTAAAAATAGAATGGTCATAATAATCCTAGCATACGCAAGCAGAGTGCTTGACGCTGTACGTTGGTAGAATATGCCCATTCCGGTCTAAAAATACAGTCTCTGCTACACCCTGGGTAGTGACGTAATAGCAGCACACAGCGGTCCCACAGCACTAATCTAAGGGGCTGTGATTGCTCTACTCAAACTAGGCTAATTGTACCACTGTGGCTGGGCATGTGTCATCAGAAGGGTTTCTCATTGGTTTATAAATAAAGTAATTTTAATTTTATTGAATAGTGGTGGCCAGCAGCAAGGGAGTAACATCTAATGTAACATTTTTATTTGTGCTGGTCCCAGATCTGTATCTCTTTATAAGATGTTAGACATTGAAGAGCACAGGCTGAGTTTGCAATGAGACTGATACAACGTCAGTGTCTTCTAGAGGGAGGTCATTCAGAACACACTCCTGAGAAGGTTCTATGTTTAACTACACTTGTGCTTGGGGCACTTTGTGAGTGCTTAACACTACTTTAAGAATGAGAAAATCTAACATTCCATGGTTCCGGAGTGGCTCAACAGAGATCCTGGGCCTAAGCCTCACATAACATGCTTAGCCCTATTGGAATCAGCAGGACAGGTCCAGTAAACACAAAAACATCTACGCATCCTGACAGATGGGTAACAGCGTGCACACACACGTACACACACACACACACTCACACTCACACTCCTACCTACACTCGTGTGACATTCTCCCACTAATACAGGATTGTGGCACAGTAAAGCACAAAATCTAATGCCAGAACCATCTCTTTCTCAGTGCCGCATAACACAGTGCCCCTTAAACAACCTCTACTACACCCCACTAATCTTTTCCAGGTAGTGCTGTTCTGTGGCTATTCCATGGTATCGTCAAACAACCATCAACTCCCACAGAGGAATTGGCTACTAGGGAAGGGCTATTCATGTAATAGCAAGAAAAGCTGATTAAAACAATCTAAATAATACAAAACTAATATTTCAGCATTGACCTCTCTCTTCACATCATTCTTATCACAGTGAACACATCAATTACTGTAGAGGGAGCAGCGTGGAACAGCTGGTGCTGGCCATCGTCACAACGACGTAAGGCGGCAAGGCGGTTCCCTCATGACGTGCCATTAATAAAACCTCTTTAAATACAAGTGGAAAATGTTGTGCCCGAGTCAGCCAAAAATACCACAAATCACTTTCACAGTCGCCTTGACGTTGCAGGAGCAACGCCATGACAACCACTCCAAACACAGCTCAGTGTATAGTAAGAACCCCATTAGTGGCTCTGTGGGCTGATCTCACAATCCTGTTAAAATGGCAAAGGGCTTAGGACAATACAGTCTTGTCTGTGTGACTCGTGGTAAGAATTGCCAGTTTTGCCATCTGCCTCCCATGACCATTTTACATTTTTTTGTCAATTAGCAGACTCTCTTATCCAGAGCGGTTTACAGGACCAATTAGGGTTAAGTGCCTTGCTCAAGAGCACATCAGATTTATTTCACCTAGTCGGTTCAGGCATTCGAACCAGCGACCTTATTGTTACTAGCCCAATGGTCTTAACCTCTAGGCTACCTGCAGTACCGATCTCCTATGAACAATTAAGAGGAAAACAGACATGTGGACAAACCTTGACTAGAAAGATCCAAGTAGGAAAATGACTGAATATTTAACAACCATGGCAGCCCAGGGGCCGGGCTCTTGCCTTTCCCACAGGGCAGCCTCCCATGGTCCAGACAGTGGGCCATGGAGCAGTCAGTCATCGCCTCCCCATGCCCTCCACAAGCTGAGCAGGAGGGATTCACAGCACAACCTGCCCTGGCCTGGTCCTCTTCTCATCATTACGCTACGAGGAGAGAGATAAAAATACTCTACTCCCACGGAGCATCTCTTCCATCATGTACCTCCTCCTCCTCCTACCCAGCAACTCAGGCCTGCTTCGAAAAATGACTGGATATTGATACTGCTATAATTTTGTATGTGTTAAGCTTCTGAAAGCTTCCATGAAATGCAGCTCAAGTTGAGCAACAAGCAGGTTGTAAATTATAAACCATGAACTCTCACAGCAAATCAAATCCTGTTGCTAAACCAGCTATCCACTGTAGTACTCTAATGTAAAACACACCTTATTCTGTTCAATTAGATGCAGAATGGCTGTAAACATTAGGGGTGAAGAAGTAGAGGGGTGTAAGGCAGGACTAAATTGTCTCACAATGGAGGAAGGGGATAACCTTTTATAATTAGACCTCAGTGATTAGTTATTGTGGACCGCAGCTCCCAGTATCCCACTGCCAGGCCGCATAGCAAAAATATGTTAATTAAAGTGCATGCATTGATTACAGCTAGCTTAATAAATAGCAGTGATACTAGCAAGAGCAGTGTACATGTTTCTTCTTTTTTCTCATGTTTCTGAAAAATAAAAGTTCTAAATGTGCTTTATGAGTAGTGTGTGACCCTAGGTTGGCAACACATACTGTACATTCTAAGGGATTTTAATGGACCTTTCTCTATTCTGATAGTTTTATGCTGTTCAATTCAAACTTCAACCAAAAATAATTGTCTGCATTTTCATCCATTTCTGCATTTCCTGTACTCATTTGAGGTCAATTCCACACTGCCACGTAAGGGCTGCACAATATGGGAAAACAAATCTAGGCCTTGTGTTTAACCAAATGTTGCAATTGCGATTTGACTTGTGATTTAGAGCAAAACACTTGGGTTGGAATCATGGAAATAGGATGATTATTCTAATTCTATAATATAATAATGGGCACTTTGAATACAGTGTTTGACGTGACAACAAATTAAAATGTCAGGGTGGAGTTATTGTGATAGGGTAGGATCCAAAGTGTTGACAAGTGTTTCCTTGGGGACCCTATAATCTTTGGGTAAATTGAATGGTTTCTCTTAGCTACTTCATATAGATAACATATTCTGGCATCGCATATGATTTGCTTTGATTAAGAAGATACTGTGGCACAAAAAACAAGCAGATGTCGGTCTACACCATCACTGGTATTATCAGGCTGTATAACTAGTTATGTTTGCTCTGAATTTATTAGTGAGCTAGCGATTAGCATTAGCGGCTAACAAGATTTAGGCCCAACTTACTAAGAAAAGAAAACTAGCTTTTTGCAGATATAAGAAACACAAACGAAGTGTTATTATAGAACGCTAATGGATTTATATATTGAAAAGTAAAGTGAAAACAGCATCGTTGTCATCAACACTGTTGCATGTGCTGCATTGACCATGCAGAGACTGAACAAGTGTTGGTTAAAAATTGCCTCCTTGAGTTACAGGGGGCGGGGCTACATCTGTGTGGAAAGCGACATGGAGAGAGATGACTCAATTAGCGAAGAAAACTATAAAATGGACGTTACACACATTTAACAAACCAAACATTCAAATACCGTTATAGAAGGTAAAGTGCATCAATACCGGTATATTGTAAAATATGGTATACCGCCCAGCCCTAGGCTACTGTAGACCTTGATTGCAGAACAGTGTGTTTGAATCAATTAGTTGGTAACATGTGAATATATTTTGTATAGTTTTATGTAAAAAGTTATATTTGTATGAAATTCACTGAGGAAGATGGTCCTCCCCTTCCTGCTCTGAAACACTGGATGAGATGAGGTGACCTTGTGTGCAAATCAGGTACGTGTCGAGGTAGTATGAAATCTCCCATCAGTGAAATTCTGTCCGGGTAGCTTAATCGAAGAGCTGGAATGAACTGCGTAACAGAGAACTCCCTCACGTAACTCAAAGACGGAATGGAAAAACATCCCTGCTGCCCCCCCTCCCCTCCTCAGTAATCCCGCTTATGTCATCATCTGTCCATCCAAGAAATGCAGCCCCAACTTGATGCTGATTAAAGGCAAACTCAGCAGGGTTCTATTGTCATGGGGCTTATTACTGAGAACGCTCCCACCACTGACAGTGCACCTGCTTGGACAAAGCAAAGGGCAGGGAAATCACACTGCTGTTTAGAGCAGTGCCCAAGACCAATCAGACTAGATCTCGTCATGCGCATGCTTCCCTGTAACCATGTCAAAAATGCTTTTAAAAAGAGTTGTATTTTCAGCCTGTAATTTCATACCCCAGCCTCCTCCCTACTCTACTCATTCCTCTCCACAGGTGCATGTTCCAAACACATCTTCGAGGCATTTAGCAGTACATCATGGCATTTAGCAGTATATCATGGCATTTAGCAGTACATCATGGCATTTAGCAGTACATCATGGCATTTTCACTTAAAACAGCATACCATGAAGGCATACAATACATAAGGAACTTTGAAAGACCTCAATGAATCTTTGTTTGAGGGCATAAGACAAAAGGGAACCTGAACCGGCTAAGCAGGTCAGACAATTGGTGTTAGATGTGTAATGGGCTTTATAATGCAGTCAAGAAAAATATTCTACATATTCTTTCATGTATGAATTCATTCAATTACCCCAGTTCTCATGTATTCATCATTGCCTTGAGTTGAGGTCCTCTATGACCAATAGCCTAATACATCTTGTTAATGATATTGCTGCTGTGGCCTGGCAATCAACTCTAATAACATACAGACAATGTAGGAGGTGAAGAGAGACAACATTGTGCATATTCTGTTTGATTTTTGACTAATGTTTTTTGAAGGGGCGGAAAGTATTGCTCTTCTCCTCTACATTGAGCCCCTAAACTCAGTTTCTATCCTCACTGGTTCAACAGGAGGTTACTATGGAGACATAGAAGGCTCTGTCATGATTGGCTGCTGGGATGCAGTCAGAGTGACGAGGAAAGTGGAGACCAGACCCTGCCAGAGCCTCTCTCTTTCTTTCTTCGCTCTCTCCCTCTCACTTGATATATCTTCCCCTTCTTCCTCAAAGTTAATCAGTTCCATTTCATTTCCATGTAATCCCTCGTTTCTATGTTGTGTGACTGTATACAGTATGATTCTAACATTCCTCTATGCTCATTGTCTTGGTCTCACAGTGTAGTCCACATACTGTATATCCACGCAATACAACTTTCCTCTGACCCTGTGTTAGAACATGGGAATAACTTCACAAATAGAACCCTACTTGTAGGCCTATTTGTTGTACAACATAAAGACTACAAATCTTAACCATTAGACGTCCCATGGGGACTACACAACATCCCTCTCATGGGGACTACAAAACATCCCTCTCATGGGGACTACACAACATCCCTCTCATGGGGACTACACAACATCTCTCTCATGGGGACTACACAATATCTCTCTCATGGGGACTACACAACATCTCTCTCATGGGGACTACACAACATCTCTCTCATGGGGACTACACAACATCTCTCTCATGGGGACTACACAACATCTCTCTCATGGGGACTACACAACATCTCTCTCATGGGAACTACAAAACATCTTTCTCATGAACACAATGCAAAACATGCTTAATTTGTAGCTGCATGGAAAGCGTCCTAATTCATGGGTAAATAAAACTGTCTGCACTGTTGTCGTGTCTAGTCCTAGAATAAATCAAATGGAAGACAGGCCCTGTATGAGGCACAGTATGAGTCAGATGACCATAACTACATAGGCGTTCAATTGATGATCCCGAAAACGTGATTGATGTTATTGTGATTTTGTAATCTCTTGTGGGCAGACTACATCAACATAAATGCAGCAATAGTTCCGGTGCTTGGGTTTTATCACCGGTTATTTGGACAGATCGCGATTTCACAGGTGTATAGCATCTTTCGAATTTCGGAAGGGGGAGAAGACATTCGGCCCATAGACTTGCCCAGTAACTTGCAAAGCCAGAAGGTGGAGCTCCTCATTCCGGGTTCCTTGTTATAGCATCTATTCATCTCTTCTATTAACATGTATGGACCCAAAACTTAAATGAACAGCTGACCAAGATTTTAGATCTGGGTTTATCCAAGATTAGTGATTATGTAACTTGTTGTAAAGTCTGCCCTGTGAAGTCTTTATCTGAAAAAAGAAGCTATAATTGAATGTAGGAAATTACTTCACTACTTATTTACACTGTCTCTATATCATACCACACCATACATTATATATTTCAAACAAATAGATCCCATCCACTGGTACACGTAGTAAGCACATAAAACAGACAGGTTATCCTAGACCATTTCAAAAAGCATGTGAAGGTGAAGCGGAGCGAACACTCATGTTAGTTTGGCTGTCCTCCAGCACCACCTGGAAGAGGAAGGAGAGGAGAGCCACCTTAAGGCAAACCCTGACAGTACCCACAGGCAGCCAGTCATTACACTATGCTGTTAGGTAATGGTGCTATTACAGTGCAGTTGATCATTTTAACATTTTGCATAACTGTTGCAGAATAGTGCAATATGTGCTGTTGAAAGTCTTAACTGTGAGTGGAAAGCGCTGTGCCACAGGAGTAAACGAAGCCCAAACTTCTTATATTCAGTCTCTGAAAAGAACATAGTCCATAGTGTCCCAAATTCTCCTGCGCTGGAACTGAAAAAAAAAAGTATTTGAGAGAAGGAGAGTGCAATGGGGACAGAGGGAGAGAAAGACAAGTGTGCAACAGAAGAAATGAATAGACTATACTGACAAAGAGAGAGAGAGAGAGAGAGCAGACAAGATAAAGGAAGGAGACAGATAAGAAGAAGGGGGATAAAGAGAAAGAAGAAGGAAGAAAAGGAGAAAGACAGAGGAGCGAACATCAGGCCGTGACGCGAAGACCAACGTCAGAAAGAAAGAGAGAGAGAGAGAGAGAGAGAGAGAGAGAGAGAGAGAGAGAGAGAGAGAGAGAGAGAGAGAGAGAGAGAGAGAGAGAGAGAGAGAGAGAGAGAGATGGGTGAGAAGGGTGGACGATAGTTTATTTATAGAAATGAGGGGCTGCATTGCTTCTTTTACTTCTTCGTTTTTAAATGATTTGAGCTAAGAGCTCCCCACAGTCTGCCACTATTCAGGGCTATTAAAAACCGCTGCTCCTCTCAAGGGCTCCCAGGCTCTGGAGCAGCCAAGCTGCACCAAACACAGCAGCAGCACCACAACAAGCCACTGGCTGCTTATGCAATAGGCTAGCACACTCATCCATCCGCTTAAACTCAACCAAGGAACACTGAACAGAATGAGTACTTATCTCTACCTGGTTATTTATGGTCTCTTCAGGAGACGAGCAAAGCAATTTATTGATATAGAAAACAATTTTAGACCTAGTTAGAAAAGTCTTGGCACGTTGGCAAAGGCCTATACATAATCACAGTCTTGCTCTGAATAGAAACTATGAGTGTAGGCTATAAGACTGTTCACCTGCACAAAGATTAGGCCTAAACAATCCTAATGGCACAGTTAATTTATGTTAACTTATTATCCAGGCTGCATCATGCATACACAGAACTAACATCAACAACATGCATGCCAGTCTTTCCTGGTTGAGGGTTGATGAGGGATTAAGTGCTTCTCCTAGTTATTATGAGAAATATTACTGCTACGAAATTCCAGATTACCTGCATAATCAAATAACATTCAGCACAGACACCCATTCATAACCCACAAGACATGCCACAACGAGTCTCTACATAGTCCCCAAGTCCAAAACGAATTCATGTACATGCACAGTTTTATACAGAGCCATGATTACGTAGAACTCCCAGCAAACAGCAAAATTACCTTTAAAAAACAACTCATGGAACAACAGGGACTGTGAGGACACACACACACACACACACACACACACACACACACACACATTATTTGTGTTGTTGTATTGTTTGCATTGTTTCTGGGTGATTTGTGATGTTTTATTTGTGTTTACCATGACTGTGTTTATGTATTTTATTGTGCATTCGCAAAGTATTCAGACCCCTTGACTTTTTCTACATTTTGTTACGTTACAGCCTTATTCTAAAATGTATTAAATTGTTTTTTCCCCTCATCAATCTACACACAATACCCCAAAAGGACAAAGCAAAAACAGGTTCAGACATTTTTGCTAATTTATTAAAAATGAAAACATAAATATCACACTTACATAAGTATTCAGACCCTTCACTCAGTACTTTGTTGAAGCACCTTTGGCAGAGATTACAGCCTGGAGTCTTCTAGGGTATGACGCTCCAAGGTTGGCACATCGGCAGAGATGTTCGATCGAGTTCAAGTCCGGGTTCTGGCTGGGCCACTCAAGGACATTCACAGACATGTCCCGAAGCTACTCCTGTGATTTCTTGGCTGTGTGCTTTGGGTCATTGTCCTGTTAGAAGGTGAACCTTCGCCCCAGTCTGAGGTCCTGAGCGCTCTAGAGCAGGTCTTCATCAAGGATCTTTCTGTACTTTGCTCCATTCATCTTTCCCGAAAGACAGATTATGGTTGGTGCCAGGTTTCCTCCAGACCTGACGCTTGGCATTCAGGCCAAAGAGTTCAGTCTTGGTTTCATCCAACCAGAAAATCTTGTTTCTTATGGTCTGAGAGTCCTTTAGGTGCCTTTTGGCAAACTCCAAGCGGGCTGTCATGTGCCTTTTACTGAGGAGTGGCTTCCGTCTGGCCACTCTACCATAAAGGCCTGATCTCCACAGAGGAACTCTGGAGCTCGGTCAGAGTGACCATCGGGTTCTTGGTCACCTCCCTGAACAAGGCCCTTCTCCCCCGATTGCTCAGTTTGGCCAGGCTGCCAGCTATAGGAAGAGTCTTGGTGATTACAAACTTCTTCAATTTAAGAATGATAGAGGTTCTTGGGGAACTTCAATGCTACAGAAATGTTTCGGTACCCTTCCCCAAGATCTGTGCCTCGACACAATACTGTCTCGGAGCTCTAGGGACAATTCCTTTGACCTCACGGCTTGGTTTTTGCTCTGATATACACTGTCATCTGTGGGACCGTAAATAGACAGGTGCGTGCCTTTCCAAATCAGGTCCAATCAATTGAATTTAGCACAAGTGTACTCCAATCAAGTTGTAGAAACATCTCAAGGATGATCAATAGATACAGGATGCACCTGACCTCAATTTCAAGTCTATTAGCAAAGGGTCTGAACACGAACAGTACCAGTCAAAAGTTTGGATACACCTGGGGGTTTTTCATTATTTTTTCTATTTTCTACATTGTATAATAATAGAGAAGGCATCAAAACTATGAAATAACACAAAAGTGTTAAACAAATCAAAATAAATGCTATATTTGAGATTCTTCAAGGCCCCTTTGCCTTGATGACAGCTTTGCACACGCTTGGCTTTCTCTCAACCAGCTTCATCAGGCAGTCACCTTGAATGAATTTCAATTAACCGGTGTGCCTTGTTAAAAGTTCATTTGTGGAATTTGTTTCCTTTTTTTACCCCTTTTTTCTCCCCAATTGTTAGTAGCTACTATCTTGTCTCATCGCTACAACTCCCGTACGGGCTCGGGAGAGACGAAGGTTGAAAGTCATGCGTCCTCCGATACACAACCCAACCAAGCCGCACTGCTTCGTAACACAGCGTGCATCCAACCCGGAAGCCAGCCGCACCAATGTGTCGGAGGAAACACTGTGCACCTGGCAACCTTAGTTAGCGCGCACTGCGCCCGGCCCGCCACAGGAGTCGCTGGTGCGCGATGAGACAAGGATATCCCTACCGGCCAAGCCCTCCCTAACCCGGACGACGCTAGGCCAATTGTGCGTCGCCCCATGGACCTCCCGGTCGCGGCTGGTTACAACAGAGCCTGGGCGCGAACCCAGAGTCTCTGGTGGCACAGCTGGTTACAGCGCCCTTAACCACTGCGCCACCCGGGAGGCCTTTGTTTCCTTCTGAATGCGTTTGAGCCAATCAGTTGAATTGCGCCAAGGTAGGGGTGGTATACAGAAGACTATTTGGTGAAATATAAATAATATCAAGCATCGTGGTGTAAAGCTCACCACCATTGGACTCTGGAGCCTTGGAAACGCGTTCTCTGGCGTGATGAATCACGCTTCACTATCTGGCAGTCCAACGGACTAATCTGGGTTTGATGGATGCCAGGAAAACGCTAACTGGAGGAGGAATAATGGTCTGGGGCTGTTTTTCATGGTTTGGGATCGGCCCCTTAGTTCCAGTGATGGGAAATCCTAATGCTACAGCATACAATGACATTCTAGACAATTCTGTGATTCCAACTTCGTGGCAACAGTTTGGGGAAGGCCCTTTCCTGTTTCAGCATGACAATGCCCCCGTGCACAAAGCGAGATCCATACAGAAATGGTTTGTTGAGCTCGGTGTGGAAGAACTTGACTGGCCTGCAGAGCCCTGACCTCAACCCCATCGAACACCTTTGGATTGAATTGGAATGCAGACTGCGAGCCAGGCCTAATCGCCCAACATCAGTGCCCAACCTCACTAATGCTCTTGTGGCTGAATGGAAGCCAGTCCCCGCAACAATATTCCAACATCAAGTGGAAAGCCTAGCAGCAAAGGGGGGACCAACTCCATATTAATGATCATGATTTTGGAAAGATGTTTGATGAGCAGGTGTCCACAATGCCTTTGGTCATGTAGTGTACTTCTATGTGTGCTCAGGCTACCTCAATATTATCAGATACATGCTCATTGCACACATGAGCACTCCAAACAAAAGACAACAAATTGACAAATCTCGTAAATGATGGTTATGAAATTAACCTAAACTTGTTTTTCACAAGTGTAGCATGTTGTGACATCTGCTGTTTCCACCCTTCGAGAGTGAGAATGGCAAATGACTGTAATTAATCTTCACACGTTTTTTATGTTTTTCACTGACAGCCGCAATAATCAGCTAGGCCTGTTGCCCCGCGTGTTACCCAAATTGTGGGCTTCCCAAATACACATAGGCCTACGATCTTGTGATTTAAAACAATCCCCAGCAATTAAAAAAAAAGAAGCTAACGATCCTTGATTACTCTGTGGCTAAGTTGTGCTTTCTGGTGAAGTAGTTTGAATGATTTGATTTATGTCTGTATAGACAGGAGTAATAATAGAATTTTGGCAAATGTATTTCCATTTACTTCCCTATTGGACCCACCACTATGCCATTTCTCTCCTGTTCTATTGGTTTTCACATCAAAATCATTTTCTTGGCCAACAGCCAAAGGCACAATCCTAGTCATATTAGTAAGCCATCCTCGTTGTTGCATCTTTAGATTCCCCCTCTTCCTAAATTTCTAACAGAGAGTTTAATCTCTGTCACATATATAATCTCTCCCGCTATCAGGTACGCTGTTTAGAATGATGTTTCCCAATGATGTTCTGTTATCTGATTCATTAAATGAGTTGCATGTTCTGTTAAGATGGAGATGGGTATTTTTTAGCTACATATAAGTCAGGCGTCTGTGGCCAGTGGAAAAGAAGGGGGGGAGCAGAGTAAAGTGACAAGAAACAGCGCTGTTGCTTTTATTTGACATGATCCCTGTGAGTCAGAGTGCACAGACAGGCACACACTGCACAGGGAGTGGGAGAAGTGAGAGGGAACACACAAACACAGACACAAACATCAAATCAAATTTGTGCCTTCAGAAGTGTTCATACTTATTCCACAATTTGTTGTGTTACAGCCTGAATTCAAAATGCATTAAATGATTTGTTTTTCTCACCCATCTACGCACAATACCCCATAATGACAGTGAAAGCACGTTTTTAGACATTTTTGCAAATGTATTGAAAATGAAACACAGAAATATCTCATTTACATATGTACTCACATCCCTGAGTCAATACATGTTAGAATCACATTTGGCAGTGATTACAGCTGTGAGTCTTTTAAGTTAAGTCTCTAAGAGCTTTGCAGACCAGGATTGTACAATCTTCAAGCTCTGTCAATTTGGTTGTTGATCATTGCTGGACAGCCATTTTCAAGTCTTGCAATAGATGTTCAAGCCGATTTAAGAAAAAAACTAACTAGGCCACTCCAGAAAATTCAATGTCGTCTTGGTAAACAACTCGTGCATATTTGGCCTTGGGTTTTAGGTTATTGTCCTGCTGAAAGGTACATTTGTCTCCCAGTGTCTGTTGGAAAGCAGACTGAACCAGATTTTCCTCTAGGATTTTGCTTGTGCTTAATTAACGCGATTACATTTAGTTTTATCAACAAAAAAACTTCCTAGTCCTTGCCAATGACAAGCATACCTAAAACATGATGCAGCCACCCCGATGCTTGAAAATATGAAGAGTGGTACTTAGTGATGTGTTGCCACATTTTTTGCAGTTTTACCTTATTGCAAACATGATATATGTTTTGGAATATTTGTATTCTGTACAGGCTTCCTTCTTTTCACTCTTTCATTTAGGTTAGTATTGTGGAGTAACTACAATGTTATTGATCCATCCTTAGTTTTCTCCTATCACTCTAACTGTTAAGTCACCATTGGCCTCATGGTGAAATCCCTGATAGGTTTCCTTCCTCTCCAGCAACAGAGTTAGGAAGGACGCCTGTATCTTTGTAGTGACTGGGTGTACTGATACACCATCCAAAGTATAATTAATAACTTCACCATGCTCAAAGGGATATTCAATGTCTCCTTCTGTTATTTTTACACACCTACAAAATACGTGCCCTTCTGTGTGAGGAATTGGTTGAATCAGTATTTAAAATTCACTGCTCTACCGAGGGACCTTACAGATCATTTTACGTGTGGGGTACAAATATGAGAGTCATAAAAAAATGTTAAACACTATCATTACACACAGAGTGAGTCCATGCAACTTATTATGTGACTTGTTAAGCTAATTTTTACTCCCGAAATTACCTTGCCATAATAAAGGGGTTGAATACTTATTGACTCAAAACATTTCAGCTTTACATTTTTTATTAATTTGTAAAATATTCCAAAAACATAACTCCACTTTGAAATTATGGGGTATTATGGGTAGGCCTGGGACAAAACATCTAAATGTAATGTATTTTTTAAAATCAGGCTGTAACAACAAAATGTAGAAAAGGTTAAGTGGTGTGAATACTTTCTGAAAGCCCTGTACACACAGTCAGGCATATACAAAGAGAGAGGGACACGTCATTCATAAAAAGAAAATCCAATATACAAATATTTAAAATATTAAAATATTCAGCAAAGTTAAGGTTCACAGTAACTAAAAGTTTCACAAACAAACGCTCTCAGGTGACACAGGCCTAGGCAAAAGAGGACCACAGAATAGTGTTTAATGTGGTTGAAATAGTATCAGCTTTAATGATGCTGGTAAAGATAGAAACTTTACAGAAGGTTCCTAACTGTGCATTCACTCTCTCAAGATGCTAAAATAAACAATTGTTTACAGACAGATTATTTCACTGTATCACAATTCCAGTGGGTCAGAAGTTTACATACAATAAGTTGACTGTGCCTTTAAACAGCTTGGAAAATTCCAGAACATTATGTCATGGCTTTAGAAGCTTCTGAGAGGCTAATTGACATCATTTGAGTCAATTGGAGGTGTACCTGTGGATTTATTTCAAGGCCTACCTTCAAACTCAGTGGCTCTTTGCTTGAAATCATAGGAAAATCAAAAGAAATCAGCCAAGATCTCAGAAATAAAATTGTAGACCTCCACAAGACTGGTTCATCCATGGGAGCAATTTTCAAACGCCCGAAGGTACCACGTTCACCTGTATAAACAATAGCACGCAAGTATAAACACCATGGGACCACACAGCCGTCATACCGCTCAGGAAGGAGAAGCGTTCTGTCTCCTAGAGATGAACGTACTTTGGTGCGAAAAGTGCAAATCAATCCCAGAACAACAGCAAAGGACCTTGTGAAGATGCTGGAGGAAACAGGTACAAAAGTATCTATATCCACAGTAAAACGAGCCCTATATCGACATAACTTGAAAGGCCGCTCAGCAAGGAAGAAGCCACTGCTCCAAAACTGCCATAACAAAGCCAGACTACGGTTTGCAACTGCACATGGGGACAAAGTTTGTACTTTTTGGAGAAATGTCCTCTGGTCTGATGAAACAAAATAGAACTGTTTGGTCATAATGACCATCATTATGTTTGGTGGAAAAAGGGGAAGGCTTGCAAGCCGAAGAACTCCATCACAACCATTAAGCACGGGGGTGGCGGTATCATGTTGTGGGGGTACTTTGCTGCAGGAGGGACTAGTGCACTTCACAAAATAGATGGCATTATGAGGACAGAAAATTATGTGGATATATTAAAGCAACATCTCAAGACATCAGTCGGGAAGTTAAAGCTTGGTCGCAAATGGGTCTTCCAAATGGACAATGACCCCAAGCATACTTCCAAAGTTGTGGCAAAATGCCTTAATGACAACAAAGTCAAGGTATTGGTGTGGCCAACACAAAGCCCTGACCTCAATCCTATAGAAAATTTGCGGGACGAATTGAAAAGGCGTGTGTGAGCAAGGAGGCCTACAAACCTGACTCAGTTACACCAGCTCTGTCAGGAGGAATGGGCCAAAATTCACCCAACTTATTGTGGGAAGCTTGTGGAAGGCTACCCGAAACATTTGACCCAAGTTAAACGATTTAAAGGCAATGCTACCAAATACTAATTGAGTGTATGTAAACTTCTGACCCACTGGGAATGTGATGAAAGAAATAAAAACGGAAATAAATCATTCTCTCTACTATTATTCTGACATTTCACATTCTTAAAATAAAGTGGTGATCCTGACTGACCTAAGACAGGGACCTTTTACTCTGAATAAATGTCAGGAATTGTGAAAAACTGAGTATAAATGTATTTGGCTAAGGTGTATGTAAACTTCCAACTTCAACTGTACATATGGTGTATCATTTTACTGCAAGAAACTCTTAATTCTGCAGGAGTTAGGCTATGTGAGAGGCTATAGACCTACAGTCAGTGTCCAGATTTCAGTTAGGCTACTATTCCATTTATCCCATCTGAACAGTACAATTCCGTTGACGTGCCATTTTGAAGTCCCATCTTGTTATTGTCAAATTTGCATAACGACGAGGGGTGGGTTAAATGCGGAAGACACATTTCAGTTGAATGCATTCAGTTGTACAACTGACTAGGTATCCCCCTTTCCCTTTTCCAATCATCACACATAATATAACCACTGCTATCGTCCTCTTTTTCAACCAAATCTTTCCTAAACATTAGATTACTGGTCTGGTTAATTTTCAACTCTCCATTTCGCTGCTTTTCTCTGAATGAATCAAACACTGACATGGTCCTTTTTTCCTTAGTGGATCAACGTTTTCTGCCCAAGTTCCCAAAAGCATTTGGCAATTGGTGTGTATTTTGTGCACCATAGCTAGGCTACGCACTAACGGCAGATAGAAAATTCTGAAAGAAAAATCTAAATGTAACCTATAGATATGAATTGCACAAGAATTATACGTTTATGGATTTTGAATGCATTGTTTTCTCTTCATTCAACCCACCCGCCACCCGTCCTTCATCAACACAATATTTCATGACCCGAAACCAGCTTGCCCCACGGATATAACCGCAGGGACTGCGGGTTATGAGTCAACCGGCGCATCACTAGAGCAGAGCACTTGCCGATTAGATTTGCCAATCCAGCATCTACCAGGGGATTGAGGTCTTTTCTTCGTTTGAGCGAGGCCTAATTGCATTTTTCTGCTTTGATAGCTGTGCACTTCCCTGATGAAGATGGTGGGTCCCTGAGTCCCTGGGCTCATCACCTCTCTCCCACCAGTCCTTTAGAATGTCACCACATAACACAGCTCCATTGAACAAGACACATCACTCCCACAAAGGATTTGTCTGAAAATTTGACAAGAACCTACCTCACAAAACAAGCACAGATGCCTCTACAAGGACTGACAAGACAAAACACACACCAATGGTTTGACACACAAAAATACTCATTTTTTCATTTACTGCACCCCCACCTCCCAAACAAAATACCTGTTAGGGCACAACAACACTACAGAGAGATAAACTGCAGGCTTGACATGACAGAACAAGGTATATTCTCACCAGATACCTCTTCAACCTTTTCAGCTGGGATATCTACAGGTTCTCTTTCTTTTCTTTCTTTCTTTCTGTCTGTGTCTGTCTGTGTCTGTCTGTCTGTATGTATGTATGTATGTATGTAGGTTCAACCCCAAGCCTAAATAAGTTAAGGAGTACAAATTTGCTTAACAAGCCACATAATAAGTTGCATGGACTCACTCTGTGTGCAATAACAGTGTTTACCATGATTTTTGAATGACTACCTCATCTCTGTACCCCACACATACAATTATCTGTATGGTCCCTGTCATGCCCTGATCTGTTTCACCTGTCCTTGAGCTTGTCTCCACCCCCTCCAGGTGTTGCTCATCATCCCCAGTGTATTTATCCCTGTGTTTTCTGTCTCTTTGTGCCAGTTCGTCTTGTTTACCAAGTCAACCAGTGTTTATCTCCTAGCTCCTATTTTTCCCAGTCTCTGTTTTTTCTAGTCCTCCTGGTTTTGACCCTTGCCTGTCCTGACACCAAACCTGCCTGCCTGACCATTCTTCATGCCCTGACCTCGAGCCTGCCTAACGCCCTGTGCTGTTTGGACTCTGACCAGGTTCATGAACTCTCGCCTGTACCCGACCTGCCTTTTGCCTACCCCTTGTGTTATAATACATATCGGAGCCCAACCATCTGCCTCCTGTGTCTGAATCTGGGTCTCACCTTGTGCCATTATAGTCCCTCAGTCAAGCAGTGAATATCAAACACAGATTCAACCACAAAGACCAGGGAGGTTTTCCAATGACTTGCAAAGAAGGGCACCTATTGGTAGATGGGTAAAAATAAAAACATCTTGAATCTCCCTTTGAGCATGGTGAAGTTATTAATTACACTTTGGATGGTGTATTAATATACCCAGTCACTACAAAGATACAGGCATCCTTCCTAACTCTTTTGCCGGAGAGAAAGGAAACCGCTCAGGGATTTCACCATGAGCCCAATGGTGATTTTAAAATAGTTAAGAGTTTAATGTCTGTGATAGGAGAAAACTGTGGCAAAACAGGCAAAATACTAACCTAAATGACTGAGTGAAAAGAAGGAGCCCTATACAGAATAAAAACATTCCAAAACATGGATAATGTTTGCAATAAGGCACTAAAGCTAAATAGTAAAAAATGTGGCAAAGAAATGAACTTTATGTCTTGAATACAAAGAGTTATGTTTGGGGCAAATTCAGCACAGGCAAAATCCTAGAGGAAAACCTGGTTCGGTCTGCTTTCCAACAGACACCGGGAGACAAATTCAGCTTTCAGCAGGACAATAACCAAGGCCAAATATACACTAGAGTTGCTTACCAAGATGACATTGAATGTTCCTGAGTAGCCTAGTTACAGTTTTTACATAAATCGTCTTGAAAATCTATGCCAAGACTTGAAAATGGCTGTCAATGATCAACAACCAATTTGACAGAGCTATAATAATATGCAAATATTGTACAATCCTGGTGTGCAAAACTCTTAGAGACTTACTCAGACTCATAGCTGTAAATGCTGCCAAAGGTGATTCTAACATATTGACTCAGGGGTTTGAATAGTTATGCAAATGAGATATTTCTGTATTTTTATTCTAAAAACGTGTTTTCACTGTCATTATGGGGTATTGTGTGTAGATGGGTAGGAGAGAAAAATAAGTCCAGAAGGCACAGTATACCCCTCCATCACAGACTTAGGCTAAAACTTCAGTGGGGAGGGAGAGAGGGATCAAAAGAGCCATCCTTAGTTTAGCTTAGGCACCCCCTCTCCCCTTTTTGGAACAACCAGGACTCAGGAGGAAGGGAAGGCAGAACACCAACACCCCACCTTCTTACTCTTCCTTTCCCAGACTGTACCTCTGTGGGAGCAATTGCAGGGATGTGCCCATTAATCAGTGGTCTCATTAGAGATGCGTGGAGAAATCTCCGTACTCCCTGGCCATGTTCGAGAACATCAAAACAATGATACACCATGGGTAAATTGTGACTGACTGATCCACAAATAATATTGAGTAGTTATTTTTGATGCAAGGTGATTTTTATCAGTCAGTCAGTCACTATCTTTGTCACTGCAGCTGAAAAACAATCCTAGGGGAAACACTGGTAGGGGTACCAGTACAGGGACGGGGAGGGAGGTTGGCATGGTAAATGTGCTAAAAACACAATGTTCCCTTCAGGACCTGGCACCTGAGCAAATGATGGAGGTTAATTTAAAATATCATCAAGACAACCACCTCAAGGACCAACCGAGGTCAAAAAAATCTACATTAAAACAAGCAGGCTTGCTGTATTAGACTCTGGTACACAGAGGCACTAATACAAATGTCACATACAAACATTCATATACAATATAGAAACAGCACACAGGAAGAAACAGTATCTTCCTAATCAACAGCTTTTCATTCAACTCATCACACATTATTTTTTTTAACCAGTTGAACAATGCACTTTTTAATTACTTTACAATGAACTGTGGTAAGAAAATAACCATGTGCCATTGTCATCATCATCGCCTGTAGCTAATCTTTTTTACGTCTATCACCATGCAAAATTGTTAGAGCCACTGACATTGGTCAATAAGGTCGACAAGGCCATGGGAATGTATGGAATGTGGACAAAAGTGAGATAGTGGTCCTTCTCAGTTCAACAACAACCTACACTAATGCTTTTGTATCTCAGACACTCTCAACTGCATCTTATCATCTGGCCCATAGAGATAATGCAGCCTTCAGGGGTGAGAGTAGGGGAAAGGCTCCAGAGTGGCACTGTGGTCTAAGGCACTGCATCTCAGTGCAAGAGGCGTCACTACAGTTTGAATCCAGGCTGTATCACATCCGGACATGATTGGGAGTTGGCCCAGCGTCGCTGGGGTAGGCCGTCATTGTCAATAACAATTTGTTCTTAACTGACTTGCCTAGTTAAATAAAAGGTTCAATAAAATAAAACACATTTTTAAAATGGTGGGGCTCAGGATGCAGGCTTTCTGAGGCTGGTCTGGTCAGGCCAAGACGCTGCGTCTCTCCTGCCCCTCTCACTGATCTTTTGCTCCGACTGGTATCAAATAGAACGTGCATGAGTGCTAGGGTGAAATTCCACATGTCAAAGCCAGAAATACACTTGAGGAATTAGAGGCACTCCAGGTCTACCGGTCTCCTGCTGGCTACACAGACACACCCAGCACACACACACAAATCAACAAGCAAATGAAGACACAGACCTACATACACAAGCATAAACACACAGAGGGACACGAACACGGCCTAGTAAGTTATTGATGTGAACCTGGTGACTGAGAAAGTGTTGTTACTCAAAATGATTCAGTTACACAGTGATAGCCTCTGACTAACCAAGGCAGGAGAAGAAATTAACAGTAAATGGTCACTGAGTAAACAAACACATTGACATCAGTTGTGCAAATACAGAGTACATAACATGTACATAAAAGGTTGTTGCAATTAACATGAAGCACCTCTTATATACCTTCTAAGGAGTTTCCCCAAGAATGAGCATTTAGGATGTAAGCTTGTTTGTGTTGAGTCTGTGCCCTGTAAAATCTACTGCGATCTATGCTCAGTGATCTCATGGTATCTTCTATCAAGTTATACAGTTTCAAAATGAACAAAAACATGCACCGCATGGCCACAAAAGTCTATAAAATCTCAACTGCCAGGAAGTGAGTCTCATTTTGTGTCCTGTATGCAAATCTAGTTATACCAGTAATGTAGAAAACACGGGTGTTCTAGGCTTATTGGGGGGAGTGATATTTAATACAAGTTTGTTACAATGTAGGCCCATCGTACAGCTACAGAAGTAGCATGAATTAAGCAGAGGCCTAATTCAAACATTAGCATAGCAACAATTCAGGTTGATGACTTTTCACTAGGCCATCAACTGAATCTTATTAACTGCTTATGAACACGGGGACGGCACACCAGTATCACCAGTAGTACATTTACCTCAATTACCATTATTTATCATCTACAATGTTTGTTTGGTTAAGGTCATTTCTGTTAATGCATTCAATATATTATTATTACAGTCTTACCGTTGTCATTGTAACAGTGGATATGTGGTTTGCAGAGTGCACACCCGAGGCTACACTTGTGAGAAAAAAGTTTGGGTTTATTTCATTACATTTATTAGTTGTCAATTCATTAATTGTCTTTTGTTTGGAGCACTCCTGTCAATCTTGTGTAAGGACACACACCTGATTACGTATAGAAGTAGGCCTTGTCTACCTGGCCTGCGCGCAAATGTAGGCTTATAAATGTGCTAATTTGAGGATCTGATAGCATTTCTGATTGTCTTAACTCAGCATCACTGTGGAGCTTCTCAAAGTACTTTTTTCTTCACCTCAAACAGCAAGTAAGCAAAGTCTGTTTTTACATCCATTGAGAATGACAATAGTTCCTCAACATAACCTATTTGAAAAATCTTTGAGAACTTCCTAAAAAAAGGCCTACCTGAGTACTTCTTATCCCTTGCGCAAATAGCCTAAGCTGTCTGTCTTGCTCACTGGTGTGGGAAACTGAGGGACCAGAATATTTTATACAATATTGAAAGTTTTTACGAACTGAAGCTTGTGCTAGCAATGTTTCAAGTTCCTTGCAGACAGCCCACACATAGCCAATGTGATTGATAGGATATTTATTTGTATCAGGATATTTTCTACCTGCGGGCTGCAATGTTTTTATTTGTTGGTTTTATGTATGCTATTTTTACATATTGGCAATGGCAATAGAAATTACTTTTAGATTTGTATAATTTTCGAAAGATAGAATTTTGATTAACCGCATTATATTCATTTTGAGAATTGAAGACTTTGTTATAAATTAAATTAAACTGTTCCACGAAAATGGGTGTATGAAAAAAATCTGAACTGGCACACAGATCAGTAGAAATGGTACGATAACTTAGCACTCCAAATGAAAAAGTTTGCAGACCGCTGGTGTAGCCTATTACTGGAAACTTCAGGAGCATAAAGGCAGAATCTGCGAAGGCCAGCAACAGCGGGAGGAGGAGGGTTGGGAACAGGTGTTTTTATTCTGGTTAGACTACATTGATCTCTGGCTCCCTCTTTTTAATCACAGTGCTTAAAGCATCAGACAAGCTCAGTAGCCTACATATAGCGTAGTTGATGTTATTCAAACATAGGATGTGTCTATATATAGAAAAATTCACATTTTAAAATTTCAACCAATCGATTGTGTAAAGAGTGTAATAATTACATTTATCATGTTGATATCGTCATGATAGGGCCCCGTGTTTTGGTTAATCATGTCACATAATATTTAAAGATGTTTTATTATATGTTGGCAGTTGCTGCAAGGTTAGATAGCAGTAATTTTCTGCAAACATATCCCTAATTGCTGATGGCAAGTATCAACATCATCAAGTGTCATGATGAACGAATGGCTTATAATAATATAATGAATGATTAACTTAAACTCATTACACACAGTAAGAGCAATATTAAGTGTAAACTAATCTGGTCAATGGTGAATAAGAGCTGTACACACACATGCTTCTGATCTTCATGTTTGTTGCTCCCAGAAAGGAAATTACAAAAACATGAGCACACTGTTACAGGCAGAACCAAAACAAGAAAATATAAAAGTTTGATAAGCTCCTGTGAGCACGCACACACGAACACACACACAGTGTTCTACAGGAGCACCATCGCACCCAACCCGCCAATATATAATTGGTACAGTTGTAAATGTGTATATATTATTTTTAGATTATTATTGTTTCATTATTTGTATTATTGTTTTAATTCACTCTCTTTGACCTGCACTGTTGGAGATCAGAGGCTTCCACTGCACCCTGCAATCACATATGCAACCCTGTGCATGTGACTAAATAAACTATTTATTTATCTATCTATCTATCTACACTCTAGTTGAACTTCCTGTCAACCCCTTCTTCCTAGAATCCCACTCAGTGCGGTGGAAAAATGTAGGCATTTTGTGACCCAAGGCCTTGATGCACCACAGGGTGAAGGAGCTCTCAAGTCCAACTCTCCTCACTACTGGCCTCCTATCACACTCCTTGATTACTCCGAATGTCTTCTGTGTGTATGTGTGATGATTTTAAAAATCAGATGGAAAAATGTCTTCGGGATAGAACTAAATATATACAGAAGGTTAATTGTACACAGGGGGAAAATTGGAGATCCCACATAGATGTCCACTACATGAACAAAAGTATAGGGACACCTGCTCATTGAACATCTCATTCCAAAATCATGGCCATTAATATGGAGTTGGTCCCTCCTTTGCTGCTACAACAGCCTCCACTCTTCTTGGAAGGCTTTCCACTAGCTATTGGAAGGCTTTCCACTACCTGCTTCCATTCAGCCACAAGAGCATTAGTCAGGTCAAGCACTGATGTTGGACGATTAGGCCTGGCTTGCAGTCCGCATTCCAATTCATCCCAAAGGTTTTCGATGGGGTTGAGGTCAGGGCTCTGTGCAGGCCAGACAAATTCTTCCACACCAATCGTCAAATCATTTCTGTATAGACCTCGCTTTGTGCATGGGGGCATTGTCATGCTGAAATAGGAAAGGGCCTTCCCCAAACTGGTTACCAGAAAGTTGGAAGCACAGAATCGTCTACAGTAGAATGTCATTGTATGCTGTAGTGTTAATATTTCCCGTCACTGGAACTAAGGGGCCTTGCCTGAATAATGAAAAACAGCCCCAGACCATTATTCCTCCTCCACCAAACTTCACAGTTGGCACTATGCATTCGGGCAGGTAGCGTTCTCCTGGCATCCGCCAAACCAAGATTTGTAGGTCGGACTGCCAGATGGTGATGCGTGATTCATCCCTCCAGAGAATGTGTTTCCACTGCTCCAGAGTCCATTGGTGGCGAGCTTTACACCACTCAGCCGATGCATGGCATTATGCATGGTGAGCGTAGGCTGCTCGGCCAAGGAAACCCATTTCATGAAGCTTCTGGCGAACAGTTCCTGCACGGACGTTGCTGCCAGAGGCAGTTTGGAACTCAATAGTGAGTGTTGCAAATGAAGACAGATAATTTTTCCACACTTCAGCGCTCGCCGGTCCCGTTCTGTGAGCTTGTGTGGCCTACCACTTCGTGGCTGAGTCTTGGTTGTTCCCTAGACCGGTTATTCCCAAACTGGGGTACGCAATGCCGTCGGGGGTACGCCAAATAAAAATGTCATTCACCTTTTCAAACAGTCCATTTAGATTTTCCAACGGGGCTATACATTTGGGTGATGCTTTTTTTCCTCGTCTGAGAAGCATCGTTTCACTGCCAAAAATAAAATGAATCCATCTAGTGTTCAGCGAAATAACAACACAATGTCCAATGCAGGTAGCCTAGTCAAAATGTTAACATCCAATCACATTAACCGTTACTCTCTCGCGGGAATTCCACTGACGGTCACGTATGTAGCCAAACGTTTTTTTTAAAAGCCCCATCCATAGAGACACGTGCTAGCTCTACTGATAGTACTGCTACTACCAGCAGCACTACACCTGCACCTGTCGACGACACAAGTTGTTCTGCTGCCGCGGATATGGCTTGGACAATGCTGGTGTAAAAGGCCCAAAAAAATATACAGACAACACTGTTTCACGACGCATCAGTGACATGGAAGGAGATGTTTTGAAACAATTACTGCTTTGCATACAATCCAGTGAATTCTATGCGTTACAGCTGGATGAGTCAACAGACGTGGCGGGCCTGGCACAGCTCCTGGTATATGTCCATTACGTTTATGGGGGGTCAATTAAGGAAGACATCCTCCTCTGGAAACCAGGAGAGGATCTTTTTAAAGTACAGGACAGCTTTGTGACATCAAATGGACTTTGGTGGTCAAGCCATGACAGGGAGACATAGTGGAGTGGTAAAGCGCATGCAAGCAGTTGCTTCCGACACCACTTGGATACACTGCAGCATCCACCGAGAGGCTCTTGCTGCCAAAGGAATGCCTGACAGCTTGAAAGACGTTTTGGACACTACAGTGAAAATGGTTAACTTTGTTAAAGGAAGGCCCCTGAACTCTCGTGTATTTTCTGCATTATGCAATGATATGGGCGGCGACCATGTAAGGCTTCTCCAACATGCAGAAGTGTGCTGGTTATCAAGGAGCAAAGTATTGACATGTTATTTGGAATTGAGTGACGAGCTTAAAGTTTTCTTTACTGACCATACATTTCATTTGTCTGACCGCTTCCATGATGACGAGTTTCTCACACGACTGGCCTATCTGTGTGATGTTTTTTCTCGCCTGAATGATCTGAATCTAGGATTACGGGGACTCTCCGCAACTATATTCAATGTGCAGGACAAAATTGAGACTATGATTAAGAAGTTGGAGCTCTTCTCTGTCTGCATTAACAAGGACAACACACAGGTCTTTCCATCACAGCTAGATGTTTTTGTTAGCAAATTAACTCAAGCTTACGAACATGTCAAATGTGATATAGAGAATCACCTTTGTGAGTTGGGTGCGCAATTACACAGGTACTTTCCAGAAACAGACAACACAAACAACTGGATTCGTTATCCCTTTCATGCCCTGCCTCCAGTTCACTTACCGATAGCTGAACAAGAGAGCCTCGTGGAAATTGCAACAAGCGGTTCTGTGAAAATGTAATTTAACCAGAAGCCACTGCCAGATTTCTAGATAGGGCTGCGCTCAGAGTATCCTGCCTTGGCAAATCGCGCTGTCAAGACACTGATGCCTTTTGCAACCACGTACCTATGTGAGACTGGATTCTCTCACATAGGTGCATGACAACTAAATACAGGCACAGACAGTGTGTGGAAATTGATCTAAGACTGAGACTCTCTCCAATACAACCCAACATTGCAGAGTTATGTGCATCCTTTCAAGCACACCCTTCTATTTAACCTGTGGTGAGTTACTCACAATTTTTTGATGAACAAATAAGGCTTTATATGTAAGATGGCAAAATAAAGAGCAAAATAATAATAATTATTATTTGTTCCCTGGTCCTATAAGAGCTCTTTGTCACTTCCCACGAGCCGGATTGTGACAAAAACTCACACTCATTCTTATGTTTAATAAATGTATTGTATAGTGTGTGTGTGGCAGGCTTACAATGATGGCAAAAAACAACAGAGTGCACTGACCCTGGTGCTACTCAGCTCGAAGATGAATATTTTAAGGGGTACGGGACTATAAAAAGTTTGGGAACCACTGCTCTAGACGTTTCCACTTCACAATAACAGCACTTACAGTTGACCAGGGCAGCTCTAGTAGGGCAGAAGTTTGACCAACGGACTTGTTGGAAAGGTGGCATCCTATGACGGTGCAACTTTGGAAGTCACTGAGCTCTTCTTTAAGGCCATTCTGCTGCCAATATTTGTCTATGGAGATTGCATGGCTGTGTGCTCGATTTTATACACCTGTCAGCAACGGGTGTGGCTGAAATAGCCAAATACGCTAATTTGAAGGGGTGTCCACATACTTTTGTATATATTGTGTATATAGTGTATTTAAGCAATAAGGCATGAGGAGGTGTGGTATATGGCCAATATACCACATCTAAGGGCTGTTGTTATGCACAACGCAGAGTTCCTGGATACAGCCCTTAGCCGCAGTGTATTGTCCATATACCACAAGCCCCCAATGTGCCTTATTGGTATTATAAACTGGTTACCAATGTAATTAGAACAGTAAAAAGTACTTTTTTGTCAAACCTGTGATATACCACGGCTTTCAGCCAATCAGCATTCAGGGCTCGAACCGCCCAGTTTATAAATAGCTTTAGCGTGGACCTCCAATGAAATCATCATCAAAATGTACTAGAATGTTAAATATTGATTGCAGGAAACAAAAAAACACATCTTAACAGCAAAGTCTGGGCTCAGCAATACAACGCGGCATCAGGAGTGAAAGTATCAGACACAGCAAAGGCAAAAAACATTTATTTAGCCTACTGTAATTTTGACGAGGGCCTGAACAAAATGTGAAATTGTGATGACAGGACTTTGAAAGGTTTAAGTTTTTAAGGTTTAGACTGTCTCTGAGGGGTGTGACTAAAACTAACAGAGGGAGAAAGGATCCTAGCTCTACACATCTGTATACAGTATCTTCTGTGTGAGAAACAAGTTCAACAGGCTCAACGAACTTGGGCCAAACCCCAGTCTTAATGAAGGTAGACTATGTGCAGAATGCAGTCTAGGGGGTTCCTCTCCCTGGACAAGATCCCACTGTGGCACCTGACTTTGTCTATGTACAGATTCACCTTTTCAAACAGTCCATTTAGATTTTCCAACGGATTTTCTCACCTGAGTAGCCCCGTTTCACTGCCAAAAATTTTATTAAACCATCTAGTGTTCAGCAAAATAACAACACAATGTCAAATACAGGTAGCCTAGTCAAATCATTAACATCGAATCACATTAAGCATTACTCTCTCGCGGGAATTCCACTAACTGTCCGTATGTAGCCAAACTTTGCTGATGCTCATTCAGTTTACTCAAAAATGGATATATGGTTCAAAAAAAGCCCCGCGTCCATAGAGACACATACCAGCTCTACTGGTAGTACTGCTACTACCAGCAGTACTACTCCTGCACCTGTCGATGACACAAGTTGTTCTGCTTCCACGAGCACATCAATGCTGGCATCAGTAATTCTACATTTGTTGTTAGCCCAGCTAGCATGGACACTGACAGTTGTGAATCTGATGCAGCCAAAGACCTACTGCCCCTAACCCGGGAAAGCACCGAACAACAGACAGGGACGCTGGATCATCGAAGATGCGCAAATATGATGAATATTGATTTGGGGTTCACTTATATTGGGAATAGTGCCTTTCCTCAGCCACAGTGTTATATGTGCAAAAGTACTATCTCACAACTCGAGGAAACCTTCACTCTTGTGCAGACATTTAGAAACAAAACAAGCCAATTTGAAAAATAAGGCACAGGAGGCACGAGAATTAAGACGACTTTTGAGTAGTGAGACATGTATAAAAGCAACAGATACTATTAATAAGAAGGGGCTAGAAACGTCTTATAGAGGTCGACCGAATATGATTTTTCATCGGCGATACCAATTATTGGAGGACCAAAAAAAGCAGATACCGATTAATCGGACAATTTTTTAAATGTATTTGTAATAATGACATTTAAAACAATACTGAATGAACACTTATTTTGACTTTATATAATATAACAATAAAAATCAATTTAGCCTCAAATAAGTAATGAAACATGTTCAATTTGGTTTAAATAATGCAAAAACAAAGTGTTGGAGAAGAAAGTAAAAGTGCAATATGTGCCATGTAAAAAAGCTAACATTTAAGTTCCTTGCTCAGAACATGAGAACATATGAAAGCTGGTGGTTCCTCCAACACTGTTTCACGACGCAACCGTGACATTGCAGGAGATGTTTTGAAATCCTTACTGCTTCGCATACAAGCCAGTGAATTCTATGCGTTACAGCTGGATGAGTCAACAGACGTGGCGGGCCTGGCACAGCTCCTGGTATATGCCCGTTACATTTATGGGGGGTCAATTAAGGAAGACATCCTCTTCTGGAAACCAGGAGAGGATATTTTTAAAGTACTGGACAGCTTTGTGACATCAAACTGACTTTGGTGTCTGTACTGATGGCACAAAAGCCATGACAGGGAGACATAGTGGAGTGGTAACCCGCGTGCAAGCAGTTGCTCTGTCACACCCTGATCAGTTTCACCTGTCCTTGTTATTGTCTCCACCCCCTCCAGGTGTCGCTTGTTATCCCTGAGGTATTTCTCCTTGTGTTTCCTGTTTCTCTGTGCCAGTTCGTCTTGTATGTTCCAAGTCAACCAGTATGTTTTTCCCGTGCTCCTGCCTTTTCTATTCTCTTTTACTAGTCCTCACAGTTTTGACCCTTGCCTGTTCTGGACTCTGTACCCGCCTGCCTGACCATTCTGCCTGCCCTGACCTCAAGCCTGCCTGCCACACTGTACCTCCTGGACTGTGAACTGGTTTCGATTTTTTGCCTGTCCAAGACCATTCTCTTGCCTACCCATCTTGAACATAATAAATAGCAAAGACTCAAACCATCTGCCTCCAGTGTTTGCATCTGGGTCTCGCCTTGTCCCCTGATATGCTCCCAATGCCACTTGGGTACACTGCAGCAAACACCGAGAGGCTCTTGATGGCAAAGGAATGTCTGACAGCTTGAAAGACATTTTGAACGCTACATTGAAAATGGTTCACTTTGATAACTTTGCTTTAACAAAGTGAACCATTTTCAATGTAGCGTTCAAAACATCTTTCAAGCTGTCAGACATTCCTTTGGCATGTCTGTCCCCCCTCGTGTATTTTCTGCAATATGCAATGATATGGGCAGCAACCATGTAACGCTTTCACAACATACAGAAGTGCGCTGGTTATAACTGACCCTGGTGCGAGAGCGGGTATGCTTGAAGGGGTACACGGGACTATAAAACGTTTGGGAATCACTGATCTACCGTAAGCGAAGTGGATTTACAGCATGTAACACAATCGCATAATTTCATATTGGGTCCCTGATCTATACAACACAGAAATGCCTAATTATGGATATAAATGTCATTCTCTTCATGGTGATGTATCCTAAATAGGTACAAAAGGTAGAAATATGCAATATCCTCCTTTGCATATTTGAGTACTATTCTACACACTAGCTTTCTCGAGGTGCTGAAACCCTCTATTCTCAACCACCGGCTATAAACCAAACACTATAAAAAACATAAACATAGCCTACCTATGGCTCTTGTAATTCCTTTGGCCAAGGGCCTCCCGTGTTGGGCAGTGGTCTAAGCTGTGCCACTAGAGATTCTGGGTTCGAGTCCAGGCTCTGTCGTAGCCGGCCGCGACCAGAGACACATGGGGCGGCGCACAATTGGCCCAGCGTAGACCTGGTTAGGGGAGGGTTTGGCCGGCAAGGATGTCCTTGTCCCATCGCGCACTAGCGACTCCTGTGGCGGGCCAGGCTCAAAGCACGCTGACATGGTCGCCAGTCTATAGTGTTTCCTCAGACACATTGGTGCAGCTGGTTTCTGGGTTAAGTGGGCATTGTGTCAAGAAGCAGTGTGGCTTGGTTGGGTTGTGTTTCGGAGGACACACAGCTCTTGACCTTCGCCTCTCCCGATTCTGTACTGGAGTTGCAGCGATAACGCAAGACAGTAACTACCAATTGGATACCACAAAATTGGGGAGAAAAACTGGTTAAAAATTGTACAAATAAAAAATAATGAAAAGTACAAATCAAATTTTAGAAAATCCTTCGGACAGGTCAGAAGCAGCTGCCAAGGGCTGCTTGAATACAGAGGGGAGATGATGTGTTGTTGTTTGTTTGCGGTTCCATCTTGCTCCGGTATACTGGGGTGATGTTGGCGTAAATGTTTCAACATATTTGAGGTGTTGGCAGCTCGTTGAGCATGGCGACATACCGTTAACTTTTTACCTACAACTGTCTGTCCATCGGCAATGTAATTTACTTGGAAGCCAAAATGTTGAACAAAACTGGAGATTTAAACAATGATGAAGGATACTCCAATTCTGGTTTATCGACCCCATCACTCGCCATCATACAGAACTAGTTATTTAAAAAAATAAAAGTTTACCTTTATTTAACTAGGCAAGTCAGTTAAGAACAAATTCTTATTTACAATGATGGCCTACTAGGGAACAGTGGGATAACTGCCTTGTTCAGGGGTAGAATGACAGATTTTTATCTTGTCAGCTCGGGGATTCGATCCAGCAACCTTTGTTACTGGCCCAAAACTCTAACCACTAGGCTACCTGCCGACCGCTGTATCTCACAAAAAGATAGTTCAAAATGCGCTAGGCTCTAGTTGTTACATCTAATAATGGACCCGGAGAGGATGGCTGCTGTCTTATTGGCTCTTAATAACCAACTGTGCTATTTTGTTAGTTTTTTCACATTGTTTGTCATTTATTTTGTACATAATGCTGCTGCTACCGTCTCTTATGACCGGCCCTCATCCCAGTCATTCGCAGGAGAAAGACACAGATTTTGCGAAAGGAGATTGGTGTCACTGATTCCCCCGGTACTGCTGCTCATTCCGTGCACCAGTTCCGGAGGTCTACATCACCGGCCTCTAGGCGTCACTGAACTGTTACTTTACGCACACCTGATTCCCATTCCCCCTGATTAGTAATTGTATGTATATATATATATATATATATATATATATATATATATATATATATATATATATATATATATATATGAAACAAGAGGACATAAACGGTCAGAAAAACGATAAATAAACTAACTAGCTTCTTCCGATACTCAAATTCTGTTGCGTTTTGAAATGGAGGCTTATCCCTCTTTTTTTTCTCTTTCTTTTCATTTTACTTCAAAACTATATATATATACATACAATTACTAATCAGGGGGAATGGGAATCAGGTGTGCGTAAAGTAACAGTATATATATATATATATATATATATATATATATATATATATATATATATATATATGTGCCCTTTGTTCACCATTGTCTTGTCAGTTCTTATTCCCATGTCCTTGGTCTGTGAGTACCTGTGCTTTGTTATTTTGGCTTTCGTGCTGCGCGTATTGTGCACTTGTTATTACGGGTTTCGTCCCGTGTATTGTTGTGCATTTGTTATTACGGGTCTCGCCCGTGGAGTGTATTGCGGGTCTCGTCCTATGTATTTATTAGAGGTTTAACCTTGCTCTTTTGTTTGGGTTACATCCCGGTGTGTTTGTTTTGGGCTTCATCCCCGTGCCTTTTCATGGCATGTTGTATATTTTGGGTGGCGTATTAAACCCCCCTATTACAAATTCCTGCACCTGTCTCCAATAATTTATACAATCCACGTATGTCCTACCAATGGGACATTAAAAACTGTAATATCTTAAGTTTCACCGAGTCGTGGCTAAACGATGACATTAATAACATACAGCTGGCGGGTTAAACACTCTATCGGCAGGATAGTACAGCAGCCTCTGGTGAGACAAGGGGTGGCGGTCTGTGTATATTTGTAAACAACAGCTGGTGCATGGTATCTAAGGAAGTCTCTAGCTATTGCTTGCCTGAGGTAGAGTATCTAATGATAAGCTGTAGACCACACTTTCTACCTAGAGAGTTTATCTGTATTTTTCTTAGATGTCTACATACCACCACAGACATCTAAGACCGCACTCAATGAGCCGTATACCGCCATAGGCAAAAAGGAAAACGCTCATCCAGACGCGGCGCTCCTAGTGGCCAGGGACTTCAATGCAAGGAAACTTACATCAGTTTTACCTCATTTCTGTCAGCATGTTAAATGTGCAACCAGAGGGGAAGAAAAGAAAAACTGGACCACCTTTATTCCACACACAGAGACATGTGCAAATCTCACCCCGGCCCTCTATTTGGCAAATCTGACCATAATTCTATCCTCCTGATTCCTGCTTACAAGCAAAAATTAAAAGCAGGAAGCACCAGTGACTCGGTCAAAAAAAAGTGGTCAGATGAAGCAGATGCTAAACTACAGGACTGTTTTGCTATCACAGACTGGAGTATGTTCCGGGATTCCTCCGATGGCATTGAAGAGTACACCACATCAGTCATTGGCTTCATCAATAAGTGCATTGATGACGTCGCCTCCACAGTGACTGTACATACATACCCCAACCAGAAGCCATGGATTACAGGCAACATCCACACTGGCCTAAAGGCTAGAGCTGCCACTTTCAAGGAGCGGGACTCCAACCCGGAAGCTTATAAGAATTCCCGCTTTGCTCTCCAACGAACCATTAAACAGGCAAAGCATCAATAAAGGACTAAGATCGAATAAAACTACACCAGCTCTGACGCTCGTCGGATGTGGCAGGGCTTATTATTACAGACTACAAAGGGAAGCACAGCCAAGAACTGCCCAGTGACACGAGCCTACCAGACAAACTAAATTACTTATATGCTCACTTCGAGGCAAGTAACACTGAAACATGCATGAGAGCATCAGCTGTTCCGGACAAGTTTGTGATGACGCTCTTCGTAGCCGATGTGAGTAATACCTTTAAACAGGTCAACATTCACAAGGCCGCAGGGCCAGATGAATTACCAGGATGTGTACTCCGAGCATGCGCTGACCAACTGGCAAGTGTCTTCACTGACATGTTCAACCTCTCCCTGTCGGAGTCTGTAATACCAACATGTTTTAAGCAGACCACCATAGTCTCTGTGCCCAAGAACACTAAGGTAACCTGCCTAAATGACTACAGATCCGTAGCACTCACGTCCGTAGCCATGAAGTGCTTTGAAAGGCTGGTCATGGCTCACATCAACACCATCATTACAGAAACCCTAGACCCCTTCCAATTTGCATACCGCCCCAACAGATCCACAGATGATGCAATCTCTATTGCACTCCACACTGCCCTTTCACACCTGGACAAAAGGAACACCTATGTGAGAATGCTATTCATTGAAGAGCTCAGCGTTCAACACCATAGTGCCCTCAATGCTCATCCCTAAGCTAAGGACCCTGAGACTAAACACCTCCCTCTGCAACTGGATCCTGGACTTCCTGACGGGCCACCCCCAGGTGGTAAGGGTAGGTAACAACACATTATCCACGCTGATCCTCAACACGAGAGATGATTGTGGACTACAGGAAAAAGAGGACCGAGCACGTCCCCATTCTCAACGACGAGGCTGTAGTGGAGCAGATTGAGAGCTTCAAGTTCCTTGGCATCCACATCACCAACAAACTAACATGGACCAAGCACACCAAGACAGTTGTGAAGAGGGCACGACAAAACCTATTCCCCCTCAGGAGACTGAAAAGATTTGGCATGGGTCCTCAGATCCTCAAAAGGTTCTACAGCTGCACCATCGAGAGCATCCTGATGTATTGCATCACTGCCTGGTATGGCAACTACTCGGCCTCCGACCGCAAGGCACTACAGAGGGTAGAGGCCCAGTACATTACCGGGCCAAGCTTCCTGCCATCCAGGACCTCTATACCAGGCGGTGTCAGAGGAAGGCCCTAAAAATTGTCAAAGACTCCAGCCAACTAGTCATAGACTGTTCTCTCTGCTTCTGTACGGCAAGCGGTACCGGAGCGTCAAGTCTAGGTCCAAGAGGCTTCTAAACAGCTTCTACCCCCAAGCCATAAGACTCCTGAACATCTAATCAAATGGCTACCCAGACTGTTTGTATTGCCCCCCCTCCACCTCTTCTATGCTGCTGCTACTCTCTGTTAATATCTATGCATAGTCACAACATCTCCTCGACCAACCGGGGCCCCCGCACATTGACTCTGTAACGGTACCCACTGTATATAGCTTCGCTATTGTTATTTTACTGCTGCCCTGTAATTATTGGTCACTTTTATATTTTTTGTACTTTCTTAAAACTCCGTTGTTGGTTAAGGGCCTGTAAAGTAAGCATTTCACTGTAAGGTCTATCTATACCTGTTGTATTCGGCGCATGTGACAAATACATTTTGATTTTTAACAAAAATCGCCTGAATTGCCAGATTTACTCAAGATGCATAGGCCTACAACCGTGTAGGCATAGCCTATAGACCTAGTGTTTTTGTTTTGTAAATATGCAGTTTTTTTATGTATTCCTTCCGGTTCACAGTGTGGACCAAACTGAGGCTCCCGTAACGAACGGTTCGTTATGAATATGTGTACCATTACACCACAACAATCAAGTAAGAGTGAGGAGTTTCCCTGGATCAGTGGGTATTAGTGGTTATCCTGATGGCTATAATAGATCTTCTTCACCTCAAGTCCTCCTCCCCCTTAAAGCAAAGATTCACCCATTTTTTATGTTATATCGTTTTTGGGCATCTCTGAGCGATGTTCTATCGATTCCCGGGGTCATTTCATTTTCCATGTGTGTCTGAGCTCTTGCCATTCACGTTGCGCAGAAATACAGCCAGTATGACGCAAAATGCATCACTGGCTGTATTTCTGTATTTTGAAAGTTCTTTATCATGAAAACTACTTGATTGCAGGCTTGCAAAACATTTTGGGACTGTATCAACAGTGCACTAATGAAACAAATACCAAAAGATAGTTTGAGTGGAATTGTATTTATTTTAAGTATCAGACACCACTCCAGGGGTTGGGGAACACAGTAATCTCAGCCTCATGAAATAGGGAAACATTTGAGAGAGAGTGAGAAGATACCCAGTGACTAACTTTCCTTTTCACACTTTATGCTGTTATAACAGTTTCTCTGACATGTGCTTTGAACAGGGAACGCAAACATAACAATCTGCAGCGTATAATGAAGCTGAACTACCTGTCCATGCATCTGGGTGTGCACTGGGGAAATAAAGGCAAAGATATGCCACTAATTCAATTCAGACAGCAAAAAATGTACATACTATTTATTTCAAGTATCCTATTGCATTTGGCTTTGTTGTCACTCTCTTTAGGGATACTGAATTAAGTAAAAATGACTGTAACTCAGGATACAAAACAAGTTCCCACAAGCCCAGCATGGAGGATAATTGATCTGTGCAAAGATCCTGTGCACATAACAAAACACACATCAACACCTACAGAGTCATCTCAAAATAACAACTTGCCATTTAAGAATCTAGTGCGCCTGTCGTCCATGTTTGAAAGGCAGGAATTACACTGTTTACAACATCCTAAAAATAAAAAGCTGTGTAATAACAGTTTCCTCCCATCTCCTCAAAGTAGCCTATGCACTTTTAATCCCTTTATCTATTTCTGGCAGTAGACGTGTATTGTTGATGTCACTGTGTGTGAGATGGACATCAGTTCTATCAGTGAGTTGATGGTGTATGGCTGGAGTGATGCCATGTTGTCCTTTACACAGGCCCGAGAGGGAGGCACCACATGTCTTCACAACCTGCTACAGTAGGGGGGTTCAGCTACTTTATCAACCAAATAATTAAAGAGAAACCTGCGCCTTTTGGCCCAACAAGCATACATTTGCAGAAAGAATGTGAATGTTTTCAGTACAGTGGCACAGAGAGGGGGCAACCTTGGGTAGTTTCCCGTGGTAGTGCAGCCTCCCTCCAGAACAGTGGCACTGCGTCAGGGCTGCCCTTCAGTGCAGAACCACCATATGGGCAGCAGTGGTCACAGGCCCCTGTCAGCACTGGAGAGTGAGTTACACTGGCCTCAATTACAGTAGACTGGGGAGTGCACCTCACCATGGAAGCCCACAGAACCTGACCAACTGACAGCTGCATTAAGAGACATGGTCAGGAATTCACATATTAAGAGGCATTGATGGACAAACAGCACACTATCTCTTTCTCTTCTTTATTTGTTTGACAGACAAATAAAGTGGAACAAATGTGCAGGTGATGCTGCAGTCAGAGTTTATTAGTTCAAAAAATAATAATTAAAGACTGAAGAGAGACCATTACAAAACCTGGACGAAAAACCCAAGATCACTCAAAGAGACTACCATATGTGACTGCTCCAATCAATATCATTACTACCCTGTTATAACAACAGGCACAGTTCAGCTGCAAACCTTGTTGGAAAATACATCATGTGAAAATAGAAGATGACAAACTATGAACACAGCAACTCAGATGGGCCACAGTGTCAGAAGATAACTGACTAATATTTACAACCTAAACGACAAAAGAACAACACAAAGGGCAACCTGCAACAGCTCTCAATATTGTTGAGATAAGCATGGGTTGGGCACTTGCATGATGAATCAGTACTGAATCCGTAGCTGCAGATACCTCAAAAAAAGAAAGGTACATACAGTATGTTGCAACATGGTACTCGTGGTTAGAGCGTTGGGCCAGTAACCGAAAGCTGACAAGTTAAAAGCGGTTGTTCGTTCCCTGAGCAAGCCAGGTAACCCACTGTTCCCCCGGCACCTCTCTCATTCAGAGGGGTTGGGTTGAAGGAATTCAGTTGCATAACTGACTAGGTATCCCACTTTCCCAATCGGCGAAAATGTAAAAGTTACACAAACAGGCTCATTTTTAAATCACTCAATGGCAACAAGTAATCCCCAAAAACCAGACATAGGGAACTGTTTTTAGTGTTATAATGCATCTCTTTTCAACAGCATACAACAAATCCAGAGTTGTTGACTAACTCCCTCTTGCATTAGTTGATCTCTTGTGTGCTGATAAAGAGAGATTGTAGATAGTGGTAACAATGTAACAAGTCAAGGGAATCAAGCATGATTCTACTGCATCGCATCCTTCACCTACTACTAGACAGACAACTCTGATCGTGAGCTATTGAGAGAATAATGAACACTGCATATGCAATTGGATTTTGAATTGCTGCTGTCTGTGGAGGAAATTATTGAAATTGTTCCGCGCTTTTCACTGTGACCCAAAGTAAACCCACCATCTTTACACAAGTCAGTTACCTAGCAACATCGCGACATGGTAATCACAAATTGATGGCTCGCAATGCTCATCACATGCATAAAAAGGATGCGCACTCGCACGCTGAAATAGAATACTGCCTAGGACTTACCCAAAATCAAAGTTAATTGGCCGTTCCCTCTCGGTCACGAGCGCGTTTTGGTTCCTCTGTGGGATACTCAGCAGACAGAAAATAAAAAGTGGCATTACTTGCCAGCTTGAAATGTTGCAATGTAGCCAACAATTAATTTAGTCAGTTTCCTTTCCGCTGTCTTGAGGACGTTTGATAGTTGAACTACTTCATGTAAACAGGAATTAGGGACAGCCTCAGGTCATCATCTTTCTTGAGCTGCATCCAAGTCCTCACATTTCCTTGAACAAATAACTACGTTGGCCCCAAACTGTATGGTAGTAACCCGATAAAAAGCGGGGTCAAGTATTGACAACCGACGGAAAATCCAGGTAGTCTACTAAAACGTTATTGTTTCCAGTAGTAATTCACACGCGAGTTGCCTTCATCACTTCAGTTACCGTTCAAGCGAAAAAGACGCTCTGGATTCAAACACCGGTAAAACCGAAGTCAGTAAATGCACTTGAATCACGAGTATTGCGACAATATGGTGAACATACTCGCAATCCTGAGCTTTCTGAGGGTTGCCTCTAGTCTTGTTTGCTGCATACGTGAACGTGAACCACAACTATGAATTTGCTTCCTTCTCGAGCTCAGGCCAAATGGAATGCGCCCCCTGTTGGCCAAATGTTCCGCAAACGGAAATGTGTTACCTCTGGTTCGTTCAGCCATTCCCATGGGTAAAGAATAGGGTTTGGGGAAAAACTCCGGAAAATGAAGTCAGGTTTAGGAGATCCTATGCGTTAGTTAACATGAGCTTTATGCATTATGAGGCTTTTATGTTCTTTATGTGCTTTATTTATTACAGAAATGCTTAAAAATTCACAAAAAGTGACATTAGCTGATGAAGATGATCTCATAAGAGAACATCTCCTAAACCCGTGTTTACCACATACCTTATTTTTGGCGTTAATCCAAAACCCCTCCAAAAACACCATTCGTTTCCCAATAGGTTTTGTACAAAGACCCATGGCGGAGTTACTGCATACAAAAAGATGCCATTACTATTTCTCTCTATATGATGCATTCTTATGAAAGTATCAAATGATGTCAAGGAAAAATGTAGGTTGTGCATACGACAGTGAAATAAGGCTTAACATTAAATTCAAATAATGTAAAATCTATTCAATTGGTATAGAGTACCACAGTATGATTCAAAATACCCATAAACCTAGAGGACACACAAGCAAATGATTCCAATCATTTTTCCAGCATTAATTTTAGAAACACTTCAAATAAGGGCTGTGTTTTGTGTAGGTTTACCCTGGTGTGATGTTTAGATAACCGTGTAATCCTCTCTAGGACAAGGTGTCTTTTATCAATATATTCACCTTTATTTACCCCGCCCAAAATGAAATGCTAATTAGCTTCTAATGTAGCTATCATAAAGAACTACAAATGCCATGATGATCTGAATGGAGGCAAAAGTAAGAATCTCTGGATTAACTATCAAATGTTAGCTAAAGTGTTAATTAATAAATAGGCTACAGTTCTTTAAATGGACAATTATGTTGACTGTCTTCAGCTAGTTTTAAGTTGACACAATACCCGTTGGCAAAGGTATCAGCTAGAGATGACATGGTTTTGCACGATGTCTAGTTTGACGCTAATTCGCATTTTCGAATCTGAGAGTAAATAGAGCCGAATATACTGATAAAAGTCACCTTGTCCGAGAGAGATTTACATGGTTATTAAAACGTCACACCACGGTTAGTCTACACAAAACACAGCCCTTATTTTAAGTATTTCTAAAATGCCCAAAGTATTGGTTTGATTGGTATTATGACACCTCCACAGTGGTGCTCTACAGGAAGCAGCATGAAAACCCAGCCTACAGTTGATGGTGACCATATATCTCTGACTGCATACAGGGTAAGGAAACAAATATGTAATTTTGGAATATGGGTGAACTATCCTTTTAAAAGCCAAAAGAAACCATAAAGTAAAGTGAAATATTTCAAATATTGGAAATACTTTTCCTTTGTATACGCTTAATGTTGTATGCTTTAAAACAAGATGGGGCCTTGCAGTCACATGTTGCATTGTTTATAGCCAGACCTTTATATATACAGTCTATGAGCCAGACCCACAGAAACCTCCTCACTTGTGTGACATAATATGGATGCAACAGATAGGAGAATCAAGCTCCTTCTAAACAAAACTGAGAATCACCTGTTCCGATCTTTTGGTGGTGTCTAAAGGAATAGTACTCCATTATCAACCTTGAAAATTGCATTGGTCTTAGACGCCCTCAGCCCAAGCCACGGCCTGTTCACTCGCCTACCATTTAGAAGGCGGAGACAGTACAGGTGCATGAAAGCTGGAACCGAAAGACTAAAAAACAGCTTCTATGTTCAGGCCACAAGACTGTTAAATAGTCACTACTTGCCGGCTTCTGCCCAGTACCCTTCCTGAACCTTAGTCACTGTTACTAGCTGGATATCACCGGTACTCTACCCTGCACCTTAGAGACTTCTGCCCTATCTACATATTCAGCTAACACTGGTCACTTTAATAATGTTTACATACTGTTTTACCCACTTCATATGTGCTGTATTCTAGTCAAGGCTCATCCTATATAACTACTGCTATACACACCACTATATACAATACACAGTGCATTTGGAAAGTATTCAGACCCTTGACTTTTTCCACATTTTCCCACGTTTTAGAAATTTTTGCAAATGTATTAAAAATAAAAACTGGAAATATCACATTTAGATATATATTCTGACCCTTTACTCAGTACTTTGTTGAAGCACCTTTGGCAGCAATTACAGCCTTGAGTCTTCTGAGGTATGACGCTACAAGTTTGGCACACCTGTTTTTGGGGAGTTTCTCCCATTCTCTGCAGTACCTCTGAAGCTTTGTCAGGTTGGATGGGTAGCGCCGCTGCACCACTATTTTCAGGTCTCTCCAGAGATGCTCAATCGGGTTCAAGTCTGGGCTCTGGCTGGGCCACTCAAAGACATTCAGAGACTTCTGCGTTGTCTTGGCAGTGTGCTTAGGGTTATTGTCCTGTTGGAAACAAAAATATAAATGCAACATGCAACAATCTAAGATTTTACTGAGTTACAGTTCATATAAGGAAATCAGTCATTTTAAATGAATTAATTAGGACCTAATCTATGGATTTCACATGACTGTGCAAGGGCGCAGTCATGGGTGAGCATAGGCCTACCCACTGGGGAGCCAGGACCAGCCAATAAGAATTCATTTTCCCCCACAAAAGGTCTTTATTACAGACAGTAATACTCCTCAGCACCCTGTCAGATGATCCTGCAGGTGAAGAAGCCAGATGTGGAGGTCTTGGTCTGGTGTGGTTACACGTGGTCTGCGGTTGTGAGACCGGTTGGACGTACTGCCAAATTCTCTAAAATGAAGTTGGAGGCAGCTTATGGTAGAGAAATTAACATACAATTTTCTGGCAACAGGTCTGATGGACATTCCTGCAGTCAGTATGCGAATTGTAAGGTCCTTCAAAACATGAGACATCTGTAGTATTGTGTTGTGTGACAAAACTGCACATCTTAGATTGGCCTTTTATTGTCCCCAGCACAAGGTGAACCTGTGTAATGATCATGCTCTTTAATCAGCTTTTTGATATGCCACACCTATCAGGTCTACAGATTATCTTGGCAAAGGAGAAATTATCACTAACAGGAATGTAAACCAAATTTGTTGTCAAAATATGAGATAAACACGCTTTTTTGTGTGTATGGAAAATTTTGAGGATCTTTTTTTATTTTTTTATAATTCCAGCTCTGTCCATTTGGTTGTTGATCAATGCTAGACAGACATTTTCAAGTCTTGCCATAGATTTTCAAGCATTTCAAAACTGTATCTAGGCCACTCAGGAACATTCAATGTCATCTTGGTAAGCAACTCCAGTGTATATTTGGTTTGAGTTTCAGGTTATTGTCATGCTGTAAATTGAATTAGTCTCCCAGTGAAAGTTGGAATGCAGCCTGAACCAGGCTTTCCTCTAGGACTTTGCCTGTGTTTAGCTCTATTCCATTTCTTTTCATCCTAAAAAAACTCCCTAGTCCTTGCCGATGACAAGCATACCCATAACATGATGCAGCCTCCCGGGTGGCGCAGTGGTTAAGGGTGCTGTACTGCAGCGCCAGCTGTGCCATCAGAGACTGGGTTCGCGCCCAGGCTCTGTCGTAACTGGCCGCGACCGGGAGGTCTGTGGGGCGACGCACAATTGGCCTAGAGTTGTCCGGGTTAGGGAGGGCTTGGCCGGTAGGGATGTCCTTGTCTCATGGCGCACCAAGGTTGCCAGGTGCACTGTGTTTCCTCCAACACATTGGTGTGGCTGGCTTCCGCGTTGGATGCGCGCTGTGTTAAGAAACAACTCTAGGCCAATTGCGGCTTGGTTGGGTTGCGTATCAGAGGATGCATGACTTTCAACTTTCGTCTCTCCCGAGCTCGTACGGGAGTTGTAGTGATGAGACAAGATAGTAGCTACTAAAAAACATTTGGATACCACGAAATTGGGGAGAAAAAGGGGTAAAAAAAAAATCTAAGTAAAAAAATATGGAGATACATCAGTGATGTATTGTGTTGGATATGCCCCAAACATAACTTTGTATTCAGGACACAAAGATACAAAGATCATTTCTTTGCCACATTTTTTGCAGTTTTACTTTCGTGCCTTATTGCAAACAGGATGCATGTTTTGGAATATTTTTGTTCTGTACAGGCTTCCTTCTATTCACTCAGTCAATTAGGTTAGTATTGTGGAGTAACTACAATGTTGATCCATCCGTTTTCTCCCATCACAGTCATTAACATCTAACTTTTTTAAAGTCACCATTGGCCTCAAGGTGAAATCCCTGAGCGGTTTCCTTCCTTTCCGACAGCTGAGTTATGAGAGATGCCTGTATCATTGTAGTGACTGGGTCTATTGATTCACCATCCAAAGTGTAATTATTAACTTCACCATGCTCAAAGGGATATTCAAGGTTTTATTTTTTTCTATCTACCAATCAATAGGCCCCTTCTTCGTGAGACAATGTAAAACCTCCCTGGGCTTTGAGGTTGAATCTGCTTGAAATTCACTTGTTAAGCACATTTTTACTCCTGAACATATTTAGGCTTGCCATAACAAAGGTATTGAATAATTACTGACTCAAGTAATTTAAGCTTTTCTTTTATAAATAATTTGTAAAAATGTTGAATAAAAAAAATCCGCTTTGACATTATGGGGTATAAAATCACAATTAAATTTAAATTCAGAATGTAAAACAACAAAATGTGGTAAACTCAAGGGGAATACTTTCTGAAGGCACTGTATAAACGGCACACACGATAAATCTACTTCCACAGACCAACATTTGATCGTGAAAAGGTAAAGGAATGGTTGCATATGGAGGGTGTTGTCTGACTCTGATTTCCCAATTAGATCCTTTTTACCATTTGATTATGCTCTAGAATACATTAAAAGGTCATTGTAAAAGGAAATCATGTCAGACAGCCATGATAGCCTTCACTGAGGTGTTGGTCCTCCTTATACTTCAGTCCATGTGGTGGCGATAGTGTGCCACTGTTGGTTCATAGCCACTAATCCAGGAGGGAAGAAGAAGTAAACGGTGAACTTGATTTGCTGAGGCTGAAGAGGAAGTGATTGTTTCTTTTGTATTTACACGTGTAAACAATCATATTTTTTGCCTATATTTGTCTGCTGCATTATTGAAACAGTGTAAAGAGAGATATCACGTTTAGTGTAAATGCAAACGGAGTCCTCTCACGTAATTCGGGAGGGAAATGTCGTCAAGATTATTCGTTAACCTGATCTTTCAAGTGACGGGGAAGGTAACATGGGGAACCTCAGGACGACCTCCACTTTTTACTGTGCCACCCGTTAGCTTGGCACATGTTCAGACCGCCGGTAAGAAAGATTACATTGATCTCCCTGTCCTAAATGAAGACGAGCTGGACGAGCAGTTTGTAAGAGGGTCTGGACCTGGTGGTCAGGCGACCAACAAAACCAGCAACTGTGTGGTGCTCAGGCACATCCCAACTGGCATTGTCGTTAAGGTGACTATCTAACATATTACATTAAGCCTTTTTTTAGTTCATGATGACCATAAGACAACCAATATTACACATGGACAATACGAAATACATAAGCGTTTTGATAGGCTATCTATCCTTCCTGGGCAATACTTCCATATGCATATGATGTAATGGGGGTCTTTTAGGTTCCCCATAAATGTGGGCAAGGTGCCCCATTTAGGAGCAGTGGTGTAGTGCTCATTTTTTAGGTGAGGGAGCGCAACAAAATATGTAAATTACGTCCTAATTTCCTCTATCAAAGTTTGTATGGACAGATGTAGCCTATTGAATAACCTATCATTACAGGGCTCTCCAACTCAGTTCCTGGAGCACTACCGTCTTGTATGGTTTCACTCCAACCCCAGTTGTAACTAACCTGATTCATTTTATGAACCAGCTAATTATTAGAATCAGATGTGCTCGATTAGGGTTGAAATGAAAACCTACAGGATAGCTCTCCTGGAATAGGGTTTGAGAGCCCTATTATAGAATATGCATGAAATGCATCCTCCAATTGCAACGTCTGCCCATGCCCACACATATTGTCTCAAGAAAATGTTATATTTTTATACCATAAAACACCAAGTTAGGCATACCTAATTTCAAAATAGACCATCACTGTCAATCATGAATGATAATTATTTGTTTTACCAGGTCTAACTGCATCTGCATGGCAATCATTTGATTGATCTCAATCAGTTTAATGGGAATAGCCTATGCATTTCAATCTTCTTGAATTACTGTTTGTGAGTGAACAACTTATTTATCTCATGATCATGACATAAAAAGTAGCCTTTTCAAAATATGTTTTGTCGAGATCATGAGATAAACTCTATAAATAGGAGAGGGCGGATTGATGATAGATTGACAGTATGTCTGAGGTGGCAGAACCCACGGTCCATCTGCACATTTGTTTTAATTTATTGCTACACTAAGGTATGGTACATTTCATGCTAACATCATGCTTTCATTTGTGTTTGGAGCTCATCAGTTTATAAGTTAGAATGTTAGAAAGCTAAATGTCCCTTACCTTGAGCTAAGAGCTCTTGGGCAGCTAAGCCCTTGTGTGGCAGTTAAGCCCTGAATGATGACTGACAGGCAGCACTGTCTCCCAGGCTGTATGCCACCCCCAAGACCACAGCCAATTGCATGTAAGCAACAACGCAGCTACAGAGCCTTCAGAAAGTATTCATACCCCTTAACTTATTCCATATTTTGTTGTTATAGCCTGAATTCTCACCCATCAACACACAATATCCCATAATGACTCAATGAAAACATGTTTTTAGAAATGTTTGCAAATGTATTGAAAATGAAATACAGAAATATCTAATTTACCTGAGTAGTCACACCCATGAGTCTCTGCTTAGTTCCATTCCGTTGTATTTTTTTATCCTGAAAAACTCCCCAGTCCTTTAACGATTACAAGCATACCCATAGCATGATGCAGCCACCACTATGCATGAAAATATAGACAGTGGTACTCAGTAATGTGTTGTATTGGATTTACCCCAAACATAACACTTTGTATTCTGGATGAATTATTACTTTAGTGCCTTGTTGCAAACAGGATGCATGTTTTGGAATAGTTGTATTATGTACAGGCTTCATTCTTTTCACTCTGTCAGTTAGGTTAGTATTGTGGAGTAACTACAATATTGTTGATCCATCCTCAGTTTTCTCCTATCACAGCCATTAAACTCTGTGACTAACTGTTGTAAAGTCACCATTGGCCTCATGGTGAAATCCCAAAGCGTTTTCCTTCCTTTCCGGCAACTGAGTTAAAGTTGGAAGGACGCCTGTATCTTTGTAGTGACTGGGTGTATTGATACACAATCCAAAGTATAATTAATAACTTCATGCTTAAAGGGATATTCAATATCTGCTTCTTTTTTTTTCTTCATTGGAAAACCTTGCCTGTCTTTTTTTTTTTTTTTCACTGCTCGACTGATGGATCTTACAGATATTTGTATGTGTGGGGTAGAGAGATTAAGTAATCATTTAAATCATGTTAACTGTTATTGCACACAGAGTGAGAGCCATGCAACTTATTATATGACTTGTTAAGCAGATCTTTACTCCTGGATGTATTTAGGCTTGCAAAGGGGTTGAATACTTATTGACTCAAGACGTTTCAGCTTTTCATTTGTTATTAGTTTGTAAACATAAAAAAAAGACATTCTACTTTGACATTATGGGATATTGTGTGTAGGCCAGTGGCAAAAAAAAACTCAACTTGATCCATTTTAAATTCAGGCTGTAACACAACAAATTGTGGAAAAAGTCAAGGGGTGTGAATACTTTCTGAAAGCACTGTAACTTGGCTAGTCTTGGTTTTTATATATACTGGTTGTTAGCTTGCATAACTGATGTGTATAATTGTAAGGGACACTTCTTGTTTTATGGATAATTTTTACATTTACAGAGTGGGTGTGCTCCATACCTGACAGGCGGATCAGATCCAATAGCAGTCTCAGAGGCTGATAGGTCAGGATTCTACCCTTAAGGCTGTTTCATAGGTAAAGGTCATTGCAGGCAGATTAGCAGAGCGCATTATGTATATGATCAAGACTTGGCGGGCTCTATTCCTGGCAGGCTGATAAGATTCAATAGCCTATAACACACTGACACTTAATATGCCTGCCAGAAACTTTACCTATGAAACAGCCTACAACGCAGCATCATGATATATGCTATTGAATCAGATCAGCCTGCCAGGAATAGAGCTCACCCCTTGGATCAGATATGCATCTGCCTCTAAAGCACTTTCACAGCTAATATGCCTGCAAGGAACCTGAACTATGAAACCGCCTACAAAGCAGCATCCTGATTTATCAGCCTCAAAGGCTGAAATTTAATCTGATCAGCCTGTCAGGAATGGAGCTCACCCACTGTAAATATGATCCAGTTACGCAAGTTAACAACCAGTATAGATAACAAGTTAGCTTGTGTCGTGGAAATATTGATAGTAACTAAACCGAGCAATTCCATAGAAGAACTAAATTCTCTTGCCACACACCTCAGGTCTTATAGGTTTCCACCTTCAGATAACACACATGTTCACTCCCCTCTATGTAGATGATTAACACCCCTACCTCTCGCCACCATTATCTTTCTGTCTCAATTCTTGCTTGTTTACAGATTCTATTGGTTGTGTATCCATAGCAATGATACAAAAATAAGACACACATAATGCAGGTGTCTGTCCAATTATACTCATAGGACTACACAATGGCTCTCCCCAAGCCTGTAATGGCACAGACATACATGTACAATACAACTACATGCCCTAAAGCCAGTCACAGGACCAGGTAATGACTTCCCTCAGGCCTACAACAGCACAGGCATACATTTTCTGCCTACGTTCTGTTTTTACAGTGATTAACTCCATGTTGACCCAGCTCTGTTCATTCACCTGAACTCAGCCTTTATTCTGCTTGCACATATCTAATAATTAAACTTATATTCATTCTGTTTACTACTTATATTAGTGAATAATATATGTACTGGAAAATCACCCATAGTCATGAATTTTCTCCTACACTTGCTAGATAGCTAGCTAACAAGACTACATAGCTAACTGGCTTGCTCACAAGACTAGCAAAGTTAGCTGGGTTGTTCCTTGCATGCGATTGGCTGTGGTCTTAGGGTGTGGCATGCAACCTGGGAGACGGAGCTGCCTGTCAGGCAGGGCTTAAACGCCCCGCATTGTTATCAACGCAGCCACAGGGCTCTTTGATGAAGTGGTTCCTCTGAACTGTAAATTAGAGCAGATTATGTTAAAAAAATATTTGCCTTTTATTTTGTTTCAATCAAAACATATATCCTCCCTAGTGGCTCTGTTGAGTTTTGGTGCATGATTTAGCTTTTGGTGCACTATTTAGCTTCAGCTAACTATCCTAAAATCTCATTAGAAATGAGTTGTTTTTGGTGTAACAGTAATGTTATAGGCCTACTATGCTGTGGAATGTATTATAGTCGGTTGTTATTTATGTAAAATACAAATTAAGAGATTGTGATCTTGTGAGACATTGATCTAACTACTAAATGAGCACCATTGTGAGAAGTGATAATCTTCTATTTGTAATAAGAATGTAATAAGTGATGACTAGGACTATTAGGTGTAGGCAAAGGTTATTTTAAACTATTGGAGCGCCCTTCGGGTTCTTAAAGGACAGAGCTAAATTAACTTTAATTTAAATAGCTTGAACACTTTGTTTCAATATACCCGATTACAGAATAAAATAAAACAGAGGAACTATCAATTCATATAATTTATTTGCATAGATTTAATCATCAAATCAATTGACCAAGAAGTGAACATATCATTGCTAGGTAGAATTGAAGGGAATTTGTTTTAAAACAATCATAAAATCAAGCTTTTGATGTGGTGTATTCATGCATCTCAATAAACTATAACTTAAATGCATTATTACCTCTAATTTGTCCAAAATTCACATTTCCAATTTTCCACCCAGACATACCAAGGTAGAACCGTCCCTGCATCTCAACCAATAGTCAATATAGGCTAAATATCCCAAGCAGGGCTACAGCAACCTCCAGAGGTGGTCAGGCTCTTGGGCTTTGCAGTAGCCACTCTGTTTTGGGTGTCCTCGGCAGAACGGTGTCACCGTAACCAAGTGGTCACATATCGTTCTGGGTTCCACTGCGCAAGAGAGGGTTGGTGGAGATTTATGAACATCAAGGCAGACACAGCTGAATTTTATAAAAAAATAATAAAAAATCTTATTGGCCAAAGTTGTCAAGCCTCCAACGGGCCTCCGCAGTGCACACATGTAGCCTACAGTTCATCATTCTCACCACCGCCAGAGAGAAGACAGGGAAGAAGCCACCATTTACCTGCCTCTAGGCTGCTATAGACTACGAATTTATTTGAATTGTCATTCTATTGTTTTTCATGGAATTTGTGGTAATTAAGTAATTTATTTAGAATTGATCAGAATACATTTTCTGTGTATTCTCAAATTGAAAAGACTGAGGTGCTCCCTCACGCTCCATCAGCACTAGACACCTGTTTAGGAGGTACCGTAATCTGTACATTTTTATTGCTAACTCCTCTCTCGTAATTCAGTGCCATCAAACCAGATCGGTGGAAACAAACCGCAAAAGAGCTCGGCAGATAATGAGGGAGAAGCTTGAGGTCACCTACAAGGGAGAAGCGAGCGACATTCTGAAGAATAAGAAGGAGTCTATACAGAGGAAACAAGACAAGAGGAAAAGGGCAAACGAGAATTTGGAGAAGAAGAGACTTTTCAAAGAGGCACTGATGACAGACTTCAAACCAGGGGATGACAGGGGATGAAAAGTATGCATGAACATAACATTTAGTCTGATCAACAAATATGTCCTACCTCATCATGATCTGTATTGTAAATAAAGAGCACCTATTGAAATAAATTATATTGTCATCAATCTGTCTAAAATACAGGAATGATGTCAGTATTTTCTGTAATTGTAATGAAATTAAGTTTTATTACACCGTTAATAAATACAAAGACGCAAACAATGGCTTTATTACAATGGTTAATTCATAATGTGGTGTGTTTATCAGTGTGTTTGGCACTATCCCTTTTGTTGTCACTCATGCTTAAATATGTTAAAAGATACAAGCTACTACTCCTCCATTGTCAAAATGCCTTTTGTACACTCTTACACAAAAAAATCCATATGAGTTTCACTAAATGATAGGGGCTTTGCTACATACAATGCATTTTTAGGCAATGGGAACACATAAAACCAGGAAATTCCTGTCAAGTACAGCTCATGGGTAACTTTTTTGTTGAAGCCCAAGGTGCCACCTCAGTTTTAAAAAACAATTATGTTTTACTCAATACTTTTATTGGACCAATAAAATCAAAGGCCTTTGTCTTTTGAGTCTTTGATCTTCAGTCTGGAGAGTTGGTCCAATCCAATAACTTTGTTTGCACCTTGCCTGTTAGAGCCTTGCATTTCTCTCGGTTTCTGCCTAGCATTCACGTATAAGCCCCCTGGCGTGAATGATACCTTCAAATGAAAAAGAAAAGATAAAAACACACAATTAAGTTCTTGAGTCCATGAAACGTCAAATTATACAGACCCCAATGGTGCATAGTAGATTTCACACAGCAAGTACTAGATCGCGAGAACCCAAGGAGGCATACAGCCTTTCCTATTTTTAGTGAAACATATGGACCACTGCTGGGCCAATGTGTACTACAGTCCTGATGCTCTGTTTAAATGTTTAGAAACATGAATAATCCCTGCTTGTGATACGCTTTTGGAAACCTTTGGAACGTTCATATCACAGAGAACAAATTTTACTAATACAAAATATATACTTGTGCACCTTTAACAGGTTCCCACCTAGGTATTTTGCGTTGCACATTTACTTGAAGTACGGCGACAGTTCATAAGCTAATGGAAACTCGAGGGAATAAAAATAAAAACATTGTCTTGAAGTTGTATTGGGGTTGTGCCGCAGAGCATCATGGGGGTTGTATGTGTTGTAGACCGAGCACGTTTTAGATAAATGGTTGAACTGATTCCTGTCTTCCGTCTCATCATTATTGAATTGTTATAATAACATGGTTATAAAACACACGAGACAACACTGTTACGGCAAAAAACTGTGAATCTATGCTAAAACGGCTAACAGTAAATATCCTACCATACCCTTGCCTGTACATTATGCCCTGAATCTATTCTACCATGCCCAGAAATCTGCTCCTTTTATTCTCTGTTCCCAGCGCACTAGACGACCAGTTCTTATAGCCTTTAGCCGTACCCTTATCCTACTCCTCCTCTGTTCCTCTGGTGATGTAGAGGTTAACCCAGGCCCTGTAGCCCACAGTACCACACCTATTCCCCAGGCGCTCTCATTTGTTGACTTCTGTAACCGTAAAAGCCTTGGTTTCATGCATGTTAACATCAGAAGCCTCCTCCCTAAGTTTGATTTATTCACTGCTTTAGCACACTCTGCCAACCCTGATGTCCTAGCCGTGTCTGAATCCTAGCTTAGGAAGGCCACCAAAAATTCTGAAATTTCCATCCCCAACTACATTATTTTCCACCAAGTTAGAACTGCCAAAGGGGGCGGAGTTAGCCTGCAGAGTTTTGTCACTTTTTGTACTATACATGTCTACTTTTAAAAATCTACCTTTCCAGAAATGTCTCTCACTGTTGCCCCTTGTTATAGACCCCCTTCAGCCCCCAGCTGTGCCCTGGACACCATATGTGAATTGATTGCCCCCCCATCTGTCTTCAGAGTTCGAACTGTTAGGTGACCGAAACTGGGGTATGCTTAACACCCCGGCCGTCTTACAATCTAAGCTAGATGCCCTCAATCTCACACAAGTTATCAAGGAACCTACCAGGTACAACCCTAAATCCGTAAACACGGGCACCCTCATAGATATCATCCTGACCAACTTGCCCTCTAAATACACCTCTGCTGTCTTCAACCAGGATCTCAGTGATCACTGCCTCATTGCCTGCTTTCAACTCTGTCAGCAGACTCAATAGCCTTGGTTTCTCAAATAACTGCCTCGCCTGGTTCACCAACTTCTTCTCAGAGTTCATTGTGTCAAATCGGAGGGTTCAATTCTTGGACCGAGTCTTTTCTCTGTATATATCAATGATGTCGCTCTTGCTGCTGGTGATTCTCTGATCCACCTCTACGCAGATGACGCCATTCTGTATACATCTGGCTCTTCTTTGGACCGTGTTAACAAACCTCCAGACGAGCTTCAATGCCATACAACACTCCTTCCGTGGCCTCCAACTGCTCTTAAATGCTAGTAAAACTAAATGCATGCTCTTTAACCGATCGCTGCCCACACCCGCCCAGCATCAGTACTCTGGACAATTCTGACTTAAAATATGTGGACAACTACAAATACCTAGGTGTCTGGTTAGACTGTAAACTCTCCTTCCAGACTCACATTAAGCATCTCCAATCCAAAATGAAATCTAGAATTGTCTTCCTATTTCGCAACAAAGCATCCTTCACTCATGCTGCCAAACATACCATGGTAAAACTGACTATTCTACCGATCCTTGACTTCGGCGATGTCATTTACAAAATAGCCTCCAACACTACTCAGCAAATTGGATGTAGTCTATCACAATGGCAACCATTTTGTCACCAAAGCCCCATATACTACCCACCACTGCGACCTGTATGCTCTCGTTGGCTGGCCCTCACTTCATATTCATCGCCAAACCCACTGGCTCCAGGTCATCTATAAGTATTTGCTAGGTAAAGCCCCACCTTATCTCAGCTCACTGGTCACCATAGCAACACCCACCCATAGCACATGCTCCAGCAGGTATATTTCACTGGTCATCCCCAAAGCCAACACCTCTTTGGCCACCTTTCCTTCCAGTTCTCTCCTGCCAATTACTGGAATGAATTGCAAAATCACTGAAGCTGGAGACTTACATCACCTTCACTAACTTTAAGCATCAGCTGTCAGAGCAGCTTACCGATCACTGCACCTGAACACAAACCATCTGTAAATAGCCCACCCAACAACCTCATCCCCATATTGTTATTTATTTTTGCTCTTTTGCACCCCAGTATCTATACTTGCACATCATCTGCATATCTATCACTCCAGTGTTAATGCTAAAGTGTAATTATTTCGCCACTATGGCCTATTTATTGCCTTACCTCCCTAATCTTACTACATTTGCACACACTGTATATAGATTTTTCTATTGTGTTATTGACTGTATGTTTGTTTACCCCATGTGTAACTCTGTTGTCTTTGTCGAACTGCTTTGCTTTATCTTGGTCATGTCGCAGTTGTAAATGAGAACTTGTTCTCAACTGGCCTACCTGGTTAAATAAAGGTGAAATAAAAAATACATTTAAAAAATCTCATAATCAGCTGTAGACCACACTATATACCTAGAGAGTTTATCTGTATTTTTTTGTAGCTGTTTACATTCCACCACAGACTGAGGATGGCTCTAAAACAGCATTGAATTAACTGTATTCTGCCATAAGCAAACAAGAAAACGCTCAACCAGAGGCGGAGCTCCTTGTAGCCGGGGACTTTAATGCAGGGAAACTTAAATCAGTTTCTATCAGCATGTCACATGTGCAACCAGAGGGGGAAAAACTCAGGACCACACACAGAGACGCATACAAAGCTCTCCCTTGCCCTTCATTTGGCAAATCTGACCATAATTCTATTCTCCTGATTCCTGCTTACAAGCAAAAATAAAAGCAGGAAGCACCAGTGACTAGATCAATAAAAAAAGTGGTCAGATGAAGCAGATGCTAAGCTACAGGACTGTTTTGCTAGCACAGACTGGAAAATGTTCCGGGATTCCTCCGATGGCATTGAGGAGTACACCACAGTTATTGGCTTATTGGCAATAAGTGCATCGATGACGTCGTCCCCACAGTGACTGTACGTACATACCCCAACCACATCGTCAGATGTGGCAGGGCTTGTAAACCATTACAGACTACAAAGGGAAGCAGAACCGAGAGCTGCCCAGTGACACGAGCCTACCAGACGAGCTAAACTACTTCTATCCTCGCTTCGAGACAAATAACACTGAAACATGCATGAGAGCACCAGTTGTTCTGGAAGACTGTGTGTTCACGCTCTCTGTAGCCGATGTGAGTAAGACCTTTAAACAGGTCAACATTCACAAGGCCAGACGAAGTACCAGGACGTGTACTGCAAACATGCGCTGACCAACTGGCAAGTGTCTTCACTGACATTTTCAACCACCCCCTGTCTGAGTCTGTAATACCAACATGTTTTAAGCAGACCACCATAGTGCCTGTGCCCAAGAACACTAAGGTAACCTGCCTAAATGACGACCGACCCGTAGCACTCACGTCTGTAGCCATGAAGAGCTTTGAAAGGCTGGTCATGGCTCACAACACCATTATCCCAGAAACCCTAGACCCACTCCAATTTGCATGCCGCCTCAACAGGTCCACAGATGATGCAATCTCTATTGCACTCCACACTGCCCTTTCCCACCTGAACAAAAGGAACACCTATGTGAGAATGCTATTCATTGACTACAGCTCAGCGTTCAACACCATAGTGCCCTCAAAGCTCATCACTAAGCTAAGGATCCTGGGACTAAACACCTCCCTCTGCAACTGGATCCTGAACTTCCTGACGGGCCGCCCCCAGGTGGTAAGGGTAGGTAACAACACATTCGCCACGCTGATCCTCAACACAGGGGCCGCTCAGGGGTGCTTGCTCAGTCCCCTCCTATACTCCCTGTTTACTCATGACTGCACAGCCAGGCATGACTCCAACACCATCATCAAGTTTGCAGATGACACAACAGTGGTAGGCCTGATCACCGACAATGATGAGACAGCCTATAGGGAGGTCAGAGACCTGGCCGGGTGGTGTCATGACAACAACTTCTCCCTCAACGTGATCAAGACAAAAGGAGATGATAGTGGACTACAGGAAAAAGAGGACCGAGCACGCCCCCATTCTCATCGACGAGGCTGCAGTGGAGCAGGTTGAGAGCTTCAAGTTCCTTGGTGTCGACATCACGAACAAACTAACATGGTCCAAGCACACCAAGACAGTCGTGAAGAGGGCACGACAAAACCTATTCCCCCTCAGGAGATAGAAAAGATGTGGCATGGGTCCTCAGATCCTCAAAAAGTTCTACAGCTGCACCATCAATAGCATTCTGACGGGTTGCATCACTGCCTGGTATGGCAACTGATCCGCCTCCAACCGCAAGGCACTACAGAGGGTAGTGTGAATGGCCCAGTACATCACTGGGACCAAGCTTCCTGCCATCCAGGACCTCTATACCAGGCGGTGTCAGAGGAAGGCCCTAAAAATTGTCAAAGACTCCAGCCACCCTAGTCATAGACTGTGCTCTCTGCTTCCACATGGCAAGCGGTACCGGAGCACCAAGTCATAAGACTCCTGAACATCTAATCAAATAGCTATCCAGACTATTTGCATTGACCCCCCCTCCCTCTCCTCTTTTACACTGCTGCTATACTATGTTGTTATCATCTATGCATAGTTACTTTAATAACTATACCTACATGTACATATTACCTCAACTAACCGGTGCCCCCGCACATTGACTCTGTACAGGTACCCCCCTTTATATAGTCTCGCTATTGTTATTTTACTGCTGCTCTTTAATTACTTGTTACTTTTATTTCTTATTCCTATCCATATTTCTTTTAACTGCATTGTTGGTTAGGCGCTCGTAAAAAAGCATTTCACTAAAGTCTACACCTGTTGTATTCGGCACATGTGACTAATACAATTTGATTTGATTAAAGTGACCAGTGATCAATCACTATGTACCTAGGGCAACAGTCTCTAGGTGCAGGGTTGAGTCCCGGGTGGTAGCCGGCTAGTAACAGTGACTAAAGTTCAGGGCAGGGTACTGGACAGAGGCCGGCTAGTGGTGACTATTTAATAGACTGATGGCCTGGAGATGGAAGCTGTTTTTCAGTATCTCGGTCTCAGCTTTGATGCATCTGTACTGTCTCCGCCTTCTAGATGGTAGTGGGGTGAACAGGCCGTGGCTCAGGTGGCTGAGATCCTTGATGATCTTCTTGGCCATCCTGTGACAACGGGTGATGTAGATGTCCTGAAGGGCAGGCAGTGTGCCTCCGGTGATACGTTGGGCTGACCGCACCACCCTCTGGAGAGCCTTGCTGTTGCGGACGGTCCAGTTGCCGTACCAGGCAGTGATACAGTTTGACAATGGTGCATCTGTATAAGTTTGTGAGGGTCTTATGGGCCAAGCCACATTACTTCAGTCTCCTGAGGATGACGAGGTGCTGTCATGTCTTCTTCACCAAACTGTCTGAGTGGATGGACCATTTCAGGTTGTCAGTGATGTGCCGAGGAACTTCTGTATTTTGTAAACTTGACGATTGAGTTGGAGACACAATGTGAACTCATGTGACTCATGTGAACATGACAGCAGGTTCACCCATGCTGTCATGGGTGAACATCGAGTAAAGGAGGGGGATGAGCACGCACCCTTGTGGGGCCCCCGTGTTAAGGATCAGCGTAACGGAGGTGTTGTTGCCTGCCTTCACCACCCTGGGGTTGGCCCGTCAAGTAGTCCAGGACCCAGTTGCACAGGGCGGGGTTCAGACCCATAGCCCTGAGTTTAGTGATGAGCTTTGAGGGCACTATGGTGTTAAAGGCTGAGCTGTAGTTCTTACATACAGTTGAAGTCGGAAGTTTACATACACCTTAGCCAAATACATTTAAACTCAGTTTTTCACAATTCCTGACATTTAATCCTTATAAAAATTCCCTGTCTTAGGTCAGTTAGGATCACCACTTTATTTTAAGAATGTGAAATGTCAGAATAATAGGAGAGAGAATGATTTATTTCAGCTTTTATTTATTTTATCACATTCCCAGTGGGTCAGAAGTTTGCATACACTCAATTAGTATTTGGTAGCTTTGCCTTTAAATGGTTTAACTTGGGTCAAACGTTTTGGGTAGCCTTCCACAAGCTTCCCACAATAAGTTGGGTGAATTTTGGCCTGTTCCTCCTGACAGAGCTGGTGTACCTGAGTCAGGTTTGTAGGCCTCCTTGCTCGCACACGCTTTTTCAGTTTTTCCCACAAATATTCTATGGGATTGAGGTCAGGGCTTTGATGGTCACTCCAATACCTTGACTTTGTTGTCCTTAAGCCATTTTGCCACAACTTTGGAAGTATTGTGACAAGAGATGAAAAGAATCTGCCCACTCCATCAAGCAATGGGGACCACAACACAGGACATTCACGGGACCTCATGGAACCATGGACCACACCTGCAGAAACTGGACAACGGGCGGAAGCAGAGGAGATACCTATCATAGACTTCTCCCAGCTGACGCTTGACATACCTCCTACACCACCTCCAGTGGTAGAAACAACCAGCTGGTATGATTGAGTAGAATCAGCCAACAGTAACACGGAAGCAGCAATGTAACAATGTGAGAGTCAGTAGTGCATGACCTTAAAGGGTAATAATAGGAAGCTTCCGTTTAACACACAGGCCTAAGATTACGTAGGTCTACAGCCCCAGTGGGAACTTCCCCTTTAAAAAGATATATAAAGAGAACAGAGATCATAAGACAGTATGATCCTCGTTAAACATGTGAGACAGACTTCATATGGAGGATCATCACAGGTAAATTTACTATTGCACTATACTCTTTTTGTTAGACTATAACAATATTAGAACATTGGCTTATTTTGTCTATGTACTTATTGGATCACTATCTGAATATACTTGGTTGAATTTGGTGACCCCGAGACTGAGTCTACGAAAAACAGAGGTCTAAACACCTCTTGAATACAGACAAAGTGGCGGTCACTCAGTGAGACATCAGGTACAGATGTGATTGGCAATACAAGGAAACAGCAAAATACCAGTTACAATATATTGAGTCTATACACAGAGTTGGAAGTGAATAGTGCTAGGATATACGCTTTTTGTTGGACTATAACAATATTAGAAGATTGGATTATTTTGCCTATGTACTTATTGGATCACTATCTGAATATACTTGGTTGAACTTGGTGACCCCGAGACTGAGTCTACGAAAAACAGAGGTCTAAACACCTCTTGAATACAGACAAAGTGGCGGTCACTCAGTGAGACATCAGGTACAGATGTGATTGGCAATACAAGGAAACAGCAAAATACCAGTTACAATATATTGAGTCCATACACAGAGTTGGAAGTGTATTAAGATATTAGAATTCGGAATCTAGCGCCGTAGCTTCGAGAATACCGATTACGGGGAAGAGACCAAGGGGCTGAGCATTTAAGGTAATTGAACTATTTTTGCTACTTAGTCAATATTGTTAGAAGTGTTAACACATTTAAAGTTTTGCAATATTATCTGGCATAGCTTAAAGCATTAAGGATTGATTGAGCATTATTGTTGTATTGAGAAACTGTATAACCATTGAATTGTAATGATGTGTATAAGACAAAAACAGAGTGACTTAATAAAAGCTTGAAACTTTGACAACTAGACCAGATTAACGATCTGGAGAGCAAACGCCTTTGACACTCTCACTGAACAGAAAGTGACCCTGGTTATAGGTTAAAGTGATTGCACTAAAGAATATTTCATTGTGTGGACAATAATATATTTTTTAGAAAGTCAAAACATATTCCAATACTAGTTTCCGAGTGACTACTAGCTGACGAGCATAATAACTACTAGGAGTTGTTATTAGGTATTGATATATACATGGGTAAAGATAACTTGAGCGTAAGGAAATATAGGAGGAATCCCTAACGCTTAATAATATTTAAATAGGAGTATATCTATCCAAGGCCTCATACTAGACCGGACAATAAGGGAGTGACAACGTGAAAGAAGGAACAAACCCAACTCTCGCGAAGGGCCATTACGAATAAAAAGAAGGGTTGGTAGGGCCGCACGGCAAGGCCCTTGTTACACCGAAGTAACTAAAATCCTAAAGTACTCTGCCTAGCCAGAGGACGGGGTAGAGGCTTTTGCTGCAGGCATTGGGCAAAAGTCAGCACCGTGACAGTATGCTTGGGGTCATTGTCCATTTGGAAGACCCATTTGCGACCAAACTTTAACTTCCTGACTGATGATGTCTTGAGATGTTGCTTCAATATATCCACATAATTTTCCATGCTCATGATGCCAACTATTTTGTGAAGCACACCAGTCTCTCCTGCAGCAAAGAACCATCACAACATGATGCTGCCACCCCCGTACTTCACGGTTGAGATGGTGTTCTTTGGCTTGCAAGCCTCCCCCTTTTTCCTCCAAACATAACGATGGTCATTATGGCCAAACAGTTCTAATTTTGTTTCCTCAGACCAGAGGACATTTCTCCAAAAAGTACGATCTTTGTCCTCATGTGCAGCTGCAAACCATAGTCTGGCTTTTTATGGCAGTTTTGGAGCAGTGGCTTCTTCCTTGCTGAGCGGCCTTTCAGGTTATGTCGATATAGGACTCGTTTTACTGTGGATATAGATACTTTTGTACCTGTTTCCTCCAGAATCTTCACAGGGTCCTTTGCTGTTGTTCTGGGATTGATTAGCACTTTTCACACCAAAGTACGTTCATCTCTAGGAGACAGAACGCGTCTCCTTCCTGAGTGGTATGACAGCTGTGTGGTATGACAGCTGTGTGGGTCCATGGTGTTTATTCTTGCGAGCTATTGTTTGTACAGATTAACGTGGTACCTTCAGGCATTTAGAAATTGCTCCCAAGGATGAACCAGACTTGGAGGTCTACAATTTCTTTTGAGGTCTTGGCTGATTTATTTTGATTTCCCCATGATGTCAAGCAGAGGCACTGAGTTTGAAGGTAGGCCTTGAAATACATCACCAGGTACACCTCCAATTGACTCAAATTATATAAATTAGCCTATCAGTAGCTTCTAAAGCCATGACATAATTTTCTGGAATTTTCCATGCTGTTTAAAGGCACAGTCAACTTAGTGTATGTAAACTTCTGACCCACTGGAATTGTGATACAGTGAATTATAAGTGAAATAATCTGTCTGTAAACAATTGTTGGAAAAAATTACTTGTGTTATGCACAAAGTAGATGTCCTAACTGACTTGCCAAAACTATAGTTTGTAAACAAGAAATTTGTGTTTTAATGTTTTAATGACTCCAACCTATGTGCATGTAAACTTCCGGAGAAAAAGTGTGATACCAATTAGGCCCCCGAGGACTGGAGTTGCCCAGCCCTGGTCTAGGATGTCAGGAAAGGTGGAGGTGATATGATCCTTAACTAGCCTCTCAAAGTGTTTTGCTTTTGGTTTGCGCTTTCAGTTTTGTGCGAATGCTGCCATCTATCCACAGTTTTTGCTTTGAATAAGTTCTAATCGTCAAAGTGGGAACAACATCCTCTATGCACTTCCTGATGAACTCAGTCACCGAGTCAGTGTATATGTCAATGTTATTCTCAGAGGCAACCCGGAACATATCCCAGTCCACATGATCAAAACAATCTTGAAGCATAGATTCCGATTGGTCAGACCAACATGAAAAGGTCCTTACCACGGTGCTGCCTGTTTAAGTTACTGCCTATAGGAAGTGAGGAGCAGAATGGAGGTGCGATCTGATATGCAGAAGGGAGGGTTGGGGAGGGCTTCTGCTCCTCAACCAGCGATTTTATTACGTTTGCAATTGCAACAAATAATCTGCTCAGACCCCAACCAAGCGAACATCAAAAATCGTGCTATAAATTCACAGACAACACAAAGATTCCTTGATGTCCTTCCAGATTCCCTCTGTCTACCCAAGGACGCCAGAGGACAAAAATCAGTTAACCACCTAACTGAGGAACTCAATTTAACCTTGCGCAATAACCTAGATGCAGTTGCACCCCTAAAAACATTTCTCATAAGAAACTAGCTCCCTGGTATACAGAAAATACCCGAGCTCTGAAGCAAGCTTCCAGAAAATTGGAACGGAAATGGCGCCACACCAAACTGGAAGTCTTCCGACTAGCTTGGAAAGGCAGTACCGTGCAGTACCGAAGAGCCCTTACTGCTGCTCGATCATCCTATTTTTCTAACTTAATTGAGGAAAATAAGAACAATCCGAAATTCCTTTTTGATACTGTCGCAAAGCTAACTAAAAAGCAGCATTCCCCAAGAGAGGATGGCTTTCACTTTAGCAGTGATAAATTCATGAACCTCTTTGAGGAAAAGATCATGATTATTAGAAAGCAAATTACGGACTCCTCTTTAAATCTGCATATTCCTTCAAAGCTCAGTTGTCCTGAGTCTGCACAACTCTGCCAGGACCTAGGATCAAGAGAGACGCTTAAGTGTTTTAGTACTATATCTCTTGACACAATGATGAAAATAATCATGGCCTCTAAACCTTCAAGCTGCATACTGGACCCTATTCCAACTAAACTACTGAAAGAGCTGCTTCCTGTGCTTGGCCCTCCAGAGATGCTTGTTCTAGGTCCCAAGAAACAAAGAGATCTTCTGTTGAAACTGACAATTAATCTTAATGGTTGTACAGTCGTCTCAAATAAAACTGTGAAGGACCTCGGCGTTACTCTGGACCCTGATCTCTCTTTTGAAAAACATATCAAGACCATTTCAAGGACAGCTTTTTTCCATCTACGTAACATTGCAAAAATCAGAAACTTTCTGTCCAAAAATGATGCAGAAAAATTAATCCATGCTTTTGTCACTTCTAGGTTAGACTACTGCAATGCTCTACTTTCCGGCTACCCGGATAAAGCACTAAATAAACTTCAGTTAGTGCTAAATACGGCTGCTAGAATCCTGAAAATTTGATCATATTACTCCAGTGCTAGCCTCCCTACACTGGCTTCCTGTCAAAGCAAGGGCTGATTTCAAGGTTTTACTGCTAACCTACAAAGCATTACATGGGCTTTCTCCTACCTATCGCTCTGATTTGGTCCTGCCGTACATACCTACACGTACGCTACGGTCACAAGACGCAGACCTCCTAATTGTCCCTAGAATTTCTAAGCAAACAGCTGGAGGCAGGGCTTTCTCCTATAGAGCTCAATTTTTATGGAACGGTCTGCCTACCCATGTCAGAGACGCAAACTCTGTCTCAACCTTTAAGTCTTTACTGAAGACTCATCTCTTCAGTGGGTCATATGATTGAGTGTAGTCTGGCCCAGGAGTGGGAAGGTGAACGGAAAGGCTCTGGAGCAACGAACCGCCCTTGCTGTCTCTGCCTGGCCGGTTCCCCTCTTTCCACTGGGATTCTCTGCCTCTAACCCTATTACAGGGGCTGAGTCACTGGCTTACTGGGGCTCTCTCATACCGTCCCTGGGAGTGGTGCGTCACCTGAGTGGGTTGAGCCACTGATGTGATCATCCTGTCTGGGTTGGCGCCCCTCCCTTGGGTTGTGCCGTGGCGGAGATCTTTGTGGGCTATACTCAGCCTTGTCTCAGGATGGTAAGTTGGTGGTTGAAGATATCCCTCTAGTGGTGTGGGGGCTGTGCTTTGGCAAAGTGGGTGGGGTTATATCCTTCCTGTTTGGCCCTGTCCGGGGGTGTCCTCGGATGGGGCCACAGTGTCTCCTGACCCCTCCTGTCTCAGCCTCCAGTATTTATGCTGCAGTAGTTTATGTGTCGGGGGGCTAGGGTCAGTTTGTTATATCTGGAGTACTTCTCCTGTCCTATTCGGTGTCCTGTGTGAATTTAAGTGTGCTCTCTCTAATTCTCTCTTTCTTTCTCTCTCTCTCTCGGAGGACCTGAGCCCTAGGACCATGCCTCAGGACTACCTGACATGATGACTCCTTGCTGTCCCCAGTCCACCTGGCCGTGCTGCTGCTCCAGTTTCAACTGTTCTGCCTGATTATTATTCGACCATGCTGGTCATTTATGAACATCTTGGCCATGTTCTGTTATAATCTCCACCCGGCACAGCCAGAAGAGGACTGGCCACCCCACATAGCCTGGTTCCTCTCTAGGTTTCAACTTGGTTTTGGCCTTTCTAGGGAATTTTTCCTAGCCACCGTGCTTCTACACCTGCATTGCTTGCTGTTTGGGGTTTTAGGCTGGGTTTCTGTACAGCACTTTGAGATATCAGCTGATGTACGAAGGGCTATTTAAATAAATGTAATTTGGATTTGCTTCTAGTCATCCCAGAAGGGGAAGTAGCAATGGTCAAGAATTCTTTATGAGCAAGTAGTGCAGTCGATGTGTTGATAAAACTTTGGTAGCGTTTTCTTCAGATTTGCTTTATTAAAGTCCCCAGCTACAATAAATGCAACCTTAGGATATGCCGTTTCTGGTTTGCACAACGTCTAGTGTAGTTCTTCGTGAGACGTTGAGGTGTCTGCCTGAGGGGAATTTACACGGCTGTGACGATGACCGAAGAGAATTCTCTCGGGAGGTAATGCGTCTGCATTTGATAGTGAGGTATACCAGAACAGGAGAACAAAAAGACTTGAGTTCCTGTATGTTACCACAATAGTGAATCATGAAACATACACATTCTCCTTTATTTTTCCCAAAAAGTTATTTTTTCCTGTCCACTCGATGTATGGAAAACCCTGCAGGCTGTATGGACGGAGTCAGTATATCTGGAGACATGATTCCGTGAAACAGTATGTTACAGTCCCTGATGTCTCTCTGGAAGAAGATCCTCACCCTGAGCTCGTCTACTTTATTGTCCAGGGACTGAACATTAGCATCGACATCACATCATAGCATTAACATCAAAAATGTGTTTAAGTTATTTTTGGATGATAATTAAGTTGAGGGTTCAATTTGTTTTTATCCACATGTGAAGATTAACATTTAGACAGTGTCTGGGCTTTCCCCCCGCACGGTAGATACGTTTGTGAATGGACTTGAAGGCTCTAGCATTACAGTACATGAATGTGCAAGGCAAGTACATACCTTGCTTTTAGTCTCTCCATTAATAGATTGGTCTTATCTCCTTGCCTCTTCAATAATGGCTAGCAATTCTGCATATTTACTCTGAGGCACTTGACTTCCACTTGAACTCTGTGATACAATGAAAGAATGGTTTGCAAATGAAACAGTGTGATTTGTGTCCGTTAGTCACCAACTGAAATTATAGCAGAAATCCGCTTTGACACTCATGCATTGTGCTGCAATTTTTTAAATCAATTTCGCAGCATTTAAAATGTGTGGTATAATTTATCACATTAGATAATGATTGTTGTCCTCTAGAACATTTGGCAATTTCAGTCTTTACCTGTGAAAAGCCCAAAGATGCTCCATAGTCATTCACTACTGGCCTGTAAGATTGCAGTGTTAATATGCTTGTTGAAGAAGAGTGAACCACCTCAACTGTTGGAGGGGAAAAATACAAATATATATAATATACTATATGCCACATGCAATACATCTTTACTGGTGATTTTAGTAATAATACTATATGAATTATGAAATTGTTTTGGAATTAATCATTTGAAATTGTCCAGGAATAAGTGGCTGAAACATTTGCCTAGTTTTATTCTATTTTTATTTAAGGTATTGTTTCAATGGGTATGCTGCATTACTTTTGTAAATTTTATCTTGAAATACAAGGTCTGTCTAATTAATGTAGCCTATCATAGTAGGTTGTAGATGAGATGCAGTTTGGTTCAGCGAACACTGGGTGTCATAAGAGTCAAAGAACCGTCCACTTCCCAATCAATCAATAGGCATGGGGAAACAATCATGGAACCGTATGTGTAGAATTAAGTAGCCAAAGTGATAAATTGTCTATATACATTGTTACAGCATCCAGCCTGACAGAAAATCTGACAATAAAATGTGCGTGTTCTGTTTAGGTAGACGAGTGAACAACATAATTCTAATCTTTACAGATGCACAACAGGGAAAGGGTTTTAGCTATGATTAGTAGCCTAATAATGGCGGATATAAATCAGCTCTCAGGATTTGACCCTATATATATACTGTATATAACTTGGGGGAAAAACTACAGTCACCGGCGTTCCCCAGGTATTTATTACAATATCAAATTTTACCCCTGACAAAACATAGTCTAGACTATATATTGGGCTTGTAAGACATTTCCAGAAACAAATTAAAGAGACAAAAATCATGTTGGAATTCAGACACTTTGTTTACAGAAAAGCAGCAACGGCAAATATGGACGTCATTTTATATTGACACCCACAATGGAATATATCCTCAAAATAGCAAATCCATGTTTATTAAAGGCAAAAAACGACTTTCTAACAATAACTTTGACAAAATTACCAAATAATACACGTTTTATTTAGAATTTTTCTTTTCACCTTTTGTTATACTGTATTAGGTTATAGTTTTAACACAATATTTCTAAAGCCTAAATGTCAAACTCAGATGACTTATTGAATGAAAAAGAATGCTGCTGATGATGTACACATCTACTGCAGCCTGTGCTAATAGCCTAATAAGGATAAAGGACATTATTACAATTAAATAATCATAAACATTGTTATTGTATGTGTTATGTTTGTTCCTTATATGATGACAAACTGGGGCGTAGGTTTAACTACTACTAATGAACATATACTTCATCTAGAAAACTCCATGTTTAGCCATGCAAGGCATTCCTTTACCATCCGCCTCCCGCATAGCCTGCTGGGTAACGTAGTCTAAATGTTATTAACGCATAACAACACATCTTCTTTCCTTTAAAATAAAACTACTTTTCTATGTAACTACACGTCACATCACATTTGTTCACTCAACCTTCATAACATGCAATTTTCAATAACACACATTTCTTTCCCCAAATGTTTTTCCTTAAAAAAAAATATTTTTTTTTTCAACTAAATATAGTCTGTCCAACAATACTCTATTGTGGCCCTATTTCTTATCACATAAACCAAACATTCAGTCCAGGTGCCCCTTTTTAAAATTTTGAGCAATTCTCAATAAGCTCTGACAGTCCTTTTTGGTCGTTCTGCTGAAGTGCTTCCTGAAACAGTTGGACAGCGTTCATTGTCAGTCAGGGTGTTCTGACTAAATTGTCCATTTCTAAAAGCATTTGACGCTTCAGCAGTATCCTCCTGATGATCCTCAGTCCCTTGAGTGAATGGCTGCAGCCTTAGATCCACTCTGTTTCGTTTCAGTTGTGATCCATGCTCCGTTTGGATCTCATAGGATCATGGTGCAACTTCTCTCTGCACACACCCTTGCTGCATCCAGGTTCCTGTAGTGATGTCTCTTAGTCGTACATGATCTCCAGGTTTCAGTTCAGGTAAGTGTCTCGCACTTTTGTCGTATCGCTGTTTTTGTTTGTCTTTCTCTTTTTCCTTTGCGAGTTTGACTTTCTGAGCAGCTCTGGGTGTTAGCAAGTCCTCATGGATGGGTGGGTTGGTTCTGATGTGACGTCCCATCAACATTTGTGCAAGTGAAAGTCCGTTCTGCAGTGGTGCGCTACGGTAGATCAGATTTTTTTAGGAAATCCTCCTTTCCATCGTGCGCCTTTTTCATCAGACCTTTGATAATTTTGACTGAACTCTGCTAAGCCGTTGGACCCTGGGTAGTTGGGGCTGGAGGTGTTGTGTCGGAATCCCCAGTCGTCAGCGAGCGATCGGAATTTGGAACTTGAAAACTGCGGGCCATTGTCCGAGTACAGTTCAGACGCAACCCCATGTCTTGCAAAGACTGATTTCAGGTAGGTGATTACAGCTTTGCTGGAAGTAGTTGGCAGTGTTGCTACTTCAGAATAATTTGAGTAGTAGTCGGTAACAACAATGTGACTTTTGCCATTGCAGTCAAAAAGGTCAACTCCAACTTTGTAGTAGGGTCTGTTGGGCACTGGATGAGGCATTAGCGGCTCTGCTTGCTGCTTTGGCCTGTAGGTCAAACACAGGTCACATGAAGCAGTGGTCTGGCTGATTTCCTGGTTCATTCTTGGCCAGTACATTACTTCTCATGCTTGTCGTTTGCATTTTTCCTCACCCAAGTGGCCCTCGTGTATTTTCTGTAGCATTTCTTTGCGTAGTGTCATGGGAATGACAATCTTGTTGCCTTTGAACACTATGTCATCCACAGCGGTGAGCTCTGCTCTGCACATCCAGTAATCCTGTATTCCCCTTGGACAGTTGTTTTTCTGTGCAGGCCATCCTATCAGTGTTGTTTCTTTCAACTCCGTCATTGTTTGGTCAGCTGCGGTCTCTCTTTTGATCTGCTCCATTCTCTCAGAAGACACAGGAAGTGATGCTACGATCGTGTCGACGTAGGCCTAAATCTGTGTTTTTCTGTGTGTCGAAGCTCTGCTTGTCGACTGCTCGAGAAAGAGTGTCGGTGGCGAACATGAACTTTCCCGGGGTATAGATCATCTTCACATTATACTTTTGCAGTCTGATCAACATTCTCTGGATTCTCATTGGACAATCATTCAGTGGCTTAGACATGATCGACACCAATGATTTGTGGTCGGTTTCTACTTCGAAGTCTCGCCCGTAGACGTATTGGTGAAACCTTTCGCAAGCATATGTGCTTGCCAGTAGTTCTTTCTCTATTCGTGCATACCTCGTCTCTGCGCCTGTCAAGGCTCTGGACAAACTGTGACGCGTCTGCAGAAAACCTTGTGCTTTTCTCTGGATCATAGAACCTGAGCACTGGCTCTTCTGTGATTGACTTCTTAAGGTTTTTGAAGCAGTTTTCCTTTTTATTGGACCATTCCCATTCATTTTTCTGCTCCAGAAGACATCGGAGTGGAGAGGACTGTGCTGACAGTAGAGGTATGAACTTTGCAAGGTAGGTGATCATGCCCATGAAGCGTCTCACATCGTCCTTGTTTTTCGGGCGCTCCATGTTGTTGATGGCTGATGTTGTCCTCGGGTCTGGTTTGACTCCATCCTCTGAAAGTACGTCTCCCACGAAGGTAAGTGTTTTCACACCAAACTCGCATTTGTCCTTGTTTAGTTTTAGGTTGACTTTCCGTGTCCGGTCCAGCACTTGTCTCACTCTCGCATCGTGTTCTTCTTTTCTGGACCCCCAAACGATGATGTCATCCATCATAGTCTCCACTCCTGGAATGTGCTCGAAGATCATGTGGATTGTCTTGTGGTAGAACTCTGGCGCTGAGAGAATCCCATATGGTAGATGAAGAAATCTGTACCTGCCATTTGCCAGAATCCTGATGAGGCATCAAGCTTACTGAACCACTTTGCTCCAGCAAACTGCGACATTATCTCTTCTCTGGTTGGCAACTTGAAATGCTCTCTCTTGATTGCTTTGTTGAGATCTCTCGGGTCTAGACATATCCTGAGATCGCCATTCTTTTTCACCACAATAACCAGTGAGTTTACCCAGTCTGTAGGTTCGTCCATTTTTGTGATGACGTCCATCTTTTCCATGCGTCCGAGTTCCTCTGAGCTTTTTTCTCAGTGCAAATGGAACTTTTCTGCATGCATGCACAACTGGAGTAATTTTGTCATCAGTACATATTTTGTGTTCTCCTGGTAAACATCCAAGACCCTCAAACACATCCTCATACTCAGCCAGTATTGATTCTTGGTCATTTTCAGTCTGTGATGTCACTACATACACTCTTTTCAACAAATTGAGCTTTTCACATGCATTGATTCCTAGAATAGGCTGTACACTCTTTTCTACAATCAGCAGCTGTGCTCTGAACTGTTTTTCTTATGCTGTAAAGTTACTATGCAGCTACCTTTGATTGGTAGGTTCTCCCCAGTATAACCAGTAACCTTAATTTTCACAGGGTGTATTTTGCTCTTCACCTTCAGCATTTTGTAGTCATCCAGCGACAACAGGTTTACCTGTGCTCCAGTATCAAGCTTGAATTTTATTATAGTTTCATTCACAGTCAATGGCACAATTCATTCAGCATTTACTGCATTGCATATTTCCACATAATCAACAAATAATGCTTCAATCTCCTCCGTGACTGTGTGAACCTTTTTCTTTGTAGCCTCGGCTTTGCAGCATTTGAGAAATTATTATTTTTCCCCACAGCTGTTGCATTTTTTTGGCTTGTGGATAAATCCACATTTTCCACATGTAGTGTTTTGATTTCTCTCTTTTGCTTGTTTTTGTTTTTGAAGGTGTTCTGTGTATTGCTCCTCTCTTTTTATTGCATGGACTGACGTCTCATCCCTGCACAGCTCTTTAGCTTGTGCTCTGGTGGTTTCAGCTGCTCGACACATAGTCACTGCTTTATCCAAAGTTAAATCTTGCTCACGCAGCAATCTCTCCTTGAGTCCATTATCAAGTATGCCACAGACTATTCTGTCTTTCACTAGTGAGTCTTTCAGATTTTCAAATTCACACGTTTTGCTCAGTGTGTGTTCAGCCAAATACTGGTCAAAACTGACTCCCTGAGAAAAACTTGTATCTCTCAAACGTGATGTTCTGGCTTGTTACAAAGTACTCCTCAAATTTAGCCATTAGCACAGTCAATGTCAAGTTTGCCTCGTATGGCTGAAAGCTATTGTAAATGTCCAATGCATCCTCTCCAATAACATGCAGAAAATCTTGGTGTTCTCTGGCAAATGCAAAACGTCCTGCACGGTGTTGGGCTGTAAGCACAACCCCCACCTGTGGACGTCGGGCCCTCATGGAGTCTGTTTCTGACCGTTTGAGCAGACACATGCACATTTGTGGCCTGCTGGAGGTCATTTTGCAGGGCTCTGGCAGTGCTCCTCCTTGCACAAAGGCGGAGGTAGCGGTCCTGCTGTTGGGTTGTTGCCCTCCTCCACGTCTCCTGATGTACTGGCCTGTCTCCTGGTAGCGCCTCCATGCTCTGGACACTACGCTGACAGACACAGCAAACCTTCTTGCCACAGTTCGCATTGATGTGCCATCCTGGATGAGCTGCACTACCTGAGCCACTTGTGTGGGTTGTAGACTCCGTCTCATGCTACCACTACTGAAAGCACCGCCAGCATTCAAAAGTGACCAAAACATCAGCCAGGAAGCATAGGAACTGAGAAGTGGTCTGTGGTCACCACCTGCAGAACCACTCCTTTATTGGGGGTGTCTTGCTAATTGCCTATAATTTCCACCTGTTGTCTATTCCATTTGCACAACAGCATGTGAAATGTATTGTCAATCAGTGTTGCTTCCTAAGTGGACAGTTTGATTTCACAGAAATGTGATTGACTTGGAGTTACATTGTGTTGTTTAAGTGTTCCCTTTATTTTTTTGAGCAGTATATATTTTTTTTAGCCTCTAATTCCTTTGAGTCAGATCGGAGTTAAGTGGCCCCCCCAGAATAATTTCCTATGAATGGCAGTAATTGTCACTGACCAATGTCTTATGACGCTAAATGTTTGTTTATTTAGGCATCCATAGCATTCCTCTCCTGAAGCCATATGTTTTGCTTATACAACAAAGTCTGATGTACACTGCTTCTCTCCCCACTATTCTATTCAGGGAGACTGGTACCCAGAGAGACAACTACCCTGCATGTCCAGGAGGAGGATCTAAAATCACACCCCAACCCAACTGCACCAGATGGCAATATCACCAAGCCCAAAACTGAGAAGGGGGCTAGTCAAAGTAAAAAAGTAAGTAATGTTGACAAACATGTCAGTAAAATATTTGTTCGAATGAAGCACAGTATTTGATCAAGCCAGCACTGCAACACCAGATCATCTGGCCATGGAATACTGTGTTCTCTTTTCATCCAGAGCAGAAAGCAATGCTGCCCAAAACAGGAAGGCCACAGATTATTATCCTATTAGACAAGAGTTTCAGAGAAAGCAAAGCTGAATTGAAGGTCAGTTTATAATACCAGAGTGGGTTGTGCTTGAAGATCAACCGTGCCATGCAAGAACAAGTAAAAAAAAACATGTTCTTGCTCAGAATTGAATGTAATCAATGACACCTTGATTACATGATAAAAAAATGGAGTTGAAGAAGGACTGCAGGTTAGTTTAGAAATTAAAGTAACATTGTACTGAAATGGATCATATAACCTGGAATTTGATTTGACCTGTACTTGAACCCCAATAGGCCAAACATATAGAGGGGAAGGGAAGAGTAGTATTTGCTGTCAGATATTTCAAGAAGGGAAAGTTTGTAATTGAGTATCATGGAGACTTGTTGCATCTGGCTGATGCCAAGGAGAGAGAGGCTCTGTATGCCCAAGACCCTGGGACTGGCTGCTACATGTCCCATTTCCAGTATCTCAGCAAAACATACTGGTAAGGCATCTACTCAAACTTCATTTTAAATTTGTATTAATTAACTATGACTTATGCATTGCCACAATGTTGATGTTATCAGCTGGCTCATTGATGTTTTCAAACCTTTAATTTCCTCTTTAAGGTGTGGATGCTACAAAAGAATCAACTCGCCTGGGAAGGCTGCTAAACCACAGTAAAACTGGCAACTGCCAGACCAAACTCCATGACATAGATGGAATAACACATCTCACACTGGTGGCTTCCAGGGACATTGAGTCAGAGGAAGAGCTGCTTTATGACTATGGTGACCGCAGCAAGGAATCCATCTCGGCTCACACTTTGCTCAAATACTGATGTGCTGTTTTTACACCAACAGAGTATTCAAGAGAATTACTAGGTGCATTTAATTAAAGCTTATTTTTTTTCTTGGCCCTGAATATTCCCTTGGCACTAAACTGCCAACTTGGCATTCCAGGTGAGACAAATTAAGTGGGCATTTTGTTTATTTTTAATCTGCCCTTTCAAGCAATGTATTTGGGCAAAACTGTGGCAGTATGAACAATATTGAAGACAACCTTCAAGATGACACATGGATCAATTTGTTAAAACTGTACATCAATATATTGCTGGATTTGGGTGTAGTTTTTATACATATTTAGGCCTGTGCTTCCAAGAAGATATGAATAATATTTGTAACATTAGCAATTTTTTTAATGCCGTTTTTATATTCGTTCTAATTTATAATGCTAGGTATGGTTCTAGTTGAAGCAACAATTTTCATATGATCGTCAATGCTCTCCAGGCTTCTGGGACACCAGCTTATACTTGATTTCAAATGTAGATATTTTGCAATGGGTGAAATCCTAATACATTAACAATTTACAAAGTAAGTTGCTCTATGAGAGTAAATTAAGTGTACATAGACAAATCTGTTCAGATATCTGGCTAGCATGGAAGCTCATTTTGCAATGAATAGAAAAGCTAGCTTGGCCTTTTGACAATGTACCAATTAATATTCACAGACATGTAACAGTCCAACATCCTCCCTGTAGGTCAGTGTATTACAAAATGTGTAACAAATGAAGTGATTTGTAACTTTATCATTCTAAACTGCTTTCTTTTACAGCTGCTCTATTATTTGAAAGGTAAAATGGACTTTAAAAGCCCTTGTGTGAACTAGTGTAAAATAGTTATGCTCAGTCACTCCGAGCCTAAAATGTAAATTATTATGCAATTTCTGGACAAGGAACAATTTTGGTAACACTTTTATATTTGCTACAAGAGCTTATATATTTATCTAATCGACAAATCATTTTGGGAAGGATTCATTACCATGATCTGTGCTACTCAACCCCAAGTTAGAGGCAGATTATGCTGATGGGATTCAGGTGTATGAGTTAGGTATAGTGAATCTGGGGCACTATAGTGGTCATGGGGCTCGATTCCATCAGTATCGCTGAAGTTCAATTTGAAATGGCTTTTTAATTCTGAACTGACATGCAGTGTTTGCCTTAATGTTGATTGCATCTCTTTAGCACTGTAGATAGAATCAAGCCCTTGGAGGTCTGGTCTTTGTCTCTAATAGGGCTACTGTTGCAACCAGTCTTGAATGTTGGTCTTTGAACAGTTCCATCGTCACAATGTTCAACCACGTGTCCAAAGGAACTGTTACAGTTCCTTTGTTTGAGGACACAGGTGTGAGTCTGTACCAATGATGTATATAAACCCTGGATTGCTAATGCTATATTTTGACCATTGAGAGGTTTTGAAGCCATCAGTATTTCAATTAAAATGTTAAGGAAATCATTTGTTTTTAAGTCATCTCAATAGTTTATTTTTGTTTTGCTCATAATTTAAAAGTTTACATTGGTGTTTAATAGAATAAAATGTGGCAAACTAACCTGGACAAACGCATTTTTATTTCTACCCATTAAGCCTAATGGTCAAACCAGGAAATGGTTCCAATTGATTTTCCACTATTAATTTTTCTCATGGGGGATTTTAGAAAGAGCTGTGTGTCATGAAGGCTTACCCTGGCGTGACACTTTGATAGCCATGTGAATCTCTCCTTAGACAAGATGATTTATCAAAATATTTGCCTGTATTTACCCCCAACAAATGAAACGCTAATTAGTTGCTAATCATTAAGAACTACAAATGCCATGAGATGGATGAGATTGACGAATTGTAGTAAAAATCTCTGGATTAACCGTTAGCTAAATGTAATAATAAATCAAATTGATAATTCTGTGAATGGTCTGGAGTTATATGTACACTACCTGTTAGCAAAGGCGTTAACTAGAGTTGACGTGCAGGGATTTGTAGTCTTGCATGTCTACTTTGATGCTAATTAGCATTTGAGTCAGTAAATAGCACAAAATATATTTCAGTCACCTTGCCTGAAAGTAATTTAGATGGTTAACAAAATGTCACGCCAGGGTAAGCCTTCATGACACACCCCTTAACTGTTTCTATAATCCCCTATGAGAAAAATGAATGGTGGAAAAACAAATTGGAACCATTTCCTTGTTTGACCGCTAGACTTTATGGGTATTATGACACCACTGTGGGGCAATTTTTATTTTTTTTTTACAATTGTGTAGGATTGCCAAAATGGGCACGCGGTGGCTTCTCCACCCCCCGGAAAGATGAATGGAGCTAAGTACAGAGATCCTTGATAAAACCCTGCTTCAGAGCACTCAGACTGGGGTGAAGGTTCACCTTCCAACAGGACAATGACCCTAAGCACACAGCCAAGACAACACAGAAGTAGCTTAGGGATATGTCCCTGAATATCTTTGAGTGGCCCAGCCAGAGCCCAGACTTGAACATCTCTGGAGATACCTTAAAATAGCTGTGCAGCAAAACTCCCCATACAACCTAACAGCTTGAGAGGATCTGCAGAGAAGAATAGGAGAAACTCCCCAAATACAGGTGTGCCAAGCTTGTAGCATCATACCCAGGGAGACTAGAGGCTGCAATCCCTGCCAAAGGTGCTTCAACAAAGTACTGAGTAACGAGTCTGAATACTTATGTAAATTATATTTCCATTTGAAAACGTTTCTAAAAATCCACTTTGTCATTATGGGGTATTGTGTGTAGATTGGGAGGACAATTTAATCAATTTTAGAATAAGGCTGTAAGGGGTCTGAATACTTTCTGAAAGCACTGGATAAATCATTGGTCTGTACCATGTTATTTGACCTTAATGAGCATAGTTATTTTCCCATAACTGTATTAATGACAACAGTTAAATCTATAAAAAGACACCCGAGTTAGTTTCAAAAGCAAAATTATTCCAGTAAAAAAAAAAAAATGACTGAAAACAACTGATCTAATACAAAGCATTGATAGAAAGCATGTGCATAAAAATGTTTGCTTTATCATTAGTAATGCCTTAGGTCCTTGTTCTCATAGGTCGTCCTTATTTCCGTCTGAATGAAAACCTACAAAAAGAAATAAGAATTAGTTTATTTTAGAGAACTTGCTCTGCAAATAGTTTGACAACACAATGTACATCCCTGGACGTTACTAGTCTTAGAGGCGACGACGGGGGATTGAGTGAATTTGCAGTGTCAGCCGAGGCTTGACTGAGTCACGTAAGTCCGACAATAACAATACTGACAACTGCAGCGGAGCTGGCTTGGTGAAGTGGTATCAGCTCTCGCTTTCCCCCTCTTCAGTCAGATTCTCCCAATCACACAGCATCAGCACAAACACAGCCAGCTGGTCACAAGCAGGTCATTACGAGGGCAGAGACAGACCGTGAGAACAAACCACCTGGTTGTCTCCTGTGTGACACTATGGTTGTCTCTGAAATACTTGTTTTCAGGGTGTAAATAAACCATGTCATACTGCATGCTCTTCTTGCAATTCACTATGATTATGCAAAGTTGAGTGGTGAAAAAAGCTAATTGCTCACAGCTTTCTGATGGTGGTCATTCCTTCGTTAGGTTCCTCTTCTTTAGACTCATCTGTTGTGTCAGGAACAGGTTTTGAAGGGGGTGGAGATACTAAGTCAACCTCTACCATGGCTTGCTCACCCTGTGGCAGCATCCCACTGCAAGTACAAAGCACTACATTACATTTTTGTGTGGGTTGGGGTGAGGTGGTGCGGTTTGCATGGGAAACAAACTGGTCAAGTCTGGTTGTGTATTCTACCTCTTGTAGAGTTGCAACTCTTCTTGCGCCACCAGTAGCTGGGCCTTGAGCTGGTTCCTCTCCTGAAGCACCTCCTTCAGCTCCTGCATTGTGAAGCGTGGTCTATTGGGATCTTTCAGGTCCACCACCAGTTTGTTTGGTCCTAGTGTTTGCTGAGAACATATTGATTAAAATAAGGAGTCCACAACTGTATGTTGCACAGTAGTGTATAGCAACCCAGTGAAACGTTACAACATTCTTGAACATACCCTGACAGACGTTAGTTAGTTTCCCGGTTTGAAAAGATCAAACTCACCGCTTCCTGCCCGGCAGAACTTTCTCTCACGATTCTATCCAGTTCACTCTTCAAGTTGTCTCGTTCCATTTTCAGCTCCTCCAATGACAGGTTATACTTATTCACTAACGTTTCAAACATCTCCAAAACCCGGACAATTTTGAATTGCAAATCGGAGACTTCCTCACCTGTAGTACTTATTTTCAGCAAATCTCTGCCAATCACGTATGAAATGTCATAAACATCTTCCACCGTCAGCTCAAATGCTTCCTTCTCGAACGCCAAAGCGGGTGAAGACTCGCTCAATTCTTCCATTGCTCGTACTCCAAAGACGCACTGAATTCAACAAAAGTTTTTGTTTTCTCAAAAGGTGGGACCGATTTCTCAAATCGAGCGTTGTGACATTTAACATACAAGATACTTGTGAACTTTAAGTTTAGTTCCATGCATGCTACAGTAGCCACTTCAAGTTACCGGTAGTAGGCTAGCTGAATAAACCCTCCTCTTTCTAAATTTGAATGGTTGACTTGCTGTATCCAGTCTATAAGTGGCATACAAATAAACCAATAGCAATGGCCTGTTCCCCACCGCTTGTAACAAGATGAAAGTTTCCCTGGCGACAGGTGAAGCCATGCGCATAATCCAGTAGGGACACACTAATCAGGTGAAACAGCACGTGATATTTCCCCTGTATTTTCAACACTATACTGTGAATTTCGAAATTGGATTGACATTCCGTCAACCCGGGGGGCTTTGAGGGTCTCAAAGTTTGCATTTGCACCTGAAAAATCAGGGATAAAACTATCAAATTGAACAAGGCCAAAATATCTCACATTTTAATGCAAGAACTGACAGGCATTAAAACATGTGTAACTCTGTGTTGTTGTCTGTTCACACTGCTATGCTTTATCTTGGCCAGGTCGCAGTTGTAAATGAGAACTTGTTCTCAACTAGCCTACCTGGTTAAATAAAGGTGAAATAAAAAAATAAAATAAAAATTGTGCCATTTCATATTTTTAGGTGTCTACAATTAATATTGAGCATACATTGAAAACAGGTGAACATATTCACATCACAGATAGTCAACAATATGCCAGCTTTTTATTTAGACACTAGGAAACTCAAGTGCAGCATAGTCAAAATACAATCTTAACATAAATACAATTTAAATATGGCCGATAGTTATATCACGTCAAAATGCCTTCAATATATTTTGTCTTACTTGGGGCCTCAGACTTGGTATAAGTTTGCTTTTATAGTTAAAATAAACATGTGAGCAATCTCTGAAGTTACACTAATACTTATTGCTAGTATAAAGCACCATAGTCTGCATAACTAAAGATGAATTCAAAAGGCACAGGATCTCTCTCAGATTGCACATTATTCTCTCCTGAATCCATCTCTCCATTGTCCCCACAAGACAACTTTGTCCTGACAATCCCTCTTGGCATGAAGCTCTTCATGTTTTTACTTGGAGACCACCAGCATGGGACATTATACACTCAGTGTACAAAACATTAGGAACACCTTCCTAATATTGAGTTGTACCCCCTTATTGCCCTCTGAATAGCTTCAATGGACTGCAGGGTGTCAAGCATTCACAGGGATTTTGCCCATGTTGACTCCAGTGCTTCCCACAGTTGTAAAGTTGGCTGGATGTTCTTTGGGGCAGTGGACCATTCTTGATACACACAGGAAACTGTTGAGCATGGTAAAACCCAGCAGCGTTGCAGTTCTTGACACACTCAAAATGATGCGCCTGACACCAACTACCCTACCCCGTTCAAAAGGCAAATAAATATTTTGTCTTGCCAATTCACCCTCTGAATGGCACACATACACAATTCATGTCTCAATTGTCTCAAGGCTTAAAAATCCTTCTTTAACGTGTCTCCTCCCCTTCATCTACACTGATTGAAGTGGATTTAACAGGTGACATCAATAAGGGATTATAGATTTCAATTGGATTCACCTGGTCAGTCTATGTCATGAAAGAGCAGGTGTTCCTAATGTTTTGTGCATTCAGTGTAGGTCCCTGGTTATGGATGCTTCAGTGCCTCCTGAGCCTGCTCTGCGTGCAAATAACAAATCACTTCCTCTGGTTGCCTCTTTTCTCCAGAGAAGATGCTAAACCTGGATAGGTACAATGAGAGAAATTAAGAATTAAGGTTACACCATGCAAAAAAAACACACACACAAAAAAAACTAGCCATGACAATACTACTACTAAAATACATAAATAAAATACATTGGTTACACTTCAGATTATTCATGAAGAGTGAGTGAGAACATTGAGTTCTCAGAGTGAGGACAAAAGCAGAATGAGAGCATGCATGAGGAAAAGTGCTAAACAAAAGGTTGGGGAAGTGCATAAGCTTTGCCCTGTCAGAGGGTAACATAGTTAGTCACTCCACTTTATTCAGCAAATGAAGAGCTGTCAACCGTGAATATCCATGCTATGAAAAAATCCTAACTCAGACAACATGCATATGTGGATTTGTACATGTAATAGTGAGTTGCTGGATTAGTATATTGGCAAAAGAGGTGACCATTTTTAATGATTGTGGCATCTTCTATGATGAGCTGGTTCAAGGTCTACACATGATCAGCCAATAAGAATACTCCCACATCATGCACACATGATCACAAGGAAGTATTGCATTTGAGATGACAGGCGTGGAGGGGCTTTGGCACAGTGACGGTGCTTGGCTCACCAACAATGACATCACAAAAAGAGATGAAATAAATGTAAAAGTTCATACACAGGACATAAGTCGTCTGATCGGCTGTAACGTTGGATCGTCTGCAATCAACCCTGCTGCTACCATCGGCATTACTGCAGTGAATATCCTGTCCAAAGAAGTACAGATGAAGAGACATAAGCGGGGAAAAAAGTAGTCCGAGTTTTGGTGCAAAGTGACTTCTTTGCAGCACCCAGGTTGGCAAAGGAGGCAAGCCACATCTAGACGAAGTAAGCTACTTAAATAATTAATAATACACAATTTATTTATGGGTGGTCATTTTTCTTCTCTTCACACTTATTTGTAAATGACCTTTAAAAAAAATATTATGGCAGTTGAAAAAAAGTCACAGAATGGTGCAGAAACTTTATCCGTTCAACCTGGTCCTTCTACAAATATAACATTCCCAAACAAGCATTGTGGAAATTAATTTGTCATTATTTGTTTTAGTGCTCACGCAAGCATATTGGTCAGTGACATACATATATAAAGTTAGGTTTCCATCCAATTGGCGACAGATTGTCATGCTTATATTCTAAAATCCGCATAAAAACAATTTTCCCACCAGACATGTATTTCCATCAAATGTACTTGTTGGTGATAAAAGTATTTACGCGACGATGTAGTGCACATAAATACCTTTTGCGTTTAAATTCCCATGTACCGAATCAAAAATAAAAGTTAAATGGGTTTCCATCGCATTTTCAACTGTACTGATGGATTCTCAAACAAAAATGTGTTATTTCGCGAGTCTGTGTATACTCTGGTATTGGCACGTGCGCTCTAGCCAACAGCTCGCAGATAGTGATCGTATTTCCTACATGAGGAGATTATCATGGACAAAAGAACAAGATTTGACAAAAGGCAGCCAAGCATCGATGATCATGTCACCAGAGTAAGACCCTCAATATTTATTGTAAAGGAGCATCAAGCTCATCACCTTGAACTTTCACTACCCTGTGAAGTTCATAATAATTTAATAACTCATCTGTATCCTAATAAACGGACTGCTCATAGTGGGAGGACCACACGTCATCGCTTGACTCCAAGTTTACTTTGATATGATAGTTATTATACCAATATTGGCGCATAAAAGCGATTCCACCGACATTTCTCCCATAATACATTTTACCGACACAAAAAGATCCCACCTTGTCTATTGTATTTTGTTTTGTCGAGATTTTGGAAGTTTACCGACAATTTGTGACCATCAGGCCTGTCATAAACATTTTTTACATGTACTTCACTTGAATTAAAAAGGTTGGATCAAAACCTGGTTAATAGCTAGGTTTCCACCCAATTAGAAATATTTGTATGTGAATATTCTAGAGTCTGCATAAAGATAATATGCACATTTTCCCAACAGTGGTGTTTCCACCAAACTAACTTGAGGATAAAAATAAGTGTGTATTTTCATGTACCGAATACAAATCTAAAGTTCAATATGTTTCCATCGTCTACCGATAGTTTTGTCACAAAAACTGTTGTGTTAAATTGCAAATGTTCCTACTCTGGTCTTGGCAGTGCATTCTAGCCAACAGCTCACAGATATAGTGCAGGTAGGCTTGTCTACATGATGAGATTATTATGGATAAGAGCAAGAATATTCTTATGAACCGTTTTTTTCTGGGTGATTTGTGTTGTTTTATTTGTGCTTGCCATGACTGTGTGTTTGTATTCTAATGTGTGTGTATATATTTACACAATATATACAAAAGTATTTTGATACTAGAGGTCGACCATTCTGATTTTTCAACGCAGATAGCGATACCGATTATTGGAGGACAACAAGGCAGATTTTTAAAAATGTATTTGTAATAATGACAATTACAATAATAAGTGAACACCTATTTCTACTTAATATAATACATCAATAAAAATCAATTTAGCCTCAAATAATGAAACATGTTCTATTTGGTTTAAATAATTCTAAAACACAGTGTTGGAGAAGAAAGTAAAAGTGCAATATGTGCCATGTAAAAAAGCTAACGTTTAAGTTCCTTGCTCAGAACATGAGAACATATGAAAGCTGATGGTTCCTTTTAACATGAGTCTTCAATATTCCCAGGTAAGAAGTTTTAAATAATCTGTCCTCGGTTGCAACACTCACTACAGAGTTCCAAACTGCCTCTGGAAGCAACATCAGCAAAATAACTGAGTCGGGAGCTTCCTGAAATGGGTTTCCATGGCCGGACACAAGTCTAAGAACACCATGCGCAATGCCAAGTGTCGGCTGGAGTGGTGTAAAGCTTGACACCATTGAACTATGGAGCAGTGGAAACGCATTCTCAGGAGTGATGAATCACGGTTCACGATGAGAGGAGAACACTACCTGCCCCAATGCATAGTGTCAACTGTACATTTTTGTGCTTTTGGTCATGTAGTGTGTATATTTTGTGTTTAATGTGTATTTTATATTGTATTATACAGGGTACATTTGGAAAATAGACCTAGGTCTCAATATGTCTTCCCTGTCAAAATAAAGGTTAAATAAAAATATCAAAAAATGGTCAAAAACGGTAGTCAAGCATCAATCATGTCACCAGAATAAGAACCTCGATATTTACTGGAAAGGAGCATCAAGATCACCTTGCACTTTCACCACCCTGTGAAGTTAATCTTAATTTATTTAATCTGTATCCTAATAAACTGCCTGGTTTCTCGAGTCGTAGTGGGAGGACCATAAAGGCATTTCCAACGCCATTTCTTGCATGATTAATTTTACAGACACAAAAAGATCCCACTATTTTGAAAGAAACAAATTATTTGTCCACATTACCGTTATTTTTTATGACCGAAAAGTCCTGTTTCAATCACAGCTGTCATGATGACCTTACTTGCATAAAAACTAGATGGAAACGTGGTTAGTGACAACCTTGTTTGAAAATGTCAGAGATTGTGATAGGCTGTGCACCTATATGTGTGTGGCCTGAGCACATACCATCAAGAGAGATGGAGTGGGGTGGCTGAGGAGTTTTGGCGTAGGTCTAGTGGGCCTCAGTACTTACAGACGTTTGATCCCTGAGTCAGGCTGTTCAGTGGCTGCAGGCTGTGACTGAAGTGATGGATCCAAGTTGATGCCGTATATCTCATTCTCCAACTCCTCACTGAGGCAGGGAGAAGGGATTAATTTAAAGAATGTGGACTTGTATTATGAACAAATGCAAAAAATGAAAAGGATAAAGTGGGATGCAACATCATTAGTAAATATACAGTTGAAGTCAGAGGTTTACATACACCTTAGCCAAATACATTTAAACTCAGTTTTTTACAATTCCTGACATTTAATTACTGTAAAGATTCTCTGTCTTAGGTCAGTTAGGATCACCACTTTATTTTAAGAATGTGAAATGTCAGAATAATAGTAGAGAGAATGATTTATTTCAGTTTTTATTTCTTTCATCACATTCCCAGTGGGTCAGAAGTTTACATACACTCAATTCGTATTTGGTAGCATTGCCTTTAAATTGTTTAACTTGGGTCAAATGTTTTGGGTAGCCTTCCACAAGCTTCCCACAATAAGTTGGGTGAATTTTGGCCCATTCCTCCTGACAGAGCTGGTGTAACTGAGTCAGGTTTGTAGGCCTCCTTGCTCGCAAACGCTTTTTCATTTCTGCCCACAAATTTTCTATGGGATTGAGGTCAGGGCTTTGTGATGGCCACTCCAATACCTTGATTTTGTTGTCCTTAAGCCATTTTGCCACAACTTTGGAAGTATGCCTGGGGTCATTGTCCATTTGCAAGACCGATTTGCGACCAAGCTTTAACTTCCTGACTAACATCTTGAGAAGTTGCTTCAATATATCCAATTACATTTTCTGTCCTCATGATGCCATCTATTTTGTAAAGGGCACCCGTCCCTCCTGCAGCAAAGCACCACCACAACATGATGCTGCCACCCCCGTGCTTCACGGTTGGGATGGTGTTCTTCGGCTTGCAAGCCTCCCCCTTTTTCCTCCAAACATAACGATGGTCATTATGGCCAAACATTTCTATTTTTGTTTCATCAGACCAGAGAACATTTCTCCAAAAAGCACGATCTTTGTCCCCATGTGCAGTTGCAAACCAGAGTCTGGCTTTTTTTATGGTGGTTTTGGAGCAGTGGCTTCTTCCTTGCTGAGCGGCCTTTCAGGTTATGTCGATATAGGACTTGTTTTACTGTGGATATAGATACTTTTGTTATATCCTTCCTGTTTGGCCCTGTCCGGGGGTGTCCTCGGATGGGGCCACAGTGTCTCCTGACCCCTCCTGTCTCAGCCTCCAGTATTTATGCTGCAGTAGTTTATGTGTCGGGGGGCTGGGGTCAGTTTGTTATATCTGGAGTACTTCTCCTGTCCTATTCGGTGTCCTGTGTGAATCTAAGTGTGCGTTCTCTAATTCTCTCCTTCTCTCTTTCTTTCTCTCTCTCGGAGGACCTGAGCCCTAGGACCATGCCCCAGGACTACCTGACATGATGACTCCTTGCTGTCCCCAGTCCACCTGGCCATGCTGCTGTTCCAGTTTCAACTGACCTGAGCCCTAGGACCATGCCCCAGGACTACCTGACATGATGACTCCTTGCTGTCCCCAGTCTACCTGGCCATGCTGCTGCTCCAGTTTCAACTTCCACCTGACTGTGCTGCTGCTCTAGTTTCAACTGTTCTGCCTTATTATTATTCGACCATGCTGGTCATTTATGAACATTGAACATCTTGACCATGTTCTGTTATAATCTCCACCCGGCACAGCCAGAAGAGGACTGGCCACCCCACATAGCCTGGTTCCTCTCTAGGTTTCTTCCTAGGTATTGGCCTTTCTAGGGAGTTTTTCCTAGCCACCGTGCTTCTCCACCTGCATTGCTTGCTGTTTGGGGTTTTAGGCTGGGTTTCTGTACAGCACTTTGAGATATCAGCTGATGTACGAAGGGCTATATAAAAAAAAAAAGATTTGATTTGATTTGATTTTGTACCCGTTTCCTCCAGCATCTTCACACGGTCCTTTGCTGTTGTTCTGGGATTGATTTGCACTTTTCGCACCAAAGTACGTTGATCTCTAGGAGACAGAACGCGGCTCCTTCCTGAGCGGTATGATGGCTGTATGGTCCCATGGTGTTTACAGGCACCGAGTTTGAAGGTTGGCCTTGAAATACATCCACAGGTACGCCTCCAATTGAGTCATATGATGTCAATCAGAAGCTTCTAAAGCCATGACAACATTTTCTGTAATTTTCCAAGCTGTTTAAAGGCACAGTCAACTTAGTGTATGTAAACTTCTGACCCACTGGAATTGTGATACAGTGAATTATAAGTGAAATAGTCTGTCTGTAAACAATTGTTGAAAAAATGACTTGTGTCATGCACAAAGTAGATGTCCTAACCGACTTGCCAAAACTATAGTTTGTTAACAAGAAATTTGTGGAGTGGTTGAAACTTCCGACTTCAACTGTACATGTGCACTGAACAAAAATATAAATGCGACATGTAAAGTGTTGTTACCATGTTTCATGAGCTGAAATAAAAGGTCCCAGAAATGTTCCATATGCACAATAAGCTTTTTTCTCTCAAATGTTGTGCACAAATTTGTTTACATTCCGGTTAGTGAGCATTTATCCTTTGCCAAGATAATCCATCCACCTGACAGGTGTGGCATATCAAGAAGCTGATTAAACAGAATAACCATTACACAGGTGCACCACTGCACCTTGTGCTGGGGACAATAAAAAGCCACTTTAAATTGTGCAGTTTTGTCACATAACACAATGCCACAGATGTCTCAAGTTCAGGGATTGTGCAATTGGCATGCTGACTTTAGGAATGTTGCCAGATAATTCAATGTTAATTTCTCTACCATAAGCCAACTCCAACGTCATTTTAAAGAATTTGGCAGTACGTCCAACCAGCCTCACAACCGCAAATCACATGTTTGGTATCGTGTTGGCGAGCAGATTGCCGATGTCAAAGTTGTGAACAGAGTGCTCCATGGTGGCGGGGGGGTTATGGTTTGGGCAGGCATAAACGTTGGACAATGAACACAATTGCATTTAATCGATTGGCAATTTCAATCAACAGAGATACCGTGACGAGATACTGAGGCCCATTGTCGTACCATTCATCTACTGCCATCACCTCATGTTTCAGCATGATCGTGCATGGCCCTATGTTGCAAGGACTTGTACACAATTCCTGGAAGCTGAAAATGATCCAGTTCTTCCATGGCCTGCATACTCAGACTGTCACCCGTTGAGCGTGTTTGGGATGCTCTGGATCGACGTGTACGACAGCATGTTCCAGGTCCGGCCAATATCCAGCAACTTCGCACAGCCATTGAGGAGGAGTGGGACAACTGTTCACAATCAACAGCCTGCTCAAATCAATGCGAAGGAGATCACACTGCATGAGGCAAATGGCAGTCACATCAGATAGTGACTGGTTTTCTGATCCACGCCCCTACCTTTTTTTAAAGGTATCTGTATTCCCAGTCATGTGAAATCCATAGATTAGGGTCTAATTTATTTATTTCAATTGACTGATTTCCTTATATGAACCGTAACTCAGTAAAATCTTTGAAATTATTGCATGTTGCGCTTATATTTTTGTTCAGTATAGTAATAACATAAGATTCAGTTGAAGGGGTATTAAAAAGTGATGATATATCCCTAGTCCCTCAACTCCAGGTAATTCTTTTTTTTAAATGTTTTTATTCACTTTGTTTTTTCACACAGCAGATGTCATATCATGTAACCTTTTGTAATAGATGAGCTCCTCTCTCAGCATGAACACTTGAGCTTTGAGTTCGTTCCTCTCCTTCAGGACGTCCCGTAGCTCCTCGAGGGTGAATTGGGGCCTGTCGGACTCCTTCTGGTCCAGGACATCAGGTTCCTCCTCCTGGTCCTTGTCACACAGCGAGAGGGCAGGAGGGCTCTCTTCTGACTCAAAGCACTGTGCCAGGAATTCATGGTCACTTCTGCATTCCGCCCAAAAAGAATTGTGTACGATGGAGGCTGCTGATGCTAGTACCAAGGACTGGATTTGGGAAATAGCACGGTCACTTACAGTGCTATGACAGGCTTTGTGAGCAGTGGCAATGATACTCAATGGCTAATCTACAAGGTTGACTGACCCTCCTTGGGTGGATGTCATGTTATTGTGTTCTTGTCAATAGGGAACTTAAAACCCTGTAATTTGGGTATAATCTTAACTCTATAAGGTGAATCGTACAGATATGTAATGGTGTCTTAAAGAGAAATGTAATGGACTTGATCAGGTAGGGGGTTGTAGCTGTGGTTACCTTGGCTGATACTGGTGTAAGCACTGTCATCACAGACTTTGAGGGGGATGGTTCCTCCTCGGCTGACCTCTTCATGTCCAGCTCCCACTCTTTGCGCTCCTCCTTCAGCCTTGCCACCTCCCGACGCAGGGCCCCGAGCTCCTGCTGGCGCGCCTGGGACATAGCCTCCAGCTCAGCCTTCTGTTGGATCACTGCCTTGCCCTGAGCCTCTACCACACTGATCCTGTGTCGCAGGTCCAGGTTGATCTTCATCAGACGGTGCTGCTGCAGCTGAAGCTATAAGGGGAGGAAGGAGTCCGTTTAATCCTACCCATTTATCTGTAATGAACTGATGGAAACAGTGTCCAGATTGTTGGTGGAAGTAGTTGTCCTCCTCAGGCAAGACGAGACATCTATGTGCTGAAGCATTAGGCTATAGACAGTAGGAAGCCTAGGAGGGATTGTTATGTAGTTCAGGGAGTGTGGAATGCTTCTAGATGAAAAGAGACAAGCCTCACCGCCTCCAGGTCCTCGTTCTTGAGGTTCAGCTCATGGTCCTTATCCCGGATCTCATCCCTCTGTTTGTCTACCACCTCCTTTAGCTTCTTCATCACCTGAAACTCTCTCTCTGACACACCTGTCCAAGATATACACACATACAGCCCACACAGCCATTAACACATAAACATACACTACCTTTCAGAAGTTTGAAATGTCCTTGCTTTTGAAAGAAAAACACATTTCTGTCCAATAAAATAACATCAAATTGATCAGAAATACAGTGTAGACATGGTTAATGAAATTTTGAAATGACTATTTAATGAAAATGTGAAATTACCATTGTAGCTGGAAACTGCAGATTTTTAATAGAATACCTACATGGGGTACATAGGCCCATTATCAGCAACCATCACTTCTGTGTTCCAATGGCACGTTGTGTTAGCTAATCCAAGTTTATCATTTTAAAAGGCAAATTGATCATTAGAAAACCCTTTTGCAGTTATGTTAGCACAGCTGAAAACTGTTGTTCTAATTAAAGAAGCAATAAAACTGGCCTTCTTTAGACTAGTTGAGCATCAGCATTTGTGGGTTCGATTACAGGCTCAAAATGGCCAGAAACAAATAACTTTCTTCTGAAACTCATCAGTCTGTTCCTGTTCTGAGAAATTAAGGCTATTCCATGCGAGAAATTGCCAAGAAACTGAAGATCTTGTACAACGTTGGGTACTACTCCCTTCACAGAACATAGCAAACGGGCTGTAACTAGAATAGAAAGAGGATTGGGAGGCCCCGGTGCACAACTAAGCAAGGGGACAAGTACATTAGTGTCTAGTTTGAGAAAGAGACGCCTCAAGTCCTCAACTGGCAGCTTCATTAAATAGTACCAGCAAAACAGGTCAACAATGAAGAGGTGACTCCGGGATGCTGACCTTCTAGGCAGAGTTCCTCTGTCCAGTGTCTGTGTTCTTTTGCCCATCTTAATCTTTTATTTTTATTGACCAGTCTGAGAAATGGCTGTTTCTTTGCAACTCTGTCTAGAAGGCCAGCATCCCAGGGTTGCTTCTTCACTATTTATTGTCACGTCTGCTCCTCCCCTCCGATGTCGCTAGAGTACTAAATCAAATCAAAATCAAATCAAAAGTATTTGTCACATACACATGGTTAGCAGATGTTAATGCGAGTGTAGCGAAATGCTTGTGCTTCTAGTTCCGACAATGCAGTAATAACCAACGAGTAATCTAACCTAACAATTCCAAAACTACTACCTTATACACACAAGTGTAAAGGGATAAAGAATATGTACATAAAGATATATGAATGAGTGATGGTACAGAACGGCATAGGCAAGATGCAGTAGATGGTATCGAGTACAGTATATACATATGAGATGAGTAATGTAGGGTATGTAAACAAAGTGGCATAGTTTAAAGTGGCTAGTGATACATGTATTACATAAAGATGCAGTAGATGATAGAGTACAGTATATACATATACATGAGTAATGTAGGGTATGTAAACATTATATTAAGTAGCATTGTTTAAAGTGGCTAGTGATATATTTTACATCAATTTCCATCAATTCCCATTATTAAAGTGGCTGGAGTTCTGATGGCCTTGAGATAGAAGCTGTTTTTCAGTCTCTCGTTCCCCGCTTTGATGCACCTGTACTGACCTCGCCTTCTGGATGATAGCGGGTGAACAGGCAGTGGCTCGGGTGGTTGTTGTCCTTGATGATCTTTATGGCCTTCCTGTGACATCGGTGGTGTAGGTGTCCTGGAGGGCAGGTAGTTTGCCCCCGGTGATGCGTTGTGCAGACCTCACTACTCTCTGGAGCGCCTTACGGTTGTGGGCGGAGCAGTTGCCGTACCAGGCGGTGATACAGCCCCACAGGATGCTCTCAATTGTGCAGCTGTAGAAGTTTGCGAGTGGTGACAAGCCAAATTTCTTCAGCCTCCTGAGGTTGAAGAGGCACTGCTGCGCCTTCTTCACAACGCTGTCTGTGTAGGTGGACCAATTCAGTCTGTCTGTGATATGTACGCCGAGGAACTTAAAACTTACTACCATCTCCACTACTGTCCCATCGATGTGGATAGGGGGGTGCTCCCTCTGCTGTTTCCTGAAGTCCATAATCATCTCCTTAGTTTTGTTGACGTTGAGTGTGAGGTTATTTTCCTGACACCACACTCCGAGGGCCCTCACCTCCTCCCTGTAGGCCGTCTCGTCGTTGTTGGTAATCAAGCCTACCACTGTAGTGTCGTCCGCAAACTTGATGATTGAGTTGGAGGTGTGCATGGCCACGCAGTCGTGGGTGAACAGGGAGTACAGGAGTGGGCTCAGAACGCACCCTTGTGGGGCCCCAGTGTTGAGGATCAGCGGGGTGGAGATGTTACCTACCCTCACCACCTGGGGGCAGCCCGGCGGGGTCGAGACCCAGGGTCTCGAGCTTGGAGGGTACTATGGTGTTAAATGCTGAGCTGTAGTCGATGAACAGCATTCTCACGTAGGTATTCCTCTTGTCCAGATGGATTAGGGCAGTGTGCAGTGTGGTTGAGATTGCATCGTCTGAGGACCTATTTGGGCGGTAAGCAAATTGGAGTGGGTCTAGCGTGTCAGGTAGGGTGGAGGTGATATGGTCCTTGACTAGTCTCTCAAAGCACTTCATGATGACGGAAGTGAGTGCTACGGGGCGGTAGTCTTTGGTGCTTTGGTTGCGGTCCGTGTCAGTGGCACTGTATTGTCCTCAAAGCGGGCAAAAAAGTTAGTCTGCCTGGGAGCAAGACCGTGACAAGGTCCGTGACGAGGCTGGTTTTCTTTTTGTAATCTGTGATTGACTGTTAGACCCTGCCACATACCTCGTGTCTGAGCCGTTGAATTGCGACTCTACTTTGTCTCTATACTGACGCCTAGCTTGTTTGATTGCCTTGCGGAGGGAATAGCTACACTGTTTATATTCGGTCATGTTTCCGGTCACCTTGCCCTGGTTAAAAGCAGTGGTTCGCGCTTTCAGTTTCACGCGAATGCTGCCATCAATCCACGGTTTCTGGTTTGGGAATGTTTTAATCGTTGCTATGGGAACAACATCTTCAATGCACTTTCTAATGAACTGGCTCACCGAATCAGCGTATTCGTCAATGTTGGACGCAGTGCGGAACATATCCCAGTCCACGTGATGGAAGCAGTCTTGGAGCGTGGAATCAGATTGGTCGGACCAGCGTTGAACAGACCTGAGCGCGGGAGCTTCTTGTTTTAGCTTCTGTCTGTAGGCAGGGAGCAACAAAATGGAGTCGTGGTCAGCTTTTCCGAAAGGAGGGCGGGGGAGGGCCTTATATGCGTCGCGGAAGTTAGAATAGCAATGATCCAAGGTTTTACCAGCCCTGGTTGCGCAATCGATATGCTGATACAATTTAGGGAGTCTTGTTTTCAGATTAGCCTTGTTAAAATCCCCAGCTACAATGAATGCAGCCTCAGGATATGTGGTTTCCAGTTTGCAAAGAGTCAAATAAAGTTTGTTCAGAGGCATCGATGTGTCTGCTTGGGGGGGGAATATATATACGGCTGTGATTATAATCGAAGAGAATTCCCTTGGTAGATAATGTGGTCGACATTTTATTGTGAGGAATTCTAAATCAGGTGAACAGAAGGACTTGAGTTCCTGTATGTTGTTGTGACCACACCACATCTCGTTAACCATAAGGCATATGCCCCTGCCCCTCTTCTTACCAGAAAGATGTGTCGGCGCGATGCGTGAAGAAACCAGCTGGCTGCACCGATTCCGTTAGCGTCTCTCGAGTGAGCCATGTTTCCGTGAAGCAAAGAACGTTACAGTCTCTGATGTCCTTCTGAAATGCTACCTTTGCTCGGATTTCGTCAACCTTGTTGTCAAGAGACTGGACATTGGCGAGAAGTATACTAGGGAGTGGTGCGCGATGTGCCCGTCTCCGGAGCCTGACCAGAAGACCGCTTCGTTTCCCTCTTTTATGACATCTTTGTTTTGGGTCACAGGCTGGGATCCAGTCCGTTGTCCTGGGTGAAAGGCAGAACACAGGATCCGCTTCGGGAAAGTCATATTCCTGGTCGTACTGATGGTGAGTTGACGTTGCTCTTATATTCAGTACTTCTTCCCGACTGTATGTAATGAAACCTAAGATTACCTGGGGTACCAATGTAATAAATAACACGTAAAAAAAACTAAAAACTGCATAGTTTCCTAGGAACGCGAAGTGAGGCGGCCATCTCTGTCGGCGCCGGAAGTAACTAACCCCTGGGATTCATCATTACGCACACCTGTGATTCATTATGATTCAAACCTGGACTCCATTACCTATATAATTTCCTCCTCTTTATATGTCACTCTCCCAGGTTCACTCACCAGTTGGTATTGTTCTTGCGTTTTGGTCTCCTGCCCAACATCCCGGAGGAATATCAGGATCTAAGGGAGGTATTCTCCAAGACCCTCACCACCTGTCTCCTTCCTCATCACCCCTGGGACTATGCCATTGACCTGTTTTCCGGTGATACACCTCCGCGCAGACGCATTTACCCTCTCCCAGAGGCTGAGACCCAGGCCATGGAGGACTACATTCAAGAGGCGCTCCAACAGGGTTTCATCCGCAGGTCCACATCCCCTGCATCAGCTGGTTTCTTCTTCGTGGCCAAGAAAGAGGGTGGATTACATCCTTGTATCGATTACCGTGGACTCAATGACATCACCACAAAGTATCGTTACCCTCTTCCGCTGGTGCCGTCAGCCATCGAGCAGCTCCGCGTGGCCCTGTTCTTCACCAAACTGGACCTGTGGAGTGCCTACAATCTCATTCGCATCCGGGAGGGGATGAGTGGAAGACTGCGTTCAGCACGATGTCTGGTCACTACAATTACTTGGTTATGCCCTTTGGCTTAGCCAATGCTCCGTCAGTGTTCCAGGAATTTGTCAACGAGGTGTTCAGGGACATGCTCGAATGTCAGGTGTTTGTACATCGATGACATCCTGATCTTCTTGAACAACCTGGAGGATCAAATCAAATCAAATGTATTTATATAGCCCTTCGTACATCAGCTGATATCTCAAAGTGCTGTACAGAAACCCAGCCTAAAACCCCAAACAGCAAGCAATGCAGGTGTAGAAGCACGGTGGCTAGGAAAAACTCCCTAGAAAGGCCAATACCTAGGAAGAAACCTAGAGAGGAACCAGGCTATGTGGGGTGGCCAGTCCTCTTCTGGCTGTGCCGGGTGGAGATTATGACAGAACATGGCCAAGATGTTCAAATGTTCATAAATGACCAGCATGGTCGAATAATAATAAGGCAGAACAGTTGAAACTGGAGCAGCAGCACAGTCTGGTGGAAGTTGAAACTGGAGCAGCAGCATGGCCAGGTGGACTGGGGACAGCAAGGAGTCATCATGTCAGGTAGTCCTGGGGCATGGTCCTAGGGCTCAGGTCCTCCGAGAGAGAGAAAGAGAGAATTAGAGAGAGCATACTTAAATTCACACAGGACACCGAATAGGACAGGAGAAGTACTCCAGATATAACAAACTGACCCTAGCTCCCCGACACATAAACTACTGCAGCATAAATACTGGAGGCTGAGACAGGAGGGGTCAGGAGACACTGTGGCCCCATCCGAGGACACCCCCGGACAGGGCCAAACAGGAAGGATATAACCCCACCCACTTTGCCAAAGCACAGCCCCCACACCACTAGAGGGATATCTTCAACCACCAACTTACCATCCTGAGACAAGGCTGAGTATAGCCCACAAAGATCTCCGCCACGGCACAACCCAAGGGGGGGGCGCCAACCCAGACAGGATGACCACAACAGTGAATCAACCCACTCAGGTGACGCACCCCCTCCAGGGATGGCATGAGAGAGCCCCAGCAAGCCAGTGACTCAGCCCCTGTAATAGGGTTAGAGGCAGAGAATCCCAGTGGAAAGAGGGGAACCGGCCAGGCAGAGACAGCAAGGGCGGTTCGTTGCTCCAGAGCCTTTCCGTTCACCTTCCCACTCCTGGGCCAGACTACACTCAGTCACTCAACCCACTGAAGAGATCACATCACTCACGTTCGAGCAGTCCTGGAATGCCTCTTGGCTAACCACCTGTTCGTCAAGGCAGAGAAGTACCAATTTGGGCTACCAAATCAGCCTGCAGGGAGTGAGGATGGAGGACAAGAAGGTAGATGTGGTAAGGTCATGGCCAGTCCCAACCACTATCAAGGGGTTACAATGGTTTTTGGGGTTTGCCAACTTTTACTGCTGCTTCATCAGGAACTTCAGTGTCGTCGCCGCCCCTCTCTCCTCAAGGGTGGGCCTCGTAGGTTGGTTTGGTCTCCAGCAGCCGACAAGGCCTTTTGTCTCCTCAAGGGGCGTTTCACCTTCGCCCCCTTGCTAAAATACCCAGATCCCACCCAGATCCCATCAACCACCTTTTGTGGTTGAGGTAGATGCATCGGACGTGGGTGTGGGGGCAGTTTTGTCACAAAGACAGGGGGACCCACTAAAATTGTATCCTTGTGCTTCCTAATCCAATAAACTGTCCCCCGCAGAGAGGAATTACGACGTCGGCGATCGGGAGCTCGTGGCGGTGAAGTTGGCATTAGAGGAGTGGAGACACTGGCTGGAGGGTGCCAAGGAACCATTTGTCATTCTCACCAACCATCGGAACCTTGAGTACATACGCACAAACCAGGCGGGCCCTCTTCTTCACCAGATTCGACTTCACGCTGACCTATCGCCCAGGTTAAGAACATCAAGGACGATGCCCTGTCCCGTATCTACAATTCGGGAGAGACTCCTGGCCAGAAGGCACCCATAATCCCCTCCTCCAGAGTCGTGGGTCCAGTGGTTTGGGATGTAGATGTGGACATCCACCAGGCTCTAGAGAGTGAGCCCGCATCCCGGAATTGTCCTCCCGCACGCATCTACGTTCCCACAGGGATAAGGGATTGGCTGCTGACCTGGGCACACGCATCTACGTTCCCACAGGGATAAGGGATCGGCTAGTGACCTGGGCACACACGTCTACGTTCCCACAAGGATAAGGGATCGGCTGCTGACCTGGGCACACACATCTACGTTCCCACAGGGATAAGGGATTGGCTGCTGACCTGGGCACACACATCTGTCATCGCTGGACATCCAAATAGTTTCACACCATCCATTCCATCACTGAGAAATACTGGTGGCCCACCTTGGTGCAGGATGTTAGGCGGTATATCAACTCCTTTTCCGAGTGTGCTCAAACTAAGTCCCCCCGGAATGCTTCAACAGAGAAGCTCCTTCCACTTCCCGTGCCTCTGTGACCTTGGTCCCATCTATCCATTGACTTTGTTACTAATCTTCCCCTTCTGATGGTTTCACCACTATTCTGGTGGTAGTGGATAGATTCTCCAAGTCATGTCATTTAATATTTCTTCCCGGTCTTCCCACTGCTCTCCAGGTCGCTGAGGTACACGCATCTTCCAGAGGCACCTGGTAGCATGTAGGTCAAATGACACTTCAATGTATAAATCAGTCCCACTTATGGTGCATCACCTGACCAAGTCTTCCTACTGGATTTAGATGCAGCTGGAAATTCAGGTGTTCTTGCCACTGACATGGTGATCAGAGACCCGGTGTTGCCAGCAATGCTATACTTTCTGTAGTGTATGTTCTCCGGCTCTGTCTGTTACACACCAATAACACATCACCTCATATCTTCTGCACTCAAAACATATACCTTGTTATGAGGCATTTGAGTTTAATTGTAGGAGTGCACAATTAAATCACCCTAAATGACATTGACTTGTCAAGTTGCTAATCACTATGGCTACTGTCCTGAATATCATAAGTGGTCCTCTGTGGATTAGTAGAGCCACTATCCGAGTGGCTACTCCTGGCTAACATCTCTGTCCCAAAGCAAGAAACAGTTAGCCTGGAGCTAGCCTCGAGCTAGGCCCATCTCTCGGCTAGCCGAAGAGGTCCTTCGGCCAATTCTTGGGCTACAATACCTATTTTGCCAATTGGCCTGGACCCTTTTACTGCCGACACGGAGCCCGCCGATCCATCACAACTGGTATACAGACGAATCAACAAGCGAACATGTTACGATGTCGCTGAAGAACCATCTACTTGCCCCGGCCCACTTGCTTTTCTGAATGCTGTATCTGCTCGCCTAGCGTAGTAGTGACTACCAAACGCCACCCTGACTCACCTATTGCTGCTCTTTTGACCCTATGATTACTCAGCTACACAGCTGACGCTCCCTGGACTGTTTCAATAACACAGTACCTCATTTTGTTTACCTGTCGGCCCCAGCCTCAAACTCAGGTCCTGTATGTACCTAACTAACCCGCTCTGCCCATTCATCGACATTTACCTGTTGTTGTCTTAGCTCTCCTGATCAACCTGTGTTTGCTTTATGCCTCTCTCTAATACCAATATGCCTTGTCTACTGCTGTCTTGGCTAGATCTTACTGTTTTATTTCACTGTAGAGCCCTCAGGCCCGCTCAAAAAAGATGCAAAGATAGCTCTTTTGTCCCACCCCACACACATGCGGAGACCTCACCTGGCTTAACTGGTGCCTCCAGAGACAAAACTGCTCTCATCGTCACTCAACGCCAAGGTTTACCTCCACTGTACTCACATCCTACCATACCCTTGTCTGTACATTATGTCCTGAATCTATTCAACCATGCCCAGAAATCTGCTCCTTTTATCCTCTGTCCCCAACGCACTAGACGACCAGTTCTTAAAGCCTTTAGCCGTACCCTTTTCCCCACTCCTCCTCTGTTCCTCTGGTGATGTAGAGGTTAACCCAGGCCCTGTAGCCCCCAGTTCCACTCCTATTCCCCAGGCGCTATCTTTTGTTGACTTCTGTAACTGTAAAATAATTTGTTTCATGCATGTTAACATCAGAAGCCTCCTCCCTAAGTTTGATTTATTCACTGCTTTAGCACACTCTGCCAACCCTGATGTCCTAGCCGTGTTTGAATCCTGGCTTAGGAAGGCCACCAAAAAATCTGAAATTTCCATCCCCAACTACATCATTTTCCACCAAGTTAGAACTGCCAAAGGGGGTGGAGTTTCAATCTACTGCAGAGATAGCCTGAAGAGTTCTGTCATGCTATCCAGGTCTGTGCCCAAACAGTTCGAGCTTCTACTTTTAAAAATCCACCTTTCCAGAAATAAGTCTCTCACTGTTGTCTCCTGTTATAGACCCCCCTCAGCCCCCAGCTGTGCCCTAGACACCATATGTGAATTAATTGCCCCCCATTTATCTTCATAATTTGTACTGTTAGGTGACCTAAACTATGATATGCTTAACACCCCGGCCATCCTACAATCTAAGCTAGATGCCCTCAATCTCACACAAATGATCAAGGAACCTACCAGATACAACCCTAAATGTGTAAACACTGGCAACCTCATAGATATCATCCTGATCAACTTGCCCTCTAAATACACCTCTGCGGTCTTCATTGCCTGTGTCCGTAATGGGTCCGCGGTCAAACAACCACCCCTCATTACTGTCAAACGCTCCCTAAAACACTTCAGCGAGCAGGCCTTTCTAAATCGACCTGGCCCGGGTATCCTGGACGGATTTTGACCTCATTCCGTCTGTAGAGGATGCCTGGTTATTCTTTAAAAGTGCTTCTTCACCATCTTAAATAAGCATGCTCCGTTCAAACAATGTAAAACTAAGAACAAATATAGCCCTTGATTCACTCCACACTTGACTGCCCATGACCAGCACAAAAACATCCTGTGGCATACTGCATTAGCATCGAATAGCCCCCGCGATATGCAACTTTTCAGGGAAGTTAGGAACCAATGTACACAAGCAGCTAGGAAAGCAAAGGCTAGCTTTTTCAAACAGAAATTTGCATCCTGTAGCACAAACTCCAAAAGGTTCTGGGACACTGTAAAGTCCATGGAGAATAAGAGCACCTCCTCCCAGCTGCCCACTGCACTGAGGCTAGGAAACACTGTCACCACCGATAAATCTACGATAATCAAGAATTTCAATAATCATTTTTCTACGGCTGGCCATGCTTTCCACCTGGCTACCCCTACCCCGGTCAACAGCTCTGCACTCCCCACAGCAACTTGCCCAAGCCTCCCCATTTCTCCTTCACCCAAATCCAGATAGCTGATGTTCTGAAAGAGCTGCAAAATCTGGACCCCTACAAATCAGCTGGGCAAGACAATCTAGTCCCTCTCTTTCTAAAATGATCTGCCACAATTGTTGCAACCCCTATTACTAGCATGTTCAACCTCTGTTTCATATCGTCTGAGATCCCAAAAGATTGGAAAGCGGCCGCGGTCATCCCCTCTCTTCAAAGGGAGAGACACTCTAGATCCAAACTGTTACAGACCTATATCCATCCTGCCCTGCCTTTCTAAAGTCTTAGAATGCCAAATTAACAAAACAGATCACCGACCATTTCGAATCCCACCGTACCTTCTCCACTATGCAATCTGGTTTCCGAGCTGGTCATGGGTTCACCTCAGCCACGCTCAAGGTCCTAAACGACATCATAACCGCCATAGATAAAAGACAGTACTGTACTCTTGTCAATCAACGCAATCTTGGTTCACCAACTACTTCTCAGAGTTCAGTGTGTCAAATTGGAGGGCCTGTTATCTGGACCTCTGGCAGTCTCTATGGGGGTGCCACAAGGTTCAATTCTCAGGCCTACTATTTTCTCTGTATACATCAATGATGTCGCTCTTTCTGCTGGTGATTCTCTGATCCACCACTACGCAGACGACACCATTCTGTATACTTCTCGCCCTTCTTTGGACATTGTGGACATTCCAGACGAGCTTCAATGCCATACAACACTCCTTCCATGGCCTCCAACTGCTCTTAAATGCAAGTAAAACTAAATGCATGCGCTTCAACCGATCGCTGCTCGCACCCGTCTGCCCGTCCAGCATCACTACTCTGGGCGGATCTGACTTTGAATATGTGGACAACTACAAATACCTAGGTGTCTGGTTAGACTGTAAACTCTCCTTCCAGACTCACATTATGCATCTTCAATCCAAAATTAAATCTAGAATCGGCTCTTATTCTGCAACAAAGCATCCTTCACTCATGCTGCCAAGCATACCCTCGTAACACTGACTATCCTACCGATCCTTGACTTCGGCGATGTCATTTACAAAGTAGCCTCCAACACTCTACTCAGCAAATTGGATGTAGTCTATCACAGTGGCATCCATTTTGTCACCACAGCTCCATATACTACCCACCACTGCGACCTGTATGCTCTCGTTGGCTGGCCCTTGTTTCATATTCATTGCTAAACCCACTGGCTCCAGGTCATCTATAAGTCTTTGCTAGGTAAAGCCCTGCCTTTTGTCAGCTCACTGGTCACCATAGCAGCACCCACCCATAGCACGCGCTCCAGCAGGTATATCTCACTGGTCATCCCCAAAGCCAACTCCTCCTTTGGCCGCCTTTCCTTCCAGTTCTCTGCTGCCAATGACTGGAACGAATTGCAAAAATCACTGAAGCTGGAGACATACATCTCCCTCAGTAACTATCATTAGTGGTCAGAGCAGCTTACCGATCATTGCACCTGTACACAGCCCATCTGTAAATAGCCCACCCAACTACCTCATCCCCATATTGTTATTTTTTTTTTGTTGCTCCTTTGCACCCCAGGATCTCAACTTGCACATTCATCTCCTGCACATCTCTCACTCCAGTGTTTAATTGCTAAATTGTAATTATTTTGCCACTATGGCCTATTTATTGCCTTACCTCCTTAATCTTACTACATTTGCACACACTGTATATAGACTTTTCTATTGTGTTATTGACTGTACATTTGTTTATTCCATGTGTAACTCTGTGTTGTTGTTTGTGTCGCACTGATTTGCTTTATCTTGGCAAAGCAGTTAACCTACTGTTCCCCGGGCGCCTAAGACGTGGATGTCGATTAAGGCAGCCCCCAGCACCTCTCTGATTCAGAGGGTTAAATGCGGAAGACCCATTTCAGTTGAATGCATTCAGTTGTACAACTGACTAGGAGTCTCAGATTTGCTTAAAGAATAATACGAAATGCTCTGAGACCACGTTGCTGCTAAATACCACTCTGTGCTGCACATACCCTCCTGTCTCTGCAGGTCCTCAGTCACAGGTGAGTCTTTTAGGGACAGGCTCTTCCGAAGGCTCTTATTCTCCACCTGCAGTTGTGTGATCTGAGACAGCAGGTCTTGGGCCTCCCCTCTCCATACGTCTTCCACCAGCTCCAACTCCTGGGGGATGCATCAACCGCACGCACACACACACACACACAGTTGAAGTTGGTATTTTACATACACCTTAGCCAAATACATTTAAACTCAGTTATTCACAATTCCTGACATTTAATCCTAGTAAAAATTCCCTGTCTTAGTTAGGATCACTACTTTATTAAGAATGTGAAATGTCAGAATAACAGTAGAGTGTGATTTATTTCAGATTTGATTTCTTTCATCACATTCCCAGTGGGTCAGAGGTTTACATACACTCAATTAGTATTTGGTAGCATTGCCTTTAAAATGTTTAACTTGGGTCAATGTGTCGGGTAGCCTACCACAAGCTTCCCACAATAAATTGGGTGAATTTTGGTCCATTCCTCCTGACAGAGCTGGTGTATCTGAGTGTACCTGGGGTCATTGTCCATTTGGAAGACACATTTGCGACCAAGCTTTAACTTCCTGACTGATGTCTTGAGATGTTGCTTCAATATATCCACATCATTTTCCATCATGATGCCATCTATTTTGTGAAGTGCACCAGTCCCTCCTGCAGCAAAGCACCCCCACAACATGATGCTGCCACCCCCGTGCTTCACGGTTGGGATGGTGTTCTTCGGCTTGCAAGCCTCCCCCTTTTTGCTCCAAACATAACGATGGTCATTATGGCCAAACAGTTTTATTTGTTTCATCAGACCAGAGAACATTTCTCCAAAAAGTACGATCTTTGTCCCCATGTGCAGTTGCAAACGAGTCTGGCTTTTTTATGGCAGTTTTGGTGTAGTGGCTTCTTCCTTGCTGAGCGGCCTTTCAGGTTATGTCGATTATAGGACTCATTTTACTGTGGATATAGATACTTTTGTAACTGTTTCCTCCAGCATCTTCACAGGCTCCTTTGCTGTTGTTCTGGGATTGATTTGCACTTTTCGCACCTAAGTGCATTCGTCTCTAGGAGACAGAACGCATCTCCTTCCTGAGCGGTCCCATGGTGTTTATACTTACATACTATTGTTTGTACAGATGAACATGGTACCTTCAGGCATTTGGAAATTGCTCCCAAGGATGAACCAGACATGTGGAGGTCTACAATTATTTTCTGAGGTCTTTGCTGATTTCTTTTGATTTACCCATGATGTCAAGCAAAGAGGCACTGAGTTTGAAGGTAGGCCTTGAAATACATCCACAGCTACACCTCCAATTGACTCAAATGATGTCAATTAGCCTAACAGAAGCTTCTAAAGCCATGACGTAATTTTCTGGAATTTTCCAAGCTGTTTAAAGGCACAGTCAACTTAGTGTATGTAAACTTCTGACCCACTGGAATTGTGATACAGTGAATTATAAGTGAAATAATCTGTCTGTAAACAATTGTTGGAAAAATGACTTGTGTCATGCACAAAGTAGATGTCCTAATAACAGACTTGCCAAAACTATAGTTTGTTAACAAGAAATTTGTGGAGTGGTTGAAAAACGAGTTTTAATGACTCCAAGCTAAGTGTATGTAAACTTCTGACTTCAACTGTACATACATACACAAAGGTATAGCATCTTTAACCTTTTCATTCTGCATAATTGCACATAAAACAAAGGTGTCATTGATTGAAAGCCAAGCTAAAAAGACTGGTTGAAAAAGATGGTGGACAAATAGAGGTCTTACTCAGGTCGTTTACCATTGAAAAAAATTGTTAAACAGTTGTGGTCAACTTAAGTGGTGGCTCTCCCATAGACGCCAATGCGATAGCAGCTGGCTCTGGTCTACTTGTAAATAAACCAGACAAATCCAGGAGTTTCTTCGTGCAAGGAAACGATGCATCACCAAACAAGAGCATGGATTTCCAACAATTCATGGCCAGGCTAAATCAAATGGCGGACTACAACATGGTGGCTTATATGAATGAAAGGCTGATGACACAAGTAGCTCAACTATTCCAACAGCAGCAGCTACAACAGAGTGCTTCAACACCTGCACTGGAACGAGCCATGGGCGTTAATCCAGCAAGACAGAATGAGCTATCTGTAAATTATATGTCAGTTATCTTAGCATTCTCATATATGTTGCATGAAATAGGTGTGAATATCATGCATAAACTTAATTTCATGTTTTTTCTTTGTCATGGCTCAGGAAGTCTGCACAACGCCTGTGTACTGGGTCTCCTGGTCAGTCAGCTGAGATTAAGGTGCATAGATGAAGAGTGGAGCAGATTTTGAAGGTGAGTAGTCTCATAAAGACATAGATGGACTGACTGTAACATAATTCTACATCTTACAATTTTCTCAAGGATTTTGATGCATATAACCATTGCTAATACACCACTCTCCTTCCACCTCTCCTTCCAGTTCTCTGCTGCCAATGACTGGAACGAACTACAAATACCTCTGAAACTGGAAACACTCATCTTCCTCACTAGCTTTAAGCACCAGCTGTCAGAGCAGCTCACAGATCACTGCACCTGTACATAGCCCATCTATAATTTAGCCCAAACAACTACCTCTTTCCCTACTGTATTTATTTTATTTATTTTGCTCCTATGCACCCTATTATTTTTATTTCTACTTTGCACATTCTTCCACTGCAAATCTACCATTCCAGTGTTTTACTTGCTATATTGTATTTACTTTGCCACCATGGCCTTTTTTTTTGCCTTTACCTCCCTTATCTCACCTTATTTGCTCACATCGTATATAGACTTGTTTCTACTGTATGTTTGTTTTACTCCATGTGTAACTCTGTGTTGTTGTATGTGTCGAACTGCATTGCTTTATCTTGGCCATGTCACAATTGTAAATGAGAACTTGTTCTCAACTTGCCTACCTGGTTAATTAAAGGTGAAATATGTTTTTTTTTTTAAACACTGACTCCTCAGATGCAAGTTGAGACTGGTTCCACAGCTTTTAGTGAGTGCTTCTTCAGCTTTTTGCTGTTGTTGAAATTCCAGGGTTCAAGACTGTTTCTTTATTGAGTAGAATAACTTATTGTCTTCTGTAATTTCATAGGCTCTGGCCAGTCGGTCAAAAGAACTCTCTTCTAAAGAGAAGCAGCGATTTGCGGGGACAGCTGAAGACATGATGTCTGATGTGGAGACAGACCCAGATCTTTTCAAACTTCTCCACCCTGACACTCCCCTGAGTTTGAGGACCTGATTGCATCAGCAGACCGGAGAAGGGCCAAGCGTGCTTATGGGGACAAAAAATCTCCATCAGAATGAAAACCGGAGCAACAGTCCACGTCCACCGCAGCCCTACCCAAAACATCTGATTGTACAATAAACCATAATCAGCTGCAAATCAAATTCTATTTGCCACATGCGCCGAATACAACAGGTATTGCATCATCACCTTACAGTGAAATGCTTACTTACAAATCCTTAACTAACAATGCTTTAAATATGATTTTAGGGCCTTCCTCTGACACTGCCTGGTATAGAGGTCCTGGATGGCAGGAAGCTTGGCCCCAGTGATGTACTGGTCCATACATACTACCCTCTGTAGTGCACCTCAGCCCCCTCAGGAGGCTGAAAAGATTTGTCTCTGGCCCTCAGTTATACAGCTGCACCGTTGAGAGCATTTTTGACTGGCTGCATCACCGCTTGACAGGCAACTGCAAGGCACCCGACCACAAGGCGCTACAAAGGGTGGCGAGTATGGCCCAGTACTTTACTGGAGCCGAGCTCCCTGCCATCCAGGACCTCTATACCAGGTGGTGTTAGAGGAAAGCCCCAAAATAATTCTGACTGCAGCCACCCAAGCCATAGACTGTACTCTCTGCTACTGCACATAAAGTGGTACCAGTGCACCAAGACTAGAACCAACAGGACCCTGAACAGCTTCTAGCCCCAAGCCTTAAGTCTACTAAACAAGGCTGCTAAATAGCTAATCAAATGGCTACGCAGACTACCTGCAACTCTCTTGTTCTGACTCCATGCACACACTACAGATGCCCACACACACTTAACACGCACACACATGCATACTGACGCCACTCACACGCACAAGCTTTCAATTACCACATATACTGCTGCTGTTAATCTATCCTTTTGCCTTGTCACGTCACCCCTACTACATGTACATACTAGCTACCTCGTACCCCTGCACATCGACTTGATACTGGTACTCCCTATATATAGCCATGTTATTTTTACTCATTATTGTTATTCGTGTCACTATTTCTTTTTTTAACTCTGCATTTTTGGTAAAGGACCAGTAAGCATTTAACTGTTAGTCTACACCAGTTGTTTACGAAGTATGTGACAAATCAAACTTATTTTATTTGACCAGACTTTATGAACTCTTCTCAAAACTTTTTGCACCGACTCACCGTTACATAAACAAACACGAAACATTACCCCCTTATCTTTTATTCCCTTTATATCGTTTATGGTAATACATGTATTGATATTGTCTATTTGTTTTTTATAAATGTGTATTGCAGTGTTAGTGCTTGCAATTTATTCTGTGTATATTTTCTTTTTTACTTTTGTCTTATGTTGTACACTTTATGTATGGAGTCTGACAAGAGGGTGGGGGCTGTAACAACCTACAGTTAGTTCCCTTACCCAACTGTCGGTGGAGAAAAAAAGCTTTCCAGTGTTCAGATTAAACACCTACATTCTCCCGACTGGCATGGAAGTGGTTAGTCTTTAGAGTAGTAAGGATAATTAAGAGTCTGAAACCAGGGTATTTGGTGCAGTGTGGCTCCAGCATGTGTAAAACATTACTTACGTAACTTTTGTCAACATGCTCTTGCGCAATGTGACACCGAGTGTCAGAGAGCAGAGGAATGTCATGAAAAGCCCATACTTGGTGTAGTAGGCTACTCTTCGTGTTGCACACGTGAGCTAAATATTTCGGTAAACACACCTTTTGATGTAGCTGCTCTTTCTTCAATCTGTCATTCCGTTCCATTCGCAACCTGTCCAGCTCACGCCGTAGCTCCTCCGTCTCTGGGTTGATATTGTTTCGGGTGACCAGCACCTCTAGAACTTCCAGAACCCGGACCACTTTGGGCATCAGCCGCAGTGAAGCCTCGCATCCAAACTGATCGATAATGCGTTCAAACTCCTGTCCCACAACCGCGGCAATGTCATAGACGTCCATAACGGTTAACTCCGTAGCGTTTTTGTCCAGGGGTGTTCCGAAGTCTTCCATGTCTGTTTCTCCCCTCCGAAATCAACAAGGACAGTTATCTGACAGTTATTATTGTGTAACGTTTGTAGTACGATCTAGGCCTACTTCTTATAGCTATTATGTCCGATATTTTTCCAACTCTTTGAATGTAGGCCTAATTCTCAATTTCCAGATTCCCCAGAGTGCAATCCAATACCTATCACGAACTATGAACGTTCTGTGTAGCCCACTGCGCATGTCAAGTTATTCTTGGTTCTCCTGCTGAAGTGTACTTGTGTGATTGGCACTTTCAGGTCATTAAGTTTTTCTTCTTTCTATCCTCTCTGAATTAATCGTTCTTGTCCAATGTTAATATGAAAGTGAATAAAGACTTAACAAAAATATAAGCGCAACATGCAACAATTTCAAAGATTTTATTGAGTTACAGTTCATATAAGGAAATTAGTCAATTGAAATAAATGCATTAGGCCCTTATCTATGAATTTTACATGACTGGGAATACAGATATGCATCTGTTGGTGACAGATACCTTTAAAAAAAAGGTAGGGCGTGGATCAGAAAACCAGTCAGTATCTGGTGTAACCACCTTTTGCCTCATGCAGGAAACACATCTCTTTCGCATAGAGTTGATCAGACTTGATTGGGGCCTGTGGAATGTTGTCACACTCTTCAATGGCTGTGCGAAGTTGCTGGATATTAGCAGGAACTGGAACAAGTTGTCATATGTCGATCCAGAGCATCCCAAACATGCTCAACGGGTGACATGTATGGTGAGTATGCAGGCCATGGAAGAACTGATACATTTTCAGCTTCCAGGAATTGTGTACAGATCCTTGCGACACAGGGCCGTGCATTATCATGCTGAAATATGGTGTGGCAGTGGATGAATGGCACAACAATGTGCCTCAGGATCTCATCACAGTATCTCTGTGCATTCAAATGCAATTGTGTTCGTTGTCCATAGCTTATATCTGCCCATACCATAACCCCACCACAACCATGAGGCACTCGGTTCACAACGTTGACATCAATAAACTGCTCGACCTTACGACACCTTGCACGCTACACTGTCTTCCATCTGCCCGGTACAGTTGAAACCGGGATTAATCCTTGAAGAGCACACTTCTCCAGCATGCCAGTGGCCATCGAAGGTGAGCATTTGCCCACTGAAGTCAGTCACGACTTTGAACTGCAGTCAGATCAAGACCCTGGTGAGGACGACAAGAACGCAGATGAGCTTCCCTGAGACGGCAAACGTAGTTTTATCAGCTGTCCGGGTGGCTGGTCTCAGACAATCCTGCAGGTGAAGAAGCTGGATGTGGAGGTCCCGGGCTGGCGTGGTCTGCGGTTGTGTAGCTGGTCAACCATACTGGCAAATTCTCTAAAATGACATTGGAGGCAGCTGATGGTAGAGAAATACAATTATCTGGCAACAGTTCTGGTGAACATTTCTGCAATCAGCATGTCAATTTCAAACTCTCAAAACTAGAGATGTCTGTGGCATTGGGTTGTATAACAAAACTGCAAATTTTAGAGTGGCCTTTTCATGCCATTTAATAAGCTTCTTGATATACCACACTTGTCAGGTGAATAGATTCAATTGGCAAAGGAGAAATGCTCACTAACAGGGACGTAAACAAATGTATGCATACAATGAGAGATAAGCTTTGTGCTTATGGAACATTTCTGGGATCTTTTATTTCAGCTAATGAAACATAGGACCAAGACTTTACGTTGCATTTATATTTTTGTTCAGTATATATTTTTTCCGTTAACCATTTTCAAACATCCTCAAAGGCCGTGTCAGTTTTTTAGACTATATGATGCCCCCCCCCCCCACTTATATATGCCTAGTCCCAGTAAACAATTCCAGGGTCAATAACAGCCATTATCCAAATATTTCATGGTTTTAAAAACCTGCTGACAACTACCATTTTACATTCCAAAATACAGAAGAACAAACAGATGACCATAAACATTTATTGCTCATTTGACATACACTTATTACATGGAGGAACCACAGTAATCTTTACTAAAATATATTAATAGATTTGAATGTATAAATGTGTTTATTACAAATGAAAGCACAGAAGTAATCATAAGAAAAGCTCCCAGAAGCAAAAGAGTTCCACATACTGTACAGCCCCCTGTCCATTTTCAGCTTTGGAAAGAAGCCTTCCTCTAAAAATTCAAGGTGATAATTATTTGTCACGTACAGAGATTCCGTTTGTGTACCAGCATCTTCACCAACATCCTTTGACTGCATAGCCAGTTTTATATAACCAGTGTGAGAGACATTCAGTGGCTAGGGAGCACATAGAAGAGATGCAAAGAATAATATGCAGATTGCTAATCCCCATTGAGTGAATTTCCAATTGTATATAGATTTTTTTTTTTAAATGCATAATTATACTTCCTTATGACCATGTGTATAGCTAAACTAGTGCATGCTTTAATGATGGGAGCGGTTCCTGTACCAGGGGTTAAATTGGTCAAATCTAGGATCAAACACTAACCTAAACCGGGTTGCCTGAAAATTCTCACCCCCTGGTCTTACTGATGATCATTTGGTGATATGAAAAGAGTTGAGCACAGGACCACAGTCCCACTTAGAAATAAATCAAGCTATAGAAGGAATGACAACCTGGAACTAATACAGAGACATTGAACAGGACTTAATGTGTGGAAATATGTTCTTATCCGCATAATCTGTGTGCCAATGACTCCTTCCTTTCTTACACACCAACCAATATAGAAAATTACAGCAACATGAGGCTGTCCCAGATATGGGCTAGTTCAATATGTTGCTGTCATTTTGTGATGTTGCAGTGATCCTGTCCATACTAATAAAATGTGTATTTTTAATATACAGTAGGCTATAAGTAAAAAGTTCAGACAAAATGGCATTGCTGCAATAAAAAAAGTTTTGCATTATTTCCTCATATTTTCCCTTTCAGTTTTTAATACTATTATGTCCACGAAAACAAAGAATCCCACCTTGGTGACATATGATGTTTAATCTATAAAAGAAGAATAGAGCAAGTCTCCTTCAGAGGCAGAAAGCACTGAGGGATCAAATCAGGCTGAAGAAGAGAGGAGCACAAGTTCCAGTTTGGCAAAAGAAAAAAGAGGGACAGAGGTACAGTTGGGGTTGGGAAAGAGGATCGTCTGGTTGGAGGCAGCTTAAAAGGACCCTGTGTTCACTTCATATGATGGCAGTTTGTCTCAGATCAACCCGACCATCCAGCATGGAGATGTCCTTCTTTAGCCTGCATCAATCTACCTGAACTGCAATGATAAGACAGACAACACACATATTTGAAATAGCATAAGAGTATTTTGTATTTGGTGAAGCATAAGAGTTAGTTGAGATTTTTTTAAACGTGCCATTATGTGGCAGTTTCTTTAGCAAGTACTACCCTAAACATGAACACAAATCCAGCCATTTTGGCTCTTACCATATTTTTAGGTGGTAAGTTGGGTTTCTGAGCCAAGGCAGGTTTCCTCATGATGCTAGGCTTAGAGGGTTTGGGTGAGGAGGGCTCAGAGGCAGATGAGGGGGCCAGGCCATTGCCCTCTGAGAGGCCTGCTGCTGGAACACCTGCTATATCATAGTGCTTCTTCCTGAGCTCTCCCAGACGCAGACGCTCATTACCCAGCTGATTCTCTAGCTCCAACACCTTCACCTGAGACAAACATACAGTTGAGAAAGGTTATTTTCACACAGAACACACACATGGCATGCAGACAGGCTCAAAAGGACACACACAGGCCTGGTGACTCACCTGCGACTCCATTTCCTCCATTTTTAACTTGATGAGGGACATTCCAGAGAAGTCCATGGTATCTGCAGAAAAAAGGGAAACTCATCAAACACAGCCATATGACTCATAAGGCCTGAGAGGATTCACATCTGTTTGTTAAGTCACACAACCAACCACACTAACCCTTGTCCTCTAGGTTCTCCTGGCCTGTCTTGGTGGAGGCCACCACATTGGCCGCCATCTCGTTCACACGGCGAGAAGCCTGCTGGAGAGCTGTCAGTTTCGTACTGTTGCGGTCTGCCTTTACCTAAATGCAGAAGGAGAGAGGGAGAATGAAGAAAACAGTGATAGGGACACACTTTGAATATATGAGGAAAATAGAATAAACAGATATTGGCAAGGGGAAAGGGAACACAGAGTTAAAAAGTTTGTGTGTTTGTTTCTCACCTTGGAGGAAGCAACCAGCTGTGCTGTACTAGCAGCGATCTCGTGTGAGCAGACGATGAGCTCTTCATATTTACCAGTGTGCAGCACCACTTTATCAGCAGACTCACTGTGGGAGAAACCAGACAAACATCACACCATCATCCCGTCCTATAACATGAGGGATCTCTAAGTCACACACACACAAATAACCACACTCGGATAAAAAGTTAAGGCGACCCCCTATAATGCACTTACACCATCTGTGTGGCTCCCCATCCCACAGCTTTGGAGGCAGAGATGAGTCCCTCAGTCCAACGGGAGTTCCTGGCGTAGAATTCCTTAATAGTGGCTGCACCCTAGAAAGAGAAGATCAAGTCTAGCAGTGATCAGGACATTACTTAAAAAATATATTAAAAAATAAAGTAGTAATGCGCCAAATACAACAGCTAAAAATGCTTACTTAAAACACTTAATCAACAATGCAGTTAAAAATATAGTTTTTTAATTTTTTTTTTTTAAAGAGTTAAAGAAAATATTTACTAAACAAAAAATAAAGGAACATAAAAACATATACAGGGGGTACCGGTACAGAGTCAATGTGCGGGACTACAGGTTAGTCCAGGTAATATATACAGTACCAGTCAAAAGTTTGGACACACCTACTCATTCAAGAGTTTCTTTATTTTACAATTTTCTAAATTGCAAAATAATAGAGAAGACATCAAAACTATGAAATAACACATGGAATCATATAGTAACCAAAAAAAAGTGTTATTTTATGTTTGAGATTCTTCAAAGTAGCCACCCTTTGTCTTGAAGACAGCTTTGCACACTCAACCAGCTTCATGAGGTTGTCACCTGAAATGCATTTCAATTAACAGGTGTGCCTTGTTAAAAGCTCATTTGTGGAATTTCTTTCCTTCTTATTAATGCGTTTGAGCCAATCAGTTGTGTTGTGACAAGGTAGGGGTTATATAGAAGATAACCCTTATTGGTAAAAGACAAAGTCCATATTATGGCAAGAACAGCTCAAATAAGCAAAGAGAAATGACAGTCCATCATTACTTTAACCCTTGTGTAGTCTTAACATTCTGTACACCCCCTTGTCCTAAGGGTCAAACATGACTTGCCTTCACAAAACCCTTAAAATTAAGCAGCTTAATTGAATTTTAAACCCCAACTCTATTTTGCATGAAGAAACAACCTGTCATTCATCAAACTTTGTGAATATCTAGGTTTTCCCTCTTCACAATGCAGTAAGACTGCATTTAAATCAGTGGACACCACTTGTTTTTATTACCACACACCTGTCATAATTGTTTTCGTAAACGTAAAGAACATAAATCAATCAACTCTAATTAGCACATGTAGGACAGTTTGCAAGTGTCTGTGCATGGACTTTGCAGATTTAATTCTCACATGTGCAGCACATAGTGTTTGTTTTACAGTCCTTTGGGGGGCAGATTTGGAATATCCTCCTCTTGCCTGCCCCAGCTGGATCTGGATGAGATTCAGCCCCCTGAACAGCTTTCACAAGCGCTGCAGAGCCTGCTGTGCGGGGGAGGCGCTCCCTTCTTTGAGTGTGGGGGGGTTACAAGTGCCTTTCCCAACTGTTCCAGGAACACCCTCCTCTTGTTCTGCGTATCAGGCATCCAGGTAGGGTTGATCTTGTTCCATATCAAAGGCATTGTATGAGGACATATCAATGATGTTACAGAAGATGGCCCGTGGGCAGTCATTCTCCTGCAGCTGTAAGTTCCAATCACCTTGTTGTCCACACCTCCTTTGTGGTTGTAGGAGGACCACATTCTTGTTCCTCTTTGAGAGTCAAGAAAATAGAGTGGTGGTGGGGGTGAAGGCAAACTTTGATGAGAGGGCCTCTCCCCCCCATGTTGCAAGCAGTGCAGGGGGAAGCTCAGGCTTGTTCTTTCTAACTGTGCCAACCATGGTGATCTTCTTCAGGAGCTGCCACTAGCTGTTAGCCAGCCTGCCAGCATAGTGGCGTCTGCCACTAGCACAGTCAGTGTAGTCAGCTCAGCTATCCCCATTGAGACCGTGTCTGTGCCTCGACCTAGGTTGGGCAAAACTAAACATGGCGGTGTTCGCCTTAGCAATCTCACTAGGATAAAGACCTCCTCCATTCCTGTCATTATTGAAAGAGATCATTATACCTCACATCTCAATAGGGCTACTTAATGTTAGATCCCTTACTTCAAAGGCAATTATAGTCAATTAACTAATCACTGATCATAATCTTGATGTGATTGGCCTGACTGAAACATGGCTTAAGCCCGATGAATTTACTGTGTTAAATGAGGCCTCACCTCCTGGCTACACTAGTGACCATATCCCCCATGCATCCCGCAAAGGCGGAGGTGTTGCTAACATTTACGATAGCATTTTTTTTTTTTTAAATGACGTTTTCATCTTTTGAGCTTCTAGTCATGAAATCTATGCAGCCTACTCAATCACTTTTTATAGCTACTGTTTACAGGCCTCCTGGGCCATATACAACTTTCCTCACTGAGTTCCCTGAATTCCTATCAGACCTTGTAGTCATAGCATAACTAAACTACTGAAAGAGCTGCTTCCTGTGCTTGGCCCTCCTATGTTGAACATAATAAACGGCTCTCTATCCACCGGATGTGTACCAAACTCACTAAAAGTGGCAGTAATAAAGCCTCTCTTGAAAAAGCCAAACCTTGACCCAGAAAGTTTTTTTATATTATCGGCCTATATCGAATCTTCCATTCCTCTCAAAGATTTTAGAAAAGGCTGTTGCGCAGCAACTCACTGCCTTCCTGAAGACAAACAATGTATACGAAATGCTTCAGTCTGGTTTTAGACCCCATCATAGCACTGAGACTGCACTTGTGAAGGTGGTAAATGACCTTTTAAATGGCATCAGACCGAGGCTCTGCATCTGTCCTCGAGCTCCTAGACCTTAGTGCTGCTTTTGATACCATCGATCACCACATTCTTTTGGAGAGATTGGAAACCCAAATTGGTCTACACGGACAAGTTCTGGCCTGGTTTAGATCTTATCTGTCGGAAAGATATCAGTTTGTCTCTGTGAATGGTTTGTCCTCTGACAAATCAACTGTACATTTCGGTGTTCCTCAAGGTTCCGTTTTAGGACCACTATTGTTTTCACTATATATTTTACCTCTTGGGGATGTCATTCGAAAACATGTTAACTTTCACTGCAATGCGGATGATACACAGCTGTACATTTCAATGAAACATGGTGAAGCCCCAAAATTGTCCTCGCTAGAAGCATGTGTTTCAGACATAAGGAAGTGGATGGCTGCAAACTTTCTACTTTTAAACTCGGACAAAACAGAGATGCTTGTTCTAGGTCCCAAGAAACAAAGAGATCTTCTGTTGAATCTGACAATTAATCTTAATGGTTGTACAGTCGTCTCAAATAAAACTGTGAAGGACCTCGGCATTACTCTGGACCCTGATCTCTCTTTTGAAGAACATATCAAGACCATTTCAAGGACAGCTTTTTTCTATCTACGTAACATTGCAAAAATCAGAAACTTTCTGTCCAAAAATGATGCAGAAAAATTAATCCACGCTTTTGTCACTTCTAGGTTAGACTACTGCAATGCTCTACTTCCCGGCTACCCAGATAAGGCACTAAATAAACTTCAGTTAGTGGTAAATACGTCTGCTAGAATCCTGACTAGAACCAAAACAATTATCATATTATCATCATATTACTCCAGTGCTAGCCTCCCTACACTGGCTTCCTGTCAAGGCAAGGGCTGATTTCATGGTTTTACTGCTAACCTACAAAGCATTACATGGGCTTGCTCCTACCTATCTCTCTGATTTGGTCCTGCCGTACATACCTACACGTACGCTACGGTCACAAGACGCAGGCCTCCTAATTGTCCCTAGAATTTCAAAGCAAACAGCTGGAGGCAGGGTTTTCTCCTATGGAGCTCCATTTTTATGGAATGGTCTGCCTACCCATGTGAGAGACGCAAACTCGGTCTCAACCTTTAAGTCTTTACTGAAGACTCATCTCTTCAGTGGGTCATATCGGTCAGTAAGGTAAATTGTTAATATTCATCTATGCATGTGATGTCATCTAGTAACATCCCTATGAAATTGATGTGTACAAGTCCATACCATACTCCTTTCCTACCTCTATCCTTCCTTCATTCCCACTCGCTCTCATTTGTTTTGAAGTGTGCATTGTGAGGTTACAGTGGATGGTTGTTTCCATTTTGACAGGCAGTGTAGTCTGGCCCAGGAGTGGGAAGGTGAACGGAAAGGCTCTGGAGCAACGAACCGCCCTTGCCGTCTCTGCCTGGCCGGTTCCCCTCTTTCCACTGGGATTCTCTGCCTCTAACCCTATTACAGGGGCTGAGTCACTGGCTTACTAGGGCTCTTTTATACCGTCCCTAGGAGGGGTGCGTCAATTAAATGGGTTGAGTCACTGATGTGATCTTCCTGTCTGGGTTGGCGCCCCCCCTTGTGTTGTGCCGTGGCGGAGATCTTTGTGGGCTATACTCGGCCTTGTTTCAGGATGGTAAGTTGGTGGTTGAAGATATCCCTCTGGTGGTGTGGGGGCTGTGCTTTGGCAAAGTGGGTGGGGTTATATCCTTCCTGTTTGGCCCTGTCTGGGGGTGTCCTTGGATGGGGCCAGTGTCTCCTGACCTCTCCTGTCTCAGCCTCCAGTATTTATGCTGCAGTAGTTTATGTGTCGGGGGGGCTAGGGTCAGTGTGTTATATCTGGAGTACTTCTCCTGTCCTATCCGGTGTCCTGTGTGAATTTAAGTATGCTCTCTCTAATTCTCTCTCTCTCGGAGGAGGACCTGAGCCCTAGGACCATGCCTCAGGACTACCTGACATGATGACTCCTTGCTGTCCCCAGTCCACCTGGCCGTGCTGCTGCTCCAGTTTCAACTGTTCTGCCTGTGATTATTATTATTATTTGACCATGCTGGTCATTTATGAACATTTGAACATCTTGGCCATGTTCTGTTATAATCTCCACCCGGCACAGCCAGAAGAGGACTGGCCACCCCACATAGCCTGGTTCCTCTCTAGGTTTCTTCCTAGGTTTTGGCCTTTCCAGGGAGTTGTTCCTTGCCACCGTGCTTCTACACCTGCATTGCTTGCTGTTTGGAGTTTTAGGCTGGGTTTCTGTACAGCACTTTGAGATATCAGCTGATGTACGAAGGGCTATATAAATACATTTGATTTGAGCTGCTGGCTGATTTCAAATCAGTAGAACACATCTCAATTTCTCAGTGTGTGTGTGTGTGTCTTTGTGGTGTGTCAATTATTGTATAACTGCTGGGTCAAAAAATGAACCTAAGACAATCTTTGTACCCTGGTGGTGTACAGTTTTCATGGAAATATGAACAAAGGCGATGTTCCACATTTTCTGATGTTGGAAATATGAACAAAGGCGATGTTCCACATATTCTAAAGTCAGTTAAATTTAAAGTAAAAATAATATAATTTAGGGGGTTCTCTGCTGTTAAACATAGTGGCAGCTCAATTTTTACCCTTAAGACAACACAAGGGTTAAGACGTGAAGGTCAGAACTTTGAAACTTTATTCAAGTGCAGCTGCAAAAACCATAAAGCGCTATGATGAAACGGGCTCTCATGAGGACTGTCACAGGAAAGGAAGACGCAGAGTTACCTCTGCTGTAAAAGATCATTAGAGTTACCAGCCTTAGAAATCTGCAATTAACTGCACCTCAGATTGCATCCAAATAAATGCTTAACAGTTCAAGTAATAGTCATCTCAACATCAACTGTTCAGAGGAGACTGCATGAATCAGGCCTTCATGGTCGAATTGCTGCAAAGAAACCATTACTAAAAGGACACCAATACGAAGATGAGACTTGCTTGGCCTAAGAAACACGAGCATTGGACATTAGACCAGTAGAAATCTGTCCTTTGGTCTGATGAGTCCAAATTTGAGATTTTTGGTTCTAACTGCCGTGTCTTTGTGAGAAACAGAGTAGGTGGAAGGATGATCTCCACGTGTAGTTCCCAGCGTGAAGCATGGAAGTGGTGATGTCATGGTGTGGGGGTGCTTTGCTGATGACACGGTCAGTGATTTATTTAGAATTCAAGGCACACTTAACCAACATGGCTACCACAGCATTCTGCAGCGATACACCATCCCATCTGGTTTGCACTTAGTGGGACTATCATTTGTTTTTCAACAGGACAATGAACCAATACACCTCCAGGCTGTGTAAGGGCTGTTTGACCAAGAAGGAGAGTGATGGAGTGATGCATCAGATGACCTGGCCTCCACAATCACCCAACCTCAACCCAATTGAGATGGTTTGGGATGAGTTGGACCACAGAGTGAACAAAAAGCAGCCAACAAGTGCTCAGCATATGTGGTAACTCCACACCCCTCTCCCCACAGGTGCAATTACTACCTCTGAGGGTTTAGAGCTTGGGGTAGTCATAACCATCCTACCCATGCTAGATTACAGAGACGTAATTTATAGATCGTAGGTAAGGGTGCTCTTGAGCGGCAAGATGTCTACTATTCGGCCAGCAGATTTACCACCAATGCTCCTTATAGGACACATCACTGCACTCTATACTCCTCTGTAAACCCGTTGCAAGACCCACTGGTTTATGCTCATTTATGAAACCGTCTTAGGCCTCACTCCCCCCTATCTGAGATATCTACTGCAGCCTTCATTCTGCACATTCAAACACCCGTTCTGCCAGTCACATTCTGTTAAAGGTCCCCAAAGCACACACATCCTTGAGTCGCTCATCTTTTCAGTTTGCTGCAGCTAGAACGAGCTGCAACAAACCCTCCAACTGGACATCTCTTCATTCAAAGACACAATCATGAATACTCTTGTAAAGCAGTTGTGGCTGCTTTGTGTGATGCATTGTTCTCTCTACCTTCTTGCCCTTTGTGCTGTTGTCACTGCCCAATAATGTTCGTACCATGTTTTGTGCTGCTACCATGTTGTTATGTTGTGTTGCTGCCATGCTATGTTGTCGTCTGTGTGTTTTGTCCTATATTTTCCATTTAATTTATTTTTACTTTAATTCCCCGCAGGAGGCCTTTCACCTTTTGGTAGGCCATCATTGTAAATAATAATTTGTTCTTAACTGACTTGCCTAGTTAAATAAAAAAGGCAAAGGTTGGATACGTTGAAGAATTTAACATACATTTGGATTTGTTTTAACACTTTTTGGGTTACTACATGATTCCATGTGTTATATCATAGTTTTGATGTCTTCACTATTATTCTACAATGTATTCTACAATTATCCTACGATGTAAAAATAAAAGAAACCCTTGAATGAGTAGGTGTCCAAACTTGACTGGTACTGAACATCTAGGTAGAGTAAAGTGACTATGCATAAACAGCGAGAATTTCCTAGTTAAATAAAAGGTTAAACAAATTAATAAAAAGAGTAGCAGCAGAGTAAAAAAAAGGGGGGGGGTTCATTGCAAATAGTCCCGGTAGCCATTTCATTTACTGTTCAGCAGTCTTATTATGGCTTGGGTGTAGAAGCGGTTAAGGAGCCTTTTGGACCTAGACTTGGCACACCGGTACCACTTGCCGTGCGGCAGCAGAGAGAATAGTCTATGAGAATAGGTCGGCTTGAGTCAGACAATTTTGAGGCAGGAAGCTTGGCCCCAGTGATGTACTGGGCCGTACGCACTACCCTCTGTAAGCCCTTGCGGTCGGATGCCGAGCAGTTGCCATACCAGGCTATGATGCAACCAGGATGCTCTCGATGGTGCAGTTGTAGAACCTTTTGAGGATCCGAGGACCCATGCCAAATCTTTTCAGTCTCCTGAGGGGGAAAAGGTGTTGTCGTGCCCTCTTCACGACTGTCTTGGTGTGTTTGGACCATGATAGTTTATTGGTGATGTGGACACCAAGGAATTGAAGCTTTCGACCTGCTCCACTACAGCCCCATCAATGTGAATGGGGGCGTACTCGGCCCTCCTTTTCCTGTCGTCCACGATCATCTTTTTTGTCTTGATCATGTTGCGGGAGAGGTTGTTGTCCTGGCACCACTCTGACCTCTTCGCCGTTGATCAGGCCTACCACCATTTTCACAAAGTTTTCAACGTTAAATTCTAAATGTCAAGACTCACCCTCCCTCCCTCAACAATCTCCTTCTGTAGGTCGGTTGATGTCAGGACCAGTAGATGGATGGCCTGAAGGAGAGCGGAAAGGAGGGAACGCAGCATTAGGATTTCGATCAGACCTTTTGAGCAAGTCAATCAAAACAGTAAGTAGAATAGCAGCCATCTTACCTTCATCAGGTCTGTGCAGCTGTAGAGGATTCTATGAAACAAGGAGTAATATCATGATGAGTTAAAGGGGAAAAATGCATGAAGTATTTCAACTAAAATACAGAGTGTAAGTCAAACATACTACTGACCTTTCATTGACCTCAAGTTTGACACCAGAGGTGTCCTTTCGTGCCTGATTCATCATTTCCTTTCGATATAGAAAAACAGCAATTGAGAAATGTGGATAAAACCTGGGTATGAATACAGATATATTGTGTAGATCGTGTTGAGCTTGTGATGTCATTCCCCTCTACAGTGGGATGTTCTACATGGTTGTGATCCTCACATCGATTCTGCGCACTGCCTCCTCAATGGCTGCTGATGTTGCTGCCATCTCCTTGTCCACCAGATCTCCCAGCTCATCCTGTCGCACATCCACGCCTTTAGGTCGCAGCTCCTAAACATTGGAAGAGGAGATGAGATTAAGAAAAACAGTAAAAGGACAGGGATAAAAATTTAGAAGACTGCCCAGTAGTCCATTACCTCCCCCAGCCTCAGGATCTTTTGGACCACAATGCGAATGGAGGCCGGATCTGCCCTCTGGAGAGAGGCCTTGGACTTGAGGTCCTTCAGGAACTGCAGACTTTGAGTGGCACAGCCCCTGCAATTCTCAGTCAGACCTGCAGGGTGCAAAAGTGCAAGATACACACTGACACTGTAATCACATACCAAATGGATTCAATATCATATTTCAGTCAAATTCCAATAAGATACAAGATCCATTTCTAACAGGAATCCGTTCTATTTGAAGAGAACGTCCTTACGGTCTGCGTGGTCGGTGGGAGCCATGTGCGCTGTGGCACTGCCGTTGATGATGGTGTCAGCAGCCAGGTGGGAGAACTGGGTCAGGGCCCTCAGCAGCCCACCAACATCTGGTAAACAGAGGAAAGGATGCATCACTGCCAGTAACACAGCCAAGCTCTGTCACTAACGAGCACTCATGACCATTATCACTGTGTTTGCTCAAAGACGACTAATTATATCAAAAACACTGAGCACAAAGTAATGAGCAACTCACCTCCCATGTTCGTCAGGTAGTCTGAGTGACCCCTTTTCACTTTGTCAATGGAGCCTAAAGTGGCAGCTGCCCGACTGACAAGGTAATCTGTGGTGGTGGAGAGAAAGATAAAATCTTGAAAAGCATTATTTTTATAAATTTACACACATGCATGGATGAGTCATCTTTCACTTTATATTCTAAGTGATATGAACAGCATCTCTCTGTGTGTATGTGTACGTTCACTCATTTTAACCTGGGGAGCTGGTGCAGCGGATGTGCAGGGGGTCGTCCAGTTTGGCCACAGCATCCTGGATGATGCTCTCAGCCTCAGAGACCGTTCCCTGCAGCAGAGAGAACTGCTCCTCCAGCAGCTTCTGCTGTAGCTGCTCCTCACAGCTAGACTACACAGACGCAATGAGACAGTCAGACATACGGTCAGAGGGAAAAATAGATGGGCACAGACATACTAATGGTTTATCTTATATTGTGCAGACAGCCAAATTGTTCAATGATTAAAGAAAATCTATCACTTTGCAATACACAGTCTGAGTAATAGGGGATTTGACCAGCAGTATAGCTTTTGTCTATTTTCTTTTTTGCAATCAACAAATGACAAAGCAGCTGACTGAACTCTGTGCGGTGCTGTCCTGACTGACCTTCTCCTGCAGCCTGCCCTGCAGCTCTCCCAGCTCCCTGGTGCTCCTCTCCCTCTCCTGCTGCAGGGACGACTGCTGCAGCTGTGCAGCATGGCGCAGGGCTGACAGTGCTGCCTCCTTCTCACTCACAGAGTGCATCAGACGCTCCTTCTCCGCCTGCAGGGCGGACATGGATCTGGTCTGCTGTTCCCCAACCTGGGAGAGAGGGAGGAGGGAGAGAGAGAGGGTAGAGAAGAGACAGGAAGAGGGAGAAGGCAGATAACAGAATAATGGGTACATTAACTTTTGTGAGGAAAAGCCTTTTCTGATATTTGTGAGACTTTCATGTGATCACTTCCTCACACAGTGCAGGTTCCTATAGCCTTCACAGACAATTCTGATTTGCAAGTCTGGAAAGTGGGGCGATTCTTTTGCATCTAGTTTTGCATGATGGTGAATCACATGAGTCCCCTGTGTCATTACAGAGTGGAGGGAACCCACTTTATTCAGTATTTACTGCATCATCACCACAGACCTTCTCGTTGCTCTGCAGAGTGCCTTTGACACGTTCCACTTCTGCCTTCTTCTCCTCAAACTCTCTTTTAAGCTTCTCCATCTCAAACTTCTGCTCCTCAAGCTGCAATGATAAGACAATAACATTATTCAGTCATTTAGACAAAAGGTTAATACAGTACTGAAATATAACATTAACAGTACTGGATCACTATTTCTAATACTCAATAACATTAACCTTCATGTCAGCATCCTGTTTGATGCGATCCACCTCAAAAGCCAACTGCTGCTTAGTCCTCTCCACCTCCTCCTGAGTCTGCTGGGTGGCTGACAGCATCTTCACTGTGTCTGCACTCTGCCAACACAATGTCACATATACGTTGTTAAACATTCTCTTCACACTATACAGAAAAATAACATTCAGTTGAGTCTGAGTCTATATGGGTTGGCGCCCCCCCTTGGGTTGTGCCGTGGCGGAGATCTTTGTGGGCTCTACTCGGCCTTGTTTCAGGATGGTAAGTTGGTGGTTGAAGATATCCCTCTAGTGGTGTGGGGGCTGTGCTTTGGCAAAGTGGGTGGGGTTATATCCTTCCTGTTTGGCCCTGTCCGGGGGTGTCCTCGGATGGGGCCAGTGTCTCCTGACCCCTCCTGTCTCAGCCTCCAGTATTTATGCTGCAGTAGTTTATGTGTCGGGGGGCTATGGTCAGTGTGTTATATCTGGAGTACTTCTCCTGTCCTATCCGGTGTCCTGTGTGAATTTAAGTATGCTCTCTCTAATTCTCTCTCTCTCGGAGGAGGACCTGAGCCCTAGGACCATGCCTCAGGACTACCTGACATGATGACTCCTTGCTGTACCCAGTCCACCTGGCCGTGCTGCTGCTCCAGTTTCAACTGTTCTGCCTGTGATTATTATTATTTGACCATGCTGGTCATTTATGAACATTTGAACATCTTGGCCATGTTCTGTTATAATCTCCACCCGGCACAGCCAGAAGAGGACTGGCCACCCCACATAGCCTGGTTCCTCTAGGTTTCTTCCTAGGTTTTGGCCTTTCTAGGGAGTTGTTCCTAGCCACCGTGCTTCTACACCTGCATTGCTTGCTGTTTGGAGTTTTAGGCTGGGTTTCTGTACAGAACTTTGAGATATCAGCTGATGTACGAAGGGCTATATAAATACATTTGATTTGATATGAGCATATGTGGAGAAAACCACAATGAAAACAGAGGTGAGTGAGGTTCCTCATAAGTGTGTACCTTCCTGAGCAGTTCCGCATGGCTAGACACTAGCTCAGTGTGCTTCTCCTTCAGCTTGTTATAGCGCTGCTCTGTGGCCTGGGCTCTTGCTGGGTAGCAAAATGGGGGTCAGAGACAAGAGGGAGACGTCAGTGTGTGTTCAATACAATGTGATTGAACATGTATGCCAGATTTAGTGAGTGGCGTCTCTTACTCTCAGCCTCTCCGAAGGTGGCCTGCACACTCTCGTGCTCAGCATTGCGGCGGCGCGTGGCCTCCAGCTCCATGCGCAGCTGCTCGTTCTCCACCAAGGCACGCTGTTTCTGCACCCGCTGCTCCTCCAGCTCCGCCTCCAGACTGTTGATCTGGGACTTAAGCTGAGTGATGTAGCGCTGGGCCTTCAGGAGGGAGGAGGTAGGTAGTCAGTCAGTCACCATAGTAAACCTCCCCTGGGTAGATGATCACTACCACCACAGGACACCATGACATGGCACTAGTGGATGAGGGCCTCAGACGGGGGAAACAAAAGTGTTGAGTGGTACAAATTTTTACAAAATATATACAATTTCAGGTTAGGACGGCTCAATTCAACATCACAGGCATAAACCTTTAGCAACAGTTAAGAAACAGGCCACATTAGGAGCCAGCCATTTGCAGAAATTGGGGTCAACAGTACATTTCACACTGTGTCCCAGACACATCTTCTGGTCTTCTCTGACCAGACAGACGTCATTTCCCATTCTGAGACAAGCTGCCACATTCCACATGTCACGTTTCATCTTTGCATTCACCCAACACATGACCTAAATTCCTCTCTCCTTTACAAATCAACCATGTCTACCACTGTCAAAACTTGGTTATCAGTGTTTCCCCTAAGTACACGGAGTAGCCAGCCAAATAGAAAAAGTAGCCAGCCAGGTGTCCCCAGGCTTTTCATAATTTATCTGCAGATAATTGTCAAAAAGTATATCAGTACGCAAATTAGGGAGATCAACTTTATTCAGTCATTTTGACACCTTTTATAAACGAAACAACACTTGCTGTTCGGTCGTCAATCAAAGGATAGTCAATAGCCTACGCGCCATGACTCCGTGGCTGGCTAGATAGCTAGAAGATGTATAGTGTTCATTTTGGCAGGAGAGGGCTTGACAGACTTTTCTGACTAGAGAATAGAAACTTAAATGAAAAGTAGTAGTTATTTTTTGAAGTGGGGAAAAGTAGCTTGGTGTTTAGGGAAAACAATGTGCTGGTTGCTCTTCCATGCCGTCTCTAGGAGGGGTGCGTCACTTGAGTGGGTTGATGTGATCTTCCTGTCCAGTTTGGCACCCCCCTCGGGTTCGTGCTGTGCCATGGGGGAGATCTTCGTGGGCTATACTCAGCCTTGTCTCAGGGTAGTAAGTTGGTGGTCTGTTGTTATCCCTCTAGTGGTGTGGGGACTGTGCTTTGGCAAAGTGGCTGGGGTTATATCCTGCCTGGTTGGCCCTGTCCAGGGGTATCGTCGGACGGGGCCAGTGTCTCCCGACCCCTCCTGTCTCAGCATCCAGTATTTATGCTGCAATAGTTTGTGTGTCGGGGGCTAGGATCAGTCTGTTATATCTGGAGTATTTCTCCTGTCCTATCCAGTGTCCTGTGTGAATTTAAGTATGCTCCCTCTAACTCTCTCTTCTCTCTGAGGACCTGAGCCCTAGGACCATGCCTCAGAACTATCTGGCCTGATGACCCCTTGCTTGTCCCCAGTCCACCTGGTCGTGCTGCTGCTCCAGTTTCAACTGTCCTGCTTGCGGCTATGGAACCCTGACCTGTTCACCGGATGTGCTACCTTGTCCCAGACCTTCTGTTTTCAACAATCTCTACCGCACCTGCTGTCTCTAACTCTGAATGTTCAGCTATGAAAAGCTACCTGACATTTACTTCTGAGGTGCTGACCTGTTGCACCCTCTACAACCACTGTGACTATTATTATTTGACCCTGCTGGTCATCTATGAACGTTTGAACATCTTAGCCATGTACTGTTATAATCTCCACCCGGCACAGCCAGAAGAGGACTGGCCACCCCTCAGAGCCTGGTTCCTCTCTAGGTTTCTTCCTAGGTTCCTGCCTTTCTAGGGAGTTTTTCCTAGCCACCGTGCTTCTACATCTGCATTGCTTGCTGTTTGGAGTTTTAGGCTGGGTTTCTGTACAGCACTTTGTGACATTGGCTGAGGTATAAAGCCCTTTAGGGCTTTATAAATACATATGATTGATATCAATTTTTAACAGGAATAATTAACCCTTAAATAGTATTATTTGAGGTACAAGTCATTTATTTTTAGCTAGGTATGACATCTGTAAAATCTGTTTAAGGGAGTTAAAACTCATGTCTACTTACCTCTCCTTTGACCCTTTCCAGATCTGTCCTCAATAGCTCCAAGTCCCGCTTGAGGTTCTCAATCTGGATATCCCTGTGGACCAGAAGACATACAGCCACTAACCTTTAAGATACACACACAAGCACACTACTAACTCAATTCACAAGAAGATATCCAGACATGTCAGTTCAAAAAACATCACCAGTTTACATATCCTTCCGTTTCAAACACACCAATGCTAAAATACCAATGACTAACCTGTCATCAAAACCACCATTGGCAGGTCCAAAGGTTTGATCAAATATGTCGAACTGCTAAAGGAAAAGTCAGAGAAGACGCATGAATGCTTATACAATCTACAGCCAAAATTAGTGCTACTTTAAAAAAATAAAACATACACATTCAATGGGCCAACACATGTTGCCCTCAGAGGTCATGACCCTGTGCCCTATAAGTCGTACCTGTGGCACCGCCATGCTGGGCACGGTGACGTCACTGACATTGATCAGCGGTTCAGGGTCGTCATCGTCATCATCCACCTGTTCGGGCTCATCCTCGTCTGGGATGACCACCACTGGCCTTGCATGCTTGGCCAGGGAAGCCGCATGCAGGAAATTAGGAGGGGACTGGGGATGAACACACACACACAAATAAATAAGACAGGACTATAAAACACAGATGGCTCCACAATCTAGGAAGTGTGGTTGAGTCCCAATAGAGTATCTTTCCCCTACTATGTCGGTCTATGCTCTTACTTCTGGCAGCTTGGGGATCTGGATGAGTCTCTTGAAGTACATCATGTCTCTGGCTTTGTTGAAGAAGGTCTTGAGGCTGTAAGGCAAATATTTCAATCACCGATTTGAATGATACCACTATAATCTACAAGAACATACCATTTTCTAAAATGTGTTGTATTATTGCATCCCTAAAATAGAGGAGGATGTGTATAGGATAGAATGAAATAAAACAAATAGAACCAAGTTTCACTTACTTAGCTAGCAAATGCAGCTAGATAGTTTTGCCTACTCAGAGGGGTGCCATGTTACCTAGCTGGACTAGCCAACAACACTGGAACTCTTCCAAGTCAAGGTAAGCTTTTGGTTTTTACAAATGTATTGGCACTGGGGCCCACCAGTGTTAGTGCTAAACTACTTACTGACTGTACACTAACTTTACTGATTGATTGTATAGCGGGTTTACTAACGTGTTAGTTATATTAGCTATGTTGACTATGACATTACTTTAGCTAATATGGTGACAATGATGTAGGCTGTGTAGCGGTTACAATATGGTTTGGCTTGGAAAGGAATGTGAACTGTGTTTACATGTGATCAGGGGCGTATTCATTCCGCCGATTCTATTGAAAAATGTTTCTTAAAAAGGAAGCAAATGGAACGAAATGGGGATAAACACACCTGAATTTGTCCATTATAAACTCTTGTTTATAACTGTTGGACAAATGACTACACCCTAGATCAGCTAGATGCAGGCAAGAGTGTTCAAGGTGGTATTGAATGTGTCACTATTCACAGGCTAGGTTGTAGCAACCTCATGATGGGTACAGGGAAAATGTGTGTATCACGCAGTAGCCTAAACCTATCGATGTTACATTGAACTGGGTAAATGGAATATGAATGACAGTCATCCAATATGTTGTAATAGAAATAAGGCCATGCTCATAAACAGCACCGACCGCCACTGATGCCAAGGTATCCACTAACACATCAAGCTCCCTCTCTGCTCTCTTTCTGGGCTGATTGTTGTGCAGGTCGGTATTATTTCTATGTCACTGGTACACTATCTGAAATGCTCAGACTCAGCCCCTTCTCACTTTCACAGATGTGTGTCTGACTGTGACGACATGATGACACATTACAATGGGTGGAAGCTGGGTGTTAAGCACCAAGATATTTGCAATGGCTCAGGGTAACAGGCCAGGGGGAGGGACAGGCAGGATTGTGCTGCAGCCTCCCTGTTACACTGAGGCTCCCTTCCTCCCTCACGTTCCTACCCCCTCATTTACTAGCAGCCCGAGCTCCTGGGTGACTTACCTGTGGAACTGGTCATGGAAACGATCACGATGTCCTTGCAGGGTGTCTGCTGGGAGACCTGAAATCCAGGACATGCAATAGACAAAGTCACAAAAAAATACTTTGAAACAAGTTGAGTCTAATCATGTTAGCAAAGCGTAGTTTAGAGCAAGTAGACACATGGAACTACTATTAATAACACTTTGCCTCACATTTGTGATCTCCAGTTATTTTCCTTTCATTGATTAGACTACCAAAGGGACAAATTTTAATCTTATGCTTCACGGAGTCTTGGCTGAACGACAACAACAACATACAGCTGGCTGGTTATACAATGTACCAGCAAGATAGAAAAGTGGCGTCTGGTTAGACAAGGGGTAGCAGTCTATGTATTTTTGTAAACAGCTGGTGCACGATATCTAAGGATGTCTCGAGCTATTGCTTGCCTGAGGTAGAGTATCTCATGATAAGCTGTAGACCACACTACCTACCGAGAGAGTTTATCATCTGTATTCTGTATTCTTTGTAGCTGTTTACATACCACCACAGTCAGAGGCTGGCACTAAGACAGCATTGAATGAGCTGTATTCCACCATAAGCAAACAAGAAAACACTTACCCAGAGGCGGCACTCCTAGGAGCCGGGGACTTTAATGCGGGGAATGTTAAATGTGCAACCAGAAGAAAAAGAACTCTGGACCACCTATACTCCACACACAGATGCATACAAAGCTCTCCCTCACCCTCCATTTGGCAAATCTGACCACAATGCTATTCTCCTGATTCCTGCTTACAAGCAAATATTAAAGCAGGAAGCACCAGTGACTAGATCAATAAAAAAAAGTGGTCAGAGAAAGCAGATGCTAAGCTACAGTACTGTTTTGCTATCACAGACTGGAATATGTTCCGGGATTTCTCCGATGGCATTGAAGAGTATACCACATCAGTCATTGGCTTCATCAATAAGTGCATTGATGACGTCGCCCCCAGTGACTGTACATACATACCCCCACCAGAAGCCATTGATTACAGGCAGCATCCGCACTGAGCTAAAGGCTAGAGCTGCCGATGTCAAGGAGCGGGACTCTAACCCGGAAGCTTATAAGAAATCCTGCTATGCCCTCTGACGAACCTTCAAACGGGCAAAGCGTCAATACAGTACTAAGATCGAATCGTACTACACCGGCTCTGACGCTCGTTGGATGTGACAGGGCTTGCAAACTATTACAGACTACAAAGGGAAGCACAGCCGAGAGCTATATGCTCGCTTCGAGGCAAATAACACTGAAACATGCATGAGAGCACCAGCTGTTCCGGAAGAATGTGATCACGACTTCCGCAGCCGATGTGAGTAAGACCTTTAAACAGGTCAACATTCACAAGGCCGCAGGGCCAGACGGATTACCAGGACGTGTACTGCGAGCATGCGCTGACCAATTGGCAAGTGTCTTTACTGACATTTTCAACCACTCCCTGTCTGAGTCTGTAATACCAACATGTTCTAAGCAGACCACCATAGTCCCTGTGCCCAAGAACGCTAAGGTAACCTGCCTAAAGACTACCAACCCGTGGCACTCGTCTGTCGCCATGAAGTGCTTTGAAAGGCTGGTCATGGCTCACAAACACCATCAGAGAAACCCACTTCAATTTGCATACCGCCCCCAACAGATCCACAAACTCTATTGCACTCCACACTGCCCTTTCCCACCTGAACAAAAGGAACACCTATGTGAGAATGCTATTCATTGACTACAGCTCAGCATTCAACACCATAATGCCCTCAAAGCTCATCAATAAGCTAAGGTTCCTGGGACTAAACACCTCCCTCTGCAACTGGATCCTGGACCTCCTGATGGGCCAGCCCCAGCTGGTAAGGGTAGGTAAGAACAAATCCACCACGCTGATCCTCAACACAGGTGCCCCTCAGGGGTGCATGCTCAGTACCCTCCTGTACTCCCTGTTCACTCATGACTGCACGGCCAGGCACGACTCCAACACCATCATTAAATTTACCGATGACACAACAATGGTAGGCCTGATCCCCGACGAGACAGCCTATAGGGAGGTCAGAGACCTGGCCGTGTGGTGCCAGGACAACAAACTCTCTCAATGTGATCAAGACAAAAGGAGATGATTGTGGACTACATGAAAAAGAGGACCGAGCATGCCCCCATTCTCATCAACAGGGCTGCAGTGGAGCAGGTTGAGAGCTTCAAGTTCCTTGGCATCCAAATCACCAACAAACTAACATGGTCTAAGCACACCAAGACCGTTGTGAAGAGGGCAAGACAAAGCCTATTCCCCCTCAGGAGACTGAAAAGATTTGGCATGGGTCCTCAGATCCTCAAAAAGTTCTACAGCTGCACCATTGAGAGCATCCTGACTGTTTGCAATACTGCCTGGTATAGCAACTGCTCAGCATCCGACCGCAATGGCACTACAGAGGGTAGTGTGAATGGCCCAGTACATCACTGGGGCCAAGATTCCTGCCATCCAGGACCTCTATACCAGGCAGTGTCAGAAGAAGGCCCTAAAAATTGTCAAAGACTCCAGCCACCCTAGTCATAGACTGTTCTCTCTGCTACCGCATGGTAAGCAGTACCAGGAAGTCTAGGTCCAAGAGGCTTCTAAACAGCTTCTACCCCCAAGCCAGAAGACTCCTGAGCATCTAGTCAAATGCATACCCAGACTATTTGCAGTGCACCCCCCCCCCCCCCCCTTTATACCATTGCTACTCTGTTGTCATCTATGCAGTCACTATAATAACTCTACCTACATGTACATACTACCTCAAAAAAACGGTGCCCCCGCACATTGACTCTGTAGCAGTACCCCCCTGTATATAGTCTCACCATTGTTATTTCACTGCTGCTCTTTAATTACTTGCTACTTTTATCTTTTATTCTTATCTGTATTTTTTTTCAACTGCATTGTTGGTTAGGGGCTCGTAAGTAAGCATTTCACTGTCAGGTCCACACCTGTTGTATTCGGCGCATGTGACTAATACAATTTGATGTTACAGTACATGTTGAAAAATATATGTCATGCAGTTGAGATTAAAGATGCCAACGTACAAGCGTGCAGCTTGAAGAGCAGCTTGACGGTGAAGTGGTAGAGGTGACTGCAGTCCTGAATGACCTGGATGAGGGGGGACAGGCGACACTGGCCTGACGTCAGCGTAGAGATGGCAATGGACGTGTTGAGCTGCCGGATCACTGCAGATCACACGCCAATGTATAACACATAACAAACACCACAATAAACAAACAATCTTAAAATGGGGAGGATTTAGTATCGCTGGCTTGCTTGGGTTAAACACATTTCACGGTCACTAGTTCAGAAATACAGCACTTGGACAATGGCTCAAACATTTATGAATCACCCACTCTGTGGGTGGAAAACAGTTATCAGCAGATCTAGCAGTAGGGTGGGTAGATGTGTGAAAGCACAAGGCGGTTAGGAGCTCCCATGTTTCCTGAGTACAAGATGCCCAGTTAGTCACGGAGGCAGGCAGGGTTGTTTACAGTTGTAGGGTTTGTTTATAGTTGTTCAGGATCACAGGCTGTGACAACATCCTGCAGGGCAGGGAGGTGCATGATGCAATTAAAGCCAATCAGAAGAAAAACTATTAATGTCCTCTAATAGCAAACATTTATAACCTATTTATAGGGTTTTGGTGAAATTACATGAGGGCCCTAACCATACTAAACAAAAAACCTGGTTTAGAAATGTGTTTCCCTTAACTTTTGGGGGGATTAACTCACTCCCTCAACAGCATTACAAGTGTGTGCTCACAAGTCTATTTAACTGGCCACTATCCTGCCCCTATTCCATTTCAGGCACACACACAGTTAATGGAAACAGACCACAGCCCTGTACCTCAGGTTACCCATCCTTTGAGAGGTGGAGGTAGGTAGGTAGGCAACCTTGGATTCTCACCTGTCTCAGCTAGCCTCAGCTCTGTATCCAGGTAATCAAACACTTCCACAGTGAGCTGGAACCTGCAGGAGTGAAGTCGATACCCCCCTTAGTAACAAGGCTAATGGCTTCCTTAAGAAAAGAGCAGCAGGTTTTCTCCCTTGTCTCCACAGTTCTCCATCTCTACTTAAAATGGCGACAAAATGGTATGCTGGCCTTCTTTGAATCAGAAAGAATGTTAAGTTTATATTTTATATCAATAATTTACTTCACTTGATCTATGTCAATTAAATGTATACACATTTGTTTGATGTCCCTGTATGATATTCTGATAACTCCTTAACAGGAGAGGGAGTGCACGTGAGAGTGCCAGGGATGTGTGGAGACTGGAGAGGGAGGAGTAGAGAACACACTCACACATTATTGATGTCTGTTCCTGCAACGCGCTCCAGAACCTCATCTGTTACCTCTAGGTTGGCTCGGATTTCAGAATGCTGCACAGAAGACAAAAGGATTGCAAAAATAATCCAACAATTCTTGTACATCATTTCTCAAGGATGGTAGAACATTAGAAATATCTAATGACCTCACATGTACAGTGGGGCAAAAAAGTATTTAGTCAGCCACCAATTGTGCAAGTTCTCCCACTTAAAAAGATGAGGCCTGTAATTTTCATCATAGGTACACTTCAACTATGACAGACAAAATGAGAAGAAAAAAAATCCAGAAAATCACATTGTAGGATTTTTAAATTAATGAATTTGCAAATTATGGTGGAAAATAAGTATTTGGTCAATAACAAAAGTTTCTCAATACTTTGTTATATACCCTTTGTTGGCAATGACAAAGGTCAAACGTTTTCTGTAAGTCTTCACAAGGTTTTCACACACTGTTGCTGGTATTTTGGCCCATTCCTCCATTCAGATCTCCTATAGAGCAGTGATGTTTTGGGGCTGTTGCTGGGCAATACGGACTTTCAACTCCCTCCAAAGATTTTCTATGGGGTTGAGATCTGGAGACTGGCTAGGCCACTCCAGGACCTTGAAATGCTTCTTACGAAGCCCCTCCTTCGTTGCCCGGGCGGTGTGTTTGGGATCATTGCCATGCTGAAAAGACCCAGCCACGTTTCATCTTCAATGCCCTTGCTGATGGGAGGTTTTCACTCAATCTCACGATACATGGCCAAATTCATTCTTTCCTTTACACGGATCAGTCGTCCTGGTCCCTTTGCAACAAAAAACAGCCCGAAAGCATGATGTTTCCACCCCCATGCTTCACAGTAGGTATGGTGTTCTTTGGATGCAACTCCGCATTCTTTGTCCTCCAAACACAACGAGTTGAGTTTAACAAAAAGTTATATTTTGGTTTCATCTGACATTCTCCCAATCTTCTTCTTGATTATCCAAATGCTCTCTAGCAAACTTCAGACGGGCCTGGACATGTACTGGCTTAAGCAGGGGGACACGTCTGGCACTGCAGGAGTTGAGTCCCTGGCGGCGTAGTGTGTTACTGATGGTAGGCTTTGTTACTTTGGTCCCAGCTCTCTGTAGGTCATTCACTAGGCCCCCCCGTGTGGTTCTGGGATTTTTGCTCACCGTTCTTGTGATCATTTTGACCCCCACGGGGTGAGATCTTGCGTGGAGCCCCAGGTCGAGGGAGATTATCAGTGGTCTTGTATGTCTTCCATTTCCTAATAACTGCTCCCACAGTTGATTTCTTCAAACCAAGCTGCTTACCTATTGCAGATTCAGTCTTCCCAGCCTGGTGCAGGTCTACAATTTTGTTTCTGGTGTCCTGACAGCTCTTTGGTCTTGGCCATTGTGGAGTTTGGAGTGTGACTGTTTGAAGTTGTGGACAGGTGTCTTTTATACTGATAACAAGTTCAAACAGGTGCCATTAATACAGGTAACGAGTGGAGGACAGAGGAGCCTCTTAAAGAAGAAGTTACAGGTCTGTGAGAGCCAGAAATCTTGTTTGTTTGTAGGTGACCAAATACTTATATTCCACCATAATTTGCAAATAAATTCATTAAATCCTACAATGTGGGCCTCCCGGGTGGCGCAGGGGTTAAGGGCGCTGTACTGCAGCGCCAGCTGCGCCACCAGAGACTCTCCACCGGCCGCGACCGGGAGGTCCGTGGGGTGTAGCACAATTGGCCTAGCGTCGTCCGGGTTAGGGAGGGTTTGGCCGGTAGGGAAATCCGTGTCTCATCGCGCACCAACGACTCCCGTGGAGGGCCGGGCGCAGTGCGCGCTAACCAAGGTTGCCAGGTGCACAGTGTATCCTCTGACACATTGGTGCGGCTGGCTTCCGGGTTGGATGGCGCTGTGTTAAGAAGCAGTGAGGCTTGGTTGGGTTGTGTATCGGAGGACGCATGACTTTCAACCTTTGTCTCTCCCGAGCCCGTACGGGAGTTGTAGCGATGTGACAAGATAGTAGCTACTGGATAATTGGACAATTGGATACCACGAAATTGGGGAGAAAAAGGGGTTAAATTCAACAAAAATAAAAAAATCCTGCAATGTGATTTTCTGGATTTTTTTGTCTCATTTTGTCTGTCATAGTTGATGAAATGATGAAAATTACAAGCCTCTCATCTTTTTAAGTGGGAGAACTTGCACTGACTGGTGGCTGACTAAATACTTTTTTGCCCTACTGTAAATCATTTCAAATGGCATACATTGTTTGTTTAATTAGGTGGCATTTTGTGAAATCACTTGTGGCAATGCATACAGTGGAAAGATTTGCCAATGTCTCCTTATGGTGAAGCATGTAGTACCCCAAAATTGTAGAGCAGGGGTGTCAACTCATTCTGGCCGCGGGCCTTATTTCGGTCTTCACCGAGGTCTGAAGGGCAGCACATAAAATGGATAATATTTCCTTGCTATCAAAATGTACAGAAAACAGTTCTCTACCCATTGCTTTTGGAATTATCGATGCTACCTGACTGTCTAGCTTTCTTTTTGATTACTTTTAGCAAGTTGGACAGAGTGAAGAGACAATAAAGGTCCATTATCATCTAGAGACCGTTTTGATTTGGTTTTAGTCATTCCAATGTGGATTGAGATTGTTGTTTCCCGGAATTTTAATATACATTTTTTTAATACGCAAACCACCCGTGGGCTGGATTGAATGGTCACGATGGCAACACCCACCCGTAACACGCGCTCCAGCAGGTGTATCTCACTGATCATCCCTAAAGCCAACACCTCATTTGGCTGCCTTTCCTTCCAGTTCTCTGCTGCCTGTGACTGGAACAAATTGCAAAAATCGCTGAAGTTGGAGACTTTTGTCTCCCTCACCAACTTCAAACATCTGCTATCTGAGCAGCTAACCGATCGCTGCAGCTGTGCATAGTCTATCGGTAAATAGCCCACCCATTTTTACCTACCTCATCCCCATACTGTTTTTATTTATTTACTTTTCTGCTCTTTTGCACACCAATATCTCTACCTGTACATGACCATCTGATCATTTATCACTCCAGTGTTAATCTGCAAAATTGTAATTATTCACCTACCTCCTCATGCCTTTTGCACACAATGTATATAGACTCTCCTTATTTTCTACTGTGTTATTGACTTGTTAATTGTTTACTCCATGTGTAACTCTGTTGTCTGTTCACACTGCTATGCTTTATCTTGGCCAGGTCGCAGTTGCAAATGAGAACTTGTTCTCAACTAGCCTACCTGGTTAAATAAAAGGTGAAATAAAATAAAATGGCGAGCCTAGAGTGACACGTGCTATAGAGCAGGGGTATTTAACTATTACTCAACGAGGACAGGAGCCTGCTGGTTTTCGGTTTGATCTGATAATTCATTGCACCCACCTGGTGTCCCAGTTCTAAATCAGTCCCTGATTTGAGGGAACAATGAAAAAACACAGTGGAACTGGCTTTGAGGTCCAGAGTTCAGTTTGAGGGCTAAAGAGGGTAGGCTTACCTTCACGTGGAACTCCATCTTTGTGCAGAGGAGCTTAGCGTACAGAGCCACCAGCTGGCCATATCTGTCATGAAGGTTGCCCTGGAAACAAAAGTGACCGAGCAATAAGCATTGAGCTGTGCTTTACTTCAACACAGCAAGATGCATCTCCCATTCTAGCCTTTCCTCTAATCTGCAGCAGACAGATTAACTCTGCCTGTACAGGAAGCACAATTACGGTATGAGCAGGAAGATGTTTGGAAAAAAAGAATTTCAAAACATGTCCTGCATTTTTGCCTAAACTAAATCATTAAAGGGATTTTCCCCCATTTGTTCACCCAAAACTTATTCAACCTATTCAAGCACCCCCCAACAAAAACACAGCACAATTTCCAGACTCACCCATAGTTGCCCTGTTTCAACTATGTTACTGTGATGTCTCATGCAGTCCTGAAGGCTCTGGAGGGCAAAAAGGGGATAGATAAGGTCAATTCAATAATAATATTGAAACAGTCACTCAATAATGTTCAATTATACAATTAACATTTCACCATTAAGCTAATTTGGACTAATTACGGCCTGAGGTCTGCATAAAAACCTCCATGCTTGGGACTCCCAAGTAGTGCAGCGGTCTATGGCACCGCATTGCAGTGCTAGAAGCGTTACTACACACCCGGGTTCATTCCCGGGCTGTGCCCCAACCCAGCCCCATAGGACGGTGCACAATTGGCCCAGTATCGTCCGGGTTAGGGGAGGGTTTGGCCGGTGGGGCTTTACTTGGCTCATCGCACTCTAGCGAGTCCTTTTGGCGGGCCAGGTACCTGCAGGCTGACCCCAGTTGAATGGTGTTTCCTCTGACACATTGATGCGGCTGGCTTCTGGGTTAAGCTAGCGGGTGTTAAGGAGCGAGGTTTGGCAGGTCATGTTTCGGAGGACGCATGACTCCACCTTGGCCTCTCCCGAACCCATTAGGGAGTTGCAGCGATGAGTGAGTTTGTGAGCTCTGCTCAAAGAAATATTGCATGGTTTTTTAAATATACTATAGGCTACCAATTATGCAGTATTTTCATCTAAGATCTGCCAAATGTTCCACCTAAAACCTACATGTGTATTTTCCTTTTGTCTCTACATTTTTCATTAATATATATATATTAAAAAAACAGAACCGCAGTTGTACTGGAGTGTATAGAGCAGAGAGCAGGTCTTACGTTATGGTGGCCATCCCGCAACACTTTGTGCACCACGTGGCAGAACTTCCAGCTGAGGATGGAGTTGCTGGACAAAGGGAGGCCCAAGGCATAGGACCAGAAGGTAAAGGCTCCCTTCTCTCTGTGGGTCCCCAGAATGATCCCTGTAGGGCCGTCAAGGAAGAGCCAAGAAGCAAAACACAAAGCCAAAATAATACCTCTTGTTCCCTCACATATATATTCTTTCATTTTCTCTTGCTCATGTATGATAAAAATGACAGTATTTTCAATCTAAGGAGATTAAAATAAGCTATGTTTCCATCGATGCCTGCAACAGTAAAATATACTAGGTGGCTGTATAGACTACATGATGACAAATGTCAACTCTAAAAAGCAATTACCTTCTACAGTACATTAATTCAACAACTCAAGTGGTTAAAAACAGCCCAGTTAGAAGACAGTGGGTTATCAGGCATACAAAGTTTGGAGCAAATAATAGCAAAAGGTTTGCCGTTTCCAGTTTGGGGTTATATTGAAGGATACGGCGTGCATGTTTCTCTTTCACAGGCGCCTCGTTGGAGTTGATGGCTTTGCTGATGCTGCTGAGCTGGAGGAGAGAGTAGAGAGAACAGGTTCAGGTCATAAGTCACTATGGCTACCGACCTACCACTCAGTGACATAAAACAAAAACATTTTTAATGGGAGCTAGATTCAACTTGAGTACAAGACAATCCAAAATGTGAAATTTGGAATTAATAAAAAAAAGAGCGCCATTTCTATAAACCAAATCAAATGTCAAAACAAGACACTTTAATGAACTGGCACCTTATACAAATAAAAGCCATACTGATCATCTCTTTACTTGGTTTTATTTTTGGGCCACACCACCATGCCAATCTTTATGTCCCATGTTTGTGTACAGTATATTCATGTACAGTATAGTCAGATGACCCAGGAGAGAGGGAGTGATAGGTTGTGTTCACTAGACGTGTGATCAGCAAGTCTCCACACACCCATACTATTAGGTGGAGTGGTAGCAGTTGACAAGGCAACCCTTGTTTCAACAGCACAGGGGGAGGGAGTAGTCTTTTAAACACAACAAAGGCTACTGATAAGCCATACTGTGTTTTGAAATACAAGGCCAGAGAGGAGTTGTACTGGAGATGCTGAGAATACAGCATTTTTCTGACAGAATCAGAAAAATGATTGTGTATGTTTACATGCAGAGGCTCATGTAATAAGGGTTCAATAACCACTCTGTTTTTCCTTCATTAGGCTACTGTGAGTAAACAAGACTGAACAAGCCCATAGGCTTCTGTTCCATTTACTTTGGTGTGTCCATTCATTTTAAAACATATGACATGCTTACAGCATTCCAAACGTAATTGCCGGATCCCTGCATTAGAGGGATTACAATACCTGTCAAAATGAGCATTCATATCAGTTGAAACCCTACATGCTACCAAAACACTACATGCATCAGGGCATCCTCTCTACATGTTTTGTTGTCGATAATGACAATGGAGGAAAGAGACATGTCGACACCAGCAACACAGCGCAAGCGTCCTGGCACTCAGGTAACTAGGCTAACAGGTAGATCAAGTCCAAGTGAATGGAGGGAGGAAGGGAGAGAAGCAGATAGTCAGAACTAGGTCTCAACACTTTCCTCAACGTGGTTGTGTACACTACATAGGCTTGGCCCGTCACTGATAAAGGCATAGTTAGTAACGCTAGAGGATAAGGGAACGCTCTGAATCCAAAACATGACAAGCATATTGTGACCTCTGATAGAAATAACAGTGTGTTTTAAGCCAGTCTTGTCATAGTAACCCTCAGTCTAACTTGTCCTTACATAAGATCTGCATTGAATCAACAGTTCTGAACAGTGAGAACAAACTATATTTTGACTGGCCCATACAGACCCACTGAAGACTAGCGCTACCGATTGTAATTAATAAATTAGGGAAATAAGTGTAAAATATCACATTTCTCTAGCCGACTAGTTCAGATAAATCTGTCACATATCTCCAGACTCGGAGGGTAGGAGCAAGAGCACCAAACAATGGACTACTATAGCATTCCTCACAACACAAGAACACGGAAGTATTGGCCAACAGCTCCTCATTCGGAGATCACCACCCACTCTCCCTGTGGCCCAGGATTGGCAGACATATATTATACATGTGTAGACCACAGCAGGTGAAAAAGATAAGATGGAGGAAGTTAAAAGCTCTGGAACCCCTGTTCACTCACAAGCCTGCTGTTCCATTTCAGTTCAACTAATTACATAACTGACTAATCCAGCTTGCAGTAACACGCATGAGCTGTTATGTTTAATTTATACAGATTATCTGGTACTATCCCAGCCTCTCTCTCACCCCACTTCCCCCTCAATAACCCACAGAAAGAGACAATGGTATGCTACACTGAGCAGGGGCAAATGTACATCTGTATTTTCAGTAGTAGTCAAAAGTTAGGACATCCCTACTCATTCAAGGGTTTTTATTTATTTAGACTACTTTCTACATTGTAGAACAATCGTGAAGACATCAACACTATGAATTAACACATATATGATATGAAACTTATATGATTCCATAAGTTTAATAAGTTTAACAAATCTAAATAGATTTTAGATTCTTCAAAGCAGCCAACCTTTTCCTTGATGATAGCTTTGCACACTTCGCATTTTCTCAACCAGCTTCACCTGGAATGCTTTTCCAATTGTCTTGGAGTTCCCAAACATGCTGAGCACTTGTTGGCTGCTTTTTCTTCTCTGCGGCCCAACTCATCTGAAACCATCTCAATTGGGTTGAGGTCAGGTCATCTGATGCAGCACTCCATCACTCTCCTTCTTGGTTAAATAGCCCTTACACAGCCTGGTGGTGTGTTTAGGTTCATTGTCTTGGTGAAAAACAAATGATAGTCCCACTAAGAGAAAACCAGATGGGACGGCGTATTGCTGCAGAATGCTGTGGTAGCCATGCGGTTTAAGTGAGACAGTGTCACTATGAAAGCACCCCCACACCATCACACCTCCTCCATGCTTCACGGTGGGAACAACACATGCAGAGATCATCCGTTCACCTACCCTGCGTCTCACAAAGACACGGCAGCTGGAACCAAAAATCTCAAGTTTGGACTCATCAGACCAACGGACAGATTCCACCAGTCTAATGTCCATTGCTCGTGTTTCTTGGCCCAAGCAAGTCTCTTCTTTTTATTGGTGTCTTTTAGTAGTGGTTTCTTTGCAGCAATTTGACCATGAAGGCCTGATTCACGAGAACAGTTGAGATGTGTCTGAAGCATTTATTTGGGCTGCAATTTGAGGCAATGAACGTAGCCTCTGCGGCAGAGGCAACTCTGGGTCTTCCTTCCTTTCCTGTGGTGGACCGCATGAGAGCCAGTTTCATCATAGCGCTTGATGGTTTTTGCGACTGCACTTGAAGAAACTTTTAAAGTTCTTGAAATGTTCCGGATTGACTGACCTTCATGTCTTAAAGTGATGGACTGTCATTTCTCTTTGCTTATTTGAGCTGTTCTTGCCATAATATGGACTTGGTCTTTTCCCAAATAGGGCTTTCTTCTGTATACCCCCCTACCTTGTCACAACTGATTGGCTCAAACGCATTAAGGAAAGAAATTCCACAAATGAACTTTTAACAAGGCACACATGTTAATTTAAATGCATTCCAGGTGACTACCTCATGAAGCTGGTTGAGACAATGCCAAGAGTGTACAAAGCTGTCATCAAGGCAAAGGGTGGCTACTTTGAAGAACCTCAAATATATTTTGATATGTTTAACACTTTTTTCGTTACTACATGATTCCATGTGTGTTATTTGGACCCTTTTGGGCCCTTTTGATCACTCGACTAAGCATGCCTCTCCTTAATGTCAATATGTCTTGTCCATTGCTGTTCTGGTTAGTGTTTATTGGCTTATTTCACTGTAGAGCCTCTAGTCCTGCTCACTATACCTTATCCAACCTATTAGTTCCACCACCCACACATGCAATGACATCTCCTGGTTTCAATGATGTTTCTAGAGACAATATCTCTCTTCATCACTCAATACCTAGGTTTACCTCCACTGTATTCACATCCTACCATACCTTTGTCTGTACATTATACCTTGATGCTATTTTATCGCCCCCAGAAACCTCCTTTTACTCTCTGTTCCAGACGTTCTAGACGACCAATTCTTATTGCTTTTAGCCGCACCCTTATTCTACTCCTCCTATGTTCCTCTGGCGATGTAGAGGTGAATCCAGGCCCTGCAGTGCCTAGCTCCACTCCTATTCCCCAGGCGCTCTCTTTTGACGACTTCAAAACCGTAATAGCCTTGGTTTCATGCATGTTAACATTAGAAGCCTCCTCCCTAAGTTTGTTCTATTCACTGCTTTAGCACACTCTGCCAACCTGGATGTTCTAGCTGTGTCTAAATCCTGGCTTAGGAAGACCACCAAAAATTCAGAAATTTTAATTCCAAACTACAACATTTTCAGACAAGATAGAACTGCCAAAGGGGGCGGTGTTGCAATCTACTGCAAAGATAGCCTGCAGAGTTCTGTCCTACTATCCAGGTCTGTACCCAAACAATTTGAACTTCTACTTTTAAAAATCCACCTCTCTAAAAACAAGTCTCTCACCGTTGCCGCCTGCTATAGACCACCCTCTGCCCCCAGCTGTGCTCTGGACACCATATGTGAACAATCTTCAGAGCTCGTGCTGCTAGGCGACCTAAACTGGAACATGCTTAACACCCCAGCCATCCTACAATCTAAGCTTGATGCCCTCAATCTCACACAAATTATCAATGAACCTACCAGGTACCTCCCCAAAGCCTTAAACACGGGCACCCTCATAGATATCATCCTAACCAACTTCCCCTCTAAATACACCTCTGCTGTCTTCAACCAAGATCTCAGCGATCACTGCCTCATTGCATGCATCCGTAATGGTTCAGCGGTTAAACGACCTCCACTCATCACTGTAAAACGCTCTCTGAAATACTTCAGCGAGCAGGCCTTTCTAATCGACCTGGCCAGGGTATCCTGGAAGGATATTGATCTCATCCCGTCAGTAGAGGATGCCTGGATATTTTTTTTAAATGCCTTCCTAACCATCTTAAATAAACATGCCCCATTCAAGAAATTTAGAACCAGGAACAGATATAGCCCTTGGTTCTCCCCAGACCTGACTGCCCTTAACCAATACAAAAACATCCTATGGCGTTCTGCATTAGCATCGAACAGCCCCCGTGATATGCAGCTGTTCAGGGAAGCTAGAAACCATTATACACAGGCAGTTAGAAAAGCCAAGGCTAGCTTTTTCAAGCAGAAATTTGCTTCCTGCAACACTAACTCAAAAAGGTTCTGGGACACTGTAAAGTCCATGGAGAACAAGAACACCTCCTCCCAGCTGCCCACTGCACTGAAGATAGGAAACACTGTCACCACTGATAAATCCACCATAATTGAGAATTTCAATAAGCATTTTTCTACGGCTGGCCATGCTTTCCACCTGGCTACTCCTACCCCGGTCAACAGCATTGCACCCCCAACAGCAACTCGCCCAAGCCTTCCCCATTTCTCCTTCTCCCAAATCCATTCAGCTGATGTTCTGAAAGAGCTGCAAAATCTGGACCCCTACAAATCAGCCGGGCTAGACAATCTGGACCCTTTCTAAAATTATCTGCCGAAATTGTTGCCACCCCTATTACTAGTCTGTTCAACCTCTCTTTCGTGTCGTCTGAGATTCCCAAAGATTGGAAAGCAGCTGCGGTCATCCCCCTCTTCAAAGGGGGGGACACTCTTGACCCAAACTGCTACAGACCTATATCTATCCTACCGTGCCTTTCTAAGGTCTTCGAAAGCCAAGTCAACAAACAGATTACCGACCATTTCGAATCTCATCATACCTTCTCTGCTATGCAATCTGGTTTCAGAGCTGGTCATGGGTGCACCTCAGCCACGCTCAAGGTCCTAAACGATATCTTAACCGCCATCGATAAGAAACATTACTGTGCAGCCGTATTCATTGATCTGGCCAAGGCTTTCGACTCTGTCAATCACCATATCCTCATCGGCAGACTCGACAGCCTTGGTTTCTCAAATGATTGCCTCGCCTGGTTCACCAACTACTTGTCTGATAGAGTTCAGTGTGTCAAATCGGAGGGTCTGCTGTCCGGACCTCTGGCAGTCTCTATGGGGGTGCCACAGGGTTCAATTCTTGGACCGACTCCCTTCTCTGTATACATCAATGAGGTCGCTCTTGCTGCTGGTGAGTCTCTGATCCACCTCTACGCAGACGACACCATTCTGTATACTTCCGGCCCTTCTTTGGACACTGTTAACAACCCTCCAGGCAAGCTTCAATGCCATACAACTCTCCTTCCGTGGCCTCCAATTGCTCTTAAATACAAGTAAAACTAAATGCATGCTCTTCAACCGATCGCTACCTGCACCTACCCGCCTGCCCACCTACCCGCCTGTCCATCACTACTCTGGACGGCTCTGACTTAGAATACGTGGACAACTACAAATACTTAGGTGTCTGGTTAGACTGTAAACTCTCCTTCCAGACCCATATCAAACATCTCCAATCCAAAGTTAAATCTAGAATTGGCTTCCTATTTCGCAACAAAGCATCCTTCACTCATGCTGCCAAACATACCCTTGTAAAACTGACCATCCTACCAATCCTCGACTTTGGCGATGTCATTTACAAAATAGCCTCCAATACCCTACTCAACAAATTGGATGCAGTCTATCACAGTACAATCCGTTTTGTCACCAAAGCCCCATATACTACCCACCATTGCGACCTGTACGCTCTCGTTGGCTGGCCATCGCTTCATACTCGTCGCCAAACCCACTGGCTCCATGTCATCTACAAGACCCTGCTAGGTAAAGTCCCCCCTTATCTCAGCTCGCTGGTCACCATAGCATCTCCCACCTGTAGCACACGCTCCAGCAGGTATATCTCTCTAGTCACCCCCAAAACCAATTCTTTCTTTGGCCGCCTCTCCTTCCAGTTCTCTGCTGCCAATGACTGGAACGAACTACAAATATCTCTGAAATTGGAAACACTTATCTTCCTCACTAGCTTTAAGCACCAGCTGTCAGAGCAGCTCACAGATTACTGCACCTGTACATAGCCCACCTATAATTTAGCCCAAACAACTACCTATTTCCCAACTGTATTTAATTTATTTATTTATTTTGCTCCTTTGCACCCCATTATTTTTATTTCTACTTTGCACATTCTTCCATTGCAAAACTACCATTCCAGTGTTTTACTTGCTATATTGTATTTACTTTGCCACCATGGCCTTTTTTGCCTTTCCCTCCCTTCTCACCTCATTTGCTCACATTGTATATAGACTTGTTTTTTTCTGTATTATTGACTGTATGTTTGTTTCACTCCATGTGTAACTCTGTGTCGTTGTATCTGTCGAACTGCTTTGCTTTATCTTGGCCAGGTCGCAATTGTAAATGAGAACTTGTTCTCAACTTGCCTACCTGGTTAAATAAAGGTCAAATTAAAAATTAAAAAATAAAATTTCATAGTTTTGATATGTTCACGATTGTTCTACAATGTAGAAAAAAGTTAAAAATAAAGAAAACCCTTGAATGAGTACGTGTCCAAACTTTTGACTGGTACTGCACACACAGTCACTCAATCGCAAAATAATCCCACAAACACAGGCTCATACAGACCAACACACGTTTTTACTTCACCCTCCCTCTGCCTGTATATACACAGTGATATAAATTCACTCACTCTGGTATTTACATGACATTTCTTCCTAGAATACACACATGCATCTTATCGTAAACACAGGGAAGGAGAAATACAATCTTCACATTTATCGGATATCCGATGCAGGCCTGGCAAAATTGGCCAGCAATCCCACAAAAGCATAAAGACTTCATTTAGTTAGTGAAACTCTGGAGCCACCACAACCTACCAACCTCCCCCTCTACCAAAACACGCAGTCACTAAACAAAGCACAGAGGGGCTACTGTGCGCTTAAGGGGACCACTCAGAGCGAGGGGAGATATGGAGAAAAAAAGAAAAAAAAGGAGAGGGGTGTCCTGGTTAACCGTTCTTGAGAAGCTACTGCTAGTGCTAGCCCCCTTGGCTTAGGGGACCAGAGCAAGTGATGGTTTGGATTAGGGATGGACAAGGTTATTTGAATATCTGAACAGACGTTAGTATTAGATTACTTGGGAGAGTATACTTAGATCATTTTATTTCATTTTAGACAAAGCTATGTGACATTGCTATATAGCCTACAAGGATAGACCATTACACTCAACATTTTTATAAAACATTTTTATGACAGTTAATGACAGCCACATAATGACAGCCACATAAAAAAAGATGCACCGGTTGCCTACACACGTTTCACACGTGTAGCTTGTTGTTATTGTCGTCAATCAAAGTGGTGCTACAGTCAGAGGTTCCATGTGTAGCAAGTGAAGTGCAGTGGTGGAAAAAGTACCCAACAGTTATACTTAAAGATACCTTAATAGAAAAATCACTCAAGTAAATGTGAGTCACCCAGTAAAATAGTACTTGAGTAAAAGTCTAAAAGTTATTGGTTTTATATATACTTAACAAATGTAATTTCTAAAATATGTTTAAGAACCTAAAGTATGAAATCATTACACATTCCTTATATTAAGCAAACCAGATGGCACCATTCTTGTTTTTATATTTTACGAATATAACTACACGATAAAACTCAGACATAATTTACAAACAAAACATTTTTGTTTAGTGAGTCCGCCAGGTCAGAGGCGGTAGAGATGTTCTCTTGATAAGTGTGAGAATTCAACAATTTTCCTGCCCTGCTAAGCAATCGAAATGTAAGTACTTTTGGGTGTCAGAGAAAATGTATGGAGTAAAAAGTACATTATTTTCTTTAAGAATGTAGTGGAATAAAAGTTGTCAAAAAATACAACAAAAAAATTGTGAAGTCCAGATACCTCAAAAAATTACTTAAGTACTTCACACCACTGGTGAAGTGGGAGATTTCTTATCATTGCCAAATGGAATTAAAATGACAGAATTTGCTAACTGAGAAGGAGTAGGCTACAATGATCAACCTTCGATGGAGTCGTTTTAGACATTGGACAGGGAAGCATAGCAAAATAGCCTCAATTAGCCTTGCTACTTTAGCTAGCTAGCTTCTTTACAATGATTTGATGCAGTCAAGACAGGTACTACCAGATGGTATGATAGCTAACATATGGCAGCAACAAATTTATCTAACTAGAGCGGGTCATTTTGGCTATTTTCTTCCTCCCCCCATGCCAGACTGTCACATCGCCGACTGCTCCTTTCACCCCTCCCTCCTGCTGAAACAAAATGAAGTAGATTTTTTAATATATTTTTTTAAATAAATGTATTTCGACAATCCGGATATCCAAAACAATATCATAACTTGAATACTGAAATAATTTTAAAATGCCCATTCCTAGGTTAGAGGGGTGCTTGACAATGAGGGGTTTGTGGGAGGAGGAAGGCCTGTCAGCTGGGGTAGAAAATTGGTTTGATGGGGGCCACATTCTGGCACACAGCGCCTGGCACAGAGGCCTCAACAGATGGCCATAGAGCAGCATGGCTGCAAGGAGGCTCCATAATACATTCAAACTGACTGTCACTCAGAGGAGAGATCGAGACGGGGGAGGGGGGGGGATCATTGTTACACTAAACTGATCAGAGACTGCATACAGTGCATAGTCCAGCGAAGTGTGAGCAATACAATTTACAGAACTGCTTGAAGTCTACAAAAAAAAAAAATTACTACAAAAATCTCTGAAACTGGAAACACTTCTCCCTCACTAGCTTTAAGCACCAACTGTCAGAGCAGCTCACAGATTACTGCACCTGTACATAGCCCACCTATAATTTAGCCCAAACAACTACCTCTTTCCCTACTGTATTTAATTTATTTATTTATTTTGCTCCTTTGCACCCCATTATTTTTTATTTCTACTTTGCACATTCTTCCATTGCAAATCTACCATTCCAGTGTTTTACTTGATATATTGTATTTACTTTGCCACCACATGGCCTTTGTTTGCCTTTACCTCCCTTCTCACCTCATTTGCTCACATCGTATATAGACTTGTTTATACTGTATTATTGACTGTATGTTTGTTTCACTCCATGTGTAACTCTGTTGTTATATGTGTCGAACTGCTTTGCTTTATCTTGGCCAGGTCGCAATTGTAAATGAGAACTTGTTCTCAACTTGCCTACCTGGTTAAATAAAGGTGAAAAAAAAAAAAGTCTACAATTGAAGGTTGGCAATGTCACAAACCAACAAAAGACCTAGCTCGTCTCCCACTGGCACGCTCCCTCAATTTACTCCCTCATTCATACAAAGAAACCAAAAACATTAAACAGTAGTGTAAAGTACTTAAAGGACAATTCTATCCCAAAACAATGTTCTGGTATTTGTTTCATTATTCCATTGTTGACATAGTCCCAATTTTTTTTACTTGTCAGCAATCAAGTTCTCAATATATGTAACTTACAAAATACAGAAATTTTCCCCTTATGATGCATGCTTAATATAAGGATTGTGAAATTATTACGACTTTTTATTTTGATACCTAACGATAGTTTAGCAATTACACTTCCGATACTTAAGTATATTTAAAAACAAATACTTTTAGACTTTTGCTCAAGTAGTATTTTACTGGGTGACTTTCACTTGAGTAATTTTCTATTAAAAAAGGTATCTTTACTTTTACTCAAGTATAACTTTTTCCACCACTGCCATTAAAACTTTCCAACAGCAATTTTTTTTTTTTTTTTATTTTTTATTTCACCTTTATTTAACCAGGTAGGCTAGTTGAGAACAAGTTCTCATTTGCAACTGCGACCTGGCCAAGATAAAGCATAGCAGTGTGAGCATACAACAAAGAGTTACACATGGAGTAAACAATTAACAAGTCAATAACACAGTAGAAAACGAAGGGGGGGTCTATATACAATGTGTGCAAAAGGCATGAGGAGGTAGGCAAATAATTACAATTTTGCAGATTAACACTGGAGTGATAAAAGATCAGATGGTCATGTACAGGTAGAGATATTGGTGTGCAGAAGAGCAGAAAAGTAAATAAATAGAAACAGTACGGGGATGAGGTAGGTGAAAAGGGTGGGCTATTTACCAATAGACTATGTACAGCTGCAGCGATCGGTTAGCTGCTCAGATAGCTGATGTTTGAAGTTGGTGAGGGAGATAAAAGTCTCCAACTTCAGCGATTTTTGCAATTCGTTCCAGTCACAGGCAGCAGAGTACTGGAACGAAAGGCGGCCAAATGAGGTGTTGGCTTTAGGGATGATCAGTGAGATACACCTGCTGGAGCGCGTGCTACGGATGGGTGTTGCCATCGTGACCAGTGAGCTGAGATAAGGCGGAGCTTTACCTAGCATAGACTTGTAGATGACCTGGAGCCAGTGGGTCTGGCGACGAATATGTAGCGAGGGCCAGCCGACTAGAGCATACAAGTCGCAGTGGTGGGTAGTATAAGGTGCTTTAGTGACAAAACGGATGGCACTGTGATAGACTGCATCCAGTTTGCTGAGTAGAGTGTTGGAAGCCATTTTGTAGATGACATCGCCGAAGTCGAGGATCGGTAGGATAGTCAGTTTTACTAGGGTAAGCTTGGCGGCTTGAGTGAAGGAGGCTTTGTTGCGGAATAGAAAGCCGACTCTTGATTTGATTTTCGATTGGAGATGTTTGATATGAGTCTGGAAGGAGAGTTTGCAGTCTAGCCAGACACCTAGGTACTTATAGACGTCCACATATTCTAGGTCGGAACCATCCAGGGTGGTGATGCTAGTCGGGCATGCAGGTGCAGGCAGCGACCGGTTGAAAAGCATGCATTTGGTTTTACTAGCGTTTAAGAGCAGTTGGAGGCCACGGAAGGAGTGTTGTATGGCATTGAAGCTTGTTTGGAGGTTAGATAGCACAGTGTCCAAAGACTGGCCGAAAGTATATAGAATGGTGTCGTCTGCGTAGAGGTGGATCAGGGAATCGCCCGCAGCAAGAGCAACATCATTGATATACACAGAGAAAAGAGTCGGCCCGAGAATTGAACCCTGTGGCACCCCCATAGAGACTGCCAGAGGACCGGACAGCATGCCCTCCGATTTGACACACTGAACTCTGTCTGCAAAGTAATTGGTGAACCAGGCAAGGCAGTCATCCGAAAAACCGAGGCTACTGAGTCTGCCGATAAGAATATGGTGATTGACAGAGTCGAAAGCCTTGGCGAGGTCGATGAAGACGGCTGCACAGTACTGTCTTTTATCGATGGCGGTTATGATGTCGTTTAGTACCTTGAGTGTGGCTGAGGTGCACCCATGACCGGCTCGGAAACCAGATTGCACAGCGGAGAAGGTACGGTGGGATTCGAGATGGTCAGTGACCTGTTTGTTGACTTGGCTTTCGAAGACCTTAGATAGGCAGGGCAGGATGGATATAGGTCTGTAACAGTTTGGGTCCAGGGTGTCTCCCCCTTTGAAGAGGGGGATGACTGCGGCAGCTTTCCAATCCTTGGGGATCTCAGACGAGATGAAAGAGAGGTTGAACAGGCTGGTAATAGGGGTTGCGACAATGGTGGCAGATAGTTTCAGAAATAGAGGGTCCAGATTGTCAAGCCCAGCTGATTTGTACGGGTCCAGGTTTTGCAGCTCTTTCAGAACATCTGCTATCTGGATTTGGGTAAAGGAGAACCTGGAGAGGCTTGGGCGAGGAGCTGCGGGGGGGGCGGAGCTGTTGGCCGAGGTTGAAGTAGCCAGGCGGAAGGCATGGCCAGCCGTTGAGAAATGCTTATTGAAGTTTTCGATAATCATGGATTTATCAGTGGTGACCGTGTTACCTAGCCTCAGTGCAATGCTTTAAGAAGGTCAGGAAGGTGTACATTCATCTGGTTGGCCACAGGAGAAACTGGGCTTAACTATGATCTAAGTGGGCTACAGACAGTCTGACGCTATTTAGCTGTTCAACAGATACAACATTGAACCTGGACCCAAAACATAAGTCTTAATCCCCCCAATTGAGGGAGAGCTAGTTGTAGGGAGAGAGCGGGAGTGATGAGCCCAGCCTAATCCCTGAACTCACACCACACACACTGTTCATCCCTCCCATCCCTGTTCCCTCCTTTCTTACCTTGTCATCTTCTCCCTTCTTGCCTTTCAACAGCGTGTCTATGTGCTTGGACATCACTGCCAGGAAGACTATAGCTGCCAGAGACACTGCAGCAACACGTCTAATGTACTCCACATTGGGCAGTCAGTCAGGTGCCCTGCAGTGACTAGTTATTGCAGTTCTTTATCAGCTTAATTCAACAGACTGTTGCTGCCGCTCTGGTTGTCAAGGTCAGACACATACCCAAGCACCGCACAGCTGCCACTATTAATGCTGTTAAACTTGTGTAAACACACTGCTAATGAGGCTGAACGCATTGTCTGGTTTTGTTAGCATTAACTAGTCTAACACTAATTCACTGGGAGTGGTGACAAGCAGAGTAAGACAGTAAGGTGCTGATGATAGCAAGAGGCCAACTCGGTCACCAACAAATTGCAGTTCAAATGCATCAAGGAATACATTGAATTTCTCCTTTATCCAACACTACATTGTTTGGAGGCAAACAGGAAAATGGATAGAGGAGTTTGGGGTGTTTAGATAAGTCGTTATATCAAACCACTGATTTTGAAAACAGACTTCACTGTTATCACTTGGAAAGATTATCAACATAAAAAAAAGTGACATTTCAACAAGTTTCAATTATCATTCTCACAACATCAATATTAGCTGTTTTCATAGAACACCCTTTTAATGGCTATTCTGAAAACCCGCTGGAAATGTCCCCATTGTGTTAAATGTCTCCTTGTCTCCTGCTTTGCCTCCCAGGCAGCACAACAATAGCTGGCTCAGTCACTTACAGTGTTGATACAGACAGAAACCTGAGCCGCAACTGGACTAGCCCTTCCTGCCTTTGATGAAACGACTTTGTCCTCGCCCCTGCTGCTTCTTCTCCTTAGCCTGACATCCTACACGGATATCTAGGTGACAAAATTGAAGATTAACAGTGGACACAAGGACTTGCCATTGCTTCAAACCCTCCTACAATAGTTGGATATTAAGGGGAGTGCTCTGTACTGTAGAGACACTTCCTCTCTCAGACAACAAGTCTGAGATTGAGAGGTGGTTTGGGTTAGGTCTTGCACACACCCACTCGAGCTCTGTCATCCTCAGACTGTACTAGTCATTCCAGTCGCCTCTTTATCATCTCCAAAGTAGTCACATCAACCCTGCGTGTCAGCACTATGACCATGCTAGCTGATGTTTGTGCACTCACTTTATGCTGTGCCTCCCAAAGTGGATGTCAGCTGTAAATAATAACAACCCTCACCATGGTTCCTCTGGTTTCCTAATGTTCCTGTAGATGCTTGGTTTCCATGGACACCCCAGGGAACTGTACACTGGCAACAAGGAGTCACACGCCACACCACTTGGTAGGGTGGGTCAATTGTTTCAAATGGACATTTACTTGCAAGTATACACAGGTGAAAAAATAAATAATGACCATAAGCAAAATGTTTGAATGCTTTGCTGTTCTCAGAGGCCTAGAGAGAGGCTGTGTTTACACTCAGCCGCTCCCTTCCCCCAGCCCTCTCTCATGGGCACTGAGGCATCCGAAATGATGGAGAGCAAACTCTCTCACACACACACCCACACACAGTGAGTGTGTGAACAACAGGTGCTTTGTGGGAGATCTGACCTTGGTAGGGAGGTCAACACAGATAAAACTAGAGGGGGAGGGGGAAAAAAACAGAGAGAGGAATGGGGTGCAACATTACACCTACAGTAGACCCCAGAATCAGCAGAATTCTACAGGTCAATGGCAAGAACTAGATCCATCATGTCATGCAGTATTGAATGAATAACAAGTATAGCAGTGCGTTCTTATATCTTTACAGTTACGTACCGTTGATGACTGGGATAGAGCTACACTATTGTGCTGTACATTAGGCTAGACTTGTTAACTGTCAAAGTAGCATACAGAAACCAAATTTGGGAGGGGGGGTGTCAGTAAGCCAAGCGCACAGACTTTGGGCAGCTTTATATGGATGGTAAAGTACTGCAGCACAGCGACTCTGCAGCACCCTCTATGGAAAGACAATATGGTGGAGCTGCCTGTCCTTGGAATTGAGTTGAGTACCTGGACATTGTAGCATGTTACATTTCCACTGTCATATCAGGAGTTGACTGTCACAAGCTGACAGTTAACTGAGACATGTCAAGTAGACCATAGATTGGGAAGGAAAAACAGGGCTCCCTCAGGACAGCAGTACAAAGGGCCTGACTAATGGCTGGACATAATGCCAGTCACTGTTTGGGTGTAACATCTGTCAGGTTCACATGTCTATGGCAGCGCTGACCAGCGCATGCGCCAAGGGCATGTGACTGCGCCTCTGATATGATCTGATATGCTTATCTTTGCCGGATTTAAACATCCAGTTTACAATGCAGTCAAAGGGACCACACAATCTCTCTCTCCCACTCCTTCCTCCATCCAGCCAGCCAAATGAATTGGTTTCCTCTTTCTCGTTGATTCAGTTTAGTATCATCACTGCCTAACTTTGTCTGGCTGACCTTGTGTGAATATAATAGGCTCTGTATTTTTGCATCAATCGAAGGCACAAGGAGATGGCAGAGAATTCTCTTGCCAGGGTCACACTGTGTTGACAGTTTGCTTTCTGCTGGTTGTCCAGGCATTTCCGATGGAGGAGACCAGCAGGTTACAATGTTATTTCAACTTCGGATCTGCATTTGCCATTTGTTGATCCAGCCACAGGAAGTTCATGTCAAAGCTACTTCATACTACTTCAATACACTAAGAGCAAGGAAGTCAGGACAAGGTAGCCAAACAAGACCTTCTAGTTGAACATAGGCTTTATATTAAGAGCCAAGACTTCACTGAGAGGCAGACACTCATCTAAAAGATTCAATGTATTGCCAATTAGCTCCCCCGGTAGTAAGTAAATGACACTTAAGCCAGAAAAATAAAATCAAGGTAAAAATACGAATTATTTTCTCAAATGTTTCAACAAAAAAGGTCTACCAATGATGATGTCATAAACATGACCTATAGCTCCCAGACTGTGTGAAGTAGTGTCCTTTTCTAAGAAATTCTTTGGAAATAGATGATTATTAATTTTTGGATGATGGTAATGGTGATGCTACAGTTAAAAGTTCTGGACAATAAGACATCTCTATTCAAAAATACATACATAGCTGATCAATGTAAAGTTATTAGGCCTAAATCTCAAGGGAGGTCATTCATTCTCCGGGTTTCAATCAAATATTTAGCACAACCACGGGGACTAACAGCTGATTCAATGGCATACAGGACTTTCCATTAGCCTCTAAATTAAAATCGTCAACATGTTTACTTACTGTGAGTAATGTTTCGACCATCCGGGGTCCCATAGGCCTATCAAATTAGGAACTTAGGTGATGGGCCAGGTGCGGAATTTGCATCAAAATGTTTTCAATAAGAGCAGCTTTACAGTTCACAAGCTAACTTTCTTATTTTCGTGTGCGCAAATAACAAATACGTTCGATAAATTAAAGGCCTCACATGCTATTTGAAACACTTTTTTATCATAAAGCCGCAAAACAAGCAGCTATGAACCGCAAATTCTACCACCACCACCCGGATATTCATATTTACCTGCTGTTTATCAAAATGTTCCCTCTCAGCACCTAAATTCGTTTCGGTCCTTTTGGTTTTCACCCTTGAAGGCACCTGTCGTATGGAATTCATCCTCACGTCTTGGCACCCGGCGAAATTCTTACTGGATCTTCGACGATATCGAATGCTTGTAACAAATACCCGCTATTGAGGAAAATTATCGATTATAAAGCAGTCAAAGTAAGACACTCCTTGTCGTTTTTGGTAGAAGCAACGCGCGAACAACCGGTTCGGCGTCCACGAGTGGCATTTGTAGGCTGCGAACTCAATGGCGAGATCACAGGCAGAGGAGGAAAACGCTAAATGAATGCTATGTTTGCTGTACGTGGAGCCTCGTCTACCGAAGGATATAACAGTAGTTCACACATAGCAACGCGGGGGGAGCCCATGCGTCAGGGAAGCTGTTGACGTCACTCATGCGGTATTGAAAGGACAGGATTATTTTCTACCCCACCTGAAACGTTATCAAGCTATAGAGTTTTTGTTATGGTATAGCAGGCTACCTACCGTTCAGAACCAGCAATTTCCCATATAGAAAATATTTTTAAATTGTTTAATGCATTATTTGTTGCATGCTTGTTAAGATCATATTTTATTATGATAAAGAAAACAATCTGGATGATGTGAAATTGATGTATTTTCTCCACCACTACAGTGCAATCCATTATCCATCTGATTTTGTGCTTTTGCCTGTATTATGATTGTGTTTACTAAGGAAGGGACTACAGGCTAGATAATGGCGCATATGGCCTAATAAAATGCTTTTTGGCCTTACAAGGTGCAATGGGCTAATTGAGGTGCTTGGAACAGAGCAATGTATGCTTGCCATGTAGCCAACAACTCTCTTCAGGCACAGCCACATCAATGCAAAAGCCAGCATATGTGGGTAGGCCACCACTCATCCCATTGTTTTGGAAACAGCCCGTCTGCTCTTTTCATTGTGGGATGAAATTTAACAGAACCCGCATCACTGCAAGCGGGGAATGACCTGCAACTACTATACCCAAGAAGCTAAGTTAGATCAAGTCAGCATAAAAGTTCAAGTGAAGTGTCAATATGCAGATTTTGTACTACTTTTGTCAAACTTCAGTACCACAACACTTAAACTAAGAGTGCTATTTTCTGTGTGCAAATAAAAGGGGAAGCACTTGTAAAATCATTGCCTGCTTTTAGGTCGACAGGATTAAAACAGAGAATGGATGTATCAGAAAATGAATCTTAGTTTAAACCCAGAGAGAAGCCGAAGTAAAGGATTACAATAGGACAGTGCACTCAATGACACTTGAAAAAATGTATATAGAATATGGATAACAGTAGGCCTAAATGCAGCTCTACAGTTCACCAGGTAATTTAAAGGAAGAAAAAATATATATAATACAAAACACCCATCAAATGTAGATGAAAAAAACTAAGTACTTTTTTCCTTCACTTCACACTGAACAGCCGTTAAATATTGTTTATATAACATCTTATTCAAGTCTGTCACTAAGGAATCACCGATCCTCCCTGGTATGAGCACTGTCTGCAATTATGTTTATTTATTTTACCAGTGGATAAGGACCTTGATGAGGAGATTGAGATGTTTCAGGTGGAAGGTGACAGATACTACAATAATTTCTTTGTTGTTTTCCATTCCATTAGAGCCCGTCTGCTAATTAAACATATTCATGGTCGCAGGACAGGACTTTCATGTTCATTGCACCGGCTGGAGTGGGAACTATAACACTTCAGAGTAGAGTATGCAGGTGTGAGAAACAGGAAAGATCACATGACTTCAGGAGAACAAAAAAAGCCAGCAGAGGTCTGCTTGCACCACAGGAAAAACTGGCTCCCACACATTCCTCCTCTGGCCTGGTAAGCTATGGCTACAAATAATTATTTTGTGAGAATAGGGCTGCTCAAGACTTCAAAAAAGGAGAGCAGATGGTCCTTCCCACTTACTTGATTTCGCTCCACCCACCCTCATGTGAACAAGCATGACTACAAATCCTTATGTATAACCCTCCAGTAGATTATGCAGCCTTAGATGATGTAAGAACTATTTTATACATTTCCTTAACTTAAGAGTCCAGAGTCTGTCTCATTGCAGTTCACATGAATGAGTGGAGATATGCATTTGTTTCTCCAAGTTATGAATACTAGAATACAATTGTGAAATGCTTTAATTTTTAATAAATGTACAAAAAATAAAAGTGGACATGGACAGAAAAACAAGTGACAAGACAAACAGTGGTTGGAGTTTCTTGATGAAATTGATATGTTGGAACAAACTTTGGTCCAATTTGTCACAGTACTACATACGGAAAGGTATTTTTTCCATGATGCATGGGAAGGGATTGGTTTATGAGTCATTTAACTAGCAGAGAATGTGATTTAGAGACCAGTCCCTGTGTACTGTGAATAAATAATTTGTGGATAGGATGGATAGACTATTCTTGCCTAGGGACTCCATATGCACACAATGCAGAACAGAGTTGTAAGTAAAAGAAAAAGGAAGTGCCAGGTAAGTTAAATAGCTTCTTGAAATTGCCTTGATATGCACAAAGATAGTAGCCTTCAGTGTTATCTGAGAGGGATTCATACTTTCAGACCATTGATACAAAGAGAGAGGACAACCTCCTATAGATGGAGTGTGTGGTTGTGAAATAAAGGAAGCTGAGGATGGTATTTGAGAGTGGTAAACACACCAAAACCAAACAGGCATCAGTCTGAAAAACAGTTGTGAGGTGATAGGGGCAAACTATGAGCTTGCAATGTTTGAGCAGGATATCAGAATGGATAAGGTCTTGGAGGCTGAGGAGCAACTAGGAACAAGGTAGGGGTGGTATACAGTAGATAGCCCTGTTTGGTAAAAAGACCAAGTCCATATTATGGCAAGAACAGCTCAAATAAGCAAAGAGAAATAACAGTCCACCATTCTTAAGAAATTAAGGTAAGTCAATATGGAACATTTCAAGAACTTATAAAGTTTCTTCAAGAGTTGTCGCAAAAACCATCAAGCTCTATGAAACTGGCTCTCATGAGGACCGCCACAGGAAAGGAAGACCCAGAGTTACCTCTACTGCACAGGATTAGTTCATTAGGAGTTACCAGCCTCAGAAATTGCAGCCCAAATAAAAGCTTCACAGAGTTCAAGTAACAGACATCTCAGCATCAACTGTTCAAAGGCAACTGTGTGAATCAGGCTTTCATTTTTACTATATTCTACATTCTTGAAAGGAGTTCCCATATATGCTTTACATTTATTGGCTGCTTTTCCTTCACCCCGCAGTCCAACTCATCCAAAACCATCTCAATTGGGTTTGAGGTCAGGTGATTGCGGAGGCCAGGTCATTTGATGCAGCACTCAATAGCCCTTACACAGCCTGGAGGTATGTTTTGGGTCATTGTCCTGTTGAAAAACAAATGATAGTCCCACTAAGCACAAACCAGGTGCGTTTGGCGTATGGCTGCAGAATGCTGTGGTAGCCATGCTGGTTAAGTGTGCCTTGAATTTGAAAATAATTAACCGGACAGTGTCAAAGCAACCCCATACAGTCACACTTACTCCTCCATGCTTCATGGTGGGAACCACACATGCGGAGAACACCCACTCATCTATTCTGCATCTCACAAAGACAGGGTCTGTTGGAACCAAAAATCTCAAATTTGGACTCAGACAAAAAGGACAGATTTCCACCGGTCTAATGTCCATTGCTCGTGATTCTTATTGGTGTCCTTTAGTAGTGGTTTCTTTGAAGCAATTCAACCATGAAGGCCAGATTCACGCAGTCTCCTCTGAACAGTTGATGATCCGACATATATAAATTAGAATTGAGTCTAATGTTTAGTCTAACTACTTTAAAAGTCAATTAATCAAAAACAGATTGTGATTTATCAATTGACGTTTTTGCTAGGTCTTAGTCGTGCAATTTTACATCTAAGATGTTTTGTGCAGTTTTTTTGCAAGGGAAAAAAATTGTGCATGAAAACTAGTCTCGTTGAATGACAAAAAAATTTAACTGAAGAACCCCTACTGTTGACCAATCACCGACGTAGACGTTGGCTACCGAACTTCGACTAGACTCAAGAAGAAAATTTGTGTGCTCGAACAGCCGAACACAAAAGCGTCATAATATATGTAAACAGTTTTGACTGGGAAGCACATACTAAGCTTAAGCATGATGGGACATTAATTACTTAACCTTGAAACCACCAGTAGCGGTGCATGGGTAAAATCACTGGGGAAGCCATAAATAAAAATAAAGCCATATCACAACTTGTGTTGCGATAATTGCGTTGCTTGCTCGATAACCAGTTAGTTCATATGCCTTGAGACCGTGATATATAGGCTTAAGGCAGAGACAATAAGCCGACAGTGGCAGAATTAATTCTAAAATGCTTACTCACTAACCCACTTATTTATTTTAATTTTAACTAGGCACAAATTCTTATTTCCAATGATAACCTACTGTTCCTAGGCTAACTGCCTTGTTCAGGGGCAGAGCGACAGATTTTTACCTTGTCAGCTCAGGGATTCGATCTAGGAACCTCTCGGTTACTAGTCCAATGCTCTAACCACTGGGCTACCATGGGCAATGATGTGCCAGGCCAGCTAGTTAACATCACCATAATACATTTTTGGGGGACCGAGTGGTGCAGCAGTCTAAGGCTCTGGATTGCAGTGCTAGAGGAGTCACTACAGATCTGGGTTCGATCCCGGGCTGTATCACACCCAGCCGTGATTGGGAGTCCCATAGGGCGGCACACAATTGTCCAGGTTAGGGGATGGTTTTGCCATCATTGTAAATAAGAATTTGTTCTTAACTGACTTGCCTGGTGAAAGCTTCTTTGGGATCGGTGTCACGTCCACAGAACGGTTGAGCTAACGTAGGCTAATGCAATTAGCATGAGGTTGTGAGTAACAAGAACATTTTCCAGGACATCAACATACCTGATATTGGCAGAAAGATTAACAAAAATGTAAGCTAACTGCACTGTCCAATTTACAGTAGCTATTACAGTGAAATAATACCATGCTATTGTTTGAGGAGAGAGAGAGAGAGAGAACAGTTTTGAACATGAAGTTATTAATAAACAAATTAGGCACATTTGGGCAGTATTGATACAAAAGTTTGAACAGAAATGCAACGGTTCATTGGATCAGTCTAAAACGTTGCACATACACTGATGCCACCTAGTGGAAAAGTTTAAATTGCACCTGGGCTAGAATAATGCATTGTGGCCTCTTGCATTTCAAAGATGGTAAAAAAAAATAAAAAAAAGAATGGTTGTTTGCTGGAAGGGCAGGGCTATGTTTTGAATGATATTTTACCAGATCTAGTGTGTTATATTCACATACATTACTTAAACATTTCCGCAAACTTAAGTGTTTCCTTTCAAATTGTACCAAGAATATGCAAATCCTTGCTTCAGGGCCTGAGTTACAGGCAGTTAGATTTGGGTGTGTCATTTTGGGCGAAAATTGAAAAATTAAAGGGGCGGATCCTTAAGGAGGTTAAAAATATATATCTAGCTACATGTTGAACTTCATCCTCTCAGGCCAGGGGCACAATGTATGAATTTGTGGTTGGATCAGTAAATCGCCATTATAATTATTGGCCAGTACGGAGAATTAAGTAAAACGACAAGTCCAAAACCCTATCTCCATCCCATGGCTAATTTAGAAAAGGGACATTTTTAGTTATCTACCAGAGGACAACACAAAACAATTAACTTTTTTTCCCCAGAGTGCAACTGTTTTGTTCACTCCGATGCTTTCGCCGGTGAGATCCATTCAGCCTTTTGTGACTTGAAGGAAATTTATGAAACAGAGACAAAAGCTAAATTATTAGGTATGTTTATTTGTCAATTATTTGGGGGAAGCCCGACTTTCCTTGGCATCCATGAATACACGTCACTGGGAACCACACCTGTGTGGAAGCACCTTCTTTCAATATACTTTGTCGCTCGATTACTAAAAAGTCTTCACATTGGCAGTTATGTGTAGGTCTGTCTCTGAAATATGAGCAACTCCTATAAACCTACACTAAAATTCCTAATTCAGTGGCCTTTTGGTTAGTGTCTGCCCTGAGTTTGGAAGGTTGGGAGTTCGATCACCGGCCAAGTCATAACAAAGACTGTAAAAATGGGACCCGATGAGTCTCTGCTTGGCACTCCGCCAAAGGAGATAAATGGGGGTAAGGACCTGTGTCCTATCCAGGTGGTGTACTTGAACATCAAGCTTCCTCACGCCACAGAAACAGAAGATAAGCTCCTACTTCTATGAGCCGTTCTGGTACATGCAAGACTACTTAGGAATTGTAATTTAAAGTAATTGTCAGCTTTGCTGAATTCACAAAAATATGACTAAAGAAAGATTCTGGGGTGTGGGAAAAATGGTCGCCATCTTCAACATTGCAGTGATTAACTGTGAAAGTGCAGTTTACACACTAGAAAGCAGTATTGTTAAACAAAACATGAGAAATTATCCACATCTATGAACACTAGATCTTAAATGTTTTTTTTTGTCTGGCTTTGAAATATTCCAACAAATTTGGGGAGCCAACCTGGACACAACAAACAGAATATCAAATCAAAACAAGAAACAATGCCACAAGTCTTTATGAGTTGTTCTCACAAACAGACTTGCCTTAAAGACAATTTACTTAACCTGTAGTTTACACAAACTAGGTGAGGGGGTAGAAAGATTTTAAACAAGAGACACACACGACAACCAAACGCATGCGTAGACATGAAGTTGCTAGTTTGGCAAGTTTGAAGTCACACCCATGTAATCCAACTAACTCTTTACAGACACAAAAATGTGTTGTCACAACACAGCAGATTTTCTCTGTACACAGAGGGAAACTGAGAATGTACCCACCCCTGTCTTGTCCTGCTAGTCTATCAACCGTCACAGATTACTTTCCTTTCAGAGACAAACTACTGGACACAAGAATCACTACATATCATTTTGAGAGGAATTTCTTTAGGCTCTTCGGTTAACGATTTAGGAGCTGACGTCTCATGGGTGTTGGTTGTCTTGACCTTCTCTTCAGATGCTACAAAAAGGATGATTGTTTTTTGCATTACAATGACCACATAGACAAAGTGTAAAATATAATTTGTCTGTGTAATCTAATAGTGCGACAGAAGCAGAGGACTAACTATCAATAATGGGAGGCTGTGTAGTTGAGGGCGACCTCACCAGGGTGCTGACCCACTGCTGTTGCTGGAATTTGTTCTGGGTGTCCTTGGTAACGGTCTGGCTCTCTGGATATTCTGCTTCCACCTGAAGCCCTGGAAGAGCATCACTGTCTTCCTGCTGAACATAGCCCTGCCCTTCCAGCTACTAAATCTCAGGGATGGACTGGAAACCCTGTCGTATGTCCCTCTTCATGTTGGCTATGAATCGTGGAGAAAGTGTTGTTTTCTTCCTGATGGCTGTACCACTGGACAGGTACATGTGTGTGGACCATCCCCACCACCCATTCAACTCCATGAGCCTCTAAGGCAGTGAGTGGTGCAGTTAGCCTGTGGGTCCTCAGGATCTACCTGAGCTCACACTTCCTGATCAACTCTCACCAGTTCAAAGCTGGAAACCACAAAAAGTGTGAAAGTTTCACCAACAAGAACAAACTGCACAATGCTGTGTTCTTTCTGGGGTTCCTGGTATCTCTTGGGATCATGGTCTTCTGCATCAAGCGGATCTTAGTCCAGCTGCGGGCGAGACGTCTGGACAAGGCGGCTAGGATGCACCAAGTGCATCTGTGCCTAGGAATCAGTAAATTCTGCGTCCTCCCAAGCAACATCACACGGCTACTGATCTGGATGAAGAACACAGGAACTGCTTCCACCGATAGCAAAAAGGACTTGAAACTGCATTCTATATCACCATCAGTCTGACCTACTTCAATAGCATGCTGGATCCTGTAGTCTACTACTTCTTAAGACCATGTTTCAAGAGGATCTATGAAAAAAAGTCTTAATGTTCAGTCTGAGACAGAACAGAGTAGGAATGATCAACGCAGTGGTCAATAAATCTCAAGGCTCTCAATGCCTCAGTGAGGTGCGAAAGTGTTTGGTGATCAGACATCTATTCACAGAGACACTTCACAAGCCAAAGGAAATAACTGCCAGAGGAACAAAGCTCCTGCCATGACCAAACAGACATTTTAAAAAAGCCCCCCCAAAAAAATGTACAGTTGAAGTCGGAAGTTTACATGCACTTAGCTTGGAGTCATTAAAACTCGTTTTTCAACCACTCCACAAATTTCTTGTTAACAAACTATAGTTTTGGCAAGTCTGTTAGGACATCTACTTTGTGCATGACACAAGTAATTTTTTCAACAATTGTTTACAGACTATTTCACTGTATCACAATTCCAGTGGGTCAGAAGTTTACACAAACTAAGTTGACTGTCCCTTTAAACAGCTTGGAAAATTGCAGATAATGATGCTATAGCTTCAGAAGCTTCTGGGCTTCTGGCTAATTTACATCATTTGAGTCAATTGGAGGTGTACCTGGGGATGTATTTCAAGGCCTACCTTCAAACTCAGTGCCTCTTTGCTTGACATCATGGGAACATCAAAAGAAATTAGCCAAGACCTCAGATTTTTTTTTTGTAGCCGTCCACAAGTCTGGTACAAAAGTAACTTTCTCCACAGTAAAACGAGTCCTATATCGACATAACCTGAAAAGCCGCTCAGCAAGGAAGAAGCCACTGCTCCAAAACCACCATAAAAAAGCCAGACTACGGTTTGCAACTGCACATTGGGACAAAAGATCATACTTTTTGGAGAAATGTCCTCTGGTCTGATGAAACAAAAATAGAACTGTTTAGCCATAATGACCATCGTTATGTTTGGAGGAAAAAGGGGGAGGCTTGCAAGCCGAAGAACACCATCCCAACCGTGACACACGGGGGTGGCAGCATCATGTGGTGGAGGTGCTTTGCTGCAGGAGGGACTGGTGCACTTCACAAAATAGATAGCACCATGAGGAAGGAGAATTATGTGGATATATTAAAGAAACATCTCAAGACATCAGTCAGGAAGATAAAGCTGAGTCGCAAATGAGTCTTCCAAATGGACAATGATCCCAAGCATACTTCCAAAGTTGTGGCAAACTGGCTTAAGGACAAAAAAGTCCAGGTATTGGAGTGGCCATCACAAAACACTGACCTCTAGCCCATAGAAAATGTGTGGGCAGAACTGAAAAAGCGTGTGCGAGCAAGGAGGCCTACAAACCTGACTCAGTATACACCAACACTGTCAGGAGGAATGGGCCAAATCTCAATCAACTTATTGTGGGAAGCTTGTGGAAGGCTACCCGAAACGTTTGACCCAAGTTAAACAATTTAAAGGCAATGCTACCAAATACATACATAGTGTATGTAAACTTAGACTTCAAACTGTATATCAGATAGTGACTGCTAAATTATTTATGTAAATGTAATAGAATTTCCTTTAAATGATGATCATACCAGTGGACCATTTACTTCTGAACATGCCATTGGTATTTGTTTTCCATTTGAGATGGTAAAATACATTTCATACTGTGGTTCACAGCGCAATGCTGTATAATTCCTATTTGACAGGAACATCATAACATATAAATCAGAGCCTGAAAATATTATTTCAGTAACACTTTATTTGGATAGTACCAAGTAGATGGTTTGTAATGTTCAAATATAGACATGTCAAGTAACAAAAATAGCTTCTTAGCAAGAAAGCAATATCTCAAGCAAGAATTTTGCTAGGACTCTCTATGAGTGGCATGAGTGGGGAGAGAAACTAATAACTAGCAGTCATTGGCAGAGGTTTTGAACTTTTCTTATTGATCTAATAACTAATTTACAGCCTGGTAATGGCTGACCAAATTGTTTCACACCGAGTTAGTTTCATTAAGTGTTGAATAATGTGATACAAAACACAGGAGAAACTCATTTTGACTGCACTGGGCCTTCACTTCCTATATTTTTTACTACAGAATGAAGAAAATTAATGTTTTCACACATGTAGGCAAGACAGAGACTGGTATGGTGTAGGACAGGAAATTGAAGGTAAAAAGCAAGTCTCTCTGGATATGAGCGTCTGCTAAATGACTAAAATGTAAATGTTAATTGCTGCTTTAACTAAAATAACTGTAGACAACTTTTTATATTGCTTGATAACTGTATGTTGTAATAAAAATGTCATTAGTCATTCCACTATAACATTTCCCACCAGAAACAATGTTTAGTGTGTAGTTCTTTATAAAATAGATAGTGAATATTACATGTGAATAGAGTGAGTAAGGAGACAGTAAGTGCAAACATTGCATTTCTAGCCCAAAGAGACACACATTTGAATAAACATACTGTGAATATATTTTATGTCCCATATGTGTTCTTCATCCTGTTCATATCCACACCATTTACTTATCTATATCGATGCTGAGAAACCTCTGCAAAACAAGCCCAAAAAATAAAAATTAAAAGTGAAATTACATATTAGTGGTCCTGTGTGGCTCAGTTGGTAGAGCACGGCACTTACAATGCCAGGATCTTAGGTTTGGTTCCCACTGGGGCCTCCCATACAAAAAAAATGTATGCGCACATGACTAAGTTGCTTTGCATAAAAGTGTCTGCTAAATGGCATATATTTATTTAATTTCACATTAGTAACAATTTATGTTATATAGGATTGCCGACTATAGTTACCTTCAGGGCACTGGATGCAGGGGACATGTCTGGTATTAGTTTCCCTTTACGCTCCCTGTGTTTCAGATACTCATGGGCCAGGGAGTTGGCATCCTCCTCACTGAACACCAGAGGTCAAAGGGTAAGGATTAAAGTAATTACGTATATTAGAAACAAACATTTCTCTGCTCATACCTGCCTGGAGTGTGATGTTAACATTTTCATTCAATTATACATAAAATGATGATTGTAAAATTAATGCTTTGAGGACTTACCAGCTGTGGGAGATCAAATATTCTACCAGGTTCTTCACCTGGTTGGAGTCACCACTTGACACAATGTGTTGCTTGAGAAGATTAAAGTGCTTTGTCTTCCACAGCTTCTGGTACTGCCTGTTTTGGCAAATGAACATCAAGACTGTGTCCCTTATCTGGGGCGGAGAAGAAATTAGTTAATGACACATTCTGAATTCCATACAACATTTCTCAACAACTAAACAAAATAATCCAATGTGTAAAAGATTATGGAGAACAGATGGAATCACAAATACAGTAGAGCCAAGAGTGGTTAACTAATGAAGGCAATAAGAGAACATGATTGCAGCTCACCAGTGAGGGAACCCCTGCCAACTCCCCAGTGTTCATATGCTCATCCAATTGCTCCAGGATGGTGATGGGGTTACATGCTGACAGGAGGCCCTGGGAGGGAGCAATCATATACACTACACAGTAAGCACATCAAACAAGGGGAAGAGACTCATGCATAGACACTCCCAATACCTTTAATTGTTTTATTCAGAGTCTAGGACAGTTTGTGGCTAATGTTAAACCAAAACAATTGAATGTAATTCCATCTAAAGATGCAGAGAACAATTTGGTAAAGGGCAGATATGTTAGGGGGCTGGTGGTGTGCCACTACCACCACTATCCTTATGGAACCCCCAGACCCAGCTGCATCACCTGAATCTGCTGTCCCTTCCTCTTGGCACAGGGGATGAGCAGGAGGGCACCTAGGGCAAAGCCTGGCAGACTGAACTGGGCAAAGCGATTGGCGATGCCGATCAGGTCCAGATTCAACAGGAAAGGGCACCTGCCAGAGACCAGGGAAGATGCTGGGATGAGTGGGACATGGAGAATAAAGGATGAATCAGCACTTTGTCAAAGATTTGAGGAATTGTGTAGTAATGTTACCATGGTAATGCCATGACACCATTCTTGATCCCTATGCGACAGTTCTATAAATGGTTATCAACCTATTCTATAAAGCAACAGAACGTACTTAAGGAGGAGAACAAAGGTCCTGTAGAGGGTTGCCTGCTGTTGGGGGCTCAGAGGAAGAGACGCTGTGTGACAGAGAACATAACCAGTGATTTTGCTGACTTTCTCCACCTCACCCTCATGTTTTTGAGTTGTGGTCTAATAGATTAATTTACCTGATACGAATGGGGCCAGGATCATACTTCTCCAGGTCCTGGAAAAACTGGAGACCTGGATGAAGAAAAAAAATACAGCTTTAACATGAACTGTCCAAGCCAAAAGAGTAGGTGGTGGCTGTGAATTTTCTCCCCCTAAAATGTACACAATGGGCTCCTTGAGACACGTTGAACCTGGTGGTAATTACCTGCCAGAGAGAGGGGACAGCTCCCAGTGCCACCAATACCTTTTGCAAGTCGCTTATCTGAAGAGCAGATGGGAATACCAAATTTGGTGCCACCACAACATATCCTGTCTTAATGCCATATAGCTTCATTGACATGACAGACTGCAGAATCTAATATTTCTAGCAGTAGTATTGTTCTTGAAACTGTGTGGACTGCCTCTTCTCACCATGTTGAAGCCCAGTAGTTTCTGCAGTAACCCATTCCACAGCTGAGGGTCAAACACCTGGTACTCCAGGCTAAGGTCTGCCACCAGACGCACAGCCTGCAGAGACAGGAGGCAACTTCAGCTCAATACAAACCTGACTACCTCGTCTTGGTTGCCGACTAGAAACCGACTGACATCATCTAAAGCATCCAGTACATTGATCAAGTCAGCCTACCTGTGGCTCATGACTGTGATTCTTCCACAGTCCCTTGACCATGCCCTCTTTGGGACTGTTGAGGAACGACTCCACTGTGTAAGGGATGTTTAGGTCCTCCAGCTGAGACAGATAGATGTAGCACTTCAGGTAATACCTGCAGAAGGAAAAACAGCAACAGAACAGCAGCAGTCAGGTACAGACAATCAGTCATGGCTACTGGCCTTTATCAGAGCGAGGATCGCTTACTGGACTTGTGTCTTGGGGATGTGTAGCTTTGTTTCCAGGGTGGTGGGGTCAGCGATGTGGATGAGACAAAGCAGGGCCCGACTCCGGTGGCAGAAAGTAAGACGTGGCCCAGAACTGCTGAGGGGCTAGGAAGATATCAACAATGGGAATTCAACACTTTGACATACACACTTCTGGGTAACACTTTACGTGACACCGAGCATTATAAACAGTCATAACCTGTTATATGGTCATAACACTGTTGTAACATATTGAGTTAATTTATTGCTGTTGTGACACCTACAAGTGTCAAAACCCACAAAAGGCAAAACATTCCATTACATCATAGCCTATGTGTCAGTGTATTTATAATTTATAAGATATATCTATAGAGCATATACATCCATCCATCCATCCACACATATATACACACACACACACACACACACACACACACACACTGCTCAAAAAAATAAAGGGAACACTTAAACAACACAATGTAACTCCAAGTCAATCACACTTCTGTGAAATCAAACTGTCCACTTAGGAAGCAACACTGATTAACAATACATTTTACATGCTGTTGTGCAAATGGAATAGACAACAGGTGGAAATTATAGGCAATTAGCAAGACACCCCCAATAAAGGAGTGGTTCTGCAGGTGGTGACCACAGACCACTTCTCAGTTCCCATGCTTCCTGGCTGATGTTTTGGTCACTTTTGAATGCTGGCGGTGCTTTCAGTAGTGGTAGCATGAGACGGAGTCTACAACCCACACAAGTGGCTCAGGTAGTGCAGCTCATCCAGGATGGCACATCAATGCGAGCTGTGGCAAGAAGGTTTGCTGTGTCTGTCAGCGTAGTGTCCAGAGCATGGAGGCGCTACCAGGAGACAGGCCAATACATCAGGAGACGTGGAGGAGGCCGTAGGAGGGCAACAACCCAGCAGCAGGACCGCTACCTCAGCCTTTGTGCAAGGAGGAGCAGGAGGAGCACTGCCAGAGCCCTTCAAAATGACCTCCAGCAGGCCACAAATGTGCATGTGTCTGCTCAAACGGTCAGAAACAGACTCCATGAGGGTGGTAATGAGGGCCCGACATCCACAGGTGGGGGTTGTGCTTACAGCCCAACACCGTGCAGGACGTTTGGCATTTGCCAGAGAACACAGAGATTGGCAAATTCGCCACTGGCGCCCTGTGCTCTTCACAGATGAAAGCAGGTTCACACTGAGCACATGTGACAGACGTGACAGAGTCTGGAGACGCCGTGGAGAACGTTCTGCTGCCTCTAACATCCTCCAGCATGACCGGTTTGGCGGTGGGTCAGTATTGGTGTGGGGTGGCATTTCTTTGGGGGGCCGCATAGCCCTCCATGTGCTCGCCAGAGGTAGCCTGTCTGCCATTAGGTACCGAGATGAGAACCTCAGACCGCTTGTGAGACCATATCCTGGTGCGGTTGGCCCTGGGTTCCTCCTAATGCAAGACAATGCTAGACCTCATGTGGCTAGAGTGTGTCAGCAGTTCCTGCAAGAGGAAGGCATTGATGCTATGGACTGGCCCGCCCGTTCCCCAGACCTGAATCCAATTGAGCACATCTTGGACATCATGTCTCGCTCCATCCACCAACGCCACGTTGCACCACAGACTGTCCAGGAGTTGGCGGATGCTTTAGTCCAGGTCCAGGTCAGGAGACCATCCGCCACCTCATCAGGAGCATGCCCAGGCGTTGTAGGGAGGTCATACAGGCACGTGGGGCCACACACACTACTGAGCCTCATTTTGACTTGTTTTAAGGACATTACATCAAAGTTGGATCAGCCTGTAGTGTGGTTTTCCACTTTAATTTTGAGTGTGACTCCAAATCCAGACCTCCATGGGTTGATAAATTTGATTTCCATTGATAATTTTTGTTTAATTTTGTTTTCAGCACATTCAACTATGTAAAGAAAAAAGTATTTAATAAGAATATTTCATTCATTCAGATCTAGGATGTGTTATTTTAGTGTTCCCTTTATTTTTATGTACCATGTTAAATTGTCATTGTAATTGCACACACATTGATGTCAGACATGCATCTACCCCAATGCTCTGTTGCTGATGACTGAGATGAATGCAGGTGCAGGACAAGACACCCTCTTTTTGACTGATGACTGATATAAGGTCATGTACGTGATAGGCCTATCTGGCTTATATGATTACGATGGTCATAATGCTTCGTGACACTGTCATAGTGTATTTTCTACAAATGATTTAAAACATGATGAATAAAACATGACTAAAGAATTCATTACAACAAAAGGATTTAAGAAACAAACTTTCCATGAAAGGAAAATTCTTGGTCTTGGCAGGGAAAAAAACAACACTTATTTGAATAAATGTGGGTTGACACTTATGTAAGTGTCATAACCAGCCATAAAATAACGCAACATATGTCACAACAGGTGTAAAAATATTGGTCATGACAAGTTATGTCCGCTGTTATGACATGGCGTTTAGTGTTAGCCAATTCAGTAAAGCCCCCTTCGGTTTCCCACCAGCCCACCAATTCCAAACTAAATGTGGAACATGTAATGATTAATATAGGAACTTCTAGATCAATCCTGACCTATCCCATCTACCAACTCACCCATGTTTCTGCTGAGAGGATAGGGCTCAACAGACAGACTCCCACATCCATGGAATAGATCTGCAGTAGGTACACCACCCTGAGAGAGGGGGACATGGGAGACATCCCTTGTTAATGGTCTATAGTGAACTGTAAGGCTATGATAGTAAAGTGATGAATGCAGGGAGCTACCTCATAAGATCTGAATCATCCTGAATGTCATTGACACAATCCTGGTTGTTGATGTCCTTCAAAATAAAGAGCCTTCGGTTAGGATAAATCAAATCAAATTTTATTTGTCACATACACATGGTTAGCAGAAGTTAATGCGAGTGTAGCGAAATGCTTGTGCTTCTAGTTCTGACAATGCAGTAATAACCAACAAGTAATCTAACAATTCCAAAACTACTACAATTAAAATTGTCATTTTAATCCATAGAGACGTGAAGGAGAAGCTCAAGTGTAAGGGGATAAAGAATATGTACATAAAGATATATGAATGAGTGATGGTACAGAGCAGCATAGGCAAGATACAGTAGATGGTATTGAGTGCAGTATATACATATGAGATGAGTATGTAAACAAAGTGGCATAGTTAAAGTGGATGTATCACATACTCCAAAATGTCGTGCAAAATGACTATTTTCCCCCCTAGTGATGAGCTCATCCAGTCTACCTGTGGCAGAGCAGAGACAGTGTAAGGTTGGACTTACCTTGGCTACAGCTGGGCCGGTTTTGCAGATCCATTTCTCCAGCAGAATGCTTCGGATCTTCAGAAAATCCACACTATTGATGGCTGCTATTTCTTTGCATACAGCGTGAATGTCTAGTCACACAAAAAAAATCTACTTTATAAAATGTTTTTTTTTCTGAAAATAGTCTGGTTCCATTTTGCTCTAAAAGGACTATAGTACATATCATCAATACAGTGATTCTGGCTCCACTTAGCCCTCCAGACAGGTACATGGAGCCATATGGCAATAAGAGTGGGCCTGCATGTGGTTGGTCTGGTTATGGTGGAGGGCTCACCAGGGTGGGTTTGGCCAGCAGAGCCCCTGAAGCGTTGCTCTACACTGCTGTGTTCGTAAAGGATGACGATGAGGCGGGCGGGCTGCCCTGTCAGCTTTAGGTGCTCTGGGCTGTTCAGCTGGCTGGACATCAGGACGTTCTCTGTGGCCGAGCGCTGGAACTGCAGCTTCAGCTTGGACAGGAAGGTCTCCACCCTGGTCCGCGCTGCCTCCTGTTCAGGGGACAAGACGGAGGGGAGAGAATTTTTATTCTACAAGAATGGACTAGATATACAAAGAAAAAAAGCATGAAAGCGAAGACAAGACTGGGTATCCTGAATTCAAGCAGCTGACGCAGACATAACAGATATAACTACATCTATAATAGTTCAACATTGAGGACCGCAGAGCATCAACACCATCTAAACACAAAATATGTGGTCTAACCTCAAGTTTTGGGTCCTTCAGCCATGCGTCACCAAGAGCTAGGCAGAACTTTAATGACTGGGTCTTCTCAGTGCCTACAGCAGAGACAAAAGTGAATAGGATGAACATTGATGCAGAGGCCGGCTCCTCCATGAACAGCGGCATGGCACTTTGACTGGCTAACGGTCTGACCTGGCGGAAGCTCCTGAGCGATTTTATGGGCTGTGGCAGCGGCCCACTCTGGGTTCTGGATGCAGTGAATGTACCCCATGATGGTTTTAGCCACCTTGAAGGTCTCCTTGCTGGAGGTGTGTTTTTGTCTCCTCTTATGTTGCTCGAGGAGTAAGGGCTTCATACTCTTCTCAAACACATGGTTCACTGCTGACATGTACAGCTTGTCAACGTTCACCTGACAGAAGGCAGGAAGAAGTAGGATCAAATTCACAGGTGACCAAATTAAAGTCAATAGAAACAACTAATAATACATCGCCAATATTAGTTCAAATTCTGGTAGGCTTACCACTCATATCTAAAAACAAACATAACAGTAATGTACAGTATAAACCACAGCCACCAGTGGAGCAGAGTACTGTACCTTCATCAGCTTGCTTATCAGAAGCAGAGTAGGAAAGGTCTCCTCACTGAGCTCTGGAGCTAAACACAGAAAGAGAATCCGTCAAATCCTTATACGAGCTAGAGTATGCAAAAGGTCCACTCAATCATTTATTTATGAACTCTTATTGACCACATGAACATTGTAAGCTTAAACTGAGTATCGTACTCACAGAGGATCTTCCAGTAGCTGGTGGTCTGCATGAGCAGGTGGAAGGGCAGTCTGATGTTGGCCAGGGCCGAGGGTTCCAGGCCATTCTCCAGAAGGTGGCTGCTCTCCAGGTCTGTAGGGGGAGAGATACGCTTGTAGGACTTCAGGTGCTGGAGCAGACCTATTGCCTGGAGATGAGGGAAATGTATTGCGTGTGGATGAGACTTGATCGTAATGCCAAAGAAAATATGACATTGAGGATTACACTTATTTAGCAGAGGTATGTAGCACAAAGACATAGTAGAAATCAAGATGCCACACCTGACTGATTGAGATGCTGGTGATCTGCTCATCAGCTGTCTGTATGATCCTGAGCACCCCCTCAATCCTCTCATAGTTATATGGACTTAGCTGAGGAGGAAAGGGAACACAAGAGCTAGTTAAACACTCCATTTCCTCTACACATCATTACGTCCGACCATCAACCCCTAAACCTAGGCTGAGAGTTGTGTATGCTCAGACCTTGAGTATGGCAGCACTGAGGCTGATGGTGAGGTTTCTGGTGCTGTGCAGCATAGGGATGATCTGCAGAGCTCTCTCCAGGGCGTCTGCATGCCCTAGCGGCTGCTCCCCCTGGCCCGCCCCAGGATCTGCTGCCCCTCCCCCCTCCTCCTCCTCCTGCAGCAGGGTGGTGATGTACTGGTTTATCACTTCGTCTCTGTTCAGATCAAAGGTGCTGCAGGTAGGAGGAACACACAGGACATGCATACACTCATTAATTACAGCGTAACGTTACAAGACAGCAATAGGCAACTACAAAGCATGCAGTAGTATCAGACCCAAAAACTAAAGACTGAAGTAGCATGTTGACTTCCTATAACAGCTCACCTGCAGTACTGGAGGATAATCTCAGGGGTGGTGTTCTTGTTCTTCACCAGGGTAGGAATGAGGTTACTCTTCATCTCCGGACACTGACGAAACACAGACTGGATGGATATCTGGGGAGAGAGAGACAAGGCTTTTAAACCGAGTCCTTTCGCAAGGCAGGGAGGGTAGATTACGTTAAGAATGCACCTAATTAGCAGGTATTAACACAAAGTTTAACATCGTGATTTCTTCAAAAAAACAGCCATGTCTGAAAGACTGCAAATGTTAAATAGATAGGGGGAAAAAAACATTGAAGATCAACACACCCCTAATTTGCCCAGCTCGATCCCCCACTCTGCGTCGGTGATGACCGAGAGAAACTTCTTCCGCTCCTCCTGCTCGCTGTACAAGTTACAGAGATGGGCCCCCACCATAGCCACAGCCTGAAAATCATGGACATATCGACTGTCACATACAACACGAATCAAAACAATGACAAACAATTCAAGATGGAACAGATAATGACAGTATATAAGTATAATGATCTTACCAAGATCTTATCATAGTTTTGCCAAGTGTTGTCGATCACCTTCCACAGTATCTTAAACACCTCGGTTTTGGACAGGAGAGTGCAGAGTCCAATAGCCAGGTCACAATCCACCACTCTCCAGTTAAACACCTTTTGCACAGAGTAAAAACACCAGTTGTTATAGTAATCATGTTAGGTCTATTGTAAATTACACATACAGCATGGCTGGAATACAATGTCATTTTATTCAAGAGAAGAATGTCAGACATCCTCCCCTGAAATCCAGGAAAATAGTCTCACATCACCTTGTGCAGGAGGGCAACTGCAACAGCATTGATAGAGGACAGAGTAGTTGTTCTCAAATCACTCAAGCACGCCCTATATTTTTGCAGGGCCTGCGGGCCATAGAGCTGAAAAGGGAACACGTAAAATGTAAATACTTCCATCAACAGAAATGCAAAGACTGATCAAGGGACTGCTTGCTCATGGTTCCAGGTGAGACACTACAGTACACCCCTGACTGATGTCAATTTCCTTAGTCTACTTCACTAACACATGAAACTATCTATACAAAACACCTGGAAAACACCAGGTGGGGAGGCATACAGGGGTACATGAACCACACTGGGTTTTTTCCTGTTTGAGTCTAGTTTTTCTCTTTCATTTTTTATATTGTTTGTTTTCCATTTTGTTCAAATGTGGTAAAACTCTTGCACCGATATCCTACTGTTATACTTCAGGTGTAATCTTTTGTATGTTCGTCATTTACGCTACAAAAAATTGCTCACTCAACAAATGTACATTAGTATACCTCTGCTATAGAAAACACTTAAAAACACCTGAAAAACATAATCTTGACATTGATACTATACTGTAGACATCATACCTGAATGCCGAGCTTGATGTTCATGATGTTGGAGGTGACGTGCTGCAGACAGCTGCCAAAGGAGTTGACCAGCAGTCTGAGGGCCAGCTCCAATTGACTACACTCCTGCAGCATCTGATGCATGGAGGCCAGGGGCACCAGTAGCGGGTTCAGGAAGTTGGCATCTGCACGTGGACAAGGACACATGAGGCTAAGGGTGCATAAAAACTGCATTTATATCCATCTATTAATTGGAGGAAACTGCAGTAGCTACCTTGTTGGAAAGAGCAGTGAGAAAGACAGGAGCAGTCCAGTGGGTAAAGCTTTCTATCTGCAACATGAATTAACATGAGTTAAATGCAATTCAAATCAATAACAATGCTTGGGCATTATAAAGTAGTATAACATCACACGTGATACAATGTTAAAAAGATGCCAGATACGAGACACTTAGTCTACAGGATTTTAGGTACCTGAGGAGAAGGGCAGCAGACAGTTGGTGATCTCATACTGGACTGGCAGGACAGACACGGGGTCCAGGATGATGCAGTCCTCTTTAAAGACATCCTGGAAGCTCCACTGAGAGTACGGGTCCCTTTCAGCTGCCAGGGACAAATCCTGAACACATGGCAGTGACATTAAAGCCTGATGACCTAACATGAACAAAGACTAAGTGAATGTCTAATATTATAATCTATTGATTAGGGTTGTCATTGAAGACTCTGGTAGGAATCTGGAAGCCCGATGGGGAAAAGTGAAGTGTCGTACTGGCACTCACCTTTGCTATGAAGCCATAGTTGTCTGACAGCTGACACTGGTGGTAGACATCCATGGCAGCCCGTGTGCTCTTACACAGCTCCACACAGTCCAGGAGCAGGTCTGAGAGAAACAAGAAAGAATAGGGAGCACATACTCAAGTCAGAGGTATCACTTACTAGGGTGCTAAAGTCATACAGTGTCACTTTATGTGAACTACTTACACTTAAACCATTGGAGGATAAGCGCCTTCTAAAATGAAATGTGTGAGTTCCCATAAAGACTTGGGTTAACCTCCAGGCTCAGGGTGTTAGTGCTGTACAGTACCTGAGTGGCAGACAGTGACGGCCTGGCAGGCCAGCTTGTGGATGACTGCTGGGAGGTCCATGCCTTCAGGGAGAATCATGGGCACATCTGCCTCCAGCATCTGGCACAGCTTCTGGGCAGCACTGAAAAGCACCTTCCCTGTGCTGGTGGTACCATGGTGCTTATACAGCTCACTATGGGGACAGGGTCATGGGTTTGAAAGGAGTGAGAGACAGTTAGGGAGGTACCCAGAGTTAATTTAGTGCAAAGGCCCACACTACCATCAAACACTTCAATGTTGTGGATGAGATATTCAGATTATGACAAGCCTTCATTAAAAACAAATGTAAAAGTGAGGAACATAGGCATTGCTTTCCTTTACTACCCCCCTAAACTTGGTTCCCCTTCCCCCTGACCTGAGGATCTTGAGGGCCTTGTCGACCTTGCCGACCCCCAGGGCACGCAGGGCCAAGTCAGCCCACAGCTCCTGCTCCGTGCGCTGGAGCTGCCGTGCCAAGCGGCGGAGGCCAGCCTCAGTGGAGATGTTCTTGGTCTTGCCGTCAGGGTCGTTGGCCACCATGGGGGTGGCTGTGACCTTGCTCTTGGAGGGACCTCGAGCACGGGTGTTCTCATAGGCTGTGATGTGATACTCCTGGAACTGCTTTCGCACCTTGGGGTCCTCATAGTTGTTAGGGGTGAGGAAGATGTCAAAGTCCTCCTGTAAATGTAGTAGATTAGGATCCTTTCAGCACAAGAGGTCAAAGACCAGAAACAGTGAGTCAGGTGAGGCCTTCATCTCACATTCTGCAAAATCATTCCATGATTGAACCTTACCTGTAGGTGAGCAATCGCCTTAAACATCATCAGATTGTTCTCGCAATCCACACTTTTAAAGGCATCCCCTAAACAGGAGAGAATTAACATTAACGCGTAAAAGTTTCTTAGCACATCCACAACAAACTCTGGTACACTCACAGTTTATCAAGACCTCAGACACTGAATGTTCAATTCTTCGAGAGATGATGTCAATATTGGGAGGTTTAGCAATCAGTCTTTTCAAGTATTACATTGATAGAGTTTAAAAGCTGCCACAACCTTTCTGGATCCGCTGTAAGAACGTCAGTGCCTCCACCATCACTTGTGCTACGACCATCTGGTGCTTCTTGTGCTGTTAGAAATTGGCCACAATAAGAACCCAAGTGACTCTACATGAAGAGTATACTCCTATTGAGAAATGGCATGTACAGAACCTCACTACTAAACACATTTCTAAATTATCTCAAACCTATTAAAAGAAGATGTCAATGCAAATATAAACATATGATAGACCTGGAATAGTCTTAAATCTGCTGAATGCAAATACACCCCTACTGCTCCTGAAAGAGGCTCACCTCCTCAGACACATGGTCTTTGTCCTGCAGCTCCAGTCGTGCCCAGTTAGCCAGCCTCTCGATCACACACTCCGCCTCCTCAGGGGCGAGCTTTTTCAGGAGTGTCACACATGGCTCGCTCTACAATTTCGATGCAACACACAGACATTACACACATGAAACACACAGAACAAAAGAGATTCCCCATCAAATCAACAGCCACCATGGGAAGAGCTATAGGCTGGGCTCACATACTGTACCTTGCTCTGGCTAATCAGCTGGATGAGGTATAAGATGTGTATCTGGGAGGTGGGGAGTTTGTAGGCCCCAGCCAGCTTCAGAGAGTCCTCCAGGGAGGTGGGGAGGTCCTGCTTGAGGATGTACCTCACCAATGTCTACAAAGGGAGAATCAACATGGATCAGAAATTACATAAATATACACATCTACATACTGTACACACCCTGAAAGTCCTACCATGATTTGAGTGTTGTTGGAGAGGTTGAAGTTGCGGATCCCGTAGCCTCTGAGCAGCTTCCTCATCTCCATCAGACGGTAGCTTTCCTTCAGAAGCTCCTGCCTGTGGGATGGGTTATGGAAGATTAGAACCCAAGCAGTCCACAAGCCTGCAACAAGTGAGAGTTAGGGCTCTCTGTTACCAGAGGAGGATCAGATCAGTAAGTCTTACTTGGGTCCCACCATCTCCAAGTGCTGTTGGACCAGCCTCTCCACTACCTCAGTCCAGGGCACAACGGCCTTCTGCATGATCTCCAGCACAGCGTCTACCACCAGCTGTACACGGTACAGCACAGTTGAATACTATGTCAATCAAGGCGTGTACATAAATCTACAATCCCATTTGGTGGCTAAGCCTTGAAGGGCAGGAAGTGGTTAATTAGTGTATAAACTCACGTCAGTGTCCGTGATGCAGCCAAGCACAGCCACAGCTTTGGCTTCCCACTCTGTGAACAACGTAGTGGTCTGTGAGCTGCAGCGCTCCAGCAGATCCTAGTGGGATAGAGAGAAAAATAAGACAAAAAATGACACGCAATGACTCAAACCAGATTATGTCTGACAATCAACAATCCAGAGTGACAACCATTTACAATAGGAGCAGCTAAGTTAATTTGCAGCCAAGTAGAAAGCATAGTAAAGTGTGTCTCCTGGTAGATAGGTAGACACCTTGATGTACTGAAGCAGCAGCTCATCCAGGGGCAGCTGGTGCTCCAGGCTGTAGGGCCTGACACTGCCCTCCACCGTGGCAGGGATCAGCTCTGGGGCAGGCACCTTATCCAGCATGAGGAATGCTACGCTGCGGATACTTGCCTAAACATACCCACAGTGCAGATAAAGAGAGATACCATGTACAATAACATACAGAATTTCAACAAGATTTAAAACGACAAGATAAGAATCCAAATCAGACAATCCCCAGATGGCTGTCACACACAGACCTTCTCAAAGACTGACAGGGAGAGCCTGCAGTTGTACTTGTTGTAGAGGTCCAGCAGCTGGCGGAGGTTAGAGACCAGGGACTTGAGGTGCTCCACTTCCTCTGAACCATAGTCATCCTCCTGAGACCACCAATCACAATTACAGGATAGGTTACTTCCTGCTAATCAATGACTAAGCATATAACATTTTGACATCCAGTGTTTTAAAGTGAGCATGAATTGAGAGCGCATAGGGGAATAGGAAGTGAGGGGGATGACAGTGAAAGTAACCAAAGGAAAGATGTGATAAAATGCAGCTTACAGAAGGTATCCACATCCATAACGACGGCAACCCAAGTTCCGCCAAGTTCAGTCCATTCTGGGGCCAGTCTCCCTATAGGAACAGAATAGTGTGAAGGGGCAGAAGAAATGTGGAAATGTTTAAGTGTGTGATCACCTACATCAGTCAAGTTATTGACTAGAGCACTCAGAATTATTCCTCAAATCTAGCAATGAAAAGGTGTTGGCTTTACCTTTTCTGTTAACTCCAGAATCCTGGCCCTCTGCTCCAACCACCTCGCAACAATTTTCTACGAACACATCATTCAAAAGCCTTGTCAACAAAATACTGGAAATACAAAACTGATCAAAACATGTCATCATGATCTGTTTTCTGCCCTGACAGAATATGGTGAGTGCCCACTGTACCTGTCCTCTAGGTACCACTCTCCTAACAAAGGGCACAATGACACTCCTAAGCCAGAGACAAAGGTCCTGGGATGGAAGGTCTTCTGGAAAGGAGCTGAGCAGAGCATCAAGACCTCGCTCATCAAACTGCACTGCAATCTCTCCCTACAGGACAACCACAGAAACAGCATACAAATATCAATTATCTTTCAGTAAAATCCACATATTACAAGAGAAAAATATGAAACTCCATTAGATGTCTTATGGTGCAACAGTTGATTGTGTGAATTTGTGTTACCTCGTGTCTAAGCCAAAGGTGCTGGGCCCCCTTCAGGTCTCCCTCTCTCAAGTGGGACAGCATGTCCCCAACGTAGTCTGTGATGTTCAGAAACTCAATCCAGGAGATTCCACTGGAGGGAAACAACCAGGAGGAAATTAAACAGTGTATTAGGAAAGTAATCAGACCCCTCAACTTTTCCTATTTTTTTTCGTTACAGCCTTATTCTAAAATGGAATAAATTGCTTTTTTTTATTACTTAATCTACACACAATACACCATAATAACAAAGCAAAAACAAGTTCAGGAAATTTTGCAAAACGTATTCAAAATAAACTGCAATATCACATTAGCATAACTAAGTACTCAGACCCTTTACTCAGTAATTTGTTGATGCACCTTTGGCCGCGATTACAGCCTCGAGTCTTCTTGGGTATGACGCTACATGTTTGGCACATCTGAATTTGGGGAGTTTCTCCCATTCTTCTCTGTAGAGCCTCTCAAGCGGTTAGGTTGCATGGGGAACGTCGCTGCACAGATATTTTCAGGTCTCTCCAGAGATGTTAGATCGGGTTCAAGTCCGGGCTCTGGCTGGGCCACTCGAGGACATTCCTGCTGAAACATTAACCTTTGCCCCAGTCGGAGGTCCTGAGCACTCTGGAACAGGTTTTCATCAAGGATCTCTCTGTACTTTGCTCCGTTCATCTTTCCCTCAATCCTGACTAGACTCCTCTTCATCAGACCAGAGAACCTTGTTTCTCATGGTCTGAGTCCTTTAGGCAAACTCCAAGCAGGCTGTCATGTGCCTTTTACTGAGGAGCAGATTCCATCGAGCCACTCTACCATAAAGGCCTGATTGGTGGACTGCTGTAAAGATGGGAGAACCTTCCAGAAGGACAACCATCTCCACAGAGGAACTCTGGAGCTCTGTCAGAGTGACCATTGGGTTCTTAGTCACCTCCCTGACCAAGTCCCTTCTCAACCGATTGTGCAGTTTGGCCGGGCGACCAGCTCAAGGAAGAGTCTTGTTGGTTCCAAACCTCTTCCATTTAAGAATGATGGAGGACACTATGTTCTTGCTGCAGAAATATTTTGGTACCCTTCCCCAGATCTGTGGCTCGACATAATCCTGTCTCAGAGCTCTAAAGACAATTCCTTCAACCTGATCTGACAACCACTGTCAACTGTGGGACCTTATTTAGACAGGTGTGTGCTTTTCCAAATCATGTCCAATCAATTGAATTTACCACAGGTGGACTCCAATCAAGTTGTAGAAACATCTCAAGGTCAATCAATGGAAACAGGATGCATCAGAGCTCAATTTCAAGTATCATAGCAAAGGTTCTGAATACTTATGTAAATAAGGTATCAGTTTATTTTTAACACATTTGCAAAACGTATAAAAACTAGTTTTCGCTTTGTCATTGTGGGGTATTGTGTGTAGATTTGGTTAAATTGTTTTTTTCGCTCTGAGACCTTGAAGTTGTTCACCTTGCTCTGCAAGAGGCAAGTTTTTTGAGGCGATGGGCAACGATGCTTCGTGGGAGGCAGTTGTTGATGTGTAAAGAAGGTTCCTGGTTCGAGCCCAGGTAGAGGCGAGGAGAGGGGCGGAAGCTAAACTGTTACAATAGCAAAGGGTCTTAATACTTAAGTAAATAAGGTATGTTGTTTTTTTTATACATTTGGTACAATTTCTAAAAACCTGTTTTCGCTTTGTCATTATGGGGTATTTATTTATTTTTACCTTTATTTAACCAGGCAAGTCAGTTAAGAACAAATTCTTATTTTCAATGACGACCTAGGAACAGTGCGTTAACTGCCTGTTCAGGGGCAGAACGACAGATTTGTACCTTGTCAGCTCGGGGGTTTTGAACTTGCAACCTTCCGGTTACTAGTCCAACGCTCTAACCACTAGGCTACCCTGCTGCCCCGATTGTGTGTAGATTGATGAGGAATTGTTTTTATTTAATCCATTTTAGAATAAGGCTGTAATGTAACAAAATGTGGAAAAAGTCAAGGTGTCTGAATACTTTCCAAATGCAAGTACAGGCATGGCACTAATTTACACAGTTACAATACATATACTCAATACCCTTTAGCAAGCCAGGCATAGAATTACAGTCAAATTGAACATACTTGAACTTGTCCAGGCTGTGGAGACAGCAGAAGGTGGCGAGTCTAGCCAGAGCCTCCTGGATCTGTGAGGAGGGGCAGCGGGAAGCGGCATGGTTCAGCATCTTCTCTGCAGTGTCAAAGGTCGGCCACGGAGCCTTGAGGCAATACTCCACCACATACTGCTCATCCTGACACACAAACACACTCGTCAATGAGCACAGTGTACTTATTTGATCTCAACCTTTCAAGGAATTTTTACATTTGAAAATGTAGATGGCTTGTTTAAGAACACTGGTATGGAACAAGGCCTGCACACTGTTAAATAGCACATCATTACACTGTGGCCCTATCTACTGTAGGTTTGCCAGCTTGTGATTCAAACGTATACCCTTCTCTGACACCAGTCAAAGTTTGAGAACTATACCATCCCCATTTTCAAGTCTATTTGTTTATAGATTCAATGTTTATATTCCAGAATATTAAGGAAAGTTAGCTGGCTGACTGATCTTGCTTTGTTATATACACCCCCCCCCCCCCCCGATAAAACTCACCATGATCTTCATCAGGTTGGTCTTTGCCTCCTCCACCAGGTCAGACCATACGTCCTGCCCATTGCCACCTACAGAGGCTGACGCCAGCTGCTCCAGCACAAAATCCAGCTTCACCTTATAGACAAGCTGGGTGGTCAAGGAGGCAGGTCAGTCAAGTACATTTATTATTCATTTTAGTTAGAATAAATTTTCAACCCCAGAAAAATTACAAACCTCAACATCAAGCTCAAATGCTATGGCAAACTTTTCTGCCTCCTCAAATTTGTGCTTGTAGAGAAGTCTGCTGAGTCTGGGGACAAAAAAGTGTGTTTACTGATACTGACATCTTGTATGCAACTAGTGCAAGGATATGGAAATACGCAGTGTGCGTGATGACACTACTATACCGGTTCTCAGGCAAAGCCTCTGTGAAGCATCTCATGACGACAGAGGATATATGCTCCTCAGAGCTAGTTGTCAGGAAAAAAAAGAATTGCATTTACACATCAATTCACTGTTATTCAAAGTTATTTGTGAAACTCCACCACCTGAGTATTTACTCAGGGAAACTCTAGTGTCCTTAAACAACCAAAGAAACACTTACTTTTGTGAATTCTCATAAATCCCCTCTAGCAAATATATAGTGTCCTGAAATTCAGAAGGATAAAAACAATGTACTGAGGTTGGGTAGGATGCTGAAGCTCTGACAGACTTTCATAATCTAAAGTAAAATAACAATGACTTATTGTTCCATTATCCTTCGCTACGTGGGTATTGTAATATGGTGTGATATAACAGGGCTGGGAAAGTCAATTCCATTTAAATTCAGGAAGTACACTGAAATTCCATTCCAATGCATTACAATCAGGCACATTTTGAATTTGGTGTACTTTCTGAACCTGATATCTGATGCAATCAGTGTGGATTATAATTATTTATGGTTTACCGTGCTTATTCTTGTCTGTACCAGGCAGGCTGTAGAGGAGACCTCCAGAGAATAGAGGACAGTCATGGAGGGAAGAGAACGCACCTGCAGGCTCCTCATCTAAGGATAACAAAACAGGGCGTTGCCATCAACAAACACAGTCAGAGAGGACCTCAGATGATTCTTACAACTATTTATACCAGAGGAGCATAAATGTATGTACATGATGGGACTATTACTAACAAGTAGCTGTCTAGAAACCATAGAGACAGACTGGAGTTACCTGGCTTTTGTCTTGCATGGTCAATGTAATGATTTTTGTGCTGGCACTTTCTTGCCTATGAAGAGGAGAGGTTTTGTTTTCAAAATCATTACAGCACAAGCATTTAAAAATTAAACATTACATCATGTTAATAGAAATAGTCTAGGTCTAACAATAGTATAGCATTGAAGTGAACACATACGTGGCTATTGAAGCAGAGTCACACTCTGTGATGAGTAGGAAGTCATGGATGGAGAGGTCAGGCCAGCAGCACACCATCACCAGGAAATGCAGGTCCCAAAGACTCAGAATGTTCTAAGACCAATTGAAAGGTAGAGAAAGATTAATGTCCAACTTTAAAATGTTCTAATGACCAAAACAGCTAAAGAATTTAATTATAAACTGATTGCTGGAGATTCATACAGCTGGACTCACCTCTGTGCTAAGAACATACATGAGATTGTCCACCACGAGAATCTTTCTCACCCCTACAATACAGATAAGGGCCAAATTTGACTGAAACATTAATACACAACAATTCAAAAAAATGCTATTGCCTAACTATTGATAACATACATAAGCAATTCAGGGAGAAAAGTAGTGTAGCTTTAACCAAAGCCAGACAGTTCAATGTTATTAAAACTACCTGGTATTAGGCTGGAGTCCAGGGACTGACAGAGAGACATCGTGCCCTGACTATGATCCAATCTCCAGTGGGTTAGAACAGCTTCCCCGTCCGCCTACACAAAAAGAACGCATAACCACATCAGTTATGCGAGAAGCTATAAAGTAAAATGTTACAATTGAATAAATACTGTATGAATAGCCTACTTGATGAATAAAAGTGTAACTTCCTATTATCGGCATTATGTTTTTAAGGATTTATCTTTGCATTTTACATACAAATCTTTTGTAACAAAGCAGTGCAGTTACTTGCGCACAACCATACCCCAATCATTAGGTGGATTTCATTGCCAAGGTTGCACATCACTGCTGTGTTACATCCCCCTCCATGGATCTCCTTGGTGGAACAGAAGTCTGTCTTAAATCGAGACTGGAGCTGGAGAGAAACAATGTGATGTGATGGTTAGGGGTTAATTATTTGATTATTCTGACTTCATATGGTTTTAAATCTTTATTTTACCATCTCCAACATAGTTAAAGCCAAATACCTCTTTCAAAGCCCCAATGTCCATTTTCTCAATAGCTACAGAGATGAGAGAATATGGTTTAAAATAATTGAAAGTTAAATATAACAGGTCTCGGGTAACCTGAAAACCTAATTAAAATGAAATACCTATTTGAATCTTCTCCAGGGCAAGGTTTGTGATGTGAAAAAATCCATCTTGAGTAAGAAGGAACAGGTGGTACATCCCTGGCAACAAAGATAAGGTTTAACCTTTCACCTCAACACACTGATACATGATACTGTATCATTTTATTCCAAAGAAATGGCAAACTATGAACAACTCACCGAAAGATGTCTTATCCTCCTGTAGGATAAGATGTCGATATGTTTTCTCTTTTCCAGAGGGGACATTCTTCAGCAAAGCCTAGAAGAGTAAAAAAAAAAAAAATGTAATAAAAAAAGATATTGCACTCAGCATGCAAGCACTTTTGGCACACGTATGACACGGACACATTTAATCGCTGAAATATCATGGGGCATATGAGATCAGCCCCATCTCTTACTATGGTGAGAAGAGTGCTCTTTTGAGGCACATAGATAAGATGGAGGTTTCCGTTTCTCTCGCAAACCACCAGAAAATGTCCGTCCAGACAATCATCCACAGTATCCACATCAGAGTCTGAAATAAACATGCTTTTAATTATCATCATTCACCATAATGAAACATCATTTGATTAGACATCTACACACAGAACACAAAAGAGATACTAACCAAAGTCAAGATGCAGCAACATAGTCTGATAGCTGAGGTCGAACAGGATAACAGTTGAATCAGCAACAACAATGCTGCAGTTTGAACTGCTGGAAGAGTAAAGCTGAGGATCTGACAACACCTGCAGGAAAACAATAATGTGAACAACTTGCACTGAAGAGTCAAGAGCCGATCATGAATTTAATTAATACCTGTGTTATGGCGAAAATCTCCCATAGTTGTTCTGAAATGTTTAGTGTGCGCCACAGAAAGTATTTGACTCTAGCCCCAAAATTAAGGACATTGGAAGGGGGGGGGGGATTTTCGGCACAACACCGGCACTGTATACTGTGTTCACGTAGAAGGTGATTCATAACTGTATAGGTAATCAATCATGTGGTTAGAGTCGTTAACTTTTCGTCTAGACAATTAAACTCAACTCCCTACATACGATGGAGTTGAGCGACGACTACTGTGGGTGGAGGTGGACTGGACCTCTGACAACATGTAAAACTACGTTTTTAATCAAAAAACGATTGATTTCAGCACCCTACAAAATATCGCGCACCGTAGTTTCTATGTGACGTCTGAGCTCCAACGTAAATCGCGGAGTTGAGTTTAATCGACTACTTTTGGTCTTACCTTTTCAGTTGAGGCAATTTTGACCAAAGTATCCACTTGGTACAGACCACTATTCTCCTCTCGAACATTGCAAAGGCGACCTGTGTTGGTATCCTCATTGATTAGAAGTTCAACGTCGTTCCACATTGTTTTTTCCGTCCACCTACCTAGATTTTAAAAAACGGGACACTAACAGGTCAGTTATAACTAGGAAGCTAGATAGATAGTTAGTTACTTACTTAGCATATACTTAGCATATACCTATTTACGTGGTATGCTAGTACTGCAGAGCTGTCACCACTCTTTGCTGTCATGTCAGTTAACTACGGAGTACCGTAGTTAAACATTAGCTAGGTAAAACATATGTATATACAAAATGTACTACATACAGGTATAGATAGACATGTTATAAAATAATTTGGACTATATCGAGGTAACAAACTCACCGGTTACAGGTACCCTGACAACGGTTTACTGGTAAACTGAGCACAACACCACCCTGCTATGCGGGTTCAGAATTTGGCGGTTTAAAACAAAGACCATAACGAGAGAAACACAACTCTACTTACTTCCTGTGTAGTTACAGGCGCATACTTGAACTCAATCTGATAAAGTTCATTTGAATCATTCAATTCAAATAATAAAAGGTTATTATAAAATAATAGTGAACTGATATGGTCTTCTTTGTATATTTATTTGCACTCCCCAGATTGAGTTGGTGGAATGGAAGTCGTTCTCAAACCAAGAGGAAGCTGATTCAAATAGCCATCTTTTTCATTTCCAACTATCTTTAGTAGGCGTGCGCAATCAGTGATTGGTCATCCGGGTTCTCACTTGTAACCAAATATTGTCTATTAGGTGTGCGTTCCTAAATTCACACTGGAGTGCCAGAGTGCGCTCTGTGCGTTCGTAAATTCAGAGCAGTGTCAGATTGTCCGTTCGTAAATTCGGAGTGTTCCAAGCTCACACTGGGCACTCTGGCAGAGAAGTATGGTTGATCCGAGCGTTCCGTCCTCACCATCACAATCAAGCACCCAAGCTAACTACTACCAGACACACATTAGAGAACACCTCACTCCGACCAATTTACCTGCCCTAGTATAGCTGGTTAGGCTGTTTTCATGTTATATTGAGCATTGGTGACTGTAATTGTGCAGCTGGCAACAATTTTATAACATTTTTCCCCGACTTTACTTACGCCCGTCATATTCAAAAGGTGTTGCGAGTTATAAAAATCATTAGTTATTCTGCGCTCTAGCAAGCTAGCCAATTTTAGCCAGTTGGTTTGAGTTCCTTTGAGGTCAGAACTCGGATTAACCCTACTGGCCAGAGCGCCCAGTGACAGTGTACGCTCTGAATTTAGGAAAGACACAAAGCGATCTCTGACACTGGAGGCAATTAGGCAATTTATGAACACACCCTTAATGTTCTGGTCGGTGGATACTCAGTGACTGCTAGCATTGTCATGAAAAAGGGCATGAGGGAAGCCCTAAAATGTAGTTTTTCTAAGTTGTGTGAACGCTAGGGAGTAAGGCAGTGTTGGCTTGTGTGCTTAGGGTTGTTGTCCTGTTGGAAGGTGAACCTTTGCCACAGTATGAGGTCCTGAGTTCTCTGGAGCAGATCTTTCTGTACTTTGCTCCGTACATCTTTCCCTCGATCCTGATTAGTGTCACAGTCCCTGCCGCTGAAAAACATCCCCACAGCATAATGCTGCCACCACCATGCTTCACCGTAGAGATGGTGCCAGGTTTCCTCCAGATGTGACGCTTGAATTCAGGCCAAAGAGTTCAATCTTGGTTTCATCAGACCAGAGAATCTGTTTTCTCATGGTATGAGAGTCCTTTAGGTGCCTTTTGGCAAACTCCAAGCGGGCTGTCATGTGCCTTTTACTGAGGAGTCGCTTCCGTCTGGCCACTACCATAAAGGCCTGATTGGTGGAGTGCTGCAGAGATGGTTGTCCTTCTGGAAGATTCTCCCATCTCCACAGAGGAGCTCTGTCAGAGTGACCGTTGGGTTCTTAGTCACCTCCCTGACCAAGGCCCTTCTCCACCGATTGCTCAGTTTTGCCGGGTGACCAGCTCTAGGAAGAGTCTTTGTGGTTCCAAACTTCTTGCATTAAGGAATGATGGAGGCCACTGTGTTATTGGGGACCTTCAATGCTGCAGAAATTTTTTGGTACCCTTCCCAGGATCTGTACCTTGACATAATCCTGTCTCGGAGCTCTACGGACAATTCCTTCGACCTCATGGCTTGGTTTTTGCTCTGACATCCACTGTCAACTGTGGGACCTTATATAGACAGGTGTGTGCCTTTCCAAATCATGCCCAATCAATTGAATTTACCACAAGTGGACTCCAATCACGTTGTAGAAACATCTCAAGGATGATGGATGCACCTGAGCTCAATTTCGATGGGTAACGATACTTTGTGGGAGGCAGTTGTTGATGTGTGCTGAGGGTCCCTGGTTCAAGCCCAGGTAGGGGTGAGGAGAGGGACGGAAGCTATACTGTTACATTGATGCTGTGGAACCGGATCACTGGTTGCTGCGGAAAAGGAGGAGGTCAAAAGGGGGGTGAGTGTAACCATTGTGAAATGGATTGTGGGGTGCGCGCTAATAGCGTTTCAATCAGTGATGTCACTCGCTCTGAGACCTTGAAGTACTTGTTCCCCTTGCTCTGCAAGAGCCTCGGCTTTTTTGGGGCGATGGGTAACGATGCTTCGAGGGTGGCTGTTGTCGATGTGTGCAGCGGGTCCCCGGTTCGAGCCCAAGTAGAGGCGAGGAGAGGGACGGAAGCTAAACTGTTACAATAGCTAAGGGTTTTAATACTTAAGTAAATAAGGTAATTCTGTTGTGATTTTATCCATTTGGTACAATTTCTAAAAACCTGTTTTCACTTTGTCAATATTGGGTGTTGTGTGTAGATTTATGAGGAATTATTTTTATTTAATCAATTTTAGAATAAGGCTGTAATGTAACAAAATGTGGAAAAGGTCAAGGGGTCTGAATACTTTCCGAATGCACTGTATGTGCATATTATGTGTGAGTGAACAAACAATGGAGTGGGTGTTTGTGTGTGTGTTGGAGTGACAGTGCAAATATTGAAATAAAAGATCAATAAAGATACAAGGTAAACAGTCCGTGTATCTATTTTGTTAGCTATTTATCAGTCATATTGCTTGGGGATAGAAGCTGTTCAAGAGCCTGTTGGTTTCAGACTTGATGCACCGGTACCTCTTGCTGTGTGGCAGCAGAGAAAATAGTCTATGACTTGGGTAGTTGGGGTCTTTGACGACCAACCTGGCACGACACTGCTAGGTCACTGACCTCCTCGCTGTAGGCTGACTCATCATCGCCGGTGATCAAGCCTAACACCATTGTGTCGTTAGCGAACTTGATATTGCTGGTGGTGTCATGTGTGGCCACACAGTCGTGGGTGAACAGAGAGTACAGGAGGGGACTAAGAACACACCCCGGTGGGGACCCTATGTTAAGGGTCAGCGTGGTGGAGGTGATGTTGCCTACCCTCACCACCTGGAGTCAGATCGTCAGGAAGTCCAGTATCCAGTTGCAGAGGGAGGTGTTCAGACCCATAGTCTTAAACTTGGTGATGAGCTTGGAGGGGATAATGGTGATGAACAGCATTCTCACATAAGTATTCCTTTTATCTGGGTGGGTGAGGGCCATGTGGAGAGCAGGAATGATTGTGGTCATTATAAAATATGTGGAGATTACAGAGAGGTTGAAAATTACCATGAATATGCCTGCCAGCTGATCTGCACATGTGCTGAGATTGGCCTTGGAATACTGCCAGGGCATTGGTGGTGTTGACCTGATTAACACCAATATAAAATCGTTTTTCAAAGTGCGTCCACTTATATCAGTGCATATTCTATAAAATAAGATGAATCCAGAAAATTAGCAATTATTGTTTGTTAACCAAATTCGACACTCATTGACCACCAAAATTCCTCACTTTATTGGTTTATTGTCGTGGACAAATTATGGTCGGAGTAAAACCTCTTACTCCGCCACTTCCGCTGTCTGTTGTAACAGAACGGCCTGGAAGTGGGAGGAATTTGCTGGAACACCGAACGAAGCTCAACGACAGCACAGAAAGAACAACTCACGTTTATTTTTTTTTACGGGGGTTCTTCAAGTGACTCATGGCGGTAAGTGTTCACCAAATACATTACCATCGAATTTATATAATCATGTATGCTAGCTGTTTCTATTTTAAAGATGTTTTGTTTAATCAAGATGGCGTCTTTGCCGTGGCAGCCATGTCGACAACCTAGCGAGTTAACGTCAGTAGCTGACGGTTAGTTGCTGTAGTAGTTGGTAGCTTTGTCGTGTTGATTTTGGAAATACATGGACATTCTACTTTATCGGATTATGTTAGTGTTAACTAGTTACCTAACTAGGTATATAACATAACGTTCGCTAGTTAACTATGTACCTTGAGTTGCGCAGTCTTTTGCAAACTAGCAACGTCATTAGGTAGCAAACGTTAATGTGGGTGTTTTTACACTCGGTCCCTTTCAGCCAATTTTTGTGAACTCCGTGTGGTTCTCTTAATTGTTTGTGCAGTGAGAACACTCCAAATTAACTCAGACCCCTCGATTCCCCGAACCAATCTGAAACCATCTTGAGAGGTATCCTGAGTTCGGATCCCTTTTTTTTAGGGCAATGGAAACACTCAACGCCCTAGGTTCGCTTGTCATTATTCCCGCACCACACACTAGATTACTGCAACATCGTTCCCCTGCCATAGCCCCTCACATTGATACTAAAAAAGAGAGACTATTAGAGATTATGATGTGCAGGGTCGCGGAAAAAGCGTTTGCTGTTTTGGATATTTCTTAGGGATTGTCAGCAATTCCCCAACAATTTTAGGATGCATAGCAATTCCAACATGTGTCGAGTTTTTAGTTCATATTATTTGTTTGCAATTTTGTGATCTAAAGGCTGAGAGCTTCGTAAAATGTTTATTTGATTTTGGGGTTTGAATAGAAGACAACGTATTTTAAGAATCATAACAGGGTACAAAATCTATTCTAGCTCTTTTTTATTTTTTTATTTCACCTTTATTTAACCAGGTAGGCTAGTTGAGAACAAGATCTAATTTACAACTGCGACATGGCCAAGATAAAGCAAAGCAGTGTGAGACAGACAAAAACACAGTTACACATGGAGTAAACAATAAACAAGTCAATGACAGTAGAAAAAAGTATATATACAGTGTGTGCAAAAGGCATGAGGTAGGCAATAAATAGGCCATAGGAGCGAATAATTACAATTTAGCAGATTAACACTGGAGTGATAAATGAGCAGATGATGATGTGCAAGTAGAGAAACTGGTGTGCAAAAGAGCAGAAAAGTACATTAAAACAGTATGGGGGTGAAGTAGGTAGATTGGGTGGGCTATTTACAGATGGACTAAGTACAGCTGCAGCGATCGGTTAGCTGCTCAGATGACTGATGTTTAAAGTTGGTGATGGAAATAAAAGTCTCCAACTTAAGCGATTTTTATTTTTTTGGCAATTCGCTCCATTCACTGGCAGCAGAGAACTGGAAGGAAAGGTGGCCAAATGAGGTGTTGGCTTTGGGGATGATCAGTGAGATATACCTGCTGGAACGTGTGCTACGGGTGGGTGTTGTTATCGTGAACTGAGATAAGGCGGAGCTTTACCTAGCATAGACTTATAGATGACCTGGAGCCAGTGGGTCTGGCAACAAATATGTAGCGAGGGCCAGCCGTCTAGAGCATACAGGTCGCAGTGGTGGGTGGTATAAGGTGCTTTAGTGACAAAACGGATGGCACTGTGATAAACTGCATCCAGTTTGCTGAGTAGAGTATTGGAAGATATTTTGTAGATGACATCGCCAATGTCGAGGATTGGTAGGATAGTCAGTTTTACTAGGGTATGTTTGGCGGTGTGAGTGAAGGAGGCTTTGTTGCGAAATAGAAAGCTGACTAGATTTGATTTTGGTTTGGAGATGTTTAATATGAGTCTGGGAGGAGAGTTTATAGTCTAACCAGACACCTAGGTATTTATAGTTGTCCACATATTCTAGGTCGGAACCGTCCAAGGTGGTGATGCTAGTCGGGCGGGCGGGTGCGGGCAGTGAACGGTTGAAAAGCATGCATTTGTTTTTACTAGCATTTTAAGAGCAGTTGGAGGCCATGGAAGGAGTGTTGTGTGGCATTGGAGGTTAGTTAGCACAGTGTCCAAGGAAGGGCCAGAAGTATACAGAATGGTGTCGTCTGCGTAGAGGTGGATCAGGGAATCGCCCGCGGCAAGAGTGACATCATTGATGTATACAGAGAGAAGAGTTGGCCCGAGGATTAAACCCTGTGGTACCCCCATAGAGACTGCCAGAGGTCCGGACAACATGCCCTCCGATTTGACACACTGAACTCTGTCTGCAAAGTAGTTGGTGAACCAGGCGAGGCAGTCATTAGAAAAACCAAGGCTATTGAGTCTGCCCATAAGAATACGGTGATTGACAGTCAAAAGGGCAGTAGCCAACATTGGGTGTTAAATTTAAAATTACATCATAATTTAATCTGCAGTTATTCTTCTGCAATTTATTGTTGCTAATAATATTTCATTTGATTTGTTTCTTTTGATTTCAGTTATGTCTCACCATTTAACTAAATGCAATCTATTAGCTTCCAAAATGTAAGTAGGTACACTACATTACCAAAAGTATGTGAACACCTGCTTGTCGAAAAGCTAATTCCAAAATCATGGGCATCAACATGGAGTTGGTCCCACCTTTGCTTCTAAAACAGCCTCCACTCTTCTGGGAAGGCTTTCTGCGATATGTTGGAATATTGCTGCGGGGATTTGCTTCCATTCAACCACGAGCATTAGTGAGGTCGGGCATTTATGTTGGGGGATTAGGCCTGGCTCGCAGTCGGCGGTCCAATTCATCCCAAAGGTGTTCACTGGGGTTATGGTAAGGGCTCTGTGCAGGTCAGTCAAGGTCTTCCACGCCATTTTTTTATGGACCTCGATTTGTGCACGGGATATTGTCATGCTGAAACAGGAAAGGACCTTCACCACTGTTGCCACAAAGTTAGAAGCACAAAATCGTCTATAATGTCATTGTATGCTGTAGCATTAATTTCTCTTCCCTGGAACTAAGGGGCCTAGCCCGAAACATGGAAAACAGCCCGTGGCCATTATTCCTCCTCCTCCCACACATTCTGATGGAATGGCTTGTCCTGCACTTTGTAAAAACCCACTACATTGAGTGAATATTGGGGAAAACATCTTGGTTCCTTTCTAATAGCAATGTGAATGCAAAGAGGACTCGGACCACAAAATAGGTGAAGTGAACTGGCAAACTAGTTGAGTCCTCATTCAAATTCAAGGGCAGTGTGAATACAAAGAGAACGAACTTCTTTCGCTCCCCCCCGGAGTTCACTTTAAAGAGGACTGAGATCGATTATTTTGTGAAAACACCCTTAATTAACTTAGCAATTATGTTGATTTGCCAGTTGCAGCCTCCATTTGTATCTAACCAGATGCCCATCAGGTACTTTTAATAGGTGTTGGTTGGGTTGACTTAGCGCAAATGCCTGCATACCCAGTAGCTGTCCAGGAGGAGGGTTGGTAACTTTGGAGACAATAAGCTCACGTTAGCGATATAGCTACTACCAGCATTTTATGTTGGGCAATCTGAAGCAAATCAGTCTGTGTAAGGGCCCAGTTGATGTGACTGATGAGTAAACATGCCTGAGACCTGAACAAGCGTTGGCCCTCTGAATTAATGTCTTTAGCTCAGTGGGATAACACAGCCGGTTGAGTCATCGTTCGTCTTCCCTAGAACGTAGTGGTGCCGGTCAGTGGTGGAAAAAGTACTCAATTCTCAATCCTGAGTAAAAGTAAAGATGCCTTAATAGAAAATTACTCAAGTGAAGGTCACCCAGTAAAAATAACACTTGACTAAATGTATTTGATTTTTAAATATACTTAAGTATCAATAGTAAATGTAGTTGCTCAAATATATTTCAGTATCAAAAGTAAAAGTACAAGTAATAAAACATTCCTTATTAAGCAAACAAGACGGCACAATTATAATTTTTTACGTATAGCCAGGGTCACACTCCAACACTCAGACATTATTTACAAGCAAAGCATTTGTGTTAAATGAGTCCGCAGATTAGAGGCAATAGGGATGACCAGGAATTTTCTCTTCATAAGTGTGTGAATCGGACCATTTTCTGTCCTGCTAAGCATTCAAAATGTAACAAGTACTTTTGTGTCAGGGAAAATGTATGGAGTAAAAAGTAAATCATTTTCTTTAGAAATGTAGTTTAGTTAAAGTTGCCAAATATAAATAGTAAAGTACAGCTACCCCAAAAAACGCCTTCAGCAGTACTTTAAAGTAGGGATGCATGACGTATCCGCGAACAAATCTGAATCGGACGATATTAGCTAGAAATGGCAACACCGGTATTGGCCAATGTTAAGTTTAACGCCGATGTCAAGCTACCGTGCATACCTATATAACGTATGTACATGACGTAATAACGGCATGTACATTTTTGCGTTACAGATGCAACACAGTATTCCTGACCTAGCCCACACAATGTTTGCTGTGTGGATCGAGCAGTGATTTGGAAGAGTAAGAACATTTCAGCCAGACGACTCAAAGGCAAAGTCCATTAAAGCCAAGATAATGTAATTCATTGTCCTTGACAGTCAACTGTTCTCTGTCGTGGGTGTTGTTGGCTTTCGCCAACCGGTCGAGTACCAGTACACACTGCCAAGGGCGCTATTTTTCAGATGTTGCCTACCGGAGTTACACAGTAATAGCGTCACTGCTATTAGCTTCACGACATGCGTACTAGGGTACGCCGTTTGGGGCTTTGCGTGTCAAAAAAGATACCGTAGTACTGTCAAAGCTTTACAAAAAAGCCAGCAAACAAGCAAGCACCGGCCACGAACGATGTGTTTACAATACCGCGTTGGTAATAAAACATCAGTTGTTCGACCGCAACTTCTGGGGTAGCTAGCTTTAGCTTGGTACCTAGCTATCACCCATACAACCAGCCTGAAAACAATGACCATAGAAACTGCAGTCATTTTCAATATTCTTAGGAAGATTGTAAGTATTGTTGTTCGCCTATTGAAATTGATCTTCAGTTCATGAAAATGAATAGCTAGCCAGCTACCCAAGCTTGCCCAAGCTAACGTTATAAGCAGCCAGCTAGCTTCATCTGGCTAGTGAGGCTCGACCGGACCGGGTTATGTGTTGTGAAGCTAGGCACAATAGTGGAATTTGCAGGTAGCCTTCAAAATAAAAGTATTGTCATTGACAGTGATGCAAATGAATACAAATAGTAGAATTATGCCATTTATTTTGAAGGCTAGCCGCAAATTCCGCTATTGTGCCTAATCCTTATTGTGGAGAGCTTCACATAGATGGGTCCAACCACCATTAATCAAATAAGAACGGTCTTATAAAGTAGGGTTATTTTAGAAGATGACACCTAGCTATATAGTTAACTAGCTAACTATAGCTACTGAAACTGATTATGTCGTTATTTGGCATGTATCTGTTTAGACACGCAAAGACCCAATCGGCGTTCCATAGAAATCCTGGTTGAGAATGAAACGACTGATCAAATGAACAACGAAACAGCACAGCAAGTGAAAGAAATAGGTTTTGATCTTTTACTGGTAATGGGGACATGCGTAAATGCCAACAAAATAACTTTTTAGTCAGTGTGGTGTGCATGTGTAACCTTTAACTAGGCAAGTCAGTTAAGAACAAATTCTTATTTACAATGACGAACTACCATGGCCAAACCCGGACGACGCTGGGCCAATTGTGTGCCGCCCAATGGGACTCCCAATCATGGCCAGATGTGATACAGCCTGGATTCGAACCAGGGACTGTAGTTACACCTCTTTCACTGAGACGCAGTGCCTTAGACCGCTGTGTGTGTTAACTATTTAACTGTACTCGGATATTGGTATCGGCCAAAAATGTCACATCGGCGCATCACTACTTGAAAGTATTTTTACACATGTACATTACTGGTCCTGGTTGGGATGCTGTTTTGTGCTGGAACATTGTCTTCCTGAAGTGCTGCTTAAAGAACAAATCAACCCTAAGGTTGATCAGTGTGTTTACTTTAATTTAGGCAAGTGATGCCGACTCGACCAACCTGCTACCCTTGATGGGCTCTCTTTACACGGACAGAAGAAAACACACTATGGAATCATCCAAATCACCCAGAAGCTCCAAACACCATCCTTCCCGATCAAGGTCACACTCCAGGGACCGAAAACGCAAATCAAGTGAGTTAAATGCACTAAATTTTAAAACTCGGAATGATGTTTATAGTTTTGGTAATATATTTTTGTTATGTTCACTTGGTAGGTCTGGTCATGTTATTTGGATTTGACATAAGCTTAAAGCAGCTGTACCTTGTTGATAGAACAGTCCAAAATAGTCACGCACTACAGGTGACTCATCGGAGTCAATCCTAATTTAATAGTGCAGTAGAATTTCGTCACTGTTCTCATCGTTTTTACTTTTACAGGTGACAAAAAGCACAGACGAAGTCGGAGCAGGAGCAAAGAGGTAACTAATCTTAGTTAATTTTAGTGAACTAAAAGTAGGCTGCAGTACTGTCACCATCTTGAATGTCAATAGTGTCTTTTTTGTTTTTTTGTTGACCATGGTAAGTACCAAACACTGTAGGCAATGAAACCTGACTCAAAGCTTACTAAGAGACTTAATGGAAAAACTGACATGTATTTTTTTATTTTGATATGTCTCATTAACGTATCCTTGGTCACTTGAGTGTAGCCATAGTAGATGGTGAAGAATATATACAGTACCAGTCAAAAGTTTGGACACCTACTCATTCAAGGTTTTTTATTTTTAGTATTTTCTACATTGTAGAATAATAGTGAAGACAAAACTATGACATTTCCAATGGAATCATGTAGTAACCAAAAAAGTGTTAATAAATCTAAATACATTTGAGATTCTTAAAAGTAGCCACCCTTTGCGTGCTTTGCATTTGCACAAAGCTTTGCACACACTTCGCATTTTCTCAACCAGCTTCACCTGGAATGCTTTTCTAATTGTCTTGGAGTTCCCAAATATGCTGAGCACTTGTTGGCTGCTTTTCCTTCACTCTGCGGTCCAGCTCATCCCAAGCCATCTCAATTGGGTAGAGGTCGGGTGATTGTGGAGGCCAGGTCATCTGATGCAGCACTCCATCCCTCTCCTTCACACATGCAGAGATAATCCGTTCACCTACTCTGCTTCTCACAAAGACACGGCGGTTGGAACCAAAATTTTCAAATTTGGACTCATCAGACCAAAGGACAGATTTCCACCGGTCTAATGTCCGTTGTTTGTGTTTCCTGGCCCAAGCAAGTCTCTTCTTATTATTGGTGTCCTTTAGTAGTGGTTTCTTTGCAGCAATTTGATCATGAAGGCCTGATTCACGCAGTCTCTGAACAGTTGATGTTGAGGTGTGTTTGTTACTTGAACTCTGAAGCATTTATTTGGGCTGAATTCTGAGGTGCAGTTAACTCTAACTTATCCTCTGCAGCAGAGGTAACTCTGGGTCTTTTCCTTTGGGGTGGCAGGTAGCCTAGTGGTTAGAGCGTTGGGTCTAAATCGAATCCCTGAGCTGACAACTGTTCCCCGGCAGGCCATCATTATAAATAATAATTTGTTCTTAAAAACTTCTTAGGGATAGGCGTCCTGTCAACGGGACAGTTGTAAATCATGCAGCGAAACAACAAATGTCGGTACATATTTTATATCGGGTAAAAGCTTAAATTCTTGTTAATATAACTGCGCTGTCCAATTTCAGTAGTTATTACTGTGAAAAAATGCCTTGCTATTGTCTGAGAGCTCCTAACAACTAAACACACCTCTGAAGGTGGAATGTGTACTTACATTCTGAAATCTTGCTCTGATTTTATCATCCAACGGGTCCCAGAGATAATGAGGTGTCGTTTTGTTAGATAAAATCCTCTTTCATATCCTTAAAGGTCCTTCTTGCATGCACGATTGATTTTGTATTTCCACTCTTTCAATTTTCAAAGAAAGGTATCTGAAAATCTCACCCTAAATGTTGGTTCAACCAGTCAGATCACATTCGTATGTATTCCTCCGAGATCCTAGAACGTAACCAGACTTCACTATATCATTAGGGGTGTAGAACATTCTATAGGTCACTGAATTTATGAATACAAATGTCTCCTTCACGATTTGCCCAAATGTACCTGGGTGACTTCACACTAAATGTCATGTAGTTCGCTCATACTTCAAGTTATCCATTGGAAACTTTGCACATACACTGCTGTCATCTTGTGGACACAATCGGAATTACAACCATTTCAAAGATGGTTGCATTTTCTTCTACCAGATCTATTGTGTTATTCTACATTCAATTCACATTTCCACAAACTTCAAAGTGTTTCATTTCAAATGGTACCAATAATATGCATATCCTTGCTTCAGGGCCTGAGCTACAAGCAGTTAGATTTGGGTATGTCATTTTAGGCAAAAATTGGGGGGGGGCTACCCATAAGAAGTTTAACGGGCTTGCCTAGTTAAGTAAAGGTTACATTTTAAAATAAAAATCCTGTGGTGGTCCTCATGAGCCAGTTTCATCAAAGCGCTTTATGTTTTTTGAATAAACTTTCAAAGTTCTTGAAATGTTTGATTGACTGACCTTCATGTCTTAGATAATGATGGACTGTCTTTTCTCTTTGCTTATTTGAGCTGTTCTTGCCATAATATGGACTTGGTCTTTTGTCAAATAGGGTTATCTTCTGGATACACCCCACCTTGTCACAACACAACTGATTGGCTCAAACGCATTAAGAAGGAAAGAAATTCCACAAATTAACTTTTAACAAGGCTTTTAATTAACTTTTAACAAGGCACACCTTGAAATGCATTCCATTGCCAAGAGTGTGCAAAGCTGTCATCAAGGAAAAGGGTGGCTACTTTGAAGAATCTCAAATATATATATTTGGAATTGTTTAACACTTTTGGTTATTCCATGACTCCATGTGTTATTTCATAGTTTTGATGTCTTCACTATTATTCTACAATGTAGACGATAGTAAAAAATAAAGAAAAACCCTTGAATGAGTAGATGTGTCCAAACTTTGGACTGGTACTGTATATGAGATTATTTTTTTTATAAATCCTGTGTGTAGATCACATGATAACATTTCTACAATAAATCATACTCAGCGTGCTAAAGCACGAAGAGACACTGAACTGAAGACGCTGCTGACATAGCAAAATTATATGCCTACTACTCGGACAGGTAACTATCAGCCATTCAAACTTATACTTGCCTCCTAGAAAATAATTGCAAATAAAGGAAATTAACATGAGCCTTTTCCTGGGTTCAATTGCCTATTACTGGGTTCAATTCAAGCTCAAGTCTGCTGGCTGTAACCTTATTAATCCAAATTCATTCTGAGCCCACCATTGAAATCTTCCTGGCTGCATGCACTTGTAGATTGGGGAGGGAATAAAGTCCTGAACTAAAACATATGTATTAAAGCTGTCTCAGAGGTGATTATCCATGATAATCTACATTGAGTTTTGTACTATATAAGGTATTTAATTTATGTGCCTTCCATAATATGATTGAAACAAAACTAAGTAGAAGTGGCTGTAGGTGGTAGATTTGACCTACAAGTTGGAGTATGTGTCTTGGTACATTGGAGTGCATTTCATTATCAAATTTATCTCCAGCGGTCTAAGGCATTGCATATCAGTGCTAGGTGTCACTACAGACCATGGTTCGATTCCAGGCTGTATTACAACCGGCCATGATTGGGAGTCCCATAGGGTGGCGCACAATTGGCCCAGCGTCGTTAGGCCGACATTTAACCTTTATTTAACTAGGCAGTTAAGAACAGATCCTTATTATCAATGACGGCCTAGGAACAATGGGTTAACTGCCTTGTTCAGGGGCAGAACGACAGATTTGTACCTTGTCAGCTCGGGGATTTGAACTTGCAACCTTTCGGTTACTAGTCCAACGCTCTAACCACTAGGCTACGCTGCCGCTCTTAACTGACTTGCCTTGTTAAATAAGATGACTAAAAAAGTTGCACTCAAAGTGGAAAAAAATAAACATTTTAAACAAGCAGTTAAAAAGTGGACTGACAGTGTAGCTCCGTCAAGCTATTTACCCTTCTGACATATCCGGTCATGGTCGGTCAATGTTGTAAAGAAATGTTTGGTTTCTGGTGATCAGGCTTTCTAAATATGAGGGGGATGTATGTCTGAAGTGAGCATGAGTTCCTAACATGCTTTGGTATCTTCTGTATCAAACAGTTGTACTAACTCTTTGTTGCACTATTTTCCTGAAAGAGACACCTTCTTCTTAAAACAGGCACAAAGGAGGGACTCTGAGAAGCCATCAAAATCTCACAGCAAGCAGGATGATCAGCCGGAGCAGACTGAGAGGGGCAGGGAGAGACTTTCTGCAGAGAACGGGGAGGAGCGACACCGGCGCAAAGACAAGAAGGGACGGAGCCACTCCAGGTCACACTCATGTGACAGGTGGGTCTAGGCTCAGTGAGATGCTACATGATGTCTTGATGTATTGAGATTGGTCACAGTAAACTGGGTAGAGTGAGCTGCATGTTTTCTTTTTATAAGAATAAAACTTGCATTTTTGTCCTGTTTTAGGCGTCATCGCAGCAGAAGTCGGGACAAACTGAGATCGCGTTCCCCGCGGGAGAAGAAGAAGAGGGTCAGGTCCCGGTCGGGCTCAAAGACCAAACACCGCCGCAGGAGCAAAAGCAGGTGCGTTTCGCTTGCTTCTCTCCCTACCATTTTCTGTTTTTGTCTTTAGTAACCACTCCTGTGTGCCTCATATTTGCCACTCTTCATCAGTCACCATGTGTCTCTTAAATTGTGTTTGACTGAATGCATATCTTTCTGTGGATCTTGAAATGCTATAATGTCTCTTTAGGGAGCGGAAGAAGGAGAAAGTGCACAGAAAAGAGAAGAGTCGTAGCAGGTCTGTGAGCCCCCAGGCTTTCCGGGGCAGAAACACTGCCATGGACGCACAAGAGGCCCTGGCCAGAAGGTACCGCAGCATCTTAGGGTGTTTTCACACTTTGTCCCTTTAAGACAATTTTTGTCAACTCAGTGTGGTTTTGCTTAATATTTTGTGCAGTGTGATCACCCCAAAGGAACTCATACCTCTCAAAAGAGCCATCCCTCCCCGATTCAAACCGAACAGAGACCATCTCGAGAGTTGGTCTGAGTTCGGTTTGCTTGAATTCCGTGTTCCAGTTCCATTGTCAACACAAAGGTCCATAGGTTCGCTTGTCAGTATTCCGGCACCACACTAGACTACTGCAACACCATTTCCCCTGCCATAAACCCTCACATTGGTGCCAGAAAAGAAAGCTGGTGATGTGCAGCTTCGCAGGAAAGTGTCCTGTTTTTGGATATTGATTAGCGATTGTCAAGGATGCACAGAAATTCCAAAATGTCTAGAATTTTTTGTTCAGTTTATTTGTTTGCAATATGTGATCTATAGGCTAAGAGAGCTGTTTATTGATTGTGGGGTTTTAATAGTCTGAGAAGATAGCATATTTGGTGAGAATCGCAACATAGGGTACAAATCTATTCTAGCTCTTGAAGGGGCAGTAGTAACATTTTAGGTAAAATGATTTAGTCTGCAGTTATTCTCTTGCTATTTATTCTCTCACCAATAATATTTGCACGTTAACCCTTACCCTACAACTTCCGTGGCCCCGTGGAAATCCAATTAACGTAATAGGAAATCCCCATCAAAATCCGTCTGTTTAAGCTAGAGATGTTTTTTTTGCATGGTCTGTCTCAATCAACCGATATCGCCCTTCTGCTTCTGTAGTGAAAGGTGGCAGAGCTAGAGCAGTGTTTGTCAGACCATAAGACATCTCAAATCGGTCTTCTCACAAAAACGTCTGTAGCGTCAGAACGGTTATGACCACTCTATTGAAAGATGACTCACGAACACGATGGCATTCATTTTGCTCTAGGATGTCCACAACCCTCACAAGACTTGTCTGAAGTCGGTACAGCCTCCTCTGCCAATTTCTGTCTGTAGCATGCAAACTGTTTGGGCTACACACTAATATGACCCCTCTGACAGCCAAGACCCAAGAACACAATGGTGTTCTCTTTTTAGCTCTAGGACACTCACAAAACTCATCTGATGGTTCCCGGTACCAGTTACATAGATATTCAGACCATTTACTCAGGTACCTTTGGCAGGAAATTACAGCCTTGAGTCGTTTTTGTTATGACACTACAAACTTGGCACACCTGTATTTGGCGATTTTTTTTTTTTTTTTTTTTTTTTTTTTTTTTTTTTTTCCTCCTATTCTTCTCTGCAGATCCTCTCAAGCTCTGTCCGGTTGGATGGGTCTCTCCAGTTATTTTCGATCAGGTTTAAGTCTGGGCTCTGGCTGGGCAATTCAAGGACATTCAGAGACTTATCCCTGAAGCCACTCCTGTGTTGTCCTTTTGGAAGGTGAACCTTCGCCCCAGTCTGAGGTCCTGAGAGCTCTGGGGCAGGTTTTTGTCAAGGATCTCTCTGTACTCTGCTCCGTTCATCTTTACCTCGTTCCTGACTAGTATCCCAGTCCCTGCCGCTGAAAAATATTCCCACAGCATGATTCTGCCACCACCATGCTTCACCATAGACATGGTGCCAGGTTTCCTCCAGATGTGAGATATGACTGTTTGTTCAATCTTGGTTTCATCAGACCAGAGAATCTGGGTTCTCATGGTCTGGAAGTCCTTTAGGTGCCTTTTGGCAAACTCCAAGCGGGCTCTCATGTGCCTTTTACTGAGGAGTGGCTTCCTTCTGGCCACTCTACCATAAATGCCTGATCGGTTGGGTGCTGCAGAGATGGGAGAACCTTCCAGAAGGACAACCATCTTCACAGAGAAACTCTGGAACTCTGTCAGAGTAACCATTGGGTTCTTGGTCACCTCCCTGACCCAGAATGATGCAGGCCACTGTGTTCTTGGGGACCTTCAATGCTGCAGACATTTTTTGGTAATCTTCCCCAGATCTGTGCTTTGACACAATCCTGTCTCGGAGCTTCACAGACAATTCCTTCGACCTCATGGCTTGGTTTTTGCTCTGACATGCACTGTCATGCACCTTGTATAGACAGGTGTGTGCCTTTCCAAATCATGTCCAATCAATTGAATTTACCACAGGTGGACTCCAATCACCTTGTAGAAACATCTCAAGTATGATCAATGGAAACAGGATGTACCTGAGCTCAATTTTGAGTGTCATAGCAAAGGATCTTAATACTTATACATTTGCAAAAATGTCAAAACCTGTTTACGTTTGTCATTATCGGTATTGTGTGTAGATTGCTAAGGAATAGTTTAAAAAATATATATATATATTTTAGAGTAAGGCTGTAACGTAACAAAATGTGGACAATGTCAAGGGGTCTGAATACTTTCTGAAGGCACTGTATGTGGAGATAGTTTAGTCCCTAAAATAGGGGATAAATACATATATTTTCTTTAAATAAAATAAATGTAATTAAAGGTTTCCTGCTCTTAGCTCAGATATAGGACAGACACTTCAGAACAAACTTCCTTTTGATATTCTTTTTTGACTTCTATGTAGTGAATCTGTTATTCAATGTGTTTCTATTGGCTAATAGCAGTAATGCCAAATGCAATGTTTTATCCAATATTTGTAATTTTTTTAAAGGGTCTTAAAATGTCAAATCAAATAACTAAATGTTCCTTGGTATGACTGTCATAAAACAATTTGCCCCTCCACCGGCTTAGACCCTAGACAGGGTTAATAGTATCTTCTAATTACAATTGTCTCATATTTTAACTAAATGCAGTCTATTAGCTTCCAAAATGTAAGTGGGTATATTTAGCTGTCTGACAACACATTCTGATTTGAATGGCGTGAATGTTGGAAAAAGATCTTGGTTCCTTTCTAAACATAGCAATGTTGGAACATTGCTGCGGGGACTTGCTTCCATTCAGCCACGAGCATTAGTGAGGTCGGGCATTGATGTTGGGTGATTAGGCCTGACTCGCAGTCGGTGTTCCAATTCACACCAAAGGTGTTCACTGGGGTTATGGTCAGGGCTCTGTGCAGGTCAGTCAAGGTCTTCCACGCCATTTTTGTATGGACTGAGATCGATTCTTTTAATGAGGACTATATGTGAAAATACCCTTAGAGGAACTGTGGGGTTCATGATTTGTTTCTTGAGTATCTCTATTTGATAGTGGACAATATATCATTCTGCTCCAAAAGCCTAGCTGACGAATATGAACACCCTTCACTGTCTTCTCTCTATATCTCCAGGTTGGAAAGGGCAAAGAAACTGCAAGAGCAGAAAGAAAAGGATATGTTGGAGAAACAGCAGCATCAGGAGGTACCTGCAGGTGAGACACTTCTCGGCTATCAATTGCACCTAATTCAAAGTGAGTTAAACCGATCACTAATCTCTAACCACTTTTTTTTTTTGTGTGTGTGTATTGTTTTTAGTGCCAGCCCCCCTGCTGTCTGACACAGTAGTAGTTGCTGCTGCAGCTGCTACCCACCCTGTCCTCAACGTGGCAGCTCTCCTGGCCTCTGGGACACAGGTCACGCCCCAGATCGCCATGGCAGCGCAGATGGCAGCCCTACAAGCCAAAACCTTAGCAGAGACTGGCATTGCTGTGCCCAGCTATTACAATCCTTCGGCTGTCAACCCCCTGAAGTTTGCAGAGCAGGAGAAGAAAAGGAAGAAGCTCTGGCAGGGAAAGAAGGAAGGAGTAAGATTTTATTTTTGAATTCCTTACGCAATACAGAATGTAGTGCAATAAGTCTACGCTGTTTATTATCTGATGGGGCCGATTTATCTTTAGTGTGCTTTGTTATGTCCGGAATGTACAACTAGTGACTTAATGAAAACGCTACGAAAAGAACATGCAACTCCGCTCATGGTGGCTCGATTGTTGCAAATTACTAATGCATTGAAATTGTTTGGTTTTGAAGGACAAGTCCCAGACAGCTGAGTTGTGGGAGAAGCTCAACTTTGGAAATAAGGACCAAAATGTTAAATTTCGGAAACTGATGGGCATCAAAGTATGTATAACCGAGTCCTTTTATTTTCTCATTTGATTGTGTACCATGCTGCAGAGCCTTGTATTTCTAACACTGGTTTCTGTCCTGTCAGGGGGAAGAGGAAGGTGAGGCCTCAAAGCCACTCAACGACGAAGGCCTGAAGACCCTGCAGCAGCAGGAGGAGATGTTCCATAACCTTGACCTTCAGTACGAGATGGCCAGGTCCCAGACCCACACTCAGAGAGGCATGGGACTAGGCTTCGGCTCTTCATTCTCACGGGGCATGGACGCGATCTAATGCCAAACCATGCACCGGCTTGCCCTATTTTCTTCCTCATAGGTCTCTCCTCATAGCTAGCACTCAAGCTTGCATGGATGTTGTTGCATTGGATCTGTAATTTATTTAGAAACAATCTCATGTCTTGGAACATTCCCATGTAAATAGATACTGAGTGTTAAGAAATCTGTACATCTTTTCAGAATGATGCAGTAGTTTGAGTGATGCTGGCTAGATTTAGACTTCTGTTAGAAATGTGATTGCATATTGTTTTTTACTCAAATTGTATACATTTTTAATGGTAGATCAAGTGAAATAATTCTGTTTACATATATTTACCAAGAGTCTTTACAAATGGCTTCAGATCATAATCTCAAAATGTAGCCATTATCATCTTTCTGTTTCCTTTCTACTGAATGGAAATGTAAGAGTGGATCATACTACTAATGGAAGGAGTGAACAATAGTGTTACATATGTTCTTGAAATAAAAGTCCCTTTGTGTTGAGAAGTGGTCCTTGGTGTTTGTTTTGGCCATGAATGCTTTATATACAGCTACAACATTTTTTTGTGGGTGTAGCAAACACGTATATCCGACTGGATTTTTGCTGAGAGGATGCATACAGCATTGACTAAGTACCGATGACTGCATGGCCAAGCACGCCTCCAACTCAACCATCAAGTTTGCAGACGACCCAACAGTAGTAGGCTTGATTACCAACAATAATGAGACGCCTCCCTGTAGGCTGAGGGCTCTGGGAGTGGTACCAGGAAAAAGCCTCTCACTCAATGTCAACAAAACAAAGGAGATGATTGTGGACTTGAGGGAGCACCACCCTATCCACATCGATGGGGCCACTATGGAGGAGGTGGAAGCTTCAAGTTCTGCAGCGTACACATCACTGACAAACTAAAATGGTCCACCCACACAGACAGCATGGTGTAGAAGGCGCAACAATGCCTCTTCAACCTCAGGAGGCTAAAGAAAACCCTCAAACTTTGATGCACAATTGAGAGCATCCTGTATCACCACCTGGGTCACACCACTTTTAGAAATGGATCATTAGCCACTAGCCAATGTTCCAGATCTAGCATTCCTCATCTCATATGTATAAAATGCACTCCACACTATTCTATGGTATCTTAGTCACTATTAAATTGTTTACATATTGTATCACCCATTTAATATGTATATATTGTATTCTATACTACACCACAGTTAAACGGCCATCTCCAGCACATCAGCTGCTGCCTAGATTCAGATTAGGAATCACTGGCAATTTTAAAGGAAATGAAACACTAGCCATTTTATTGTCTCTATCTTGCATTACTCATCTCATTTGTGTAAACTGTACTCTATTCTATGGTATATTAGTCACTTTAATTGTTTGTAAATATTGCATCACCCATCATGTATATACTGTACTCTATACTACGCCACTGTATCTTAGTCCAATGCCGCTCTGAATTAATCCATTACTTACTTAGATGTATGTGTATATTGGGTATATGTTGTGAAACTTAGATATTACTTGATAGATTTTGCTGCACTGTCGGAGCTAGAAGCACAAGCAAAACTCGAACATGAATGGTAAAATAACTTTTTTTTAGGCATAATCTGGCAATTGCTGACTGGACCAAAGTCAATTAACAAATTACATGACTGCAACCGGGGGTATAAAACACATTAGTCTCAATCACTGACACGCTACAGTCCAAAGTTTGGACACCCCTACTCATTCAAGGGTTTTTCTTTATTTAGATTATTTTCTACATTGTAGAATAATAGTGAAGAAATCAAAACTATGAAATAACACATATGGAGTCATGTAGTAACCCAAAAAAGTGTTAAACAAATCCAAACATATTTTAAATTTGAGATTCCTCAAAATAGCCACACTTGGCATTTTCCCAACCAGCTCATGAAGGATGTCACTTAAAAGTTAATTTGTGGAATTGAATTCCTTCTTAATGCGTTTGAGCCAATCAGTTGTGTTGTGACAAGATAGGGGTGATAGCTCTATTTGGTAAAAGACAAAGTCAATTTTATGGCAAGAACAGCTCAAGTAAGCAAAGAGAAATGACAGTATATCATTACTTTAAGACATGAAGGTCAGTCAATTCAGAAACACGGGCAATGGACATTAGACCAGTGGAAATCTGTCCTTTGGTCTGATGAGTCCAAATTTGAGATTTTTGGTTCCAACCGTCGTGTCTTTGTGAGACGCAGAGTAAGTGAACAGATAATCTCTGTGTGTTCCCACCATGAAGCATGGATGAGGAGGTTTGATGGTGTGAGGGTGCATTGCTGGTGATACTGTCGGTTATTTATTTAGAATTCAAGGCACACTTAACCATCATGCCTACCACAGCATTCTGCAGGGATACGCCATCCCATCTGGTTTGCGCTTTGTGGGACTATCATTTGTTTTTTAACAGGGCAATGACCCAAAACACACCCCCAGGCTGTTTAAGGGCAATTTGACCAAGAAGGAGAGTGATGGAGTGCTGCATCAGATGACCTGGCCTCCACAATCACCCGACCTCTACCCAATTGATATGGTTTGGGATGAGTTGGACCACAGAGTGAAGGAAAAGAAGTCAACAATTGCTCAGCATATTTGGGAACTCCTTCAAGGCTGTTGAAAAAGCATTCCTCATGACGCTGGTTGGCTACTTTGAAGAATCTAAAATCTATTTAGATTTGTTTAACACTTTTTTGGTTACTACATGATTCCATATGTGTTACATTATAGTGTTGATGTCTTCACTATTATTCTACAATGTGCTTCTACACCTGCATTGCTTGCTGTTTGGGGTTTTAGGCTGGGTTTCTGTACAGCACTTTGAGATATCAGCTGATGTACGAAGGGCTATATAAATAAATACATTTGATTTGATTAGTAAAAATAAATAAAAACCCTTGGTAGGTGTGTCCAAACTTTTGACTGATACTGTATATACAGAGGTATGTGGACACCCCTTCAAATTAGTGGATAAGCCCCACCCGTCGCTGACTGGTGTATAAAATCAAGCACACAGCCATGTAATCTCCATAGAGAAACATAGGCAGTAGAAAGGCCTTACTGAAGAGCTCAGTGAGGCACCGTCATATTTCCAACAAGTCAGTTCATAAAATGTTTGCCCTGGTATGGCTGCCCTGGTCAACTCTAAGTTCTGTTATTGTGAAGTGGAAATATCTAGGAGCAACAAGGGCTCAGCCGCGAAGTGCTAGGCCACATAAGCTCACAGAACAGGACCGCCGAGTGCTGAAGCACGTAAAAATAGTCTGTCCTCGGTTGCAACACTCACTAACTCATTCCAAACTGCTTCTGGAAGCAACGTCAGCACAATAATTTGTTCCTCGGGAGCTTCATGAAATTGGTTTCCATGGCCGAGCAGCCGCACACAAGCCTAAGATCACCATGCGCAATGCCAAGTGTCGGCTGGAGTGGTGTAAAGCTCGCCGCCATTGGACTCTAGATCAGTGGAAATGCGTTCTCTGGAGTGAGCAATCACGCTTCACCATCTGGCAGTCAGACCAAATCTAGGTTTGGCGGATGCAAGGAGAACGCTACCTGCCCCAATGCATAGTGCCAACTGTAAAGTTTGGTGGAGAAGAAATAAGGAGGTCTGGGGGCTGTTTTTCATGGTTCGGGCTAGGCCACTTAGCTCCAGTGAAGGGAAATCTTAACGCTACCGCATACATAATGACATTCTAGACGATTCTGTGCTTCCAACTTTGTGGCAACAGTTTGGAGAAGGCCCTTTCCTGTTCCAGCATGACAAAGCCCCTATGCACAAAGTGAGGTCCACATAGAAATGGTTTGTCGAGATCGGTGTGGAAGAACAATGTTTCAACATCTAGTGGAAAGCCTTTCCATAAGAGTGGAGGCTGTTATAGCAGCAAAGGGGGGACCAACTCCTTATTATTAATGCCCATGATTTTGGAATGAGGTGTTTGACGCACAGGTGTCCACATTAATTTGGTCGTGTAGTGTAATTTAAAATACAAATGTTATAATTACATACATTTGGTAAAGGATATACATCAATTCTCACAATAGCATTGTGAAATATCTGGAGGATAAATTACATTTCATGTCAAACTCAGTGCTGAAATTAATTATATTGTTATCAAGCAGTCCCAAATGTTCATTATCAGAATCAGGTGCAGGTGCAGGTGCAGGTGCAGGTGCAGGTGCAGGTGCAGGTGCAGGTGCAGGTGCAGGTGCAGGTGCAGGTGGGTCTCTGGAGCCCACTTTTTGTAAAAAAAAAATATATAAAAAATATTGTTTTTAATTATTCAATATAAAGACAGGCAGTTGCATTCAGGCAGGGGTGGAAAGAACGCTGAAACACACTATTTAAGTAGAAGTACTGTTACTTTAATGACATTTTACTAAAATGGAAGTAGGATTTAGCCTGATACAAAAAGTGGGCTCCAGAGACCCACCTGCACCTGAAATTCTGATAATGAACATTTGGGACTGCTGACATGAAATGTAATTTATCCTCCAGATATTTCACAATGCTATTCAGTCAAATCACACACATTTGGTTCTTGTGAGGGGGTCTGTCAAATCAATGAGCATTAATGATCCAGCAATGACAACACAGAATCCACTACAGAGTACACTACAGAGTACACTACAACAGTGTATTAGAGACTATTGACTTGGAGTTGGAACAGATGAAATAGGAACCGACTGGTCTTTTCATAGCCTACATGATCTTGTTATACTGTGTTACTCAATGGAAGAGGTTGACATGTGGAATCATTGAATCTGGAATGGAATATTATCAATTACTTAGAACTGTCAGAATCAGACCCCACATAGTTTTCATTATGAAAATAAGTCTGTTGTATGTCCAGCATGTACAGTTATGCATGGTTTTGCCAAATTTCCATGGCTAGTTGATTTAACTGCATTCTAGTGTATTGTACTGTTGTATATACAGTGCCTTCAGAAAGTATTCATACCCTTGACTTATTACACATTTTGTTGTTACAGCCTGAATTAAGAATGGTTTAAATATGTTTTTAAATCTCATCCATCTACACAGAATACCCCATAATGACAAAGTGAAAACATGTTTAGAAATGTTTATATCTATAAAAAAATGACATACAGAAATAACTAATTTACATAAGTATTCACACCCAAGTCAATACTTTGTAGAAGCACCTTGGCAGCAATTACAGCTTTGAGCCATCTTGGTTATGTCTATCAGCTTTGCACATCTGGATTTGGGGATTTTATCCCATTCTTTCTTGCAGATTTTCTCAAGCTCTGTTAATTTAGAAGGGGAGCGGTAGTGAACAGCCGTCTTTAAGTCTTTCCACCGATTTTAAATGGGATTCAAGTCTTGGCTTTGGCTGGGCCACTCAAGGATTTTCACATTCTTGTTCTGAAGCCATTCCGGTGTTGCTTTGGCTGTATGCTTGGGGTCATTGTCCTGTTGGAATGTAAATCTTCACCCCAGGCTAAGGTTGTTTGCACTCTGAATCGGGTCTCATCAAGGATTTGGCTGTATTTGGCTCCATTCATTGTTCTCTCTATCCTTACCAGTCTCCCAGTCCAGGTCGTTAAAAGCATCCCCATAGCATGATGCTTCCCCCACCAAAAATCAATTTAATCTATTTTGAATACAGGCTGTAACACAACAAAATGTGGAATAAGGGATGGTTCGAAATTTACAGAATGGGCCCTAGAGGAACATGGGGGAGGGCCATATTTAAACATTTCAGTCAGGGGGAGAGTTTAGTATTTTTGTAGTCTAGTCCAGGGGAGGATCATGTAATTTATGAAATATTCTATATTTCTCTGTTTTAGAATTAGTTGCTTGTTAGGCTGAATATCGATGTTTTAATTTTACCTTTATTTAACCAGGCAAGTCAGTTAAGAAGACATTCTTATTTTCAATGACGGCCTGGTCAGTGGGTTAACTGCCTGTTCAGGGGCAGAACGACAGATTTGTACCTTGTCAGCTCGGGGGTTTGAACTCACAACCTTCCGGTTACTAGTCCAACGCTCTAACCACTAGGCTACCCTGCCGCCCCGTGTGAGCCTAATGCTGCTCCATATCTCTCATTCTCCGCTGGGGGGCAATTTCAAGTGTGCCCATTGGCTGTTAGTGTGGTCTTCATCAAATTATCCATAATTAATTTTAATAAAAACTATGTTTCATGCCCATGATGAAGCTATTTTTCAGACTGATTGACCTCACAATAAGTCAGATTTGAATAACTTACATAGGGTTTCCACCACTTACGAATTCGCAAGACAAAGTTCCGTCCTCATTCATTTTCAACGGGAGCACGAGGTCCAATGAGCAGGGGATTGTGGGAAGGTGAGCAGCGCTTTCATTATACTTGTATTATGACATTGATGATTTTAGCTCACTTCCTGTAAAATACATAGGCCTACATTCACATGAATGGGTAATTTGGGTAAAGGAAATTGTGGCTTTGCAAATCTATCTTCACCCACCATCAACACCAACATCTCTGCAATCCTCCTCCATGTCATTGACCTCCTCCATGTCATTCTTGGCAAATAAAGGAGGTAGAATTACAATTCTCCCCATGACACATTATTTTCCTTTTCAACATTTTTAATTAGCCTACATATTGCCAGCTCCTTATTTTCATGTACAGAACTGTACCTGGAATACAAGGGTTGGATTTGCACTAAACAATTTCATGGCAGAAAAATCATGTAGAAAATCTGGTTTACGATTAGCCTCATATACATTATCTACATCTATCATTTTAAATTGAGAACATATAGCTAGCTCATCAATATGCAAATTATGTGTGAGTTTAGCTATTCTCTGCTTCAGGTGTACAATGACAAGGGGCACATTGATTTCACATGCCCATTAGGCCAGTTATACCATCATACTGTAGGCCTATGGCTGCATTTGCCACACCCTGATTCTTTTCACTTGTCCTCGTTATTGTCTCCACCCCCTCCAGGTGTCTCCTGTTTTCCCCAGTGTATTTCTCCCTGTGTTTCCTGTCTCTCTGTGCCAGTTCGTCTTGTATGTTCCAAGTCAACCAGTGGTTTTCCACGTACTCCTGCCTTTGCTATTCTCCTTTTTCTAGTCCTGGTTTTGTCCCTTGCCTGTTCTGGACTCTGTACCCGCCTGCCTGACCATTCTGCCTGCCTTGACCACGAGCCGTTCGGCTACTCTGTACCTCCTGGACTCTGATCTGGTTTTGACCTTTTAACTGTCCACAACTATTCTCTTGCCTACTCTTTTTGGAATATTAAACACTAAGATTCCAACCATCTGCCTCCTGGGTCTGAATCTGGGTCTTTCCTTGTGTCATGATAGCATTGGTGATGCATGTCATCCATTATGATAAGCTGCGAGTGTAGCATTTCGCTACACTCGCATTAACATCTGCTAACCATGTGTATGTGACCAATAAAATTATAAAAGATAAATGGGTTAAATGGGATAAAAGGAAGCTGATTGGAGAGCTTACAACTGGACAAAAAGGTAATGTTCATTTGAGAAAGCAACACAGAAGCACAGACAAATTAAAGACAGATCCCCTTCACACCTTTTTATTGCAGAATTGTGATCTGTGATGAATGAACATTGGCACTAGTTTATCTTGAACCATGTTATTAAGTTGACAATTACAACAAGTTCAAACACTTCACTGAATCAAAATATAATTTCAAAGTGTACAAATAATCTAACTTGTTTGTAAATGTTAGACATCTTAGTAAATTAGGCTATTATTACTAAAGCATCATTTTGATTGAACAAAAAAGTTGATCCCAGACGTGGCAAACTTTGCTCCACTCCCTGATCTACTGGGTGGGGAGACTTCTATTCCAGCCCAGCAATAATAAACATTATTATCAACTCATTAGTTTGATAAGTTGAATTAGGTGTGTTAGTGCTGGGCTGGAATAGAAGCCGGGTGTGCAACCCAGCATACCTCCAGGAGAAAGATTGGCCTGCTACAGTTGTAATATATGTGTGTGCCTTTTAACTGTATTGTTGTATACAACATTTGCTAACATACAGTGGGGCAAAAAAGTATTTAGTCAGCCACCAAATTGTGCAAGTTCTCCCACTGAAAAAGATGAGGCCTGTAATTTTCATCATAGGTATCATAGGTACACTTCACTTCACATTTGTAGGATTTTTAATGAATTAATTTGCAAATTATGGTGGAAAATAAGTATTTGGTCAATAACAAAAGTTTCTCAATACTTTGTTATATACCCTTTGTTGGCAATGACAGAGGTCAAACGTTTTCTGTAAGTCTTCACAAGGTTCACACACACTGTTGCTGGTATTTTGGCCCATTCTTCCATGCAGATCTCCTCTAGAGCAGTGATGTTTTGGGGCTGTTGCTGGGCAACATGGACTTTCAACTCCCTCCAAAGATTTTCTATGGGGTTGAGATCTGCATGGAAGAATGGGCCAAAATACCAGCAACAGTGTGTGTGAAAACCTTGTGAAAACTTACAGAAAACGTTTGACCTGGACTCGCAAATGTAATGCCTTTATCTTTCCATCCCTACTCTTGTCCATGGCGGTCTGCGAACCCAGAACCTTCTGGACTGCAGCAAAATCTACATTTTGCAACGGCAATCTCCGGACATGAACCGCATTGAAAAACTGTGGTTTGAAGAGGGCAGTCCATAAGTGCAAACCAAAGAATATCAAGGATCTGGAAATATTCTGTATTGAGGAATGGTCTAAGATCCCTCCCAATGTGGTCTCCAATCTCATTAAACATTATAGAAATAGTCTCAGTGCCGTTATCCTAGAAAAAGTATGGTGCACAAAGTATTGAAAACAGGGGTGCCAATAATTGGGACATTTTTTTGAGAGAAAACAAATCTATAACTGGTATATAAAATCTTTCTCTGAGCAATTGTGTTAGTATAATATCATTTCCCTTTTTTTGCAGTATAGCTAGCTCAGTGTGTATTTATAAAATAAAAAAACAACAACATTAAGTATTTTTTTTGCTCGTTATCAAGGGTGTAAATAATTGGAGGTGACTGTATATATTATTTTGAAAGAATATCTTTCAAATAATTTGCATACATGGAGGGATCGAAAAATCTGGTCACAAAGCGGGCACAGTGGACAGATAAGATACATTTTAATACTGTGTGTAGATCTAAAATTGTGGGCACAATCAGGATGTGGACAAGATCAGGACAAAGGATGCATGTTAGCACCAGGTATAAACAAGGCTTATGTTTGTCTGTGTTTGTGCTTTATGTAGGTGAATGGGCACAGTATGGGCACACTAACCTTCCAACATAACCATGGGTTAAATAACTAAATGTGGCAATTTTCAGAACGAATCAAACCATCATTCATGCGTAAAGACTCTCCAAACCTGTTTTTTTTATGATTCATAAATAGCCTACTTTCCTAACCATAAATTATCTACAAGATCAGAATATTTTTAAATCTGCCAATTGCTGCTGAAAAAGAGACGAATATGATTATATTTAATGGCTTTCTTTCATTGATCCCTAATATTCTGAACCCATTCTCTCTATTTTCTATTGAGTTTGTCGAAAAAAAGTCGAACTAAAAATGTACACCATATTTAAAGGGATGGCTTAAGATAAAACGTGCTGAAAAAGCCACAAGAATCTGTTGGCCAGCAAGTGGGAGGGTTTTCAGTGGTTGAATTACATTTATTCAGAGCGCAAGGGAACCACACCTGCAAAGCCCGTCATGCAACTGAAAAGTAAGTCTGAATACAGTACCAACTACTAAGAAGTGCGTAGGAAATGCGTGTGAGAATCAAACACATCGAGTAGGCTACATTATGTTCAACAATATATTGACAAATGCCAAATCAAAAGTTGTTTTAAAATATTAATGTTTATATTTTTCAATATTCATAAATTCTTGTAACAAGTTAAAAAAAATCAAAATACTACTCATATTACAGAGCAATCTGTAAAGCTTCATATGACACCAATGTTTGTTTTGTAGCGTCTACAGATGAAACATTATGGAGTCTTAAAGGAGACCTGGGGAAGGCCAAACGGTCATAAATATGCCAATTTATGATAAATCATTTCTCTACTATGCTTAAAGATTCAAATGTCACATACAGTGCATTCGGAAAGTATTCAGACTCCTTGAATCTTTCCACATTTTGTTAGTTGCAGTATTTTTATTTATTTTTCCTCAAATCTACGCAGAATACCCCATAATTACAAAAAATAAAAAACGTATTTACATTCAATACCATTCAAAAGTTTGGGGTCACATAGAAAGGATTGTTTTTGAAAGAAAGGCAAATTATTTTGTCCATTAAAATATCAAATTGATCAGAAATACAGAGTAAACATTGTTAATGTTGTAAATGACTATTGTAGCTGGAAACGGCAGATTATTTTAATGGAATATCTACATAGGCATACAGAGGCCCATTATGAGCAACTATTATTCCTGTGTTCCAATGGCACATTGTGGTAGCCTTTTAAAAAGATGAACTTGGATTAGCTAATTGTTCGTAAAAAAAAATCATTTTGCAATTATGATAGCACAGCTGAAACGGTTGTGCTGATTAAAGAAGCAATAAAAGCCTTCTTTATACTAGTTGAGTAACTGGAGCATCAGAGGTGACTTGTGAGGCTTCTGTTTCTCAAACTAGACACTAATGTACTTGTCCTCTTGCTCAGTTGTGAACCAGGGCCTCCCACTCTTTATTCTGGTTAAAGCCAGTTTGCCCTGTTCTGTGAAGGGAATCATACACAGCGTTGTACGAGATCTTCAGTTTCTTGGCAACTTCTCGCATGGAATAGCCTTCATTTCTCACAACAAGAATAGACTGACAAGTTTCAGAAGAAAGTTAATTCTTTCTGGCCATTTTGAGCCTCTAATCGAACCCACAAATGCTGATGCTCCAGATACTCAACTAGTCTAAAGAAGGCCAGTTTTATGGCTTCTTTAAAATCAGCGCAACAGTTTTCAGCTGTGCTAACATAATTGCAAAAGGGTTTTCTAATGATCAATTAGCCTTTTAAAATTATAAACCTGATTAGCTAACACAACGTGCCATTGGAACACAGGAGTGACGGTTGCTGATAATGGGCCTCTGTAGACATTCCATTAAAATCAGCCGTTTCCAGCTACAACAGTCATTTACAATATTAACAATGACTACACTGTATTTCTGATCAATTTGATGTTATTTTAATGGACAAAAAGTGTGCTTTTCTTTCTAAAACAAGGACATTTATAAGTGACCACAAACTTTTGAATGGTAGTGTAAGTATTCAGACCCTTTGCTATGAGACTCGAAATTGAGCTCACGTGCATCCCGTTTCCAATGATCATCCTTGTTGATGTTTCTACAAATTGATTAGAGTCCACCTGTGGTAAATTAAATTGATTGAACATGATTTGGAAAGGCACACACCTGTCGATATAAGGTATCACAGTTAACGGTGCATGTCAGAGCAAAAACCAAGCCATGAGGTCGAAGGAATTGTCCGTTGAGCTCCGAGACAGGATTGTGTCGATGCACAGATCTGGGGAAGGGTACCAAGAAATGTCTGCAGCATTCAAGGTCCCCAAGAACACAGTGGCCTCCATCATTCTTAAATGGAAGAGGTTTGGAACCACCAAGACTCTTCCTAGAGCTGGCCGCTCTGCCAAACTGAGCAATCGGGGGAGAAGGGCCTTGGTCAGGGAGGTGACCAAGAGCCCAATGGTCAATCTGACAGAGCTCGAGTTCCACTGTGGAGATGGGAGAACCTTCCAGGACAACCATCTCTGCAGCACTCCACCAATCAGGCCTTTAAGGTTGAGTGGCCAGACAGAAGCCATTCCTCAGTAAAAAGCATGACAGCCCGCTTGGAGTTTGCCAAAAGGCATCTAAAGACATCTAAAGACATCTAACATTCTCTGGTCTGATGAAACCATGATATAACTTTTTGGCCTGAATGAAAAACGTCACGTCTGGAGAACACCTTAGGGATGGTGCCAGGTTAAGCAAGGTGGTGGCAGCATCATGCTGTGGGAATGTTTTTCAGCAGCAGGGACTGAGGTACTAGTCAGGATCGAGGGAAAAATGAACGGAGCAAAGTACAGAGAGATCCTTGATGAAAACCTGCTCTGGAGCGCTCAGGACCTCAGTCTAGGACAAGGGTTCACCTTCCAACAGGACAATGACCCTAAGCACACAGCCAAGACAACAGAGGAGTGGTTCGGGTCAAGTCTCAATGTCCCCGAGTGGCCCAACCAAAGCCTGGACTTGAACCCAATCTAACATCTCTGGAGAGACCTGAAAATAGCCGTGCAGCGACACTCCCCATCCAACCTGGCAGAGCTTGAGAGGATCTGCAGAGAAGAATGGGAGAAACTCCCAAAACACAGGTGTGCCAAGCTTGTAGCATCATACCCAAGAAGACTCGAGGCTGTAATCGCTTCCAAAGGTGCTTCAACAAAGTACTGAGTAAAGGGTCTGATTACATATGTACACGTGAGGTTTTTCTTTACAAAAATGTGTAAAAACCTGTTTTTACGTTGTCAATTTTAGAATAAGGCTCTATCGTAACAAAATGTGGAAAAAGTCAAGGGGTCTGAATACTTTCCGAATGCACTGTATATGTCAACAATTCTTCCTCCGAAGGACTATTCTATGGACTACATTTTGTGAAAATCCCACAAATCATGGACTTTTTTTTGGTCTGGGTAAATTGCTTGAATAAAACTTGTTCCAGGAATCAGCAATAAGAGTTTATTGAAGCAATTGCAGGGAAAATTACTAGTGTAAAGTACTATTCAATTCAAGCATTTAAATAGCATTAGACTAACAAAACCATTTTGCCCCAACAGTGCAACCCTGGCGCTGTACTTTCAGCACCATGAAGGGTGCTCCAATTGCTTAAAATGATATCTCATAAAGATCTATTACCTATGCCTAATAGTCATACTCATATTATTATTACAAATAGAAGATCACTTCTCACAATGGTGCTCATTTAGAAATGTTAGATCAAAGCTGAATCAATGTCTTGCATTGATCACATTGATAATTGGCATTTTACATTACAGAACCGACTATAATACATACCATAGCATAGTGGGCCTATAACATTACTGTTACAGCAAAAACAACACCTCATTTCTTAATAGATTTTACATTAAATTCCTCTTTTAAAGTAATTGCATGGAAAAGATAATGTGTAACAAATTAGGAACTAGAATACTAATAATAGAAATTCAACATGATCTATATGGTAACAATGTTCGGGTGGAAAAAAAATAGCTAATTATCAATTAAATCAATGTTTTAAATTTAAAAGTAACTCATTTACCCTTAAGTAATTTTTACTTGAGTAGTTTTTTTTACAACAGTAGTTTTACTTTCTTCGGTACTTAACTCTTTTGAGTTGGCTAAATCTAAATTCACCTTAAGACTTGAGTAAAGCACATGTGCAACACCAGTGATGAGGTTGTGGTTGGCAAACTCCAGGATTAGGAGCAGGATGGGGTACTCACTCTGTCTCTTCCACAGGGTTGAGTCATCACTCAGACCCATCCAGTGGAGCAGCAGTGTTCGCATGGCCTCTGGAAAAAGCTCTGAGGCCAGTTCCTCTGCAGGTGGCAGATCTGTGATTCGCTCTATGTGCCGCACCTTGAAGCCCTCTACCTGCTGGCTGATACTACTGTTGGCTCCATGGAACTGCTGGCCAAGCCAGCAGCCTATAGAGTGAAGCAGGTGGCTGGAGTACACAGAGCCCCACTTCCGAGCCTCTAGCAGAGCTAGTACAATGTCCGCCACATCCCTCTCCTCCAGGGGCCTGCTCACACAGCGCTCAATGCTCTCCAACAGAAGCAGTATGGTCTCCTGCTGGTCGGTCCCCAGCTGTTTCTCAGAGCTCAGCTTGTCCTCCAAGCCCTGCAGTTTTTGACTTAAGATGGAGGGACATAGATGGACTGGCTGTGCTGGCATACTCTCATTTGGCAGAAAGCAGTAATCGTGGTCTGCTGAAGTGTCACCTGAAGGGCCTGTGTCTGCCTCTGGGATTTCCACAGATTGAGATGGGTAACCTTGGGGATTCCGGGACATCAGTTTGAGCTTTAGGTCTTGGTCATACATCTCCACAACGATCTGGGGCGGTGGAGGATCCAGCTGGACACTCAGGTTGTAGTTCATCTTTAGTGGGATGTCATTTAGGCGGGACTTCCATACCTCCTACAGTATGAGTGACCATTAAGTATCAGTACATTACATTGTTTGCCTACTTCAAGCATTCATCAGGTGAAATTGTAGGTTGTAGCCTCTATGGGTGGATTTGTTATATAACCAGGAGTCTGAAATATTACCTGAAAGTTCTCCAACACAGAGAGCTGCTCTTGTTTACTATACATTTCAAAGGCCACTCGAAAAACACCTTGGATGCTGTAGAACCACATGCAATTGTTGGCAGTGGGTACCCTCAGTCCATGGAATCTAAAAGCTGTGAATTGCAAACAAACAAGATATGATATCCATAAACCATGCAACTTGCTTTATGGTGTTCTGTATCTGGGAATAAAAACTTACCTGAGGAGAAATTTAGTTTAGTTGCCAATCCTTTCTTTGCAAACTTTGCATGATATCTGGGATGGTTCTCTGTGCGGATATCAGTGTTTGAGAAGAGATCAGCCCCTAAAAAGAGAGGAACCATTGATCCCTAAAGAAGAGCAAAAAGAAGATGTCCACATTTTAAAATGTACTGAGAGACAGCTAATGCAGGCTATTCGCTAACGTTAGCTACGCAGCTATGTAACTCACCTCCATAGGACAGCTCGTCACTTTGAAAGAGCTTCTATTTGACAAGTATATGAAGCGAACTTTCAGCTTGCCACCATCCCAATGCGGTAACTGGATAGTTGTGAATTTTGACATTATAAACCAGAAAGTTAGTTACAGCAATTGAACAACTTTATTGTAATATTCCGCAGGTCCTCTCATGCTTTAATGTTGATGACGACAAGAGAAATGCTGGTGAAAGGAAACATCCGGAACATGTGACAAAAAACAACCAATCAACGCTCTTGCGGGAGTACGTTAAGCAACAGAGCGAAGATGGCCGAGGTAGATTTTGGTGACAGTGAACTCTTTGAGCAATTGGGAGAGAGTATGCCTACTGCAACTCACGTTCGGTTCACGGAGGATGGAGAAGAAGGCTCTGAGCTCAAGGGAAGATTGGGGGAGTGTGAGGAAACAATACGGAGTTTGATAGAAGAGAATATCCTTGTGTGTGAGAAGCTAGCAGGTGTTCGCTAGCTAGGCACGGTCATAGGTTCTAAATTAGATTGAGTACAGCTAGACCAGTAGTGACTTTCGTAGCAGGTTAGAATGTACGCAACAGGCTAGGATAATTAACGTGGCAGGCTAGGAAAAAGCTAATGCCGTGTTCAAGACAACTGGGAACTCGTGGGGTCAACTCAGAATGTCAAGTCGGGAACTTGGGCGTCTTTCTATAGCAGCGTTTCTCAAACTCGGTCTTGGGGTCCCCCCCTGGGTGTACATTTAGGTTTTTGCTCTAGCACTACACAGCTGATTCCAATAACCAACTCATCATGCATTGATTATTTTAAAGATGTACTATACAGAAATCGCTCCACCACTTCCTGGTAGCACAAATTCTATTAGTTGCTTGTTTAGTCAAACAAATTACAAGTACGGTGTAGAGAATCATTGTACCATCTAAAGCGCTATGAAATATATTAACCATCCAAAATATTGTATTTTCAGCTGTTTGAAGCTATTGTACAAAAGCAAGACGCAAAAACTAAAGACCAGGAAGCATAGAAGTAGTTTTAACATACGCAGATCTACCGCGTCTTAGACTTGCGTTCAATATGAATGACAGAGCTTTAACACATTTCTATTTGAATTTGGTCAGGTTGCCCAAAAAGTTTCATATTGCTGTGTAGTGTTAGGGGCAAAAAACAAATCCTGTTCTAGAGCTTCAACTGACGTCATGATTTGACAGCGTTTTTCCTGAGTTCCCATGTCTTGAAAGCACCATTAGGAGGATTGGCTAAAGTTCTCTCCTAAATAGAGCCCCACAGTGGCGGTGTCATAATACCCATAAAACCTAGCGGTTAAACAGGGAAATCGTTCCTATCTTTTTTTTTTTTTTACCATCAGGGATTTAGAAACACTGAAGGTCTGTGTTTTTCGTGTAGGCTTACCCTGGCATAACATTTTGATGTCCAAAACGTATTTATATGGTTAAGGTGACATCAATACTCGTCTCTATTTACTCTGATTCAAAAATGCTAATTAACATCAAAGTAGATATTCTGCAAGACTACAAATCCCTGCATGTAACCTCTAGCTGACACCTTTGCTAAAAGAGTGTATCAATTTAAAGCTTGCACAAGCCAGTTCACACAATTGCCAATTTATTCATAGTTAATCCAGAGATTCCTACCTTTGCCTTGATTCGGCAGTCTCGTCCAGATCATCATGTCGTTTGTAGTTCTTCATGATAGCTACATTAGCAGCTGATTAGCATTTCATTTTTGTGGGGTGAATATATTGATAAAAGTCACCTTGTCCAAGAGAGATTTACACAGTTATCAAAACGTCATGCCAGGGTAAGCCTACACGAAACACAATGGGAGAAAAACTATTGGAACCATTTCCTTGTTTGACTGCTAGGTTTTATGGGTATTATGACTCATACTTTGGTACTCTATTGCTACGAAAAGTAATTTCTGGTAGTAGCTGTACTCCAAGTCACAACCACCATCAGGTCTGGCCTAACGTTAGCTAGCGACCTAGCTAGCAAAAGAGAAAATGTATTGTATGTCTTTGGTTGGACGTGCCCCTTGAGAGCATTTTAGATCACTACCTTGCATACTTTTGGTCATTGCAGTTAAATACTATACTAGCTAGAACCCATGCAAAAAGTAATGTTTTCTGTCCTGTCATCTGCGAAGCTGTAGTAACTCCCAAGTCTGGTGGAGTGAATGGTTGCAGAAAAATGTTAGATTTGGTCACACTCTTCAATAAAGCACTGCAGATTCTATGTACATAGCTAGAAGTAGTCACTTTACATTCATCCAATGATAAATAGCTTGGTAGGACTGAACCTTTTCCAAACAAACTAACGTTAGCAGACTGACTTGTTTGATGTCTAGCTATGTTGTTTTGATATGAAGTATCTCTTATTTCCTTAACCTATTGTCCACACCAAGAGTTGAAGAGAAAATTGAAAGTGTTGACAAGGCCAAGGTAAGTTATTCATGCACAACTCACTAGACTAGATACATTTCCACAGTAATGTCCTCATTCAAATGTTTTTCTTCCAGTGGCATTAATGTTGAAAACATCAAGATTGATGGTCCTCTTCTACACATCCTTTTTGCAAACAATAACATCTCAAAGTAGGTATTTTTTGGGCTTTAGAAACATAATTGGAGAAATGTACTTACTTGATTATATGATCTTTGGGTATTAACATGTGAACTGTTGATCTTCTTTTCCCAGGCAATGCCGTCAAGAAATTGAAGACTGCCTCTGTACTATTGTTCAGAAACAGCAGCAGCAGGGAGAAGTTGAAAAAGGAAATCCCTACGGAAATGTCAACCCTCAGGTGCATTTCCAGATTTCCTCCTCAAGCTTCAAGAAGGAACAGTTCATTACAATTAAAATATTTTACATCTCTGTTTTCTTCCCCGTGCAGTCTTCAAGTTTCATTATGGAAGAAGATCAGAAGACCAAGACCTCCTGTGGAATCAAAAAGATTAAGGAGGCCTTCAGTGTGAGTTTTTTGGGGAATGGGGACAGTCTTAAGTGTCCAGACCATGCTTTGTTTGTCTGGATATAATATTTGTCTCTCTCTTTTCACAGATGGTGGGAAGTGTCCTGTATTTCACCAGTTTCTGTCTGGACAAACTTGGACAGCCCCTGCTAAATGATAACCCCCAGCAGACAGAAGGATGGGAGGTTCCAAAGTATCCTCAACACTGCTTTCTCTTCCCCTTGTCCTTCACTCCCATCTTCAACAATGACACATTTCAGTGTAGAGTCAAGCTTTGATTGTCAGAGAAAATCAACTGGAGAGGATTCTCAGTTGCCACTCTTTGAACCTTGAACCATTATCTTCCTTGTCTTTCGTTGTGTGTATATGAATGTATGTTGGAGTCGTTATATGAGGGGGAAAAAATAGAAGTGTGTTTTGTTACCCACTTCTAAACTACAGTTGCATCATTTATTGAGTTTCTGAATTGTTGCAAAGATATCAGCAGATCTTCAGCCAGGTCATTGCCTTAGATGGACAAGAAGTACAGATGAAAGAGAAAAGGTATAGCAGACATTCTTATGATTTAAAAAATAAAGATTATGCAAGAAATATCTGTAAATGATAATATCTTACTGTGCTGTTTGTGCCCACTGCAGAGCTAAGCCTTGTTGTTTCAACTGTGGGTTGGATGGTCATCAACTTCGAGACTGTCCTCAGGTAAGTCTTGAATAACTTTTGGCTTTAATGTGCATTATGTAACAGGAAAGTTGCTCACTTTCTATGGCCAGACAGAAGAGCTTAAAATCAGGTTTGATGTGATCAGCTCTGTTCATGTTTGCTCCTTTAGCCAAAGGACATGGCCAGAATCAACAAGAAGCGGAAGGAGTTTTGTCACGGTAACCAGGGAAACCTGAGCAATCAGCGTTACCATGCTGATGAAGTGGAGGAGCGATTTGCCAAATACAAACCTGGATTCATAAGGCAAGGCAGATTGAAAATGTCTGATGGCCTTGACATAATAAGATACCAATTTGTTATCAGTTGTTGTTGCATGGTTAAAGTGAAGTTGTTGTAGAGCTTGGGTTTTTGATATCTTATATCTCTTACCCATTGGGGTTTGTGTTTTCTTACAGTGAGAAGCTGCTGTCTGCACTGGGAGTTGATATGAACACACTACCACCTCACATCTACCGCATGAGGCAGCTAGGCTACCCACCTGGCTGGCTTAAGGAGGCAGAGATGGAGAACTCCGGTCTCATGCTTTATGATGGGAAGGGTAAGATTTCACCCAGAAAGACCATAGCCACTTTACATAATAAGATAATACATCCTTGACTGGCCTTTCAGTTTTGGTTGATACACTGCTCTTTCATGATTCTCATTCATATTGCGCTGCTGTGTTCACTATATAGTTTCAAGTGATGAAGAACCAACAGAGGACAATGGACCAAAAATCTCCTATGATGTTTCCAAGCTTGTAGATTTCCCAGGCTTCAATATATCTTCACCCCCTAGTGTGAAGGATGTAAGTCTCCTTGAAAGCAGTTTGATATCTGGCCATCATTAAGGTACAAGCACAGAGGTCTTGGCCACTACTTGTAAACCTTTGCACTGACATTTTTTCCCCCTTGATTTTTAGGACTACAGGCTATATGGCTCTATTCCAATGCAGCATAATCACATGAAGCAGAATTTTGCTGCTTATCTCTCTAACAATTTTCCAATGGTAAGTTAAAAATTATCCTATTTCAGTTTTTAATCAATTGTTTGCCACTATGTGTGCACACTATAAACTAATATATTTTGCCAATAGCCTGGTGCCAACTGCAATAAAAGACCACATGAATCCTACTCAACTCCCCGGCAGACAAAGAAAAGGAGATCTGATGCCAGGAGTTCAGATATGGACTTTGATTCAGGTAGAGGTGTTATAATTCCAGGTGTCTGAACACAAAGTGAAAACAATTACGCTATAGCGACCAGCAGATTAATATATTCTGCTTTACATAACTTTTCAATGTCATTATGACTGGTTGTCCTGTCTGCAAAAACAGGAAAATACTTTTGCGTCGCTTATGTTGTATGAGTGCAATGGCTGTGCTCTGGCAGTGCATAACACTTGTCAGTGTCTGTTTCCAGACCAGGATACTACACCCCGCCGCCGCCGGAGCTCAGACAGCTTCCAGTTCCAGCCCCCGCTGCCCCCTGGCTCACCATCCTTTGGTTCACCCCCTCCCTTACCTCATGGTACTCCGCCAGCTACTCCCACACCACCTCCTCTTCCTAAGGGAACACCTCCCCCCACACCCACAAATGGCTCAAGGGCCCTGCGGGGACGCACTCTGAGAGGGAGTGAGGAGTCTGCAGGCGGGGAGGAGGAAGAGCTGACACTGGAAGAGCTGGAGGAGCAGCAGAGGCTGATCTGGGCAGCATTGGAAAATGCTGACACAGCCACCAACAGTGACTCTGAGACACCAGCTGTTGGAACACCCCTCCCCAGCTCGCCCAGCATCTCCACACCTGCCCATGTTGACACTGAAATGGAGGATGGTGAGACTGAAGATTATGAGGAAAAGGAGGGATCTTTGGAGGCTGCCAGCCACAACAGTGATGAGCAGATCAGTGTTGAGACATCTTCTAGCAAATGTCAGGATTATGAGGAAGATGCTGAAGATAAAGGCAAGGTGGTTGAAAACAAGGGCAGCTTACTGCAATCACCAGACGAAGAAGAGGGCCCTCAGAGCCCTGAAGCAGCCACAGATAGAGGCAATGTGCTTGCACAGAAGGTCAGATTGCTGCAAACGCCAGTGCACCAAGTGAGTCGTCAGTCGGATCCCTCAGGTCAAGATGCTATGGAGGGAGATCTGTCTGACTCTTTGGGGAATGTAATGGTCGTGCCTCACCGGAGTAGGTTTGCACAGGGCATTATTCCCTTTGAGGACACGCCAGAATTCACAGAAGTTGCTGAGGCCACCGGGACATACCTTCGAATCCGAGACTTGCTGAAAGGTTCCCCCCGAAATATGGCGAAAATCAAAAAGTGAGAAAAGACTGGTTTGAATTCAAATCCAGGGATTATTTTGCATAAACACTTTATTTTTTATTTTATTTTTTTAACAACTCTGTAGATTTCATACACTTTCCTTTCTGTAAGTGTGCCACAGAAATTGGAGCGAAACAGTTTGGTGACCTCATTCAAACATCCTTTTTAATGTTTTGTTTTTTGTACTAAACTGAATGTCTTTTCTGTGTATGAGTTAGCTGGGGTCTAAAGATGCAAGGTTTTTCTTTCAGGAAACCCCATTGCTAGTTTAGGTAGTGTCTGTTTTGACATTCACATAATCATTTTTGTAGCAATGACAACATCCATATTGCTCTTTTTAGGTGTAAAGATTTTATAAAATGTTTTTCCTCTTTCTGTTTTTACCATCAATTGATATTTTTACAATTAGTCTCATTGCAGTCTAGGTGCGCCTCCTTTTCTCATGGTTCAAGAAGCCTCCCATTGGCTACTCTTATCAAATAAGGACATTCATTTTGATGTTCTTTTAAAGTTAATTTGAAACTTGTTGATTTTTACAATTCTATCTTGACACAGGAAATGGGTCTCTGCATTCAGAATCTCACTACAGCAATATGGCTGTGCATAATCTCGTGTTTATTATTTTTATATATATATATTATTATTTTTTTTTTTCTCCACAATTTCGTGGTGTTCATTTGGTAGTTACAGTCTTGTCTCATCGCTGCAACTCCCGTATGGACTCAGGAGAGGCGAAGGCCAAGAGCTGTGTGTCCTCCGAAGCGCAACCCAGCCAAGCCGCACTGCTTCTTGACACAATGCTCACTTAACCCGGAAACCAGCCGCACCAATGTGTCGGAGGAAATGCCGTACACCTGGCGACCGTGTCAGCATACACTGCGCCCGCCCCACCACAGGAATCGCTAGTGCGGGATGGGACAAGGACATCCCTGCCAGCCAAACCCTCGCTTAACGCAGACGACACTGGGCCAATTGTGCGCTGCCCCATGGGTCTCCCGGTCGCGGCCAGATGCGACAGAGCCTGGACTCAAACCCAGAAACTCTAGATGTTGATTTATTTTTAAGTAACAACCATTGCTGTCAGCATCAAAGACATCTCTGCTCTAATTGCTACTACAGAATGGCACTAGATGACAGCAACACTTAATTTGACCACTACAATACATTTGACTATTTGTATTTACAAAGGATCCCCATTCTTCCTGGGGTCCAGCAACATAAAGGCAGTGATATACAATTTAAAATATTGCATGACATAACACTTTTCACAATCCATTAAGTGTGTGCCCTCAGGCCACTAGTCTATCACATATCTACAATACCAAATCCATGTGTACTTGTGTGTTTGTTTTTCACAGTCCCCACGGTTCCATAATGTGTATTTTTATATATATATTTTTTATCTGATTCTACTGCTTGCATCAGCTACCTGATGTGGAATGGAGTTCCATGTAGCCATGGCTCTATGTAGTACTGTGCGCTTCCCATAGTCTGTTCTTGACTTTGGGATTGTGAAGAGACCCTTGGTGGCATGTCTTGTGGGGTATGCATGGGTGTCTGTGCTGTGTGCTAGTAGTTTAAACAGACACCTTGGTGCATTCAGCATGTCAACACTTCTTACAAAAACAAGTACGGTATTGATGAAGTCTCTTCCACTTTGAGCCATCACAGATTTACATGCATAATATGAATGTTCGCTCCCTCTGTACTCAAGGGCCAATCGTGCTACCCTGTTCTGAGCCAATTGTAATTTTCCGAGGTCCCTCTTTCTGGCACCTGGCCACACAATTGAACAGTAGTCCAGGTGCGACAAAACCAGGGCCTGTAGTCCCTGCCTTGTTGATAGTGTTGTTAAAAGGCAGAGCAGTGCTTTATTATGGACAGACGTCTCCCCATCTTAGCTACTGTTGTATCAACATGTTTTGACCATGACAGTTTACAATCCAGGGTTACTCCAAGCAGTTTAGTCACCTCAACTTGCCCAATTTCCACATTATTTATTACAAGCTTTAGTTGATGTTTATGGTTTAGTGAATGATTTGTTGCAAATCAGTTTTTTTTTATTTAGGACTTATTCCTTGCCACCCATTCTGAAACTAACTGCAGTGTTGCAGTGATTTCACTCGCTAAAGTAGCTGACGTGTATAGTGTTGAGTCATCCGCATACATCAATAAATCAAATGTATTTATAAAGCCCATTTTTACATCAGTAGATACAGAAACCCAGCCTAAAACTCCAAACAGCAAGCAATGCAGATGTAGAAGCGAAGCCTGTGGAATGTCACTAGTAAAGATTGGAAAAAAAGTAAGGGGCCTAGACAGCTGCTCTGGGGAATTCCTGATTATACCTGGATTATGTTGGAGAGGCTTCAATTAAAGAACCCCCCTCTGTGTTATGTTAGACAGGTACAGTGCCTTGCAAAAGTATTAATCTCCCTTGGTGTTTTTCCTATTTTGTTGCATTACAACGTGTGATTTAAATAGATGTTTATTTGGATTTCATATAATGGACATACACAAAATAGTCCAAATTGGTGAAGTGAAATTTAAAAAATAACTTGTTTTGAGAAATTCTCAAAAAGAAATGTGGTGCGTGCATACAGTGGGGAGAACAAGTATTTGATACACTGCCGATTTTGCAGGTTTTCATACTTACAAAGCATGTAGAGGTCTGTAATTTTTATCATAGGTACACTTCAACTGTGAGAGACAGAATCTAAAACAAAAATCCAGAAACTCACATTGTATGATTTTTAAGTAATTAATTAGCATTTTATTGCATGACATAAGTATTTGATCACCTACCAACCAGTAAGAATTCCATCTCTCACAGACCTGTTAGTTTTTCTTTAAGAAGCCCTCCTGTTCTCCACTCATTACCTGTATTAACTGCACCTGTTTGAACTCGTTACCTGTATAAAAGACACCTGTCCACACACTCAATCAAACAGACTCCAACCTCTCCACAATGGCCAAGACCAGAGAGCCGTGTAAGGACATTAGAGATAAAATTGTAGACCTGCACAAGGCTGGGTTGGGCTACAGGACAATAGGCAAGCAGCTTGGTGAGAAGGCAACAACTGTTGGTGCAATTATTAGAAAATGGAAGACGTTCAAGATGACGGTCAATCAACCTCGGTCTGGGGCTCCATGCAAGATCTCACCTCGTGGGGCATCAATGATCATGAGGAAGGTGAGGGATCAGCCCAGAACTACACGGCAGGACCTGGTCAATGACCTGAAGAGAGCTGGGACCACAGTCTCAAAGAAAACCATTAGTAACACTACGCCGTCATGGATTAAAATTCTGCAGCGCACGCAAGGTCCCCCTGCTCAAGCCAGCGCATGTCCAGGCCCGTCTGAAGTTTGCCAATGACCATCTGGATGATCCAGAGGAGGAATGGGAGATGGTCATGTGGTCTGATGAGACAAAAATATAGCTTTTTGGTCTAAACTCCACTCGCCGTGTTTGGAGGAAGAAGGATGAGTACGACCCCAAGAACACCATCCCAACCGTGAAGCATGGGGGTGAAAACGTCATTCTTTGGGGATGCTTTTCTGCAAAGGGGACAGGACGACTGCACTGTATTGGAGGATGGATGGGGCCATGTATCGCGAGATCTTGTCCAACAACCTCCTTCCCCCATTGAAGATGGGTCGTGGCTGGGTCTTCCAGCATGACAACGACCCAAAACACACAGCCAGGGCAACTAAGGAGTGGCTCCGTAAGAAGCATCTCAAGGTCCTGGAGTGGCCTAGCCAGTCTCCAGACCTGAACCCAATAGAAAATCTTTGGAGGGAGCTGAAAGTCCGTATTGCCCAGCGACAGCCCCAAAACCTGAAGGATCTGGAGAAGGTCTGTATGGAGGAGTGGGCCAAAATCCCTGCTGCAGTGTGTGCAAATCTGGTCAAGAACTACAGGAAACGTATGACCTCTGTAATTGCAAACAAAGGTTTCTGTACCAAATATTACGTTCTGCTTTTCTGATGTATCAAATACTTATGTCATGCAAATTCATTACTTAAAAATCATACAATGTGATTTTCTGGATTTTTGTTTTAGATTCCGTCTCTCACAGTTGAAGTGTACCTATGATAAAATGTACAGACTTCTACATGCTTTGTAAGTAGGAAAACCTGCAAAATCGGCAGTGTAACAAATACTTGTTCTCCCCCCTGTATGTATTCACCCCCAAACAATTACCTTCAGAAGTCACATAATTAGTTAGATTGCATATAAGTGGACTTTTATTTAAGTGTCACATGATCTGTTGCATGATCTCAGTACATATACACCTGTTCTGAAAGGCCCCAGAGTCTGCAACACCACTAAGCAAGGGGCACCACCAAGAAAGTGGCACCATGAAGACTAAGGAGCTCTCCAAACATGTCAGGGACAAAGTTGTGGAGAAGTACAGGTCAGGGTTGGGTTATAAAAAAAATATCAGAAACTTTGAACATCCCATGGAGCACCATTTAAATCCATTGTAAAAAATATATATTAAATGAAAGAATATGGCACCACAACAAACCTGCCAAGAGAGGGCCTGCCCATCAAAGCTCGCGGACCAGGCCAAGAGAGCATTAATCAGAGAGGCAACAAAGAGACCAAAGATAACCCTGAAGGAGCTACAAAGCTCCACAGCGGAGATTGGAGTGTCTGTCCATAGGACCACTTTAAGCCGTACACTCCACCGAGATGGACTTTATGGAAGAGCCATTACTTAAAGAAAAAAATAAGCAAACACGTTTGGTGTTCTACCAAAAGGCATGTGGGAGACTCCACAAATATATGGAAGAAGATACTCTGATCAGATGAGATTGAGATTTGAGATTTGACACACTTAAAAATATTTTGCATCTTCAAAGTGGTAGGCATGCTGTGTACATCAAATGATACAAACCGCCCCAAAATATATTTTAATTCCAGGTTGTAAGGCAACAAAATAGGAAAAATGCCAAGGAGGTGAATACTTTAGCAAGCCACTGTAACTCTTTATCCAAACGTTTTTCCATCAGCAGACTATGATCATGTCAAAAGCTGCACTGAAGTATAACAAAACAGCTCCCACAATCTTATCAATTTCTCTCAGCCAATCGTCAGTCATTTGTGTTAATTGAATGTCCTTCCCTATAAACGTGAGGAGTCTGTCAAGTTGTTTACTGTAAAATAGTATTCTATCTGGTCAAACACCATTTTTTCCAAAAGTTTACTAAGTGTTGGTAACAGGCTGATTGATTGGCAATTTGAGCCAGTAAATTGGGCTTTAGTATTCTTGGGTAGGGGAATTACTTTTGCTTCTCTCCAGGCCTGAGGTTACACACTTTCTAGTAGGTTTAGAATGAAGGTGTGGCAATATCATCCGCTATTATCTTCAGTAATTTTCCATCCAAGTTATCAGACCCCGGTGGCATGTCATTTTTGAAAAAATTCACCTCTTTCACACTCAACTTTACAGATTTTTGAAATTACAATGCTTATCTTTCAGTTATTGTTGATCTTGCCAAAGAAAAAAAAAATTAAAGTAATTGGCAATATCAGAGGGTTTTGTGATGAATGAGCCATCTAATTCAATGAATGATGGAGCTGAGTTTGCCTTTTTGCCCAAAATGTAATTTAAGGTGTTCCAATACTTTTTACTATCGTTCTTTTTATAATTTATCTTTGTTTGATAGTATGGTTTATTTTTATTGTTTTGTCACACGATTTCTCAAGTTGCAGTACGTTTGCCAATCGGTTGTGAAGCCAGACATACATTGCATTCGGAAAGTATTCAGACTCCTTGAACTTTTCCACATTTTGTTACATTACAGCTTTAATTCTAAAATGGATTAGATAAAACATTTTCCTACACACAATACCCCATAATGACAAACTGAAAACAAGTTTTTAGACATTTTTGCAAATGTAATAAAATAAAATAAAAACGATACCTTTATTTACATAAGTATTCAGACCCTTTGCTATGAGACTTGAAATTGAGCTCAGGTGCATCATGTTTCCATTGATCATCCTTGAGATGTTTCTACAACTTGATTTACCTGTGGTAAATTCAATTGATTGGAAAGGCACACACCTGTCTATATAAGGTCCCACAGTTGACTGTGCATGTAAGAGCAAAAACCAAGCCATGATGTCGAAGGAATTGACACAATCAGAGTCAGGATTGTGTCGAGGCACAGATCTGGGGAAGGGTACCAAAACATTTCTGTAACATTAAAGGTCCCCAAGAACACAGTTGCCTCCATCATTCTTAAATGGAAGAGGTTTGGAACCACCAAGACTCTTCCTAGAGCTGGCCGCCCGGCCTAAACTGAGCAATCGGGGGAGTAGGGCCTTGTTCAGGGAGGTGACCAAGAACCCGATGATGATTCTGACAAAGCTCCATAGTTCCTCTGTGGAGATGGGCAAACATTTCAGAAGGACAACCATCTCTTCAGCACTCCACCAATCAGGCTTTTATGGTGGAGTGGCCAGACAGAAAGCCACTCCTCAGTAAAAGGCACATGACAGCCCGCTTGGAGTTTGCCAAAAGGCACCTAAAGGACTTCCAGACCATGAGAAACAAGATGATCTGGTCTAATGAAACCAAGATAGAACTCTTTGGTCTGAATGCCAAGCGTCACGTCTGGAGGAAACCTACACCATCCCTACGGTGAAGCGTGGTGGTGGCAGCATCATGCTGTGGGGATGTTTTTCAGCGGCAGGGACTGGGAGACTAGTCAGGATTGAGGGAAAGATGAACGGAGCAAAGTACAAAGAGATCCTTGATGAAAACCTGCTCCAGAGCATTCAGGACCTCAGACTAGGACGAAGGTTCACCTTCCAACAGGACAACGACCCTGAGCACACAGCCAAGACAACGCAGGAGTGGCTTCGGGACAAGTATCTGAATGTCCTTGGGTGGCCCAGCCAGAGCCCGGACTTCAACCCTATCTAACATCTCTGGAGAGACCTGAAAATAGCTGTGCAGCGACGCTCCCCATCCAACCTGACAAAGCTTGAGAGGATCTGCAGAGAAGAATGGGAGAAACTCCCCAAATGCAGATGTGCCAAGCTTGGAGCATCATACCCAAGAGACACAAGGCTGTAATCACTGCCAAAGTTGCTTCAACAAAGTACTGAATAAAGGGTCTGAATACTTATGTAAATGTGATATATCCGTTTTTTTTAAATGTGTAAATATTTCTAAACCTGTTTTTGCTTTATCATTATGGTTATTGTGTGTTTATTGATGAGGGGGGGAAAACTATTGAATCGATTTTAGAATAAGGCTGTAACGTAACAATGTGGAGAAATTCAAGAGGTCTGAATACTTTCCCAATGCACTGTATTTGCAATTATTTTTGCCTCATCTCTCTCAAGCATACAATTTTTCAATTTCTCATCAAGCCACGGGGATTTAAGTTTTCACTGTCATTTCCATAATGGGTGCATGCTTATTTGTAAATGGAATAAGCAAATTCAAAAATGTGTCAAGTGCAGGGTCTGGTTGCTCATTACAGACCACAGGCCAACATATTCTTTACATCAACAACATAGGAATCACTACAAAACGTATCGTAATGACCTCTTGTACACTATACTAGGCCCAGCCTTTGTAACTTTAGATTTCCTAGAAATGGCTACTATATTGTGATCACTACATCCGATTGATTTGGATACTGTTTCAAAGCAAATTTCTGCAGCATTAGTAAAGATGTGATCAATACATGATGATTTCATTCCTGTGCTGTTTGTAACTACCCTGGTAGGTTGACATAACCTGAACCAGATTGCAGGCATTGGTTACAGTTTGAAGCTTTTTCTTGAGTGGGCAGCTTGATGAAAGCCAGTCAATATTTAAATCACCCAGAAAATGTACCTTACTGTTTATCACATACTTTATCAAGCATTTCACACGTTATCCAGATACTGACTGTTAGCACTTGGTGGTCTATAGCAGCTTCCTACAAGACTAAGAAGTAACTGACCATCATGTCTCTGGAGAAGTGTCACAGGAGATGGACCAACGTTGTACAATGCAATGGTTTGTTTTCGTTGTTTTTCGCCGTAGTTGTTTTGCCATTGGAAGTCCGATTTAAAAGTACACAGTAAAGCTTCGGTAAATTAATTTATCGTGTTTTTGTTATCAAATCTAAATATTTGTTCAAGATTATAAACCATTTGGAGGGCTGATGTTTCGGGTGGTGTCATGCTGCTGCTGGATGGAAATAGACTGTTGGTCTGAAGCGTTGTCTGTCCTATTTCGTGACTTTAATTAACTGCCCTGATCTAATACGTATGCTTTTCGAATACAGCCTCCTTTAAACTCCCTTTAATATAATGATTGATCTGTATAGTGTGTTTGGATGGTTTCCAATTTGCCGCCCAACTCCTAATCTCACCATCATGTCAGTACCGTATTTGAATTTAGCAACATTTGAATGGTAAAAATAAGCAAGTTCCACAAAGCCGACACGGTTTCAAAATCTGTTTAGTTAACAGGTACAGGGAAAGGAACAACCGTACCCGGGTGGCAACATTTTGTCTGTATTGAAGCTATCTTTATTCTTAATCTTTTACAGAAATTGCATGCTGAAAGATACAAATCTGAGCAAATCGTTTCTAATTGAAAGTAATACAATTATCTTTATCCTGAATAAAACTTTGACAGACATAATTCAAGTTTAGTAGATTTTGTTTTAGCAAATGCATTTTATGACCTTGTGCTGATATTATAATTGTGGTAGTTTATTTTTAAATTTTGGTTTTAGACGAGTTTAGTTATTTTTCCTCCCTGTATTCTATAGGGGCGAGACCATTTTACGTCATTGCTTCGCTCAATCAGCACCTCGTGAACGCGAGTCCGTCGCAACACAAGGCTTCGGTTGGGGAGACAACTCGAAAGAGGGTTGTGCTTGTTTGGGATTGTTTCTAGCTGTTCATCAAAGAACAATTCATACGGGAGTGCTACAGGTAAGGATTGGTTGAAGCGGCTTGAACCCGGCTATCTCACGTTTGCTTTATAGGTAGCCCTGCGGGCCCTCAGTCAAGGCAAGGAGCCCATAACCCACGGAGAAACAGTTACTAAGCGCCAATTTAGCTCATGTAACGCTAGCTAGCTGCTAGTATATACCGCGTTTAGCCAGCCACAACCTGTCTGGGCCTTAAGTCTAGATACTGATCTCACATTTTTAACATGGTTTGACTTGGAGATTATATTTTAAATAAAAGTTCACAAGCGATCCTAACCGCTAGTTTTCAAGACATGTCATTCAGGGGCGACATTGTGGTACGAGTCGACGTTCGGACCTGTGGAATTCCCTCGACGTTAGCTAGCTTTCCTATACGAGCAACAAGACTTTTGTCGGTGTGCTATGTTTCTGTGGTCTAGGAAAGCTCAAATATTATGAACCATATGGCTACTGGCTAGCTAAGTCCGCCACATCAACCAGTTAGTGTTTTAACACATTTGGATTGTTTGAACTAGACATGAGTTTGTTAACCCAATCGAGTTTTCTTTAAGTTAGTTTTATACAGTAGCTCCATTCGCAACTACTGTCACGATATCCAGATGTGCCACCTCATCGACCACACTGTAAACATCAATGGAATGCAATGCGTCAGTAGGAATCTCCCAGGGAACCTTTCGACTGGTCAATCATAAATATGTGCACCTTTGCCTGTCCCATGAAGAACACGGCAAACTCAACAAACCCTATGTCTGTCAGCTTGTTCGCTAACTTCAAAAAAATTATATTTAGTAATTGGTTCTGCTAGCTACCTTTCATAAGTGGTTGTCTCTTGCCAAATATCCTAACATGGTAGTAACTGAATTCACTTTATAGTTTGTACCTAAACTCAGGTCAAGGTAAGCTAAATCTCAGAATAGATATGTGTAAACTGTGACCTGGAGTTGGTTTCAGTGCGTTTGACACTGCTCATGCTCAATATAAATGATTCAGTAGTGATTAAACAATAAACCTGTTGGGATAACATTTGATCATGAACAATCAGCATAATTTTTGGCCTCGTATAATTGATACATTTCAGCAAAACAGAACTTCGGGCATGGGTGTCTGCACCCTTTTTATGCACAGATCAAACTCTACTAACAAGAAGTTTTGCTTCTCCCTCTAAAGGAAGCAGGGGCACCAAGGATGATTTAACCTACCATTGTCCTGTGTCAGGCCCTGCTCTGATGGCTCATTTGAATTGCTAGAGTAAGATGTGTAACAGAAAAAGTCTGCAAATAAGAAATTATTATTGAATGATTTCAAGGACATTGCGTCTGGTGTTCGACAACCATCTCCACTGATTTACAGCAAACCCATACCATCAAACACAACAAACCACTACACAAGCTTCCAGACACTACAAACAGTTAGCCTATAGTTAATCTTTTGGTGATGAATCCGAATTGAGGCTATCCTAAACTGAGTTGTGGCTGTTAATGTGTTGATGTGTATGAAGTTTCCGTTAACAAATTGTCCATTCTCTGAAGGTCAGTTGTCTCTTCTATACCTGCTCTCTCTCTCAAAAATACAAGTATTTGTTAGGGCAAGTAGGCTAGACAACAAAGCTTATGTTTTAATGTCTTAAAGTTTAGGCTATTTTCTCCTTGCTAAGTTTTTAGGCTATTTTCTCTTTGCTAAGTTTTTCAAGTAAATTCAGTGTTGGAGATAAAATGAAACTGTAATGATTATTTCACAAATCTTTGTCAACCAAGCAATTAAACTTTGACGTTTTGGGGGGCATTAGGCAACTCAACTCAAGCTCTAGGAGACAAGTGCTGAACAAGGCTGCTTGTGTTCGTGTTGGACAATCAGATGCTATGAGTGGGGAGGTATTGGAGGCGGAAAGACCCTGGCTTTTTGTTGCACTGCCTGCTACTAGTGCTAAGGGGACTATATAATGACCCCAGCAGATGTTTTCTCCAAAGAGAAGAACTGGAGCATGTCTTTAGTGCACTTAATATGTGAGGGGGCAGCAGGAGTGTTTGTTTTGAATGTGTGATGTGATCACACTTTCTGCAGATGTAGTGTACAAATACTGGTAAGTGATGAGGGAGACTTGAGTGCTGCCAAACATGGGCATAGAAGACCTTTATGATTAGGAAAATTGCCAAGACAACCAGTGAGAGTGCAGAGGGCACACAGCTCAGCTCCTGTCATTTTTTGCGATTAAAGCCACTTGCCAGGGCAGGCTCTAAAAGAGATGTGGTGCCAATACTTTTCTATAGGCTAAACCTGCCCACTGGTTTCTACACAAGTTGAGACGAGTAAAGTGATATTGAGGAGATGTCTTTTGAACCAAGAGCCTTGAGTCCCATGCTGGGAGGGCTGAGTGTCCCAGCATGTCCCTGAATCTCGTTTGCAGCATGCCATTGTTAACCACTCAGCATTTTTCTGCACCTTGATTTCCCACAGCTTCATGTTTGTTAAATATTAGGGTTAGGGATGCACAATATATCGGGGAACATATCGGAATTGGTCGATATTAGCTAAAAATGCCAAGATCGGTATCAAATTTTATTAGTCACATGCACCGACTACAACACCTTACAGTGAAATGCTTACTTAGGAGCCCATAACCAACAATACAGTTTAAAAAAAATATGGATAAGAATAAGAAATAAAAGTAAACAAGTAATTAAAGAGCAGCAGTAAAATAACAATAGCGAGACTAAATACAGGGGGGTACCTGTACAGTTGAGGTAATATGTGAATGAAGGTAGAGTTATTAATGTGACTATGCATAGATTATAACAGCAGAGTAGCAGTGGTGTAAAAGAGGGGGGCAATGCAATAGTCTGGGTAGCCATTTGTTTAGGTGTTCAGGAGTCTTATGGCTTGGGAGTAGAAGCTGTTTAGAAGCCTCTTGGACCTAAACTTGGCGCTCTGGTACCGCTTCCCATGCGGTAGCAGAGAACAGTCTATGATTAGGGTGGCTGGAGGCTTTGACATTTTTGAGGGCCTTCCTCTGACACCGCCTGGTATAGAGGTCCTGGATGGCAGGAAGCTTGGCCCCAGTGATGTACTGGGCCGTTCGCGTTAGAGGTCGACCGATAAATCGGAATGGCCGATTTAATTAGGGCCGATTTCAAGTTTTCATAACAATCAGAAATCTGTATTTTATTTGGCGCCGATTTTGCCTATTTATTTTATATCTTTTTATTTAACTGAGCAAGTCAGTTAACATATTCTTATTTTCAATGACGGCCTAGGAACGGTGTGTTAACTGCCTTGTTCAGAGGCAGAACGACAGATTTTCACCTTGTCAGGTCGGGGGATCCAATCTTACGTAATTATGACATAACATTGAAGGTTGTGCAATGTAACAAGAATATTTAGATAAAATACCGAACGGTTCCGCATTTCACTGAAATAATATAAGTTTTGTTTTTGAAATTATCGTTTCCGGATTCGACCATATTAATGACCATAGGCTCGTATTTCTGTGTGTTATGTTATAATTAAGTCTATATGATTTGATACAGCAGTCTGACTGAGCGATGGTAGGCAGCAGCGGGCTCGTAAGTATTCATTCAATCAGCCCTTTTGTGTGTTTTGCCAGCAGCTCTTCGCAAGCACAGCGCTGTTTATGACTTCAAGCCTATCAGCCTAATGGCTGGTGTAACCGATGTGAAATGGCTAGCTAGTTAGCGGGGTGCGCGCTAATAGCGTTTCAAATGTCACTCGCTCTGAGACTTGGAGTAGTTGTCCCCTTTGCTCTGCATGGGTAACGCTGCTTCGAGTGTGGCTGTTGTCGATGTGTTCCTGGTTCGAGCCCAGGTAGGGGCGAGGAGAGGGACAGAAGCTATACTGTTACACTGGCAATACTTTAGTGCCTATAAGAACATCCAATAGTCAAAGGTATATGAAATACAAATGGTATAGAGAGAAACAGTCCTATAAATACTATATTAACTTCAACCTAAAACCTCTTACCTTGGAATATTGAAGTCTCATGTTAAAAGGAACCACCAACTTTCATATGATCTCATGATGTTCTGAGCAAGGAATTGCACTTTTACTTCTCCAACACTGCATTATTTAAACCAAATTGAACATGTTTCATTATTTATTTGAGGCTAAATGTATTTTTATTGATGTATTATATTAAGTAAAAATAAGTGTTCATTCAGTTTTGTTGTAGTTGTCATTATTACAAGTAAATAAATACAAATCGGCTGATTAATCGGTCCCGGCATTTTTTTGGTCCTCCAACAATCGGTATCGGCGTTGAAAAATCATAATCGGTCGACCTCTAGTTCGCACTACCCTCTAGTGCCTTGCGGTCGGAGGCCAATCATTTGCCATACCAGGCAGTGATGCAACTAGTCAGGATGCTCTCAATGGTGCAGCTGTAGAACCTTTTGAGAATCTGAGGACCCATACCAAATCTTTTCAGTCTCCTGAGAGGGAATAGATTTGGTTGTGCCCTCTTCACAACTGTCTTGGTGTGCTTGGACCATGATAGTTTGTTGGTGATGTGGACACCAAGGAACTTGAAGCTCTCAACCAATAGAGATTGCATCATCTGTGGATCTGTTGGGGATGTATGCACATTGGAGTGAGTCTAGGGAATTCTGGGGTATTGGTGGTGATGTGAGCCATGACCAGCCTTTCAAAGCACTTCATGGCTACAGACGTGAGTGCAACGGGTCGGTAGTCATTTTGGCAGGTGTTAAGGGTTGCGTCAATCAAATCTGGTATCAGGATAAATATGACATTGAGTCACCGATTGTATACTATGTACTTTTTATTAGTTAAGCAATAAGTGGTAAATGCAATTTTCGTATATATACAGGTTCGCTGTAACACCACGCAAGGGTAGAACAGAGAACTAGCCAACACACTAACAGTATCTTCTTTAATACTCTGACAGAAGTAGTTCCTGCTTCCGAGCCAGCCTGTCACAGAGTAGAGACTGGGCGTGGTTTAAACTCACCCAGCCTATCGTTGATTGTTGGCGTATGAGCTGGTCCCAGCCCCCTAGGCGCTTCAGTGGTCAGTCGTTGTAGTTGTGTAGAATATCTATGCGCTCATACTCTCGATACAGTTATCACATACCTGGCTCCTGTTATCTAACAAAAGACCGTACAGTTCCTGTTTTTATGTTATTCTATATTTTTCCATCACAAGAAAGGTCCATGGCCCTGAAACTGTTGACAATGACTCAAGTCGGCTATGTTGCATAACACATACACCCACACAAGCCAACAGCAGATAATATTCAATCACAAATGATATGGTAACAGCCTATAGTGCATAACACAGAACCTCACACAGGTTACCTTAGTGTTTTTGGGCACAGGCACCATGGTGGTCTGCCTGAAACATGTTGGTATTACAGACTCGGACAGGGAGAGGTTGAAAATGTCAGTGAGTACACTTGCCAGTTGGTCAGCGCATGCTCGCAGTACATGTCCTGGTAATCCGTCTGGACCTGCGGCCTTGTGAACGTTGACCTGTTTAAAGGTCTTACTCACATCGGCTGTGGAGAGCATGATCAGTCTTCAGGCTCGATGTCTAGTTTAACGCCGATGTGCAAAACCGATGTCAAAGCTGACGTGCATACCTATATAAAGTAGGTCGTTGACGTAATGACGCCACGTAAAACTAGCATTTCTAAATAAGCCCACAATGTCTGCTGTGTGGCTCAAGCAGTCAACAAGTTGAGTAGTCATTTGAAAGAGTACGAATTTCAGCGAGACAACTCAAAGGCGAAATCCATTAATGTCAAGATAATGGAATTCATTGCCCTTCACAATCAACCTTTCTCTGTTGTGGGTGATGTTGGCTTTTGCTGACTGGTCGAGCACCGGTACACATGTTGCCCTATCGGAGTTACACAGTAATAGCGTCACTGCTATTAGCTTCACGACATACTATGGAACGCCATTTGGGTCTTTGCGTGGCAAAAAAGACACACGTCAAATAACACAATTTGGCGTGTTAAATAAGCTCTTAATTTGACATGTCAAATAACAGTTATTAAAGAATGTTGTTTGTTCTGAATTTGCACTTGCAAGCCAGGCGCAGCACTACTATCAGCACTGTCAAAGCTGTACAAAAAAGTTTGCAAACACCGGCCACAAACAATGTTTACAATTCTGCGTTGGTAATAAAGCATTATTTGTTTGACCACAACTTCTGGGGTAGCTAGATTTAGCTTGATAGCTAGCTAGCACCAATACAACCAGCCTGAAAGCAATGATCAGTTGAAACTGCAGTCATTTTCATTAGCAATGATTTAGGAATCCTTGTGAGTAAGTATTAGCCACTTGTTGTTCGCCTATTGAAATTGAACTTCTGTTCATGAAAATAAATAGCTAGCTAGCTACTTAACCCTGTTGCCCAAGCTAACGTTATAAACAGCCAGCTAGCTTCGTCTGGCAAGTGACACTGGACCAGACCGCACACCGGGTTATGTGTTGTGAAGCTAGCCACAATAAGGATTAGGCACAATAGTGGAATTTGCGGTTTGCCTTCAAAATATAAGTACCTCTTTGAAAAAGATGCGGAAGGTTACAATTGGTGTAGCCATGCCATATTCAGACTAGATAACGTTAAGGTTGGAATGTGAAACAATGAAATGGTGTATTGGTCTACTTGGTGACACCCACAGAACACAAATGTGAAGAGTTTACACAAATATTAGCGTTGTTGCTCTTATCGCGGGACTGTGACTGTGTGAAATCATCTCCCAGTCAGCCTGTTGTGTGTGTATTGACATTCATATTGCACTGTACAGCTTTACCAAAGGATTGGGGATCAATGAAATGGAGTATCAGTCTACTCAATACCCAATATATTTTTTCACAACGTCCTCAGTGTGATCAGACTCAAACATCCATGCAGTATTGTTTTTCCTCGGGGATAGTGTTCAATACACATAGATTTACAATGAATATGGCTCAATTCAGTTGTTTCAAAGTCCCGTAATAAGAGCTACGACGCTAATGTTCTGTGTGTGTCACTGAGTGGACTGATACCCCATGTCATTGATCCAGAATCAATAGGCAATGCTGTACAGTGAAATAAGTATGCTCCAAACACAAATTTAAAGTATAATACATCAGTGTGATTTCAACAGATTTGTCAAATTAACAAATTGTCTTTTGTTGATTTTATAACATTCCAACCTCGTTTAGCATGATCTATTCAATTATGGCATAATTCTACTATTTGTATTCATTTGCATCACTGTTAATGACATACTTTTATTTAATCCTTTTTGTGGCTAGCTTCACATAGATGGGTCCAACCACCATTATTCAAATAAGAACTGTCTTATAAATTAGGGTTATTTTAGATGATGACACCTAAAATTTTTATGAACGTGTTAAATTGTGTGACGTGCAATCATCTTCAGGTCCTGATTGGTCAACAAGCTCACTTGACAGGTCAAATAGTGTTATTTGACTTCAGAGACCCAAACGACATTCCATAGTATGAGAAATCCTGGTTGAGAATGAAACAATAAAGCAGCACCGCAAGTAAGTGAAAGAAATAGGTTTTGATTATGTTTTGATTGTTTTACTGGTAATGGGGACATATGTAAATGCCAACAAATGAACTTTTTGGTCAGTGTGTGTGTGTGTAACCTTTTAACTAGGCAAGTCAGTTAAGAACACATTTTTATTTACAAGGATGACCAAACCCGGACAACGCTGGGCCAATTGTGTGCAGCCCTATGGGACTCCCAATCACGGCCGGATGTGATACAGCCTGGATTCGAACCAGGGACTGTAGTAACTCCTCTTGCACTGAGATGCAGTGGCTTATTTTTTATTTTTTTATTTCACCTTTATTTAACCAGGTAGGCTAGTTGAGAACAAGTTCTCATTTGCAACTGCGACCTGGCCAAGATAAAGCATAGCAGTGTGAGCAGACAACAAAGAGTTACACATGGAGTAAACAATTAACAAGTCAATAACACAGTAGAAACCAAAGGGGGAGTCTATATACAATGTGTGCAAAAGGCATGAGGAGGTAGGCAAATAATTACAATTTTGCAGATTAACACTGGAGTGATAAATGATCAGATGGTCATGTACAGGTAGAGATATTGGTGTGCAAAAGAGCAGAAAAGTTAATAAATAAAAACAGTATGGGGATGAGGTAGGTGAAAAAGGGTGGGCTATTTACCAATAGACTATGTACAGCTGCAGCGATCGGTTAGCTGCTCAGATAGCTGATGTTTGAAGTTGGTGCGGGAGATAAAAGTCTCCAACTTCAGCGATTTTTGCAATTCGTTCCAGTCACAGGCAGCAGAGTACTGGAACGAAAGGCGGCCAAATGAGGTGTTGGCTTTAGGGATGATCAGTGAGATACACCTGCTGGAGCGCGTGCTACGGATGGGTGTTGCCATCGTGACCAGTGAGCTGAGATAAGGCGGAGCTTTACCTAGCATGGACTTGTAGATGACCTGGAGCCAGTGGGTCTGGCGACGAATATGTAGCGAGGGCCAGCCGACTAGAGCATACAAGTCGCAGTGGTGGGTGGTATAAGGTGCTTTAGTGACGAAACGGATGGCACTGTGATAGACTGCATCCAGTTTGCTGAGTAGAGTGTTGGAAGCCATTTTGTAGATGATATTGCCGAAGTCGAGGATCGGTAGGATAGTCAGTTTTACTAGGGTAAGCTTGGCGGCGTGAGTGAAGGAGGCTTTGTTGCGGACTTCTGTGTGTGAGTGTTAATTATTTAACTGTACTAGAATGCTTAAAAGGCAAGGATAATATTGGATATCTGTATCGGCCAAAAATGTCATATCGGTGCATCACTAATTAATTTACATTACAGCACGCCACGGATAAAAGTAGCAATAACATGGTAATAGTATTGTAGCGATTTATAGTTTCATTGAACATATTAGGCTATTTGCCCTGATATCCCTTCATTCCAGTATAGGCCTAATGATATGCTTGTTCTTTTCTTGGGAGAAAAATTGGTCAGGAATATGCATCAGTACACTAGCAACACTATCATTTCCATTGAGATACTGACGGGCATAACTGCTTGCTTACAGTGGGGTGAACAAGTATTTGATACATTGCCGATTTGGCAGGTTTTCCTACTTACAAAGCATGTAGATGTCTGTAATTTTTTTATCATAGGTACACTTCAACTGTTCTCCACTCGTTACCTGTATAAAAGACACCTGTCCACACACTCAATCAAACAGACTCCAACCTCTCCACAATGGCCAAGACCAGAGAGCTGGACAGATTTCCACCAGTCTAATGTCCATTGCTCATATTTCTTGCCCCAAGCAAGTCTCTTCTTTTTATTGGTGTCCTTTAGTATTGGTTTCTTTACAGCAAATTGACCATGAAGGCCTGATTTCAGGCAGTCTTCTCTGAACAGTTGATGTGTCTGTTGAACTCTGAAGCATTTATTTGGGCAGCAATTTCTGAGGCTGGTAACTCAATTGAATTTATCCTCTGCAACAGAGGCAACTCTGGGTCTTCCTTTCCTGTGGCGGTCCTCATGAGAGCCAATTTCCTCACAATGCTTGAGGGTTTTTGCGACTGCACTTGAAGGAACTTTCCAAGTTCTTGAAATTTTCCGGATTGACTGACCTTCATGTCTTAAAGTAATGATGGACTGTCGTTTCTCTTTACATATTTGAGCTGTTTTTGCCATAATATTGACTTGGTCTTTTACCAAATAGGGCTATCTCCTGTATACCCCCCTACCTTGTCACAACACAACTGATTGGCTCAAACGCATTAAGAAGGAAAGAAATTCAACAAATCAACTTTTAACATGGCACACCTGTTAATTGAAATGCATTCCTTAGTGACTACCTCCATGAAGCTGGTTGAGTGTGCAAAGCTGTCCTCACCTCAAAGGGTGGCTCCTTTTGAAGAATCTAAAATATATTTAGGCGTAATACTTTTTTGGTTACTAATTCCATATGTGTTATTTCATAGTTTTGATGTCTCCACTATTTTTCTACAATGTAAAAAAATAAAACATGAATGAGTAGGTGTGTCCAAACTTTTGACTGGTACTATATATTTAGTGTGCTTGCTGAAAGCAAGCCCACTCTAGCGCTCTTACATATTCATTATTCCCCTCACTCTAGCACTTAAGCTATCAACATGAAAACAAATGTAAGACTTGTAGACTGGCTTTCTTGTGGACTGGTTTTTCGCAGGTTGCTTGAGAAAATATTTTTTATACTATTAACTTTTTGTTCTACAACCATATTTGCATAAATTTCAATGCATTTCAGTGGCCATAGACTTGAATGGTAACATTTTAAAAGTTCTAGATGCTACTTCTTGAACCGTGTAAGCTATCAACTCCAATGTTGAAATGTGCAGACTGACTCAACTTCGATGTCTTGCATACAGCTTGTTGATACTATTTATACTTTTTGAACTATAACAATTTTAAATGTGCATAAATAACATGGGTTTGAATGAGAACCATAGGAATACAGTGGTAGCTATTGAAAATGGTCCTGCTCCTCAGCCAATTAAGCTACAAGACCATCTTTAAAACATTGAAGCTATCCTAACTTCAAATGATCTGAAACCTTTAAAATATACTCCATTTGAATTCACGTAAATTGGCATAATGCCAACCAGAAAAAGTGGTAGACCATTTTAAATGCTACTGATCTTTTACCACCTCAGCTGCAAACATTAAAACTATCATTTTCAAAAGTCTATAAATGTCAAACTATTGACATTTGCATAAATTAGCATCAAAAACTAACCCACCAACAGTAATAGTAACTTTAGAACCATTCAAGCTGGAAACCAAACCAATTTCTAGAATTGTTTTATTTCTAGTTTGATCTTGTCCTTGGATTTAAAATGTCCTCTCGAATGTTATTTTCAACTTCAAATAGCCTAATTCTTTAACCTTCCACAACCAAAGTCTGGAGTACCAAGTGGTTAAACACTTTTTTCAACGTTTATGCCCTTAGACAAATCAACTCTCCTATTTTCTAAGTGCTTCCAACTAGCTGAGAGTGAATTACTTTATTTGCCCTTAATGAAAGGAATGGGGAAAAGAAAGGGGACGTCTGAGAGGGAAGTGTAGGATACAATACATTGCAAATAAGCAAATTGGAGATGTCATTTAGTGAGGCTTTTTGCACAACTGATGTCAGCAAAAGTATATTGCACAGTGAAGAATGAAAGGCCTTTTCCCTGCGTTCAGAGAGCTATACAGTCTGTCTGAGCGATGCTTTCCTACTCTGCATGGCTTAGCTAAGCCAGACATGCTGTGGATAAGCTGCTGCCACAAGTAATCGTACATGGAGGTCGATTATCTCCATGTTTTGGGCCCTCAAATCGGTTTCAGAACTAAATCTGTTTTACAGAACACATCCTCAACCAGTCAAATTAAAATTGTATTTGTCACGTGTTGAATACAACAGGTGTAGACTTTACTGTAATGCTTATTTACGAGCCCTTTCCCAACAATGCAGAGCTTTAAAGTAAGAGAAATTTGCTAAATAAAAAAAGGAAATTGTAACACAATTAATTATAGCTAGGCAGTCCCCACCCATTTCATGTATCCCAACAGTGCAGCAAGGTAATTTCCTTTTACAGTGCGTGCTTCGTTAAACTATATAGCAATAATATTGAAGGATGGCTGCAAGCTATCGGATTTTATGTCTCCTAAATTTACAGCATGCACTGGTGGAACTGTAATGTTGAGTTCACAGTGCAAATGAGTCATTAGTGCTTTACATTTTGTAGGTGGCATGAACCCAGAGCTATAGGAAACATGTAATTAGACACTAAAATAATTCATGTCTGCACACTACAGGAAGTGGGTCCAATAATTGCTAAAGAAAATGATCCTGGTCTGAAAGTAAGTTTGTTCAATTGAAACAGATCAAATTACATTCAAATAATAGGGATGTTACTCGGTTAGCTGCTGAAAATACATATGTCCGGTCATGCTTATCGGTCTATGGGTAATTTGCATTATTTTGTGGAATTAAAAACAAGCTATTTTTATTCCTCAATATCAATTCGTAATTAAAGCGCACCTCCCATTCGCCTTTCGGGTGTACAGGCTATAGCCTGCCTACCTTTTGACTCAGCGAGTCACCCACCACTTTGCAATGTGAGCTTGAGGCAGTAGAATTGAAACCGGAAAGTTTACTTTCCTTCCAAATAATGAGGCATGTCTTACCTTTCTTCAAAGTAGCCTTGTAAAAATCCATCTGTAGAAACGTGAAGGCAATTTATTTTCTAAAGACTTCCTCATGCCATTAACCAGCATTTCTCCAGTTCTAGTGTTTTTCATATCAACTCTCTTTTGTTGTCCAGAAGCCAAAGGCGCAATCCTAGTCATATTAGCAATCCATCATAGTTGTTGCTATTAGATTCCCCCTCTTTCTAAATTTCTAACGGAAATGTTCATCTCTATCACAACTGCTCGCGTTAGGTTTAGAACTGTGTTTTCCACAAATTGCATTTTGGCAAATGTTTGAAAATGATGTTTTATCTGCTTCATTACAGGAGTGTTTAATAATTTTGAACTGTAAGATGATAGGCTTGCTATTGCTACACGTTTCCCTTAAGCTCTTCATGAGTAATGTCCAGTCCTTGTATGCATGCATAGTATAAGAGAGGAAGCGACAAAAGCGAATGGTTTCACTCTCGCCAAAATCTGTCCAAAATCAGCCCAATATGTTTCTATGGGTTTATTTTGGGCATAGTCTCGTCGCCTGCCTTCCCGCCTTGGGCCGACTCCCATTGTTGGGGCAGAAACAAAAGCATCTCATTCTTATATACAGATCTCGAATAGTATTTTCTGTTGGTCTCCTCATTCTACTGTTTGGAAACAATTTAATAGTTTGTTGACCTGTTAATGTGGGTCAGTTAGTCGTCAATAAAATTGAACAAAATTTCCATCTCTAAAGTGGATGGGTATTATTTTTAGGAAAAAAATATGCCCTGACTAGTAACATAGTTTAAGATGTTGGTATGGTAACTTTCCCAAAATACCATGTCATTTTGAACATTCATCACTGTAGTGTTAACAGAAGTAGGCTAGCCTACAGCTGTAGTGCAGTGCATGACGGGCATTTGGGTTTGTAAGGATATGTGAATTGCCCAAAACCTGCATTAACAGGACATTGGTGTTTGGCTGTCTTCCTGAATAGAGATTAAAGTGAGAGTCTGGAGCAAAGGATTAGCTTTACCAGTGGAAACATCTCCATCTACATAATTGGATCATTTTCAGCTGACTACACCAGTGGTAAACTGAAAGCTGTCCATAGTTTATAATTATAGATGTAAGGCTCTGGTTTCAAGTCTAGAAATTGCTGGTCTATTTGGGAAAGCCCGCTCTCTTCCCCAAGTTGACTTTAGCCTTTCTTTAAACAATGCCATGGAATCAACAGATGATGTTTGTGATGCAATGGAGGAGGCATAGTCCTATTTGTTTGTGGGGTTGTTTTTGTTTAAGTCAGCTTCTATTTTTTTATAGAGTACACCATTAGTGAGGAGTGAATTTATAGCAAATAGAATAGGCATGTCAATGGATACCCTCTACTCTGTATCCTCTGATGATTCACTGCCATGAAGATATCAATCATTTCTGTGCTTTTTCCTCGAGGGCTTTTGGTCGTGGTCCTGACCTCAGGGCACTAATGGGTGTCATTCAGCCACAGAGGGGGAAAACTGCACCATGTAAATTGGGTCAATGCTGCAGACCCACCCTTTATTCTGTGCTGTTGAGAAACCTCTTTTTGCCTTAAGGTAGATGTGCGTTAGAGAGATCTAGTTTGTTTTATTTAACATAGCGCTTAGGGTTTCAGAGGAATGGAAGGTATGTGTCTGTGACTTAGCAGCAAGATCCATTTAGAATTTCTTTAGTTATCAGTTTTCTGTAATCCAGGGCATCTTGATACTGTTAGGTGCTCTCACTTAGAGCAGGGAGACCTCTCTGTCAATAGCTGGACAAAATGCATTTTCTTTTGCTGGCAGTGTAGTGAGGGCCCACCCGTAGTACGCGCTCCAGCAGGTATATCTCACTGGTCATCCCCAAAGCCAACACCTACTTTGGCCGCCTTTCCTTCCAGTTATCTGCTGCCAGTGACTGAAACGTATTGCAAAAATCGCTGGAGACTTATATTTCACTGACCAACTTTAAAGATCAGCTATCTGAGCAGCCAACCGATCGCTGCAGCTGTACATAGTCCATCTGTAAATAGCCCACCCAATCGACCTACCTCATCCCCATATTGTTTTTATTTAGTTTTCTGCTCTTTTGCACACCAGTATCTCTACTTGCACATCATCATGTGCTCATTTATCACTCCAGTGTTAATCTGCTAAATTGTAATTACCTCGCTACTATGACCTATTTATTGCCTACCTTCTCATGTCATTTGCGCACACTGTATATACTCTTTTTTTTTTTCTCCCCCTATAGTGTTTGACTGTACGCTTGCTTATTCCATATGTAACTCTGTTGTTTGTGTCGCTTTGCTTTATCTTGGCCAGGTCACAGTTGTAAAGGAGATCTTGTTCTCAACTAGCCTACCTGGTTAAATAAAGGTGAAATAAATCAAATCATAAAAATATAGGTTTTGTTGCCATAGCAACAGTAGTGTGGTTGACCTCCAGGGGTAAGGTGGTAACTTGATGTGAAGGCCTTGCTGTGCACCTGTTGCTCTGGGCTCTCTCAACCACATGCATTATTTCAACACTTGGGAGTCCCTAACATGCTGCAAGTCAGAGCAAAGACTGTCAATAAAATTGTCTACCTACATTGCTAGCTAACAGTAGAACACATATGTTGCCACTCCTTGGCCTAAGGCTTCCTTAGTTACTACATTTATTAATGCTATTTCTCAAACATTAATATTAACAGGTAGCCTTATTGAGACGTCTTTGAAGGACAACACAAATGTTGCCGGATTATGCCAAGGCCACCATTTTGTCAGTCTGGCAATAACAGGTAGGCTAGACCCTTGTAGCATATTTAGCTATTAGCTAATCTAGTAGTCTGGCCTGTAGGAGGGCTGCTAAACACTTTAATCCTTTTCTGTTTGTTTACTAATCCCGCCCAAAACTCTTGACTTGTGTTTGATGAGTACAAAGCTATTGGCTAGGCCTGATTGATCGGGGATTCGATCTAGCAACCTTTCGGTTACTGGCCCAACACTCTAACCACTAGGCTACCTGCCGCCCCGAATTTAGAAACATGTCATTGGAGTGTTATTAAATCCATGTAATGGGCCCATTTTAGAAGTCCTTATTGAAGCAGGGAGGGTAGAATCACATGTTATTGAGCAAAACAAAAAGTGTACTTCCAGTCTTCATGTCTTGGGTTGAAATGTGTTTATGTGCAGGTCTTTCGTTAAGAATTCCCTGCCTATGTTTCTGAATGGTACTAGGTTCGTTGATATTGAAGACTGATCGACTTTGCGTGTGTGAGGGAGAGAAAGGGAAAGCGAGAGTTTGTTTCTGTATGGTGGTGACAAATGCATGCGCACACAGAGACACTTGAATGTGGCCTGGCTTGTGACAGAGTATTTTTAGTATTGGACTCACTGTGACGAGTCAGTCGGGGGAGCACTGCTTGTTGTCATAAGAACACAAGATCATTTGAATGTCAAGGGCAGGCTATTCAGCCCATCTATGCTCACCATTAATCCGTTGTAAACAATAGGCCTTGTCAGTGCCACCCATGATGTTGAGGTGGAACCAATTATACCAAGTGAACAAATCAATATAAGACGCCAGTGTTTGAATAGTCATGTCCACAAAGTAAAAATTGGACCAGTGAAACAACCCACCCTCCTGGCTTACCATTTTAATTGAAGACTGAAATATATGATTATTCTGTGAAAATCCTGTTCCCTTCAGGATATTATTATTATTATTATTAGTAGTCTTCTATGCAAAGTAAATAATATGAATAAACTAGGCTAACTCAAATGCATACTATACGAAGCTGTTTGTTGCACTAATTTGTCTTCCTCTCTCTTAACAGGGTCCTTTTTTGAAGGGCATATTTTTCTCCCTCACCCCTTTTCCTACTTACATTTTTTTGGGATTTATTTTGGTGCTGTGACTCAGAGAGCATTGTCATCTCAGAATCTGAGCACAACTACGTCAATGATTTGGGGTTTGCCGGCGCCCACTGACGGACAGAAAGGCCCTGTAGATTTCACAGCACACAGAGAGGAAACATGAGCACAACCAAGCCCAGCGGACTCAAAGCGCCCACCAAGATGGGTAGGTCAGCGGGGGCGCCAGCCACCAAGACCACCCCCTCCGCTGGTAAGAGGTCCTCGTCCCCCTTAGCACCAGCAGTTCTCATGTCCTTGCTGCTTCTCATTAAGGCTGGTAGCTACAGCACCTAACCTCTGACTTTGATGTCATCAATCAGCTTAAGGTTGCAATGGAATGGGCTTTACTGCTTCATCAGTCTGGATCTGCTGATGCGGCTTGACTAGATTTGATGTAGACATGCTGATCGGTCACTGGCCATTTTGATTCCATAGGCTATAGTATTTACCCCCAAAATCTCTCCAATATGGTGGATTAACAATATTTTTAAGTAGGAGACATTTGGTGAATTGAGTTCACTAGAGGCTTTAGACACAGCAGGCTTGCTGTGTAAAATGTTATCCCTGTGCTGGTATTTTGTTTCAAAGCATTGACAGTCGGGTCATGTGAAAATGCCACTGTGAAGTTTGGCCTCATGTAAATGTCATCCAATCAACTATTACTTTGTGCATTGCTCGGCTGTTATCATATGAGCCAGTTTATTTATATGTAGAAAATCAGGCAACCTTAATTATTGGGCCTGATCAAATGTTGACGGTAGAGTGCCTTCAGAAAGTATTCAGACCCTTTGACTTATTCCACATTTTGTTGTGTTACAGCCTGAATATTTCTCACCCATGTTTTTTGTACATAATTTATGTAAGTATTCACACGAGTCAATACATGTTAGAATCACCTTGGGAGCAATTACAGCTGTGAGTCTTAATGGTAAGTCTCTAAGAGCGTTGCACCCCTGGCTTGTACAACATTTAGCATATATATATATATATATATATATAAGTCTTCAAGCTTTGTCAAGTTGGTTGTTGACCATTGCTAAACAGCCATTTTCATGTCTGGCCATAGATTTTTCAAGCCGTCCAAAAAATATATAGTTTTTCATTTTTTACAGCGGTTTGAAGCTGGTGGACCAAAACCGAAAGTAACTTTTGTCTCTCTAAAAAATATATTTTTTGTAATTTAAAAGATATTTCACAACGAATTTGATGGTACAATGATTCCTTACACTATTAGTGCATGTTTTCTCTCACAAACAGTGTAGAATTTTAACAACCAGGAAATGACGATTTCCACTAGATCAGAACAGCTCCACAAAGTCAGAACAGCTTTCCCAGTTTGACAACAGATGCCACTCCGGCGGGAGAAATCAATAGGTGAATTTCACAGCCAATTACAACACTGACGGGTAAGTAAATACTGTGAAACACCATCATTCCACTATTTGCGCCAGATATATTATGGACATTTTCTGAAATAACAATGCAATTATTTTAAGAAATCGTGTGTGTAGCATCTTTAAGTCAAAACTGTAACTAGGCCACTCAGGAACATTCAATGTAGTCTTGGTAAGCAACTACTGTGTATATTTGGCCTTGTGTTCTTGGTTATTGTCCTGCTTAAAGGTGAATTTGTCTCCTAGTGTCTGTTGGAAAACAGACTGAACCAGGTTTTCCAAAAGGATTTTGCCTATGCTTATCTCTATTCTGTTTCTTTTATCCAATAACATTCCCTAGTCCTTGCAGATGAACAGCATAACCCATAACATGATGCAGCCACCACCCTGCTTGAAAATATGAAGAGTTGTACTCTGTGATGTTGGTAGATTTGCGCCAAACATAACGCTTTGTATTCAGTACATGAAGTTAATTTCTTTGCCTAATATTTTGCAGTTTTACTTTAATGCCTTATTGTAAACAAGATGCATGCTTTGGATTATTTTTAATCTGTACAGGCTTCCTTTTCACTCTGTCATTTAGGTTAGTGTTGTGGAGTAACTACAATGTTGTTGAACCATCCTCCGTTTTCTCCTATCACAGCCATTAAACTCTGTTTTATAGTCACCATTGGCCTCATGGTTAAATCCCTGAGCGGTTTCCTTCCTCTCCAGCAACTGAGTTAGGAAGGACGCCTGTATCTTTGTACTGACTGGGTGTATTAATACACCATCCAAAGTCTAATTAATAACTTCACCATGCTCAAAGGAATATTCAATATCTGCTTTATTTATTTTTAACTATCTTCCAATAGGTGCCCTTTGCGAGTTATTGGAAAACCTCCCCTGGTCTTTGTGGTTGAATCTGAATCTGAATCTTTGTGGTTGAATCCGACTGAGGGACCTTACAATTATCTGTATGTGTGGGGTACAGAGATGAGTTAGTCAAAAAAAGGTTAAACACTGTTATTGCACACAGAGTGAGTCCATGCAACTTATGTGACTTGTAAGCAATGTTTTACTCCTGAACTTATTTAGGCTTTCCATAACAAAGGGGTTGAATACTTATTGACTTGACATTTCATTGTAAAAATGTCTAACATGATTCCACTTTGACATTATGGGGTATTGTGTGAAGGCCAGTGACACAATCTCAAATTAATACATCTTAAATTCAGGCTGTAATAAAATAAGGGGTGTGAACTTTCTGTAGGCACTGTACGTAACATATTTCACTCTGGGATAAGAGTTTGGAACTGTTGAATAGCAGGGTAAAGGTGTCATGTTCTGTGAGCTAACCTCTTCATCTTAGCCCTGTTAGCTCAGCTCACCATGGACCAACTTTAGTGGCGTTGGCACACTGGCAGTAATTGGATGATTTCCACCTGTTTCCATGCAGCCGGATCCAAAGTAGCTGCAGCCGACAAGTCCACTCCAGGAGGCGGTGCAGCTGGGACACAAGATGGCGGGGAGAACTTTCAGGTTGGGGAGCGAGTGTGGGTGAATGGGAACAAACCTGGCGTGGTGCAGTTCCTGGGGGAGGCTCAGTTTGCACCAGGACAGTGGGCTGGCATAGTGTTGGATGAGCCCATTGGGAAGAACGATGGCTTGGTGGCAGGGGTGCGCTATTTCCAGTGCGAGGCCCTGAAAGGGATATTCACCCGCCCCTCCAAGCTGTCCTACACAGAGGGCGAGGCCAATGGGACTCAGACAGCACCTTCGTCCCGGGCTGGGTCGCCCACCCCCTCCACCGCCAGCCTGGCCTCTCACACCCCCTCTGTCAAAAAAGCCTCAACTGCTACGCCTGCCACACCAGCCATTCCAGCCTCCAACCTGGCACGCACAAACAGCGAGTCCATCTCCAACCTCTCAGACACCAGCTCGGTCAAGAAAGGGGAGAGGGAGCTGAAGAATGGAGACCGCGTTTTGGTAAGGCTTAGTTCATTTACACTTTGAATGCAGCTGTTATTTTGGATCAGGTAGCTTTTATCCTGAAGCACCTGCCTGCTCGTCCATTTATGCAAGTTTGTCTCAAATGTTCCTCCTGGCCTCCTAACCCTGTTCCAGGTTAGAGAGGGCTCATCTCCAGCCCCATCCCCACACCCTCCTCTTGCCCCTTGTGTGGCCACAAATGCTGTAAATACAGGTTGGTCTCAGTTACACGACTGACACCTCCTCCCTCTCACCATGGTAATCTCTCAGGAATGTGTCTGCGGAACACAACCTCCTCCCACCTCCTTCCCAACTTCTCACTGACCAATGAGAACATCTGTTCTAACACCCCTCAGTGAGCTCAGTTTCTGTGTATAGTCCCTCTGTTCACAGCCAAGCTCTGTTCTCGTATGAGCACCTTCCGTCCTGAGTGTGTTGTCCAAGGCCCCTCTCTCTCTCAGCCTCGGGCTGTGTAACACATTGTGTTAAGAGGAAGTGTCACCCACGCTCAGAGGAAGGGAGGGTGCTTTTCTCACCACAGTATTCCTCACGTCTCCCTTTAGAGCAGTGGTCAAAAACCGGTCGATCGCAATACTGGTCGATCTCCAAGGCATTACTAGTTGATCACCAAACGTTGCTGTAAAAAAACGAAGGATAAAGCATTCCGTTGCTATTTTCTTAATTTGTTTTGCTCTGTTGTTGCTAGGTGCACTTGATTCAGCAGCCCTAGTGCCAGGATGGCAAAGTTTCCCCCTTTTTAACCGTTTAATTTGTGTAAAGGTGGAGAACTCCACCTACCCGGCAGGGCCAGAGAGCAAATCAAGTGCACCTTTTGGCCTACCACTGGCCAATCAGGTAGCTCAGATCACTGTTTGCACAATTCCCTCAAGCCATAGACTGTAAAAAGAAGCCTTGAATGCACAGCAAAGTTGACACTGTGACATTTTTAAACTTCTAAACCCATGAGAGAGAGACTCAACGAGTACAGCAATTGTTCAACACTGTCAACACGTTCAAAGATTTTATAATCCATAAAATGTGCGTTCTTCCTACTTCCACTCAAGCTACAACCAGCATTGCAGCTGCAAAGAATGAGTATAGCAAAGTCATTCCGATAAGCTTGGGTTATTATTAGTGGCTTGTGGCTTTTTTAATATCATAGGAGTATGGTCATAGGAGTAACCATATGAATTTGTGCATGAGGCAGAAATAATGCAGTGTGACTTGTTTCACCATCAGCTGGTAGACTGTCCCCTTTTCTCAGCAAATGGAGAGAAAACGGTGGGACGGTGAGTTGGTTGAGAGGCACAGCCTCACCGCTGCTCCTCCCTCCCCTCAGACTGACCATCCGTCCCCCAAACATAATCACGCAAATGATTATGCTCACTTAGCTGTGCCTCACAAGTAATACAACAAATTATCTATTACCAAATCATTTCTAAATGGTCTGAGAAGGACAACATTGGCAGGGTAATTCAAGCATATCCAATATGCAGTGATAATGTATTGGGCCTTTAGCCTACTGCACAAACCTAATTGTTACAGAACTGTTTTTAATAGGTTAATGTTGCTTAGGCTTACGTTTAGCCATGTTTGAAACATCTGAGCGGTAGGTCTCGGCTTGCATTTTGACAGTGATCACTGCTTTAGAGCATTGTAAAAGGAAACGCTGACGATACATATATCAGCCCCGTGATGTTGACAGGTTGCATGTATTGATTATTATGATGATTATTATTATGAACTGTTGCCTTGGTCGTTTTATCTCATGCCAAGCTTGTTACCCTTAGGTGCTTTGAGATTATTTCAGTAATGAAAGCGCTCTATAATAAAAAATCGAATAATTAAAAAATATCTTTTTTAAGGCTTTTCTGAACTCTTTCTTTGCACATTCTCTGCAGGTTGGTGGCACAAAAGCTGGTGTGGTTCGCTTTCTTGGTGAAACAGACTTTGCCAAGGGAGAGTGGTGTGGTGTGGAACTGGATGAGCCCCTGGGAAAGAACGATGGGGCAGTGGCAGGAACCAGGTAATCAGACCAGAGAGGATTATCACACAGGCTTGAGAGACATGCTACTCTGGCAACCAGTTTGTTTAAAAGAGAGTTAAGTACCGGCAAGTCTTATGGGTGTTATTTGTATATAAGGCTTTTTTTTTTTCTTATCCACTTAATTTGTATTTCCTCAGATACTTTCAATGCCAACCCAAGTATGGCCTGTTTGCCCCAGTCCACAAGGTCACGCGTATTGGCTTCCCCTCCACCACACCGGCCAAGGCAAAGACCATGGTGCGGAAGTTGGTGGCCACGCCCTCGGGCCTGAAGCGCAGCCCCAGCGCCTCCTCCATCAGCTCCATGAGCTCTGTGGCCTCCTCCGTCAGTGCCAAGCCCAGCCGCACAGGCCTGGTGAGGCGCACAAACACACTCATAAGTGCATCCACATTCACAACTGCAGAGCAACAAGATGTCTGTTCTTTAATTGGTCTTGTCTTTTGCTGTCCCACCCCCCCATTAACCAGTCTAAACACTCTTCTACCTACCCCCCCCCCCCACACCACAGCTGACAGAAACGTCATCACGGTACTCGAGAAAGATCTCTGGCACCACAGCAGTTCAGGAGGTGCTGAAGGAGAAGCAGCAGCACATCGAGCAGCTGATGGCGGAGCGGGACATGGAGAGGGCAGAGGTGGCCAAGGCAACCACCCATGTGGGCGAGGTGGAGCAGGAACTGACCCTGCTGAGAGAGGACCAGGAGCAGGTGAATACACACTGAGTTCCTCCTCATGGTTTACACACACACAAGCATTCGCCCTCAGGATTATTTACACACACATTTCCCCACAGATAAGTCCTAGGACGTTACAGTTTTGGAACTTGTACTCTCATCTGCAGAAGTGTGTTATGTCATACATGACCATGACAAACCTTGGGTAATGGTTTGGGAAAACACCTTGCTGTACCTCACACTCATGTCACAAAAACCTCTGCATTGCCATCTGCTGTCAATGAGAAAGCACTTGTTTTTATAGCCAACTCCCAGATGCATAGCGGCCTTCCATAACGTTGTTTTGTCATGAGTCATCAACTTATATTCATGATCTGTTTTAATGAATGCATATTCATGTGTTGTGAAGATGGAGGCCAAGATGGACCAATTACGCACCCTGGTGGAGGCTGCTGACAAGGAGAAGGTTGAGCTGCTCAATCAGCTGGAGGAGGAGAAGAGGTGAGGCTTCAGAGGGGTGTGGGGTGAAAGGAGTCCAGGGGGTATGGGGTCTAACTATGGGTATAACTATGTTCTGATGGTATGTTGTCAGTACAGTATCACAGGAGGAAAATGGGGGGGGCATTATGTAGGTCAGATTGAAACCCTGTTTCAAACCCTTGATCCATGATTCCTTTTTCAGACCTCTTATGTTAAATGTTCCTGAACTATAATCTGAAGTGTGCTCTGTGTGATAGGAAAGTGGAGGACCTCCAGTTCCGCGTGGAGGAAGCTTGCATTACCAAAGGAGACCTGGAGGTAAACACACACACACTTCTACACAAACTCAAAAATATGAATACAGTTTTCCTTTCTAATGCTATGGAGCATCTTTGATTTACATGTCCCGATCTCAAGTTAAAATCGCCCCCTAAGTGACTGGAATTAATCCATTTGATGCTGAGGTGTATCAGAAATCCACCAACACTGCATCTCATCAGGACTGCCGTTGAAACTCCTTGTCTTGTGAAACTGAGACATTTTGAGTTAAAAGCATCCTGTTCTGATGAGTGCAGACTAGAGTCCACCTCTGGAATTAAGTCACTCCGCAACATCCCTGCTCCCGATCCCCGAGATTAAAGTGGTAGGGTGTACATTAGATTCTAACATAATCAATTCATAAATCTTATTGAAGGTCCCTATTTGGCTACTCTATATACATTTCATCAACAGTTTGGCCACCGGCTTGTGATTTTAAGTTGGCAAGTGAGTGATTGGTGTCCTTGTCAGTGACATGTCCTTAATCTAGTATGCCAAGGACTGAGCATTAATATTCTCTTCAGTCTGTCTACACCAGAGATCTGTCCTGCCCAGTGCCCACAGTCCTATTAGGTTTGTTGCATAGCATGATCGATGCCATCTCACTCAAGACTGAAATCTCATTCTCTATCGTGTGACAGTAAGGTCCTCCATGGAACAGAGCTGTCAGAATCAGACCTGACTGAACCTGGCTCTGATGTTCTTTTAGTGTCCATGAAGTCATGCTTTTGTAGAGGATCAGCTTGAGCACGGCACTGCAGACTCGCTGATCTACAAGTAACTAAACTATTATCCATGTATTGTCATTCTTCCAAATATGCGCAGTGCCTTGATTAGACCGATCTTCACAAACCTGGAGGTCTTCCTCATTTCATGACAATGTAGCATGTGGATATTAACACAGCTTGAATGTTCCCAACTTGTTTTTGGAACACTGTTTGCTTGAAATAAACACACGAGCCTAGGATCATTTTAGGAATTAGTTGGTGTTTATTTCTTTCCTGCTTCCCTCTTGCTAAGAAATGTCGTTGGCACATCAGACTGTAAGGTTTGCACACTGTTCACCATCGCTCTAGTGCTATTTGATGGGAACGTGGAAATGTGGGCTATTTCTTGGAGAACAACTTACTTTTTCTGCCTCTCCCTTGGCTAACCATATCTTTGTTTATGGAGCAGAGACTGGGAAGCAGGTGGACCCAGGGCTGTTTAATATGTACACGTCTGATCAAAGGATTTGTGTCATTATTTATCCCACAGTGCAACTCCAATCAGGGGACCATCCCAATTACCCTGATGGCGTCCCACATCAAATGTTATCTTTAAAAATGAGTGCTACAGGGTTAGAAGTAATACCCCTTTTTTTATCTTCCTTTGATTGCATACTAACGGTCTGTGTACTACTTACTGCAGAAATATATATTATTCACATGCATGCAGCTTTTAAAAAACAACAACAAACCAAATCAACACAGCAAATGTTTTCTGTTGATTTCAAGCAATTGACGGTGTACTAATGTTGTCTTGTAACTGCTTCAGTCAGTGACGTTACTGCTTGTTTTTCTTCTCCTCTTGTTCATGTTGGCCCAGTGCTAAGCATGGAACCACTGGAGATGCTCCCCTCCACCATCTCACAGCTTAGTCACGGTCTTGACCAACCATTGGAGATGCATCTCACAGCCTAGTCACGGTCTTGACCAACCATTGGAGATGCATCTCACAGCCTAGTCACGGTCTTGACCAACCACTGGCGATGCATCTCACAGCCTAGTCACGGTCTTGACCAACCACTGGAGATGCATCTCACAGCCTAGTCACGGTCTTGACCAACCACTGGCGATGCATCTCACAGCCTAGTCACGGTCTTGACCAACCACTGGCGACGCATCTCACAGCCTAGTCACGGTCTTGACCAACCACTGGCGACGCATCTCACAGCCTAGTCACGGTCTTGACCAACCACTGGAGACGCATCTCACAGCCTAGTCACGGTCTTGACCAACCACTGGAGACGCATCTCACAGCCTAGTCACGGTCTTGACCAACCACTGGAGACGCATCTCACAGCCTAGTCACGGTCTTGAGCTCCAACCTTCCCATTGCCATCTGTTGAAATCGGAAGTAAATGTTCTGCACTTGGTAGCAATTCAATTAATTGCATTTTAATGTAAAAATTAATGCATCGGTCCGGGGGGTGAACTAGGATTTATTTTTTTATACCTCCTGCACCATTCTACAGTTTAAAAAAACATTTACTTTTTAACTGATTTGTCTGTTCGAAGTAGTTTCTTTATGAATGTTTATGGTTTCTGATATTGTTTTATCTGCTGATCAGTGATCTTATACTCACTAAACAAATGGGCGTGATCACAGAAGAGAGAGAGCGCAGTGTTGCTGTAACAACCTGCCACGGCATTGCCATTTCATGTAAATAGTTAAGTTTCATTTCCCTTTCCTGTTCACATGAATGTGCATAAAGGACCTCAAAATCATAGAGTAAAGCAGGAGATGGCAGTGATGGCAGATGCCAACAGATGGCAGATGCCAACAGTGCTTTCTCTTTTTATGTGCAGTCACGTCCATTTCGATTTGCGCTCATTTGCTGGCTCACTCACTCAGTTGTTCACACATGCTTCTATGCATTCCTTCCTAGTCTTTCCCTTTGGTTGTTCACCAGGTCATTCTGCATGGATTCCTCTAATCACAACCAACAACTACACATCCATAAACATTGCACATCTCCCCTGTTGCTTCTATCATATCCTCTTATCACCACCTCCAGCTACATCCCCAATGCTCACCTGTGCTTGGCATGGGATCTGCATGGGGTACCCTCCCTCCCTCTTCCTCTGTCTGCGTTGGGCTGGCATGTGATGGTGGCACTGGTTTTGTTCTCTTCCTCTCCCCTTCTTTACTAACAGACGCAGACCAAACTGGAGCATGCCCACATTAAGGAGCTTGAACAGAGCCTGCTCTTTGAAAAGACCAAAGCTGAGAAACTCCAGAGAGAGTTAGAAGACACTAGGGTAATGGATCTTGCTCTGCACAGTGGTGCGTTTGGAAAGGGGGGTGGAGTGTGGATGGTACCAGGGGTAATGTTGCAACTCTTGGGAGGGTGTACAATGGGTTACAGAGGATCTTCAAATACCTGTTGCACTGGCTTCCATATGCTGTTTTTCTGACCACTTCTGCCATAGAGGCTTGTGGATGGAAAGTCGGTATTTAACTGCATTTTAATATCTCTAAGCAAACATTGAATGGTGTAGTTGACTGATGTTTTTACTTGAAATGAAGAATATTATCTCTTGGCCTCCGCTGTAAGTCAGAGATCCATTTGCAGCATCTCTCGCATGCTTTCATACTCTTCCCATTTTGTCAAACATGAAACATTCCTGTGTCTTACCAGAACAGGAATCTTAAGCACATGGCTGCTGTCACACAAAACATTTTGAAATGATCAGGCTTTAAATCCCCACCCCCACTCCCCAAAAAAATAACTTATAGTTTTCCTAAACATCAATCCTGTTCTTTTTAGATTTGCCGTTTTCTGGGTAAAACCTAGACTTAGACTTGGGCCATGTCAGGGCCACACTACATATAGGATCATTAGGGTTCTCCATCGTGGGGTTATTCACTTGCCTCTTTCTCCATGTTTTCCTCTGCCCACTGTCTCCACAGCTTTTGTGGTGTAACATGGTAGCCAGACAGCACCCCTATACCCAACCGTTGCTCCCAGTTGTCCTTTGTCCCCCCCCCAACTCTACCAGCCTCAATTGTCCTGCCCATCTGGGAACCCCCGCCTCTTGCGAGTCTATTTCCTGCTCCCACCCCTTAACAATTCTTATATGCGTCTGTCAGGGGTTTCACAGCCAGTGATGGAGTATTAAACTGCCATCCTCAAGGGCCATAGTCTCTGCTGGTTTAGTTTTCCCCTGGTTCTTAATTAATCACATCATTAGTTGGGGGAGAGAGTCTTAACTATCAACTATCAAGTTTCTCTGGCCTAAATTGACCCCTGATATAAACGTAAGGATGAAAACCAGTAGAAGCTGCAGCATTTGGGGACAGTAGTTCAATACACAATAATTATGTGTGATGACTGATATGGTTCCAGCTTATATCCACTAGAGGGCGGTGTATGACTTCAACTGTAGGCATTTTATGCTAATGTGGGTCTGCGCTGTTACTTTCATTGCGCTACTGCAACTATGAAGGACATCTGTTTGTAAATGACTTTCTTAGAAAAATATTGACCCATGTAAATCTGTCTGATAAGGGGCTTCAACAGCTACCCTCTTGTCCTTCCAGTACACACACAATCACAATGTTTCCATAGGTTGAAGAACATGCTTTTGTTTGAGCCAGAGTTGTGCCGTCCCATAGGTGGCCACGGTGTCAGAGAAGTCCCGCATCATGGAACTGGAGAGGGACTTGGTGCTGAGGACCAGGGAGGTGGCTGACCTGCGGCTGCGTCTGGAGGTCCAGCAAAGCTCAGAGGGCTCAGACTCCACCACCTCCCCTCTCCTGGAAGAGGTGAGCTCTCTGAGGGCTCAGCTGGCCTCTCAAGAAGACCAGCAACAGGTTGAGCTGGCTGGGCTGAAGGAGATGCTGGCAGCGGAGGAGAAGGCCCACAGTGAGGCAGTGTCTCAGTTCCAAGTCTCATCCACCAAGGTCTCCACAGACAACGAGCAGTTGAAGCTGCGCCTCAGTCAGAACGAGAAGGAGAATGCAGACGTCATAGAGCTGTGGCGCTGCAAGCTGGAATCCACCATCGCTTCACACCAGCAGGCCATGGAGGAGCTTAAGGTGTCCTTCAGTAAAGGGGCTGGTTCCCAGACGACAGAGCTGGTGGAGACCAAGACTGCCCTGGAGAGGCTGAAGGTGGAGCACAAGCAGGCACTGGAGGAGGCGGGAGCCAGGTGTGAGGCAGAGGCTGCAGCCCGGGCACGGGAGACAGGGGAGCTCAACAAACAGCTGCTGGTCGTGTCGGAGGAGAAGGAGTGCCTGGAGGAGAGCCTGCGGTCCAGTGTGGAGAGTGCTGAGGAGCAGCACCTGGTGGAGATGGAGGACGTGCTGGGCAAACTGCACACTGCTGAGCTGAAGGTAAACGAGCTGGAGGAGCATGAAGCTAAGCTTGTCCAGCAGACCCAGGACCGTGCCAAGGAGGTCCAGGAGCAGGTGGCAGCTATGGAGGTCCTGCAGTCCCAGGCAGGCCAAGGTAACCAAGCTCTCCAGAACCTGAGGACCCAGCTGGAGGAGGCCCAGAGCCAAGCTCGCTCACAGGGCAACAGGGTAGGTCCATACCCACGCCATACTACCATTGTCCATGACCATATTCAGTTTCTATTTTGTGAGTTTTCCAGAAAAATAAGCGTGAGACACACCTGTGGTATTTCATGTTATATTGATTTATCCCTACCTTCAAAGCAATTTGCTTTTGTTTCATTTTATTCATTATTAGCTTTTCCTTCATTTTGTCACTCATCATTTTTTCTCCCTTCAAAATGTTCTCCATGTCCATGGTTTCATGCCCTGGCCTGTGGCTGTAGGTCAGTGAGTTGAACTCTGAGCTGGAGGGTAAGCAGCAGGAGCTCCTCTCCTTGCAGCAGAGCCTGACCTCTGTGCTGCAAGACAAGGTCTCCTTGGAGCAAGAGCTGGGCAACCTGGTGAGTGCTAGGGCTTATGACTGGTGTTGTGGCGCCAGGGGTTGGGAATGGATGGACTTGCATGACTGTAGGGCTCAAGGTAAGCTCAGGTAAGGAAGAGCATAGCATTGAAATTCTAGCTTTTTGTTTTCATGGGAATGATAAAACGTATCTACCCTCTATTACACACTTACGATACCATCAAAGATATAATCCTTAAATACAACTGTTGGTTAAATAACTTGTGTAGAACATTATTAGTTGTCAATCATTTTGAGGTTTGTCATGGAGAACTCTTGACTTAAGCATGCACAAATGTATTCATCAAAGTTTTATTTCCTCAGAAACAAAAACTGTCAGAAAGCACAGACAATCAGGCTAAGTCAACACAAACTATGCAAGGTAAATAGATGTACTTTTTCCATGTATCAACGTTACAGGATGTTTGACCTGTAACAACGTTAGTCTTTGTTTTCTTATTACTTGGGTTACGTGGGTTTTTATCTGTAAGACATATTTTACCAGAAAGAAAATGTTGACTTCAAGCTAATCTTATGATTAGCAATTATGTGGTTTTGTGCAAATAATTCATTATATTGGTCCACATGGCCAAGCAGTAGACAGTAGATTAGTGCATGTAATTGTCTTGCTTAGTGCTAAGAACTTGAATGATGCAAGCTGATAGTGTCGGTCTAAATTCCCTCATTCTGTCAGTTGCTTTAGAAGCTTAGCAACAAAAAAAAGAGCAGTGCACATCCCACTCAGAGGCTCTTAGAAGCCAACTTGCAGGTCAGAACACTGGCCAGCACTACCCTTCAGTACACACAGCTCAATATGACCATTCTCCCTACGTACATTCAGTAATGTAACTTTGCAACCTACACCAGGGGTTTCCAAACCTGCTTGTTTTTGTTGTCTTGAGTTTCTGCTCGATAAACCAGGTTGTGATTACTGAATCAAAAGGGCAACCGCAACCTGTTTTGAGAAAGTTATCCCTGACCAACACCACAAAATATCACCCATGTTTTACTAAAATAATCACTATAGAGAGTCTGAGGTAGTCATTATGTTTATATTGTGTAACAAATTGGCTGTGTACAGTATGTGTATGTGGATTAAGGCTTGTTACCCATGACTGAATTATGTTTTCCTCTCACTCAGGGCTGGAGAGGAAGCTAAAGGCTGGAGAGGAGAGGCTTGATCAGCTCGCAAACGAAAAGGCCAAGCTCCAAAGTGACATCTCAGACATGATGAAGTCATCAGGCGACAGTTCAGCACAGCTTACCAAAATGAATGAAGAAATCACTCAGAAAAAAAGGTACACAATGAAATGTCAAACAAAGGTGTTCTCAAACATATTCAAGTAGTTTAATGGCTTACTGTCATCTGAGAAGTCCACAATCCGGCTTCCTCCAGTGCCAATATTTAATGAGAGTATGACAACAATGCACAAAACCTGTCCATCGCCCTGGTTTATCAGTTCTTCAGTTTCAGTCTAAAACTGTTTGAATCTGTCCTCTACAATGAAGCCACAGTTTGTGTGAATGCCACTGGTCTCATTTGGTCAGAGATTGATCTCCCCCTCCTTCCCTTTTACCAGGAGTCTGGAAGAGTTACAGACCCAACTCACAGAGGAGAAGGAGCGGGCTGCATGTTCTGAGGAGCAACAACAGCAGGAAGTTGCCCAGAAGGAGCAGGAGCTAAAGGCTGCCAGAGACAAGCATCAGGGCCAGCTAAGCAACCTGCAGGGGAAAATCACACAACTGGTGAGTGAAAACCCAGAGATGGCTTTGAGATGTTGATGATTGGGATAAAGTAGATGATTAGATGTGAAGGGAAGAGGTTTGTTGTAAAACTGCCTACATTCTTCAGGAATAGACGTTTTACTGTCTCTAACCCAAACACTGAAATAATCTACCGCTGTCCCCCTACCAAACAGCAAATGATTGATGTTAGTTACTGTCTCCTTCATTTTATGTGTGTGTAGGAGAAGAGTTTGCAGCAGTGTGAGGCCCAGGCCAAGGATCTTCAGACCTCCCAGCAGAAGGCCCTGTCTGAGGCCTCAGAGCACCATGCCAAGCAGCTCCAGGAGCTGCAGGGTCAGGCTGACAAGACCAAGCAGGAGCTGAGTGTCTCCAGGGAGAAGGCCCAGGAGCTGGAGAGGCTGGTGACTGAGCTGCAGCCTTACAAAGAGAAGGCTCAGGTGAGCACCCACCATATCATTATCAGGACCACAATGTTTTATGTTCTCAGGAGGAGCTGCCTTTTTGTACAAAAAAATCTTGCTGCTTTGCATTAGCTTCCTTTAGGTTGACTGAAGTATTAAGTGAGAATTTTTCCAGTATAGTCCTATCCACTTTCTGTAAGATGTCAGTAGCACCTTATTCTACAGTACCAGAAATTACCTGGTTATTATTATGTCATTACCATTTGACTGTTGTTTCCAAGTCAAATGAAGTGTTGCCTGAAATAGTCTATGGTCAGGTTTGATATTCACTTGATGCTAATTAGACCACCTCACTTCTAATGTCTGGGTAGTAATCACACTGGAGGAAGGAAGGTAAGAAGTAGCTGAAGTCTGTATCACTTTAATGAAAGGTTGACTGTTAGAACAATTATGGCATAACACAGTGACCTCTGTTCTTTGATTTCATTAAAACAAATTGAATCATAAAAACACACTAAGCCCAAGATTCATTTTAGCGTTTTATCTGCTCATATTATTGCTTTTTGATAATAACTATTTATGCAAGCCCATTGCACCATGTCATATATCATATGTGTTGTCACATATGCACCATCTTCATTTCAGCATTGACTGTGTGGCTATGTTGTGGTGTGGTTTTAGGGCCTACTTTGAAAGCAGAGGCACACCTTAGATTTAAATATATTTAAAAAACTGACATTTTTAATTCATGCTTCAATAATCTTGATTAAGTGGATGTAGTAACCACATAATTGTTAGTTGTTTAATTAGTGTCGTTTCACGATGAGTAGCCGGTATGTAAAGTGTAGGGCTTCAGTCTGTGCTCACCATTTATGGGTTGTTCCACAATTTCAATCCCTTTTTGGTAGCGTAACTTTTTCCTCATGATACCATCTATTTTGTGATGTGCTCCAGTCCCTCCTGCAGCAAAGCACCCCCACAACATGATGCTGCCACCCCCTTGCTTCACGGTTGGGATGGTGTTCTTCGGCTTGCAAGCCTCCCCCTTTTTCCTCCAAACGTTATGTTTGGTCATTATGGCTAAACAGTTCTATTTTTGTTTCATCAGACCAGAGGACATTTCTCCAAAAAGTATGATCTTTGTCCCCATGTGCAGTTGCAAACCGTAGTCTGGCTTTTTTATGGCGGTTTTGGTGTAGTGGCTTCTTCCTTGCTGATCTGCCTTTCAGGTTGTCATATAGGACTTGTTTTACTGTGGATATAGATACTTTTGTACCTGTTTCCTCCAGCATCTTCACAAGGTCCTTTGCTGTTGTTCTGGGATTGATTTGCACTTTTCGCACCAAAGTACGTTAATCTCTAGGAGACAGAACGCATCTCCTTCCTGAGCGGCATGACGGCTGCCAGGTCCCATGGTGTTTATACTTGCATACTATTGTTTGTTCAGATGAACGTGGAACCTTCAGGCATTTGGTAATTGCTCCCAAGGATGAACCAGACTTTTGTTTTTTGAGGCCTTGGCTGATTTCTTTTGATTTTCCCATGATGTCAAGCAAAGAGGCACTGAGTTTGAAGGTAGGCCTTGAAATACATCCACAGGTACACCTCCATTTGACTCAAATTATGTCAATTAGCTTATGAGAAGCTTTTAAAGCCATGACATCATTTTCTGTAATTTTCCAAGCTGTTTAAAGGCACAGTCAACTTAGTGTATGTAAACTTCTGACTCACTGGAATTGTGATATAGTGAATTAAGTGAGATAATCTGTCTGTAAACAATTGTTGAACAAATTACTCGTGTCATGCACAAAGTAAACTATAGTTTGTTAACAAGACATTTGTGGAGTGGTTGAAAAACAAGTTTTAATGACTCCAACCTAAGTGTATGTAAACTTCTGATTTCAACTGTATATATATATTTTTTGCCTGTGGGGAACACGGTTGACGTGTTATGCTCGACATACTCAGTTTTACACCACAAAACAGAAAATTGCCAAAAAGTGTAGAACGAGCTCGCCTGCTTTTGCACTAGTTTGACCATATTAAACGAGTTCTGTTCACGTCACGGCTTTTTAAAATGCAATATTGGTGCACAATTTCTACTTAATGTCAAAGGGATACAAAAGGGCGGAATTTCGTGGCACAACCATTATAAGACAATTAAAACAGGGTTATCTACATGTAAATACGCACACACTCCACCACACCTGGTGCACACTGATTGAAAACCTGAATCATTAGAGCTCACTTAGACGGCACACACACACCTACATACACATAATAAGCACTCCATTGGTGTACCTCTGTTTTCAAAGTTTTCTCAAGTTTTCATGGTGTCAGCTTTGTTTCTTTTTCTCCCAACTGTCTTTTATGCTTGCACCAGCTTAACTTTTCCAATTGCATTTTATAACTTTTGCAATAAAATGCTTGAATTGTTTTCCCTTTATATGCCCATTTTTTTTCTTTCAACCTTTTTCCCTCAGTTTCTTTCTGGTGAGCTCGACTACTCCGGGCAGCATATTGAGAGATTGTCCACAGACCTGGAGAAGCAAATCTCACTGCTGGCGCACATGTCTAGGGAAAGCTCAGATCTCAAAGCTCAGGAAGGAAGTCTCAAAAATCAACTCTCTAAACTCGAGGCCAAGCTCTCAGCTTCGGAGGCTAGTCACCAGGAGCTCTCAGGTAAGACTGAAGAACTTCTGACACTGAGGGACAAGCTCACAAAAGAGCAGGAGGAACTTTGCACCACCAACCGGAATCTAGATGGAGAGAATGCCTCACTATCCAGAGAGGTGGAGAAGCTTAGAGTTGCTGTTGAGGAGGCACAGGCCAATAACAAATCCCTCAGTCAATCTGAAGCGGAGCGTCAGTCCCAAATTGAGGAGCTTCAAAAGACAAATGCAGAGAAGCATGAGGTCCTTTTGAAGTACCAACAGGAGATCCTGCAGCAGGAAACTAAGAGGAAGCAGCTAGCAGAGGTCTATGAGAAGACCTGTGAGGAGAGGAATGAGCTCCAGCAAAGCAGGGAGAAGCTGACCTCTGAGAAGGATAGCCTTTTGTTGGAGAGGGATGCAGCCAGAAATGCTAAGAAATCCCTTGATGCAAAGAATGTGGAGTTGCAGGCAAGGTGTCAGTCTTTAAGCTTGGAAAAAGAAGACTTCTGTCTGAAAAACACTCAGCTGCAGGCACAGACAGAGACCTTGGGCAAAGATAAAGTGGAGATGTTTACTCAAATTAATGCTGCCATTTTTGACAAAGAGGCCCTCCAAGCCTTGAATGCAGAGCTTCAAAATCAGCTGAATATCACGAAGAAGGATCTTGAGAAGTCTGTCCGTGACAAGGTTGAGCTACATGCTTCAAAAATGAGCCTGGCCAAAATGCTGGACCAGTCCAAGACCAGCAGTGAGGTTACCGACTCTGAGAGGCTTCACCTCCTGCAGGAGAAAGAGGACCTGCTTGCTACCCAGCGAAAGGTGTGTTCTGAGAAAGATGAACTTATCAAGGAGAGAGAAGAGTTAAAGGAGAAGCTCAGACTTTCTACAGAGGAAGTGGCAACCTCTAAGGAGAAAGTTAAAGAGCTGTTGTCATCTTTTGGTGAGGAGAAGGAAGCACTTTGTCTCCAGAATGCAGAGACTGAGAAGGCGCTACACTCCATACGCAAAGAGAAGATGGCTATAGAATTAACACTGGAAAAGCAGAACATGGAGAGTGACTGTTGGGTACATGAAAAGGAAGAGCTGGAAGAAAAGCACACACAGGAGATCTCTGAAAAGTGTACTCTAACAAAAGAGCGTGACAAGCTAGCAGGTGAGATCTGCAGTATGAAGGACCAGTTGGACAGCTCCGCTAAGGCCAATGATGACCTGAAGCAAGCCAATTCCAACCTCACGTCCTTGCTGGAGGAATTAAAAAAGAAGATAGAAAAGGTGGAGACTGAGGGAGCTTCCTTGAAAAAAGAAAAGGTTGATCTACAGGCACAGCTTCAGAAGCTTTGCTCAGAGCGGGAGGCCCTTGAAAAAAGCAAAACTGAACTTGCAGAGGAGCATCATGAACTAAAAGGCAACTCTGAGCAGATGCGTTTGGAATTCATTCAGCAGAACGATACCCTAACAAAAAAGCAGGATCACCTGCTTTCGCAGCAGACGGAGCTTAACAAGAGCCTGCAGAAGGACAAAGAGGATCTGCTTCTGCAGGTCCAGGAGTTCAAAGGTCAAACAGAATCACTTTCAATGGCAAAAATGCTTCTTGAATTGCAGCAGCAGACTGAAGCAAGTGACCGAAGTAAACTGTCCTCTGCAAAGGATGACCTCTCCAGAGAGACAGAGGAGTTACAGACACAGTTGTTCACTCTGACACAGGAGAAGATTACTCTCCTGCAGTCTGAATCCAGCCTGAAGGCAGAGGTTGCCTCTGTTTGTGTTGAAAGAGACACAATGGCCTCTGAGAGAAATAGTTTGCGTAGGCATTTAGGGCAACTTAAGACGACCCACACTGGATTGTTAGGTGAGAGACGGGGTCTGCTTGAGGAGAATGTCCAGATGCAAGTCAAAGTGCAGGACCTCACTCAACAATCTGTCACCAGAGAGAAGGCCATGGATGAGTTGTCTGCCAACCTTAAGGATATTGGAGTGGAGAGAAAAGCCTTGGCTGGGGAGGTTGAGAACTTAAAGGCACAGCTGAAGGAGAGGGACCAGGAAAAGGGTGACTTGGCTGGAGACCAAATATGCCTGTCTGCCAAGCTGGAGAAGCTTGTCAACGAGGTCTCCTCCCTGGCTAAGGAGAAGGTAGACCTCCTAGTTATACAGTCCCGCCTGGAGCAAGACCTTTCCTCCCTCCACAGCAGCCAAGAGAGTAGGGATGGGGAACATTCAAGGCTCATGGGGGAGGTAGAGAAGCTGCAAGTTAACCAGACACAGCTTGAAGCAGATGCCCAGGCCCTACGTGCTGAGAAGTCAGTGATGGAGGGACAGCACAAAGCCTCTGTGGAGGAGGCATCTGTGTCTACCAAGGTCAGAGAAGAAATGGCCACCAACCTGGAAGACCTGAAGTTCCAGAAGGATGCCTTGCTCAAGGAGAGGGACAAAGCCACCCAGCAGGTCACCCAGCTTGAGGGTCAACTAAAAAATGCTATTTCCAAACAGCTTGAGGTACTCCATTACTAACAAACCCCGTAACTAACCCTCACGTTGAGCTGGCTGTGGTCATGTTTCAACCTCACTGCATGCTACTCCGGTCTTCTATTTAACTTAATTTTTGTTTAATCTCCTTTACTAACTGCTCTCTTGCTTCTAGTCCATTGCGAATAGTTTATTTATGAAATGTAAATTCCTTTGGGCTTAGAACATGATTTGAGAAGTTCCTTGGTTGGGGTAGATGGTTACATCTCCGCTCCCTTAGAATTTGGTTTGAAAATAGTAATTAGTAAGTAGTAGTAGTAGATGTGGGCATTACAATGATTCCTGAGGATTACACTAATTGCATAGGAGAAACAATCATTAACCCCCTAGAGCTTCAAAATCCGGTTTGGAATGATTTGGATGACTGACATGCAAAGCATGCAAATTAACTCTGCATAATATGAGAAAATGGAGTGATCCTTTAGGGATCCTCTGGATAGAGTTGATTTGGGCTGTGTAAAATAAGGCTCCATCAAATGATATCTCAGGACATAGGGGTTCACCTCAACCAACCCATATCCAAGTAAGTTACAGGTATTTCATTATATATGTCTGGTTGACATGCCCCCCTCTCCCTCACTACCTAGGCAGCGGAGTCCTCAGGGAAGACTGCTGAGGTCGTGGAGTTGCTGACACAAGAGAAGGGTCTTCTGCAGCAGGAGAAGATTGAGGCCCAGTCTCTGCTGGAGGAGTTCAGGAGTGCCAAGCAGGAGATGACCAATCAGGTATATGGAGAATGTAATGCCTCTGTTGGGGTATACTATAGTGGTTGAGCATCATGGATTTTCAATAAGGTATGGAGATAGTTGAAATTGTATGGGTGAGGAATGATGGCTTTGCCACTGTCATATAGGGCTATCACTAAGGACTTTGGAAGGGACTTTGGAACACACACTTTTTTTGTGTGTGTTAATTTCATTGCCCAACATAAAATAAGAAATTGCATCAATCCTTTTATGTACTCATACTGGCACAAGTAAAGTTCACTAGGGACTGAAAGCTATAGTGAGAAAAATGCTCTCAACTTGAACTTTCACAACATTCAAACAATCTGTATTATATACAGTACATTAGAAGTGATCTATGTTTTTTTGTTAATGCACAGCTGGATTCCTTGAAGCAACAGAATTCCAAATACAAAAAGGAGCTCAACCTTTCTAAAGAGCAACTCAGCTCAGAGAACCAGAAAATCAGTGGCCTGTGCCAGGAGATGTGAGTATACTGTGTGTGTGTGTTTGCCTTCAGAAAGTATTCTTACCCCTTGATTTTTCCACATTACACATTTTGTTGTGTTACTGCCTGAATTAAAAATATTAAACTGATTTACACACACTACCTCATAATGACAGCGATTTATTTTTATTTTTAATTGTAGCAATTTTATTGAAAAATGAAATAAAGAAATATCCCTGAGTCAATCATTTGTAGAAGCACTGTTGGTGGCGATTACAGCTTTGGGTTGGCTTGTGTTCATAGCTGATACAGACATACCCATCTGGATTTGTGGATTTTCTTCCTTGCTGATTTACTCAAGCACTTAAATTAGATGGGGAGTCTTTCCACAGATTTTCAGTGTGATTCAAGTCTGGGCTTTGGCTGGGCCACTCAAAGGCTTTTACATTCTTGTTCCGAATTACAAACTTTGTCCCATGACCAACTTTTTCAACCTGCTGTCGTGCTTTCTACACGACTGTGCGCGCGTGTTTGGACCATTCATTGTTTCCTCTATCCTTACTTGTCTCCCAATCCCCATCACTGAAAAGCATCCCTATTGCATGATGCTGCCACCACCATGCGTCATGGTAAGGATGGGTGATGAGCTGTGCCTGGTTTTCTCCAGACATAAAGCTTAGTAGGATTTTAAAATGAATTAATTTGCAAATTATGGTGGAAAATAAACATTTGTTATTGACCAAATACTTATCTCAATACTTTGTTATATACCCTATGTTGGCAATGACAGAGGTCAAACGTTTTCTGTAAGTCTTCACAAGGTTTTCACACACTGTTGCTGGTATTTTGGCCCATTTCTCCATGCACATCTCCTAGAGCAGTAATGTTTTGGGGCTGTTACTGGGAAACACAGACTTTCAACTCCCTCCAAAGATTTTCTATGGGGTTGAGATCTGGAGACTGGCTAGGCCACTCCAGGACCTTCAAATGCTTCTTACGAAGCCACTCCTTCGTTGCCCGGGCGGTGTGTTTGGGATCATTGTCATGCTGAAAGACCCAGCCACGTTTCATCTTCAATGCCCTTGCTGATGGAAGGAGGTTTTCACTCAATCTCACAATACATGGCCCCATTCATTCTTTCCTTTACACGGATCAGTCGTCCTGGTCCCTTTGCAGAAAAATAGCCCCAAAGCATGATGTTTCCACCCCCATGCTTCACAGTAGGTATGGTGTTCTTTGGATGCAACTCAGCATTCTTTGTCCTCCAAACACGACGAGTTGAGTTTTTACCAAAAAGTTATATTTTGGTTTCATCTGACCATATGACATTCTCCCAATCTTCTTCTGGATCATCCAAATGCTCTCTAGCAAACTTCAGACAGGCCTGGACATGTACTGGCTTAAGCAGGGGGACACGTCTGGCACTGCAGGATTTGAGCCCCTGGCGGCGTAGTGTGTTACTGATGGTAGGCTTTGTTACTTTGGTCCCAGCTCTCTGCAGGTCATTCACTAGGTCCCCTCATGTGGTTCTGGGATTTTTGCTCACCGTTCTTGTGATCATTTTGACCCCACGGGGTGAGATCTTGCGTGGAGCCACAGATCGAGGGAGATTATCAGTGGTCTTGTATGTCTTCCATTTCCTAATAATTGCTCCCACAGTTGATTTCTTCAAACCAAGCTGCTTACCTATTGCAGATTTAGTCTTCCCAGCCTGGTGCAGGTCTACAATTGTGTGTGTTGTGTGTCCTTTGACAGCTCTTTGGTATTGGCCATAGTGGCGTTTGGAGTGTGACTGTTTGAGGTTGTGGACAGGTGTCTTATATACTGATAACAAGTTCAAACAGGTGCCATTAATACAGGTAAGGAGTGGAGGACAGAGGAGCCTCTTAAAGAAGAAGTTACAGGTCTGTGAGATCCAGAAATATTGCTTGTTTTTAGGTGACCAAATACTTATTTTCCACCATAATTTGCAAATAAATGCATAAAAAATCCTACAATGTGATTTTCTGGATTTTTTTCTTATTTTGTCTGTCATAGTTGAAGTGTACCTATGATGATAAATTACAGGCCTCATCTTTTTAAATGGGAGAACTTGCACAATTGGTGACTGACTAAATACTTTTTCGCCCCACTGTACATACATGCATACAGTTTTTAAAATACTACATGACATTACATTTCATAGCACCTTACCCAACACATTCAATGTGTTCACTCAAGCCACCATTCCACCACCACATATTTACAATACAATGTGCACGTGTGTGTCTATTTGTGTGTGTCTTATCTGATTCTACTGCATGCGTCAGTCCCCCATGTAGCCATGGCTCTATGTAGTACAATGCGCCTCCCAATAGTCTGTTCTTGACTTGGGGATTGTGAAGAGACCCTTGGTGGCATGTCTTGTGGGGTATGCATGGGTGTGCTAGTAGTATAAGCAGACACCTCGGTGCATTTAGCATGTTAACACTTCTAACAAAAACAAGTAATGATGAAGTCAATCTCTCCTCCACTTTGAGCCATGAGAGATTTACATTCATATTGTTAATGTTAGCTCTCCTTGTATGTTTAAGGGCCAGCCGTGCGGCCCTGTTCAAATGAATTTACCACAAATGGACTCCAAGCTGTAGAAACATCTCAAGGATGATCAATGAAAACAGAATGCAACAGAGCTCAATTTCGAGTCTTATCGCAAAGGGTCTGAATACTTATGTAAATAAGGTATTTCACAAAACCTGTTTTCGCTTAGTCATTATGTGCGTAGATTTGATGAGGGCAACAAAAAAAACATACATACATTCATTTAGGATAAGGCTAACTTAACAAAATGTGGAAAAAGTTAAGGTCTGAATACTTTCGGAATACACTATGTATGAAGACCACAGCAGCCCAGATAATTTTCATACTAGCCCTACCTTCCATTTGTCATCAATGGAATATCCCTGTTGAATATTTTCTCAATGTTGTTAGTCAGATGGGCCTTGACAGTCAGCTGTGTATCTATCTGGCAGGTCCTGGCTCAGTGCCAACATCTGACAGCGGGGTTGGGGCAGAGGTGGTACTATCGCGGTAATTAACCCTTGATGCAGGGAGCAGTTAAATGCAGTTGATCGCTAGGATAATTATTGAACCGGTCTTGATTTATTTATTTTTCTTAATAGATTTACTTAAAAGAAATGCAAACTTGCTTTCTTTTACTCCATGCTTTTAATTGTCCTCGCTCTGACATTCTTATTCTGAGTGAAAATACATTACACACACACACTGGGTATGAGTTATAGCTCATTGCTCTAAACAGTTTTCAGACTTTAAATATTCAGACATTGAAGTGTCAGACATTGTCTTCATACCCTACCTCAATTCCCAAATATCTGAGATAAGAATTATTATTGAATTATAATAATGTGTTTGTTTAGTGATAAGCTGAAGCAAGCTACCTCTGTGAAGTCCCAGTCCCTGGTGGCCTTACAGGAGGAGAACAACAAGCTGACCAAGGAGCTTGGCAGCAGCAAGAAGGAGACCAGTGGCCAGCAGAAGGTACCACCACTGGACTGCTGATGTGTTACCTCCTCCCCCAAACTGCCTCTAGATTTTAAGAATGTAACATTTACATTGAATTACTACAACTTTCCAACCAAGCAATTCATCCTATAATGTATGTTATTTTTTCTTAGCTGGAAGCTCAGCAGTCCAAGCTCAATAAACAGTTGCAAGAAATGAAGCCGAGGTGAGAAACTGTGTAGAAACATGGTGTATGTAGCTAGCCTTGTCTATAATGCTGTTTTAATTTCCATCCAAATCAAGTGTCCGAAAATTGTTTGCCGTTTCTAGTCGTAAATAGACACTCCCAACAGTTCTGCAATTAACTTATTGGTGACGGGGACAGTATTGAGTAGCTTGGATGAATAAGGTGCCCAGAGTAAACTGCCTGCTAATCTGTCCCAGATGCTAATATATGCATATTATTAGTAGTATTTGATAGAAAACAAAATCCAACCAGGAAGTGGGAAATCTGAGGTTTGTAGTTTTTCAACTCTTTGCCATTCAAATATACAGTGTAAATGGGGTCATATTGCACGTCCCAAGGCTTCCACTAGATGTCAACAGTCTTTAGAACTTTGTTTGAGGCTTCTGCTATTAAGGGGAGAGAATGAGAGGGGATTGAGCCAGGTGTCTGGCAGAGTGCCACAGGCTCGTGACGTGCAGTCACGAGAGTTCGCTCTCGTTCCATTGCTTTTCTACAGACAGGAATTCTCAGGTTGGAACATTATTGAAGATTTATGATAAAAACATCCTAAAGATTGATTCTATACTTAGTTTGACAAGTTTCTACGGGCTGCAACGGAACATTCTGAACTTTTTGTCCGACGTTCGGCTGGACCTGAACGCGCGTTTGGATTTGTTCACCAAACGCCCTAACAAAAGAAGCTATTTGGACATAAATTATGAACTTTATCGAACAAATCAAACATTTATTGTGGAACTGGGATTCCTGGGAGTGCATTCTGATGAAGATCATCAAAGGTAAGTGAATATTTATAATGCTATTTCTGACTAATGTTGACTACACTATATGGTGCATATCTTTTTGGCTGCTTTGTTGTCTGAACGCTGTACTCAGATTATTGTATGATTTGCTTTTTCTGTAAAGTTCTTTTGAAATCTGACAGCGGTTGCGTTAAAGAGAAGTATCTCTAATTCCATGTATAACACTTGTATTTTCATCAACATTTGATTATTTCTGTAAATTGATGTGGCTCTCTGCAAAATCACTGCATGTTTTTGAACTACTGGATGTAACGTGCCCAATGTATACTGATGTTTTTATATCAATATGAACTTTAGCGAACAAAACATGCATGTATTGTGTAACATGAAGTCCTATGAGTGTCATCTGATGAAGATCATCAAAGGTTAGTGATTCATTTTATCTCTATTTGTGCTCTTTGGCTGGAAAAATGGCTGTGACTTGGTGGTGACCTAACATAATCGTTTGATGCTTTCGCTGTAAAGCCTTTTTGAAATTAGACACTGGCTGGATTAACGAGAATTTTATCTTTTAAAATGGTGTAAAATACTTGTATGTTTGAGGAATTTTGATTGAGATTTTTGTTGTTTTGAATTTGGCGCCCTGCACTTTCAATGGCTGTCGGCAAGGTGGGGCGCTACCGTCCCACATATCCCAGAGAGGTTCATCATGGATGTTTGTATCACTTTTCCGTTCATCAACGTGGCATGTCATGTTTGTGCTCTGTCTACACTGTCTGCTAACATCCTCTTTTGCCTTTTTTTTTACACATGAATTAAAAATGAAAAGCTGAAAAGTCTTGGGTCGATAAGTATTCAACCCCTTTGTTATGGTGTGCCTAAATATGTTAAGGATGAAAAAAATGCTTGCGTTGCATGGACTCACTCTTGTGTGCAATAATAGTGTTTACATGATTTTAGAACGTCTACTTTGTCGCTGTACCCCACACACACAGTTTATCTGTAAGGTCGAGCAGCCACATAGACCAGGGAGGTATTCGAATGCCTCGCAAAGAAGGGTTCATATGGGTAAAACTAATTTAAAGCATATATTGAATATCCCTTTGAGCATGCTGAAGTTACTAATTACACTTTGGGTGTATTGAATCACCATCCAATCACTACAAAGATACAGGCGTCCTTCCTAACTCAGTTGCCGGAGAGGAAGGAAACCGCTCAGGGATTTCACCATGAGGTCATCGGACTTTAAAACCATTCGTTTTTAATGGCTGTGATGGGAGGTAACTGAGGATGGCTCAACAACATCGTGAACATAAATTACAGAGTAAAAAGGAAGCCTGTACACAATAATAAGGCGCTGAAGTAATACTACAAAAAAATGTGTCAAAGCCATTAACTTGTGCTGAATAAGTTTTATGTTCGAGGCAAATCTAATACAACACATTACTTAGTACCACTCTCCATATTTTCAAGCATAGTGATGGCTGCATGTAATTGCTAAGGACTAAATGTTCAGGTTAAAAAGAAACGGAATGGAGCGAAGCACAGAGATCTTAGAGGAAAACCTGGTTGTCTGCTTTCCACCACTGGGAGATTAATTCACCTTTCAGCAGGACTTAAATAACTTAAAACACAAGACCAAATATACACTGGAGTTGCTTACCAAGAAGACAGTGAAGGTTCCTGCGTGGCCAAGTTAGATTTTCAAGCAGATTTAAGGTAAAACTATGACAAGATCTGAAAATGGTTGTCTAGCAATGATCAACAACCATTTTGACAAATCTTGAAGAATTTTGAGAAGAAGAATGGGCAGATGTTGGACAATCCAGGTGTGGAAAACTATTAGAGACTTTCCCAGAAAGACTCACAGCTGTAATCTCTCCCAAAGATGATTCTAACATGTTTTGACTCTGTTACCAAAGAGAGGTTGCTGTTCAATGAGTAATCCCTCTAATTAACTTGCTTTTTGTCATCACAGTATGTTTACAGTGCCTTCAAATGATTTATACCCCTTGACTTATTCCACATTTTGTTGAGACTGAATTCAGAATGGATTAAATGTTTGTTTTTTCACAAGTGTATTGAAAATGAAGAATATTAATTGACAAGTATTCACACACCCACATATTTTCAATGGGATTCATGTCTGGGCTTTGGCTGGGCCACTCAACGACTTTCTTCTTCTGAAGCCATTCCAGCATTGCTTTGGCTGTATGCGTGGGGTCATTGTCCTGTTGGAATGTACATTTTAGTTTTCACTCTGAAGCAGGTTCTCATCAATGATTTTCCTGTATTTGTCTCCATTCATTGTTCCCTCTATCCTTACTGGTCTCCCAGTTCATGCCACTGAAAAGTATCCTTATAGCATGATACAGCAACGGGTGATGAACTGTGCCTGGTTTTCTCCAGACATACCGATTTCCATTCAGGCCAAAGAGTTAGTTTTTTCTCATCAGACCACAGAATCTTGTGCCTTATGCTCTGAATCTTTCACGTGCCTTTTTGCAAACTCCAGGCGCTCTGTCGTGTGCCTTTCTCTCAGGAGTGTCTTCTGTCTGGCCACTCTCCCATAAAGCCCAGATTGGTGAAGTGCTGTAGAGACATTTCCTTCTGGCAGGTTCTCTCATCTCAGCCAAGGATCTCTGTAGTTCTGGTGGTCATTGGGTTCTTGGTCACCTCCCTGACCAAGGTCATTCTTGCACATTTGTTCAGTTTGGTCAGACAACCAGCTCTAGGCAGAGTCTGGGTAGTTCCATATTGTTCCAATTTCCCAATGATGGAAACGACTGTTCTCTTGGAAACATTCAACACTCAGTTGTTTTATACCCTTTCCCAGATATACAGTGCATTTGGAAAGTATTTAGACCCCTTGACTTTTTCCACATTTTCGTACATTAAAGCCTTATTCTAAAATGGATGAATTCATTTTCCTCTCATCAATCTACATACAACAAAAACAGGATTTTAGAAATGTTAGCTGATTTATTCAAATAAATGTCACATTCACATAAGTATTCAGACATTTTACTCAGTACTTTGTTCAAGCATCTTTGACTAAGCTGTAATCGCTGACAGTCTTCTTGGGTAGGACGCTACAAGCTTGGCACACCTGTATTTGGGGAGTTTCTCCCATTTCTTCTCTGCAGATACTCTCAAGCTCTCAGGTTTGATGGGGAGCGTTCATTTTCCCCTCGATCCTGACTAGTATCTCAGTCCCTGCCGCTGAAAAACATCCCCAAAGCATGTGGCTGCCACCACCGTGCTTCACCGTAGGGATGGTACCAGGTTTCCTCCAGACGTGAAGCTTGGCTTTCAGGCCAAAGAGTTCGATCTTGGTTTCATCAGACCAGAAAATCTTGTTTCTCATGGTCAGAGTTGTTTAGGTGCCTTTTGGCAGAATTCAAGGGGGTGGCGTAGCGGTTTACAATTTTAATCCATCTAACATATGTGGGAAATGTGGGAAAAGTAGAGGGGTCTGAATGCATTCCCGAATGCACTGTATGCCTCATCACAAATCTCTCTGAGATCTACTGACAGTTCCTCGGACTTCAGGGTATAGTTTCTGCTCTGACATGCACTGTCAACTTATATAGACAGGTGTGTTTCTTTCTAAATCATGTTGAAACAATTGAATTGGCCGCAAGTAGACTAATCAAGTTGTAGACTAATCAAGTTGTGACATCTGTGATGATCAAAGGAAATTATATGCACCTGAGCAATTTTTTTTGTATCCTGGGCAATGGGTGTGAATACTTATGTCAATGCGATTTTCTATTTCTTTTTCAATAAATTTGCTAAAATTTCTTTAACGAATCACTGTCATTATGAGGAATTGTGAGTAGATGGGTGAGAAAATAATCCATTGAGTTCAGGCGGTAACTACAAAATGTGGAGTAAGTCAAGGGGTATGAAGACTTTCTGAGGGCACTGTATTAAACATTTTTTTCAAGCTAAACAGACATATGCGCCGAATACAACAGCAACAATACAACCTTTACAGTGAAATGTTTCTTACAAGCCCTTAAAACGTCTGAGCTAAGGGGCAGTATTTTCACGTTCGGATGAAAAGCGTGCCCAAAGTAAACTGTCTGTTACTCAGGCCCAGAAGCTAGGATATGCATAGGCATGGTAGTATTTGATAGAAAACACTTGAATTTCTAAAACTGTTAAAATAATATCTGTGTGTATAACATAACTGATTTGACAGGCGAAAACCTGAGAAATCCATTGAGGAATTATTTTTTATTTTGGTTTTGTAGTTTTCTATTCAATGCCATTACATTATCCATTGACTTAGGACTCAATATGCAGTTCCTATGCCTTCCACTAGATGTCAACAGTCTTTAGAAATAGTTTCAGGCTTGTATTCTTATAAATGAGGGAGTAAGAGCAGTCTGAATGAGTGGACCCTGACGTGTCACAGAGCTTTTTCATACACAATCCCGAGTGCATTTCTTGTTTACCTTTTATATTGATGACGTTGAAATATAATAGATCATTTAGGCTAAAAACAACCTGAGGATTGAATATAAACATTGTTTGACATGTTTCTATGAACTTTACGGAATTTGGATTTTTTTTGTCTGCGGATTACTGAAGAAAACGCGCAAACAAAACAGAGGTTTTTGGATATAAAGAGTTTATCGAACAAAAGGAACATTTATTGAGTAGATTAATGTATTTTGAGTGCAACCATATGAAGATCATCAAAGGTAAGGGATTAATTTGATCTCTTTCTGAGTTTTTTGTAACGCTTCTGCTTGGCTGGTTACTGTTGGTAATAATTTGTCAACTGGGCTATGTTCTCAAATAATCATAAGGTATGCTTTCACCGTAAATTTATTTTTAAATCTGACACCGTGGTTGGATTCACAAGAAGTTAATCTTTAAACCTATGTAAAATATGTTTTGTTTTCTGAATATATATATATATATATATATGAGTATTTCTGTATTTGAATTTGGCGCTCTGCAATCTCACTGGATGTTGGCCAGATGGGACGCTAGCGTCCCACATACCCTAGAGAAGTTAAGGAGCCTTTTTGACCGCACTTCCCACATTGCAAGCACTCCGATACCACTTGTTGTGCGTTAGCAGAGGGAACAGTCTATGACTTGAGTCTTAGACAATGTTTTGGGCCTTCCTCTGACACCCCTAGTATATAGGTCCTGCATGGCAGGAGGCTTGTCCTCAGTGATGTACTGGCTGCAGCGCCTTAGTCAGTTTGCCAAGCAGTTGCCATTCCAGGCGTGGATGCAACTGGTCAGCATGCTCTCGATGATGCAGCTGTAGAATCTTTTGAAGATCTGGGGACCCATGACAAATCTTTCCAGTCTCCTGAGGGGGAAAACGCATTGTCATGCCCTCTTCACGACTTTCTTGGAGTGTTTGGACCATGATCGTTTGTTGATGTGGATACCAAGGAACTTGAAGCTCTCGACCCGCTCCACTACAGCCCTGTTGATGTTAATGGAGGTGTGTTCGGCCTTCCTTTTCCTGTAATCCACGATCATATTTTATCTTGATCACGTTGAGGGAGAGGTTGTTGTCCTGGCACCACACTTCCAGGTCTCTGACCTCCTATTGACCATCTCATCGTTGTCGATGTCAGTGAACTTAATGAGGGTGTTCGAGTCGTGCTTTGAAACGCAGTCGTTGGGTGAACAGGGAGTACAGGAGGGGACTAGGCATGTACCCCTGAGGGGCCCCAGTGTTGAGGATCAGCACTTCCTTCAGGAAGTCCAGGATCCAGTTGCAGAGGGAGGTGTTTAGTCCTTAGCTTAGTGATGAGCTTTGAGGGCACTATGGTATTGAACGCTGAACTGTAGTCAATGAACAGCATTTTCACATAGGTGCTCCCTTTGTCCAGGTGGGAAAGGACAGTGTGGAGTGCGATTGCTTAATCTGTGGATCTGTTCAGGTGGTATGCGAATTGGAGTGGGTCTAGGGTTTCCGGGATCATGGTGTTTTGATGTGAGCCATGACAAGCCTTTCAAAGCACTTCATGGCTACTGTTACAAATCCCTTTTGGCCCGACAGTCTAGGGGAGATGGTAACGAGACCCGTAACACAACTCATGCAAATTATAATAGTGAAAAAGTAAAAGTGAGAACGAAATAACCACGACTACTGAAATCTACCGTCAAACTCAGGGTTTATTGGAACACACACGGTAATGGGGGGGAGCAGGAATAGGGGCTGAGCTGGACCCAAGGAAAGAAACTAAGTAATCAAAAACACCCCTAAACTAGACTAGCCTACTTTAACAACAGCTAACTAACTAACTAACTAACCAACCAAAAATACAGTGGGTGGTCCGCCCAGTTCTAACTAGTGTATTTAACAAAGTTTACCTACGGGTAGTGTATGCCCATGGGCGACTTGTCTTGGTTCCCCCTTTTCCCACCAGCAAACAAACAAACACCATAACCAAAAACAATACTCACAGGTGACGACAAAGTGCTATGGAGGTGCTCAAACAAAAGATAGCTCAATACATAAAGAGAGTGAAATAGAGAGATCTACAGACATGGCATTTACAGAGAGATTGAGCTCCACAGCAAACAACTGACAGGGTTTTTAAACAGGGAAAGGAACGGTGATTGGGTAGGAAACAGGAGGAGGTGTGTCTTCTGATTGATTGGGGAGTGATGATTTTAACCTGTGAGGGGAGAAGGAGAGAAAAGAAACACACACACACAGGATACTTGTATCCCTAACAGCTACCGACGGGGACTATGGTGGTCTGCTTGTAGGTATTACAGACTCGGTCTGGGAGATGTTGAAAATGTCAGTGAAGACACTTGCCATGCTCGGAGTACACGTTCTGGTAATAGGTCTGTTGGATGTTGACCTGTTGAAAGGTCTTGCTCACGCCGGCTATGGAGAGCGTGTTCACTCAGTTGTCTGGAACAGCTGACGCTCTCATGCATGCTTCAGTGTTGTTTGCCTCGAAGCAAGCATAAAAGGCATTTATCCTGTCTGATAGACTCGCGTCACTGGGCAGCTCGGCTGCTGGGTTTCGCTTTGTAGTCCGTAACAGTTTGCTAGCCCTGCCACATCCGACAAGCGTTAGAGCCGGTGTAGTAGGATTGTATTAATGCTTTGCCTGTTTGATGGTTATTCTGAGGGCATGGCGGGATTTCTTATAAGCGTCCGTATTAGTGTCCTGCTCCTTGAAAGCGGCAGCTCTAGCCTTTAGCTCGGTGCAGATGTTGCCGGTAATCCATGGATTCTGGTTGGGATGTACGTACGGTCAATGTGGGGGAGACTTTAAACCTTTTTATTCCATGCTTCTGAATTTAAAGTTTCACAAGCACCATTCTATGTGTATATATAAAGATGGAGTTTCAAGCAGCAACGTTTTGGGCGACCCGACCAAATTCACATAGAAATGTGAGTTATAGATCTGTCATTCTCTTTGAAAGCAAGTCTAAGAAGCAGTAAAACTGTTCTATGTGCACTATTAAGATGCTTCCCATTAAGTTTGGTTTTTTTGTCTTTTATTTAGTTTTGTACATGAGCTTCAAACAGCTGAAAATACTATTTTTTTGTTATGGAAAATATATTTCACAGCTGTTAAGATGGTTCAATGATTCTCTACACTAGCTTGTTTTGTCACAAACTGAAATTAGGCAAACTATTAGAGTTTTTACAACCAGGAAATGGCGGAGGGATTTCTTCATAGTGCACCTTTTTAACCGAACTTAAGAAACCAGTCTGCTGCTGGTGGTACTCCAGTAGACATTAGAGTTCACTCAGATTATGCATGGTCAATGCTTCACTATTCCCTTTTGGAGTGGTTAAACTCTTATGACTATATCATAATTATGTTTTGCCTTTGACAGAGAGACCACAATGAAGAAAAAGTTAGATGAGGAGAAAGCCTTCTTCCAGAAATCCATCCATAAAAGCAGCACCTTGATCTCTGAGAAAGATCAGGAGCTGGAGACCCTGATGAGTGAGGTAAGAATTGGTGCTCTTCCCTATTTCTAGACATTTTAATTCCCTAGCCTCATGGCAGGCTCCCTGGCACTAATTCTAAGCCAAAAAGCATTGGACTTGTCTTATTAGAACTTGAGTTCATTAAGACTTCAGTACATTGTTTTTCAGCATTTGTATAATACACTGAACAAATATGTAAACACAAAAATATTGTGTTGGTCCCATGTTTGAAATTAAAGATCCCCAAAATGTTCCATACACACACACAGCTTATTTCTCTCAAATTCTGTGCACTAATTTGTTTACGTCCCTGTTAGTGAGCATTTCTCTTTTGCCAAGATAATCCATCCACCTGATAGGTGTGGCATATATCAAGAAGCTGATTAAACAGCATGTTCATTACACAGGTGCACCTTGTTCTGTGGCCAAGAAAAGGCACTCTAAAATGTGCAGTTTGGTCACACAATGCCACAGATGTCTCAAGTGTTGAGGGAGTGTTCAATTGGCATGCTGACTACAGGAATGTCCAGCGGAGCCAGATAATTGAATATTCATTTCTCTACCATAATCTGCCTCCAATATCATTTTAGAGAATAGATTAGGGCCAAAGTATTTTTTTAAGTTGTTACTTTTTGTGTTTATTTTTTCTTCAGTGTATATACAGTTGAAGTCAGAAGTTTACATACACCTTAGCCAAATACATTTAATATCCGTTTTTCCCAATTCCTGACATTTTAATCCTAGTAAATAAATCCCTGTCTTTAGGTCATTTAGGATCACCACTTTATTTTAAGAATGTGAAATGTCAGAATAATAGTAGATAATTATTTATTTCAGCTTTTATTTCATCACATTCCCAGTGGGTCACAAGTTTACATACACTCAATTAGTATTTGGTAGCATTGCCTTTAAATTGTTTAACTTGGGTGAAATGTTTTGGGTAGCCTTCCACAAGCTTTCCACAATAAGTTGGGTGAATTTTGGCCCATTCCTCCTGACAGAGCTGGTGTAACTGAGTCAGGTTTGTAGGTCTCCTTGCTCACACACACACTTTTTCAGTTCTGCCCAAAAATGTTCTATAGGATTAAGGTCAGGGCTTAGTGATGGCCACTCCAATATCTTGACTTTGTTGTTCTTAAGCCATTTTGCCACAACTTTGGAAGTATGCTTGGGGTCATTGTCTATTTGGAAAATCCATTTGCGACCAAGCTTTAACTTCCTGACTGATGTCTGGAGATGTTGCTTCAATATATCCACATAATTTTCCTACCTCACAATGCCATCTATTTTGTGAAGTGCACCAGACCCTCCTGCAGCAAAGCACCCCCACAACATGATGATGCCACCCCCGTGCTTCACGGTTGAGATGGTGTTCTTTGACTTGCAAGCCTCCCCTTTTTTCCTCCAAACATAAGGATGGTCATTATGGCCAAACGGTTATAGACTTGTGGAGGTCTATGATCTTGGCTGATTTCTTTAGATTTTCCCATCATGTCAAGCAAAGAGGCACTGAGTTTGAGGGTAGGCCTTGAAATACATCTACAGGTACACCTACAATTGACTCATGTCAATTAGCCTATCAGAAGCTTCTAAAGAAATGACATCATTATCTGCAATTTTCCAAGCTGTTTAAAGGCACAGTCAACTTAGTGTATGTAAACTTCTGGCCCACTTGAATTGTGATACAGTGAATTATAAGTGAAATAATATGTTTGTAAACAATTGTTGGAAAAATTACTTGTGTCATGCACAAAGTAGATGTCTTAACCGACTTGCCAAAACTATAGTTTGTTAACAAGACATTTGTGGAGTGGTTGAAAAACGAGTTTTAATGACTCCAAGCTAAGTGTATGTAATTTTCCGACTTGAACTGTATAGCCATTGTCTAATGTATATGACATTTTTATTTTTACCTCTGAGCAGTTATCAGTGCTGCGTGGGGAGAGCGCCATAGCGAAGACACTGAAGTTTACTATCCAGTTACTGGAGAAGGACAAGGCACAGCTACAGGAGCATGTTCAGATCCTGGAGAAGAGCCTTTCAGGAGGACAGGATACTGTTACCAGCTCCTCACGTATGACTGGGTAGTTGAAGCTTAACTCATGTCTACAGATTGAACTTCACTGTCACTGAATGCTTTATATGCATGTTTTCCCTTCAGGTGATGCAGCTCTGGATCAACTAAGGGAGAACAAGGAGACTGCAGAAAGCCAGGTATGCATTTATAATGGACCAATTTAGCAAAAATGAGACCGCTTGGGTATGTCATTCAGTGGGTTATTTATTGATATGTACAGTATTGCATTGATTGTGTGTAAGAAGTACCTAACCTAAGTCGTACTTGTACATTAATTTAAGTTACGGTTCCATACTATTGCCATATGACATGCTGTGGTTGCTTAGCGTACTATGACAATGGCAACTTTCATACGATCAGTGGTATGGAAATTCCCTCTAAATGAATGCAATTTTGCTCATGTCAATGTCTGTAAAGTCCATGACTGGCAGTGTACAGAATTTATTTCAACTCACTGGAGAACCTCTGACAATTGATTTAGGAAGCTGTTTTATCACAGGTGTGCTGAGATGCCTCAAACAGCTTTAACCAAAAACAATAATGAGCACTGAAGTTGCTTACCATGTAGATCTGCCTTTATCCCTTAACTTACTGTCACAGGCTTTGAATAGGTTTGTCAGAGGTTGAACAGTGATGAAGCTGTAATGCTGCCTACCCACTATTTTCTCTTAGGTTGTTTTAGTATTTTTCCATCTGTCAGTGATCTATTGTCTGCTATTAGGTGGGTCCTAATTTTGATCTGTTTTGTCTCCTCCATCTCCACTTCCTCATTTACCTCCTTCCTCCTCTGTCACTGATGTTGGCCATGCTACCCGGAAATCAGGCAGCGGTTTGTTACTGTTTTTCATCAGCTCCACTCATGCATGTCTATTTGTCTGTAGATTTCCCCTCGGTTCCTGTTCTATGTTCTGAAAAATAATTCCTGAATGTTCCTGTTGATTTACATTTCTGGTCGTCTCCTAAAGGCATCCATTCTAAACAGTTTCAAGCCTCAATTTGTCGGGGCATGAACACGAGGTGTCAAGCGTTCCACAGGGATACTGGCCCATGTTGACTCCAATGCTTCCCACAGTTGTCAAGTTGGCCGGATGTCCTTTGGGTGATGGACCATTCTTGATACACAAAGGAAACTGTTGAGCGTGAGAAACCCAGCAGCTTTGCAGTTCTTGACGCACTCAAACCGGTGCACCTGGCCCCTACTACCATACCCTATTCAAAGGCACTTAAATATTTTTGTTCCCATTCACTCTTTGAATGACACATGCGCAATCCATGTTTTAATTGTCTCAAAGCTTAAAAATCCTTCTTTAACCCGTCTCCTATCGTTCATCTCCACCGTTTTGAAGTGGATTTAACAGATGACATCAATAAGGGATTATAGCATTCACCTGGATTCACCTGTTCATTGTGTGTCATGGAAAGAGCAGGTGTTTTGTACACTCCCGTGTATATTATGACAACATTTTGTGGCGTTTTGGTCTTCGGCAAGAAGTTGTTTTTTTTGCCGTTTGTGTTATTTTCTTGAGGCAAGCCGAAGTTCTGAAGCCGACTTATATGCCCCTTTGTTGGTGATTGGTCAACATTAGGCATTCTTCAATTGTTTGTTGTCATTCAATGAAAGACTACGTGTTTCTATGCGAATGTTTTCACTTGAGAAATACTGCACCAAACATCTTAGTTGTATGTAAAATTACGTGACTAAAACCTCTGCAAAAACTTCAAATGATTTATTTACAATAGCTTTCAGGGATTCAAAAAAAGGACCTCATATCCTATTCATACAGGACATTTATCAGAGTATGCTTTCCAGCAAATTGACATGCCTTGATGCCACAATTTCTCATGATGGATGATCCAGAGTCGCCCTCATTACCCTTTCCCATGCTCAAGCCAGGATGTGGGTTTGTTTTCACAACATAGGAACTGGCCAAGCACATTGAAGGTTGTTGTTCACTGTTCTTGTAGCATGGTGGGTTGGGGAAAGGGGTGAATTTACTAACTACTTGTGTGATATTGGCACTTAATGAGATGTGTATACAGTTGGATGACCTGTTGTTCATGTGTCCAATAGTTCTAAGTTACATGTCACATTTACTTTTTACTGAACTGTGGCAATGTCTGTGATATCCCGTCTTGTCTGGGACAGATTGAGTTCCTGAACTCGGTTATCGTGGACCTGCAGAAGAAGAATGAGGAACTTAAGGGCAAGCTGGAGAAGATGGCAGAGGCTGCCCTCAATGGGAATAATGCAAGCGAGCTTGACAACTATGATGGGTCAGCCTTCTCCGATGCTCTTAAACTGTAACCCTGAGTCAGACAAGTTGAAGCCCACATTAACCTCATGCTTTTTTTGTTTTGTTAATTTCATGAAGCTAGTTCAAAGCATGAAGCATTATTTCTATCTTAACATTTCATCAGTCTTAGTTTGTCCCCTCCCCCGTTAAGTACTTTTCCATTTGTCTAGTTTACTGTACATGCTCACACCCTGACCCTGTATGTCTCCCACCATCTTCTCAGCAGTTATAACAAAGGCCCCTCCAAAAAGAAGGTCCCACCAAGGCTCTTCTGTGACATTTGTGACTGCTTCGACCTCCATGATACAGAAGACTGTCCCACTCAGATGCAGATGCCGGACTCCCCACCCCACACCACCTACCACGGCAGTAAGGATGAGGAGAGGGCTTATTGTGACATCTGTGAGGCCTTTGGCCACTGGACTGACTCCTGTAACGATGACCAGACCTTCTAATCTAAAGCCTTCGAGAGCCATCTTTGGCACAATCTCAAATTTTGCACGTAAATCAAATTCACATGGAGTTCTCTACTGTATGGGTTTGTCCACATGTTTGTCTGTGGGAAAGTGTCTTGCTCAAGCCCCTAAGCGCTCTTATGGGAGAAGGTTTTCTCAAAACAACAAATGTAATTATCCCCACCCACACTATGTTCACATCATTGACTGGGAAAAGGGGCAGGAATGCATATGTATTGTGATAAAAGGTTTTAATTGGTAATTGTAAAGGACTTGTCTTGAAATAAAATCCACGGTTTGTTTGTTGCTATCCTCTTCAGTGTGTATAAGATGAGAGGCTATAGTTTATTTTTTTAAGCTTGAGCATACTTTATACTTTGAAAAATGTTGCCTTGTCTGTGTGATAATTGTGTGGTGAAAGGTATGCAGAGGAGCATGGCTGGCTCCTGCTGCCTGGACGTGTTGGAACAGTGAAACCCAACACTAGTTGACTTTCAGTAAAAAAGACCTGACCTCGGCCGAATGGGACAGTGGGATCGTGGTCAAGGTTGAAACTGCTAAACAAACCTAAAGGACTGCGCACACTCTTTCTCCTCTGTTTAAAATCCTTGGTTCTTTTTTAAGTGGCCTTTACAAGAACATTTCTTAATTAAATTATCATTTAAGAGAATAAAATATTGTAAACAGATGGTATAATGCTTATGAATTTCTGTACCTAACTTTTTGAATGTTGAATATCTGTACAAAAATCGAATGAAATTTATGGATAAATTAAAGTTTTTTTGCAGGAGCTCGTGTGAAAGGACCTTACTTTTGACGATAAGGGTAATTTCTCTGAAAGGAATGCTTATTTTACCGTAGTGAGACAGACCACCTGATGCCTCATCCTTAATCTAAAGCACTTCAGCTTTGTGTCCTGCAGTAGAGACCACATAATCCACATCTCAGTGGGATTCCGTTTGTGCACCAGCATGATAAAATCAAAATCAAATTGATTTATATAGCCCTTCTTACATCAGCTGATATCTCAAAGTGCTGTACAGAAACCCAGCCTAAACCCCAAACAGCAAGCAATGCAGGTGTAGAAGCACGGTGGGTAGGAAAAACTCCCTTGAAAGGCTGAATCCTAGAGAGGAAATAGGCTATGAGGGGTGGCCAGTCCTCTTCTGGCTGGGCCGGGTGGAGATTATAACAGAACATGGCCAAGATGTACAAATGTTCATAAATTACCAAGATCATTAGAGAGAGCTTACTTAAATTTACACAGGACACCAGATATAACCCCAGACAGGAAGACCACGTCAGTGACTCAACCCATTTAATTGACGCACCCCTCCTAGGGACGGCATGGAAGAGCACGAGTAGGCCAGTGACTCAGCCCCTGTAATAGGGTTAGAGGCAGAGAATCCCAGTGGAGAGAGGGGAACCAGCCAGGCAGAGACAGCAAGGGTGGTTCGTTGCTCCAGTGCCTTTCCGTTCACCTTCACACTCCTGGGCCAGACTACACTCAATCATAGGACATGCTGAGAGATGAGTCTTCAATAAAGACTTAAAGGTTGAGACCGAGTCTGCATCACTCACATGGGTAAGCAGACCATTCCATCGAAATGGAGCTCTATAGGAGAAAGCCCTGCCTCCAGCTGTTTGCTTAGAAATTCTAGGGACAATTAGGAGGCCTGCGTCTTGTGACCGTAGCGTACGTGTAGGTATGTACAGCAGGACCAAATCGGAAAGATAGGTAGGAGCAAGCCCATGTAACGCTTTGTAGGTTATCAGTAAAACCTTGAAATCAGCTCTTGCCAAACAGGAAGCCAGTATAGGGAGGCTAGCACTGGAGTAATATGATCAAATTGTTTGGTTCTAGTCAGGATTCTAGCAGCCGTATTTAGCACTAACTGAAGTTTATTTAGTGCTTTATCCAGGTAGCCGGAAAGTAGAGCATTGCAGTAGTCTAACCTAGAAGTGACAAAAGCATGGATTCATTTTTCTGCATCATTTTTGGACAGAAAGTTTCTGATTTTTGCAATGTTACGTAGATGGAAAAAAGCTGTCCTTGAAACAGTCTTGATATGTTCGTCAAAAGAGAGATCAGGGTCCAGAGTATTGCCGAGGTCCTTCACAGTTTTATTTGAGACGACTGTACAACCACCGAGATTAATTGTCAGATTCAACAGAAGATCTCTTTGTTTCTAGAACAAGCATCTCTGTTTTGTCTGAGTTTAAAAGTAGAAAGTTTGCAGCCTCCACTTCCTTATGTCTGAAACACAGGCTTCACCAGGTGATGGCAATTTTGGGGCTTCACCATGTTTCATTGAAATGAACAACTGTGTGTCATCCACATAGCAGTGAGAGTTAACATTATGTTTCCGAATGACATCCCCAAGAGGTAAAATATATAGTGAAAACAATAGTGGTCCTAAAACGGAACCTTGATGAACACTGAAATGTACAGTTGATTTGTCAGAGGACAAACCATCCACAGAGACAAACATATCTTTCCGACAGATAAGGTCTAAACCAGGCCAGAACTTGTCCGTGTAGACCAATTTGGGTTTCCAATCTCTCCAAAAGAATGTGGTGATCATTGGTATCAAAAGCAGCACTAAGGTCTAGGAGCACGAAGACAGATGCAGAGCCTCGGTCTGATGCCATTAAAAGGTAATTTACCACCTTCACAAGTGCAGTCTCAGTGCTATGATGGGGTCTAAAACCAGACTGAAGCATTTCGTATACGTTGTTTGTCTTCAAGAAGGCAGTGAGATTAGCTTTTTTTATATATTTGAGAGGAATGGGAGATTCGATATAGGCCGATAGTTTTTTAAATATTTTCTGGGTCAAGATTTGGCTTTTTCAAGAGAAGCTTTATTGCTATTTATTTTATTATTATTTATTATTTAGTGGGGTGGCAGCGTAGCCTAGTGTTTAGAGCGTTGGACTAGTAACCGAAAGGTTGCAAGATTAGAGGTTTAGAGGCCATGATTATTTTCATCATTGTGTCAAGAGATATAGTACTAAAACACTTGAGTGTCTCCCTTGAGCCTAGGTCCTGGCAGAGTTGTGCAGACTCAGGACAACTGAGCTTTGGAGCAATACTCAGATTTAAACAGGAGTCCGTCATTTGCTTTCTAATGATCATGATCTTTTCCACAAAGAAGTTCATGAATTTATTACTGCTGAAGTGAAAGCCATCCTCTCTTGGGGAATGCTGCTTTTTAGTTAGCTTTGCGACAGTATCAAAAATACATTTTGGATTGTTCTTATTTTCCTCAATTAAGTTGGAAAAATTGGATGATCAAGCGGCAGTGAGGGCTCTTCGATACTGTCTTTCCAAGCTAGTCGGAAGACTTCCAGTTTGGTATGGCGCCATTTCCGTTCCAATTTTCTGGAAGCTTGCTTCAGAGCTCGGGTATGTTCTGTATACCAGGGAGCTAGTTTCTTGTGACAAATGTTTTTAGTGGTGCGACTGCATCTAGGGTATTGCGCAAGCTTAAATTGAGTTCCTCAGTTAGGTGGTTAACTGAGTTTTTTACTCTGACGTCCTTCGGTAGGCAGAGGGAGTCTGGAAGGGCATCAAGGAATCTTTGGGCTGTCTGAGAATTTATAGCACGACTTTTGATGATCCTTCGTTGGGGTCTGAGCAGATTATTTGTTGCGATTGCAAACATAATAAAATAGTGGTCCAATAGTCCAGGATTATGAGGAAAAACATTAGGATCCATAACATTTATTCCATGGGACCAAACTATGTCCAGAGTATGACTGTGGCAGTGAGTAGGCCCGGAGACACATTGGACAAAACCCACTAAGTCGATGATAGCTCCGAAAGCCTTTTGGAGTGGGTCTGTGGACTTTTCCATGTGAATATTAAAGTCACCAAAAATTGGAATATTATCTGCTATGACTACAAGGTCAGATAGGAATTCAGGGAACTCAGTGAGGAACACTGTATATGGCCCAGGAGGCCTGTAAACAGTAGCTATAAAAAGTGATTGAGTAGGCTGCATAGATTTCATGACTAGAAGCTCAAAAGACGAAAACGTGTTTTCTTTGTAAATTGAAAGTTGCTATCGTAAATGTTAGCAACACCTCCGCCTTTGCGGGATGCGCGGGGGATATGGTCACTAGTGTAACCAGAAGGTGAGGCCTCATTTAACACAGTAAATTAATCAGGCTTAAACCATGTTTCAGTCAGGCCAATCACATCAAGATTATGATCAGTGATTAGTTCATTGACTATAACTGCCTTGGAAGTGAGGGATCTAACATTAAGTAGCCCTATTTTGAGATGTGATATATCACAATCTTTTTCAATAATGGAAGGAATGGAGGAGGTCTTCATTCCAATGAAATTGCTAAAGCGAACACCGCCATGTTTAATTTTGCCCAACCTAGGTCGAGGCACAGACACGGTCTCAATGGGGATAGCTGAGCTGACTACACTGACTGTGCTAGTGGAAGACTTCACTATGCTGGCAGGCTGGCTGGCTAACAGCCTGCTGCCTGGCCTGCACCCTATTTCATTGTGGAGCTAGGGGAGTTAGAGCCCTATCAATGTTCTTAGATAAGATGAGAGTACCCCTCCAGCTAGAATGGAGTCCGTCACTCCTCAACAGGCCAGGCTTGTCCCTGTTTGTGAGTGAGTCCCAGAAAGAGGGCAAATTATCTACAAATTCTATCTTTTGGGAGGGGCAGAAAACAGTTTTCAACCAGTGATTGAGTTGTGAGACTCTGTTGTAGAGCTCATCACTCCCCCTAACTGGGAGGGGGCCAGAGACAATTACTCAATGCCAACACATCTTTCTAGCTGATTTACACGCTGAAGCTATGTTGCGCTTGGTGACCTCTGACTGTTTCATCCTAACATCGTTGGTGCCGACGTTGATAACTCTCTACACTTGCCAGTTTTAGCTTTAGCCAGCACCATCTTCAGATTAGCCTTAACGTCGGTAGCTCTGCCCCCTGGTAAACAGTGTATGATCGCTGGATGATTAATTTTAAGTCTAATACTGCGGGTAATGGAGTCGCCAATGACTAGGGTTTTCAATTTGTCAGAGCTAATGGTGGGAGGCTTTGGCGTCTCAGACCCCGTAACGGGAGAAGTGGAGACCAGAGAAGGCTGGGCCTCAGACTCTGACTCGCTGCTTAATGGGGAGAACTGGTTGAAAGTTTCTGTCGGCTGAATGAGCGACACCGGTTGAGCATTCCTACAGCATTTCCCCCCAGAAGCCATGAGAAAGTAGTCCGGCTGCGGGGACCGTGCGAGGGGATTTATACTACCATCTGTTCTTACTGGTGGCACAGACGCTGTTTCATCCTTTCCTACACTGAAATTACTCATGCCTAACGATTGCGTCTGAAGCTGGGCTTGCAGCACAGCTATCCTCGCCGTAAGGCGATCGTTCTCCTGTATATTATGGGTACAGCGACTGAAAAAAGAAGGCATCATGTTAATGTTACTTCTTAGCTTCGGCTGGGGGAGGTCCTGACGAACCAAGTCCAGATAAAGCGTCCGGAGCGAAAAAGTTGATTGAAAAAAAATAATTGCGTGAGGGAAAAACAAAAAATATAAACGGTAATTAAAAAGTAAAAACCGTAAAGTTGTCAGGTAGCAAAGTAAAGTTAGCAACAAAACACACAGCAGCACGTAAACATGATCTCCCTGTAAATGCAGGGGTTGAAGAGTGACCACCTGACGGAACCCAAAGGTCCTGAAGCCAGAGTGGTGTGTCAGCGTGACATTAATCTTCTGCAGGCACATACCCACAAAGACATCATCAATGGGGAAGAGGTCAGTGCTGGACACTGCCACTACCAGGCTCAGCACAAACCATACAACTCTATGCACAAGGACTACTGTACTTTTAACCATTTCCACTGAGAATTTTACAAAAACGTTTAGTAACAGAATGTGCTGTCATTCTGTTACCAAACTTTGGATCTGCACTGTTCTTCAAGTAGATGTGTTTTTGTGAAGTCTTCTAATTAGTTCATTACATTTTACCATGACTATCCGCATTGACCCTATCTTGCACTGACTGCACACTCACAATACTATATATACACACTATATACAGTACCAGTTAAAGGTTTAAACACACATTCAAGGGTTTTTCTTTATTTTCACAATTTTCTACATTGTAGAATAATAATGAAGGCATCAAAACTATGAAATAACACATGGAATCTTGTAGTAACCAAAAAAGTGTTAAATCAAAATATATGTTATATTTGAGATTCTTCAAAGTAACCACCCTTGCCTTGATGACAGCTTTGCACACACTTGGCATTCTCTCAACCGCCTTCACCTGGAATGCTTTTCCAACAGTCTTGAAGGAGTTCCCACATATGCTGGGCACTTGTTGGCTGATTTTCCTTCACTCTGAGGTCCAACTCATCCCAAACCATCTCAATTGGGTTGAGGTCGGGTGATTGTGGAGGCTAGGTCCTCTGATGCAGCACTCCATCACTCTCCTTGGTCAAATACCCCTTACACAGCCTGGAGGTATGTTGGGTCATTGTCCTGTTGAAAAACAAACGATCGTCCCAATAAGCCCAAGTATCACTGCAGAATGCTGTGGTAGCCATGCTGGTTACGTGTGCCTTGAATTCTAAATAAATCACAGACATTGTCACCAGCAAAGCACCCCCACACCACCTCCTCCATGCATCACGGTGGGATCCACACATGCGGAGATCATCCGTTCACCTACACTGCTTCCCACAAAGACACAGTGGTTGGAACCAAAAATCTCAAATTTCGAATCATCGGACCAAAGGACAGATTTCCACCAGTCTAATGTACATTGCTCATAAAAAATAAAGAAAACCCCTTGAATGAGTAGGTGTGTCCAAACCTTTGACTGGTACTGTAAGTATTCACATCCCTAACATGATGCAGCTACTGTACCACTATGCTTGAAAATATGGAGAGTGGTACTCAGTAATGTGTTGGATTGGATTAGCCCCAAACACAACACTTTGTATTCAGGACAGAAAGTTAATTCCTTTGCCACATTATTTGCAGTGTTACTTCCTTGTGCATTGTTGCTGTACAGGCTTCCTTTTTTTCACTCTTTCATTTATGTTAGTATTGTGGAGTAACTACAATGTTGTTGATCCATCCTCAGTTTTCTCCTATCACTCTGTAACTGTTTTAAAGTCGCCAATGACCGCATGGTGAAATCCCTGATCGGTTTACTTCCTCTCGAGCAACTGATATAGGAAGGAGAATTTTCAATCCCAATGATAATAACTGACAATCAATAGCTCTGACCAATCCCCGAGATCTGTAAGACCATGGGTTTAATAATAATTAGTCAAAGACTCAGCTTATGCAAAAAGATAGTAGTTTATTCATGAGAAGTCCATTATAAAAAGACATCCATTTTATAGCTGGGCACATACTTCCACACAAACAGTAGATATCCTACGCACATACATACACACAAACAGTAGGTATCCTTCGCACATGCATACAAGTTAAAATCTTAAACTATGCCTTGCTCAGGCAGTCTGTATTTTTCCACTATACAGATACATTGTTTCTTTAATCTGCAACTCATTTCATAATTTTCTGTGAGCCCAACAGTTTCTCCCCTCCACGGGTGGAGACAGAATGTCCTGTAAGGAACACAGTAGTCCAGCTTGTCTGTTGATAGCTCCTCTTATCATTTGTTTCGCACTTGCACCCTGTTTACATACTAAAAAGGAACAAAATGTCCTTGTTCTAATTCTGACTAAAACTACACACATCATCAGATTATAGCATGTGGTAAATAACATTTGATTTGAGTCAATGTCACTCTTTTACTGTGAAATTGCTCGTATATGAAATAGGCCTACAATAGGCTTCAAGCGGCAAACTTATTTTGTCTCATACCAAAAGTAAGCAGGTCACACATAATTGTGCCGTTGGGGTAGCCTAGTGCCAGATATGTTTGTGCTATCATGTCAGCTGTTTGGCATGACAAGGGGTGGCATGATGGCACAAACAGACTGGTGCCCAGTCTACCTCTGGGGCTTTCTCCACCACAGAATAATACACCATGTTTGTGGAGAATGTAATTCTGCATTCATAACCAAGTGGAATGGTGGTAATTACCAGTTGTGACATTGGAAATACTTGTTTTCCTGAATTTAAAATTGATAACATTTAGATTTTGTGTCACTGATCTACACACAATACCTCATAATGTCAAAGTGGAATTATGTTTTCAGAAATGTTTACAAATTAATAAAAAATGAAAATCTGAAATGTCTTTAGTCAATAAGGATTCAAACCTTTTCTTATGGCAAGCCTAAATAAGTTCAAGAATAAAAATTCCACCTCCAACATTGTTTTAGAGAATTTGGCAGTATGTCCAACCGGCCTCACAACCGCAGACCACATGTATGGCATTGTTTGGGCGAGCATGATAATGCACAGCCCCATGTCGCAAGGATCTGTACACAATTCCTGGTAGCTGAAAAATGTCCCAGTTCTTCCATGGCCTGCATACTCACCAGACATGTCACCCATTGAGCATGTTTGGGATGCTCTGGCTCGATGTGTACAACAGAGTGTTCCAGTTCCCGCTAATATCCACCAACTTCACACAGCCATTGAAGAGGAGTGGAACAATATTCCACAGGCCACAATCTAAAGCCTGATAAACTCTATGCAAAGGAGATATGACACGCTGCATGAGGCAAATGGTCACACCAGATACTGACTGGTTTTCTGATCCACACCCCTACCTTTTTTTTAAAGGTATATGTGACCAACAGATTCATATCTGTATTCCCAGTCATGTGAAATCCATAGATTAGGGCCTAATGAATTTATTTAAATTGACTTATTTCCTTATATGAACTGTAACTCAGTAAAATCAATTAAATTGTTACATGTTGCGTTTAGATTTTTGTTCAGTATACAAACAGACAACAGCCACCTTTTCAACCACATACAGTACATTCTATCACATTTTGCATGACTGCTGAAAAACAGGTGTCACCCACAAGGAAGTGGTGAGGTGCACAAATTTACATGCCTCTTCAGAGTGCAAAGTTGAGAGGCTATAGTTCTTTTTTACGATTGGACACAATTTTAAAAAGGTTGCCTTGTCAATTTGTCGGTGTGATAGTTGTGTGGTGGAAAGGTATGCAGAGGGATATAGCTGGCTCCTGCTGACTGGAAGTGTTGGAACAGTGAAACCCAACACTGGTTGACTTTCAGTAAAAAAAACACCTGACCTCAGGCTCATAGGACAGTGGGATCGTGGTCAAGGTTGAAACTGCTAAACAAACCTAAAGAACTGCACACACTTTATTTATCTCCTATCTTAAAATCCTTGGTTCTTTTTTAAAATGGCCTTTACAAGAACGTTGCGTAATTCAATTATAATTTAAGAGGATACAGTATTTTAAAGATGGTATAATGCTCATGCATTTTTGTACCTAACTTTTTAAATGTTGAATATCTGTACAAAAATGAATTCAATTTATGGATACATTTTTAAAGGATTGTGTCTCAAAACATTTGCAGGAGCTCACATGAAATTACCCTTCAAACACATTTCATATTACACTATTTCTTTTAATGTTGTTCTCTTATATTTTCTTTACACAATCTACTTCCTCATAAGAAAGTACGGGCCCTGCTATGCAATAAAGTTCATCTGAATAGAAACTGACAAAACCCTGGAAATGACCACATGTTTCAGAAAGCATTATGACATCACATTTAAATATACATTTACAACCCACAGATTTCAGCTATAGTAGACAAGTTCATCACTGCTCCCTCAAACAATTGATTGTTTATAATAATTGTACACCACAGCTCCCCTTCCCCACAGCACACTAGACCTGTTAAGTTTGTTACCCATCAGTACGTACCTCTGTAACCCACTAGACCTGTTTTTAAAGTTTCTGTTCGACCTTCCAGAACCCAAGAAAAATTCTACAAACTTCCTTGTCAAAAGTATCAAATCTCCGTAGGGCTCGTACACCATCTTTGCTGAACAGAATACACAGTAAAGCCAATATGTCAGAATACTTCAAATAGAAATATCGATGAAGGAAAGGAAGCTATTTTTGACCATTTATAAGGATAATTTCTCTATGAAAGGAATGCTTCTTTTACAGTAGTGAGACAGACAAGTACAGCAAGATACACACAACACCTGATGCCTCATATCCTTAATCTAAAGCACTTCAGCTTTGTGTCCTGCAGTAGAGACCACATGGTCCACATCTCGGTGGGATTCAGTTTGTGTACCAGCATGATCTCCCTGTAAATGCAGGGGTTGAAATGTGACACCACCTGATGGAACCCAAAGGTTCTGAAGCCAGAGTGGTGTGTCAGCGTCACATTAATCTTCTGCAGGCACATGCCCACAAAGACATCATCAATGGGGAAGAGGTCAGTGCTGGACACTGCCACTCCCAGGCTCAGCACAGTCTGACGTGACATCAGGTAGCCCCCACCGCCAGCGTATGGAGGATATGGCTTGTTGGGGTACATCTCCTCTGGTATGAAGTACTTCCATTGGTTGTGCCGGATTGGATAGGCTCTTGAAATTATGTCACCAGCGAAGAGTTGCTCCGAGGGCTTGTGGCCTTTAACATATTCAACCAGATTGCTTGTGTGAACAAAAACGTCATCGTCCCCTTTGAACACAAAGTGGGCCCACTGGCACTCCAAGGTGAACCAGTTCAGGAAGTGGACCTCCTTCAGGGTCAGGTTGAAAAAACTGTCCTCAAAATCCCATTGCAGGATGTCCCCAAACTGCCTGCTCTCCCACTCCAGTAGCTGCTGCAGCAGGAATCCCTGTATTCTGTCTAACGACTTACCTACTAAGAACAACAGTTTCACCCTTTTACCCTGAACATATCCTCTCTTCCCCCAAGTGCTCCGGAGTGCAATCCTGCGATCCACCTGGATGGCTGTGGACTTAATGGCCAGCAGGAGAAAAAGGTCATTCTCACAGGGTGTTGGAGACAGCAGGCGGGGGAATGTCCTGCAGTGTTTATACATGAGGAAGTTACGGTGGGGAGGTGGGACAGAGGACGGAATATTCTGCATGCTGTCATTGAGGGAGCACTTGAAAACATCCACAGTAGGCTGTGCCAGCAGTGGTGTGGTGGAGGCAGAGGTGTTCCAATGCCAACCTGTGTGGTTCTTACGCCACACTCTGAGCTCTCCCCTATATGGTAGTGAGACATTGACGTCCATCGTCATAAAGATGACACCAATCAATGACACCAACGCAGTCCCAATGATAATGGAACATCTACTGAGGCGTAGGTTTCTGAAGAGGATCCTCATGGTTCTGAAAATAATTGCAAGCACAATACGTTTTAGCAACAAGGAGTATATGTAGTAGGCCTACAATAGACTACAAGCGGCAAACTTATATTGTCTCATACCAAAAGTATGCAGGTCACACATAATTGTGTCTCTGCGGTAGCCTGGTCCCAGATACAGTATGTTTGTGCTATCATGTCAGCTGTTTGCTATCATGTCAGCTGAGTGGCATGATGACACAAACAGACTGGTGCCCAGTCTACTTATGGGGCTTTCTCCACCACAGAATAATAAACCATGTTTGTGGAATATGTAATGCTGCATCCATAATCAAGTGGAAAGGTGGTAATTACCAGTTGTGATGTTGGAAATACCAGTTGGATGCTAATTGTCCACAAGCTGTGTCAACCATAAACTACAATTATAGCTATTATGCTTGTAAACAAATCATAGTGTTCAAAAGCCATATTCTTAAATATTTTTTTTGAAATAATGTTTTGTTTTTTCATTTAACTGCCAAAAATGCTGTTATCAAGGTAATTTCCTTAGTGGGTGATGTCAGAGGTCAAAGTGTGAGAGAGGTTAGATGATAGAAGAGTTTCCCACTTGGTTATGAACGCAACATTAGACCTAGGCTATGCTTAACAAGTGGGTGTCTAGACATGTAAATTAGAGGCTCTATTCAATCCGCATCACAGAAGTTCAGCTTTACATCGTAATTTAAATTTAAAGGCAATGTTCCCGATTTAGCTGAGACTGCATTTGTTAAGAGCTGCATATGTCGGCCCTATTCTATCCGGTTGCAACACAATCTCACACTCAATTCATGCAAATATCTACAAAAAGTATTTCAGCAGGTTTTGTGCGGCTTAGCACCATTATACAAGTATTAAGCAAAAACAAGCATAGAAAACAGCATTGGCATTAATAAAATCTGGGTGATGAACAATATTGGGTTGTTAACACGTTTGTTTTATGTGGGACACATACAAAGGCTGCGTAAAAGAACATTTACCAAAATGCATTGCTCTAATAACTTTAAAAAGATTGCTTGGAAGTTTGCCCACCAAAAAGGTATTTTCCTATAAATGAAGTCACACAAAAGTGTGTCTTTTCCTACGAATTAAGTCGCACAAAAAAATTGTGTATTTTCACACAAAAAAATGCACGAAATCTGCTGAATTACTTTTTGTACATATTTGCACGAATTGAATGTGAGATTGTGTTGCTTATTTCGTAAGGCAATAACAGGGTGCTTGAATGAAGCCAAACATGCAATTCCCACCAGTGGAGGCTGCAGAGGGGAGGACTACTCATAATAATAGCTGGAATGGAGTAAATGGAATGGTATTTGAAACCATTCCAGCTATTCTATTCCAGTCATTAGCACAAGCCCGTCCTCCCAATTAAGGTGCCACCAACCTCCTGTGATTCCCATAGGCCTATAAAAAAGAAACAGGGTCCAAAACTCACTTGATTTAGTTACAATTTAAGTGTAGTTTAATTCTGATTTTATTTTAAGAGCAAGATGGTTTTGTAAACAGAAACTGAAAAACCTCAATAATGTTCCAGCACTCAGGTGTAGCCTAAAGAACCTTATGATAATAGTTGATAATAGTTTAGGCTACACCACAAAACTATTTGTCAATTATATACTAGTTACACTAGTTATTTTATACTAGACTGTATTTACTTATTATAAAACAAGGAAATACAATATAATGCGTGATTGATTAACTAATTAATTGATCATTTATCCTATCAAGCCCAAGATATTTGGTTTGTTTTCATTTTTTATGCGCTTATTCAAACATTTGTATTCTTAGCCATTAAAAAAAAGAGTTTCAATACAACACTAATTCACTTACTTGATATTAAAAACAAAGACGAAGAGACCATCAAAATAGTTGTAGCCTACTTAGGAAGTGAGTTTCGGGGAGAACTGAAGTGCTGTTCGACATTTACCACCATACAATCCTTAGCGGGAAGGATGCACAATTAATGTTTGAGCACCTGTTGCTGAAATACTCCGTTTATAATTTGCTTGATCCAGTTAAAATTCTTTACAAATACTACCATATCCACGTTTTTAAGAAGTTATGCTATTCGTCTAGAGAATCGTTGCGAATTGACTCGACTATGGTTACTAAATTCAAGTTACCTCGCTGTCCTGAAGAGAAGTTGCATTACATGTATTGTCACCGATTGATCCTATAACCTTGAAGGGCGTGCCTTGCGCTTTGTCATTTGGATATTCTTCATTCCTTCTGACTTTTGTAGACTATGTCCAGTTCCTGCTATTAGATCCATGAACTTTTGAAAATTGAATTTCCCAATATTTTTGATATAGCTACTAGGAACATGAGGGACAAAAAGGGTGCATTGTATTATCATAAACTTGACCAATTTGAGTTCGTAATTGGTTTTAATCCCCAAATTTGTCATGACAACTTTTTGTTTTTCTTCATACAAATAGCTAGGCTGATGGCTCATCATGGGTGAGCCAGGTGATGAGGTTCTGAGGCTGAATGCCATTTATCCAGATGCACAGTGAACTCCACAGTCATTGACTCGAACTGGTTTGGACTGGGAGCAGAGTTGTCGTCCATGCGGAAATCTGCCTGGCTTTCCTTCCATCCTTTTCCCTTACCTATAAGTATGAAGGGAAATATTTAATCTTATGAACAACTTATTTGCTACCATTTTACATGGAATTGTACATTTTTTCCCGTACACTGTGTCCCTTGCACAAATATATTCTTCTCTAGAAACTAGCAAGGCTAAGGGATTCTATTTTTCATCCAGGTAAAACTGGCCTAAGAACAGATCAACGCCTACACAGTTGCTATGTATTTTTGCTCACTTTTAGAGGGTGGTGCAACATTCTTCTGCCCCCCTGCACTGTCAGCACTTGACTTAGTTTTCTTGTCCTCCTTCTTCTTGTCATGTTTGGCTTTCTTACTTGGGTCCTGCAGAAAATTACAAAGCATGTCAGACATGTACAGTGCATTCGGAAAGTATTCAGACCTTCTTGACTTTTCCACATTTGTTACGCTACATCCTTATTCTAAAATGGATTTAAGAGGTTTTTTTCTTCATCAATCTACACAAAATACCCCGTAATGACAAAGTAAAAACAGGTGTTTAGAAATGTTTGCAAATGTATAACATTTTTACTGAAATATGACATTTACATAAGTATTCAGAACCTTTACTCAGTACTTTGTTGAAGCACCTTTGGCAGCGATTACAACTTTGAGTCTTCTTGGGTATGATGCTACAAGCTTGGCACCTATATTTGGGGAGTTTTTACCATTCTTCTCTGCAGATCCTCTCAAGTTCTGTCAGGTTGGATAGGGAGCATTGCTGCACAGCTATTTTCAGGTCTCTCCAGAGATGTTCAATCGGGTTCAAGACCGGGCTCTGGCTGGGCCACTCAAGGACATTGAGATTTGTCCCAAAGCCACTCCTGCGTTGTCTTGGCTGTGTGCTTAGGGTACAACCCTGTTAGAAGGTGAACCTGCGCTCTGGAGCAGGTTTTCATCAAGGATCTCTCTGTACATTGCTCCATTCATCTTTCCCTCAATCCTGACTAGTCTCCCGGTCCCTGCTGCTGAAAAACATCCCCACAGCATGATGCTACCACCACGCTTCACCGTAGGGATGGTTTTAGCCAGGTGATGAGCGGTGCCTGGTTCCCTCCAGACGTGCCGCTTGGCATTCAGGCCAAAGAGTTCAATCTTCGCTTCATCAGACCAGAGAATCGTGTTTATCATGGTCTAAGAGTCCTTTGGGTGCCTTTTGGCAAAGTCCAAGCTGGCTATCGTGTGCGTTTTACTGAGGAGTGGCTTCGGTCTGGCCATTCTACCATAAAGGCCTGATTGGTGGAGTGCTGCAGAGATGGTTGTCCTTCTGGAAGGTTCTCCCATCTCCACAGAGGATCTCTGGAGTTCTGTCAGAGTGAGAATCGGTTCTTGGTCACCTCCTTGACCAAGGCCCCTCTCCCCTGATTGCTCAGTTTGGCCGGGCGGCCAGCTATAGGGAGAGTCTTGTTGGTTTCAAACCTCTTCCATTTAAGAGGCCACTGTGATCTTGGTGACCTTCAATGCTGCAGACATTTTTTGGTACCCTTCCCCAGATCTGTGCCTCGACACAATCCTGTCTCAGAACTCTACGGACAATTCCTTCGACCTCATGGTTTGGTTTTTGCTCTGACATGCACTGTCAACTGTGGGTTGTGACCATGCCTTCCGCCTGGCTACTTCAACCTCGGCCAACAGCTCCGCCCCCCCCGCAGCTCCTCGCCCAAGCCTCTCCAGGTTCTCCTTTACCCAAATCCAGATAGCAGATGTTCTGAAAGAGCTGCAAAACCTGGACCCGTACAAATCAGCTGGGCTTGACAATCTGGACCCTCTATTTCTGAAACTATCTGCCACCATTGTCGCAACCCCTATTACCAGCCTGTTCAACCTCTCTTTCATCTCGTCTGAGATCCCCAAGGATTGGAAAGCTGCCGCAGTCATCCCCCTCTTCAAAGGGGGAGACACCCTGGACCCAAACTGTTACAGACCTATATCCATTCTGCCCTGCCTATCTAAGGTCTTCGAAAGCCAAGTCAACAAACAGGTCACTGACCATCTCGAATCCCACCGTACCTTCTCCGCTGTGCAATCTGGTTTCCGAGCCGGTCACGGGTGCACCTCAGCCACACTCAAGGTACTAAACGACATCATAACCGCCATCGATAAAAGACAGTACTGTGCAGCCGTCTTCATCGACCTTGCCAAGGCTTTCGACTCTGTCAATCACCATATTCTTATCGGCAGACTCAGTAGCCTCGGTTTTTCGGATGACTGCCTTGCCTGGTTCACCAATTACTTTGCAGACAGAGTTCAGTGTGTCAAATCGGAGGGCATGCTGTCCGGTCCTCTGGCAGTCTCTATGGGGGTGCCACAGGGTTCAATTCTCGGGCCGACTCTTTTCTCTGTGTATATCAATGATGTTGCTCTTGCTGCGGGCGATTCCCTGATCCACCTCTACGCAGACGACACCATTCTATATACTTTCGGCCCGTCTTTGGACACTGTGCTATCTAACCTCCAAACAAGCTTCAATGCCATACAACACTCCTTCCGTGGCCTCCAACTGCTCTTAAACGCTAGTAAAACCAAATGCATGCTTTTCAACCGGTCGCTGCCTGCACCTGCATGCCCGACTAGCATCACCACCCTGGATGGTTCCGACCTAGAATATGTGGACGTCTATAAGTACCTAGGTGTCTGGCTAGACTGCAAACTCTCCTTCCAGACTCATATCAAAAATCTCCAATCGAAAATCAAATCAAGAGTCGGCTTTCTATTCCGCAACAAAGCCTCCTTCACTCAAGCCGCCAAGCTTACCCTAGTAAAACTGACTATCCTACCGATCCTCGACTTCGGCGATGTCATCTACAAAATGGCTTCCAACACTCTACTCAGCAAACTGGATGCAGTCTATCACAGTGCCATCCGTTTTGTCACTAAAGCACCTTATACCACCCACCACTGCGACTTGTATGCTCTAGTCAGCTGGCCCTCGCTACATATTCGTCGCCAGACCCACTGGCTCCAGGTCATCTACAAGTCTATGCTAGGTAAAGCTCCGCCTTATCTCAGCTCACTGGTCACGATGGCAACACCCATCCGTAGCACGCGCTCCAGCAGGTGTATCTCACTGATCATCCCTAAAGCCAACACCTCATTTGGCCGCCTTTCGTTCCAGTACTCTGCTGCCTGTGACTGGAACGAATTGCAAAAATCGCTGAAGTTGGAGACTTTTATCTCCCTCACCAACTTCAAACATCAGCTATCTGAGCAGCTAACCGATCGCTGCAGCTGTACATAGTCTATTGGTAAATAGCCCACCCTTTTCACCTACCTCATCCCCATACTGTTTTTTATTTATTTACTTTTCTGCTCTTCTGCACACCAATATCTCTACCTGTACATGACCATCTGATCTTTTATCACTCCAGTGTTAATCTGCAAAATTGTAATTATTTGCCTACCTCCTCATGCCTTTTGCACACATTGTATATAGACCCCCCCTTTGTTTTCTACTGTGTTATTGACTTGTTAATTGTTTACTCCATGTGTAACTCTTTGTTGTATGCTCACACTGCTATGCTTTATCTTGGCCAGGTCGCAGTTGCAAATGAGAACTTGTTCTCAACTAGCCTACCTGGTTAAATAAAGGTGAAATTAAAAAATAAAAAAAATTCTAAAACTGTTTGGTCGGAAGGCCAGCTCTAGGCAGAGTCTGCGTAGTTCCATATTTTTTCAAATTCCTAATGATAGAGACCACTGTGTTCTTGGAAACTTTCAACACTCTAGAAATGGTTTTATACCCTTCTCCAGATATAAGACCACAAGCCTATCTCGGCGCTCTTTGGACAGTTCCTTTGACCTCATGGCTTGGTTTTTGCTCAAACATGCACTGTCAACTGTGGGACCTTATATAGACAGTTGAGTGCCTTTCCAAATCATGTCCAATCAATTGAATTTACCACAGGTGGACTCCAAGTTGTAGAAACATCTCAAGGATGATCAATGGAAACAGGATGCACCTGAGCTCAAGTTCGTGTCTCATAGCAAAGGGTCTGAATACTTATGTAAATAAGGTATTTCTGTTCTTTATACATTTGCACAACTTTCTAAAAGCCTATTTTTGCTTTGTCATTCTGGGGTATTGAGTGTAGGGAAAAAACCCATTTAATCCATTTTAGAATATGGCTGTAACGTAACAAAATGTGGGAACGGTGAAGGGGTCTGAATACTTTCCGAATGCACTGTATAGGCCTATCTCTATTGACTAGAAGAGATTCATGACTCTTTATTTGCCTTGACCACAATTGTTTATTTCTGTCAAGATCTGTTATAGATAATTTACAAATGACAATGGGCAATTTCATGGTTCATTCCATGGTTATTTTTAACACAGACTCAGATTTTTCACTTTAAAATGTATACCAAATCAAAACCATTGATTTCAAAGTTTAACAAACCATAGAATTCTGTGTACAAGGTTTACTTTGAATAATTTCCACAGAAAATGAAACAAAAATACATTTACAGGAAGAACTCTGCAGATACAATGTTTGGTAACAGAATAAAACTGAAGGAGATTTTACAGTAATTCTGTTACCATACTTTGCATCTGCACAGTTTTTCCAGTAGACCTAGATGTTTCATTTATTTACTCAGCATAATTCCAGTACTGTGGAATTTCCCCAATACTTTAATATAGATAATGTAGAGCAAAGGGCCTCTGGTGTCAACTTTGGCACATATTTTCACTTTGATAGTTGTACTTTGCTTGCAGAGAAAGAGGAGAGTCACAAGCTACAGAGTACCTTGTCTCTGGGTGGCATGGCCCTGGTGCTTTGCTCTGTGAGCAGCACCCCAAGGTTGCACAGGGCATCAACTCTCTGATCACCAGACACCAGGTCCTGTAGTGGCACATGGATCGAGCCCAGGGTTCTTCTGATGGGAGTGTCCTGGACCAGGTCCATTATTGAGTCTTTCTTCTTCTTCTTGTCTTTTGATTTTTGGTTGGAACAAGTGTTGCTTGGTGGTCGCGCACACTGTCCAACAGACAAAATAATACTTATTTTGTGCTAGTCGTATCTGTTACCATAAATGCGTTCATAAAAGGTTTCCATTAGACATATCATGTGTTTGATTACTACATACTGTAAAAAGGCAGAGAAAAATCGTCTGATGACTGAAATGGTAGATTACGTTGTCACAAATATAGATATTTGTAACAACGGATATAGCCCATTACAGATATAGCCCGTGGTTCACTCTAGATCTGACTGCCCTTGACCAGCACAAAAACATCCTGTGGTATACGGCATTAGAATCAAATAGCCCCCGCGATATTAAACTTTTCAGGGAAGTTAGGAACCAATATACACAGGCAGTTAGGAAAGCAAAGGCTAGCTTTTGCAAACAGTAATTTGCAACCTGCAGCACAAACTCCAAAAAGTTCTGGGACACTGTAAAGTCCATGTAGAATAAGATCACCTCCTCCCAGCTGCCCACTGCATTGAGGCTAGGAAACACTGTCACCACCGATAAATCCACAATAATTTAGAATTTCAATGAGCATTTTTCTATGGCTGGCCATGTTTTCCACCTGGCTACACCTACCCTGGTCAACAGCCGTGCACCCCCACAGCAACTTGCCCAAGTCTCCCCATTTCTTCTTAACCCAAATGTTCTGAAAGAGCTGCAATATCTGGACCCTACAAATCAGCTGGGCTAGACAATCTGGACCATCTCTTCATAAAATTATCAGCCGAAATTGTTGCAACCCTTATTACTAGGCTGTTCAACCTCTCTTTCGTATCGTCTGAGATCCCCAAAGATTGGAAAGCTGCCGCAGTCATCCCCCTCTTCAAAAGGCGGAGACACTCTAGACCCAAACTGCTACAGACCTATATCTATCCTACCCTGCCTTTCTAAGGTCTTTGAAAGCCAAGTTAACAAACAGATCACCGACCATTTCGAATCCCACCGTACCTTCTCCGCTATGCAATCTGGTTTCCGAGCTGGTCATGGGTGCACCTCACCCACCCTCAAGGTCCTAAACAATATCATAACCGCCATAGACTCTGTCAATCACCACATTCTTATCGGCAGTCTCAAAAGCCTTGGTTTCTCAAATGACTGCCTCGCCTGGTTCACCAACTACTTCTCAGACAGAGTTCAGTGTGGGCCTGTTGTTCTGGACCTCTGGCAGTCTCTATGGGGGTGCCACAGGGTTCAATTCTCGGGCCGACTATTTTTTCTGTATACATCAATGATGTTGCTCTTGCTGCTGGTGATTCTCTGATCCACCTCTATGCAGACGACACCATTCTGTATACAGTCGTATGAAAAAGTTTGGGCACCCCTCTGAGGCTGCATAATAATTTACTCTGTCATCACAGAAAATGATCACAGTGGCATGACATTCATTTTCTAATAAAAGCTGAGTACTGAGTCTAGAGGCTGTTATTTTAGCAAAAGGAGGCTCTACTAAATATTGATGTGATTTTTCTATTGGGGTGCCCAAATTTATGCACCTGTCTAATTTTGTTTTGATGCATATTGCAAATTTTCTATTAATCCAATGAACTTCATTTCACTACTGAAATATTACTGTGTCCATCAGTTATTCGATAGATCAAAATGAAATTGCTGATCCAAACACCCAATTATTTATAAATGGAAATCATGGAAATTGTCAGGGGTGCCCAAACTTTTTCATACGACTGTACTTCTGGCCCTTCTTTGGATACTGTGTTAACTAACCTCCAGACGAGCTTCAATGCCATACAACTCTTAAATGCAAGTAAAACTAAATGCATGCTCTTCAAACGATTGCTGCCCGCACCTGCCCGCCCGTCCAGCATCACTACTCTGGACAGTTCTGACTTAAAATATGTGGACAACTACGAATACCTAGGTGTCTGGTTAGACTGTAAACTCTCCTTCCAGACTCACATTAAGCATCTCCAATCCAAAATTAAATCTAGAACCGGCTTCCTATTTCACAACAAAGCATCCTTCACTCATGCTGCCAAACATACCATGGTAAAACTGACTATCCTACCGATCCTTGACTTCAGCGATGTAATTTACAAAATAGCCTCCAACACTCTAGTCAGCAAACTGGATGTAGTCTATCACAGTGCCCTCCGTTTTGTCACCAAAGCCCCATATACTACCCACCACTGCGACCAGTATGCTCTCGTTGGCTGGTCCTCACTAGATATTCGTCGCCAAACCCACTGGCTCCAGGTCATCTATAAGACTTTTCTAGGTAAAGCACCGCCTTATCTCAGCTCACTGGTCACCATAGCAACACCCACCCGTAGCACGCGCTCCAGCAGGTATATTTCACTGGTCACCCCCAAAGCCTTTCCTTCCAGTTCTCTGCTGCCAATGACTGAAACGAATTGCAAAAATCACTGAAGCTGGAGACCCATATCTCCCTCACTAACTTTAAGCACCAACTGTCAGAGCATCTCACAGATCACTGCACCTGTACATATCCCATCTGTAAATAGCCCATCCAACTACCTCATCCCCATACTGTTATTTATTTTTTTGCTCCTTTGCACCCCAGTATCTCTACTTGCACATTCATCTTCTGCACATCTATCACTCCAGTGTTTAATTGCTAAATTGTAATTATTTCGCTACTATGGCGTATTTATTGCCTTACCTCCCTTATCTTACCTAATTTGCACACACTGTTTATAGACATTTTTTCCTCTATTGTGTTATTGACTGTATGTTTGTTTATTCCATGTGTAACTCTGTGATTACTGGACGTGATCTCGTCAGATTAATGGTTATGCTTTTTTAATAGTGTATCTGAAAGATTTTTTCACACTACCGTGGCTTGTAAGTGATTGGAACCATTTCAAAAATGTGATGTAGTGTAACTCGACCTGTTTGAGTGTCATGGAATTGAATTTCCCTCTCCCATTGTGTTAACCACAAACATGCAACAGCCACATAAAGTATATGAGGAAGCAATGACCTTGTACATGACTATGCTGAAAAACAGGTTATGGCATGTGATACGGTGTCACTAACAAGGAAACGTTTATCAGCTGTTAAGTGATATTATAAACCTCTCTGAAAAAATGACATGGTTGAGAACACTTCCATCACCAGACTATAAGGACTGTTAAATTGTGTAATCTCGAATGAGAGATTACAAATTGTGTAACATCACCTCTTTCCCCCCTTTCTTTTCTGTTGTAGATTTGGTTATTGGCTGTTCTCCTGAAGGGGCAGGCCATGAGAGGATCTAAAAAAAAGCCAAATAAATAGTCAGATAACAATTACTCAATCCTCACAAGACATCCATGCATCAACCTGAACATAAATCTATGCATCTAGAGGACTCAGTATGTGGGTGTGGGAGTATGTGAACTGTCTTTGTTTGCATGGGGCGGAGTGTCTATTTTGTTCTGTACCTTCTCCTCCTCCACAGTCAACCAGAGCCCACGAAGGACAAAGGACTTGAAGGACCCCAGGTCACCAACACTATGCACACTTGTGTGGTCATAGTCCATGGACTCTGCCCATGCCAGCTTATGTGTGCTGTTCATTATCACTGCAAAATGGGGGCAGTGAGAGAGAGAGAGATAAATACAGTGCCTTGCGAAAGTATTCGGCCCCCTTGAACTTTGCGACCTTTTGCCACATTTCAGGCTTCAAACATAAAGATATAAAACTGTATTTTTTTGTGAAGAATCAACAACAAGTGGGACACAATCATGAAGTGGAACGACATTTATTGGATATTTCAAACTTTTTTAACAAATCAAAAACTGAAAAATTGGGCGTGCAAAATTGTTCAGCCCCCTTAAGTTAATACTTTGTAGCGCCACCTTTTGCTGCGATTACAGCTGTAAGTCGCTTGGGGTATGTCTCTATCAGTTTTGCACATCGAGAGACTGACATTTTTTCCCATTCCTCCTTGCAAAACAGCTCGAGCTCAGTGAGGTTGGATGGAGAGCATTTGTGAACAGCAGTTTTCAGTTCTTTCCACAGATTCTCGATTGGATTCAGGTCTGGACTTTGACTTGGCCATTCTAACACCTGGATATGTTTATTTTTGAACCATTCCATTGTAGATTTTGCTTTATGTTTTGGATCATTGTCTTGTTGGAAGACAAATCTCCGTCCCAGTCTCAGGTCTTTTGCAGACTGCATCAGGTTTTCTTCCAGAATGGTCCTGTATTTGGCTCCATCATCTTCCCATCAATTTGAACCATCTTCCCTGTCCCTGCTGAAGAAAAGCAGGCCCAAACCATGATGCTGCCACCACCATGTTTGACTGTGGGGATGGTGTGTTCAGGGTGATGAGCTGTGTTGCTTTTACGCCAAACATAACGTTTTGCATTGTGGCCAAAAAGTTCAATTTTGGTTTCATCTGACCAGAGCACCTTCTTCCACATGTTTGGTGTGTCTCCCAGGTGGCTTGTGGCAAACTTTAAACGACAGATTTTATGGATATCTTTAAGAAATGGCTTTCTTCTTGCTACTCTTCCATAAAGGCCAGATTTGTGCAATATACGACTGATTGTTGTCCTATGGACAGAGTCTCCCACCTCAGCTGTAGATCTCTGCAGTTCATCCAGAGTGATCATGGGCCTCTTGGCTGCATCTCTGATCAGTTTTCTCCTTGTATGAGCTGAAAGTTTAGAGGGACGGCCAGGTCTTGGTAGATTTGCAGTGGTCTGATACTCCTTCCATTTCAATATTATCGCTTGCACAGTGCTCCTTGGGATGTTTAAAGCTTGGGAAATCTTTTTGTATCCAAATCCGGCTTTAAACTTCTTCACAACAGTATCTCGGACCTGCCTGGTGTGTTCCTTGTTCTTCATGATGCTCTCTGCGCTTTTAACGGACCTCTGAGACTATCACAGTGCAGGTGCATTTATACGGAGACTTGATTACACACAGGTCAACATTGGATCATTCAGAGATCCTCACTGAACTTCTGGAGAGAGTTTGCTGCACTGAAAGTTAAGGGGCTGAATAATTTTGCACATCCAATTTTTCAGTTTTTGATTTGTTAAAAAAGTTTGAAATATCCAATAAATGTCGTTCCACTTCATGATTGTGTCCCACTTGTTGATTCTTCACAAAAAAATACAGTTTTATATCTTTATGTTTGAAGCCTGAAATGTGGCAAAAGGTCGCAAAGTTCAAGGGGGCCGAATACTTTCGCAAGGCACTGTAGTTGTTACTAACTAAAGACAGAGCGTGATTTTATAGATGACAGAGGATGAGATCAGTAAAAGCTCAGGTCAGGCGGTGGAGGTTTCAAGAATCACCTAGTGGAATCAAATGAAAAGGCATCCTATGCACGGCCCTGCGTCCCTCAAATATTAATCTAGGGATAGTGTGAGATTTTGGTAATCATTTTCTACTTACCCAGAGTCAGATGAACTCATGGATTGTAGTTTTGTGTCTGTGCGTGCAGTTTAAAGGTAATTGAGCAAGCCATGCTAACTAGCATTATCGCAATGACTGGAAGTCTATCTTCACATCACAGGGCTTTCTGTAAAGCTTGTATTAAAATTGTAGGAAATACAACTCCTCTGAAGGTAAGAAAACAAGATTCAGTTAACATTTCTGGACAATATCCCTTTAATTAATGTTCCTTCGCCCTTAACAACTCTGCATAGTGTTCTCTGATACTTGGCAAAAGTAATCATGATCACACTACCTTAATTTATTGAAGAGAACCTGCAATATAGGAAGCCTTCTGTGTGGTGGTTAAAGTACTCATACCATTTGACACATTTTGTTGTGTTACAGTCTGAACATATATTTAATCCATTTTATTTTTCTTTCACCCATATACACACACTCAATACCCCATAATGACACAGTGAAAACATGTTTAGAATTTTTTGCATATTGATTGAAAATGAAATACAGAAATATCTCATATATACATACCCCTGAGTCAATACTTTGTAGAAGCACCTTTGGCGGCAATTACAGTTTTGAGTAATCTTGGGTATGTATCAGCTTTGCACATCTGGATTTTGAGATTTTTTTCAAGCTCTGTGACGTTAGATAGGGCGCAACAATCGTCAAGTCTTTTCACAGATTTACAATGGGATTCACGTCTGGGTTTTGGCTGGGCCACTCAAGGACTTTCACATTCTTATTACAGCATTGCTTTGGCTGTATGCTTGGGCTCATTGTCCTGTTGGAACATAAATCTTTGGCCCAGTCTAAATTTGTTTGCACTATGAAGCAGGTTCTCATCAAGACTTTGCCTGTATTTGGCTCCATTCATTGTTTCTTCTATCCTTACCAGTCCCTGCCGCTGAAAAGCATCCCCATAGCATGATGCTGGCACCACCATGCATCACTGTAGGGATGGTGTTCGTCGGGTGATGAGCTGTGCCTGGTTTTCTCCAGACATAGCGCTTTGCATTCAGGCCAAAAGGTTCAATTTTTGTCTCATCAGACCACAGAATCATTTGCTTTAAGATCTGAGAGTCTTTCATATGCCTTTTAGCAAATTCCAGGCGTGCGGTCATGTGCCTTTTTCTCAGGAGTGGTTTCCATCTAGCAACTCTCCCATAAAGCCCAGATTGGTGAAGTGCTGTAGATACATTTCCTTCTGGCAGGTTCTCCTATCTCGGCCAAGGAACTCTGTAGTTCTGTCAGAATGGTCATTGGGTTCTTGGTCACCTCCCTTACCAAGGTCCTTCTTGCCCATTTGCTCAGTTTGGTCGGAAGGCCAGCTCTATGCAGAGTCTGGGTAGTTCCATATTTTTTCAATTCTTGGAAACTTTCAACACTCTAGAAATTGTTTTATACCCTTCTCCAGATATATGACCACAAGTCTATCTCGGTGCTCTTGGACAGTTCCTTGGACTTCATGGTATAGTTTCTGCTCTGACAGGCACTGTCAACTGTGGGACCTTATATAGACAGGTGTGTTTCTTTATAAATCATGTCCAAATAATTGAATTGGCTACAGGTGGACTCTAATCAAGTTGAAGTGACATCTAGAGGATGATCAAAGGCTATTGGATGCACCCGAGCTCAATTTGGAGTGTCATAGCAAAAGGGTTTGAATACTTATGTAAATGAATTATTTCTGTATTTCATTTTCAACAAATTTGCTAAGATTTCCCAAAATATTTTTCACTTTGTCATTATGGGTTGTTGTGTGTAGATGGGTGAGAAAAAAAATCTGTTTAATTCATTTTGAATTCAGGCTGTAAAATGTGGAATAAGTCAAGGAGTATGAATACTTCACTGAAAGTTATTTACCATCAATGGAACAATGGTTAGTTTCCAAACTCTCCATTGTCCTGGCTGTGGTGTCTGGCATTGGAGTGTTGGTTGTTTCCTCCTCACAGTTCTCTTTTGGTGTCTGATAGATGCCAACGATGCCCCCATCCATCTTCTCTGCCATGGGTGTCATTGGATCAGATGTGGATGCAGTGTCACTGCCAGCCTGCTGTGACCAATCAATAACTAGATTGTAATATGACAATCAATTAAGTTGAATGACTAAACAGAAAAATGGGATATCATGCCTTGTTGCCAGGGGGTGGTTGGCTGAGGAACTCATAGTTGACAAAGTAGCTGTAGCTGACCACAGGGAACTCAGGGGCACTCTCATCCACAGTCAGCAGTGGGTTCGGGACACCCCTGATCCTTCGCACTGTCACTGTTGCCATGGCCTGGTCCACTATCCGGTCTGTGGATGGAACATAACCATCTTACTCTTCAAAAGCAGGCTGATACATTTCCCCAAGTGATTTTATTTGGCCCCCCAAGTTTCATTATTTTACTTGTTGGACATAAAAGACTGTAAAAACACCAGCAAATCAGCTCCACAGGATTTCATTTTGGTAAATCTGTTCCAAAGTATTCCCACACTGTCACGACTCCTACCGAAGGTGGCTCCTCTTCCTGTTCGGGTGGTGCTCGGTAGTCATCACCGGTTTACCAGCTGCCACCGATCCCTTTTCCCTTTTCTGTTGGTTTTGTCTTATCAATTGCACCTGTTTCTTGTTTACATTTAGTTGGGCTATTTTAGCTGGTCGTCCCGCCTGCTCTTTGTGCGGGCTTATTTTTTTTCACACTGTGTTTGTGTGTGGTAGAGTGTTGGTAGCGTGTTTCATTTTGGGGTTTTCCCTCTGGACTTGTTAGGTCCTGGTTTTGGGTATCGTGTTTGTTGCGCCCGTAAGTTTTGGCTCGCACAATTTTCCCCGTGCCTAAATAAAGCACTACTCAGTACTTTCTGCCTCCTGCTCCCGATTCCGCACCCACTACGCTTAAGTGCGTCACACACACGCATAATACAGAGATACAGTTGAAGTCGGAAGTTTACATACACTTAGGTTGGAGTCATTAAATCTCATTTTTCAACCACTCCACAAATTTCTTGTTAAACAAACTATAGTTTTGGCAATTCGGTTAGGACATCTACTGTGTGCATGACACAAGTAATTTTTCCAACAATTGTTTACAGACATATTATTTAACTTATTTAATCTCAGTGCCTCTTTGCTTGACATGGAAAATAAAAATAAATCAGCCAAGACCTCCACAAGTAGACCTCCACAAGTCTGGTTCATCCTTGGGAGCAATTTCCAAACGCCTGAAGGTACCACGTTCATCTGTACAAACAATAGTACGCAAGTATAAACACCATGGCACCACAAAGCTGTCATTCCGCTCAGGAAGGAGACGTGTTTTGTCTCCTAGAGATGAACGTACTTTGGTGCGAAACGTTTTAATCAATCCCAGAACAACAGCAAAGGACCTTGTGAAGATGCTGAAGGAAACAGGTCCAAAAGTATCTATATCCACAATAAAATGAGTCCTATATCGACATAATCTGAAAGGCCGCTCAGCAAGGAAGAAGCCACTGCTCCAAAACCGCCATAAAAAAAGTCAGACCACGGTTTGCTACTGCACATGGGGACAAAGTTTGTACTTTTGGGGGAAATGTCCTCTGGTCTGATGAAACAAAAATAGAACTGTTTGGCCATAATGACCATTGTTATGTTTGGAGGAAAAAGGGGGAAGCTTGCAAGCCGAAGAACACCATCCCAAACGTGAAGCACGGGGGTGGAAGTATCATGTTGTGGCGGTGCTTTGCTGCAGGAGGGACTGGTGCACTTCACAAAATAGATGGCATCATGAGGAAACTATGTGGATATATTGAAGCAACATCTCAAGACATCAGTCAGGAAGTTAAAGCTTGGACGCAAGTGGGTCTTCCAAATGGACAATGATCCCAAGCATACTTCCAATGTTGTGGCAACATGGCTTAAGGACAACAAAGTCAAGGTATTGGAGTCGCCATCACAAATCCCTGACCTCAATCCCATAGAATAGGCCTACAAACCTGACTCAGTTAAACCAGCTCTGTCAGGAGGAATGGGCCAAAATTCATCCAACTTATTGTGGGAATCTTGTGGAAGGCTACCCGAAACGTTTGACCCAAGTTAAGCAATTTAAAGGCAATGCTACCAAATACTAATTGAGTGTATGTAAACTTCTGACCCACTGGGAATGTGATGAAAGAAATAAAAGCTGAAATAAATCATTCTCTCTACTATTATTCTGACATTTCACATTCTTAAAATTAAGTGGTGATCCTAACTGACCTAAGACAGATAATTTTTGCTAGGATTGAATGTCAGGAATTGGGAAAAACTGAATTTAAATGTATTTGGCTAAGGTGTATATAAACTTCCGACTTCAACTGTATATAGTGCCTTCAGAAAGTATTCACACCCCTTGACTTTTTCCACATTTTGTTGTGTTAACAGCTTGAATTTAAAATAGTGTCAATTTAAATAGTGTCACTAGCTTACACACAATACCCCATAATGTCAAAGTGGAATTATGTTTTTACACATTTTTACAAATGAATAAAAAATGTAAAGCTTAAATGTCTTGAATCAATAAGTATTCAACCCCTTTGTTCTGGCAAGTCTAAATAAGTTTAAGGGTAAACATGTGATTAACAAGTCACATAATAAGTTGCATGGACTCACTATGTGTGCAATAATAGTGTTAAACATGATTTTTGATTGACTACTCCATACATACAATTATCTGTAAGGTCCCTCAGTCAAGCAGACTGGTGACTTTAAAACATACTGGTGACTTTAAAACAGTTACAGACATTAATGGCTGTTATAGGAGAAAACTGAGGATGGATAAACAACCTTGTATTTACTCCACAATACTAACCTAAATGATAGAGTGAAAAGAAGGAAGCCTGTACAGAATACAAATATTCCAAAACACATGTTTTGCTATAAGGCACAAAAGTAAAACTGCAAAATAAATTAACTTTATGTCCTAGGGCAATCCAACAGATCACTGAGTACCACTCTTCATATTTTCAAGCATAGTGGTGGCTGCATCATGTTATGGCTGTGCTTGTCATCGGCAAGGACTAAGGAGTTTTTAAAATTATTTTTTTTAAACGGAATAGAGCTAAGCACAGGCAAAATCCTAGAGGATAACCTGGTTCAGTCTGCTTTCCAACAGACACTGGGAGACAAATTCACCCTCCAGCAAGACAATAACCTAAAACACAAGGCCAAATAAACACTGGAGTTGCTTACCAAGATGATATTGAATGTTCCTGAGTGGCCTAGTTACAGTTTTGACTTAAATCGGTTTGAAACTCTATGGCAAGACTTGAAAATGGCTGTCAAGCAATGATCAACAACCAACTTGACAGAGCTTGAATATTTTTTTTTATAATAATGTGCAAATATTGTACAATCCAGTTGTTCAAATCTCTTCGGGACTTACCCAAGAAGACTAACATGTATTGACTAACATGTCTTGATTCGGGGGTGTGAATGCTAATGTAAATGAGACATTTCTTTATTTCATTTTCAAACATTTCTAAAACCCTGTTTTCATTTTGTCATAATGGGTTATTTTGTGTAGATGGGTGAGAAAAAATCTATTTAAACTCAGGCTGTAATCTCTTTTGAATTCAAGCTGTAACACAACAAAATGTCATATAAGTAAAGCGGTATGCATACTTTCTGAAGGCCCTGTATGTGATCGGCTGAATCTAGTTGATTTTTTGGCTAGGGTACTTGGCTCTCATTGATGAGGAAATGCACAGGCCTAACAGAGTGATGAGAACACAAGCGACTGCTGGGAAATGCCTGAGATAAAGAGGAAGAAAATAACCGGTTTAGTGAGTAGAATGCTCTTTCAAGAATCACTGTAAGGCAGGCTCCTTCAATATGAAAATACACTATGTGTCCACATCATTGAACAGGTAAGGGGTGCTGATTCATGCCTGGCGAATCCGATGTCCAATCAGATCAACTATCATTTACGACTGTCAGGTCGCTGTTGTAAATGAGAACTTGATCTCAACAGGCCTACCTGGTTAAATAAAGGTGAAATAAAAAAAATAAAGAAAAATAAAAAATAACAATCTTGTTTGATTAGCGCATTGTTAGGTCAGGTGGAGTCACTACTACACAACGCTCATCCCTCAACCGATCAGCGCAGACGTAGTAGTCACACTATATAATGTAAGACCATGGTGATAGTGTGGTGATTGATAGCTTAACCTCTCATCTTGGCCAGGCCTTCAAAGCGATGGTGATCATCCGGTGTAACCCGTGTGGCGTCCAGGTAGAGCAGCCTCGGGAGGCTGTCCAGGATGAAGCCTGGGTAGGAAGGGGTGAAGGTAAGGGGGTTGCCCTCCAGCACCAAGGTCCTCAGGCAAGGCAGGGTGACCAGGGCATCCACTAGGGCCCGCTGTCCTTGGAAGCCAGACCAGCTCAGGTCCAGAGATACCAGCTGTGGCCTGAAGAGGGAGACAGCATGCAAGGGCTGAGCTGACAGCTGGTGAGAGGAAGCTGTGGAACTGCGTCTGTATGTATGGGATCTGCCTTTTCATCACTTATAACATAGTTTGATTGACCAATCAAACAACTTGAACAGCCATGGTAAAAAAATTAAAAAGTATGTTTCTCATATTGGGACTAGATGGTATAGCAACTAAATAAATATACATGATAGCTAATTCATATTTTTTATGAAAATAGTATTTTAGTAACTATAATATGTTGTGGCCCTAATAGATGGGCGGCAGGTAGGTTTCGGGTACAGCGTTGGGCCAGTAACCAAAAGGTAAAAATCTGTCGTTCTGAGCAAGGCTGTTAACACACTGTTCCCTGGGCGCCTCTCCGATTCAGAGGGGTTTGGTTAAATGTGGAAGACACATTTCAGTTGAATTCATTCAGTTGTACAACTGACTAGGTACCCCCCTTTCCTAAGATCCTCTGTTTCACCCGCAAAGGTTACTTTTGTTAGAACTTTCATTTGATTATTTTATGATGTGCTTGAATTGAAAAGTGCTATACAATGAAAGTTATTATTATACATATGACTGCTAAGGAATGTAATGTCACTACCTATTATTGCTAGAGTCTGTTGTCACCTGCTGGTGATTGTGAGCAAGTGCAGATGAGTATTGAACTTGTACTGCTTGTCACTTGCCCTGTGTGTGAGCATTTACCATAGAGTTCCAGTGAGGTACTGGATGTCTGCAGGGGAACCCAGCCTGTTGCAGCCCAGACCCAGATGCTGAAGGCAGGGTAGAGGCTGGCTGCTAAGACCTTTAAGGCTGGAAACCTGGTTGGCGTAGAGCTCCAAAACCTTTCAAACGAACGCATACAATGCATTTAATTGAAGGACTGTGCAGGGATATCAAAGACGATCACTATATGCATCAGAGTGTTCATAAAACATCCCAATGATATTAAAAGTTACCATACCAATGCCATGAATAATAGAAAAAGTAATATGGCCTACTTGTTTGAATGTTTTTAGTGATACATCACACCAACATCTGTGAATTTTCTAATCAATTTGACCAAAACCCTAGATTCATGTCCACACCGCAGTTGAACCCTAACCCTAGCCATAACCCTAACCCTGACCCTACTCCTTAACCCAAATTTATGTCCACACCCCGGCTCAACCCTAACCTTAACCCACCCTAGCTTCATGTCCACATCCCGGGTCAACCCTAACCCACCCTAGCTTCATGTCCACATCCCAGCTCAACCCTAACCCACCCTAGCTTCATGTCCACATCCTGGCTCAACCCTAACCCTAACCCACCCTAGCTTCATGTCCACATCCTGGCTCAACGCTAACCCTAACCTACCCTAGCTTCATCTCCACATCCCGGCTCAACCCTAACCTTAACCCACCCTAGCTTCATGTCCACATCCTGGCTCAACCCTAACCAAATCAAATCAAATCAAATGTATTTATATAGCCCTTCGTACATCAGCTGATATCTCAAAGTGCTGTACAGAAACCCAGCCTAAAACCCCAAACAGCAAGCAATGCAGGTGTAGAAGCACCCCAGCTTCATGTCCACATCCTGGCTCAACCCTATCCCTAACCCACCCTAGCTTCATGTCCACACCCTGGCTCAACCCTAACCCTAACCCACCCTAGCTTCATCTCCACACCCCGGCTCAACCCTAACCCTAACCCACCCTAGCTTCATTGTCTTCAACCCGGCTCAACCCTAACCCTAACCTACCCTAGCTTCATCTCCACACCCCGGCTCAACCCTAACCCTAACCCACCCTAGCTTCATGTCCACATCCCAGCTCAACCCTAACCCACCCCAGCTTCATGTCCACATCCTGGCTCAACCCTAACCCTAACCCACTCTAGCTTCATGTCCACACCCCGGCTCAACCCTAACCCTAACCCACCCTAGCTTCATCTCCACACCCCGGCTCAACCCTAACCCTAACCCACCCTAGCTTCATGTCTTCAACCCAGCTCAACCCTAACCCTAACCTACCCTAGCTTCATCTCCACACCCCGGCTCAACCCTAACCCTAACCCACCCTAGCTTCATCTCCACATCCTGCCTCAACCCTAACCCTAACCCACCCTAGTTTCATCTCCACATACCGGCTCAACCCTAACCCTAACCCACCCGAGCTTCATCTCCACATCCCGGCTCAACCCTAACCCTAACCCACCCTAGCTTCATGTCCACATGCCGGCTCAACCCTAACCCTAACCCACCCTAGCTTCATGTCCACATCCCGGCTCAACCCTAACCCTAAGCTTCATATCCACATCCCGGCTCAACCCTAACCCTAACCCACCCTAGCTTCATGTTCACATCCCGGCTCAACCCTAACCCTAACCTACCCTAGCTTCATCTCCACACCCCGGCTCAACCCTAACCCTAACCCACCCTAGCTTCATCTCCACATACCGGCTCAACCCTAACCCTAACCCACCCTAGCTTCATGTCCACATCCCAGCTCAACCCTAACCCACCCCAGCTTCATGTCCACATCCTGGCTCAACCCTAACCCTAACCCACCCTAGCTTCATGTCCACACCCCGGCTCAACCCTAACCCTAACCCACCCTAGCTTCATCTCCACACCCCGGCTCAACCCTAACCCTAACCCACCCTAGCTTCATGTCTTCAACCCAGCTCAACCCTAACCCTAACCTACCCTAGCTTCATCTCCACACCCCGGCTCAACCCTAACCCTAACCCACCCTAGCTTCATCTCCACATCCTGCCTCAACCCTAACCCTAACCCACCCTAGTTTCATCTCCACATCCCGGCTCAACCCTAACCCTAACCCACCCTAGCTTCATGTCCACATGCCGGCTCAACCCTAACCCTAACCCACCCTAGCTTCATGTCCACATCCCGGCTCAACCCTAACCCTAAGCTTCATATCCACATCCCGGCTCAACCCTAACCCTAACCCACCCTAGCTTCATGTCCACATGCCGGCTCAACCCTAACCCTAACCCACCCTAGCTTCATGTCCACATCCCGGCTCAACCCTAACCCTAAGCTTCATATCCACATCCCGGCTCAACCCTAACCCTAACCCACCCTAGCTTCATGTTCACATCCCGGCTCAACCCTAACCCTAACCTACCCTAGCTTCATCTCCACACCCCGGCTCAACCCTAACCCTAACCCACCCTAGCTTCATCTCCACATACCGGCTCAACCCTAACCCTAACCCACCCTAGCTTCCTCTCCACATCCCGGCTCAACCCTAACCCTAACCCACCCTAGCTTCCTCTCCACATCCCGGCTCAACCCTAACCCTAACCCACCCTAGCTTCATCTCCACACCCTGGCTCAACCCTAACCCACCCTAGCTTCATCTCCACATCCCGGCTCATCCCTAACCCTAACACACCCTAGCTTCATCTCCACATCCCGGCTCAACCTTAACCCTAAACCTCCCTAGCTTCATCTCCACATCCCGGCTCAACCCTAACCCTAACCCACCCTAGCTTCATGTCCACATGCCGGCTCAACCCTAACCCTAACCCACCCTAGCTTCATGTCCACATCCCGGCTCAACCCTAACCCTAAGCTTCATATCCACATCCCGGCTCAACCCTAACCCTAACCCACCCTAGCTTCATGTTCACATCCCGGCTCAACCCTAACCCTAACCTACCCTAGCTTCATCTCCACACCCCGGCTCAACCCTAACCCTAACCCACCCTAGCTTCATCTCCACATACCGGCTCAACCCTAACCCACCCTAGCTTCCTCTCCACATCCCGGCTCAACCCTAACCCTAACCCACCCTAGCTTCCTCTCCACATCCCGGCTCAACCCTAACCCTAACCCACCCTAGCTTCATCTCCACACCCTGGCTCAACCCTAACCCACCCTAGCTTCATCTCCACATCCCGGCTCATCCCTAACCCTAACACACCCTAGCTTCATCTCCACATCCCGGCTCAACCTTAACCCTAAACCTCCCTAGCTTCATCTCCACATCCCGGCTCAACCCTAACCCTAACCCACCCTAGCTTCATGTCCACATCCCGGCTCAACACTAACCTTAACCCACCCTAGCTTCATGTCTTCAACCCGGCTCAACCCTAACCCTAACCTACCCTAGCTTCATCTCCACACCCCGGCTCAACCCTAACCCTAACCCTAACCCACCCTAGCTTCTTCTCCACATCCTGCCTCAACCCTAACCCTAACCTACCCTAGCTTCATCTCCACATACCGGCTCAACCCTAACCCTAACCCACCCTAGCTTCATCTCCACATCCCGGCTCAACCCTAACCCTAACCCACCCTAGCTTCCTCTCCACATCCCGGCTCAACCCTAACCCTAACCCACCCTAGCTTAATCTCCACTCCCTGGCTCAACCCTAACCCACCCTAGCTTCATCTCCACATCCCGGCTCAACCCTAACCCTAACACACCCTAGCTTCATCTCCACATCCCGGCTCAACCCTAACCCTAAACCTCCCTAGCTTCATCTCCACATCCTGGCCCAACCCTAACCCTAACCCGCCCTAGCTTAATCTCCACATCCCGGCTCAACCCTAACCCTAACCCACCCTAGCTTCATCTCCACATCCTGGCTCAACCCTAACCCTAACCCACCCTAGCTTCATGTCCACATCCTGGCTCAACCCTAACCCTAACCCTAACCCACCCTAGCTTCATGTCCACATCCTGGCTCAACCCTAACCCTAACCCACCCTAGCTTCATCTCCACACCCCGGCTCAACCCTAACCCTAACCCACCCTAGCTTCATCTCCACACCCCGGCTCAACCCTAACCCTAACCCACCCTAGCTTCATCTCCACATCCTGGCTCAACCCTAACTCCACAGAATCACTCCTCCTACTATAGTTCAGTGCAGTCGAATGGCGCTCTGAGTGTCCCTGTGGTGGGATTCAATGAGACATGGGTTGATGTGCCACAGCCCCTCCTCTCCCTGTATTGTGTGACTCACTTGTAAAGTGCAGGGCAGGTACTCTGCTTGTAGTTCAGAAATTTTGTTGGCACTCAGCACTAACTCTCTTAGATTGGAGAACCTGAGTACGCCATCATCGACTATGGAGACCTGATGCACACAAAAAGACCCATTCACTGACAGTATGAATTCACATTCAAATAGATAGGAACATATGGGGGAGGGTCTTCCTCTATATAGCTGGTCTTTTCCTGAAAATGCGAGACAACACTGCTGGGACTTATCATATAATGCATTCATCCGACATTGGTTTTCGTATGCAATAAACCTTGTGTCTGTCCTGCTCAAAGTGATGGCACGTCTTACTATAATTGCCGATTACTGTACAAAATAAAATGTTGGATGAATTGTTAATTTCAGCAGGACAGGTATATAAAGGCTGGTAATATAAATTGGAGCCAAAAGATTGCTCAACAAATGAATCAAGGCTTGTGAGCATTGGCTATCAGACAGCTAAGATACTCACACCCTTGTCTACAATACGTAGGGTGTTAAAGTGGCTGAATATAAAGTTGTCATGGAGAAGTTCAGGTGTTCGCACGAACAGCTCTCTCAGGGTTCGGGCTTGGGGGCTCCATGACCCCTCATGTTGCCATGGGGACAGTGGACTGGTCAAGTGCTCCATAAGGGCCTCCTCCTCCTCCTTGGCTGCACCTTCTCTCCCCTCGTCCTGCTCGCTGTAGCCCCAACTCTGTTCCTCAAAGATACTCCCTCTGGATTTGCTCTAAACACAACAGCACAGGAACATGCCGTTGAGGTAAAAAAGCATTGCACTTCTGTTAATCAATGGTATTTTGGACCACCTCATTCATATCCACTACTTGTACATGAAAAGAGTAGGAAACCACCAAGAGGTGACCTTGCTCGATGGATGGCACCATCAAGAGCCATGTACTATGTATATACAGTGGGGCAAAAAAAGTATTTAGTCAGCCACCAATTGTGCAAGTTCTCCCACTTAAAAAGATGAGAAAGGCCTGTAATTTTCATCATAGGTACACTTCAACTATGACAGACAAAATGAGGGAAAAAAATCCAGAAAATCACATTGTAGGATTTTTATGAATTTATTTGCAAATTATGGTGGAAAATATGTATTTGGTCACCTACAAACAAGCAAGATTTCTGGCTCTCACAGACCTGTAACTTCTTCTTTAAGAGGCTCCTCTGTCCTCCACTCGTTAACTGTATTAAGGGCACCTGTTTGAACTTGTTATCAGTATAAAAGACACCTGTCCACAACCTCAAACAGTCACAACCTCAAACAGCTTGGTTTGAAGAAATCAACTGTGGGAGCAATTATTAGGAAATGGAAGACATACAAGACCACTGATAATCTCCCTCGATCTGGGGCTCCACGCAAGATCTCACCCCGTGGAGTCAAAATGATCACAAGAACGGTGAGCAAAAATCCCAGAACCACACGGGGGGACCTAGTGAATGACCTGCAGAGAGCTGGGACCAAAGTAACAAAGCCTACCATCAGTAACACACTACGCCGCCAGGGACTCAAATCCTGCAGTGCCCGACGTGTCCCCCTGCTTAAGCCAGTACATGTCCAGGCCCGTCTGAAGTTTGCTAGAGAGCATTGGATGATCCAGAAGAAGATTGGGAGAATGTCATATGGTCAGATGAAACCAAAATATAACTTTTTGGTAAAAACTCCACTCGTCGTGTTTGGAGGATAAAGAATGCTGAGTTGCATCCAAAGAACACCATACCTACTGTGAAGCATGGGTGTGGAAACATCATGCTTTGGGGCTGTTTTCTGCAAAGGGACCAGGACGACTGATCCGTGTAAAGGAAAGAATGAATGGGGCCATGTATCGTGAGATTTTGAGTGAAAACCTCCTTCCATCTGCAAGGGCATTGAAGATGAAACAGGGCTTTCAGCATGACAATGATCCCAAACACACTGCCCGGGCTACAAAGGAGTGGCTTCGTATGAAGCATTTCAAGGTCCTGGAGTGGCCTAGCCAGTCTCCAGATCTCAACCCCATAGAAAATCGTTGGAGGGAGTTGAAAGTCTGTGTTGCCAAGCAACATCCCCAAAATATCACTGCTCTAGAGGAGATCTGCATGGAGGAATGGGCCAAAATACCAGCAACAGTGTGTGAAAACCTTGTGAAGACTTACAGAAAACATTTGACCTCTGTCATTGCCAACAAAGGGTATATAACAAAGTATTGAGATAAACTTTTGTTAATGACCAAATACTTATTTTCCACCATAGTTTGCAAATAAATTCATTAAAAATCCTACAATGTGATTTTCTGGATTTTTTTTCTCATTTTGTCTGTCATAGTTGAAGTGTACCTATGAAGAAAATTACAGGCCTCTCTCATCTTTTTAAGTGGGAGAACTTGCACAATTGGTGGCTGACTTAATACTTTTTTGCCCCACTGTATATATAGCTCTGGCACCATCCATTACATTACATTGAGACTTTGGGATCTTTGAGTGAAATCACACAAGTTTGTCTGCCCTCTTTTCTGATCTGATGTGTGGCCAAAAAAGCTTAATGTGGACTCACCCAACAGCCATGCCCACATGGAAAGTCCTTTAGACAGAGGCTACGAAGCTGCTCGTCCACAGCCAAAGAAAGTGTCCGAGAGCCCATTCTAAATGATTAGGGTTGTAGATAAAGAAAAAAAGAACAGACCCATTAGAGGGAAAGTCAATCCCATAAAATGGTGTGAGAGCCACAATATCAAACTCATTTACTTTTGAGTTTTTGGTAGAGTTTTTTCAAGGCCCTGTTGCTTGTTAACAATCGAGTGGCTGCATTTGGCTGTGGATCCTTCTGAAAGGTTGCCTGGCAACAGTTGACAGAACACATACCAGAGATCTACATTACACCACTTTCCTGTTGTGGGAAGGTACAGTGGCAAGAAACAGTATGTAAACCCTTTGGCATTACCTGGATTACTGCATAAATTGGTCTTAAAATTTTATTTTATTTTCATATAAGTCACAACAATAGATCACCACAGTCTGCTTCAACTAATAAACACACAAACAATTATACATGTTCATGTCTATATTGAACACACTTTGTAAACATTCACAGTGCAGGGTGGTAAAAGTATGTGAACCCTTGGATTTAATAACTGGTTGATCACATTTTGGCAGCAATAACCTCAACCAAACATCTTCTGTAGTTGCGAATCAGACCTGCACAACGGTCAGGAAGAATTTTGGACCATTCCTCTTTACATAACTGTTTCAGTTCAGCAATATTATTGGGATGTCTGGTGTGAACTGCTCGAGGTCATGCCACAGCATCTCAAATCGGGTTGAGGTCAGGACTCTGACTGGGCCACTCCAGAAAGCGAATTTTCTTCTGTTGAAGCCATTTTGTTGTTGATTTACTTCTGTGTTTTGGGTCGTTGTCCTGTTGCATCACCCAGTTTCTGTTGAGCTTCAATTGGCGGACAGAGAACCTTACATTCTCCTGCGAAAGATCTTGATAAACTTGGGAATTCATTTTTCCGTCGATGATAACAAGCTGTCCAGGCCCTGAAGCAGCAAAGCAGCCCCAAACCATGATGCTCCCTCCACCATACTTTACAGTTGGGGTGAGGTTTTGATGTTGGTGTTCTGTGCCTTTTTTCCTCCACGCAGTGTTGTGTGTTACTACGAAACAGCTCAACTTTAGTATAATCTGCCCACAGAATATTTTGCCAGTAACCCTGTCGAACATCCAGGTGCTCTTTAGCGAACTTCAGACTTGCAGCAATGTTTTTTTTGGACAGCAGTGGCTTCTTCAGTGGTGTCCTCCCATGAACACCATTCTTGTTTAGTGTTTTACGTATCGTAGACTCGTCAACAGAGATGTTAACATGTTCCAGAGATTTCTGTAAATCTTTAGCTGACACTAGGATTCTTCTTATCTCATTGAGCATTCTGTGTTGTGCTCTTCTCTGAAATTCACTTCTCGCCTGAGGGACAATATAGATAATTGTATGTGTGGGGTACAGAGATGGAGTAGTCATTTAAAAATCATATCAAACATTATTGCACACATTTTGACTCCTGAATTTATTTAGGTTTGCCATAATAAGTTTTCAACCGTTTTGTTGACTCAATACATTTCAGCTTTTCACTTTCATTTAATTAAATTTCTAAAAACATCATTCCACTTTGACATTATGGGGTATTGTGTGTAGATCAGTCACACAAAACATTTTAATTTGATTCATTTTAAATTCAGACTGTAACACAACCAAATGTTTTGAAAAAGTCAAGGGGTATGAATACTTTATGAAGGCACTGTATGTGTTCCGTGTTAATGTTCAGGTTAATCACCTTAACTTGTGACTAATAGGGAATTTAAACCGTGAAGGATTTTTTTTAACAAAATGTGCAAGATTACATCTCACATTACACTTTTTCTGTGAGCGGTTTAATTCTAAAATGCCTTCTATTTCTCATATTCTAGTGGACATGGATGCAATGCATTATTTGCAATGCATGCAAAGTTATTCCTATTCAACCATGCTCATTGGTTTGATCACTTGATTCATCAACATCACATTTGCAGTGATCATGGAGGAAAGTAGTAACCTAGTGATACCTTCCACTTGCAAACCAAAGTCTGCTAGTAAACACTACGCTGCGGTAGGAAAAATTACTACAAGATTGCTTAGTAGATTATGGGATTGGAGTCAGAAACTAAAAAACTAAAAAATTCCATGTAGGTACATTTCCATGTTTGAAATAGAAATTAGTCTCATTAATTCAAAAAGTGTCAGACATCACTAGACAAGCACTCATTAACACATCTTCAGAAACCTGTGCCATGCATCTCACTCGAGGTAAGACACTTAACACCACAGTAATATAGTTGCCGCAAACAAAATGTTTATTTTTCATATTTTTTATACAAAGAAAAAAAATAACTCATCTAAGAGAGTATTCATGGGCAATTCATAGACTTTACAAAATGTCTCTAAAATCCTGATTTGGTAGGATATGTGGAAGTGGATTCAGATTTTTTTTAAATCATTAAAATGGACAAGCCATGCAAAGAGTGACATCAAATGTTCACCCGTTTCTAGTAGTCAGTCAAATCTATTCCAAAAAGGAATGCATTAGGATTTTCATAGTTATTTGATTTACCTCATTGTTGAACAGGTATCTTTCTATGTGAGTTTTGTTTAGGACTACCAATATCTTTCATTGCAACATTGTTGATCGTCAGCACTGCCTCAAGACCAATGGGCCAAAATCACCTGAAAAAAGCTGCAAAATCCAAAACTCTGAACTGGCTTGCATCTCGAACACAACACCTGCTTAAAGAATATGTAAGTAGTGGACATCAAATGTTATTTGTCACATGCGCTTAATACAACAGGTGTAGGTAGACCTTACCGTGAAATGCTTACTTACAAGCCCTTAACCAACAATGCAGTTCAAGAAATATGAACTATGGACATGGTTATTATATTGTGTAAAAGTGAAATAATGGAAAGAGCTTAGGCCTGTACATAATATTCGGTAAAATGATTAAACAAGAAAGAAAACATAAACTCTGAAAAAGAAAGACTGTAAAATGGTGCTTAAATCCAAAATGTATCTTCTCATTAGGTGAACAGCAATTTCCAGGGAGAAGACCCACAACTAAATTTGACCATTACAGACATCATTCTGCCTGTGACGAGTGTCTCTGCCGTTAGATCCTCCTGTGCCATCAATGGATACCTTAGACAACTGAAACAAATGATTCAGCGAGATGATTTGACTGGAGACTCAGAGAGATTCATATCTCAGACTGAAGTCATCAGGAGCCAGGTCATAGCAGCCATGGATAATCAAAACTGTGTGAAACTAGATCTGGAGAAGCCAGGGGACAGTTCATACAAAAGGAAACTAATGGGTTACAAAATCCTTGATAACGTCTACAAGTGGCTGAAGGGATACTACAAAACACAACAAGCGTCCTTAGACTAGTCTTGTTCTTTGGAGGATAAATGATAAACTTGATATATTTATTTATTCATTCATTTCAATCTATTTATTAATTCATATATGTATTACTTTTTCACTTGCTTACATAGCATATTTATTTATTTGTTCATGAACCTATAGTAAATGATGCTGTTCATTTGACCTCCCTGTACTCCGTTCAAAAAGGTCCAGTTAAGTGCACAGGGGAGCAGCGGCTGCATAAGGTTTTCCCCAGAGTTTTTTTATTAAAACTCATTTTAAAACCCATAGTCCATTTGTTCACAAACCATTTGACTGTCATGCTGCTCTTGCATGTTGTGTGCAAAATAAATACATTTTCTTTTATTCAAAGGAAAGGCCATATGTGTTCCCAATTTAATAATTTTGTATCTGAAGGGTTGAATTACTTAAAGGAAAAACGCAATATAGATAGCCATAGGTTTTCACATTTAGAAAAATGAAATATGATCAACTTAAGCAAGAAACAGGTTGACTAGGGTAGGCCGTCATTGTAAATAAGAATTTGTTCTTAACTGACTTGCCTAGTTAATTAAAAAGGTTCAATAAAAAATGTAAATAGGCTATAAGAAGTTCAAAAACTTATTAGCACAATGTGATCCAGATATGACTGTGAAGGCAAGGGTTGGTTTGGGGTTGTTTAGGGTTATAATGTTGAATAAGTAGTATGGCTTCATACTGTCCGGGACATTCTAGACGAAAAGGCATAGTTTGAATTCTGAACATACCAGTTCTACTGGTTGTGAAAACTGGAACCACATTAGTGAAATATTGCAAAATAGTCCTATTTATGCCAGAATAATTGCACAATAGTTTGTAGACTCAAGTACCAGCAACAATGTGAATATCTCATTCCATACCTTACAGTCTATTTAATGGGAATGTATTAATTACATTTATTAATACATACATTTATTTGCATTTCCCCAATTTGCATTCTGGGATGTGAATTAGGTTTATTCACAGTACTTTAAGGGTATAGGCCTTCCATTGACATGCTTCCTAGACTTGTGACGTGCCGTCGGGAATGTTCTTGGGGACCTTCAATGCTGCAGAATGATGGAGGCCACTGTGTTCTTGGTGACCTTCAATGCTGCAGAATGATGGAGGCCACTGTGTTCTTGGGGACCTTCAATGCTGCAGACATTTTTTCCCCCAGATCTGTGCCTCAACACAATCCTGCCTCGGAGCTCTATGGACAATTTATTGGTTTTTGCCCTGATATGCACTGTCAACTGTGGGACCTTATTTACAGTAGACAGGCGCCTTTCCAAATCATATCCAATTAATTGAATCTGCCACAAGTGGTCTCAAATCAATTTGTAGAAATATCTCAAGGATGATCAATGGAAACAGGATGGACCTGAGCAAAGGATCTGAACACTTATGTAAATAAAGGTATTTATGTTTATTTTTAATAAATGTGCAAACATTTCTAAAAACCCTTTTTTTGCTTTGTCATTATGGGGTATTGTGTGTAGACTGATGAGGATTCTTTATTTTTTAAATCTATTTTAGAATAAGGCTGTAATGTAACAAAATGTGGAAAAAATCAAGGGGTCTGAACTCTCTCCGAAGGCACTGTATATATTCCATAAACGATCACTCAACCTTTGCACTTACGAAATGATTCACAATCACTGATATTTCTCCACAGGGACATATTTACTAAATCTGTGTGTGAGATTTGAGTTTTCAGAAAGCCTGTGCCAAGTATGTTATTCCTACGACTACATTTTGAATCAGGACAGCCCCGATATCTGGTGAATGTCAGGGAAGCCCCAACATCTGACACTCAAGTTGATCAAATTACACATCTCATTTACTCTCAATGGGAGTAGTGATTACTCACACAATAACAAAAAAATGACAATAAATCAATTTCAATATGCATTTTCGAAAGAAAGAGGAAAGAAAGCATATTGGATGATCTTTATCTCAACCTGCACATTTATAAGCAAAGGCCTTTGCCACTTTGACCAGATCTACACAACTATTTGACATGGGACTCTGTGGTGGTGAGAACTCAATGTTTATTTTTAACAATATGTTTTGCTTGAGAGGAATTTATATATTGGAGACACTCAGTAAAGATGTAATCTGCGGTCTCTTAGACAAAACATTGCACAATATTGTTTGATCTTATAGTGAAGATAACATGGGTAGTGTAAGTGACTATAGTAGAAATATTCATGGTCTTTTAAGGACCAATAGCATTTCGATGATAAACTTACAGGTCAGATATGGGTTGTGTTGGAGACTAACTTGAGTGCCCTCTTTCAGTGTTTTACCTGTTCCTGTGCCTTACATCACAAGTAGCAGCCTTCCAATGGACACAGATGGCAACATATATGATGTTGCGTCATGGACAAAAAGAGTTGGACTACTTGGTATGTTTAGGAGCCTTTTCCTGAGTGTTAAAAGGTTAATGAAACTAGAACTCTATAAAGAAAAGCAAACAACATTAGCACTGATTAACTGTAAATCATTGCCTTCATCATACATGCAATCAATGATGATTATATTGACACTGTAGAGCCTTTTAACAGTAGAAAATGACTTTCATTTCTCTTTCATATTCTACTAGAACCAGCCCGGGATTCTTCCCCCCCATACTGGGCCCAACCAGGTAGGCTGGATCCAGGAGCCGAAGATGAACGAGAAGATCACCGGAAAACATCTTTCTGCCTTTCTTTGTTATATGAGTGAAGCTGCCAAACTGAACATGGAAAAGAGGGTGATCAATGGACTCAATGAGGCCTGTCAACATATCAAAGACCTGAAATCCTGGATGTGCAACCAACAAGACTGCCAAGAAGTGTGCCAACTCCCTTTTGATGTGAACGACCACCACGAAACTCTTATGTTTGTGAAGAGGCTTCTCACCCTTTACACACAATGGTTGATTAAAGGAACAGAGTAATATACAATATGCCTACTTGAAGTCTAGCTTTATTAATAATTCATATTTATTTATGACATTTATTTATTCATCAGTGTGTACTGGTCAGTGTCTTATCAATTGAACACTCATATTTGGTTCCGGGTCACATTGAAAATACTGTTTTTTTGTCAAAGAATTGGCTGTATCATTATGTTATCATTTGTGTCATACAAGAATGTTACCAATTGTTGGAAATGCCATGTATTGTACCTGATACACATTAAGTAATATGCAAAAAAATACTATGTTCCATTCATTAAAAATGTTTCTGGAAATTGTACCGTTTGACATACTTCCTAGACTTGTGATGTGCCATCGGGAACGTAAGAAAGTAGGATATTAAGGTTACCCAAAACACAGTACACAAGAAAAACACAAACCATGTAGGAAAAAAAACTATTTTCTTTACTACAAGAAAGAAAATATTTACAACACTAACTTCTCAGAGGGAACAAACAGACAAGGACTTCTAAAAAGTAATCTCATAAATGAAATCTTCCTTAGACAAAATTGTTAATACTTTCTTGACAGAGGAATATTTTCCACATAGTAACTGCTTTGCAAACAAAACAAGTTTAAATCATCATGACATCCATCTGCCCTTGCCCTTTGAGTATTTGCATAGCTCCAATTCCCTTAGAATGGAACAGAAATAAAACGTTTGATCTGAATGACGTTAGATGAATGTTAGCTGTGATTAGCCCTAATGCTGTCTGATTTGGACAATAATGTACATGTGGGGCTCAGAATCTTGATCTGTAACAATAATAGTCCCCAGTCATCGGGTAAAGGGTGCAAAAATTAAGTGATCACAGTTAAGACATGTCTTAAGGCCTCTCAAAAAGCACACTATAAAACCCCCATAAAATATACATTCATGAAATAAACAACCAATGCTGCTAGATTTGACATCATTCAAAGTAAACTGTTGTTGTGCATCAAGTAATAAATACAGAAAAATCATTAGACTTCCTGAGGAGAGATTACACAAAATGTGCTAAGACATAACAAACAAAAAAATAAGACCCAAAATATCACACTGCAACAGTAATACAGTATCCATGCATGTACCGTTCTGGGGTGCATTTCTCATAAAGGAGTAGTCTCTCTAGACAGATGGGATGCCTCCCACAATGTGACAACGTAGGTTGGTGTTTCCAAGACTAATAAAGGAGAGGGGTGTAAAATTTACGTTCCTATATTAATTTCAATATGGCCTATAAAAGTTGCATCTTTTACAAATAAGATCTGAACTAGGAGAGACATGCATCTTTGAAAGGCTAGCTTGATTATGAGAAACAAATATAGAACATACATACGCTATGTATGCTTATATAACCTGTATGCTTATGGCTGTCGCTTGTCTTCAGCTTAATGTATGCTAAATGTGTTTGTTTGGTGAAAGGGTACAGCATAAACACTCACCAGCGCCTCCCTTAGCGGAACAAGAAGAAAATAGCAACATTCACCACATAATGTTTGAATGCTCTTATAACACAACTTTGTTTCTTTGTTTAATTGACTGAATGGAAGGTAGGCTGCAGCGTATGATGTTAAATGTACAGTGAGTGTAGTGTGCCCCCCAAGTGCTTCGCATTTGGTCTTCGGACCACTCAGGGTCCATTCCGTAAAACTGCATTTTCCTTAAGTGAAAGGTGAATATTATTCCATGGATAACCCTTGGCTTAACATTATCTGAGGATATTAGACTTCTGGTATGATTCAGTACAAGCCCCCAAGAAAAGGGTAGAATACCCAGGACGTCTGTCCACAAAGGACTGGGACACCCTCCCTCCCACCAGATGCATATGAGCTGAATGATGAGAATGAAAGACCAGTAGCAAATAGTTACTGTTGAAGGCTTTCATGGTACTCAAAGCATGCTGCCAATCAATGCTAAGCTTTTGGTTTGTTTTATAGGCTTTTTGATGGCAAGCTCAGTGTATCCACACTCATCGTCATACAGAGTAAACAACAGAACCAACTGAATCTCACTCAACTCCTTCAAGAGATATTTCCCTTTTAAGACAGTTCATAGGCCATCTTATACCTTAAATCATTTAAGAGCTGAATAAAACAAAAAGATACAACAAAAATGAGCAAGTATGCTAAATGGTTGAAGCGCCATGTTATTTGTCTGCGGAATTGAGCCTGAAAACAAGCTGGTAGTTCCCCTGTCAGCAGTGTTGAAGGTTACATTAACAAAAGAGCAACAAGGGCAGCAGGTCGCCTAGCGGTTCAAGCTCTGGGCCAGTAACTGAAAGGTTGCTAGATCGAGTTCCTGAGCCAACAAGGTGAAAAAAATCTGAGCAAGGCACGTAATCCTAATTGCTCCAGGGTCGCCTTTTATAATGGCTGAACATGGCCATGACCCCACTCTCAGAGGGTGTCCCAGGGGGAGTTGGGATACGCAAAAAACACAATTCCAATTCACACATGTGTATAATACACACTTGTACATATGTGAAATAGGACAAATATAAGCACCCACATTATTGCTGTGTTCAAAAGATGCTGTAAAGTTGTTCCATAGGTTGTGTGTATCAATCCTCCAAAGTAATGCACCAAGCCTGGGTTGTTGACAGCAAAGCCCAGTCGATGTATAGGAATGATAGGTCAGTGGGCTGGATAAGGTCACGCACATCATGTCCTGTTCTGAATGGTAATGGATAGGGTGGAAGACAGAGTAACCTCTTTGGATTACCTTTAAGGCAAACTAGTGCTGGTGCTTTTCCATACAATTGTTTCAAGGTGTTTTTCAATCTGGGGAGGTTAGAGGAGTTTGTGGTAGGGGCCCTCAGTGGCGGGCTCTACTAGAGAGTACTATGACCATGCCCTCGATCTGAACCCTTATTCCGCTTCCTCTCTCCTGAGGGTGCGGCTAGGAGTCTGCAGAGTGCCTGTGGGTGTTGGTGACAGCCTGGGTGGCTTCCTCAGGCAGCAGGTTAGGGTCAGTAAGGACAGATGTGCTCGTGCTGAGCTGCCGGAGAGTGCTTAGGACCACTGGACAACAGAAAGACCAATCAGCTATACATTCATCAGAGTTGACATTTTGTGTGACAACAAGTTACACAAAACAATGTCAAATTTTAAATTTCTCTCCATAAAATGATATATGAAACAATCATGAATGAATGAATCGTGAAGTGATGAGTGATGAGTGAGAAATGTCATACCCCTCCACAGACAGTCATGTGCTAGCTGTCTAATCTGTGTTTTATGAAATGTGCAATAAGCATAACAATATGCATTTATATGAGGAATGAAACAAAGATGAAGACAAGGAGCTAGCATGCCTCAGTAGGGCTTCAGATTGTGTAGCTGACTCTTCAGGATCCTACTTCCTGCAGCATGCTAATCAGACAGTAGTAATATAACCTAGTGAAATGAACGGTCTCCAGCGAAGATAATCTCTGACGTCAACATCCCTCCCTCATATCATGAGATCGCTCCTCTGAGTGCAGGAGACAAATGTTGGCCAAGAAAAACACTGAATGTGTTCTTTCTTGTAAATAAATTACAGGAAAAGATTGTGGGTGATAGAGGTTGACAGATCATGACACCATGACACCAAACTTTCCTTAGAAAGCATTGGGGGTGGAATGGACTTTTATACATTCTAAAGAAGGAAGTATAGCATAACGTCACACATGCAATCTAACACCTACAGAAAGACAGTCATTCAAGTAAAAATCATAGTGAAATGCCAATGGAATCATTAGCCTCACTCTCCTACTTTGACACAGCTACCATTTAATTGAAAACAACATGTGTGTGTGTGTGAGAGAGGTTTGGGGTGCTGCGTGGGGTTTACTTACTGGGCCTCAGCACAGGCAGGGAGCAGTGACAGTCTAGCCATTGCAGTGTGGTCTCGCACAGCTCCCCTTTGCTTGTGGTGGAGACCGTCCCATTGAAGGACTCAAACAGGGGCTTAATGATGATGCTGAACTAAGGATGGTGGGTCAAGGGTCAAACACACTATTGAGAAAACAGATCTGAATTCGCATCCTATTCCTTTCTCTCACTGACAATCAAGACAGATATACTCAGATGGCTCATGGAACAACAGTCCTTCAGTTAGGTCCAAAAGTATTTGGATAGTGACATGTTGTTGTTTTGGTTCTGTACTCCAGCACTTTGGATTTGAAATTATACAATGACTATGAGGTTAAAATGCAGACTATCAGCTTTAATTTGAGGGTATTTTCATTCATATCGGAAATTGCAGCACTAGATATAAAATGCTAACCTCCCCTGTTATTGGTAATGGTGAGAGGTTAGCATGTATTTGGGGGTATGATCTTTGTGCCTCAAACTTAGTCACTCATCATTATTCACAATTCATTCAGGATAATCCATAATAATGGTAGCAATCACAAGTGTTCAGAAACTAGGGCCTCCCAAGTGGCGCAGCAGTTCTAGGGCACTGCATTGACTCCAAAATGACATCTCATTTACCATTGGTTTCTATTGGGCCAAAATCATCTGAAACACAACCAAAACAAAGTACAAATGCATCCAAAAAGTTTATCAAGCTTGATGTAGTCATTGTGTGGTAGGATTATGGGATCAAATACTACACTTTTGACTATGTTAATACATACAGAGCATTCGGAAAGTATTCAGACCCCTTGACTTTCTCCACATTTGGTTACGTTACAGCCTTAAATCTCTAAAAATGTATTAAATAGTTTTTGACCCTCAATCTAAACACAATACACTATAATTACAAAGCAAAAACAGGTCTAGACATTTTTGCAAATGTACATTTAAAAACAAATGAAATATCATATTTACATAAGTATTCAGACCCTTTACTCAGTACTTTGTTGAATCACCTTTGGCAGCAATTACAACCTCGAGTCTTCTTGGGTATGACGCTACAAGCTTGGCACACCTGTATTTGGGGAGTTTCTCCCATTCTTCTCAAGCTCTGTCAGGTTGGATGGGGAGCGTCGCTGCACAGCTATTTTCAGGTCTCTCCAGAGATGTTCGATCGGGTTCAAGTCCGGGCTCTGGCTGAGCCACTCAAGTACATTCAGAGACTTGTCCCATTGCCACTCCTGCGTTGTCTTGGCTGTGTGCTTAGTGCCGTTGTCCTGCTGGAAGATAAACCTTCGCCCCAGTCGGAGGTCCTGAGCGCTCTGGATCAGGTTATTATCAAGGATCTCTCTGTACTGCTCAGTTCATCTTTCCCTCAATCCTGACTAGCCTCCCAGTCCCTGCTGCTGAAAAACATCCCCACAGCATGATGCTGCCACCACCATGCGTCACCGTAGGGATGGCACCAGGTGTCCTCCAGGCGTGACACTTGGCATTCAAGCCAGAGTTCAATCTTTGTTTCATCAGATCAGAGAATCTTGTTTCTCATGGTCTGAGTCTTTAAGTGCATTTTGGCAAACTCCAAGCGGGCTGTCATGTGCCTTTTACTGAGGAGTGGCTTCCGTCTGGACACTCTACCATAAAGGCCTGATTAGTGGATGGCTACAGAGATGGTTGTCCTTCTGGAAGGTTCTCCCATCTCCACAGAGGATCTCTAGAGCTCTGTCAGAGTGACCATCGGGGTCTTGGTCACCTCCCTGACCAAGGCCCTTCTCCCCTGATTGTTCAGCTCTAGGAAGAAACTTTGTGGTTCCAAACTTCTTCCATTCAAGAATGGAGTCCACTGTGTTCTTGGGGATCTTCAATGCTGCAGAAAGTTTTCGGTACCCTTCCCCAGTTCTGTGCCTCGACACAATCCTGTCTTAGAGCTAAACGGACAATTCCTTAAACTTCATGGCTTTATTTTTGCTCTGACATGCACTGTCAACTGTGGGACCTTATATAGACAGGTGTGTGCCTTTTCGAATCATGTCCAATCAATTGAATTTACCATAGGTGGACTCCAATCAAGTTGTAGAAACAGGATGCACCTGAGCTAATTTTCAAGTCTCATGGCAAAGGGTCTGAATAATGATGGAAATAATGTATTTGTCTTTTATTTTAATAGATTTGCAAAAATGTCTAAAAACCTGTTTTAGCTTTGTCATTATGGGGTATTGTGTGTAGATTGATGAGGATTTGTATTTATTTAAACAATTTTAGAATAAGTCTAACATAACAAATGTGGAAAAAGTAAAGGGGTCTGAATACTTTTCGAAGGCACTGCACTCTACACTCTATACATTTCACAAGTCTGAAAGCTGAGGTTAGGGTGCTTTCCAACAGTCAAACGGTGGCTCTTCTTTGCTGATATAGAGCATCTTATCTAGCCATCTGATCTAAATAAAATGAACAAGCATAATATTAAAAGTAGCCTGATTGAATCTTATATTATGACAAAGGATAAGGGTAAAAGGATACAATCCAAAACTTCCAGTTCTGAAGTGTGCGGCTCTTCACATACTCATCAAACTTCTCCCGCATGTGGTCGAAGCGGTGGCGTGTGATAGGCACTCCAGTAGCAGGCAGCTGCTCCTGACACACACTGTGGCACAGCAATAACATACAGATCAGATTACTATGTAATGTATACTGACACATGGTATCATCACATATGGCAGGGTGCACACCCACTCTGCCCAGATGCACTTTTGTGATGAAATTTTACTTCCTTATGTTATAAAATACATTTTACAGAGACAAAAAGTATTATTCATGTTCTGAATCATTCAGTGGGGTCTTTAGCATATCATTAACAGTATATCCAAAAAGTCAGATTTTGCAACCTAATACATCCAAAAACAAACCATGACCTCTTGACAAAGCTGTGCAGGTTTCTCTGAACAACGTGAGGATTTGACATTTTGTGGCCGTTCTTCAAAGTTGTTTCCACAGGTCGAAAAAAACTAAATTAGCATTGACACGAGCCAAATGAAATATAAAAGACTTGGTATAGGTTCAGTGCTCCGTTGACATTTCACAGAGACACGCTTGTTTTGTGAGAAATCTTTGAGAAATAACAGCAATTTTTTACCACTATTTTTCTCTGGCCTCCGTTAATTTATTCACCTCAATTCTGGCCACCCTGCAAGGGTACACACTCCAATAACTTTTGAATGGATTACAATAAGAGACGTGGGGTTTGGACCATTGGTTTTCTTAGAGGACTATATATACAATTAACATATTTTTCCCATTGGTTAAAAGATGCGTTTTTGATTGGACACCCTACATGTGACTGTGTACCAATAATGAAAATGTTTCATGAACTCGTCTCCTCAGAGGAGAGTAATAACAGATAACAGTGAGGCAGTACGTACTTTATGGAGGCATTGATCTCCTCAATCTCCTCCCGTAGCCTCTTGGTCTCTTCCTGCATTTGCTGCCTCTCCTGCTGCAGCTTCGCAATGTAGTCAACGGTCTTCTGCAGCGTGCCAGCGTTACTGATCTGGTATTAAACACAACAAGAATGGGTGGCGATATTGGGAAGGTCATGTCAAAATATATATATTTTTTTTATAGTTTAAATAAAAGCTTTGGGTTGCATGTTGGAACATTCAACAGTGTGATGGTATCCATCTTTCTTTCATTACTTTACTATTTGTACCCTGCACCTGAAAATAACAGGATGTGCATATACAATGCTTCTGAACTGAACTTTAAATAAAAGCCATCAAAAGTTAGATTTGGAAGATATGAGTATGTTGATGACAGACAGATAATGGCTTTACATTGGACTGGGACTTGAGAGTGGGAACCAGGCTGCTCAGTGTTTTGAAGCCAATGTTGATGTTAAAGCGCCTCTTCTGTTCAGCAGTGATGTGGGTCACCCTACGGCTCTGGAACAGATAGGGAGGAGAGACAAGTATCATCACAATGATCAGTGTCCACAACGCTTCTACAGCAGGCACCCTCAGCACCGGACCTGCCTGAAAAAGCTGAAATTATACACAGTCAAAGAAACACACAGAGAGAGAAGCAGACAGGCATGTGGGCTGATGATACCTGGTTGGACTCGTTCTTAGAGAGGGCTGTGCTGTTGCTGCTGAGGGGAGACTTAGGACTGGAGACCTGCTCTGACCCACACGGGGACCCCTGACCTGAGCCACGCTCCTCATGCCCTGGGAGAGACAGATGATCCAGAGTTGCCAAAAACCATCACAAAGACTGCTACACCAGTGAGCACCAACTCACAAAGACAAATCAATAATGTTATGGAAAGCAGAAGTGCTCTAAACATTCCAAAACAATGTGTATGAATGTGTTACCATGCCACATCCTGTATGGCATGTAAAGTTATTAGATCGATAGCTTAGGTTAGACAGGAGGAACGTACCCTCTGACACTTGACTGAGGTTAGTGTACATACAACAGAAAAAGTAAGGGCTTGGCGTATGTCACTCACCAGTACAGTCCTCTTTATTGATAATGAGCTGGGGTGACTTCGGAGTCTGTGGAAGGATATGAAATCCAGGAGCCTGAGAGAGAGGGTTGGGAAGAAATAAAACACAAATTAAATGAAAACGAACTAACATAAAACTGGGTTCAGTGTAAAGTAAGGCAGGCCCTTCAGAGCAGACACTGTCTTACCCTTGATAGGCTTGAGGAGGCGATGACCACGCCAGTTGAGGGAACCACGTCTGCTTTCAGGGGAGTTGGAGTAACAATCACTGCACTGGTATGCCCTGGGAAGGGGGCTGAGACAGCAAAATATTTGACATTACAACCGTCACAGAATAAATGCTGATTTTTTCTCATTTATTTCATCTCTAATATTGAGCTTGGATGTCATCGATGATCTTTGCTAGGATCATCTGGGCTCAATTGCTTGCAAATATTGACTAGGTTTCATTCAGTGTTTTTCATTACAATAGTGACTGACTATAAAAATGACAAACAGTATTGCCACCTTGTGGTGTGATCACAATATGAGATCGCTCTCTAGTGAAGCAGTAATCCCCCACTTCAATAAATGGTAGTGTTTTGGGAGTAGCACCTGCTAGGCATGCATTAAACCAATATTACATTCAATATTAAAATCAATACACCATTCTCATCCATCAATAATGAAATAGTTTGGGATGTGATAACTCACTTGTAAGGATGAGGTGAGATGAGGGGATGGGGTTGGCAGGAACTATCCTTTGCACATGGCATGTCTTTTTGCTGGAGCAAGAAGGCTGGATGGGTCTGGGCAGGGCGAAAGTCTGGGGGTGTTGGAGGGGGATGGCAGGTGAGGGTGCCAGGGGCTGGAGGGGGGGTGGTGGTGGTGGAGGAGTCCGGGTTAAGGAGCTGAGCTCAGAACCCTGACTGAAGGTGGTGGCAGCCTCACTGGGTGTAACAATGGAGGAGGCGGTGTGTGTGATGACAGATGGGGGTGGGGAACCGTCCAGGCTTGTAGCATCGTCCAGGGGTGGGGGGGCTACTGATGTTGCTGTGACAGCACCTTGGCAGGGCTGGGTGTGTGGCATCGTGGGAGGGGCTGAGGGTTGCATGAGGGAGGAGCCTCCAGCCTGACCACTGGGGGGCACTGGCGCAGTGAATAGAGGCATGTAGTTCTGTACATAGGAGGAACCTTCATCGGTCCCACTGGTTTGATTGGCCATGAGGGAGGAGATAGGCAGGGGGGCTGGGGAGACGAGTCTGTGGTCATGACTGATGGACGGTAGGTCAGCTGAGAGGTGCATGGAAGAGAGAAGCTGGCCCTGTCAAGTCACAAGGACAGGAGAAAAGAAAGCACATTTATAATGTTATCAGTTAGTCAAATTATGTGAAAACATCTAAGAATAAAGGCAGGAGTGTGTTAGGTCTGGGGGTATGTTAGGGCTGAGGTTCACAGTGACTGGGTCTAGGGTTTTACCTGGGATTGAGAGCTGCTGCTGGGTAGAGGAGTGACGGATGAGGCAGTGAGGGAAGCAGGGGGGAAGATGGGCTGACGGAGGCTGTGAAATAAGTCTGGGAGAAGTCTCTAGGTTAGTTAAAATTAGTATAACATCCACTCCACCAACATAAGTGTTAATATAGCAGGTGGCATATCCTACAGTCAACTGCATGGGACTAAGAGGTTAGGAAGACTTCATACAATGATTTGGAGCACAAAGCAGTACATGAATGATTTTTGTGTTTTTTCGTCACAAAATCGGTGGCCTATGGCGCTTGCAATGTAGATTCTCTGTGCTCAAATTTTGAGAGGGAACGTATTCTTCCTTCCATCACGGTGCGGGCACTGTTGTGTAGATAGGGAGGCTGTATTTTACCAACAAACTTGCTTGGTTGAAACATTTATTTTGGTCCTCTTTCTCTTCTGGCACAATGTTGTTTCACAAAAGAATGTACTCTACATTATAAATGTAAACTAATGTAAAAAAATAAGCAACAGTAGCTAACCAATTGGCGAAAATGTGCACATTTTCCCACCAGTGGTGTTTTTCCACCAAACGGACTTATTGCAGATAAAAATCAGTGTGTGATGAAAATGATATTTTTTGCTTACGTTTTCATGTATCGAATAAAACTAAAAAGGTTCAATGTGTTTCCATCATATTTCAACTCTGTTGTGTTAAATTGCAAATGTTCCTACTCATGTGCTCTAGCCAACAGCTCACAGATACAGCATGTAGGCTAGTCTACATGATGAGATTATTATGGATAAGAGACAGAATATTTGTATTTGTCAAACGCCAGTCAAGCATCGATCATCATGTCACCAGAATAAGACCCTCTGTATTTATTAGAAAAGAACATCAAGTTCATCACTGTGCACTTTCACCACCCTGTGAAGTTCATTATAACTTCTTTCATCTGTAGCCTAATAAACTGCTTGGTTTTCGAGTCATAGGACCACAAACCATATCATCGCGTGACTACAAGTTTATTTCAATATTATATCAATATTTGCGCTTAAGCCACCTAAGGTCGATGTCTGCGCCGCTGAGGAAATGTAATTAGCATAATACAAAAAAATCCCTGTAAAAATCAGTCAGTTTAAGCTAGAGATATGTTGTTGTTTTTTTACATGGGATGTGACCCATTCGCCTATGTCGCACTTCCGGAATCAGCAGTGAAAGGTGACAGAGCTAGAGCTGTGAGACATCCCGAAGATCTGTCTTCTCACAAAATCGGCTATAGTGATCGAATGTTTTGGCCTATAAACTATGAACGATGGAAAGATGAGACGCTCACGAACACGATCGTATTCTCCGTTTTTCTCTACGACCCCCACAAGAGTCTTGGGACTCGTCTGAAGTAGGTAGAGCTGATTTGTCAACTTCTGTCTGTAGCATCCAAACAGTATGGGTTAAATACTGTGCAAAGATGGGACTCTCAAACATGTACATGCCAGTTGTCTCGCTCTAGGATGCCCACAGGCCTCGCAAGACTCGTCTGAAGGTCCCGCGGTACCAGGTTAATAAAAAAAAAATGGAAGTACACACACACATATACACACACACATACATATACACACATACAATTTTGTTTCTGGTGTCCTTTGACAGCTCTTTGGTCTTGGCCATAGTGGAGTTTGGAGTGTGACTGTTTGAGGTTGTGGACAGGTGTCTTTTATACTGATGATAACAAGTTCAAACAGGTGCCATTAATACAGGTAACGAGTGGAGGACAGAGGAGCCTCTTAAAGAAGTTACAGGTCTATGAGAGCCAGAAATCTTGTTTGCTTGTAGGTGACAAATACTTATTTTCAACCATAATTTGCAAATAAATTCATTAAAATCATATAATGTGATTTTCTGGAGTTTTTTCCCCCATTTTGTCTGTCATAGTTGAAGTGTACCTAAGTGTATCTTTTTAAGTGGGAGAACTTGCACAATTGGTGGCTGAATAAATATATGTATATATATATATATATATATATATATATATATAATCATATGTATATATATATTATATGTGATATATGTGTGTATATACATATGTATGTATATGTGTATATATATACATATATATATATATACATACATATATATATATATATATACATATATGTGTGTGTATGTATATATATATACATATATATGTGTGTGTGTGTGTGTGTGTGTATGTGTGTGTGTGTGTATATATATACACATATATATGTGTGTGTGTATGTATATATATATATATATATATATATATATATATATACATACATACGTATATATATATATATATATACATATATATATACATACATACATACATACATACATACATACACATACACATATATATACACATATACATATATATATAGAGTGCCTTGCGAAAGTATTCAGCCCCCTTGAACTTTGCACGCCCAATTTTTCAGTTTTTGATTTGTTAAAAAAGTTTGAAATATCCAATAAATGTCGTTTCACTTGTTGTTGATTCTTCACAAAAAAATACAGTTTTATATCTTTATGTTTGAAGCCTGAAATGTGGCAAAAGGTCACAAAGTCCAAGGGGGCCGGATACTTTCGCAAGGCACTGTACATACATATATATACACATATATATATGTGTATGTATATATACACATATATACATATATATATGTGTATGTATATATATATATATATATATATATATATACACATATATATATATACACATATATATGTATAAAATATATATACACATATATATATATATATATATACACATATATATGTATAAAATATATATATATACATACACACACATATATACACACACATATATATATATATATACATACACATATATATACACACCCACACACATATGCTGTGTGGCTTGGTTGGGTTGTGTTTCAGAGGACGCATGGCTTCCGACCTTCGTCTCTCCCGAGCCCGTAAGGGAGATGTAGCGATGAGACTATTTTTTATTTTACCTTTATTTAACCAGGCAAGTCAGTTAAGAACAAATTCTTATTTTCAATGACGGCCTAGGAACAGTGGGTTAACTGCCTGTTCAGGGGACCTTGTCAGCTCGGGGGTTTGAACTTGCAACCTTCCGGTTACTAGTCCAACACTCTAACCACTAGGCTACCCTGCCGATAGTAACTACTAACAATTGGATACCAAGAAATTGAGGAGAAAATGGGGCAAAATTCTAAAAACTAAATAAATAATAACAATAATAATTAGTGGATTCAGCTATTTCAGCCACAGCCGATGCTGACATTTGTATAAAATTGAGCACACAGCCATTAAATCTCCATAGACAAACATTGGCAGCAGAATGGCCTTACTGAAGAGCACAGTGACTTTCAATGTTGCACCGTCATAGGATGCCATCTTTCCAACAAGTCAGTTCGTCAAATTTCTGCCCTGCAAGAGCTGCCCCGGTCAACTGCAAGTGCTATTATTGTGAAGTGGAAACGTCTTGGCGCAACAACGGCTCAGCCGCGAAATGGTAGGTCACACAAGCTCACAGAACGGGATCGCCGAGTGCTGAAGCGCATACAAATTGTCTGTCCTAGGTTGTAACACACTACCGAGTTCTAACCTGTCTCTGAAAGCAACATCAGCACAATAACCATTTGTCAGGGAGCTTCATGAAATGGGTTTTCAAGGCCAAACCGCCGCAAACAAGCCTAAGATCACCATGCACAATGCCAAGCGTCAGCTGGAGTGGTGTAAAGCTTGCCGCCATTAGACTCTGGAGCAGTGGAAACGCGTTCTCTGGAGAGATGAATCACACTTCACCATCTGGCAGTCCAACAGATGAGTGTTGGTTTGGCGGATGCCAGGAGAAGTCTACCTGCCAGAATGTGTACTGCCAACTGTAAAGTTTGGTGGTGGAGGAATAATGGTCTGGGGATGTTTTTCATGATGATTTGGGCTAGGCCCCTTAGTTCCAGTGAAGGGAAATATTAACGTTACAGCATAAAATTACATTATAGACGACTCTGTGCTTCCAACTTTGTGGCAACAGTTTGGGGAAGGCCCTTTCCTGTTTCAGCATGACAATGCCCCCGCGCATAAAGCGAGGTCCATACAGAAATGGTTTGTCAAGATCGGTGTGGAAGAACTTGACTGGCCTGCACAAAGCCCTGACCTCAACCCCACGAAGACCGTCGGGATGAATTGGAACAGACCTAAATCGCCCAACATCAGTGCCTGACCTCACTAATGCTCTTGTGGCTGTATGGAAGCAAGTCCCCACAGAAATGTTCCAACATCTAGTGGAAAGCCTTCCCAGAAGAGTGGAGGCTGTTATCACAAAGGGGGGACCAACTCCATATGAATGCCCATGATTTTGTATTGAGATGCTTGACGAGCAGGTATCCACATACTTTTGGTCATGTAGTGTATATAAGGAGACTGTTTAGTGCTAAGGGGCCAAAAAAAACACTTCCGAACAAACTTCCTTTATATTAATTTGTTGGGGGGGGGAACAACACTAAATGTTGTTCCATGTAGTGAATCTGTTATTCAATGTGTTTGGGCTAATAACAGTTTTTAATCAAATAATTGTTTAATATTTTTGGGGGATACTTTAAGGGGTCTTAAAATTCTCAATCAAATAGATAAATTATCCTTGGTATGGCCTTCTTAAAACAATTCCATATAGCTTAGCAGAACCCCCCCCCCCCCCCCCGGCTTAGAAGTATGGTTTAAAGGCGATTCCACCTCTATTTCTCGCATAAAATTGTACCGAAACTGCCTGTTTCCATCACAGCTGTGTTGATATATATTTTATACAGTGTGACTTAAATGGTGTTCCCAAGAACACGAAGGTAACCTGCCTAAATGACTACCGACCCGTAGCACTCACGTCTGTAGCCAAGTAGTGCTTTGAAAGGCTTGTCATGGCTCACAACACCATTATCCCAGAAACCATAGACCCACTCCAATTTGCATACCGCTCCAACAGATCCACAGATGATGCCATCTTTATTACACTCCACACCTGGACAAAAGGAACACCTATGTGAGAATGCTACTCACTGACTAAAGCTCAGCGTTCAACACCATAGTGTCCTCAAAGCTCATCAATAAGCTAAGGACCCTGGGACTAAACACCTCCCTGTGCAACTGGATCCTGGACTACTTGACGGGCCGCCCCCAGGTGGTAAAGGTAGGTAACAACACATCCACCACTGTGCTGATCCTCAACACATGGGCCCGTCAGGGGTGCGTGCTCAGTCCCCCCCGGTACTCCCTGTTCACTCATGACTGCATGGCCAGGCACAACTCCAACACCATCATTAAGTTTGCAGATGACAACAGTGGTAGGTGTGATCACCGACAATGACGAGACAGCCTATAGGGAGGTCAGAGACCTGGCCGTGTGGTGCCAGGACAACAACCTCTCCCTCAATGTGATCAAGACAAAAGAAGATGATTGTGGACTACAGGAAAAGGAGGACCAAGCACGCCCCCATTTTCATTGACAGGGCTGTAGTGGAGCAGGTTGAGAGCTTCAAGTTCCTTGGTGTCCACATCAACAAACTAACAAGGTGCAAGCACACTAAGACAGTTGTAAAGAGGGCACGACAAATCCTATTCCCCCTCTGGAGACTTGGCATGGGTCCTCAGATCGTCAAACGTTTCTACAGCTGCACCATTGAGAGCATCACTAACAAGGTCCAAGCATCACTACCTGGTATGGCAATTGCTCGGCCTACAGAGGGTAGTGCGTAAGGCCCAGTACATCACTGGGACCAAGCTTCCTGCCATCCAGGACCTCTACACCAGGCGGTGTCAGAGGAAGGACCTAAGAGTTTTCAAAGACTCCAGCCACCCTATTCATAGTGTTCTCTCTGCTACCGCATGGCAAGCTGTACCGGAGCGCCAAGTCTAGGACCATGAGGCTTCTTAAGAGCTTCTACCCCCAAGCCACAAGACTCCTGAACATCTAATCAAATGGCTACCCAGACTATTTGCATTGCCCCCTCTCCTCTTTTACACTGCTGCTACTCTCTGTTCTTATCATCTATAATCTATAATACTTTAATAACTCTACCCACATGTACATATTACCTCAACTAACCGGTGCCCCCGCACATTGAGACTGTACCGGTACCCCCTTTATATAGTCTCGCTATTGTTTTTTTACTGCTGTTCTTTAATTACTTGTTACTTTTATTTCTTATTCTTACAAATGTTTTATTTAAAAAATGTAACTGCATTGTTGGTTAGGGGCTCATAAGTAAGCATTTCACTCTAAGGTCTACAGACATTTTATTCAGAGCATGTAACTAATACAATTTGATTTACTCGCATAAAAACAGTGGATGGAAACGTGGATAGTGTTGCTATAAATCCTGGAATACAAAAGTGATGAAAGCATAACCGCCATTCCTTGATCTGACCTATATGCTATGCATCAAAGTAAATTATTTTGAATTTATAAACATATATAATCCCAGCAACTGTTCAAACAATATACCAAACAACATTGTAGCCTAATTAGATATGATTTAATTATAAATCGGATTATTTGACATGGGGGAGATGTTGGAAGCTTAAAGGCTAGCTTGCTTGCTTTTTTTAGCAAGCAAGCTGCTAGCGGAGTAACCTACAGGCAACTGGCAGGCACAAAACGAGGTAATGTAAAACAACACTGAACTTTCATTACATGTAGCTATTAATCAAATATGCAGGTGTTTCTCTTAGAAATGAGCTAACACTGGTGATGATGTTCTATTTCCTTTCTAGTCAATCTACCACATCATATGAATCATGACCTTTCGGGTCAGGTGATAGGAGCAGAATTGCAAATTAACCAGTCAAACTATTCGGGGGTCTAGGTACACGTGGATGGGCGAGGGTATCATTTTACCAAAAGGTGCACGTTGCTTCCCCCAAAAAATATGACTCCACCCAAGCGAACACACAGTAAATCTGTGATCTGTGGATCGGCCTTAACATGGTGCTCTAAGGTCCTGTTAAAGTTTGTGCAAGTGACATTATTTTGGAGTTTGTCACTGTGGTAGAGTGCATTGTCATTACCTTGCAATGGCTCAAAGGAGTCCATAAAGTCCAGGTTGGGCTGTAGGGGGATGAGTCCAGGCTGGATCATGTCTGCATTCCCTGCATGAGCTATGGGGAACAGGTGGACACGGATGGGGTGTGAAAAAAAGTTGTTGAAAAGCAAATACATTTTTCCAATAGATCTGGTTGAAGTCTTGGGTGGATCTGAGTGAATAGAAACAGGCTTGGTGTATGGAATGGGATGTTGGTGGCGGGCCCTCACCTATCTCCCTCGGATTGGGCCAGGCCATGGGCTGGTGGGAGGCCAGCGTGGAGAAGAGTGTGTCAGAAAACTCTGACATCAGCACGTCCATGTCAAAGAGTGGGTCCATCTCCATGGGGACAGGCGACTCACGGCTTTTGCGAGCAACTCGGCGCACGGCCATTTCCTCATCCTGACAAAGGGACACACGGAATGTGTCTGGAAAGATCTCCCCAAACAGCAAAAACTGCTCCTCTGGCCCCTTAGGGTGTTCAAAATGCAACAAGCCAGCCAGTCAGTTACACAAAAAACATGCAGTGCACATACTGCACAAACCATATCAAATCATAGAACTAATCTATTTAACAGTTATGAAACATGCAGACCACATACTCAAATTGATTAAAATCAGCCTCTTCAATAAAACACATGCCTCATAACAATCCAAATACAGGCCAAGCAGTGTTTGTTTGCACAATTGAAGTAGGGGGGGGGGGGGGTGTAACTTATAAAATGTAAATGTAATAGGAATGTGGATCTGTGTTTGTGTTATTAATTTGATTTGGTTGTTTGACAAAATTTCTGTTTTCACATTTCTTAATAAGGACTCTTGGAAGACTGGCCCTTGGTGAGCTAAGAGATCCTAATAGCATAGATCAAATCAACATAGCATACAGCTTTCCTACCCACATGTAGTAAATGTATGTAAATGGCCTATTCTTTACTTTATTCTTATTCTTTGTCATTTTCACAGATGTCAGATGTAGTGATTATTTGGGTGTTACCCTTATTTTTTCACTAGCACTACTTTATTACCTCATTTGAATCGAGGAAGCACACAAGAATGCATACCTTGAGAAGACTTGAGAGATCGTCATCCTTGTGCTTCTGTAACTGTGACAAATTGGAAAATCAATGTTATGTGGCAGATTCATAAAGACATAAAATTATAACATGGAATAGAGCATAGTAAATGTAGTACATTCACCAACTAGTTGCCTCACCATCCAGTTAAAGCAACTGACAAGAACCTAATATAGGTCTAATGCTGCTTAGTCTTGAACAATAGTCAACTTTGTTTAATTGGTACAACTTTGTTTAATTGAGAGAGATATATATATATATATATATACACATATATACACATAAAATAATTTAAAGGCACAATCTGTCAACAAAATCCATTACCCTACCCTTTTCTTGAAATATGTCCTCCACTTGTGATACTCTCGAATTACAATTTCAATTCTTCTTTTCCAATATTTCCCCTCTGTGGCTATTGCCTGTAGAAGACAAAGGGAGAGGGAGAAAATAGTGTGGGGATTGGTATAAGTGGTAAACAGTAAGGAGAGAGACATGGAGTGGAACAGAGGAGAGAAAAAGAGGGACATGCAAAGGAGCTAAACGATACATACGGGATAAAAACGTTGTCCCAGAGAAGAGTTGGGTTAAAAGGTGGAGCAGTGGTATGGGGCAGTGGTATGGGGCAGTGGTATGGGGCAGTGGTATGGGGCAGTGGTATGGGGCAGTGCTGCATATTATTTTCTGTGCATATTATTTTCTGTGATTTTGTTATTGCCGGGGCGGCAGGTAGCCTAGTGGTTAGAGCGTTGGGCCAGTAACCGAAAGGTTGCTAGATTGATTCCCCGAACTGACAATGTAAAAATCTGTCAGTCTGCCCCTGAACAAGGCAGTTAACCCACTGTTCCTAGGCAGTCATTGTAAATAATAATTTGTTCTCAACTGACTTGCCTAGTTAAATAAAAGGTTAAATTTAAAAAATATCCCCCAATCCACTGCCCTTTCTTACCTCTGCCGGACGATGGTCCTCTATGTCCATGGTCCCATCCAGAGGAGTGACAAAATGGCAGACAGGGTTGTCTCGCTTCTCCACATCTGTAGAGTAGAACACATGCAAGAGCTACCAGTTGAGCAAAAAGAACACACCACCTATACTAACAGTAGTGAATAAGAAAATGATTTTTTTTAAAGAAAACATTAAATATGATTCATACACTGTAGGCTATACTTCTCAATCATAAAGGGATTCAAGTGCCATTCAGTGGCTCTGCAGACCCAACCCTGGAGCAATCGTTAAATCAAATATTTCTTTCAGCCAACCTGGCGTTTATACTATGTTACAACAGTGAGGTTGCTGTATTTAGTGAGATACAATAGAATATGAAGCCGTGCGTGGAGCTCTTACATTGCATGTACCAGGCCCTCCAGATAGCGTTGTTGAGACGAATCTTGTCTCTCCACAGCAGCTTCAGGCCTTTGAAGTTCTTCCATTTTGGTGACACTAACTTGCCGCTGAAAAGGCAGAAGATAACACAAGCCTCTTAATGACCTACTCAAGCGGGAGAGGTGCAGATTGGCAAAATGAAGAGGTGATTTTAAGTTAGGTAACCTCAAACTGATCAGATTCCTGGGGTCGGCAGGTAACCTAGCAGTTAAGAGCGTTGGGCCAGTAACCAAAAGGTGGCTGGTTCGAATCCCTGAGCCAGCAAGTTGGAAAAATGTGTTGTTCTGCCCTTGACCAAGGCAGTTAACCGCCAACAACAACTGCTCCCCGGGCACTGATGACGTGGATGCTGATTAAAGCTGCCCCCCCTGCATGCAGAGCGGTTGGGTTAAATGTGGAAGACACATTTTGGTTGAAAGCATTCATTCAGTTGTGCAACTGACTAGGTATCCCCCTTCCTTTATCCCTTTTCCTAGAACAATTGTGGAAGTCACCCATGATTTCAGACAGCTCAACACTATCCTAAGTGACAGGAGACACAACTCTGAAAAGGGTAACATAACCAGACCTAGGTTCAAACACTATTTAGCATATTTCAATTACTTACAAAATACTTGTTTTGGATATTATTATTTTTGATAACACATATTTTAGGAAATACAGTGCATTTTTATATACAAATAAATACTCCCATGCCTTTGAAACCAGGTCTTCCAATAAAAGTAGTTTGTGATTTGGTCCACATGATTTGAAAATACTAAAAATACATAGAAAGAAAGTAGGCCTATTTAAAGAACAAATCAAATACACATGCATTTCAAACCAGGTCTGAACATAACACCTGCATCCATAAAGGGACTAAAGCGTTGTTCACACTGGCAGTTTGTATTTCTTTTGCATCTCCGATTCTCATCTTTTTCCTGGAGTCTGAACAGCCAACATATGCATGGAATTGGATACTTCAAGACACATTTCAAACCAGATTCATAGGGGATTTGAAATCAGATACAAAAATCAGATTCATGGCCATGCGACTTGTGTCTGAACAGCTGAATCTGATTTATTTGACCTAGTGTTTTTTAAAATTTTTATACTGTTATTTGGCATATCTTATTGCTTGCTTGTTATTCTGTTGACAGTTTGGCAAGAACATGTGGCAGCTAACTAGCAATTGTTAATTGTTTACAATGAATTTAGTGAATGTGTGCTAGCAAACTAAACAGCTAGGTAGCCATCTATGGTTATCCAAAAATAACTTATTTTGAAAGTTGGATCATCTTATCTTTTGACACTTTAAAAGTGTTTTTACACTACGATTTCGAACATTCAAAGCAACTGGGAAACTTCCATGGCAGGCATTGTTGTCACCTTAGCTAGCTACACAACAACAACTTCTGAGTGAGAGGAAGCACGAACACCACCCCCAATCAGCCGCCACAGCACACACACCCGCCACTAGCGTAGCCATGTCAGCAAATGTCTACAGTCAACACACAAATCCGATTTGGTCACTGGCTGTTTGGACAAACAAAACTGATTTGAGCATTAAGGCCTGCAGTGTGAACAAGGCTTAAGTAGGCCACCGTTGACAGTGACAATAGTGAGAGGCAGAGAGCTTAGGTGAGGCAATGACAAGGCAGTGGAGGTATTAGCATGTCCGATATATCATGAACAACTTGTATCTCAAAAGGATCTAACAGTATTTTCACATTAGGCCTATATGATGTTGTCTTTGACTGTAATGAAGGGAATCTGCGGCATAGAATGACATGATACTTAAAACTTAATAAATCATAGCATTTGCCAAGAGGGACTACCTAACCCAATTGAGGGATCAAATAGATCCTTTCGGTGTTTGCAAACATTACCGCACGAGGGGATGCGTGCGAATTGGTGGCAGAACAAGGGTGAGCTCTTATAGAATGCCAGCAAAAAAAGGCCCTATTTACATGTTGCATTTCACACTACTTCTGGATTATAATTGGATGTTAATCCTCGTATGAATGTCCTGCTTAATATAATGATTGTGTCATCATTACAAATCAACTGCATTATACTTTCTTTTTTTAAACACTTAAACTTCAACCAGTAAAATGGTTCTTTGGCTAGCTTTTGCTACAGCCTATATCAATGAGCGTTAGAAGTCTAGCTAACAACTGCTGCATACAAAATAGTTATTTTTTGCAAAGACCAAACAATCTAAACGGCTGTTCAAGTAAGAATTTAAAAAAATATTCTAAGTGTATGAGAACCCAAACAAGTTTTTTTGTTTACAAGTAATAGAAACTTAAAATCTAGGCTGTGTTGAATAGGCGCAGATGGTGATGGTTTTCTTACTCCCACCAAGAGTCGCACTCATCTATGTGTGTCGTGTACTGCAAAAGGGTCTATACTGTTCCACTTCAAGCAACCACAACGTTATTATGGACGTGTCCACCAAACTTTTAGAAGATGATAGCACACAGCCTAGTAATATAATCTGTTCACTGTAAGTAATGGGCAGTTCATAGGGCTGAGCCAAACCAAGGAAGACAAACTATCAACAGGACAAGAAAAACAAGAAAGAGGACATTCAATTCGAAGGTCATGTTGTCAATGGCCAGTGTTTAGCTAGCCTAACCTATATCAAATGACCCAATGAGCATAGACTCAATGAACTACAGGGCCTTCAGAAAGTATTCACACCCCTTGTCATTTTCCACATTTTATTGTGTTACCTCACAAATTTAAAATAGATTAAAATAGAGATGTCATCACTGGCCTACAAACAATACCCCATAATGTTAAAAGTGGAATTATGTTTTTACAAATTAATAAAAAAATTAAAAGCTGAAATGTCTTGAGTCAATAAGTATTCAACCCCTTTGTTATGGCAAGTCTAAATAAGTTCAGGAGTAAAAATGTGCATAGTAAGTTGCATGGACTCATTGTGTGCAATAATAGTGTTTAACATCTGTCTGTAACCTTACACATACAGATAATTGTAAGGTCCCTCATTCAAGCAGTGAATTTCAAACACAGATTTAACCACATAGACCAGGGAGGTTTTCCAATACCTCGCAAAGGGCAACTATTGGTAGATTTTATAAAAAAGCAGACATTGAATATCCCTTTGAGCATGGTGAAGTTATTAATTACACTTTGGATGTTGTATCAACACACCCAGTCACTACAAAGATACAGGCGTCCTTCCTATGTTTCCGAAGAGGAAGGAAACCGCTCAAAGACTTCACCATGAGGCCAATGGTGACTTTAATACAGTTAGAGTGAAAGGAGAAAACCGAGGATGGATCAACAAACATTGTAGTTACTCCAGAATACTCCTAACTGACAGAGTGAAAAGAATGAAGCCTGTATAGAATACAAATATTCCAAAACATGTATTCTGTTTGCAACAGGGCACTAAAGTAATACTGCAAAAAATTTGGCAAAATATTTCTCTTTTTTTGTCCTGAATACAACATTACTAAGTACCACTCTATATTTTCAAGCATAGTGGTGAATGCATCATGTTATGGGTATGCTTGTAATCGTTAAGGACTTAAGGACTGGAGAGTTTTTCCAGGCAGAAAAAAACCTGGAATGGAGCTTAACACAGGCAAAATCCTAGAGGAAAACCTGGTTTAGCCTGCTTTCCACCAGGCACTGGGAGATTAATTCACCTTTCAGCATGACAACCTAAAACACAAGGCCTAATCTACACTGGAGTTCCTTAGTGGCTGCATTACAGTTTTGACTTATATCTACTTGAAAATATATGTCAAGACCTGAAAATGGTTGTCTACCAATGATCAACAACCAATTTGACAGAGCTTGAAGAGTTTTGAAAATAATAATAGGGAAATGCATAATCCAGGTGTGGAAAGCTCTTAGAGACTCTCCGGTGTAATCGCTACCAAATGGTGCTTCTACAAAATATTGACCCAGGGGTATGAATACTTAAGTAAATGAGATATATTTGTGTATTTAATTTTTAAAAACATGGATTTTTTTCACTTTGTCATTGTGGGTTGTTGTGTGTAGGCGGGTGAGAAGAAAAAAATATTTAATCCATTTTGAATTCAGGCTGTATCACAACAAAATGTGCAATAAATCAAGGGGTATGAATACTTTATGAAGGTCCTGTATATATTTTGCATAGAAAAATATATATATATATTCTGCCCCCTGACTAGTGAACTGAAACTATCAGTGGGTTGAGGACATGTCTTTCCACTGAAGCCAAGATGATGGAGCGGGTGATTCTCACGTAATTGTCATTTTAAAAGGAGCTCTTTGGATTTTTTTGAGAATAAATTGACTAGCACATTGTCATTTGGAGCAAAAATAGTAAGTTGTAACATCATTATAAATGTTGATTTCAAAGAGTTTAGTCAATGTTTATGTATTTTATAGCATTTTTCACAACTGATTGAAATTTGACATTACCACAAGACTAAATATCAAGAAAAGAAGAAAAACTGATGATTTTCCATGTTTAAAAAATATATATTGGTATACCACAGAGCAAATCTAAGTTTGATAGTCGGGAGTTCACATACACCTTAGTCAATTACATTTAAACTCCGTTTTTCACAATTCCTGACATTTAATCCTAGTAAAAAGTCCCTGTCTTAGGTCAGTTAGGATCACCACTTTATTTTAAGAATGTGAAATGTCAGAATAATAGTAGAGAGAATGGTTTATTTCAGCTTTTATTTCTATCATCACATTCCCAGTGGGTCAGAAGTTTACATACACTCAATTAGTATTTGGTAGCATTGGCTTTAAATTGTTTAACTTGGGTCAAACATTTCAGTTAGCTTTCCACAATAAGTTGGGTGAATTTTGGCCCATTCCTCCTGACAGAGCTGGTGTAACCGAGTCAGGTTTGTAGGTCTCCTTGCTCTCACACACACTTTTTCAGTTCTGCTCCCAAATTATGGGATTGAGGTCAGGGCTTTGTGATGGCCACTCCAATACCTTGACTTTGTTGTCCTTAAGCCATTTTACCACAACTTTGGAAGTATGCTTGGGGTAATTGTCCATTTGGAAGACCCATTTGCGACCAAGCAAATTAGATGTTGCTTCAATATATCCACATCATTTTCTGTACTCATGATGCCATCTATTTTGTGAAGTGCACCAGTCCCTCCTGCAGCAAAACACCCCCACAACATGATGCTGCCACCCCCGTGCTTCATGGTTGGGATGGTGTTCTTTGACTTGCAAGCCTCCCCCTTTTTCCTCCAAACATAACGATGGTCATTATGGACAAAGGACATTTCTCCAAAAAGTAAAATCTTGTCCCATTGTGCAGTTGCAAACCGTAGTCTGGCGTTTTTATAATGGCGTTTTTGGAGCAGTGTCTTCTTCCGAGCGGCCTTTCAGGTTATGTCGATATAGGACTCATTTTACTGTGGATATAGATACTTTTGTACCCGTTTCCTCCAGCATCTTCACAGGGTCCTTTGCTGTTGTTCTGGGATTGATTTGCACTTTTCACACCAAAGTACGTTCATCTCTAGGAGACAGAACGCATCTCCTTCCTGAGCGGTATGACGGTTGCGTGGTACCATGGTGTTTATACTTGCTTACTATTGTTTGTACAGATGAAAGTGGTACTTTCAGGCATTTGGAAATTGCTCCCAAGGATTAACCAGACTTGTGTAGGTCTACATTTTTTTTCTTTTTTCTGGGGTCTTGGCTGATTTATTTTGATTTTCCCATGATGTCAAGCATAGGTCACTGAGTTTGAAGGTAAGCCTTGAAATACATCCACAGGTACACCTCCAATTGACTCAAATGAAGTCAATTAGCCTATCAGAAGCTTCTAAAGCCGTGACCTCATTTTCTGGAATTTTCCAAGCTGTTTAAAAGGCGCAGTCAACTTAGTGTATGTAAACTTCTGACCCACTGGAATTGTGATACAGTGAGTTATAAGTGAACTAATCTGTCTGGAAATAATTGTTGGAAAAATTACTTGTGTCATGCACAAAGTAGATGTTCTAACCGACTTGCCAAAACTATAGTTTGTTAACAAGAAATTTGGGGAGTGGTTGAAAAACAAGTTTTAATGACCCCAACCTAAGTGTATATAAACTTCAACTGTAGTAATGAACAAATGACTTATTAGTAAACAAATTTTATTTTGAAGATTTCATTAGCGAAAAACAAAGATCTGAGTCATGACATTTGTGATAATATAACGTAAATGATCGTAACACATTTTGCTGAATAACTACCACAATGTAACTCCTAGTGTTTGCCTGTACTATGGCAAACTAGATAAACAATTAAATAATGAATTGACAATTAATTAAAGTGTTTCAGTAATGATAAGCAGGTTGCGGAAAATAATTAATATTTCGGTAATGAGCATAGCTTTTTTGAAAAACATAACGATTATGCAATTAGCTTTTACCTATGAACGTAAAAGGGTCAATAAAGAATTGTTCTGAAGTATGAGGAATGGGGTATGAGCTTCAAGTACAAATAATCAAGGATAACAAATAATCCAAGATACAAGACTTAAACAACAAGATCAAATGAATTAAAATACATTCACAATGTTGGACAATGGTTGTGAATAGGACTGTTGCTGTAACCCGTATTACCGCCACACCGGCAGTCACGAGTCATGAAGGCAGTCAAATTCCATGTGACCGTTAAGTCACTGTAATTAGGCTTCTCCGAGCTCTCATGCTGCTGACAGTACCTTACCAAACGTGCTAACGGCCTGGTACTCAGCACTCTATTGTCCCTCTAATCATTCTGACATCAATGCAAATGTGATAGAAAATCGAATAAAAGAGCCCATGAGCTCATGTTGCACAACATTTCTTGTAGCCTGTGAGAAAGATCCGATCACCTGATGGAGAGCCATGTGAGTGAGAGGTGCTCCGGAGCGCGCAGCACCCAGGGAGAAGGGCACAACCGCCACTGGACGCAAAAGGAATAAAACATTTTTAGGGTGTATTACAGCCACAGAAAGTGGATGCCGCCGTGAAATTTTAGGCATTATCAAGTGCTTGTCAAATTGTGAATAAGAGACTGATAGATTATGTACAGCCTGCGCAAAAAACAAAGCAGGGCTCATACCTTTCATCTTTAGAGTTGCATCATGCAGCCTTACAATGTATTAAAAATCAAAACCTATAGCCCAATGTTTGTTGAACAACTAAAATTACATTAATACAAGCTGTATCACATCTGGCCATGATTGAGAGTCCCATAGTGCGGCGCACAATTGGCCCAGCGTCGTCAGGGTTTGGGCAGGGTAGGCAGTCATTGTAAATAATATTTTCTTAAAAATGAATAACTCTAAATTAACCATATAGGAGTACCTATTTCTTTGTTGCTAAACACAATAGCAGCATGAGCATTTCATGAGAATCACCCGGGTACATAGTGCACTCGGAAAGGCTGTTATCGCTGCCAAAGGTGCTTCAACAAAGTACTGAGTAAAGGGTCTGAATTCTTATATAAAATGTGATATTTCCAGATTTTTTTGAATAATACATTTGCAAAATGCTTCTTTCATTATGGGGTATTGTGTGTAGACTGATGAGGGGGAAAAAACATTTAATCCAATTTAAAGATGTAACAAAATGTGGAAAAAGTCAAGGGGTCTGAATACTTTCCGAATGCACTGTAGCTGCCTAAGCCTGTTGCCTGTGTCCACAAACATAGCCACTGCATGAGGGATCCCTGGGGACACCAGGCTGTAAAACCTCTCCATCTAAGACAGGCTATATGAGGACACTGGCTGCACCCGCAATTGAAAGGCAACACGCTGCTACTGAGTGGGTGGGTGATTTATATGCGCTGTGTCATACCATTTGAATTAGTGCCGAGGTTAAGAGAGGACTTGAATGTGGTAGACTGGCCCAGTTTCAGATACCACAACAATTCTGTTAACCTTTTGCACTCATAGTAGTTCCACATTGACTGGGTGCGTCTTTAATTGCAGTATGTTGAAAAAGCGGAGTGAGTTTGATTTTATTGTGGATTCTTCAGGCTATTGTGTTGTAAAAGAGGGTGTAGCTAGATCATCTACAATGTGGTGCACTTTTGTTGCTCTAAGAGAGAGCCAAAGTGCTAAAGGACTCCAGGTTATGGAGCATGTAATAAAGGTTAAGAGGTAAATATAGCAGAACTTACCTGACATGTCTGAGGAATTAACTTAGTTTAAAAGAATGGAAGTGCATGAAATGCTGCTGACCGCAAGGCGCTACAGAGGGTGGTGTGTACAGTCCAGTACATCACTGGGACTGAGCTCCCTGCTATCCAGGACCTCTATGCCAGGCAGTGTCAGAGGGAGGCCAAAAAAAACAGCTGTCAAAGACTCCAGCCATCCAGTCATAGACTGTTCTCTCTGCTACAGCACAGCACCATTGCACCAAGTCTGGGACCAACAGGAGCCTAAACAGCTTCTACCCCCAAGCCATAAACTGCTAAATAGTTAGTATCTATTTGGTCAACTATTTATCCTGTTGCCTAGTAACTGCTTGACTAGTTGGGCCCAAGCTTGCTGTACAACATTAAAACCTATTCAGTCTGTCTACAAACAGGCTCTCAAAGTGCTTGATAGGAAGCCCAATAGCCATCATCATTGTCACATCCTTAGAAAGCATGAGCTCTTGAGTTGGGAAAATCTTGTGCAATACACCGACGCATGTCTTGTATTCAAGATCCTCAATGGCCTGGCTCCCCCTCCACTCAATATTTTTGTTAAACAGAAAACCCAGACATATGGCAGCAGATCCACAAGGTCTGCCATGAGAGGTGACTGTATAGTTCCCCTAAGGAAAAGCACCTTTAGTAAATCTGCATTCTCTGTGAGAGCTTCCCATGTCTGGAATACACTGCCATCAGACACACATAACTGCACCACATATCACACTTTCACAAAATGCTTGAAGACATGGCTAAAGGTCAATCAGATTTGTGAACATGGTCCCTAGCTGTGTGTTGCCACTCCATGTTGTCTGTTGTCTGTAGCTTGTGAGGTGTGGAAACACTTTGTTGCTTTTATGAATTTTGTCTTGCTGCTTTTTGTTTTATGCTGCTCTGTCTGTATGCTACGTCTTGCTTGTCCTATGTTGCTCTGTCTGTATGCTATGTCTTGCTTGTTCTATGTTGCTATTGTCTATATTGTAATTGTTTTTAATAACCTGCCCAGGGACTGCGGTTGAAAATTAGCCGGTTGGCTAAAACCGGCACTTTTACTGAAATGTTGATTAATGTGCACTGTCCCTGTAAAAATAAAAATAAACTCAAACTCAAACGTTATTTCTAGTCATGTGTACATACACTACATGACCAAAAGTATGTGGACACCTGCACTTCAAACATCTCATTATAAAATCAGGGGCATTAATATAGAGTTGGTCCCCCCTTTTCTGCTATAATAGCTAGCCTCCACTATTCTGGGAAGGCTTTTCACTAGATGTTGGAAATTTGCTGTGGGGACTTGATTCCATTCAGCCACAAGAGCATTAGTGAGGTTGAGCACAGACATTCCAATTCATCCCAAAGGTCTTCGATGGGGTGCAGGCCAGTCAAGTTCTTCCACACCGATCTTGACATTTATGTATTGATCTTGCTTTGTGCACAGGGGCAGTCATGCTGAAACAGGAAAGGGCCTTCCCCAAACTGTTGCCACAAATCTTGAAGTACAGAATCATCTAGAATGTAATTTTATGCTGTTGCGTTAAGATTTCCATTTACTGGAATTAAAGGGCCTAGCCCGAATCATGAATTACAGCCCCAGACTATTATTCCTCCTCCCCCAAAATTTTAAGTTGGCTATATGCAGTCGGGCAGGTAATGTTCTCCTGGCATCCGCCAAACACAAATTCACACTTCGGACTGCCAGATGGTGAAGCGTGATTCATCACTCCAGAGAACGCATTTCCACTGCGCCAGAGTCCAATGGAGGCGAGCTTTACACCACTCCAGCCGAAGCTTGGCATTGTGCATGGTGATCTTAGGCTTGTGTGTGGCTGCTCGGCCATGGAAACCCATTTCATTAAAGGTCTTGACGAACAGTTACTGTGCTGACGGTGCTTCCAGAGTCCGTTTGGAACTTTGTAGTGAATGTTGCAACTGAGGACAGACTGTTTTTATGCGATAGGTGCTTCAGCACTCGGCAGTACCATTCTGTGAGCTTGTGTGGCCTACTATATCGTAACTGAGCTGTTGTTGCTCCTAGACGTTTCCACTTCACAATAACAGCACTTAAGGTTGACTGTAAGAAAGTCGTGAAGAGGGCACGACAAAGCCTATTCGCCCTCAGGAAACTAAAAAGATTTGGCATGGGTCCTGAGATCCTCAAAAGGTTCTACAGCTGCAACATCGAGAGCATCCTGATTGGTTGCATCACTGCCTGGTACGGCAATTGCTCAGCCTCTGACCGCAAGGCACTACAGAGGGTAGTGCGTACGGCCCAGTACATCACTGGGGCTAAGCTGCCTGCCATCAGGAACCTCTACACCAGGCGGTGTCAGAGGAAGGCCCAAACAATTGTCAAAGACCCCAGCCACCCTAGTCATAGACTGTTCTCTCAACTACTGCATGGCAAGCGGTACCATAGTAGAGGTCGACCGATTAATTAGGGCTGATTTCATAACAATCGGAAATTGGTATTTTTGTGCGCCAATTTCTTTTTTACACCTTTATTTAATCTTTATTTAACCAGGCAAGTCCGTTAAGAACACATTCTTATTTTCAATGACGGCCTAGGAAAGGTGGGTTAACTGCCTCGTTCAGGGGCAGAAAGACAGATTTTCACCTTGTCAACTCAGGGGATCCAATCTTGCAACCTTACAGTTAACTAGTCCAACGCAATAACGACCTGTCTCTCTCTCGTTGCACTCCACAAGGAGACTGCCTGTTATGCAAATGCAGTAAGCCAAGGTAAGTGGCTAGCTAGCATTAAACTTATCTTATAAAAAACAATCAATCATAATCACTAGTTAACTGCACATGGTTGATGATATTACTAGATATTATCTAGCGTGTCCTGTGTTGCATATAATCTGACTGAGCATACAAGCATACAAGTATCTGACTGAGCGGTGGTAAGCAGAAGCAGGCGCGTAAATATTCATTCAAACAGCACTTTCGTGCTTTTTGCCAGCAGCTCTTCGTTGTGCATCAAGCATTGCGCTGTTTATGACTTCAAACCTATCAACTCCCGAGATGATGCTGGTGTGACTGATGTGAAATGGCTGGCTAGGTGGCGCGCGCTAATAGTGTTTCAAACTTCACCCGCTCTGAGCCTTGGGGTGGTTGTTTCCCTTGCTCTGCATGGGTAATGCTGCTTCGATGTGGTGGCTGTTGTCGTTGTGTTGCTGGATCGAGCCCAGGGAGGAGCGAGGAGAGGGACGGAGGCTACACTGTTACACTGGCAATACTAAAGTGCCTATAAGAACATCCAATAGTCAAAGGTTAATGAAATACAAATGGTACAGAGGGAAATAGTCCTATAATAACTACAACCTAAAACTTCTTACCTGGGAATATTGAAGACTCATGTTAAAAGGAACCACCAACTTTCATATGTTCTCATGTTCTGAGCAAGGAACTGAAACATCAGCTTTCTTACATAGCACATATTGCACTTTTACGTTCTTCTCCAACACTTTGTTTTTGCATTATTTGAACCAAATTTAACAGGTTTCATTATCTACTTGAGGCTAAATTGATTTTATTGATGTATTATATTAAAATAAGTGTTAATTCAGTATTGTTGTAATTGTCATTATTACAAATGTAAAAAGAAATAATAATAATAAAAAATAAAAAAATTGACCGATTAAATCGGTATCGGCCTTTTGTTCCTCCAATAATCGATATCGGCGTTGAAAAAACATAATCGGTCGACCTCTATACCAGAGTGCCAAGACTAGGACAAAAAGGCTTCTCAACAGTGTGTACCCCCAAGCAATAAGACTCCTGAACAGGTAATCAAATGGCTACCCGGACTATTAGCATTGTGTGCCCTCCCCCCCCCAACCCCTCTTTTTACGCTCCTGCTACTCTCTGCTTATCATATCTGCATAGTCACTTTAACTACCGTAATTTCCGGACTATAAGCCGCTACTTTTTTCCCACGCTTTGAACCTCGCGGGTTTATACAATGACGCGGCTAATTTATGGATTTTTCCCGCTTTCACAAGATTCATGCCGCCAAAAAACTGAGCACCGTCACATAATGTGACGTAAATCGAGCGCGCTCTAACTTCCCATCATTCTGATTACGGTAGTCATTTTGTCACCCTCATCATGGCAAAGACACAAAGAAATGCATATGATGCAGCTTTCAAGTTGAAGGCGATCGATCTGGCTGTTGGAAAAGGAAATAGAGCTGCTGACAGCGTGGAACATTGTCAAAAAATCCACTATCATCAACGGGTTTCGAAAGGCTGGACTGCTGCGTGTTGAAGAGGGCAGCGATCCAACATCGGATGAAGCAATTCTGAGGCTATTCAACTCCAACACCGAAGGACATGACTTCAGTGGTTTCAGTGCACAGGAGGAGGAAGATAGTGACCAATGACTTTCTTGGTAGGCTACTGTTAAATTTTTGTTACAAGCCGTGTTTCGTTAAAGCCTATTTATTTTTGTTACAAGCCGTGTTTCGTTTAAAGGCTGTGTAAAGTTCATTTGTTTCAATGTACCGTAAGGCACCTGCGGCTTATAGACATGTGCGGCTTATTTATGTACAAAATACATATTTTTTAATATTTCATTGGGTGTGGTTTATATTCAGGTGCGCTTAATAGTCCAGCAATTACGGTATACATTCATGTACATACTACCTCAATTGGGCCGACCAACCAGTGCTCCCGCACATTGCATAACCGGGCTATCTGCTTTGTGTCCCGCCACCCACCAACCCCTCTTTTACGCTACTGCTACTCTGTGTTCATCATACACGCATAGTCATTTTAACCATATCTACATACTACCTCAATCAGCCTGACTAACCGGAGCCTGTATGTAGACTAGCTACTGTATATAGCCTTGCTACTGTTATTTTTCACTGTCTTTTTACAGTTGTTTTATTTCTTTACTTAGCTATTGTCCACCTAATACCTTTTTTGCACTATTGGTTAGAACCTGTAAGTAAGCATTTCACTGTAAGGTCTACATCTGTTGTATTCGGCGCACGTGACAAATTAACTTTGATTTGGTACCCTGTGTATATAGCCAAACTATCCTTAATCATTGCGTATTTATTATTACGCACTTTACTTTTCTATTATTTCTAAATTTTTCTTCTCTATGCATTGTAGGGAAGGGCCTGTAAGTAAGCACTTCACTGTTTAGTCTACACCTGTTGTTTACGAAACGTGACGGATAAAATGTGATTTGATTTGATCCACTAAGTGTAGTCTGCAGTAAAACTGGGGCAAAGGTTGAGGGATGGGCGATGGATAGTGCCAACCCTTGGCAAGCAGAGAGCCGTAAAGGGGATGCGATTCCTCTGACACAGGTGTCCTATCATGTGTTGACAGGAGTTGAGGGGGTGCTAAGGAGGAGCAACAATTACTTCTATCGCAAAACCCCTGTCAAAAAAGTGGTGCTCAGGCTGTTTGCATTGCCTGGGCATCTGGTGTTAAGTGTCCTGCTCCACACTCAGCACATCAAGCATGGCTAAACAAAGGCTGTAAAATCCCAACTGTTGATTTGAGCAGCAATGCATCAGTCTACTCTAGGCTGATGGGGAGAAGGAGATATTATGGGTGTGTAGCCCCTGCTCTAAAAATACCGGCTGCCCCAAATTAACATGCTGCCTGCAATTTACAAATGCATGTGGAGACCCTCTTGGAGCAGCTGGCCTTTCACCTAAGAGGTTAAGAGAGACAAGCACACCAAGATGAGCCTCTAACACAGGGGTTTTCTCTGCTCTGTTCTAGGGGACCTTCTGTGCACAACATTTTAATTTCTTCAACTAGGCCTATTTTAGATTAGACAGGGTTTAAACATATGATTTGAATAAATCACCAAATTGCTGTAGCTAAATTAGGTTTAACTGTCAAACTGCTAAGCAAACTTTGCAAAGTTACCCATACCAGTCCTGTCCAGTAGCACAGGACCATATTACTGCAACAGCAGACTGTTGACCTTGGGACCACTTCACAACACATGATTTAAAATGCTTATTATCGCATACCGCCCAAATAGATCCACAGATGACACAATCTCTATTGCACTGCCCTTTCCCACCTGGACAAAAGGAACACCTACATGAGAATGCTGTTCATTGACTACAGTTCAGCGTTCAACACCATAGTGCCCTCCAAGCTCATCACTAAGCTGGGAGTGAACACCTCACTCTGCAACTGGATCCTGGATTTCCTGACGGGACGCCCCCAAGTTGTGAGGGTAGGCAACAACATATTCATCACTCTGACGATCAACACGGGGGCCGCTCAGGGGTGCGTGATTAGTCCCCTCCTGTACTCCCTATTCACCCACGACTGCGTGGCAGCGCACGACTCCAACACTGTCATTAAGTTTGCAGACGACACAACAGTGGTAGGCCTGATCACAGACAACGAGACAATCTATAGGGAGGAGGTCAGAGACCAGGTAGTGTGGTGCTAGGGCAATAACCGCTCCCTCAACGTCAGCAAGACAAAGGAGCTGATCTTGGACTACAGGAAACGGAGGGCCGAGCACGTCCCCATTCATATCGACAGGGCTGTAATGGAGCGAGACGAGAGCTTCAAGTTCCTGTGTCCACATCACTAAGACGCTATCATAGTCCAAACCAGGGTTTCTATTAGGAAAATGTGTTGCCAGACATTTGACCAGCAGCTTGGGATGTTAACCTCTAATTTGACCAGTCATACTTATCGGTCTATAGGGTAATTAGCATAATTTTCTGGAATTCAATTGCTGCGTGTGTATTTTCGTTAATCGTCATGCTTAGAGCTTTGGCAGTCACAACATTTCGTCAGCTGGTGATTGTCAAGCAAATAACTGTCGGTCTCACGGTAATTGACCATGAACTTACGTAAACACATTTATCATCTCCTGGCTTCCACACAAGCCACTGATTCTGACCTTTGGAACATCTAAAATAGAAAAGGATATTTTCTCCAAACGATTTGAGGGAGTGCACACGAGGCTATTCTGTGTTGAGCGCTTAACAAAGAAATAGGTACTTCTATATGCTTCATTTAGAGTTATTAATCTAACTTTAGTTGTGATAAAAACGTTGGGCTATATGTTTTGATTTTTAATACATTGTAAGGCTGCATGATGCGGCCGGCTGCGACAGAGCCTGGGCGCGAACCCAGATGCAGACCACACGGGAGGCCCAAAAGGTGCATTTTTATGGTGAAAATTATCATCCCAAACTGGAAACACACACTGTTTATGTATGCCAGTTGGGCTCTACACCCCTTGTAAAGTGGATTAATGTGCTTAATTTTAAGAAGTTATTTTGGCCACTTCAGTTGTGATACAAACCTTATCAAAACATATTGGCCTATGGTCTAGGCTACATGAGGTGTGTGAATATGATTAGAAAAAGTTGGCAAAAAAAGGCAACGTTTCTTATGTTGGGCTAATATTGTCACCCATCAGACTATTCTTGGTTTAATCTCGTCTTTACATATACATGTTCCATTTGATTTGATATAGAATGGACCATAATCAAGCATCTGTCTTGAAACAGGGGCAGCCTATAGAAAGCTTTTAGTAAAGGCCATCACTCTGTTTTCTCACAAAATTGCATGTTGCGCAACATGAGCTCTTATGAAGTATTTGATTAGATTTTCTATTACATTTGCATTGATGTCAGAGTGATTAGAGGGAAAATACAGTGCCGAGTACCAGGCAGTTAGCAAGTTTGGTAGGCTACTAATGACCATCAGCAGCATCAGAGCTCATAGAAGCCCAATTACCATGACTAAAAGCTCACGTGAAATTTGACTGCCTTCATGACTAGTGACCACCGGTGTGGTGGTAATACGGGGTCACCGCAACAGTCTTAGTCATGCATCTCATTTATCACACAGGCACAACATACAGAGACTAGTTTGAGGAGCAGAATAGCCCACCACCTGTCAGACAGCACGAGTAGCTGCTCAAAAAGTCTCTAGGCTACTGGAATGAAACCTGCTTTTGTAAGCCCAGTCATTGCGCAACATACATTTTAAATGCAATCCCGTGTTAACTTGAGGCCATTATAAAAATGAGCTATTTTTATTTCTCAATCTCAACTTGTAATTAAATCTCACCTCCCATTTGCCATTCAGGTGTATAGGCCATAGCCTGCCTACCGTTGACTATCAGCGAGGAACCCACCACTTTGCAATGTGAGCTTGAGGCAGTATAATTGTTTGAAACCTGAAAGTTTTACTTTACTTCAAATGAGGCATGTCTTACCTTTCTTCAAAGTAGCCTTGCAAAAATCCATCTGTAGAAACGTGAAGGCAATTCTTTTCTAAAGACTTCCTCGTGCCATTAACCAGCATTTCTCCAGTTCTAGTGTTTTTCTTATCAACTCTCTTTTGTTGTCCAGAAGCCAAAGGCACAATCCTAGTAATTTCAGTAACCCATCAGTTGTTGCTATTAAATACCCCTTCTTTCTAAGATTCTAATTCGCATTAGGTTTAGAAAGGCATTTTCCGCTAATTGCATTTTGACAAATGTTTGAAAATGTTGTTTTATTAGCTGCTATAGCCTTTTGAACTATAACAGGATAGGCTTGCTATTGATGCACGTTTCCATTAAGCTCTTAATGAAAAATGTCCGGTCCTTGTATGCATGCATGGTATCAGAGAGGAAGAAGCAAAGCGAGATGTTTCACTCGCGCCAAAATAGGTCCAAAATAGGCCAAAATAAGCCCATAGAAACACATTGGGCCTAAGGTTGTCACCCGCCTTCCCACCTTGGGACGGCTCCCATTGCTAGGGTGGAAACATACGCATCGCGCCATTATATACAGATCTCTGATAGTACTTTCTGTTGGTGACCAAATTTGACAGTTTTGATTTACTTTTTTAGTGTTTCTTGACCGGTTAATTAGTCAGCAAAATTAACCAAAATATTAATTCCTACCAGCAGCATTTTAATCTACCAGACATTTGAGAAATGTACCGGACCCATATGCGTAGGGTGCATAACCTGATTAGGGTGTCCATTCACGTTGCTCAGAATGACAGAAATCACATTTAGATTATGGTCATTCATATTAACAGAACATGCAAGTCGAAGATGCAACGATGTGCGGTCCTTCTTAACAAATTCTGATGCGCACTTTGAAGATGAATAGAATAACTGTCCACATTTACTTTTCCTCAGCCTACAAGACGAGAAACAAACATCAAAATCACTACCTTATGTCAAACTACTATCCCCTTTAGTAGAAAAGTTAACCTATTCTATTGGTCATCTTGTCGAGAAAGAAAGCCCATTCCAAACTGACTCTGGGACGACGGATGCCAAATTCATACAACCAGCAGACCTAGCTATGTAAAAATAACTTTAAAAAGCAATGAGTGATGCAACAGTTTAGAAGGTTTATGTTAAAATGTTGATAAATTACTGCCTTGTGCTCACAGCAATGCGCACAAGGCAGTAGGCTACGCTCAAACGTTTGCTCCATAATGCAATTAGTTGGAAAACACTTGTCAAAAGCCCACCACACATGCATGCAGTTTAACCTGACAGACTAAATATCTGTTTGAAATCTAGGAAGAGGGGAGATCTAATAGGCAGCAACTAGCATGGGTTGCTAATATGGCTAGGATTGTGCCTTCCGCAACTGGACAATGAAAGAAAGTTGATATAAAATAATTGCTTCCACGGATATGGTCTGATTATTGCTAGGCTACTTTGAAGCAAGGTAAGTAATACAGACCCCTTGACTTTATCCACAATGTTGTTATGTTACAGCCTTACTCTAAAATTGATTAAATTGTTCCCCCCTCCCCCATCAATCTACACACAATACCCTATAATAATGTAAACAGTTTTAGAAATGTTTGCAAATGTATTAAGAATTTTAAAAACTTTAATATCACATAAGTATTCAGTCCCTTTACTATTTACTTTGTTGAAGCATATTTGGCAGCGATTACAGGAGATGGGAGAACCATCCGGAAGGACAACAATCTCTGGAGCACTCCACCAATCAGGCCTTTATGGTAGTGGCCAGACAGAAGCCACTCCTCAGTAAAACACACTTCACAGCCCGCTTGGAGTTTGCCAAAAGGCACCTAAACGACTCTCAGACCATGAGAAACAAGATTCTCTGGTCTGATGAAACCAAGATTGAACTCTTTGGCCTGAATGTGGAGGAAACCTGGCATCATCTCTATGTTGAAGCATGGTGGTGGCAGCATCATGCTGTGGGGATGTTTTTCAGCGGCAAGGAGAATAGTCAGGATCTAGGGAAAGATGAACAGAGCAAAGTACAGAGAGATCCTTGATACAAGCCAGCTCAGGACCTCAGACTGGGGCAAAGGTTCACCGTCCAACAGGACAATGACCCGAAGCACACAGCCAAGACAATGCAGGAGTGGCTTGGGGACAAATCTTTGAAGGTCCTTGAGTGGTCCAGCCAGAGCCCAGTCTTGAACCCGATTTAACATCTCTGGAGAGACCTGAAAATAGCTGTGCAGCAACACTCCCCATCCAACCTGACAGAGCTTGAGAGGATCTGCAGAGAAGAATGGGAGAAACTCCCCAAATACAGGTGTGCCAAGCTTGTAGTATCATACCCAATAAGACTCAAAGCTGTAATCGCTGCCAAAGGTGCTTCAACAAAGTACTGAGTAAAGGGTCTGAATACTTACCTAATATTTCACCCCCACCCCCCAACATTTAACGTAACAAATGTGGAAAAAGTCTGAAGGGGGGTCTGAATACTTTCCAAATGTACTGTATCAACTAGCTATAGGACAAACACTTCAAAACCTTGTTTCTTATGATTGTTTTACTGTCATTCTTCTACACTTCCAATGCTTAAGTTTTGTTTTAGCATATTTTACTTTCGGTTTTGAACACCAGCTTCAAACAGCTGAAAATACAATATTTGTATTTATGGAAAATACACATTTCACAACGAGTTAGGTGGTCAAATAAATCTACACTATACTTGCTTGTTTTGTCACAAACTGAAATTAGGCGAACCATCCACCCTACTCGTTTTTAATATACTAATTTAAGCCTCTCTGATTTACATTTACTATGTTACTTCTAGTCTATGAGACCAAGCTGTATTATTACGCGTTTAACTTTTCTATTATTTCTCAATTTTCTCTCTGCATTGTTGGGAAGGGCCCCTAAGAAGGCATTTTACTGTTGGTCGACACTTGTTTACGAAGCATTTGAAGACTATAAATGTATTTGATTCTCATCTGGCATTGGACTCCACATGCAACTGTTGCAGTTATTGGAATTATTACATATAAAGCATTAGACTGTATGCGTGTTGTTTTATGGCACTACTGTAGCCAATCCTTTTTTTGAAAATTGTTCTGGAAATGTAGACTCGTGACTAACTACACCTCATGCTTTGTCTTTGGGCGTGGATTCTGATGCTCGAGACAGATACTGGAAAAGTAAATACTCGTCCAATTAGTGTTTTGCTTAAATAGAAAACCAGACAACAGCTAACTAAGGATACTTTGGTAGCTATGTATTGAAAACCCCAAGTCATAGTTCACAGTGTAGCCCATCTTTAAATGCCATGGTGGTACATGCTTGCAATGTTAGCCTTTCAAAGGCCAGACAGCTAGTCTGATATCTAGTTAGCTAAAGTTAAACTTTTAGTTTATTTACGGGAAGGAATGAAGACACAAACCTGTATGCAAGGGTCATGCATTCGAAAAGTTTTGTTAAGGACGCGTCAATGGAGAGATGTGATGTGCTGGTCTTCCCGAAGTGATACGTCCGACAGGTTTGTTTGTTGACTGTGTCAAAGTCGTAGCCTTTTTTTGGTGGGTGTTCAATGTGCGGCGAGGACACCATGAAATGACCACTGTGGATTATCTGTGACTCTCGTCCATCCGATTTCTTAACCACCAAATTAGACTCCTCCGTGTCCGAGTCATCGTCCTGCTCCTGCTTGACACTCACTGTGGAACGTCGGTATTGTCTTAGCTCACTAGTGGTAGCCATATCTTAGCTAGCTAGCTGTTATTCTGGACCTATTTGCTAGCTGTTCTCATAGTTAGCGAGTTAAAACAAAGTGAATATTATTTATGCATGTTCGAATACATTTTCCCGTGTTGTTTGACCCTTTGAGATATACACGTTGAATTGTTGGCAGCCAGTCTTTGGAGTATGTCCTCTTTTTCTGGTAGGCTAGCATCAGCTAACAAAAGTGTTGCTAGTGTCGAGGGATTTCCAGTGGGACCAACTGCTCCGTCATGTCTGCAAACGTGATTGGATGGAGTCACAGAAACACCCTCCACTCTAGAGCAGCAGGCTCAAAATAACTAGCCTGGTTGCCAGTCTCTGTTCAGCTAACCTAATGTAGCAGGCGTAAATGGCTATCTATTTAATTCCACCCCATGTCATGTTTGGTAGACATGGAATACAAACAGTAGAATGTTAGCGACTGGTACCCAGACTAGGAGTGTCTGACTTTCGTTGTTTGTAAATTACATATTTTCAAGTTTAATCTATATTACTTTATGGACATAGCTAAATAATTGTTTCTTGTGTGTACATCAGAGATAATCAACTAAATTCCGTTGTTTCTTTTTCTTGAGCGAATGGTCGGGACATGATTACAAATAATTTGAAGACTGTTTTAGTCATATCTGTTGCAATTTCAAACCTTGTTTACGTTTGAATACGATCACGTGTCTATTTCCAAAATGAAAATCACTTGGTGCTAATTTCCTGGTGTTTTTACAGTCAGGTCCAGCAAGGAACATTCCGTATAAGTGCACTCGGAAAGTATTCAGACCCCTTGATATTTTCCACATTTTGCTACGTTCCAGCCTTTTCCTAAAATTGATTAAATACGAAATGTAGAACAAGGCTTTATTGTAACAAAATATGGAAAAGGTCAAGGGGTCTGAGTACTTCGCAAATGCACTGTATAAAATTGTTTTGTTTAGGCAAACTCAGCCTGCCCGTTAGGGAACCTTGGTGTACATGATATGGCAACATGCTGCCTACACTCTGCATTGTAGCTGTGTAACAGGTTTAAACTTATTTTTACATTATAGAATCAATACCAACTGAAATGTATATACAATAAAATAACATAAGGGTCCCAAAAGACATCAGTCAACATTAGACTTTCTGTAGCCAGGCCATAATTTAAAATGGCATTTTTAGCTGTGCAAAGACTAACGAGGAAACAACTATTTAGGCTACTTACATTTTTCAAATAAAAGGTTATACTTAGTTTAATAATCTATACATAGTGTTGCCAGCACTGCTGGACTCCAGTGAGGTATTCAAAGAGCCATCTATAACCAAACAGCCTACATATGCACTGAAAAATGCTTTACAGGTTAACAAAAACTGGGCACTTGTTATACCAGATTGAAGTATACATACAATTTAAACAAATCAACATGTTTCTCATTATTCTGGTAATTCAAGGTACACAACTAATCTGGTAGCAGGACTATGCTAAAAGTGAGTTTCCATAAGGAGAAAAGGAAATAGATATGCGACTGACTGAATGGCACGAAATATGTAGGTATTGTCTTTAGTTAAATTAACTAAATGTTTTACTGTCAAAGTAATAAACAGAACAGCAGCAAAACCAACAGATCTTAAGAGGATTCAAACAGTGTGTTGACCCGCATGAACAAAAACTAAATATATGTACATATACTTAAGAACAAAAATAGCAGATGTGTGGCAAAATGAGATTTAGCTGCAGTTTAGGTCGACACTGCCCCATCCAGCTGATCCTGGTTTAGTTTAAGTTTTAAAGTCTTTTTTGGGGTAGAGGTGGGTGCTCGATGTCACTTGGACCAATTCAGAAGAATAAAGAAATTAAGACACAGGAGGGCTGAGGACATGGCAACAGATCAAGGAATTGGTGATGGTAAAAGATAAGTTAGCTGGTTTTGAGGAAATCTGAGGGAGTTTCCAACTTCCCCTTCTTATTGGGAGGAGTGCCATCTTCAGATTCCTGAAAAAATAAAAATATATATTTCAGGAAACATTTAAGCTTCTCATGAAAATACTAATGTCAAAATGAGCATCAATCAAATTTCTAATTGACTAAAACATACAGTTAACTGCCAAAATAAAGGAAACATCAACTTAGTGTCTTATGGTGTTGGGACACCACAGCCTGCCAGAACAGCTTCAATGCCCCTTAAAGTTCCAGACACTTGTAGAATCTACGCTATTGTAGGCATGTGACACCATTTGTCTACGAGAAATTCCATCTGGTGTTTGTTGATTGTGGTGGAAAATGCAGTCTCAGGCACCGCTCCAGAATCTCTCAAGTGTTCAATTGGGTTGAGTTATGGTAACTGAGACAGACACACCCTTTAAAGTCCCTATGCTCATTTGAGAACCCTCAAAGTCACAGATCTCTTCTAGGCATGGTAATCAAAATAATAGGCAACTGGTCATTTTTATACCCTAAGCATGATGGGATGTCAATTGCTTACTTAACTCAGGAACCAAACCACACCTGTGTGGAAGCACTTGCTTTCAATATACTTTGTATCCCTCATTTACTCAAGTGTTTCCTTTATTTTGGCAGTGACAGTGCATTCAGAAAGTTCAGACCCTGTGACTTATTTCCACATTGTTACGTTACAGCCTTATTCTAAAATGGATCACATCGTTTTTTTGCCCCCCATCAATCTACACACAATACCCCATAATGACAAAGCAAAAACAGGTTTAGACATTATTGCAAATGTATAAAAAAAAAATGAAGTACCCTTTACTCTGTACTTTGTTGAAGCACCTTTGGCAGCGATTACAGCCTTGAGTCTTCTTGGGTATGACGCAACAAGCTTGGTACACCTGTATTTGGAGAGTTTCTCCCATTCTTTTCTGCAGATCCTCTCAAGCTCTGTCAGGTTGGATGGGGAGCGTTGCTGCACAGCTATTTTCAGGTCTCTCCAGAGATGTTAGATTGGGTTCAAGTCCGGGCTCTGGCTGGGCCACTCAAGAACATTCAGATACTTGTCCCCAAGCCACTCCTGCCTTGTCTTGGCAGTGTGCTTAGGGTCGTTGTCCTGTTGGACGGTGAACCTTCTCCCCCAGTCGGAGGTCCTGAGCGCTCTGGAGCAGGTTATCATCAAGGATCTCTCTGTACTTTGCTCCATTCATCTTTCCCTTGATCCTGACTAGTCTCCCAGTCCCTGCCACTGAAAAAAAACACAGCATGATGCTGCCACCGCCATGCTTCACTGTAGAGATAGTGGCATTCAGGCCAAGGAGTTCAATCTTGGTTTCATCGGACCAGAGAAACTTGTTTCTCATGGTTCGAGAGTCCTTTAGGTGCCTTTTGGCAAACTCAAAGCGGGCATTTACATGCCTTGTATTGAGAAGTGGCTTCTGTCTGGCCATTCTACCTTAAAGGCCTAATTGGTAGAGTGCTGCTGAGAAGGTTGTTCTTCTGAAAGGTTCTCCCATCTCCACAGAGGAACTCTGGAGCTCTGTCAGAGTGACCATCGGGTTCTTGGTCACCTCTCTGACCAAGGCCCTTCTTCCTCGATTGCTCAGTTTTTGGCTGGGTGGCCAGCTCTAGGAAGAGTCTTGATGCTTCCAAACTTCTTCCAGGCCACTGTGTTCTTGGGGACCTTCAATGCTGCAGACATTTTTTGGTACCATTCCCCAGATCTGTGCCTCGACACAATCCTGTCTCGGAGCTCTACGGACAATTCCTTCAACCACCTGGCTTGGTTTTTGCTCTGACATGCACTTTCAACTGTGGGACCTTATATGGACAGGTGTGCGCCTTTCCAAATCATGTGCAGTCAATTGAATTTACCACAGGTGGACTCCAAACAAGTTGTATAAACATCAAGGATGACCAATGGAAACAGGATGCACCGGAGCTCAATTTAGAGTTTCATAGCAATGGGTCTGAATATGTAAATAAGTTGTTTCATTTTCAATACATTTGCAAAAAATGTCAATCTGTTTTTGTTTTGTCATTATGGGGTACTATGTGTAGATTGAGGACATTTAAAAATATATAGAATAAGGCTGTAACGTAGCAAAATGTGGAAAAAGTCAAGGGGGCTGAATACTTTCCAAATGCACTATACCTGTACAAAGATATTCTAGTCTTGGATGGTGGTGGAGGGGAGCACCTGAGAATCTTGAGGACTGTCCGAGGATGGTTCATTCCTTCCAGTGGACCTTCGGTCTCTCTTAGGTGTGCTTGTGTTTGAAAATGCTGAGGGGTGAACATTTCCTGCAATACCAGAGCGTCTGTCTCAGTGCATAACCATGGGAGACAATATGCTTTAAGCAAATAGAATAAGAAAACAATTCAAGTGTTTGTATACTATCCCTACTACTTCTGTAACAGTTCTGAGCAAAAGATAACATACAATTCTAACAAGGGGCAACTGCAAGTGAATTTGCTGTGTTATTCACTTTCCACAAAAGTTTCAACAAGTCGGCAATCAGTGGCCTTGCTTGCTGTGTATTATCGCAGGACTTGGTAGACAAGGCCTGTTTGCGAAATGTCCCAGGAAGATTTATAAACCTGTAATTTCTCCAAAATGAGATGACCAATTCTGGGTGATGACACAAATACCCTATTGTAGCTGACTTCAAAGTCTACACTACAGCACCATCTTGTGGCAAGAAAGACAATGCGGAGTCACATCCATGTGCAGAACAAAGGGTTGATATTGGATTATGTTAAATACTCTTATCAAGGGTGTTTAGCTTATAATGTGGTAAAAACTGCATCAATGACAAGTGGACGTACTGTAGTTTGAGTTTTGAACTCTGTCCTCAAACGGCATTAGCATGGCAGACCGTTTTAACAGCTCATTACTACAGAAACTACAGTAAGCCTTAGTAAAATCCTTTGTTCAAGCCCACAATCTTCTCGCCAGTCTAGTACATAACAGCTAAACTGTTCTCCAAATACACAACATGACCAAAAGTATACGGACACCTGGTTGTTGAACATCTCATTTCAAAATCATGGACATTACTATGAAGTTGGTTCCCCTTTGCTGCTTGTACAGCCCGCACTCTTCTGGGAAGGCTTTCCACTAGATGTTGGAACATTGCTGCGGACTTGCTTCCATTCAGCCGATAGAACGTTAGTGCAGTCAGTGTTCCAATTCATCACAAAGGTGTTTGATGGTGTTGAGGTCAGGGCTCTGTGCAGGCCAGTCAAGTTCTTCCACACTGATCTTGACAAACCATTTCTGTATTGACCTCGCTGTGTTCATGGGGGCATTGTCATGCTGAAACAGGAAAGAGACTTCCCCCAACTCTAACTGTTGCCACAAAGTAGGAAGCACTTTGCTCCATAGAATGTCATTGTATAGTGTAGCGTTAAGATTTCCCTTCTCTGGAGCTAAAGGGCCTAGCTTGAGCCAAACAGCCCCAGACCATTATACCTCCTCCACCAAACTTTACAGTTGGCACTATGCATTGTGGAAGGTAGCGTTATCCTGACATCCATCAAACCCAGATTCCGCCATTGGACTGCCAGATGGTGAAGCATGATTTATCACTCCAGACAATGCGTTTCCACTGCATAAGAGTCCAATGGCAGCGAGCTTTACCACTCCAGCCGATGCTTGGCATTGCGCATGGTGATCTTAGGCTTGTGTGTGGCTGCTCGGCCATGGGAACCCATTTCATTAAGGTCCCGACGAACAGTTATTGTGCTGACGGTGCTTCCAGAGGCAGTTTGGAACTCAGTAGTGAGTGTTGCAACCGAGGACAGACTATTTTTAAGTGCTTCAGTATTCTGCAGTCACGTACTGTGAGCTTGATTGGCCTACCACTTCGCGGCTGAGCCGTTGTTGCTCCTAAATGTTTCCACTTCACAATAACAGCACTTACAGTTGACCAGGGCAGCTCTATCAGGGCAGAAATTTGACAAACTGACTTGTTAGAAAGGTGGCTATCCTATGACGGTGCTATGTTGAAAGTCACCGAGCTCTTCAGTAAGGCCATTCTATTGCCAATATTAATCTATGGAGATTGCATGGCTGTGTGCTCAATTTTATACACCTGTCAGAAACTGATGTGGCTGAAATAGCTGAATCCACTAATTTGAAGGGGTGTCCACATACTTTTGTATATATAGTGTATTTGACAAACTCTTGTTGCTCAGAGTACATGCTCAGACTTGAAGAAATCTCTCCGCAGATGCCCTCTTTATTTTAATTTTAACAATACTTCCATGTTTAGCATTTAATTATATATTCTATAACCTCATCATTGATTATGGTTTGTCAATATGAATCTTTAGATGAAATATTTAAACAAACTTGCTCAATGTTTTCAAAGCCATTCTCTGTATGGTGATGGGTTAATTCTTAGAAATGTTGCTAATGCTGCCAATGACATTGGTGAAGACTGAAGAACATTTTGTTCACCTAATGTTCTTTATGAACCTCATCACTACAAGCCATAACATGTACCCCTTTGACCTTGAGACAGCAGTGCAATTCCGGGATTATGAGGGCTAGGTGAAAGCAGTCTGCCTGTCAAGTTAAACCATATTTTTCGACAAGTTGGCACTACTCTTAGAAAATACCTCGAGGTAAGAACAAGAGCAGGGCTAACGAGGACAAGTTGCAGTATGTATATGGTATGGTTTAGTTTAAACTAAGGCAGCGCTCTCCCTTTCTGTGCTAGGTAGCATATATACTGACCACTCTTGCTGTCTGTGCTCTTCAGCTGCTCTTTGCCAGGGGACCGACTCTGGTCACTCTTGGCCTCAATGCTGTCACTCTGGGAAGTTGCCATGGCCTCTTGGGCAGGGCTGGCACTGTTGCTGTTTTCCTGCTTCATGGGAGAGCAGTCAGCAATGGAGCTCTGGTTACTGTTATCATCTGAGAGATACAGAAAGTGACAGATGAATTTACAACTATTAATGAACCCAAATTTTTTTTTTTAAGTATTTAGCCCTTTTTTAGCTTACCATGCATATCCATCATTCCGGGAGAGGAGCTGTTTTCTGGTGTTGTGATCTCCGACCCATACTTGTCGTTGTTGGCTTTCTTCTTGTTTTTGCTCTTCTGCAAGATAGCACATACAATGCTGAAGTGGCGCTATTTATTACAGATTTATTAAGAATTACATAATGATGTACTTTATCTAAAAAAATAGATAATTGTGGACCAGTTTATGTAATTAGGAATTGGAAAATACATGAGGAAAGGAAGCACATGTTGTTGATCATACTACAAGGATCTGCAAATACTATTAAGCAAATGTGGTGCCCCCAAACACCCTGTGGATGACTTACATCATTTGACTTGGGTTCGGTCACAGGCACCCACTTGTAGATTCGCAAGGATGTGTCGCCGACAGTTACCCATTTCTTCTCCCTGCATTAGTTACACAGGGAATTAATAACACTTGTTTGCAATTGATGTATTCAATTTGAAATGTCAACAAAACCCAATATTTTAGTTAACTATCAATTTAAATTCCCAATAGAAAATGTCATGATACATTTACTTTGGCAAGTTCATTTGAGGTTTAGGAATTTGTTGTTACTTCTTTCTAGACCCAATGACTGCCTATAATAGCCTCAAATCAATTATTTCGGCTAAATTTAGTGGCGATTATACATTTAGGCTACTTGCAAGCAAATCCACATGACAGTAAACTCTATAAATTTCAACTTAATTGAACTATAGGGGCCTATTATTAGTCATACAAAATAAAATTGTAAAGCAATTCGGGCTTTGCACAGTTCGTGTACCCACCACCACCGCACGCGCTCCCTCTATTTGGAGGACACAAAAGAACGAACCTCTCCAAGCGCTAAATTTAAAACCCCGCGAACATAAACTATTCTCACTATACCGCTGTCGTCGAACTACGGCTCTGAAATTAATATTGATACCATTCGAGCGGTGAAAAAGCAGTAATCCACCAGGCTTCTAGGGCATTACAGAATGCTCGAACAGCAAAGGCTTCATCTAACTGCAACGAAATGGCTTCTAGGTTCAACCCACATTTCTGTATGATTAGATGTAATATTCCTACATTATAAGTGTTTTAAGCGGCGACCTCCTCCCAGATCAAGGCGAGAGGGTGCAGTACACCTGAGCCGAGGTAGCATCCGACCAAATTTGATTTAGTGTGTATTTCGTTCTTTCTTCTCCTGGTCTCTCCTCCCCCCACTAGCATTTGCTGCTCTCTTAGATAACGCGTTCCCTCTTACCAATTTCGTACTTTCTCAACAGCAGCCATAACCCGCTTGATGTCATCTTTCGCCCTACTCCGTGTCTCGGCGCGGACCGACCTGCCCGACATCGCTGCTATTGGTAAAATATTTTGTTAAACTCGCCGGCAGTTTAGACACAACGCAAACACACTGAAGAGAGCTCTAGGAGGAAGTAACGCGCCTGCGCCGTAAACAGCGCAAAGCGCTTCTACCGTTCTTTTATTGCTCAATGGCTTGCACGCACACTTTTTGGGTGTTTTTGTTGACAGTCAGGAGAGAAGGTGCGCTATTTCAGACGAGTTTTTTGGCATTTATTTTGAAAGTCTCCCAGAAAGTTAGTTAATGCATAGGCTATTGATGAATTAATTCGACTTTTTTTTACTTGACACAATAAGGTAAACAATTATAGTGGATGAATAAATTAAATACAATTGCAATTAAATTAAATGTTTATACATTTTTAATATATCATAACATCTGATGTTTTCAATTGATCTTTATTAGCAATTTATATCCAATAAAAGGTCATATCAAACTACACCCATAAGGAAACGGCTGTCAATCATGTTTGTGGGTGCTTCATGAACTACAATCTTCCCATGAGTCTTTTATAGAATGAGCCCCACACTCTCACATGCAGTACATGTAATTCCTATACAACTTCTGATCCTGAGGGGGACAACATTCCCTCTTGGGAGGAGTGAAGAATCTCTTTAATATAAATGGGGAATCCCAGGATATCACTTGCAAATGTTTCCATGGAAATCACCTCTGGGATCTCACTCTCCAACACATCTTCTGCATCTGTCCAACACACACACACAGTTTTAATGGTAGAATATCAAAACCGTGTAATTTCAGTCTCATTTTGGGATTTGTAGATACTACTTTAAACTGGACATGGTGATACATACCATCACATTCAAAAGCTCCCAGATCAGGTCCCCCCCCTTCTGGATTTAGTCCTACCAGTGTGGTGAAACATTCTGCCAGCTCATTTTCAGTCATGTGTTCCCCTGAGGCAAAAACAGGGTTGACATGTTATTAGAATGAAATCCCATCACTGACACAGAACAAAGGAACATAAGTACATAACGCTTGCAAATTGTAGATACTGACACTACCCTGCATAGAATTATAGACACAGCAACCATTAAATGTGTGGGGACTAAGAAGATGCAGATTTACAGGCAACTACACTAGCACACCTCTGTCCTGGAGGAGTTCCAGCAGCTCGATCTTGTTCACCACAGGCTCTCCCATCACATAGGAGTCACCCAGGACCTGGAAGGTGTGAAGCAGTTCCTTCCTAGAGATGCCAAACGCTGGCCGGTGGTTGACGTAGAGCTTAATGAATTCCTCCAGGTCTATGTTGGTCACATATCTCCCAGACTCAGCATACCTGCTGAACTTGACTTCGTTCTGCATGTCCTCCAGCTGGATAGAGTCATGATCAACAAACATTACTCCTTTTATACTGAACTTAACTCATTGTTAGAACTGAAGATGTTATTATCACTGAAAAACAGGTAAGAAAACAGAAAATGATCAAAGACATAGATTGATCAATCGTTTCCAAACTAGCCTAGTCATCACATTAGTCCTCATTGAGGACTTTGTACCTCTTGCTCAGTGGGGAAGAAGCCCAGAGCCCTCATGACAAAGGGGACCTCTCCTAGGGGGATTCGGGTGGACACCTGTCGCATCTCCATGGAGTCAATACCTTGGTTACGCAGCTGACAGTAATAGAAAAAGTCCTCCATTTCCTAAAGAGAAAAATTAAAGTGTCAGAACAAACAAGTATTGTACAGCCATAACAACTGAAGTACCCACTATACAGTTATGAATATTGATGGTTACATGATAAATATATTACTTTAACCTACTCTAAAGAGTTCCCCGTCTCTCCCTCCATCCAGGAGGCTGTAGAAGGGGATCAGCTCTTTTCCACCCAGGGATGCAGCAGCCTCTAATGCACTAAACACACAACAAGAAATAACGATTCAGTTCAACAGGACAACTCAAGGGTCTATTCAGTGAAGGGTCTACTCACTTTAAACTAATCTCCCATGAGAGGACTGTGCAGTCAGACCCCCCAGCAGTGAAGACATATCGACTGTCATAGGAGCAGGCCATATCAGACACCCCTGTTGGGTGGCAGATCAGAGCAGAGGACTTGTGGGGGTTCCCATCAATGGGCAGAATCTGGACACCTACCTTGAAAAAGAACAATGACAAGTTACACTGAAACCAGTATCTCTTCATTAGGCAACAAATACACACAAGTCTGGCCCTTAAATTAAGACATATTTGATCTGACTTAGGAGAAGGTGGTTTGATATGATTGGGAGTGAATCAACACTTACCTTGTCTTTTGTGATGTATGCCATGTAATGCGCACTAGGGTCATGGTCCTTAGAAAATGGAAGCATGGCCATCTTTTCAACTGGAGACCCATATGTGGGACCAAGGAGTGTCTTTCTGCAAGAGAAACCAGAAGTATTCATTTGTGGCCTTTATACTACACCCCAATGACACAGAGATGGCCAAAAATAAGAGTACTAATCATGTTATTTGGCCGCTGACCTGCACATTTTGGTGGTGCTATTGAAAAGCTTCATTTTGTAAAGGTCTGAGGCGGTGAGCAGGAAGTCCTCTGTGGTGAGGGGTGGGTACCAGGCCATACAGGTGGGCACAGCGCTCTGCTCAATGCGCTCAGAGCTCAGGATCAGCAGCTCATCCTTGACTTTGCTGTTCTGCAAGTCATACTCCACCTGGGCAATCACCACACCAAGGCAAAGTTATCCAAAGTGAGTCAGCATGTCTAGTGGTCAGACATGTGAAGAAACATGGCATGTAAGTAAACCAGAGTCCTCCTATAATAAGTGTGAGGGATTGGGACTCACAAGCCTGCGGTCCATGCCCAGGGAGAGTAGTCTGGGTTGGGTGCTGTCCAGGTACACCCCAAATAGGAGGTCCCTGATGGGCTTATAGTGGGAGTGGTGTCTCCCCAGGTATTTCCAGCGCTGCATGCTCTTACCGGTGTACAAGCAAAACACCATCACCGCTCTTCCAGCATCCTGACAGTAGCAACAAAACAGGAGGGGAAAATGCAACTTCAGTTTGATTATAAGGCTTCAAGGTAGTGGGCTCAAACCTGTTACTTTCCCTATCCCAATGCCAGAACCACATAGTGTGTCTGCTCACCGCTGTGGCCAGGTAGAGGGAGTCTGGAGAGAAAGTAATGTGAGTGATGCAGTCTTGGCTGAAGTTGAAGCGCTCCTCTGCCTCACTCAGCAATGTGCAAGCATCCAGTACATGGACAGATCCACTGGCAAAGCCAACCGCCAAATAAAATCCTATTCACACACAGTGGTGGAAAAAGTACCCAATTGTCATACTTGAATAAAAGTAAAGATACCTTAATAGAAAATGACTAAAGTAAAAGTGAAAGTCACCCAGTAAAACAGTAAAAGTCTAAAAGTATTTGGTTTAAAATATACTTAATTATCAAAAGTAAATGTAAAAGTATAAATCATTCCACATTCCTTGTATTAAGCAAACCAGACTGAACGTGTTTTCTTGTTTTATTATTTTACGGATAGCCAGGGGCACACTCCAACACTCAGAAATAATTTACAAATGAAGCATTTGTGTTTAGTGAATCCGCCATATAAGAGGCAGTAGGGATGACCATGGATGTTCTCTTGATAGTTGTGTGATTGGAAAAATGTTTTGTTGTGCCCTCGAAATGTAACTAGTACTTTTTTGGGTGTCAGAGAAAATGTATGGAGTAAAAAGTACATTCTTTTCTTTAGGAATGCAGTGGAGTAAAAGTAAAAATAATAAAGTGCAGATACCCCCCCAAAATACTTAAGTAGTACTTTAAAGTATTTTTACGCCACTGTTCACACACACAAGATAGCCTGGTCAAAGCTGAGCCAACTCACACACAGACAGATAATATGTTCTAAGGGGAGTTATCCATACACCACAAATTGAATTTGAGAAAATGTGAGATCTACGTATGAATATATTTTACTGTATAGGAAATTGAACAGACAAAAAAAGCCTCTGCTGGGTCACCTTGGGGGTCATAGGCGATGCACTGAATATGCCTCTCCTTCTCAAAGACCCTGCTGCAGATGGACACCTTGCGCTCATAGTCCCACACCTTCAGGATGCCGCTGTGGCTACCCATGGCAACAACTGGTTGCTGGGGGTGACAGGCCACAGCATGCAGTGCCTCGCAATGCTCACGCAGCAACGTCTGCAGCACACCACACTGTGCATTCACATGTACCACCGTCGAGTTGACTGTAGACAGGACAAAGTTCCTACAGACGAGAGGGGGGTTTAGAGGGGGATGGAGAACAAAGCAAATATGTTACACATACACTGGGGCACAAACTGGCATCACACTGATTCTCACCGGATAACAAACATCTTGGCTTCCAGAGTGCAGTCCTCCAGATAACCCTGGCTTCTGTTGGGTGGAACTTCCTTGGAAAAGGAGATTGATGTGATTGGGTCCAGGTTGAATTCACTGTACCAGCTGATGAGCTTGAAGTTCTCATCATAGAATTTCACATGGCCCAGAGTGTCACCAGTCACAATGAAGCTAAGGAATCAAAGACCATGGGGAAATACAAGGAGAGCAACAGTTAGAGAACAACAGCTACACATACCAGGCTGCAATACAAATAACAATACTTCAATAGTGGTGCGGGAGTTGAACTCCGAGCAGAAAGATAAAGCTCCTGTTTCAGCATTGTTTGAAACCTTGAATGTTGCATGTTCACCTGTCAGTCAGAGTGAGCACGGTAATGCTGTCCTTCTGGAGGGGGATGAGCTTGATGGCTCTCCTAACAAGGGGTCTTGAGGTAGAGGAGGCCCTAACCATGTCCCACAGCACCAAGTTGCCTACGGAGGTGGCCGAGAGGGCCTGAAGCCCCCTCCAGTGGAACACAGACTGGCTCAGCATGCCCACAACCTTGTTGAAAGTCTTTGAAAGGATGGTAAAACCACCAGAGTGAAAGGTGAGATTATTACATGATTATTACAATGACATGATTACAGGTTCTATAAACAACTAAACAGGTAGCGTCCTTACCTTGTCCAAGAGCTCTGGGGCAATATAATCAAGGTGCTGTTTGTCCTGAAAGATATAACTGACAATCATATACTGTAACGCTAGCTAATAACTGTAGCAGTGTTAAACCCAGAGCAAAATAAAACTGTGGTACTTGCCCTGGTGTAAAATAAGACTTGGCTCTCACTGTTGCTGAGCAGCTGAGTAATGTCGTTGGGATTAAAAATTATGTGATTCTGAAAAGGAATTTAAATCAGAACATGTTGTAAAGTCATACATTATTGCAGATATTATCATATGAATGTATTCAATTATATACACTATCTTAAATATAGTGAGACCATAAAAGCTTACCTGAAAACCATACTCCGGGTTGAGGTCAGTTACACACAATGGATCCTCTGTCTCATTTGTCCAGTCCCATATACAAACTCGCTGTGAACAGATCAGAAAGTCCTGTCCACTGTTTGTGTGTTTAAGTTCAATTAACAACATACACCTAAACTAGAGGTCGACCAATTATGATTTTTCAATGCTGATACTGATTATTGGTGGACCAAAAAAGCCGATACCGATTAAATCGGACAAGTTTTATATATATATATATATTTGTAATAATGACAATTACAACAATACTGAATGAACACTTTTATTTTAACTTAATATAATACATAAATAAAATCAATTTAGTCTCAAAAAAATTATGAAACATGTTCAATTTGGTTTAAATAATTCAAAAACACAGTGTTGGAGAAGAAAGTAAAAGTGAAATATGTGCCATGTAAAAAAGCTAACGTTTAAGTTCTTTGCTCAGAACATGAGAACGTATGAAAGCTGGTGGTTCCTTTTAACATGAGTCTTCAATATTCCCAGTTAAGAAGGTTTAGGTTGTAGTTATTATAATAATTATAGGACTGATAGGCTTGAAGTCATAAACAGCGCTGTGCTTCAAGCATTGCGAAGAGCTGCTGGAAAACGCAGGAAAGGGCTGTTTGAATGAATGCTTACGAGCCTGCTGCTGCCCACCACCGCTCAGTCAGACTGCTCTATCAAATATCCAATCATTGACTAAATTATAATATAATAAACACACAGAAATACGAGCATTAGGTCATTAATATAGTCAAATCCATAAACTATCATTTCGAAAAACAAAACATTAATTTGTGAAATATGGAACCGTTACCTATTTTATCAAACGGGTGGCAACCCTAAGTCTAAATATTGCTGTTACATTGCACAACCTTCAATGTTAAGTCATAATCATGTAAAATTCTGGCAAATTAATTAGGTCTTTGTTAGGAAGAAATGGTCTTCACACAGTTCGCAATGAGCCAGGTGGCACAAACTGCTGCATATACCCTGACTCTGCTTGCACTGAACGCAAGAGAAGTGACACAATTTCCCCAGTTAATATTGCCTGCTAACATAAATCAATTTTAATTCGCAACGAGCCAGGCGGCACAAGCTGCTGCATATACCCTGACTCTGCTTGCACTGAACGCAAGAGAAGTGACACAATTTCCACAGCATTGATGTGCTGTGATTCGTTGATAAAGGCACTGCATTGATTATATGCAACGCTGGACAAGCTAGTTAAATTAGTAATATCATCAACCATGTGTAGTTAACTAGTGATTATGTTAAGTTTGATTGCAATGTAATCGGCCATAATCGTCATCCAAAAATGCAGATTACCGATTGTTATGAAAACTTGAAATCGGGCCCTAATGAATCGGTCGGCCTCTAACCTAAACATTACAAATTGGGAGACACACTCATCCAAACATTCAAAAAAATATTGGTATATTTCACAATTTATGTTTCCCCTCAACTTTAACATGGGCCTTAAAAAAAAAAAAGAGCAGCTCGGCTGGTTCAGCTGAATTACACATTATTCTATCTAACTACACCCCCACATGCCATGTCTGGAAATATGCAGACAGATGGATTAAAAGTAAGTTTACATTGTAATACTTCTGACAGCCCAATTTCTAGCTCCGCCTACAACTTCTGGACTTTATAGCATTCCCAAAAAGCATGGATTATTGAGTCATTATAGTTTTACACTTGAGACATGACTGCCCTTGTGCTGTAGAATTTGTGAATTTTGTCTCTTATATAATACATTCTATACATTAGTTTGTAGTGGATTATGCATGCATTTTTGTTAACTGTAATTTCATTAGTTATGCTCCAACTTTCCCTCCATCCTGTGTCAACATCATCTCTTTTTATAACTTGGTTCCAGTAGTTTTGTAACGGTTTTCTTCCTCTTCTGACGAGGAGTATGACGGATTGGACCAATGCGTAGCGTAGTAAGTGTTCATGTTATTTTATTTAAACTGAACACAAAACAAAATAACAAAGAGAATGAACGAAAATGAAACAGTCCTGTCAGGTGCAGAAACACAAAACAACTACCCACACCCCATAGTGGGAAAACAGGCTGCCTAAGTATGGTTCTCAATCAGAGACAAAGATTGAGCTGCCTCTGATTGGGAACCATACCAGGTCAAACACCTAGACATATAACACACAGAACAAAACATAGAATACCCAACCCAACTCATGCCCTGACCAAACTAAAATAGAGACATAAAAAAGGAACTAAGGTCAGGACGTGACAAGTTTATATTTTTTTCTAAGAGATTGTTAGTTGGATATGCAATCTGCAAAGGTCTGGTATATATTCCCTATCACATGAACATCCTTTTCTGACTCAAATAAGATTCCCTGAATGTTGTTCTGATGTCCAAAATATTTCAAATCGACATTTCGTGATATGTAACTTTTAAGTTGTGGGTATCTAATACTATCTACATTGGTCAGTCCAAAATGTATTTTTAATTCTGTCATGGAAATACATGTATTTCCTGTTACCAAGTCATTGACAGTTTCTATGACTTTAGTTTTCCATGTAGCCCAATTCATCGATTAATTCTGAAAAGCTATCCAAGGACTGTTCCATAAAGGTGTGTTTTAGGGTGGGATATTGTATTTTGTAGAATCCATTTGTTCTCTTCCATACTTTTATAGTGTTCTTAACTATGAAGTTGTTAATGTTTTTAGCTTTATCCTTTGAAAATAGACATGTAAAAAGATTCTGGGGATGAGCATGCACATCTTCAATATGTACCCATTGCTCCTCTTCAGTACATTTAACTATATGTCACAAATAAAAGCCTTGGGTGGCGAGTTGATACAATTCCAAGTCTGGAAGGTTAAAACCACTCTCAGATTTAGGAAAATGTAAAACCTTCCTTTTTATTCTATGAAATGTATTTGCCCATATAAAGTCTGTTATGACTGAGTATACGTTGTTAAGGAATGTCTTCGGTGAGGTAATTGGTATTACTAAAAATAAATACTAACTTTGGCAGGCATGCTATTTTAAAGAGGTTTTAGATTTAGATATGATACTTTTTCACAGAGTAGTTTGGATGTAGTGAACTACTTTTTAAAAGTAACGTTAGTTAAGTAAACTATATTTTTCTTTAGGGTAGCGTTTGTGTAGCTTAACTTCTTCCAGTGTGAAGTAATTGGTAGTTTGGTAAACTATATTTCCATTGTAGCTTCCCCAACACTGAGCTTACCTGAACATCTCCAGCTCCAACTGTTACCAGGTATTTGGAGTCCTTTGACAGTGCCAAAGCTGCAACACCGCCCTCAGGGTGACTGTCAAATAATGTCTGCACAGGAATCCTGAAACATAAGCCAAACAACCACTGTTTCAGAATAACAAATTGAAACAGATACATCAAAAATATAAATGTACTGTTAGAATATAGTTCTACCCTGAAAAGGAGTCCCAAATGATCACCAGACTTTCCTGCCCTCGGTCTGCTGTCACCAGCCAGCGCCTGTCCTCACTCACACACAAACACGAAATGGGGCTGCTGTGACCCTGTGGAAGGTGACCTTCAAGTTTATGTCATTACTATTTGCCTTGAACAGTTATTATTGGCTTTACCTTTGCCATTGAACACTGGCATTCCTAACAGCATAGACATAGCACTCACTCCCTATACCCACAGGCTTTTGCCTACTTCTGACCTTTGTGAGTGCATTTAGGCAACTGCTGGGCCTTACCTGAAGGACATGTTGTGAATTTGATGTTTGGTCGTACATGACGGCTACATTGGTGCCACCATACAGGATCACCAGTTGATCCTGGTCCTGAAGGCTGAAGACAGGAAGAGCCCTGTTCATCCCAAAGGCCCACTCCAGTGTCTGTCAACAAACACATTACATTTTTCAGATATTGTGCTTTTTTCCTTAGATATATAGTTGAATAAAAAATTGTATGATAAAAAGCTCATTTAATTTACCAGTGCATGGGTTTTTACATGAGGGGACTTGGGTAACAGTGTCATTTTAGTGGCTGTGCAGACTTGAGAGACAGTTGGACTCTGATCATCTGTCTTGGGTTCCCCATTCTGTCCACTGACACAGTCACTCATTTCACCCTCCCCTTTACTATCCTCCTCTTTTCTCTGATGCAGATCCTCTTCACCCATGTCGAGGCCAGTTGTGGCCTGCTGCTCCTCTGGAGGGCTAGGCAAGGGGTCATTGCTCTCGGTTCCAACACCTGACATGACTCAACTCATCACAGGCCTGGTGTATTTTCAGAGAATAGACAAATGCAATTTGAAATGAATGGGTACCATGAGGGCAGTAGCTAGCAACAACAACAAAAAACGATTGGAGCACAATGTGCTTAGTTGTCAGTTTGTTGATGAAAAATATCTAAATGTATTACGCCCACAATCTAGCTATGTTTAATAGCTATTTTCTGCAAGTCTAATTTGAAACCTACTTAGGTTCCTACTTCTACTAACGTTAGCATGGTATGACAGTGTTCAATAATAAATTGGCTAGCTAGCTAGCATAAACTAACTAGCAGGCTATTAGCAAGTGGACTGTTTCTTTAAAGGGGTGCAGCAAGTTGTTTCACGACGAAGAAATAAGACGAATAAACAATGTAAACTATAAATACCCTGTTTTAGCTAAATATTTAATCGACAGCTGTAGTTGATCAGCAAAATACTCACTTCAGAAACGCATGAACCTACAGCACTGTCTTGTCTGAAAGCATCTTGTTGCCTGGATACCTTGTTGTACAGAGAATGTAGTGGCCAGAGAAAACACGTGCCAAACAGATGTCTGGGCTTCTCACTTTTTTTCATATTTTGGCAATTAATTTGTTGTAAAATGTTTCTTCAGGTGAAGAGTTTGGTAAAGGGGAATGTCATCTGAAGAAAACCATTTTCACAATGAAAGCAAATGTAAACAAATGTAAAATAACCGTAAACAATACTTTTATTAGAACATGAAATTAACATTAAATCAGTTGAAAATGGCAGTCTTCTAATCTATGGGCTCAAACATATAATTAACTCACAGCCACCCAGTGGCATACCAAAGCAGAGCTAGTGGTAAGGTTGACCCGAAGATCTTTATGATCCTGATCCTGCTGGTCACATTGTCCTTATAATTTTTGGATGGGCACAATGTTGCATCTGTTGGGGAAAAAAATAATAAGCCGTCAATAGTCAATCTCTCTTAGATATATATGCATCTTGGCATGGCATGTATTTTAACATCCATGCTATCAAATGTGAACTACAGTAAAATTAGATAAAATAGAAATCAGTCTAACATCCAGCTCAATAGGTAGGAAACTCACCCCAGTAAACCTCTCCCTGACCACTGCTGTGGTGTAAGGCCCATTTGGGTTTTCTGGCCATTTCGAATCACTGTAACACTTAATGGTTTCTACGGAGAAAATGGAAAGACAACATGTCATGCCTGGTAAGTTATCACTGTTACAGACTGCATTTCATTGCTTTCATCATGATACGTGAAATGATCATGATAATGATGAGGTCATTTGGCATATGAACAATAAAATAAAAGTGGTTATAACAACATTATTCTGATCAGACTAACATACCCCTTCACTATGCTGAACCACCGAGGCAATATTCTGCAGGTTCTGGAAGGTCCTTGTGTTGACGGATCCAAACGCTATGATTTCATCATTAACTCGCAGGCCCTATGGGGAAGAAACATACATTTCTCACAACTGAAAACAAAACCACCCTTAAATAACCCAAACAAACACTAAGTAAATACCCATGCCAGTGTTGTAAAAAAAATCTATATATGTTTTAGGTCAATCTAGGAACTGTAAACACTCACAGCCTGACAGGCAGGGGAGCCTTGTGAGACAGCATCCACACGGGCGAAGGGAGAGGGCAGGGTGACCTCCTGCTCCATGGACTCTGCCTGGTCCTGGTCCCGCTTTGCCTTCTCTCGAGCATGCAGCCTGTGCAGGGCCTCCTCAATTTCCACCATGATGGCTTTGTGATCATTCTGTAGACCTGCCACGTTGTCAAGGTTGTCATAGTAAGCAGAGAAAATCCAGTAGGCAGTAGCATGTGAGCAAGGGAACCCTTTACACATGCCAGAAGCAACGTACTGAATCACTGTAAATTGGTTGTCTAACTGTTGTCAAGTAATGTGTCAGTCAAAATATTTTATATTGAACAGCAGTGCTCCAAGCTCTCTTACAAGAAATACTGTGCCTTGCTGTTCTGATCTGGTACACATTAACATCTGCGCGAGGGAAGCCCTCTGCATCAACTAGAGGACCTTCCATTCCAACGCCTTGCTAAAAGGGAACACACAAATTATAAATGAAGGGAAAACATATTTCTTGCAGAATAGATGTTTTTTAACCTTTACATAATTTGGCACGTCAGTTAAGAACACATTTCTATTTACAATAACAGCCTACCAAAAGGCCTCCTGCGGGGACAGGGGCTGGGATTAAAATTAAAATCTAAATATAGGACAAAACACACATCACGACACTACAATAAAGAGATACCTAAGACAACATAGCAGCAAAAATATTATAGCCCCACAACACGCATGCACGTTGTTTCTAACGTTAGATAAGCAGTGATGTAAAGTAACTAAGCAAAAATACTTTGATGTACTACTTAAGTCATGTTTTCGGTATACAGTGGGCCAAAAAAGTATTTAGTCAGCCACCAATTGTGCAAGTTCTCCCACTTAAAAATATGAGAGAGGCCTGTAATTTTCATCATAGGTACACTACAACTATGACAGACAAAATGATGGAAAAAATCCAGAAAACCACACTGTAGGATTTTTTATGAATTTATTTGCAAATTATGGTGGAAAATAAGTATTTGGTCAATAACAAAAGTTTATCTCAATACTTTGTTACGTTTTCTGTAAGTCTTCACAAGGTTTTCACACACTGTTGCTGGTATTTTGGCCCATTCCTCCATGCAGATCTCCTCTAGAGCAGTGATGTTTTGGGACTGTTGCTGGGCAACACAGACTTTCAACTCCATCCAAAGATTTTCTATGGGGTTGAGATCTGGAGACTGACTAGGCCACTCCAGAACCTTGAAATGCTTCTTACGAAGCCACTCCTTCGTTGCCCGGGCGGTGTGTTTGGGATCATTGTCATGCTGAAAGACCCAGCCACGTTCATCTTCAAAGCCCTTGCTGATGGAAGGAGGTTTCACTCAAAATCTCACGATACATGGCCCCATTCATTCTTTCCTTTACACGGATCAGTCGTCCTGGTCCCTTTGCAGAAAAACAGCCCCAAAGCATGATGTTTCCACCCCCATGCTTCACAATAGGTATGGTGTTCTTTGGATGCAACTCAGCATTCTTTGTCCTCCAAACACGACGAGTTGAGTTTTTACCAAAAAGTTATATTTTGGTTTCATCTGACATTCTCCCAATCTTTCTTCTGGATCATCCAAATGCTCTCTAGCAAACTTCAGACAGGCCTGGACATGTACTGGCTTAAGCAGGGGGACACGTCTGGCACTGCAGGATTTGAGTCCCTGGCGGCGTAGTGTGTTACTGATGGTAGGCTTTGTTACTTTGGTCCCAGCTCTCTGCAGGTCATTCACTAGGTCCCCCCGTGTGGTTCTGGGATTTTTGCTCACCGTTCTTGTGATCATTTTGACCCCACAGGGTGAGATCTTGCGTGGAGCCCCAGATTGAGGGAGATTATCAGTGGTCTTGTAGTATGTCTTCCATTTCCTAATAATTGCTCCCACAGTTGATGTCTTCAAACCAAGCTGCTTACCTATTCCAGATTCAGTCTTCCCAGCCTGGTGCAGGTCTACAATTTTTTGTTTCTGGTGTCCTTTGACAGCTCTTTGGTCTTGGCCATAGTGGAGTTTGGAGTGTGACTGTTTGAGGTTGTGGACAGGTGTCTTTTATACTGATAACAAGTTCAAACAGGTGCCATTAATACAGGTAACGAGTGGAGTACAGAGGAGCCTCTTAAACAAGAAGTTACAGGTCTGTGAGAGCCAGAAATCTTGCTTGTTTGTAGGTGACCAAATACTTATTTTCCACCATAATTTGCAAATAAATTCATAAAAAATCCTACAATGGATTTTTTCTCTCATTTTGTCTGTCATAGTTGAAGTGTCCCTATGATGAAAATTACAGGCCTCTCTCATATTTTTAAGTGGGAGAACTTGCACAATTGGTGGCTGACTAAATACTTTTTTGCCCCACTGTATGTATTTCACAAATTATATTTTTGACAACTTTTACTCCACTACCATTCTAAAGAAAATATGTACCATTTATTCCCATACATTTTCACTGACACCAAAAAGTACTCGTTAATTTTTTTTAATGCCCAGGCAGGAGAGCAATTTGGTTCAATTCACACACCTACCAATATCATCCTACTGGCTCTGATCTGGCGTACTCATTAAGCAAAAATACTGTTTGGAAATGATGTCCGAACATTGGAGTGTGCTCCTAGCTGACCGTATATTTTAAAAACAATATCATGTGGTCTGGTTTGCTTAATATATGTAATTACTTTACTTTGTCAAGTATGACAATTGAGTTATTTTTCCACCGCTGTACCTACATTTAAAACCAGATACTTTTACTCTAGTATTTTACTGCGTGACTTTCACTTGAGCCATTTTCTCATAAAGTATCTTTACTTAAGTATGACAACTTAGTACTTTTCCCCACTACTGCTGACAGTGGTGTAAAGTACTTAAGTAGTTTTTTGTGGTATCTGTACTTTACCATTTATATTTTTGACATCTTTTACTTCACTACATTCCTCAAGAAAATTATGTACTTCTTACTCCATAAATTTTACCAGACACCCAATAGTACTTGTTACATTTTGAATCCTTAGCAGGACAGGAAAATGGTCCAATTCACACACTTACCAAGATAACACATGGTCATCCCTTTTGCCTCTGATCACAAATATATAATTTTATCAATTATGCCTGGGCGTTGGAGTGTGCCCCTGGCTATCCATACATTATAAAAACAATTCAATGGTGCTGCCTGCTTTGCTTAATATAACGAATTTGAAATAATTTATAAATTTTGATACTGAAGTATATTTTAGCAATTACATTTACTTTTGATACTTAAGTATATTTCAAACGAAATACTTTGACTTTTACTCAAGTAGTATTTCACTGGGTGATTTTTACTTTAGTAATTTTCCATTAGGGTATCTATACTTTTACTCAAGTACGACAATTGGGTACTTTTTTCAACCACTGACTGTTGATAAGACAGACTGAATAAAAGCAGCATTGACTGACATACAACATATTGGAAAAAATAACCTAGTTTGAGCTCGCTAACGATAGGTGGTCCACAATGTAAACGTAACAACTTACATCTTCCAAAACGTCGTAGTAAGCTTTAATTTGTTCTTCAATGTTGTCTTTCTTTTTTATGAGACTTTGGACCGCTTCCATTGTCGAATTTCCATTGTTTTCCTCAGTCATCTTTATGATCCTGTCTCGTCCGGAAAGAACTACAACTACGAGTCGGCGAACAGCAAATACGTCCCAGAAAGCGCGAAGTAAAACTTCTTAGGTGCAGTCACTATTTCCGGTTTCTATGTGTTGCAAACCGTCGTAAAAAAAAAAATAGTAATACTGTTTTCAATGCGAGACAGAGTGCAGAGCTAAATTGCCTATAAAACATCAAAACGTACTTACAAGAAAATCAGCTTCTTGGTTAAAGCTAAATATTTCAATAGATACAGAACACAAAAATAAAGTCCACTTTCCTTATGTTTTTTCTTTAATTAGAGGTTCTGCTGTACATTCACTAACAATATTTCTTCATTATCTTCAGAAACTTTATTTAAAACATGTAAACAAGGTTCTTCACAAAAGTTAGTGCTATTAATGAGTAGAATGATTACATGGAATAGAATCAGCTTTTAAACAAGAACAGGTATATGCAAGGGATTGTAACTACCTTCAACAGTCTAATATTGGAAAGTAGACGTAATCCATAATCAAACATTCAAATAAAGTATTCTACTTTGACTGAGCCACCTCTACTTTACAGGGTTCTACAATAACAGGTTTCACATTTTATTCAATCTTCATTACTAGTTTTTGCAAAGGCACTTGGGTTTATCTTAATTGAGTAATCTAAGAAATATGATAGCAGCAATCAATAGTAAGTCTGCTCACTACCCAAGTAAGTGCTAAATTACAAAAATAATTGTCCAACTGTCCTGATATTTAAACTTCAGGGTGCAAGACATAGCTTTTCTCTGACAGCATATAAGAGCACATTTCTTGTAGATAAGAGAGTAACATACAAACAAATAAGAGAACCTTAGAAACGTTAAACAAGGTCAAGAATGTAAACAGATGACAGCACTTTGTGACCCGTTAAACCAAATAGCAAAAATAATTGCTTGTGTTAACAATGGTTTCAAGATCGGCATTTGTTATCAGGTTGTGCTTTTGGTGTGCAAAGTTGGCATCAAGGAATGTTGAGGTCCGTTTCTCTTTGAGGATCCCACCGAACCAAAAAAGTATGCCCTTATTTGGTACCTCCTCTGTTATCAATTAAGCTACTTCCTATAGTCCTACATAAATACTTATTTTAGCCAATCACCTGCAACTCACTAATATTTACCCCACAAAGCTCACACAAGCATGAAGAACCAGGGTAAAAAGGTTTCCCACTGTACCCCAGTCTTAATATGGCTAACACTCTGCCTCTGTTAGACAAGTGTTGTTGTTTGACTCTTGACCATCTAGCAACAACACTGACTGGTCTTTGACATCATCTGCCTGTGTTAGAGTAGAGACAGAATGGCTTTGCAAAAACTCTGACTGGGCTTTAATTTCTTCTTGTGTCAGAGCAGACTGGGATGTTACCTCATCTATCTGTGCCTTGACAGACTGTACCCAATGCTGTAGCTGCTCTTTGAGGGCATTTATTCCTTGGTCCACCTTCTCCTGTCGACCCTTCAGGTCCTCTAGTTGGTCTTGCGTCTCCCTGGCCATCTTTTGCCTCTCACTGCCCCTCTTTGAGGGAGCACGGCGACCCTGCATGTAGCCCTCAAACTCCACTGGGCTTAGGTTGAGTGCTGGCCCATCCAGCTTCTCAATGAAGGCCACTGCACAACACTACATTAAAACAAAACAATAACATTACCAAAAACAGACTGTAGTAATCTCAGCACAAGTCATTCAAGACTATTTACAATCAACTAATGTACCGTACGCATGTACATATTAGCTCACCAAATTGGTGAAGTAGTAGCCACTCTCTCCTGCCATCAGGCTGTGAGGGAGGCCGAAGCGGATCACATACTGCATGTTGGAGTGAAGCCGGGGTGGGTTGGCCTTTAGTACTACGTAAATCAGGCCAGACAGGTAGTCGTCAGCATTTGCTGGCTCACTATTGGAAGTGGAGAGAGCCTGGAAGACATTCTGACTGCACTTACATACGCATGTAAGCTTGTCCTGTGGCGCGCGCTTGGCATCCATCTCGATTATGGCTGGGGATTGTGAGTGTAACAGTTAGTACACAGGTGGAATTTGAAAAGGTCTGGAAATGTTTTAGTCAAACTAATTTAGTAATTTGGCTTTCTTCATAATGAGATTTCAGTGCTGCTGGTGTCATCTTTTAGCCAAATAAAGGAACATGGTCTTCCTTTAAAATAAGTCACCTGTTATAGCAGGCAGAAAGGGATCACTGACAACCTCAGCCCTCTCGTCAGGGAAAGGCACGCTCAGCATGTGGGGGGTGACCCAGTTTAAGGACCTGTCGAAGTTCAATTCAAATTAAAAACAATGTTGAACTAAGTTGATCCACAATACTAGTCATTAACATTGCTAATATAGTCTATCTAGCATCACCGAGACCTATGGTACGGGGAATGGGTTTGGTAATAATGTTAGACAAGGTTATGCATGGCAGTCTGACCGTATCCTCCTCTGGAGTGCCAAGTCTTTCACTTCATCGTCACAGCTGTCATGGCAGAACACCCACTTGTGCAGACGCGTCATGATCAGCTTCTCCATGTGCTCCATCATCTGAGAGACCTGAATCTCTGAAAGACCTACCAATACAGCAGACACATTGAACAAGTATGTGAAGTTGGGGAATAGGATAGAGTGAAGTGTTCAGTGCAATATGTTGTGTAATGAGACTGATATTCAAGGATGAACAAAATTATTGTCTATATGTTAAGTGAACAAACATAGGCCCACAATAATTAACATCAAATGGGAACCCACACAGCAGCTCAGAAACAGCAAAATGGCCTCATTACTCACTACTGAAATGCACAGCGATGTTCTGGTAAAAGTCTTGAACAAGGTCAGATTGCTTCTGCACTGGCAGGCCCTGCAGCAGGAAAGAAAATATAATAAATACATGAAATGAGACATTATTCAAACTTCAAATATCAAGGTAAAAGAAAAGCAGCACAAGAAGCAGGCAATGGAAAGGAACCTGAACTTGACAATTAGAAAAGGCAGTTGAGAGGGCCGTAAAAACAGAAGTTGGAAGAGAAAAGTAATTGCAGAGATAAGAGTGGTGGATAAAGAGGAAGGAAGCACATTACGTGATAAGCCTCCATGGTGTTGAGGAAAGCAGTGCAACGGGACTGCAGACGTTGAGAGGATGGGTTCCTCAGCAGCTTCAGGAAGCTGGTAAAATCCCCTGGCTCAATGCTCTGATAGGCTTTTAATGTAGCCACCTGGCCCTCTGAAGACTCTGAAAGAGCATAAGGGTTCTCATAAGACCGCTATTACGGTGTTAGCTAAACATGTTTTTGCTTTGTATCACTTCAGATTATAGACCCCCAAAAAAGGCACATTAAAATACTCATACAGTTGTGGAAATGACACTATAACCGTTTTCAATGACTGAACAGAGGAAGTGCAGAGGGAATCACCTGGGCGTTTAGGAGGGGACGGTCCACCCCAGAAGAGCCTCCTCATCGTATTCACTTTGCGACCCTTCTCCATATTCTTCTTCTCCTCAAATTTAGAAAAGGTGAGGGGAGAACCTGCATCATTGTGGGGCCTGACAGCAGGGAACAACAAAGGAAACATTTTAATATTTCCCAGATCAAAAGACCTGATAAGTCTCTGGTGGACTTGTCTTGTCAATATTTATGAACGACAACAAAACCATTACCCAGTCTCCTGCCTGTCCGCCTCTGCTTTACGGGTTCGTTCTCGCCAGCACTTGGAGCAAAAGCCCTGCCATGCAGGGTTGCCATAATAACCACACGCATCCTTGCAGAGAAGCTCTGCTTGAGTGACTCGGATCCCTCTTTGCTGCTCCGCCGCCATACTTCAGCACTCTTTTACTCCCACCTGGTGACATAGCAAAGACAATTGTTTAACTGTTTTGAACAACTCATAGACAAACATACATAAAGAAAGAATGTAAATACAAAGGCAGTAGTGGAAATAAATGGATTTGTTACATAGCATAGTTGCAGTTAGAGTCAAATCCCCCCCCCCCCCTTAAAAATGTGGTCCTCCAATTAACTGTCCAGTTGTAATTCTGTTTGTGGAACATCCTAAATTGTTGTAACGTTAGTTATATCCAATCGAAACCCTGAGTAATATCAAGTAGCTAGATCAACCTTTTTCACAAAGATTACCAGTAAGTGATAGATAAAATATCTAACATGATGCCATTTAATCGAGCACAGCCACTGGTTCTTAGCTACTTTTAGCAACGCCGGTGTACTTAGATACATTAGCGTTACTTTCAATTGTATTGTTTTGCACAAAAACAGACCGCAGGAATCCAGAAGTTAAATACATTTGCATTTCAACTTCCAGTGTCGATATTTTGTCTCAAATTCCCTTCGTCAAAATGACCAACCGTCCTGTCCACAGGCACAGTAACGTTGAAATTGAATTGCATTTAACTTCTGGCTTCCCGAGGACTGTTTTTGTTCAACCTAATACAGTTGAAATATGTAAAAACACGCGTTTTTAAAACCAACTAACTGATTCAGACGTCTTTTCTGACAGTAAAATAAAACATATACCTTACTTAGCAAAACAAATTAGTGTTCAGTAAAGTAGTCATATTCCTGGTAAGATAAAATAATGTGTCGCACTTCAGCAGTTGTCCTAACGTTACCACTACTCCAGCTATAAAGTTTAAGGTTAACATAGCCCAAATTCAAAACCTAGTCATATAATAATATATTAAATACAGACTCTGAGAGAAAGCTAACCAAGAAATTACATGATGAGCTCACAGCTGGTAGCTAATTTGTTGTGCTAACGTTAACTAGCTAGTACGAGAAGGCTCCAAAAGACTAGAGAAATTAGCTACTTATATATCATGCAAACATTTTAATGACGCATAACCAAAACCCAAATTGTTGATATTCTTCGATTTCAGTAACTATAGCTAACACCTTTTGATAGCTAGCAAGAAAAAGACTTACCTTGGCAGGTTCACTTGGTTGACCGACGTGACGTGATGACGTGTCATCAGCTGCCTGTCTGATGACCCCATAGAATTAGAATAGTAGAATGTACATGAACCTTCTTATGATGGGATAAAGGTCAGCCATGTTGGTCAACCATGGTTGGCCAGTGCTGTGATATTGGGCGCTTTCCAGCGGATCACTTTTGTCAAGAGTTGACCAACGTCTTTCAAACATGGTCTGACTTGCGACTAAATGTCTACTGCATTAACTTTACACAAATCATGTGATCAGGTCATGCAGTTTTTGATGAGATCGCCTTCCAAATTACTTCTCACCAACTGCACCATGCAGCCATCAACTGCATTGTGGGAAGCACTATTTGTCAAACAATCATAAGGGTGTTTTTGTTTGACCCACGCGAACATGGTCAAAGAAATGACTGAAACAGGTACCAACTTTTCTGCAATTCTAAAGCTACAGTGGGATACAAGTAAAATGTATATTTGAGACCTCATTTCCAACCAATTCATTGTACACACAAGTTATGTTTTCTTTTCAGTTCGTGAGTGTGTGATATGGGGGTATAGAAAAGTTGATTTCGACATTTATACAGAAATACTTTTATCAACAGTAGCAGCTGTGTTGACACTGCCATGTTGATCTGAACCTTGCTGTTGGAAAACAACTACTGTCTGACTTTAGGCTGTCGCAGTTGCAGCTACCTCAACTTCACTCTCCACCTTTTGTCTACAGTTGGCATTCTTAGACTTACCGCTGGAAGACACCCCATTTTCTTAAAGGTGCACTATGCAGAAATCGCACCCCCATTTCCTGATCTAATAGTTTGCCTTATTTCAGTTTGTGTGTCAAACAAGCAAGTATAGTGTAGACTGTAGAGAATCATTGTACCATCTAAACCGCTGTGAAATATTTTTTACATAACCAAAAATATAGTATTTTCAGCTGGTATAGAAAACTGAAAGTAAAATACAAAAACGAAACTTAATGGGAAGCATAGAAATAGTGTACATAGAATAACTCTACCGATTCATTGACATGCTTTCAATAAGAATGACAGATCTATAACTCAGCTACATATTGCAGCTTTAAGTAGTTGAACATGTTATTACTCCAACCTCTCGTGAAAGTGACAAACTGACACGTTTTCATTTGTCAAAAACAACTTTATATATCAAAGGGAGTGCCTTTAATTTGACGTCCAGCAGTTCAGCACGATTAAATGTTTCTGCGTATGAGCTTAGCTTGCCAACCTCGCCATGACATCGCCTACAAGTGTAATATGGGATTCCGATTGGGAAATGCAGTTTCTGCCTATCTTCCACAGGAGGCTGCTGAGGGGAGGAAGTCTCATAATAATGGCTGGAATGGAGTGAATTGTATCAAACGCATGGAAACCATGTGTTCGATATCATTCAATTTATTCCGTTCCATCCACTACTATGAGCCCGTCCTCCACAATTAAAGTGCCACTGGCCACTTGTACTATCTTCATACTGTACTGTATATGGTGTAATCATTACTCTGATTCAGTCACTGCCCCCCCCCCCCCCCCCCCCTCCAATTCATGGACCGTCTATATCCGGGTAGTATCTGGTTTATATGGCCCAACATCACATGGCACTAGCACTCGGTGTTGCCAACTATTTTTCAAGGAAAGTAGCTGTTGGTTGCTCCATTTGTCGCTAGATGACGCGCATGCACATTACATTTCTGTAAAAAACCTCAATACAAAAAAATAAACACCATCTGCTGAAGAAGACATTTCAGGTCCATTTATCACTCTCGCTTCGCCTCTTCCTCTCTGTTATTAGAGCAGAGAGAGGCGGGGGAGAAGAGCGAAGAGAGGCGGGGCTAGGGGTGCAATTGATGGGTGCACACTAACAATGTATACAGTGCCTTCGGAAAGTATTCAGACCCCTTGACTTTTTCCACATTTTGTTATGTTACAGCCTTATTCTAAAATCGATTAAAATGGTGAAAACCTCCTTCCATCAGCAAGGGCATTGAAGATGAAACGTGGCTGGGTCTTTCAGCATGACAATGATCCCAAACACACCGCCCGGGCCACGAAGGAGTGGCTTCGTAAGAAGCATTTCAAGGTCCTGGAGTGGCCTAGCCAGTCTCCAGATCTCAACCCCATAGAAAATCTTTGGAGGGAGTTGAAAGTCTGTGTTGCCCAGCAACAGTCCCAAAACAATCACTGCTCTAGAGGAGATCTGCATGGAGGAATGGGCCAAAATACCAGCAACAGTGTGTGAAAACCTTGTGAAGACTTACAGAAAACTTAACAAAGTATTGAGATAAACTTTTGTTATTGACCAAATACCTATTTTCCACCATAATTTGCAAATAAATAAATTAAAAATCCTACAATGGGATTTTCTGGATTTTTTTTCTCATTTTGTCTGTCATAATTGAAGTGTACCTATGATGAAAATTACAGGCCTCTCATCTTTTTAAGTGGGAGAACTTGCACAATTGGTGGCTGACTAAATACATTTTTGCCCCATTGTATGTGGCAGGGTCTACAGGAAATCACGGACTACAAAAACAGCCACGTCACAGAAACTGACATCATGCTTCCAGACAAACTAAACACCTTTGCCCGCTTGAGGATAATACAGTGCCACCGTCCCAGCTCGCTAACAAAGACTGCGTCCCCCCCTCTCCTCTGTGTCTGACTTGAGTAAAACATTTAAACTTCTTAACCTTTCGCAAGGCTGCTGGCCCAGACGGCACCCTAGCCGCGTCCTCAGAGCATACGCAGACCAGCTGGCTGGTGTGTTTACGGACATATTCAAACGCTCCCTATCCCAGTCTGTTGTCCCCACATGCATTAAGATGGATACCATTGTTCCTGTACCCAAGAAGGCAAAGGTAACTGAACTACATGACTACCGCCCCGTAGCACTCACTTCTGTCATCATTAAGTGATTTGAGAGGCTAGTCAAAGATCTTATCACCGCCACCTTACCGGCCACCCTAGACCCACTTCAGTTTGCATACCGTCCCAACAGGTCCACAGATGATGCAATCGCCATCACACTGCACACTGGCCTATCCCATCTGGACAAAAATAATACCCATGTAAAAATGCTGTTCATTGACTACAGCTCAGCATTCAACACCATAGTACCCTCCAAGCTCATCATCAAGCTGGAGGCCCTGGGTCTCAACCCCGCCCTGCACAACTGGGTCCTGGACTTTCTGAGGGGCCGCCCTGAAGTGGTGAAGATAGGAAACAACATCTCCACTTCGCTGACCCTCAACACTGGGGCCCCACAAGGGTGTGTGCTCAGGCCTCTCCTGTACTCCCTGTTCACCCACAACTGCGTGGCCATGCACTCTTCCAACTCTATCATTAAGTTTGCAGTAGTGGGCCTGATCACCAACAATGACGAGACAGTCTACAGGGAGGAGGTGAGGGCACTTGGAGTGTGGTGCCAGGAAAACAACCTCACTCAACGTCAACAAAACAAAAGGAGATGATCGTGGACTTCAGGAAACAGCAGAGGGAGCACCCTCCTATCCACATTGAAGGGACAGCAGTGGCGAAGCTGGAAAGTTCCTGGGCGTACACATCACAGACAAACTGAAATGGTCCACCCATACAGACAGTGTGGTGAAGAAGGCGCAACAGTGCCTCTTCAGCTTCAGGCTTGTCACCTAAAACCCTCACAAACTTTTACAGATGCGCAATCGAGAGCATCCTGTCGGGCTGTTTCACAGCCTGGTACGGCAACTGCATCTCCCTCAACCGCAAGGCTCTCCAGTGGATGGTGCTGTCTGCACAACATATCACCGGGGCAAACTTCCTGCCCTCCATGACACCTACAGCACCCAATGTCACAGGAAGGACGACAACCACCCGAGCCACTGCCTGTTCACACCGCTATCATCCAGAAGGCGAGGTCAGTACAGGTGCATCAAAGCTGGGACCGAGAGATTGAAAAACAGCATCTATCGCAAGGCCATCAGACTGCTAAACAGCAATCACTAACTCAGAGAGGCTGCTGCCTACATTGAGACCCAATCACTGGACACTTTAATAAATAGATCACCAGTCACTTTAAACAATGCCACTTTAAATAATGCCACTAACAATGTTTACATATCTTACATTACTCATATCACATGTACAGTATATCACAAAAGTGAGTACATCCCTCACATTTTTGTAAATATTTGAGTATATCTTTAAGGATCTGAATACTTATGTAAATACGTTTTTTTTTCTCCTTAATCTAGGGCAGGCGGAACCCCTCGACAACATTCCGCTGAAAAGGCAGCGCGCGAAATTCAAAAAGATTTTTTAGAAATATGTAACTTTCACACATTAACAAGTCCAATACAGCAAATGAAAGATAAACATCTTGTTAATCTACCCATTGTGTCCGATTTCAAAAATGCTTTACAGCTAAAGCACAACATATGATTATGTTAGGTCAGAGTCAAGTCACAAAAACACACACAGCATTTTCCAGCCAAAGATAGGAGTCACAAAAAGCAGAAATATAGATACAATTAATCACTAACCTTTTATGATCTTCATCAGATGACACTCATAAGACATCATGTTACACAATACATGTGTGTTTTGTTCGATAATGTGCATATTTATATCCAAAAATCTCCGTTTACATTGGAGCGTTACGTGCAGTAATGTTTTGATTCCAAAACATTCGGTGATTTTGCAGAAATACTCATAATAAACATTGATAAAAGATGCAAGTTTTATTCACAGAATTAAAGATAGACTTATCCTCTATTCAACCGCTGTGTCAGATTTCAAAAAAACTTTACGAAAAAAGCATAATCTGAGAACGGTGCTCAGAACCCAAAAGAGCCAGAGGAATATCCGCCATTTTAGCATCAACAGAACCTAGAAAAAACACTATAAATAGTCCCTTACCTTTGATGATCTTCATCAGAAGGCACTCCCAGGAGTCCCAGTTCGACAATAAATTACTGATTTGTTCCATAAAGTTCCATCATTTAGCCACTTGTTGTTAGCGTGTTCAGCCCAGTAATCCATCTTCATGAGGCGCGAGCACTTCCTCCAGACAAAAACTCGAAAAGTTCCGTTACAGTCCGTAGAAACAAGTAAAATGATGTATGCAATCAATCTTTAGGATGTTTTTAACATAAATCATCAATAAGGTTCCAACCGGAGAATGTCATTGTCTGAAGAAAAGCATTGGAACGAGAGCAAACTCTGTCGGGAGACCGAGGCTCTCTGCCAGACCACTCACTCAAAGAGCTATTATGAGTCCCTCCTTTATAGTAGAATCCTCAAACCAGTTTCTAAAGACGGTGACATCTAGTGGAAGCGCTAGGACGTGCATCATCATTCATATCTTACTGGGATTTCAATAGGCACTGTTTTGAAAATCGATTTCTCACTTCCTGTTTGGATTTCTTCTCAGGTTTTTGCCTGCCATATGAATTATGTTATACTCACAGACAACATTCAAACAGTTTTAGAAACTTCAGAGTATTTTCTATCCAATACTAATAATAATGTGCATATATTAGCATCTGGGAAAGAGTAGGAGGCAGTTCAGTCTGGGCACGCTATTCATCCAAAAGTGAAAATGTTGCCCCTATCCCAAAAAGGTTACATTTGCAAAAAGGTTTTAAAAAACTGTTTTCACTTTGTCATTATGGGGTATTGTGTGTAGATTGCTGAGGATTTGTATTTATTTAATCCATTTTTCAATAAGGCTGAGACAAAATGTGGAAAAAGTCAAGGGGTCTGAATACTTTCCGAAGGCACTGTATCGTTGGTGCACACCGGCAGCAGCTGCGGGGAGGGAGCAGACTGCAGAGCAGGCACACACACAAACAAACAGGGAAGTTGTGAAATCAACGAAAAGTTGCTGGAGCAACCGTAACAAGTCGCCAAATTTGTCGCTATACTCTTCTAATAATTAAATTGTTAGGGTTGCGTCAATTCGAATCTGGTATCAGAACAAGTTATAACACTGAGTCACTGAGTGTACTCTATGTACTTTTATTAGCTAAGCAATAAATGGCAAATGCAACTTTCGTATATACGGGCTCACTGTAATACCACGCAGGGCAGAACAGAACTGACAGGATGTAAGAAAACAGCTGTTCATATACTGTGATAGACATACAGTGCCTTGCGAAAGTATTCGGCCCCCTTGAACTTTGCGACCTTTTGCCACATTTCAGGCTTCAAACATAAAGATATAAAACTGTATTTTTTTGTGAAGAATCAACAACAAGTGGGACACAATCATGAAGTGGAACGACATTTATTGGATATTTCAAACTTTTTTAACAAATCAAAAACTGAAAAATTGGGCGTGCAAAATTATTCAGCCCCTTTACTTTCAGTGCAGCAAACTCTCTCCAGAAGTTCAGTGAGGATCTCTGAATGATCCAATGTTGACCTAAATGACTAATGATGATAAATACAAAACACCTGTTTGTAATCAAGTCTCCGTATAAATGCACCTGCACTGTGATAGTCTCAGAGGTCCGTTAAAAGCGCAGAGAGCATCATGAAGAACAAGGAACACACCAGGCAGGTCCGAGATACTGTTGTGAAGAAGTTTAAAGCTGGATTTGGATACAAAAAGATTTCCCAAGCTTTAAACATCCCAAGGAGCACTGTGCAAGCGATAATATTGAAATGGAAGGAGTATCAGACCACTGCAAGTCTACCAAGACCTGGCCGTCCCTCTAAACTTTCAGCTCATACAAGGAGAAGACTGATCAGAGATGCAGCCAAGAGGCCCATGATCACTCTGGATGAACTGCAGAGATCTACAGCTGAGGTGGAAGACTCTGTCCATAGGACAACAATCAGTCGTATATTGCACAAATCTGGCCTTTATGGAAGAGTGGCAAGAAGAAAGCCATTTCTTAAAGATATCCATAAAAAGTGTCGTTTAAAGTTTGCCACAAGCCACCTGGGAGACACACCAAACATGTGGAAGAATGTGCTCTGGTCAGATGAAACCAAAATTGAACTTTTTGGCAACAATGCAAAACGTTATGTTTGGTGTAAAAGCAACACAGCTCATCACCCTGAACACACCATCCCCACTGTCAAACATGGTGGTGGCAGCATCATGGTTTGGGCCTGCTTTTCTTCAGCAGGGACAGGGAAGATGGTTAAAATTGATGGGAAGATGAATGGAGCCAAATACAGGACCATTCTGGAAGAACCTGATGGAGTCTGCAAAAGACCTGAGACTGGGACGGAGATTTGTCTTCCAACAAGACAATGATCCAAAACATAAAGCAAAATCTACAATGGAATGGTTCAAAAATAAACATATCCAGGTGTTAGAATGGCCAAGTCAAAGTCCAGACCTGAATCCAATCGAGAATCTGTGGAAAGAACTGAAAACTGCTGTTCACAAATGCTCTCCATCCAACCTCACTGAGCTCGAGATGTTTTGCAAGGAGGAATGGGAAAACATTTCAGTCTCTCGATGTGCAAAACTGATAGAGACATACCCCAAACGACTTACAGCTGTAATCGCAGCAAAAGGTGGCGCTACAAAGTATTAACTTAAGGGGGCTGAATAATTTTGCACGCCCAATTTTTCAGTTTTTGATTTGTTAAAAAAGTTTGAAATATCCAATAAATGTCGTTCCACTTCATGATTGTGTCCCACTTGTTGTTGATTCTTCACAAAAAAATACAGTTTTATATCTTTATGTTTGAAGCCTGAAATGTGGCTAAAGGTCGCAAAGTTCAAGGGGGCCGAATACTTTCGCAAGGCACTGTAGTTCCAACCCATCTGTTAGCCTATCACAGTAGATGCTGAGCGTGGTTTAGACTTGCTCAGCCTATCGCAGGCGCTCAGGCTGGTCCCTGCCTCTTGGCGCTTCTTGGAGTCCACCCTCTGTCGCTGTATAGATTCTCACTGTTCTGGTATCACCCCCTAGTTATAACAGTTGCTCAGTTCCTGCTATTGTGTTGTTCAGTATTTTTCCATCTCAGTTAAACCTCGTGATGACCACCCCTCCCTATACCTGATTAACCACAACTTTGTAAGATATAGCAAGTCACACCATGTGCTCAATATTGTCACATACAAACACAAGGACAAAGCATCTGCTGGACTGTTATCTACAGTTCTCAGTTCTTGTCACACACACAAACAGGCAAGTAGATGTAGCTAGCAGTTGTTTAATCTCATGATGATGCTCAAGTGCACAAATGCAGATACTTCACACAGCCAACATCAGATAATATTTAATCATATACATGGTAATGGCTATAATGTAAAACACAGAATCCCACACTGGTGTTACTGTTCTTGCCGGTAACAGCAGTGACATGACGATAACGCCAGTGACAATCAATAACACCAAACTTTTTTCTCAACAAAATATTTTATAAACCCTCAACAATTATATTTTAAAAAGACTTATTAGCATTTTATTATTGTTTCAATATTGTAATCACATAATATGGCTTTCCTTTTGATAGATATGGCGAAATGAGGTGCTGCTGAAAAGCAAAGACTCTACAGACTCTATCTACACTTACAAGTATGCTTCAGAGAACCAGTCAGTTCGGGGGGGGGGGGGTCACACAAGCAAGTAACGTTCCACACTGGTGTCCTCGGTGTGGCAGAGGAGCCCCCCATCTCCTTCTGCACCATCTCACCCAGCAGAAGCCATGATCCAGCAGTCACATGGGCTCACATGGACCCCATCCTGGACATAAATGACAGATTACTGACCATTTCGAATCCCACCATACCTTCTCCGCTATGCAATCTGGTTTCAGAGCTGGGTGCACCTCAGCCACGCTCAAGGTTCTAAACGACATCATAACCGCCATCGATAAGAGACATTACTGTGCAGCCGTATTCATCGCCCTGTCCAAGGCTTTCGACTCTGTAAATCACAACATTCTTATTGGCAGACTCGACAGCTTTGGTTTCTCAAATGATTGCCTCGCCTGGTTTACCAACTACTTCTCTGATAGAGTTCAGTGTGTCAAATCGGACCTCGATGGACCTGGACCTCTGACAGTCTCTATGGGTGTGCCACAGGGTTCAATTCTCGTGCCGACTCTCTTTTCTGTATACATCAATGATGTTGCTCTTGCTGCTGGTGATTCTCTGATCCACCTCTACGCAGACAACACCATTCTGTATACTTCTGGCCCCTCCTTGGACACTGTGTTAACTAACCTCCAGACGAGCTTCAATGCCATACAACTCTCCTTCCATGGCCTCCAACTGCTCTTAAATGCAAGTAAAACTAAATGCATGCTTTTCAGTCGATCGCTGCCCGCACCTGCTCGCCCATTCAGCATCACTACTCTGGATGGCTCTGACTTAGAATACGTGGACAACTACAAATACCTGGGTGTCTGGTTAGACTGTAAACTCTCCTTCCAGACTCACATTAAGCATCTCCAATCCAAAATTAAATCTAGAATCGGCTTCCTATATCGCAACAAAGCATCCTTCACCCATGCTGCCAAACATACCCTCGTTAAACTGACCAACCTACCGATCCTCGACTTCGGTGATGTCATCTATAAAATAGCCTCCAACACTCTACTCAACAAACTGGATGCAGTCTATCACAGTGCCATCCGTTTTGTCACCAAAGCCCCATACACTACCCACCATTGCGACCTGTACGCTCTCGTTGGTTGGCCATCGCTTCATACACGTCGCCAAACCCACTGGCTACAGGTTATCTACAAGTCTCTGCTAGGTAAAGCCCCGCCTTATCTCAGCTCACTGGTCACCATAGCAGCACCCACTCGTAGTACGCGCTCCAGCAGGTATATCTCACTGGTCACCCCCAAAGCCAATTCCTCCTTTGGTCGTCTTTCCTTCCAGTTCTCTGCTGCCCATGACTGGAACAAATTGCAAAAATCTGAAGCTGGAGACTCACATCTCCCTCACTAGCTTTAAGCACCAGCTGTCAGAGCAGTTTACAGATCACTGCACCTGTACTTAGCCTATCTGTAAACAGCCCATCTATCTACCTACCTCATCCCCATACTGGTATTTATTTATTTTGCTCCTTTGCACCCCAGTATCTCTACCTGCACATTCACCTTCTGCCGATCTACCATTCCAGTGTTTAATTGCTATATTGTAATTACTTCGCCACCATGGCCTATTTATTTCACTAACTTACCTCATTTGCACTCACTGTATATAGACTTTTGGTTTTATTTTGTTCTACTGTATTATTGATTGTATGTTTTGTTTATTCCATGTGTAACTCTGTGTTGTTGTATGTGTCGAATTGCTACGCTATATCTTGGACAGGTCGCAGTTGCAAATGAGAACTTGTTCTCAACTAGCCTACCTGGTTAAATAAAGGTGAAATAAATAAATAAAACACCAGTACCCTGCCGTGCAACATCTTCATTTCTTCAGTGATGGCCCTGCAGCTGATGTACAAACCGTACAGACAACCAGTAGAGTATGTTTAAATGCAATTTTATTCAACATTCAGGCTTGTAAGGAACATTTACATGATTTTGAAGCCATTAGTGTCTGGCTGTATATACCAATTCATTGTTTATTACAGCCTGATTAATCAAACTAAGGAAGATTATGCTGCACTTACTTCTTAACATGAGGTCATTGGCAACTGACAAGAGCTCATACTTGTCATCCCCATTTGTTGATGCATTGACGTCCCCATTACCATCTCCAGACTTCTAAAGCTTACAGGGATACAGAAAATGACTGCAGCATATGACGAGGAAGAGATATTTGTTATTAGATTGGAACATACTATCACTGGATGGAAACCATCATTTAGACATTTTCTGTGTATTTACTAACAAGTGACAAGGTTGATTATCTTTCCTGACAATGGCTGGCAATTATAGCCAGCTTGTTGGTCCTAGTCATGACTAGGAGGGCATTACTCATCACCATGACAGCATCCAGACACTTGGACAGGGTGCACTAAGGGAAGGAGAAAGACAATCAAGTAAATTTCAGTCTAACTGGCTCTTTGAAGTGGAGGCTAGCTCTGTAGATATTTGCACAGAGAATAATACTAGTTAAATATCTGGGGTTCTCTATTAGCTTGCTGGCCACACCATATGAGATTTGCATCCACAACAATGACCAGAAGACTGACTTCATCCTCTGCAGAAAACCACAGAAGTTAGTTTATCAGCCAAAACAGGTGGCTATTGTTGTTATGACAATAATTAACTGTTATGCCTATTCATCATGCATTCATGTGATATCAGTGATAAACTGTAGTAGACCAACTTTACTGATTGCTAGGTAACGTTAGCTAGCTAAATTATAGCTAGCCAGCTATAGTAGCCATTTAATTCCTTCATAAAACTCATTCAATGCAAGATTGTAAGCAATTGTTTTCACTAGATAAATGGTACACTCCCAATGTTTAAAAATCTGAATTATTGTTTGAAATGATGCTTTATTAAATGTAATCTCTCCACATTCCCGAAGCCACCCCTAACACAAACAGCTAGCTAGTTAAATTACATTCTAGCGTGCCAAAATTAAAGCCCTGCACAAAAAATAACAATACAATGTTGCATGGCCAGGTGCACCTGGTGAATGGATTTATCTTAATCACCAATGGAATGGCCTAAAATGACAACACTCCGGGCCATGTGAAAAGAAATTGACCAAGGATAACTGAGTTATACGTCATCAAATTGCGACATCAGCTACACCATGCCAAGAATTAGCAAACGTTTACCTAAAAATATGTAGCTGTAAGAGTGACAGAATTAGCGAATACAAACATTTTATTTTACACAAATCAAGGACTGTCTGTTCTCAGTCCAAAACATAAGAACAACTCTTAAAATAGCGTCATCCGTGTCCGGAGGGAAAACGTGCTATTTCATCATCTCGATGCAAGGTAACGTTACATCGTAGTTAGCTAGCGTAGCTACGTTATTTGTCAACAATAATCCTTCTGGCATTTACTAGGTTAGCTGCCTAGAAAGTTTAATCGGTTCAAAGGTGTCATCTGGCCTGCTTCCTTGTTGAGGTGTCGACTTGTTTCACAGAATGGACAAAGATGGTGAGTTGAAGTCTCATTGATGAACTTGATGAGTAGACATGCTAGTCCCATATGGCCATATATTTCTGCATGATCTTATAGTTTCTTTCATGGGGGTTGTTTCCATACATGCACAACACTATCCATACAACGCTAAATAAAGGATAAGGTTTTTAGTGAGAGTGTAATCAAGTATAATGTGTTTCCATTTGACTTTGACTTGCCCATGGCCATTTCCTTTCAGAGCTGGTGGAGTACTTCAGGACACAAGTGAGACAGGACCCTGAAGTTCCCTCTGCTGTGGCAGCTATCCGCACTCTCCTGGAGTTCCTCAAAAGAGACCAAAGTCATTTAAAAAAAAACTTTTCTACTCTCCACTTGTTATACTGATATCTAGTGAATCAGAAGGCTTTTTGTCTGATTATTACTGAAATCAAAATATTTTCATCACTGCTGAAAGAGTTGGCACTCGATTTACAAATTATTAGCAAACAGACAAGTTGTGGTATTGATTGGCTTATGCTTTATGTCCCTGAGCAGGTGAGACCATCCTGGGCTTGAGAGAGAACCTGACCCAGACCATCAGGCGTCTGGAGGAGGCTGACTCCTCTGTGGCTGTCTCGTCTGGTGGCGAACTGTTCCTCCGCTTCATCAGCCTCACATCGCTGGAGCACCCTGTGAGTAGAGAGAGGGCCCTCACCTATCCTCCTCACTGTAACGCCAAGGCTGCTCTTAAACACTCCGAGCCTACTTTAAAGTGATATAACATGTATTCAATACGTGAGAGTAGCTTGAGTTGTCCAGCATACCATCATGATTTAAGATGCAATTTTCAGAAATATTAAGTGTTTTCTTTGTCCCCCAAACAGGATCTCTCTCAATGCAAGAAAGTGATGGTAGAGAGAGGAGAGCTCTTTCTTAAGAAAATCTCCCTTTCCAGGAGTAAAGTAGCAAAACTCTGCCATACCTTTATCAAGGATGGTGCTGTAAGTATTTCTGTTGAATTTGTTTATTTGAATGATTATTCCAAAACCCGCTCCACTGGGACACTCATGGTGATTCTGCCTCTAACAAACAATGTTCTCTTGTCATTCACAGAAAATACTGACACATTCCTCCTCCCGGGTGGTTCTTAAGGTACTGGAGAGTGCAGCAGCTGACAAGAAACGCTTCACTGTCTATGTCACTGAGTCACAACCAGACTCTGCAGGGTGTGTGGTCAACACAAACACATGCATATGTCTGTCAAACTAAGTAAGCAAGCCCTAAAGAGGAACTTGAAAGACTATTCACAAGTGTACTCTTTTCTCTTTCCAGAAGACAAATGGCTGACAAATTACAGAATCTAAACATTCCGGTCACAGTGGTTCTTGATGCTGCAGTGGGGTAAATATCTAAACCATTTCAGTTGATACATGAAATGAAAGCCCAGCTCAATCACACCATGTTTCTTCGAAAAACCATACAGTGCCTTCAGAAAGAAGTCATACCCCTTGACTTATTCCACATTTTGTTGTTACAGTCTGAATTCAAAATGAATTACATTGAAATAGTTTCTCACCCATCTACACATAATACCCGATAATGATGGTGAAAACATGTTTTTAGAAATGTTTGCTAATTTATTGAAAATGTAAATACATATCTAATTTACATAAATATTCACACTCCAAATTGAGCTCGGGTGTATCCAATTGCCTTTGATCATCCTTAATGTCACTACAACTTGATTGGAATACACCTGTGGCCAATTAAATTATTTGGACATGTTTTAGGGAGAAACACATCTGTCTATATAATGCCCCACAGTTGACATTGCATGTCAAAGCAGAAACTAGACCATGAAGTCCAAGGAACTGTCTGTAGATCTCCATTATATATGCCTCATCACAATTCTATCTGGGGAAGGGTATTAAAATGTATATAGTGTTAAAGGTTTCCATAATTTGGAAATGGAAAAAAAAATATGGAACTACCCAGAGCTGGCTGTCCGACCAAACCGGGTAAGAAGGACCTTGGTCAGGGAGGTGACCAAGGACCCAATGACTACTCTGACAGAACTACAGAGTCCTTAGCTGAGATCAGAGAACCTGCCAGAAGGACAAGTCTCTACAGTACTTTACCAATCTGGGCTTTATTGGAGAGTGGCCAAGCGGAAGCCACTCCTGAGAAAAAGGCACGTGAGAGCATGCCTGGAATTTACGAAAAGGCATGTGAAAGACTGAGATCATAAGGCAAATGATTCTGTGGTGTGATGAGACTGAATGCAGAAGCGCTACGTCTGGAGAAAGATTGGTGATAAGCTGTGCCTGGTTAACAGCATCCCTACCGTGAAGCATTGTGGCGGCAGCAACATGCTATGTGGATGCTTTTCAGCGGCAGAGACTGGTAAGGATAGAGGGGAAAATGAGTGGCGCCAAATACTTGGCAAACGACCTCTGACAGAACAATGATCCCAAGCTTACGGCCAAAGCAACGCTGGAATGGCTTCAGAACAAGAATGTGAAAGTCCTTGAGTGGCCCAGCCAAAGCCCAGACTTGAATCCCATTGACAATGTGTAAAAAGACTTGTTAATGGGACCACTCCCTATCTAACTTAACAGAGCTTGAGAAAATGCCCAAATCCAGATGTGCAAAGCTGATAGACATACCCAAGATGACGCAAAGCTGTAATCGCTGCAAAAGATGCATCTACAAAGTATTGACTCAGGTGTGAATATTTATGTACCATCTAAGGTGCGTTCGCAGTAGACCCCGAGACTGCTGCGCAGCTCCACCCTGGGACAGCACTGCAGAAGAAATTTCAGCCCATGGAGAGAAGCACAAGATTGAACTTAACTTTTTCCCCTGTTAGTTAACACTCAATGTTCCCCTTTATTGTGGCAATTGGGATCGAATCGACACAATTAGCCACTTTCAATGCAACATACTGAAACAAAACTAACTATGCAAGAGATTTTGTTGTAGGCAGAATAGGATTCTATTGCATTGACATGCACAACTCATCCCGTACTATATACACAGACCGGTGCGGCATAACCAATCAGAGCTGCACTAGGCCTATATGCAAAAATACCATTGCCATATGGATCTGTGCCATTTACTTTGAACTGGACTGTTTACAGCATGAGCGGTTGTAGATGCGCTTGTTTTGAATGTAGCCACGTGTGCACATTTTGTTAATATCCTTTGCTTGTTAGTGAGTTATCAGCCCAGTTCTAGATCATTTGTAGTCAGCAATAGGGTAGTGATTGCTTCCTACAAGAGCACAAAACAAGTACATCTCTAGACATCTTTGAAAAGCTAAAAAATAAAAAGTAAAATGGGCAGTTTTGTGTTTTGAGACATGTAGCCAATAGGCAGAGGGTAGCATAATTTGTCTGATTCTCTAATGGTAGGGGAATAATAATGCATTTTATTTTGTCAGTCACCTCCTTGTCTGAAAGACAAGTGGTTAAACAGATGCATGTTTTTTTTAAATTTTTATCATGGAATGTAGGCCAACATTGGCTGCTACTGTATTCTGAATGATGGAACAGCTATTTCCATGTTAAATTGTTATGGAATCCATTGTTTGATGGTAGGTCTACATTATGATCAAATAGCCACAGTAGCCTACTTGGCGACTTAAAACTGTAACTTAAAGCAGGTTCAGCCTCAATGTTCACAGTAAACACGTGCTGGAAGTTGCAAAGCATTTTCAAAGTTAAAGTTTGAAATTTGCTCAGTGCTGAAAAAATTAGGGATCATTGCTTATGTACGCTGAACAAAAGTGCTGAGGAGTATTTCTGTCGGTAATAAAGCCCTTTTGTGGGGGGAAAACTAATTGGCTGGGCCTGGCTCCCCAGTGGGTGGGCCCACTGGGGAGCACCCATGGCTGCACCACTGCCCAGCATATCTGTGAAATCCATAGATTAAGGCCTAATTTATTTATTTCAAATGACTGATTTCCTTCTATGAATTGTAAATCAGTATAATCTTTGAAATTGTTGCATTAATATTTTTCAGTATATGAAATATTTCTGTTTCATATTCAATACATTTGCAGACATTTCTAAAAACATGTTTTGACTTTGTCATTGTGTGAGGGAATGGGTGAGAATCTATTTTGAATTCAGGCTGTAACACAATGTGGACTAAATCAAGGGGTATGAATACTTTCTGAAGGTACTGTAAATACCCTGTTTTACCTATACCCACCTTTTGGATTTGTACAGGTAGCCTAAATTAACAAAGCAGTCAGTGAAATCTGTATTTTATTACAGTACTGTTTTTTGTTAAAGGTATATCATGGAAAAGGTGGACCTGGTGATTGTGGGTGCAGAGGGAGTGGTGGAAAGTGGTGGTATTATCAACAAGGTATATTATGAATTGGGTAACACCATTCAGGCAGTCTTATGTTGATGTCCTTGGATGACATTACCCTTTATTCTGCATGCAATTCACATGACAGATTGGCACCTATCAACTGGCTGTGTGCTCCAAGGCTCACAACAAGCCTTTCTATGTTGTGGCAGAAAGCTTCAAATTCGTCCGACTCTACCCTCTAAATCAGCAAGATGTCCCAGAACGATTTAAGGTAATAGCACCAAGATATGATCAATTGGCCAGTGATATTTCTGTAGTTATTTGATGTCCTAACTAGTGGTCTCACTTTGCTCTCTCAGTATAAAGCAGACACACTAAAGGCAGTGGAAGACCTAGCAGAAGAACACCCCATGATTGACTACACACCACCATCGCTGATTACACTTCTTTTCACAGACCTGGGGGTCCTCACTCCTTCAGCAGTCAGTGATGAACTTATTAAGCTGTACTTGTAAACCACCACTAGAATACTGACACAACCCCATCAAGTGCATCCATTTCAACAAGTCACCGTTCAATACGCATTTCATTAAAAATGTCAATCCCCCAGGGAATCTGCCTTAAACACTTCTCTTGTGACTATTTACCCCCTACTTGTTTTACTGGAGTTTGAAAGGTTCTTCTGACCCATACCAGACTTTAAAAACCAGCAATCATAGCGGCGTACTGTGTGAGAAACTTATTGCAAATTAGAAGTAATCAAAATCTCAAAAGGAAAAGGACTTTTTATTATGAACAGGACTTGGGTCATCCATAGTTTGTCTGAGCTCTCTCAGGTGTGTTGGCTCAGATTAGTTATTCACCCTCTGTACCCAAAATCATAAACTAAAGAAGTCTGTAGGAAATTGTCCTCATTTGATAAATAGAAATGCTCAAATGACTACTTAAAACTGGCAACAGCTCAGATCCCATACCAAGGTGTTTTGTACTGCCCTTGCCCCAAAAGGTAGAATCATCACTACAAAGTATGCCATTACTTTGTATTTTTACCATTAATGTGCATACTGTGACTGATTGGCACAGGAAGTGTTAAAAAAAAGTATGTTTATCAAGAACTCCCTAAAAAAAAAAGAAAGCTGAACAGTTGTCTAACAAACACATTTGGAAAGAATAACAGATCAAATACAACACTGGGCTTGGAATGTGTCCAGTGTGGCTCAGTTGGTAGAGCATGGCGCTTGCAACAGCAGGGTTGCGGGTTTGATTCCCATGGCGGACCAGTATAAAAAAATGTATGCACTCACTGTCGCTCTGGATGATGGTACGACTATGTAAAAGCAAAAATATTTCCACCACCTACTCATTCTATCCCCAACTATAAGATGAGAAAATGACATCCAGCATTTTGGGGCGGTGGCTTTGAATGTGCAAATACTCAAACCTTCCTTGATCAAAAATTAATAAAACCCTCTTCAGTGCTATTGATGTCAAAGTCTGAGGAGTCAATGCGAAGACAGTTTTCTGCAAGTGGAAAAACATGCATATGTACCATGGCCTGAAGTACACGAACAGAAAAACAGGAGATTGGACAAAGTATTTTCAGATGTTTGATTTCCAATTTTGAAGTATGGTGTGGCTAATAGCTCAAGTGAATGGTAAATACTTTTTGGGGAAAATAAAATGTTTTACACAACTCTCCGCACTTCGAAAAATCTCTTCAGGTAGTAGATCTGTCCAAGGGTCATGGCTACCAGCACAAGAGCTTCAAAGAAGGACCAAAGCACCACTCGGCTGTTTGTGTTGTCATTAACTGGAGGGGAGGAAAACACAGGACAGTACATTAAACCACTACTGCCACTGAAGTGTTTTCACTAAGCTGTCAAAAGTGGGTGTTCTTGACAAATGCTATGCAGTTTGAGATAAGAGGTTAGGTCCGTATGTTATTCATTTTCTATGGAAATAGCACATTATACATGGTTGTTATTGAAGTAGCAGCACAGAAGTGGTCTTACTTGCTCTGTGTATCCTCTCTCGGACCTCCATGTATTCCTGCTCGTGTTTTACTGCGGTCATGGCAACTGCTAGCTCATTAATCATCTCTTCCAGCTTGTTCTGGTGGGCTGTGAACAAGAATGGAAAATTAACTAGTACAGTATACAACATTTTGCAGAGTTAAAGAAACCAACAAGTACAGGCACATCCAAGCAAATCAGGTACAACTCACATCAAGGTTAGGTTTATTGTAGATGCTGTTCAAAGTGATGTAATGACGTACGCAATAAAAGGTTGTGCGGGAAATGTTTGTCCAGTAAACTGGTCTCCATATCTCTACCAAAGCTTGGGTGTACCCATTGTGCAAAAACGTAATATATTTACATGAACCTTACAAATATGTTGTCAGATACATTGAAGTCATTCAAGCTGTTTTTAGTGGGTCTAACATTAAATAACATCTGCTGTAACACAGCAAACTTGGATTAACATAAAACTAAAGGCACCATTTGAGCTGGTAGTGCTGTGCAAACTGCTGCATTGACTGGACACAAGTGTACTGATTTGATACAAGCTGTATAATTGAAACTGACCAACCAACACTTTTGAAAAACTGAGGGCAAAAGTAATTGACCCAATTTGTTTCCTGAATGCCCATATGGCAGAAGCTGAGGGGGGTATAAATTCCTAAATCCATCTCAAGTCATTGCGAGGCAGCAAATGAGTGTCCATAAAGCAAAAGAAAACAGCACAACCCAGGCAATTAATAAGACAAACTATGAAAATGGTACTATTTAATTTCACTCTGTTAATTTTATAATTCAGTACTTGGGATAAGCAACACCACAGAGAAGAGTCCATTTTCTCCAAGGGCATTGAAGAATGACCATCTCTGACCTCATGCAATAGTGTTAACCTACCGTCCCAGGTGTCTCCACCACCTGACGGAGGGTGGAGAGCAGAATGAGAAAAGGATGAATATGAAGGAATATGAAGGAAAGTCTTCCAGAGAACCTACAAATATATGGTGAGATTATATTCGCAATCAGTCAGTGTGACCAGAGCTCTACAGTGCAACCATTTTACTTGAATGTGTGCCTAAATATTTTGCTGTGCAATCTGGAATTTTAATTTAGGAGCACCAGTGTGCCTAGAAAAAATAAACATTCTTGCTTTATTACCTGAAATATTTTTATTAGGTGCACACTTGCTCCTTGTAAAAAAGTTCAGCATTGAACCCTGATGCCCATTGCTGCCTCTTCACCCCAGTTTACCTTCTGTCTCCATGCCGTCTCCCTTGGGGGCCTCTCCAATGTCAATGGTGAACATTACGATCTTGGGTGTCATGGTGGACATCTTATTGCTGAAGCAAAACTTGTATGTGCCATCCATATGGGCAGCCACCGAGTACTTCCCACTGGATTCTCGGTCTCCTTTGTAAATCTGCTTCCCATCTGGACCAGTGATCTGCAAATGAAGAATACCTACATAGTCATTGACAATCTATTAAACATTAGGCATAAGGTAGCTAGTTACCCATGTTGACTAAACAGCATTAGATATAATAAATGCTCCACAACACCACCATCAGTACAAACTCAGATATGATCAATAGCCCTAACATGAAATCATCCCTTGGCTCCTGATATTTTTTCTTAGATGATAATCTCGCACTGTCAGTCAACCAAGAGAGTTGAGCTAACGAACGTAGCTAGGTATAAAGCTTGCTCGCTAGCCATATGGCACAATGAGAGGGACGTTTGGAAGCATAGCTATCTAGAACGACGTTAGCTAGCTACTTAACTACATTGTTAATGTTTAGCTAGTTAGGCCCATGATTTGCCAAAGCTAGCTAACGCGGGGGGGGGGGGGGGGGCTTTCCCCACAATCAGATTAAGAAAGAGGGCACCTTTCACAACTCAGACTTTACCTCCACATCGATGTCTAGGAAACCTCCTTCGGCCACCTCAAACATGAGGCCCATCTTGGTACCAGAGTTGACTCGTTCAAAGAAACACTCTTCTGCATGAGCGTCGATGCTTACGAAGTAACCTGACGCTGTGGCGGATAACATAGATAAAATGACCATACACTCCGAGAGAGTAAACATGATTACTGTTGTTTTTCGCTACTGTCTAGCTATGTGAAAAATAGATTAGCGAACAAAACGCTCAGCCGCCGATTTGCGGAGGAGGAGCCAGCAGTAGAAGGGGGACGCAACTTCCTCGCAAATGCTGCCACGTAAAGACGGGAAAACGAGCCGCGTCGAGGTTCAAAAAGCCAATCGATTGTGCCCACTCAAATTGACCTCAGGCCCCTGGTCCAAGACCTAGGTGTATTCATTAGGGTGATTCGGTTGCAAAACGTTTCTTAAACGGAGGCAAACAGAACGAAATGGGGAGGGACCTACCTGAATTTGGCCAATAGAAACTATTTTTAGTAATGCAACTGTTTTGGACTAATGAGTCAGTGGCGACCCGTCATTCAGTGCAGGTGGGGCTCTTATTATATATTTTTTGTCTTTTTTGGGGGGACTTGCCTGTTTTGCATGTTATTTTGGCATTAATACGTGTCACATATCAGTTTGCAAACAATGTAAACAAAAGTAAGTATATATCATTGAGTTAATAAAACCGTATACAAACATGGTCTCATTTTTGTTTTCTTGAGTAAGGCAGCTCCAAAATGCAGGTGTTTCAGCCTAGCTCAGTGCTTTCTCTGGTGGTGGGGCAAGCCAGCAGAAAATACAGAGCGTTGCGCCGTGATTGGCTCAGTGTTCTGTCACTCATGGGGACACTACGTCACCGCCAAGTCTAAGGGTAGAGCTTGACAATTCAAGCCCCTTGAGTGCTGCTATAGATAAAATGCCCATCTGCCTCACACTAATAATTTGGTCCATTCACCTGCCCTGAATGACGGGTCTCCACTGCATACTGTAGCTAATACTAAGTGTATGTTGTGTAGTAAGCTCTTTGTAGCCCATGTGCCTCACCCTAATAATTTGGTATATTTTCACCTCTTAATTTTGCCTACTGTCCTGACTTGGTGGTGCACATGTAGCCTATAACTTTTTTGAGGAATGTAATCATCGAATAATGTAAGAGCTTTCATTGTCTGCTTATATGCCCCCTTTATTAATCCTATGGTTCTGACTTGGTGTACAGGGAGAAACACTGTAAGAACGGCCCATGTTCTGAATTCTGTCATAGTCTGGGTAGCAATTTGATTAGCTGTTCAGGAGTCTTATGGCTTGGGGGTAGAAGCTATTTTAGGAGCCTCTTGGACATAGACTTGGAGCTCCGCTACCACTTGCCGTGCGGTAGCAGAGAGAACAATGACTAGGGTGGCTGGAGTCTTTGACAATTCTTAGGCCCTTCCTCTGACACTGCCTAGTAAAGAGGTCCCGGATGGCAGGAAGCTTGGCCCTGGTGATGTACTGGGCCGTACCCTCTGTAGTGCCTTGCGGTAGGAGGCCGAGCAGTTGCCATACCAGGCAGTGATGCAACCCGTCAGGATGCTCTCGATGGTGCAGCTGTAAAACCTTTTGAGGATCTGAGGACCCATGCCAAATCTTTTCAGTCTCCTGAGGGGGAAAAGGTTTTGTCATGCCCTCTTCACGACTATCTTGGTGTGTTTGGACCATGATAGTCATTGGTGATGTAGACACCAAGGGACTTGAAGCTCTCGACCAGCTTCACTACAGCCCGTCGATGAGAATGGGGGCCTGTTAGGCCCACCTATTCCTGTAGTCCACAATAATCTCCTTTGTCTTGATCACATTGAGGGAGAGGTTGTTGTCCTGGCACCACACTGACAGTTCTCTGACCTCCTCCCTATAGGCTGTCTCATCGTTGTCGGTGATCAGGCCTACCAATGTTGTGTCGTCAGCAAACTTAATGATGGTGTTGGAGACATGTTTGACCACACAGTCGTGGGTGAACAGAGAGTATAGAAGGGGACTAAGTATACACCCCTGAGGGGCCCCAGGGTTGAGGATCAGCATGGCAGATGTGTTGTTGCCTACCCTTACCACCTGGGGGCGGCCCGTCAGGAAGTCCAGGATCCGGTTGCAGAGGGAGGTGTTTAGACCCAGGGTCCTTAGCTCAGTGATGAGCTTCGTGGGCACTATGGTGATGAACACTGAGCTGTAGTCAATGAACAGCATTCTCACATAGGTGATCATTTTGTCCAGGTGGGAAAGGGCAGTGTGGAGTGCGATTGAGATTGCGCCATCTGTGGATCTGTTGGGGCGGTAAACGAATTGGAGTGGGTCTAGGGTATCAGGAGGATGCTGTTGTGAGCTATGACCAGTCTTTCAAAGCACTTCATGACTTCCGACATGAGTGCTACGGGGTGGTAATCATTTAGGCAGGTTACCTTCGCTTCCTTTAAATGAGGCTGAATGAGCTGTTTCGCTGCCAGACAAGGCTCTGCTGATAGCTAGGTGTAGCAGTGGTATAGTGCAATTAATATATTGTTTAGTGTTGTGTAGTGGCTTTGCTGGCATGCATCAGAATTTTTTTTGTTTGTTGCCCCACTAAGATTTACATGCTAAAATCGCCACTGTTGTCACGTGTGCTCCCTCTCCGGACGCACACCTGTCACCTGGACACCTGGATCACTTCCCTGATTACCTTCCCTATATTTGTCATTCCCTTTGGTTCCTTCCCCAGGGGTCATTGTTTCTGTTTCAGTTTCATGTCTGTGTCTGTTAGAACATTCATCCAACTACAAGCACCCTGATGTGGGTCTGTGGCTGTGCTGCATGAAGCCCACCATGGCACTCTTTTGGTATTGTTCTTAATCCCATTCCCCTTTCCCTAAACTTAAAAATTATATGTTTATAGACCCAATTCCAGCAAAGGTGGTGTAGTTCATGGGTGGGCAATTTACGTCCCAAGCCCATTCAATCCAGCCCGGGGGAGATTTAAGTAAAAATAAACAGACACTCCAGGCCACTCTTGAACTTCTAAAACTAGATTCAAGTATGCATAAATGGCTTTATACAGTATATAGGTTACTGTGGTGCAGACTTATTTCCCGGTCACTACATAGGCCTAATTTGGAGTACTTTGGGTCAGGATTCAGGGACATTTGTGGCCCCGCATCTGATTCACTTGGAGAGCACTTTGCAAATGACTTCCATCCATAGATACGATTCCAACACTGTGCATCTATTTAGAATGTTTAATGTTGAGTACTTTGAATTTGCACATAAATTCATCCTCTTAGAAACATGGCCAAGAAATAAGCTTACAACATGATCATGACCAAAGCTAAAAAGGACCAGTGCAATGATTAACTGTGATGGAGACTTTCTTCATTCTACAGGGGAAACTAAAATAACAGAAAAATAATAGATAAACAAATGTTCTACACAATATCACACAACATACGTTCTGCTACAATCTGGGAACATGCCGTTATAGCTTTATTATTTGGTAACATATTTGTCCCAGGTCATGTTGGACACATTCACTGTACAGTGTGGCTATTTCAACAACAAAAGTACACACATTATTTTATAATAGCCATTCTATAGCCTAATAAAGCAACTCATAAAGTTCCCCTTTTTATTTTGCAACCATGAAATATGTTGTCCAGCCTGCTAAGAGCAAAGCACCTAACAGAACTGTGTAACTGAAGAGAACAAATTTCAGAAGTTCTTTGAAGGTCCGAAGAAATCGGATAGACAAGGGCTCCATCTCGTAACGGTATTCCATCTCCCAATGAGTGATGTAGTTTGCAGGATCTGTCTGCTCTGCAATCACAGGCCCTGGAAAGATGAAGGATTTTAATTTGTCCCCCCCCAATTGAGTATATATACAGTAGAGCCTACAGTGCATTCGGAAAGTATTCAGGCCCCTTGACTTAATCCACATATTGATACGTTACAGCCTTATTATAAAATGTATTAAATTGTTTCCCCCTCCTCATCAATCTACACACAATACCCCATACTGACAAAGCAAAAACAGGTTTTTGGATTTTGTTTAGCAAATGTATACAAAAAAAATGGAAATATCACATTTACATAAGTATTCAGACCCTTTACTCAGTACTTTGTTGAAGCACCTTTGGCAGCGATTACAGCCAAGAGTCTTCTTGGTTATGACGCTACAAGCTTGGCACACCTATATTTGGGGAGTTTCTCCTATTCTTCTCTCTAGATCCTCTCAAGCTCTGTCAGGTTGGATGGGGAGTGTCGCTGCACAGCTATTTTCAGGTCTCTCCAGAGATGTTCGGTCCGGGCTCTGGCTGGGCCACTCAAGGACATTCAGAGACTTGTCCCGAAGCCACTTCTGCATTGTCTTGGCTGTGTGCTTCGGGTCGTTGTTCTGTTGAAAGGTGAACCTTCGCCCCAGTCTGAGGTCCTGAGCACTCTGGAGCAGGTTTTCATCAAAGATCTCTCTGTACTTTGCTCCGTTCATCTTTCCCTCGATCCTGACTAGTCTCCCAGTCCCTGTTGCTGAAAAACATACCCACAGCATGATGCTGCCACCACCATGTTTCACCATAGGGATGGTGCCAGGTTTCCTCCATACTTGCGCTTGGCATTCAGGCCAAAGAGTTCTATTTTGGTTTCATCAGACCAGAGAATGAGAGAATGAGACCATCAGACCATCCTTTAGATTGATGAGGATTTTTATTTAATTTAATCAATTTTAGAATAAGGCTGTAACATCACAAAATGTGGAAAAAGCCAAGGGGTCTGAATACTTTCCGAATGCACTGTATATCAGCAACATATATTTACAGCTGAAGAGTGCATTAGTTAAAGGCATTGCGACCTATAATTGTAGTTTATGAATAATTAATGTCAATTGCTCCAAATGCTTTTGGCATTGATCTCGCGCTAAGCAAATGGTCAAACATTTACTTCTGACACAGTTACAAGCATATCAAGGCTAGTCTGTAAATCGTATTTGGTAATTAAACTATTGAAATATACCTATTGATATTTGAAGACATAAGAATTAGAAATGCCTAATATAACTGTCACTTTCTTATCAAAAGCCCTAATAATTATTTGTAGAGATAAGAAATCTTTGTATATTTAGCTTCAACACCCGAGAACTAGAACCAATAACGAGATTAGGAAGAAGCTGTTGTTTGTAAACATTGAAGTGCTGCTGGTCCACACACTCAGACAGGTAAGCAACTTTATCGACAGAAATTATGTTCAAATGTATTTATTTTAAAGTATGTAAAGGAAGTAAATTCCCCTACATATATCTATCATATACATGTTGACATGTACCTTGTGTACATGCAAGCTAAATAATGTAATAGCCTATAACAAAATAGTATCAATAAAATATATTTCTCCAGACGAAATATTTCACATTAGTTGCACAAAAACAGCCATGCCCCACTTTCGCAACTCCAAAGATATCTTTCGCTTTGATAACCTGCAGTAAAAATGATTAACATTGTTTAACTATAGCCTACTGTTACTGTTGATGTTATATGATTTCATGCTATTTTTCGAGTATCTGAAAGCTCTTAAAATGTAAGCGCATGGTGGATACGTAACCTACTCACTGGGCATAGGGCCTATAACGTTACAACGTTTCAATATTTATAAACTGCTTAAATTGGTTACTTACCTTGTCGGTTTATATGAAGGATTTTCAATCTCTTTTAAAATGATTTTGTTGAATATACTCTCTGTACACGGGTTTCAATGTGCTGCCAGGAATACAAGGTGATGTCCGTTGCCACAAGTCCTAATGGCAAAGGAGGGGCCAGCAACAATTACATTGATTACAAGAGTCCTGAGACCCATGGGGTTTTCCTAATGGAAAATTAAGCCACGTCCTACACCCGCTTCGCCGAAGCGAGACCTTGCCAAATAGACAATAATAGGCTATGCATGTTCGATTGTTTTAGCTCTGAAAATCCTCTGGTACTTGCAAGAACCGCTCATTTAATTTCCCACTCTTTATAAAAAAATGTATTATTACATGTGTAATTGTTAACATTTAATATACCAAAAGGAATGCAATGTCACATTAATATAGCTTCATGAGATGTGATATAGTGAGTTCCTCACTGTTGGTTCACTAAAATCTCCGACTGCTGTCAATACCCGTCCCCCACTGAGTGCAAGACCCAGCTGTCCACAGCGCAGGGCACGGACAAGCCATCGATCAAACCAAACTCCAACGCACGTATCCTCTACCGGAACATGGAGCAAATAGCCTCCTAATTCAATCAGCATCCAGCGCTGTCAAATCAGGGGCCCTTATGGGGTAAGATCTCCAGACAGCAGAGGGCCATTATCGGCTGATAGGTAGGCCTGTTACTGGGCTAATTGCTTCTCGAGATAGCAGGACTGCTGACGGCTGACTGGGCTCTCAACCTTTCCTCTCCACGCCTCTCCTCCCTCCCTGCCTGCATCCTTTGGTACCATCTTTATTTTCTTCTACAGGATAAACAACTCATTAAGTAACAATGAGCCTACATGTTGAAGGTGGAATAGGGAGTGTAATGGAGGTGCAGTACAACTTTACATCAGACTTTTTAGTTTTGTTTTCTAAACCAGAAAAACATTTAGCCACATTGTAGAGTATAAGGACAAATGGTTAAAATGGCCAGTTTTTTTAGAGACCTGACATTGACTCTGTTTATAAAAGCAATAATCAGCAGTCAATTACACATTTTATTTACAGGACTACTTTTCCCACAAATAATGGCAAGCAGAGAGAAAACCCCTATACTGTACAACACAAAATATAGGTTGAAATCACAAAAATAATACAATAATACTTTCAGCCTTTGTGTTAATACAGTATATATATATATTTTTTTACAATGATCTTAAAACCTTCCATCATGCCACAAGTAAGATGATATCTTCTCAGCTACATACAATGACCAAAGCAGGTGGCAATGGAGATGTGCATTTAGCAAGCTGTTAGAGTTGCAGGCAAAGGACAGGGAGAATCGAGGAGCTGACTCCTGGTCACCTCACACTGACAGTTGCTGAGATCAATCAGACACACCTGCAGGGCGCTGGAATATGGACATTAAAAAGAAGCGGCAAGGTCTTTTGTTCTGACTGTTTGATGTGTCTAGCTGTGCATCTGTTCCCCGAGGGGGCGGGCAGCGGGCTCAGGGGGCCTCCGGGCGGTCCATCAGAGACTTGATCCAGCTGGTACCATTGATGAGCTTGGTAGTGGCAATGATGTACTCTGTGCCACCATCCTCCATCTGAGACAGGAAGCGCAGGGCAGCAACTTCTGCGTAAGTCACCCCTCCCAGAAAGAACACCAGGGTGGTCCTGTTCTCCCCCTGCTGGCCTGTGGGACAGAGTGGGGAGAGAAAACAGTCAAACAGGGTGAAGTTCACAGGGTGCACCACTCTCCAAGGGGGACTCAAGGGGAGTTGGGATATGCACTTAAAAAAAAAAAATCACACACAAATATAAGCACCCACCAAATTATTAATATTATTACTTAGCAGATTGTTTGTTTTGAAGTGAGGTTACTTTAACCTCAAACTGATATTAAACATGTAGACACACAAAGTAAGTAAGAGACAGCGCCTCGAGTCAACCCCCATCCACCCATGTCCCCACCCACACACTATTCCCTCAAACAAACTCCGCCCTCTTCCTGCTACAACAGGCTCGTCTATTGTCAGTCTTCCATTATCACCTTTCTAGAACAAAGATATGGCAGACATGTAAAAACAAGTCAACTGTCTAATACCCAAACTCACAGTTCTAATTAACACATTGCATGGTGCAAATAAAAGGCATCTCATCAAATTAATTATCCTCTTGTCAATGAGATGTCCAAACTGACCCTGTAGCCAGCAACGCACAGTTATAACGCTTAAGATGAGGATATTCAACTCCCTGGTCTCTGAAAGGTCAACGGTGCCTTTGCCTCTCCTCTTTCCTACACAAATACATGTACACAAACAATCACCCAAACAGACCCACACTTAACGGTAATGTACAGTTTTGTTCACGGTCTACAATAAATCAACTGCTGCTCGAAGACATTTGGTACGGCAGGGACAAAGCCAGCTCTTATCTACAGCCAGCAGATTACCACACAGGTCATCATTCACCCAGCCTTTCAATAGCTCAGCTTGTTGTGCAAGAGAGCAACCTGCTGCCTTGGTCTCCTGCTGTCCTTACGTTTCTTATGGAGACCAGCAGGCAGCTGTTGTCTCTCCTCAAAGTGTGGACCAGGGAGCATCTTCAGAACTTCCTCGATGCTGCGCCAGCCGGGCCTGGCCAACACCTGGGTCAGACGGATGCTGAGAGGAGCATAACCACTGTACACATAGGAGATGTCATTGGGGTTCTGGAGGAAGATGACACATACACAAGCTGGGTATCAGTACAGACAATACTACATACAAATCCCACTCTCACAGTTGGAGAAGAAAAGTATGCACGTGAGTTTTGGTAAGGTTGTTACATTTGGTTAATGTTTTGAGCGTTTTTTTCTGAACTTGCTTAACAAAAACAACCCAACTCCATTATTGTGCAAATACAAAGCAATGACCAAATTGTCACTGCAATAATAACAGTGTTATTACACAGGTGTAAGTGTTACCCTCCCCCTCCCAGACTACATGAGATTCATTCACCTGTTCGTTGGCATCCTCCATCCAAAGTTTGAGTGTCTTCCTGATGGTGGGGTAGTTATTCCTGGTGCTTGTCTGGGGCTTCAGAAGACCTGTCTTCTCCAGGTTGTTGAGGGTAAGCATGTGTTCATATCCATAGGTCTAGAGAAAACAGCACAGGTCAATCATGTTGCCACAGTAGCTCTCATCACATCTTCAAATGACCATCACTAGTATTAAAACACTGACTTATTGTAATGTAATCAGAAAAAAATGCACCTGCAGGATCTCTCTCTTGTAGTAGTCCAATATCTTCTGCTTGAGGCCATTGTTGCAGACTGACTGCATACAGACCAGCCGCAAGATTTTGATCAGAGGATCCTTCTGGGCAATACAGTCCTCAATATATGTGTTAACCTGGACAATGGGAACAAGGGGCGGTTGGTCAGCAAGCCTAGACATGAGCACACACATACACACAGGGACCAAGCAAAACATTGTTTATAGTGAGGGCAGCTTCAAATATTATCAGAGCCAACCTCATCCACAATACAATCTACAAAGCATTGAAAACCTTGTGTACCTTGTCTGTGTCAACTCCAGTCATAAACTCCTGCTCCACTGTCAGGTTATCAAAGAAGGCCTCTGAGGCTGAATCAGAGTGAGAGAGAAAATCCATTTACCTCTGTCAACAAGTATCAACAGTAGTCTTTCTCTAAACGATATGCCACACATTTGACCAAGTCAACTACATTAAATGTCACCAAGATCAGATTGTATCAGTTTTTTAGGGTGGAGGGCAAGAAGAAAGACAGATTAAGACAGAAGGAAGGGATGAGGGTGGCAGGGTAGCCTAGTAACCGGAAGGTTGCAAGTTCAAATCCCGAGCTGACAAGGTACAAATCTGTCATTCTGCCCCTGAACAGGCAGTTAACCCACAGTTCCTAGGCCGTCATTGAAAATAAGAATTTGTTCTTAACTGACTTGCCTAGTTAAATAAAGGTAAAATAAATAAATAAATGAGGAATGGAGAGTTGTTAGTTGGACATGAAAGGAGAAGGAGTAAAGGCTGTTCTTCTCACTGGTGATGTCCTTAATGAGTTCAGCTATGGAGGTGTGATTGGCCAGCGAGCTCCGTGCTGCCTGCATGTGGGGCAGCTGGGACACAAACTGCTTTATCTCGCCAACTGTTTTGGCATTATGTCGCTCCTGCGAGACAAAAATCAACAAACTAACATTAACACTGGATAAAAGAGACTGTGTAGTGTTATGTACAGATGTGAAATGTGAGAGCCGGTTGAGGGATTACTAAAATCCCCTAGGAAATTACAAAAAATCTACTTCTGAATTACACATTAAACAGACACTAAACTCAATGTAAACATGTGGAAATGATTTCAGATTAAACATACAGTATGGAATGCTTCCATGTAGGCATAACAGTAGTAAGAAATGGTTTGTTGCCTAGAGAACAGCGGATGCTCTCACTGATATGCTCATTCATCAAACTAGAGAAAATGAACTTTGATTGGGAACAGGTCTGGGCAATACAGAAATGTAAAAATACATCAACTGAAACACCCACAGGTGTGGGACTTCAGTCTAATTATCACATGCAAAGCATCCAGTGACAGTTATGATGCAAAAAGTGTAGGCCTGTAGGGGATGCATAACAAATCATCAGTGGGAGATTACGCATGAACTAAACACACTGCTTTGATCTGCCACTCCTTTATCGTAAAAAGTGTGTTTAATGTCTTGATCGATAATACTAATTGTCAGTTTGCTTTACTTTTTGCCATTGGAAAACCACCTCCTGAAAAGTCTACCTGGCATATAGAAGGTAATCAATAAGAACACAAATTGATATGATTAGAGAAAACGGTAGCTAATGTAATTGAGCGGTCTGACATTAGGATTGATCTGAGATTGTAATCCCCAGTTTGTGAAGTGACATTTATAACATTAACAAAGTGATTTGGATCAAATTAGACAGGAGTGGTAACAAGGAGTCTCTGTGAGCTTGGATGAAGCCAACCTCAAAGGCAGCAGAGATGATCTTGGCCTTCTTGCTCAGTGCAGCCCCTATGGCGTTGAAGTTTTTGTCACGTATCTCAGCATACAGCTCCTCCGCTGAGTTGAGTTGCATCTTCTTGGGCTCCGTGGGCAGGTCTTTACCCACCTCACCCTGCTTCTTTTGGGCAGCAAACTTCTCCGGAGGCAACTTCGCATAACCTGTTTGCAGACGCATGCGCACAGAATAGATAAACAAGCACACAAAGGTCCAAAACCCCATACACAAATCAACAGAGATCCCTCAAGATGTCTTTACGTCAATCAATGTGATTAAATATGTCTGTATTTAGCTTGCATTGTGTTTTCGTGCATTAACAGAGGCCCATCCTCACCGTTGGTGATTCCATAAACTTCGTCAATGAGGCCCTCATAGGTGAGCTGTGTGGCCAGAGGGGTAAGCAGGTCTATGTTGCGGTCCAGCAGCAGCAGTGAGTCAAACACAGGCAGGATCTGAGTCTGACTGCCAGCAAACTCCCTCTTCATCCTAAGCATCATATTAGCTACATGCTGCAGATGGAGAAGAAATCAGGGTTTAATTTCTAACACAATTAAAGCATTAATTTACACTCTTCAAAATCAGATTACTTTTGAGTAACGGAGTAAAGTAGCATGTTACTTTTTCAAATTGGGTAATATTATTACAGTTACTTTGTCAAACAACACGTGCGCTACTTTCAGAATCATATCTCTACCAGGCACATGCTTTCATGATCCGATCTCCACTTGTTTCCTCATTTAGTTCTCGAGCAAGTCGAGAAAGGCTGCTTGGAGAAATGTCATCACAGCTGCTGGCCATAGAAACATATAGAGGGCACATCTCTGATATTTGCCATTAATTGCTTCTGTGATCGCAAAGCCCATAGTGGGCTTTCCCATATAGTGACAAGTGTATACCCTCTATACCTCTCTATGGGTCTATGTACATGCGGTCTATAACCAGAACCTGTGGCTTAAGAGAAAGATTTTGAATGAAAAGATAAGAAATCTGTACAGATTTGCGAAAAGTACAAATCAGTCCCAGAACAACAGCAAATGACCTTGTGAAGATGCTGGAGAAAATAGGTACAAAAGGATCTATATCCACAGTAAAACAAGTCCTATATCGACATACCCCGAAAGGCCGCTCAGCAAGGAAGAAGCCACTCCTCCAAAACCGCCATAAAAAAAGCCAGACTACGGTTTGCAACTGCAGATGGGGACAAAGATCGTAATTTTGGGAGAAATGTCCTCTGGTATGATGAAACAAAAATAGAACTGTTTGGCCATAATGATCATCGTTATGTTTGAAGGAAAATGGGGGATGTTTGCAAGTCTAAGAACACCATCCCAACCGTGAAGCACGGGGGTGGCAGCATCATGTTGTGCAGGTGCTTTGCTGCAGGAGGGACTGGTGCACTTCACAAAATAGATGGCATCATGAGGACGGAAAATTATGTGGATATATTGAAGAAACGTCTCAAGACATCACTCAGGAAGTTAAAGCTTGGTCACAAACGGGTCTTCCAAATGGACAAGGACCCCAAGCATACTTCCAAAGTTGTGGCAAAATGGCTTAAGGACAATAAAGTCAAGGTATTGGAGTGGCCATCACAAAGCCCTGACCTCAACCCTATAGAACATTTGTGGGCAGAACTGAAAAAGCGTGTGCGAGCAAGGAGGCCTACAAACCTGACTCCATTACACCAGCTCTGTCAGGAGGAATGGGCCAAAATTCACCCAATTTATTGTTGAAGCTTGTGGAAGGCTACCCGAAACGTTTGACCCAAGTTAAACAATTTAAAGGCAATGCTACCAAATACTAATTGAGTGTATGTAAACTTCTGACCCACTGGGAATGTGATGAAATAAATAAAAGCTGAAATAAATCATTCTCCCTACTATTATTCTGACATTTCACATTCTTAAAATAAAGTGGTGATCCTAACTGACTTAAGACAGGGAACTTTTACTTGGATTAAATGTCAGGAATTGTGAAAAACTGAGTTTAAATGTATTTGGCTAAGGTGTATATAAACTTCCAACTGTACATTCAAGCAGCATATTAAACTGGGATAACATTGTAGGTTACATCGGCAAGTACACAAACATTTGCCATGGCATATTATTTATTTATAAATCTGATTAGCTTCCCACATCGCCATGTGAAATAATCAACTTCAAAATCACTTTACTATCTTGGTTTAGCTTGGTATTAAATAAGCAGCCTATTTTGCATTGAAAACCAAATATCAGTGACTGTTCAAACAGTAAACCAACAACATTGTAGCCTTATTAGAATCCCTCAAAAATGTTTTTGTTTAGAAGTCATTATTCTAGGCTATTTTGAAATGCAAAAACAGATGTTTTGTTGTTTTTCTCCATGACTAAAAGTCATGACATTCTATTTTTAGCTGATATGAGAGTTAATACATTGAAGCAGCATATCAAATTAGGATAATGTTGTAGGTACCGGCAAGTATAAGAATATTTGCCTGGGTATATTTAATTATACATCTGATTATTTCACATGGCGATGTGGGAAGCTAATCAACTTCAAAATCCCTTCAACTTCAAGATTGCTGTCTTAGTTTAGCTTGGCATTAAATAAGTGGTCTATTTTGCATTGATAACCAAATATAATCTCAGTGACTCTTCAAACAATAAACCAATCAACATTGTAGCCTTATTAGAATCCCCCACAAATGTATTTTGTTAAGAAGTAATAACTACCTGATTGACTACCTAAAAACAGCCCCAAGCCCTGTCCTTTATTTTTCTCCATGAGCAGAAATGATGGCATTCTATTTTTAGCTGATATGGGAAGTAATATATTCAAGCAGCATATTAAACTGGGATAATGTAGGTTACACTAGCAGGTATAAGAATACTTGACAGAGCATATTATTTCACATGGTGGAGATATAGGAAGCTAAAAGGCTAGCTTGCTGTCTTTTTAGCTAGCTAGCAAGCTGCTATTGGAGTAGCTTATAGCCAACTGGTAGTCACAAAATTAGGTAATTTGTAACAAACCTAAAACTTTCATTACATGTAGCTCACAAATACGCAGTTGGTTTTCATTGAAATTAGTTAACTGTGGTGAAGTTTCACACGTGAATCTTCTTTGCTTTAATGACAAATGGAAGACAACAAGAAAATCTATGCTATCACACCCTTGTGTATGTTACTATTAGGGAGTCTAAAAACACATGGACCAGCGAGGGTATCATGTTACAGAAGGTGCGCGTTGTTCTGACTCCAACCATGAGCATGCACACGTGTAGATTATCTTTGGTAGTGTCTGGAAACCTTTACTAAGTAGCCTATCTTTGGTAGAGCGCGTGCGGCTCGCCTTGCTCCCTCCGATAGTCAAACAGAGTTTTGATGAAAGTAATGCAAAGTAATATATCACGTTACTTTCCACACAAATGAATATTGTAGAGTAACGCTTTACTTTTGTTAAATGTAACGAGTAAAATGTAATATATTACTTTCCCAAATAACTAATACCAACACTGGCGCCAATATGGAATTCTAAACTTAATGAAGTCCCAAGTCGTTCCCAATACTCACCCGTGCACACTCCCCTTTCCCAAATATCTGGGGGATGGTCCCATACAGAGCCTGGAGAGTCATAAGGCCCTTGGCGGTGTGGTAAAGACTTGTCTGGTCACTTTCTAGATAACATTCCTAAAAGAGCCAGGGCACACGGGTTATTACACCATTACAATACAAATGATAGCTTTGTACCTGAGCCTTACTGGGCCTATACATACACTGGGACATGTGTAGTGTCTTTGTGCCTGTCCTAACCTACCCTGAAGGCCCCTTCAGACTCCATGGAGAGCAAGTCTCCATCATAAGGGATGAGGTCTAGGATGTACTCGTCTATGTTGATGAACGAGCCCAGGACCCCCTGCTCCTTCAGCCGCTGCTCACAGAGCATGCTCCGCCGGGGCACAAACAGGATGTGGAAGTCACGTGGGGAATGCATCTTATCCTCACTGCAAGAAAAAACATTGAATACAAGAGATGCACTATAAGGGGGAAAGCAAACCCATCCACACCCACATGCAATACTGGCTGCAGCATTACTCCAAAAACAAGGACAGTGTTTAACATAGGGATGTGACAAATGTAAAAATGTTCTTATGGTTTAAATAAATAAATAAATAAAATGACATCGGAAAATGACGCCACGTTGGAACACTAGGGGGCAATGCAGTTCAATGTACTACAGTCCTGGCGACCTACCAGCTAGACCACATTCACCTTACCGCTATCCCCCACTTACTCAAATCAAAGATGGTATTAAATTAGGATTTATTTTTTTACAACCAAATCTCTATTTTTGATGTAAATGTCATGTTTTTGAGAAACTTAGCCCAAACAGAAAATCACTTCCTCATCCTCGTTGTGTAGTATGGGGGCCCGAAAAAACATGAACAAAGGCTTCAAAAACACCCAAATACATCTATTAGAAACAGTGAGATAATGTGATGTTGACCTTTTTCTTCTTGTCCTTCTTTGAGATTGGGTTGGCGGATCGCATCCAACACCGCCACCTACTGTACTGGAGTGTGAGGCCAGTTACGGCTTCCCAACATTGAATCCTCTTCATTAGTCCTGTTCCTTCAAGAAAGTGAAATAGCGCCCTAGACACCACCTCCCTCCCCCCAATACACCACCCATTCCCCAACCCGGTCTAGCCTCCCTAACCCTTTCACACAATCTCTCCCCATCTACAGTACCAGTCAAAACACATGTCAACATCAACTATTCAGAGGAGACTGCGTGAATCAGGCCTTCATAGTCAAATTGCTGCAAATAAACCACAAACAAAAGGACACAAATAAGAAGAAGAGATTTGCTTTGGCCAAGGAACATGAGCAATGGTCATTAGACCGGTAGAAATCTGACGTTTGGTCTGATGAGTCCAAATGTGAGATTTTTGGTTCCAACCGCCATGTCTTTGTGAGACGCAGAGTAGGTGAACGGATGATCTCTGCATGTGCGGTTACCACCGTGTAGTATGGAGGAGGAAGTGTGATGTGTGGGAGTGCTTTGCTGGTTACACGGTCTGTGATTTATTTAGAATTCAAGGCACACTTAACCAGCATGGCTACCACAGCATTCTGCAGCGAAATATACCATCCCATCTGGTTTGTGCTTAGTGGGACTATCATTTGTTTTTCAACTGGACAATGACCTAACACACCTCCAGGCTGTGTAAGGGCTATTTGACCAAGAAGGAGAGTGATGGAGTGCTGCATCAGATGACCTGGCTTCCACAATCACCCACACTCAACCCAATTGAGATGGTTTGGGTTGAGTTGGACCACAGAGTGAAGGAAAAGCAGCCAACAAGTGCTCAGCATATGTGAGAACTCATTCAACACTGTTGGAAAATTATTCCAGGTGAAGTTGGTTGAGAGAATGCAAGAGTGTGCAATGCTGTCTTCAAGGCAAATGGTGGCTACTTTGAAGAATATCAAATCTAAAATATATTTTTATTTGTTTAACACTTTTTTGGTTGCTACATGATTCCATGTGTGTTATTTCATAGTTTTGATGTCTTCACTAGTATTCTACAATGTAGAGATTAGTAAAAAAGAAAAACCATTGAATGAGTAGGTGTCCAAACTTTTGACTGGTACTGTATACAACAGTGTTTGTCTATCCAACCCCCAATCACATCCTGCCACTGCCCTCATGAGGTTCAGCACCTTCCTACACTTAATTTCAATATGCCCAACATGTCTCTTCCAAGTAAGCCTCTCACTAAACCACATAACTAAATAATTAAACTCTGACACCCTACTTATATCTGTATATTTGCAGCCTAACATCTTTAACCTTCTTCCTAGAAAACAGCATAAAGCAGGACTTGGCCACAGACATCCTTAAACACCCATGTTAAGAGAACAATCTTCCACACCTTCCTCATCACAAATTTTACATTTCCACCTCTGTTCCCCCATCATCAGTATAACAGGCCATGCACTCACTCCCTGTCCCACATCTAACCGCATGCTCTTCAACTGAATACTGCCCGTACCTGCCCGCCCGTCCAGCATCACTACTCTGTACGGCTCCGACTTAGAATATGTGGATAACTACAAATACCTAGGTGTCTGGTTAGACTGTAAACTCTCCTACCAGACTCACATTAAGCATCTCCAATCCAAAATTAAATCTAGAATCAGCTTCCTATTTCACAACAAAGCATCCTTCACTCATGCTGCCAAACATACCCTTGTTAAACTGACCATCCTACCGATCCTCGATGATGTCATTTATAAAATAGCCTCCAACACTCTACTCAACAAATTGGATGCAGTCTATCACAGTGCCATCCGTTTTGTCACCAAAGCCCCATATACTACCCACAACTGCGACCTGTACGCCCTCGTTGGCTGGCCCTCGCTTCATACTCGTCGTCAAACCCACTGGCTCCAGGTCATCTACAAGTCTCTGCTAGGTAAAGCCCCGCCTTATATCAGCTCACTGGTCACCATAGCAGCACCCATTCGTAACACGCGCTCCAGCAGGTATATCTCACTGGTCACCCCCAAAGCCAGTTCCTGCTTTGGCCGCCTTTTATTCCAGTTCTCTGCTGCCAATGACTGGTACGAACTGCAAAAATCACTGAAGCTGGAGATTCATATCTCCCCCACTAGCTTTAAGCACCAGCTGTCAGAGCAGCTCACAGATCACTGCACCTGTACATAGCCCATCTGTAAACAGCCCATCCAACTACCTCATCCCCATACTGTATTTATTTATTTATTTATCTTGCTGCTTTGCACCCCTGTATCTCTACTTGCACATTCATCTTCTGCACATCTACCATTCCAGTGTTTTGTCATCTATCATCAGGGTGAACAACACCAGACTAACCACACTTCCCTGAGGAGTACCATTGTCCACTTCAAACCACATTGACAATTCTGACCCCAACCTCACCCGTATAACTCGATCGAACAGGAAGTCTATGATCTAGTTAGTTATACAGACGTCCCCCAATGCACTCAACTTGATCAACAACCCTTCCCCCCACATGGTATCGTAAGCTTTCTCAATGTCAAAATACACAACACTCATCACCTCTTATTGTCAGGGCATTAGCTATCTCTGTACTAAATGTCACCAGGGCATCCATGGCAGACCTCCCTCCCCTGAACCTCTCCTCTGTGCTACACTCATCAAACCCCTAACTTCCAAGAAATACATCATCCTACTCACTATCATCTTTTCCCATCAACTTACATATGTTGGATGTCAGCACGATAGGCCTATAACTTCCGGGATCTTTACATAGTTTTACGAACGGCAACAACACCGCACGTCTCCACCCAGCAGGTATCACTGCAGTCCTACACATCTTATTAAACAACCCTAACACTGCTTCCAACACACTGTCCGGTGCATGCTGAAACATCACATAACACATCCCATCTTCTTCAGGAGCAGTCCGCCCGCAGCCCCCCAACGCTATTGTCATCCCAAACATAGAAAACTCTGCATCCATAGCTTCTCCTGACTCGCCTTTTTTCTTTAAAACATCTCTATGCTCCTTTAGCTTCCCTCCCTCTTACGCTCATCACACAGGTGCTCACATCTATGAACCACTGCAAATGCAAAACCTATGACATTTGCCTTTTCTTTCCTTGACACAGCTGTGACGTTTCCTTCTACCAACAATGGAATTGCAGCATTTTTACCCTTCCCTATCATATTTTTTTGGGTCACTCTACCAATAGTGGAGCAAAATTCCCGCCATGCCTCCCTTTTCGCTGTCTTAAATCGTTTTTCTGGCCTTCACTCTCTTCCTTTGATTCTCCATGAGATTTCTTCCTGTCAATCCATTCCTTCCGTAGAGCTATATCCGTTTCCTGCACCACCTTTGAGCCCTCATCTGCCCACCATGGCACCACCCTCCGTCTTCCTCCCCTGAACGGTCTCATTTGCAGCTGATATAATTACAGACGTTACTGCCTCATCGCACTCATCCACAGACCCCTCCATTGATAACTTTTGTCCTGCCCGCTCACACAGGTACTTGAACATCTTCCAGTTAGCTTTCTCAAAGCACCACCTCATGTTATTGCCTCTACTCCGCACACACACACACCCATATTGACCTTAAGTCGAACTGGAAAATGATCACTCACTACTGTGGTTTCTCTCATCACTTACCATTTACACCTCCCTGCCACAGATACCAATGTCTAGTGTAAGGATGACTCTGTACTCCTCGCCACATTGATTCTCATTCCCCTCCCATCATTAACACACACTAATCATAAATTCTTCGACTATACTACTATTGTTATCTTTAATGCGTACTTCCCCATATTTCTTTATGGGCATTAAAAACACCACACCATATTACCGTCCTATCCCTACACGTCCCATCAATCCCTTCTACAGTTGAAGTCGGGAGTTTACATACACCTTAGCCAAATACATTTAAAAACTCAGTTTCACAATTACTAATATTTAATTATAGTAAAACATCCCTGTCTTTAGGTCAGTTAGGATCACCACTTTATTTTAAGAATGTGAAATGTCAGAATAATAGTAGAGAATTATTTATTTAAGCTTTTATTTCTTTCATCACATTCCCAGTGGGTCAGAAGTTTACATACCAAATACTAATTGAGTGTAGCATTGCCTTTAAATTGTTTAACTTGGGTCAAACGTTTCGGGTAGCCTTCCACAAAAAGTTGGGTGAATTTTGGCCCATTCGTCCTGACAGAGCTGGTGTAACAGTCAGGTTTGTAGGTATCCTTGCTCGCACATGCTTTTTCTGTTCTGCCCACAAATTCTCAGTAGGATTGAGGTCAAGGCTTTGTGATGGCCAATCCAATACCTTGACTTTGTTGTCCTTAAGCCATTTTGCCACAACTTTGGAACTATGCTTGGGGTTATTGTCCATTTGGAAGACGCATTTGTGACCAAGCTTTAACTTCCTGAGTGATGTCCTGAGATGTTGCTTCAATATATCCACATCATTTTCCATCCTCATGATGACATCTATTTTGTGAAGTGCACCAGTCCCTCCTGCAGCAAAGCACCCACACAACATGATGCTGCCACCCCTTTGCTTTATTGTTGGGATGGTATACTTTGGCTTGCAAGCCTCCCCCATTTTCCTCCAAACACAATGATGGTCATTATGGCCAAACAGTTCCATTTTTTTTTCCCATCAGACCAGAGGACATTTCTCCAAAAAGTACAATCTTTGTCCCCATGTGCAGTTGCAAACCATAGTCTAGCTTTTTTTTGTGTCGGTTTTGGAGAAGTGGCTTCTTTCCTGCTGAGCGGCCTTTCAGGTTATGTCGATATAGGACTCGTTTTACTGTGCTATACATACTTTTGTACCTGTTTCCTCCAGCATCTTCACAAGGTCCTTTGCTGTTGTTTTGGGATTGATTTGCACTTTTCGCACCAAAGTACATTCATCTCTAGGAGACAGAACGTGTCTCCTTCCTTAGCGGTATGAAGGCTGGGTGGTCCCATGGTGTTTATACTTGTGTACTATTGTTTGTACAGATGAACGTGGTACCTTCAGGCGTTTGGAAATTGCTCCCAAGGATGAACCAGACTTGTGGAGGTCTACCATTTTTTTCTGAGATCTTGGCTGATTTCTTTTGATTTTCCTATGATGTCAAGCAAAGAGGCACAGAGTTTGAAGGTAGGCCTTTAAATACATCCACAGGTACACCTCCAATTGACTCAAATGATGTCAATTAGCCTATGACATAATTTTCTGGAATTTTCCAAGCTGTTTAAAGGCACAGTCAACTCAGTGTATGTAGACTTCTGACCCACTGGAATTGTGATACAGTAAATTAAGTGAAATTATCTGTCTGTAAACAGTTGTTGGAAAAATTACTTGTGTTATCCACAAAGTAGATGTCCTAACTGACTTGCAAAAACTGTCTCCAACCTAAATGACTCCAACCTAAGTGTATGTAAACTTCCGACTTCAACTGTGCTAGCATAAGAGCTTTGCAGGGGTTATAGAAATTAGCTATTACAATTGTTACTTTTCCTACATATTTCTATCCCCACACATTCCAGTATCTCCAATACTCTGTATGTCATCCCCTCTTTAACGAACATAGCACAACCCCTCCCTGACACCTCCACTCTATCACACTGTACCAAACTGAGTCCCGGAATCACAAACTCCAGTTGAGGTTTGAGCCATGCCTCTTGTATACACACTACATCTGGTACTACCTCCATGTCATCTACAAACTTGTTAAACTCCTGCCCATTAGCGATTAAGCTTCTAGCGGTAAATTGATGGATTGCAAAAACCATACTAAATAGTTTGCTTCCGTAATTCCCAGGAAATCTTTGGCTGCGCGTACCACCACATCTATGCGTGCAGACTTTTTCTTAACCTGATCACTCATATTCATCACAATACACATGAACGCCAAGAAGTCAACCCTGTTACCACCAACGACCGCATACTGATGGACACATTCTGTAGAGACCCTCAGTTTGTGCTACTCCCTCACCTCCCCCTGGGATGCTGACCTGATGACATTCTCAGCTATAATATCCATCAGTTCCAGTCTGGGACGAACGAAGAAGATTATATTTTTCACATCAGCAGCAGGAAGACGCCCCCCTTTGAGGGTGAACATCTTCTCCACCTCATGTTCCTGGAAGATATAAAGAAGACAGATCTGTCAACAACCTGCTTGACATATTGCTATTGCTGTAATGTGCGCTTTTGAAAACACAACGATTCATTGTAGCCATTCTGTCAGACTAGCTTATAAAAAAAAGTCTACACACTGAAGTACACATTTGAGTCAGTCTTACCTTCAACAATGAATATTGTGCTATCAATCCAAAGGGTCCAGTCAGGTATTCATCCCACACAATAGCCTAAGGACAGTCAACAACAATACATTTTAGACACATAAATACTACGAGTTCTAAAGTTGAAACTTAAATCAACTGCATCTATTTAACTACTATGTGGATGACTATGTACCACAACAACCCAATTATTGTTTATGTGGATGATAGGCTAGAATGCTAGCTAGTGTTGAACAGACATTTCGGATTAAAACAAGATAAAAGGGTTTGTAATTTTTAAAAGCTTTAATCCAGGCGTTTTTACCTTGCTTCCTGCACATTTGTCCAAAAACTCACGGAGCTCCTTCCGCGCTGCTTCCCTCAAAATGTTTAAATTTACTCTTCCATAGGATAAGTGCGCAGACATTTTTGCTCTGACAGTAGGGAGTATCAGGTGACTGCCAGCGGGTGTGCATCATGTGACCCAACAGCGAACTTCTTTGAGCTATAACAAATATTCTGTCCAAAAGATGGCGCTATATCTCCACAATGAACACCCCAGTTATCCCGGAACTATGAAGTCAGATGCCGAGAAAGGTATTTAGAGATGGGCGGTCCATTTAAAATGAATAAATAAATTAAAGACAAAAAATCGAGGACAACGTGTGGCAATAGTATTAACGATATGCCTCTGACAACACGTTTTGTAGATGACCAGGGCAAGTTTGATGACGCCTATAAAACACAGACATACAATGTGACCTTTTCATGGGGGGCAGAAACTTCATAATGCTACCCTTACCAGGAGGCGGATTGAGCATCCAATCAAATCCATTAAAATAAGATTCAATGTTAAAAGTCTAGGCTATTGGAAAGTTTTTACTGAAAGTGTTTTGTCTACATTCATGCAGCTAGTGTAGCCATTCAATTAAATTGTAAATTGCAAGAAAAATGTAGAACCAAGAAACCAAGACAAATCTAAAGTAGAACCAGGCAAGAGTCCACTTGAGCATCAATGGAGGCTACTTGGATGCAGGGGTCTTCTTCCCAGAGTACCAAGAGCTTACCACAGAGGAGAGAGCCCACGCAGGGCGCATTGTGTGGAGATCAGCCCCTAGCGACGGTGTTATAAGGAATTGAAAACGAAGCACCCCTCTTCGCAAAAATATTGCTCGTGACAGGCGTTGCATGCGCAATGAACGGTTTTGCTGTTGATTCCAAGTAGCCTACAGTATAAAATGGGTCCGCGTCATACCCTGACATCTTCCTTCGAGAGAGGGCTGGAATCTCAGGTAGGCTTGCTACGGTTTTCTAACGGTCTGCATCTATTGTGAGCATTAGGCTGTATTTCACGTATTGCACTTCAGTGTGCTTTTATTCAATATTTTTTTCCACAACTGCAGTTGCATGAATAAAGGAACATAGTGCACACATTATGGGAACTAGCTGATTCTGTCATGAAACATTGATGGAGGGCTCGCTGCGCTTCAGTTTATCTGAATGATCTCAATGAACATTTATTTGAATTCGAAAATTATATAATTATTACATATACCTATGGTATGCAATATGATGCTATTTCTGTAAAAGGACCCAATGGAACATAGTTTTTATCTACCTTATGAACGTGTTGAAGATGAAACCAAGTAAATAGATAGCATATTGTTTTCAGCTCTAACAAAAGCTTTGAATGAGTGAAATTACTTAAATACCAATAGTATGTATACTGTGCCATACAGCCGACTAAACAGTAAGGTACAAGCTTTACTGACGTCATTTTATGTTTAGCATAAACCAATGCTTCTATAAAACTGATATTAGGCTACAGTCTGTCTGTTGTAAAATACAGCGTCATATGTATGCTGATTAATTGGTATAGGCTCATGATTCTTTGACATACTTTAATTTATTATCCATTTAATTCATGAATAAGGTGGTCCATTAATAACCACTGATTATGGCAAAGCTTCATGCAGTCTCCATTCCTCCACCAACGTCTCTACACACCCATGTGCCTATGTGCCTCTTTACAATGAGATTGGTGGCAGACTTCAATTCATTCTCTCAGGTCTGGATGATTCCCTGTTGCAGTTGTGATATGGGACAAGAGCCCTGGTAAGTCATTTGGGAGATGCTGTGGTTGCAGTAAGCTTCCTCTCATCTCATCCCTGGGCGTTGCTGCAGGATTTGAGAGAAACACATCCGTGCTTGATGTGCCTCCACTCCAGACCTGACTCAGGCAGATTGATTCTAAATGATTGCTTCAAGTCTATGACAAGAGTTGGGGATGGTGGTATTGGGAGTACTATCATCATTTCAGGTTCTCTTGGTATAGTCAGTGTTTCGCCTCGAATATTCCCTAGATTTGATTTTCCTGAATAATGGACCACAGGACCAGTCTATGGTTGGTTTTGGTTTTAACCTCAACATGGCTGTGGTTCAGATACCCCTGGCCCCCACCCCTGTTCTCAATATGCCCTAAAGAGGAGATTAAGACATCACATACCAAACATCCCCTGACCAATAGAACAATGTCACAACCATAAGGCTTATATTTTCCTGATGGTTGTGCCATTGTTTTAGAGGTTAAAACCAAGCATGGACTGGTCCTGTGGTCCATTTACTCAGGGAAGCCTAATCTAGTGATAATCTAGGCGAAACACTGACTATACTGAGAAACCCTGAAATGACCATCTCAAACTCTCTCCATATTCCTGAAGCATGGCGATTACATGGGGGAGGGGAGATAAGACTGAATGAACAGCTTCCGATATCTGCAGTTGCCTCCTCTCCCATGAGCAACTACTGTAGCGATTGGATTGGTCAACACCCTTGCACCCTCTCGTTCTCTTTCTCTCTCTCTGCTTCTCTCTCTACCATGCTATCTATGTACATCAGCTGCTGTAGAGAAAGAGAATGGAATGGCGAGAGAGGAGGAAAAATGTGACCATGTATGTCAAGAGACAGGGGGAGTGAGAGGGGGAGGAAAAGATGAGCTTCACACCATATACAGTATACACTGAGTGTACAAAACATTAGGAACACCTGCTCTTTCCATGACAGACTGACCATGTGAATATAGGTGATCCCTTATTGATGTCACCTGTTAAATCCACTTCAATCAGTGTAAATGAAGGGGAGGAGACAAGTTAAAGAAGGATTTTTTAAAGCCTTGAGACAATTGAGACATGGAGGTGTATATGTGCCATTCAGAGGGTGAATGGGCAAGACAAAATATTTAAGTGCCTTTGAACGGGGTATGGTAGTAGGTGCCAGGCGCACGGGTTTGTGCTGGGTTTTTCAAGCTCAACAGTTTCCTGTGTGTGTCAAGAATGGTCACCACCCAAATTACATTCGGCAAACTTAACACAATTGAGGGAAGCATTGGAGTCAACATGGACCAGCAGCCCTGTGTAATGCTTTCGACACCTTGTAGAGTACATACCCCAACGAATTGAGGCTGTTCTGAGGGCAACGGAGTAGCACTCCATATTAGGAAGGTGTTCCTAATGTTTGGTATATACAGTATATATACAGTTGAACACACTAATCATAAATTATTCGACTATACTACTATTATACTACTATTGTTATCTTTAATGCGTACTTCCCCATATTTCTTTATGGGCATTAAAAACACCACACCATATTACCGTCCTATCCCTACACGTCCCATCAATCCCTTCTACAGTTGAAGTCGGGAGTTTACATACACCTTAGTCAAATACATTTAAACTCAGTTTTTCACAATTCCTGTCATTTAATCCTTTTAAAAATGCCCTGTCTTTAGGTCAGTTAGGATCACCACTTTATTTTAAGAATGTGAAATGTCAGAATAATAGTAGGGAGAATGATTTATTTCAGCTTTTATTTCTTTCATCACATTCCCAGTGGGTCAGAAGTTTACATACACTCAATTAGTATTTGGTAGCATTGACGTTAAAATGTTTCTCTTGGGTCAAATGTTTCAGGTAGCTTTCCACAAGGTTCCCACAATAAGTTGGGTGAATTTGGGCCCATTCCTCCTGACAGAGCTGGTGTAACTGAGTCAGGTTTGTAGGCCTCCTTGCTCACACACACCTTTTCAGTTCTGCCCACAGATTTTCTATGGGATTGAGGTCAGGGCTTTGTGATGGCCACTCCAATACCCTGACTTTGTTGTACTTAATCCATTTTGCCACAACTTTTGTTTCATTAGACTAGAGGACATTTCTCCAAAAAGTACGATCTTTGTCCTCATGTGCAGTTGCAAACTGTAGTCTGGATTTTTTTATGGCGGTTTTGGAGCAGTGGCTTCTTCTCTCAGAGAGAGAGAGAGAGAGAGAGACAGAGAGAGAGAGAGGTGGTCATGAAAGAGGTAGAAAAAAAGATTGGAAAGAGACAGATAAGTGCTCTGCAAGCGAACTACATAATTTAAGACTGGAAGGCAGATGTACCCATATTCCAGTATCTTTGGGTTTGTTTCCTTAGACCATGCTTTCTTAGGGGACTGGTTCTTGTTCGATTCTACTTCTAGGACTGAAGGAAGGCCATCAGGCTGGAGGCCTTATTAAGGGTTGAAATTCAGGCTCAGAGTTTTTCCAAGCACACTAGTCATTAGTAATTAGCCATGTGTTTTGTACCACTATTTGTACCACTATCCACTCATCCACCCCCCCCCCCCCCCCACACACACAAAACACACACACACACACACACACACACACACACACACACACACACACACACACACACACACACACACACACACACACACACACACACACAGTATTTTATCAATCCGACTTTCTTCTTCTGATCTCCCTGTTACCATGGTCACAGATGGTAAAGGTAGTTCTGTTCCTCTTCTTCATGTTCCTCGGAAATCCATATTTGGGGAAAGATAAAAGCCTGAACTGTATCATATTGTATTTGATTTCTGAGCATGAATTTGTGTATTTTTTTTACGTACATGACTGCTGTACACAGTTTGTTGATTGGATAGCTATATGACTGGTTATGTGTGTTGTGTCTCCATGTCCAAAGGGAGTGAGATGTTTTTCTTTGTACTCCTCTAAGGATCATCAAGGCGTGGGATCAGGATCGATTGACAGAGTGGGTTCCCCTGGACACTTGTTATCACAGCTCTCCGAAAGCTACTGTGGTGATGAAGAGAAGGGCCATTGATGAGACAATAACTCCACAGTCCACCCAAAAGAGAGGTTTAGAATCAGAACTGGCCATATCTATAGCCTGGCTTTGATGAGGGTTGAACCTGTGACAAGTGGCTCACACCCCAATAGAGAGAATCAACTGCAGACTCAGTCCAATAAGATTGTTCTAAAATTAACGGAGGATAACAGGCCCTCTTATGTTGCCACTGGCAACCCTTTAGCAGAATAGACAGACGAACCTAAGCTGTGGCGATGGAGAGGACCACTGCTGATCCCACTACATCACCAAGTGGCAGGTCATTAAGACAGTTGGCTCATCAAAAGCCTTTCCTAATGGGGTAATTGTAGAGAGGGAGTGAGTGTTGAGTGGTACTGCCTAAGCGTATCATCAAATCTGTCACCAAGGGGTTTCCCTTGTAATCAAACTGCTGAAACGACCTTTTTTAATCAAAGCATGTCCTATCACAGGTCATTAAATGTTCAAGAAAAGCTGACTGACAACCTCACCCAAAATGGCCAAATCCATATAAATAAATAATCAATCTTTGCATGTGGAATCTGTTTTTGGAATTGATAATTGAAGCAGATCGCAATCCCTACCAGTTTGTCAATACACTCTGCTTCAGTGCACAATTGATGTATTCATCATCCTGCTGTACGGTTGAGGCTGTTTGATGGGAGGAAGCTGAGGAGTGAGTACATGCAACACAGTCAGATCGTAACATATCTCCCTGTCTTGTCACATCACTGCAACTTAAGCTGTACTTAAACAGGTTGAACATGAATGTCAGGAGTCAGGACTCAACATGTCACACCATGAGGAATGCCTCAGGGTCAGAATTGAGGCCAACTGAGCAACTTTCATTACAAACAAGCCACTTAAACTTTAACCTAGACACCTGTCCCTCCTATCTGAATAGCTGAATTCTAGATCGTCTTTCGGTGTATGTTTTTAAAATGTATTTAAACTTTATTTGTTGATTAAGGTAAAACTGACTTGGCTAGTTAAATAAAGGTTAAATCAAATCAAATAAACATTTAACTAGGTTAGTCTCTTTGAGATGAAAATCTTGTTTCAAGAGAGACCTGTGGGTGCGAGGGGGCTCTTTGTTTGCAAACAGGGATCTGTTGAAAAACACTTAGGGACATGGTACCTGCTAGTTTTCTGGCGGGGCCAGAGGGAGTGTCAGATAGCCAGCAGCTGAAGTGTGCCAGCTCCTCATGGCTGATTTCCAGCAGAACAGCCGGGGGCCCACCAGAGGCATCGCCATTATCCTCAGAGAGACAATAAAGACAGAAAGGCATGCGATTCTATTTCCCTCCTCCACTTAGGCATTGTACAAACATGTCTAGTTTAATAGCCATATTTCAAGGCTTGTGAGTAACAATATAAGCCATGAGATTTTGACATTGGAAGATGCGTGGTTTAATGTAATGCCCCATGCACATCTGATTATGCCTGTCTTCCTGAGATGGAGAGAGGTAGTGAGGAAATGAGTGGAAAATGACTCGCAACTCTAGTTTAATCTCCACGTCCCTCTTCTCACTTCTGGGGTACGGCAAGGATGAGTCACCAGACTATGAGCTGAGAGCACATGAGGGACGAGGAGCCCATCCTGAAATATAATCAGGTGGATGCTGCCTTTATGATGAATGGTGTCTGTATAATGCTTGCATTTTCAGGTTACCAAAGTCAAGATTGCAATTGTTCAATGACTCAATTTAAATTGGCCTACACATGCAACATATAATGTTGGAATTTAATAGATTTTTGCTGAAGATGCCTGTAGATTTGTATTTGTTTTCATCATGCTAAGATACCATAGGTACAATTGCATCCTATTTATGTGTGAAGTGTTGTTTATACAGTATGTGTGTGAGTGTGTACTTATCATTTGTATGTGTTTGTGTGCCAACCCTCTCCAGTCCCCTCTCTCATTGGCTTTATTTGGATGAAATTGCCATGTCTGCAGGGTAGCGACAGCGCAAGTGCTTGTTGGTCACAGGAGGGTCTTTCCTGTTTGTTACCCAAAGGGGCTGAATTTGGAAATATGCCTCCCTAGTGGAAGTGGTGGTGGCTGTGAGACCTAGGGAGGGCCATCCTCTCTCATCCGAAGAGAGGTGAAGCCGCCTCTTTGTTCCTCACAGATGGCCACACAGATGGTCCCTGCTGACCAGTTCATATGACTGAAAACAGGGCTAATACTGTATGGCACATTTCCATATACAGGATTTACCCCAGTGCTTTACCCAAAAGGCTCAAACTTTCCATCTACGCAGGTCGGCAGCCTTGTCTCACTGGGCCATGGCTCCGGCGGATATGCTCTCACTTGGAGCCAAAGCCAGGCCTCTTGTATTTTTCTGATGACATTTACATAAAAATGGCTAACTGTGAACTTTAACAGCTTCTCACAAAGCAACTGTTTTGATTATGCAGAGGTTGTTGATTCTGCTCCTTTTATTTTCATTTATTTAATTGAATCTTTATTTAACTATAGGCAAGTCAGTTCAGAACAAATTATTTACAATGACTCTCTTCACAAGTCTCAGTGTCAGCCCTAGCTATGGAAACACTATTTCCCTATTATAACATTTGGGTGTATACAGTATACTAGTGTAACACTGGTGGTACGGTCAAAGAGCACCATATGTGATATGTACTGTATGTCCTAGACCTGGAAGAGCTCCTCCGCTCCGCTAAACCACAGCCACATCTCTCATCAACTGGCATACCAACATACCAAAAGAAGCCCCTTTCCTGTCCTCCCCCATCCCTCCTTCCTGCCAAGCTCTCCTTTATCGCATCATTTTTTCTCCTTCTTCCTTTCCCCCCAGAGCCCACTGTACGTGTTCAGACACACAATGTCTTGCAGATAGAGTAATGAATAACTAAAGTGCACACTAAGGCCTTAAAAAGGAGAAAGAGAACCCGCTTCACTGGAGTGAGGAGCAGTGGAGGATGGGGTGGGAGTTGTAAATAATTAAGAAATGCTGAGCGAAGTTTTCGTCCTGCAGTAGAGGGTTACTTGGTGCAGTGCTTTACAGTTCTGTCCATATGTAGGCCTCAGGGTTGCTATCTCACCATCTCACCCCCCTCTCCTGCTGGGCTGACGGAGAATGGGCCTTTCATTCAAACCAATGGCCTCCCCAGTCCCCTGCCCATTTCCCCAGAACACATTAACGCCAGAAGCACTATTTGATCCCAATGACAAAGATACAATTTTGGAATGCGCCGTTTCATTGGTTATAATGAGAAAGTTGATTAGATTTAAGGATAATGTAGGGAGTGGAAGTTAGAGGATGAATGAGCCAAAGTGAGTATGAGCATGGGAGAGCGACTCTGACCATGTAAATCATTCATCAAACCTCATAAAAATATTCAAAATGTAATTTCAGCATCAAGTAATCGATGTAGGTATAACCACATTCAGTTGCCAAACACTGAAGATAAAAATTCCACAAATAGAGTTGTTCTACATGTCGGAGAGGCATGTTCGTTCCACATGTTGTTATATGAAATTGTTTCATTGATAATCTGATAGTTAGGAAAGCCCAAAGATAAGCTTCCCAAACAGAAACCACTGCTTTGTTGAAAAGTAGGAAAAAGGTTATTTCAGAGTTCCTTTCAAGGAAATACCATGACTGATATACAAACACTTCTGTAAAGATTGCTTTTTAAAGATTGGCAGCATCAGCCCATTGCCTGTTGGATGCTTCAGTGCTTCTTATCACTGAAATATCATATTCTGAAATGGAAATGTTCATTTCCATGAACGAGCATTTGGGTCTTTATATACAAAGTGTGTGAGGGCAAACAAGACAAGGAGTGGAAGGGCTGTATTCTAGCCAGGCCTCTCTGGGCTTCTTCCACTCTCTTTTTTAAATATATTTTTTTATTTTTACATCGCTACAACTCCCGTACGGGCTCGGGAGAGACGAAGGTCGAAAGCCACGCATCCTCCGAAACACAACCCAACCAAGCCGCACTGCTTCTTAACACAGTGCGCATCCAACCCAGAAGCCAGCCGCACCAATGTGTCGGAGGAAATACCATGCACCTGGCGACCTTGGTTAGTGTGCACTGCGCCCGGCCCACCACAGGAGTCGCTGGTGTGCGATGAGACAAGGATATCCCTACCGGCCAAACCCTCCCTAACCCGGACGACGCTAGGCCAATAGTGCGTCGCCCCACGGACCTCCCGGTCACGGCCAGCTGCGACAGAGCCTGGGCGCGAACCCAGAGTATCTGGTGGCACAGCTAGCGTGGCGATGCAGTGCCTTAGACCACTGCGCCACCTATGAGGCCCATTGTTGCACACCCCAGGAGTCTTGACTACCTCCCACCTACCCACACAGATCAGTGATGCCAAAGGCTCTGGTCCAGGACCGCACTACCAAGCATCTCTGCAGCTGCGCTTACTACTGCCAACAGACTCTTTGGCTAAAAGCGTGTGCTTTTTTTAAAATGTAGAGTTGAGTCCTCAATCAGTCCGACTGTGCTGAAACCAGCAAGAATATTGCTGTAACCACCCCAATAAAACATTCCTACCCTGTCCACTGTAACATGCAGAATGGTATGGTTCGGTTTGATAGTGGGAAAAAGGTTTAATAAGGGGTGGGCTTGGGGGACTTGTCAGTACTGCTACACACAAGTGGTCTTTACAGGGAAACATCCTGTGCCAACCAATCAGTGTGTTTTTTTCCTAATGGCTTTTGTTAGTCCTCTGCTAACATTATTTCCAGGTTTTTATGGCTAAAAGGCCAGCTCAGCTCAGCATAAGCAGGGTGTGGTTGACAGACAGAGGCAGAGCAGAGGCACAAGCCCTTCAGCAGCTGGTTCTGTGGTAGACTTACTGAAGATTCTGAGAGCATGGTGGTCCTTTCTTAGCATATAGCAACTTAATGGCAGAAATGTAATATTTCATGTGGGAAAGTGTGCTTTTGTGCTTCTCACATCAATATCTATTGTGTGTGTTATGTAAATTCACTTATGGTTATAGTGTGATTCTTGGTGGAATGATGACACAAAGCCCCTTGAACAGAGGAGTGATTAATGCATCAACTTGCCATTAATACCTCTCAAAATGGATTGGCTGTGGAGCTCAGCAGTACAGCCCTTTTTTGTCACATCAACCCTCAGGGAGTCAACAACAGCCAATGGCAAGCCATGTAGGTAGGTGGGTGGTGGCTGTAGCAGCAGTGCCCTGAAGCCGGACACAGGCTTTTTCAAGCTCCACCCCTAAATAACTTTCAATTCTGTGAGTCACAATAGGAACACTACCCTGATGAATGATTAATTAAACTAAAACCAATCGTGGGAGTTTGCATTGATCTCAGAGTCTCATTAACCCACTTAAGGCATTTCTCTCTTGTCTCAGAGCAGGGCAGAGGAATTCTTACGCTGGAAATTCAGTGCAGAAGGACTCCTGTAATGGTGTATCTCCATTAAAAATGATATAAAGGTGGGACATAACCCAGTGCCATTTGGAAATGAAAGGAAGTGATTGTGGTCATAATGGTCTTGATATTGTGCTGTGTGCTGTAATAAAAAGATGCAAGGTAGTCAGCTCCCTGTTATGAGAGAGAGAGAGAGAGAGAGAGAGAGAGAGAGAGAGAGTGTGTCTTGGCAGAGCGGTGTGTCCATTGCAGTCAGAGCTTCAGTAAGGGTACTTACTGTATGATGTATCTCAAAAAGCCTCTCATGTCTCACCCTCCCCAGTTTTTAAAGATCAAAGCAAGTTTTATAGTCAGTGTCCAATTCATACTACAATGGGAGGGAGCAAGCTAGTCATTCTATACCTAGTAGTGTTTGAAATCTTTTTTTCCCTTTGTTTTACAGCTGTACATTCAAGTAGTTCAGGAACACCATTGGAACATTGCTGGAAACACTTTTTATCTCTCCCCTGCGAACAGGTTGGGTTGGAGGGGACGTAAGGCTGGGCTCTTAAATGACACACACTAGTAGGCCTATGGACTCTCCTGTTAGTCACTTTGAGTCACAGGTTTCTAAATGGGTCCTTTCCACCCCTGTATGAGGGGATGAGTGATGTTAACGACGAAGGAGACAACGATGTTGGTGCTCAGGTTTCCTCCATGTCTCCGCCTCTCTTTCTCCTCCCCCATCTCACCCTCTGTCTTCCATTATTCTTTTCTGGCACAGCTTCACATGGTTCTGCATGGTTGTTTTTCCTGTCCCCGGGCACCGCTGTGCTGTGCAGTGCGCAGTGCTGGTTCTCAGACCCCCGTCATTTGGAAAAATGCAGGAGAAAATGCAAGCTTCTTCTCAAGGCACAATAGACAGCCTGACTGACTCACTTGAATGAGATGAATGAATGGCGAGCTGGTTGACTCTCCAACACTGAATGAGATGAATGAATGACGAGCTGGTTGACTCTCCAACACTGAATGAGAGGAATGAATGGCGAGCTGGTTGACTAACACTGAATGAGATGAATGAATGGCGAGCTGGTTGACTCTCCAACACTGAATGAGATGAATGAATGACGAACTGGTTGACTAACACTGAATGAGATGAATGAATGACGAGCTGGTTGACTCTCCAACACTGAATGAGATGAATGAATGGCGAGCTGGTTGACTCTCCAACACTGAATGAGATGACTGAATGACGAGCTGGTTGACTCTCCAACACTGAATGAGATTAATTAATGACGAGCTGGTTGACTAACACTGAATGAGATGAATGAATGACAAGCTGGTTGACTCTCCAACACTGAATGAGATGAATGAATGACGAGCTGGTTGACTCTCCAACACTGAATGAGATGAATGAATGACGAGCTAGTTGACTAACACTGAATGAGATGAATGAATGACGAGCTGGTTGACTCTCCAACACTGAATGAGATGAATGAATGGCGAGCTGGTTGACTCTCCAACACTGAATGAGATGAATGAATGACGAACTGGTTGACTAACACTGAATGAGATGAATGAATGACGAGCTGGTTGACTCTCCAACACTGAATGAGAGGAATGAATGGCGAGCTGGTTGACTAACACTGAATGAGATGAATGAATGGCGAGCTGGTTGACTCTCCAACACTGAATGAGATTAATTAATGACTAGCTGGTTGACTCTCCAACACTGAATGAGATGAATGAATGGCGAGCTGGTTGACTCTCCAACACTGAATGAGATGAATGAATGACGAGCTGGTTGACTCTCCAACACTGAATGAGATTAATTAATGACGAGCTGGTTGACTCTCCAACACTGAATGAGATGAATGAATGACGAACTGATTGACTAACACTGAATGAGATGAATGAATGACGAGCTGGTTGACTCTCCAACACTGATTGAGATGAATGAATAACGAGCTGGTTGACTCTCCAACACTGAATGAGATGAATGAATGACGAGCTGGTTGACTCTCCAACACTGAATGAGATGAATGAATGACGAGCTGGTTGACTCTCCAACACTGAATGAGATTAATTAATGACGAGCTGGTTGACTAACACTGAATGAGATGAATGAATGGCGAGCTGGTTGACTCTCCAACACTGAATGAGATGAATGAATGACGAGCTGGTTGACTCTCCAACACTGAATGAGATGAATGAATGACGAGCTGGTTGACTCTCCAACACTGAATGAGATTAATTAATGACGAGCTGGTTGACTAACACTGAATGAGATGAATGAATGACAAGCTGGTTGACTCTCCAACACTGAATGAGATGAATGAATGACGAGCTGGTTGACTCTCCAACACTGAATGAGATGAATGAATGACGAGCTGGTTGACTCTCCAACACTGAATGAGATTAATTAATGACGAGCTGGTTGACTAACACTGAATGAGATGAATGAATGACAAGCTGGTTGACTCTCCAACACTGAATGAGATTAATTAATGACGAGCTGGTTGACTAACACTGAATGAGATGAATGAATGACAAGCTGGTTGACTCTCCAACACTGAATGAGATGAATGAATGACGAGCTGGTTGACTCTCCAACACTGAATGAGATTAATTAATGACGAGCTGGTTGACTCTCCAACACTGAATGAGATGAATGAATGACGAGCTGGTTGACTCTCCAACACTGAATGAGATTAATTAATGACGAGCTGGTTGACTAACACTGAATGAGATGAATGAATGACAAGCTGGTTGACTCTCCAACACTGAATGAGATGAATGAATGGCGAGCTGGTTGACTAACACTGAAAGAGATGAATGAATGACGAGCTGGTTGACTCTCCAACACTGAATGAGATTAATTAATGACGAGCTGGTTGACTAACACTGAATGAGATGAATGAATGACAAGCTGGTTGACTCTCCAACACTGAATGAGATGAATGAATGACGAGCTGGTTGACTCTCCAACACTGAATGAGATGAATGAATGACGAGCTGGTTGACTCTCCAACACTGAATGAGATTAATTAATGACGAGCTGGTTGACTAACACTGAATGAGATGAATGAATGACAAGCTGGTTGACTCTCCAACACTGAATGAGATGAATGAATGGCGAGCTGGTTGACTCTCCAACACTGAATGAGATGAATGAATGACGAGCTGGTTGACTAACACTGAAAGATATGAATGAATGACGAGCTGGTTGACTCTCCAAAACTGAATGAGGTGAATGAATTGCGAGCTGGTTGACTAACACTGAATGAGATGAATGAATGACGAGATGGTTGACTAACACTGAATGAGATGAATGAATGACGAGCTGGTTGACTCTCCAACACTGAATGAGATGAATGAATGACGAGCTGGTTGACTAACACTGAATGAGATGAATGAATGACGAGCTGGTTGACTCTCCAACACTGAATGAGATGAATGAATGGCGAGCTGGTTGACTCTCCAACACTGAATGAGATGACTGAATGACGAGCTGGTTGACTCTCCAACACTGAATGAGATTAATTAATGACGAGCTGGTTGACTAACACTGAATGAGATGAATGAATGACAAGCTGGTTGACTCTCCAACACTGAATGAGATGAATGAATGACGAGCTGGTTGACTCTCCAACACTGAATGAGATGAATGAATGACGAGCTAGTTGACTAACACTGAATGAGATGAATGAATGACGAGCTGGTTGACTCTCCAACACTGAATGAGATGAATGAATGGCGAGCTGGTTGACTCTCCAACACTGAATGAGATGAATGAATGACGAACTGGTTGACTAACACTGAATGAGATGAATGAATGACGAGCTGGTTGACTCTCCAACACTGAATGAGAGGAATGAATGGCGAGCTGGTTGACTAACACTGAATGAGATGAATGAATGGCGAGCTGGTTGACTCTCCAACACTGAATGAGATTAATTAATGACTAGCTGGTTGACTCTCCAACACTGAATGAGATGAATGAATGGCGAGCTGGTTGACTCTCCAACACTGAATGAGATGAATGAATGACGAGCTGGTTGACTCTCCAACACTGAATGAGATTAATTAATGACGAGCTGGTTGACTCTCCAACACTGAATGAGATGAATGAATGACGAACTGATTGACTAACACTGAATGAGATGAATGAATGACGAGCTGGTTGACTCTCCAACACTGATTGAGATGAATGAATAACGAGCTGGTTGACTCTCCAACACTGAATGAGATGAATGAATGACGAGCTGGTTGACTCTCCAACACTGAATGAGATGAATGAATGACGAGCTGGTTGACTCTCCAACACTGAATGAGATTAATTAATGACGAGCTGGTTGACTAACACTGAATGAGATGAATGAATGGCGAGCTGGTTGACTCTCCAACACTGAATGAGATGAATGAATGACGAGCTGGTTGACTCTCCAACACTGAATGAGATGAATGAATGACGAGCTGGTTGACTCTCCAACACTGAATGAGATTAATTAATGACGAGCTGGTTGACTAACACTGAATGAGATGAATGAATGACAAGCTGGTTGACTCTCCAACACTGAATGAGATGAATGAATGACGAGCTGGTTGACTCTCCAACACTGAATGAGATGAATGAATGACGAGCTGGTTGACTCTCCAACACTGAATGAGATTAATTAATGACGAGCTGGTTGACTAACACTGAATGAGATGAATGAATGACAAGCTGGTTGACTCTCCAACACTGAATGAGATTAATTAATGACGAGCTGGTTGACTAACACTGAATGAGATGAATGAATGACAAGCTGGTTGACTCTCCAACACTGAATGAGATGAATGAATGACGAGCTGGTTGACTCTCCAACACTGAATGAGATTAATTAATGACGAGCTGGTTGACTCTCCAACACTGAATGAGATGAATGAATGACGAGCTGGTTGACTCTCCAACACTGAATGAGATTAATTAATGACGAGCTGGTTGACTAACACTGAATGAGATGAATGAATGACAAGCTGGTTGACTCTCCAACACTGAATGAGATGAATGAATGGCGAGCTGGTTGACTAACACTGAAAGAGATGAATGAATGACGAGCTGGTTGACTCTCCAACACTGAATGAGATTAATTAATGACGAGCTGGTTGACTAACACTGAATGAGATGAATGAATGACAAGCTGGTTGACTCTCCAACACTGAATGAGATGAATGAATGACGAGCTGGTTGACTCTCCAACACTGAATGAGATGAATGAATGACGAGCTGGTTGACTCTCCAACACTGAATGAGATTAATTAATGACGAGCTGGTTGCCTAACACTGAATGAGATGAATGAATGACAAGCTGGTTGACTCTCCAACACTGAATGAGATGAATGAATGGCGAGCTGGTTGACTCTCCAACACTGAATGAGATGAATGAATGACGAGCTGGTTGACTAACACTGAAAGATATGAATGAATGACGAGCTGGTTGACTCTCCAAAACTGAATGAGGTGAATGAATTGCGAGCTGGTTGACTAACACTGAATGAGATGAATGAATGACGAGATGGTTGACTAACACTGAATGAGATGAATGAATGACGAGCTGGTTGACTCTCCAACACTGAATGAGATTAATTAATGACGAGCTGGTTGACTAACACTGAATGAGATGAATGAATGACGAGCTGGTTGACTCTCCAACACTGAATGAGATGAATGAATGGCGAGCTGGTTGACTCTCCAACACTGAATGAGATGAATGAATGGCGAGCTGGTTGACTCTCCAACACTGAATGAGATGAATGAATGACGAACTGGTTGACTAACACTGAATGAGATGAATGAATGACGAGCTGGTTGACTCTCCAACACTGAATGAGATGAATGAATGACGAGCTGGTTGACCAACACTGAATGAGATGAATGAATGGCGAGCTGGTTGACTAACACTGAATGAGATGAATGAATGACAAGCTGGTTGACTCTCCAACACTGAATGAGATGAATGAATGGCGAGCTGGTTGACTCTCCAACACTGAATGAGATGAATGAATGACGAGCTGGTTGACTCTCCAACACTGAATGAGATTAATTAATGACGAGCTGGTTGACTCTCCAACACTGAATGAGATGAATGAATGACGAGCTGGTTGACTCTCCAACACTGAATGAGATGAATGAATGACGAGCTGATTGACTTTCCAACACTGAATGAGAAGAATGAATGGCGAGCTGGTTGACTCTCCACCACTGAATGAGGGTCATAGTAAAGATGATGCAGACTAAGTGCCAAGCCTGCATCATACTTATTGAGACAGACTAATATAAAGAGAAAGCTGTTGAAGGCTGTTGACCAGCATGTCGTGTCCTTTCTCTGAATCAGTCCCCTGAAGGTCTCTGCTAATGAGCTCCGTGTAGCCAACACTGACAGGAAACCTACTTCAGCTGAGGCGTTTTCTCTTGCACACTCACCCCAGTGACGCAACAGTGTCTATCTGCAGCGATACAAAGCTTTGTCTGGGTGAGAGCTGCTCGTCCAGTGTCTGTGTAGTGTATGTCTGAGTATCTCTCCACCTCTGCTCCCCCTCCTCTCCTCTCTCTCTATCTGCCTCCCCAGGATAACCATCCTGAACAAAAGAGGATGATTCATTTTGTGTGCAGTAAAGGAGAATCATAGTTGTGAGACTCAGCCTATACAGTGTTATACATTTGTGTTGTTCCCTTCGCGAGCTGGACAGTGGGAAATAATGAATGAATGCCGGGTGCACTTACTGTAGTCTACATTTGCATAGTGTGACAGGTTCCAGGCTAATACAATAAGGCATCCTCCCACATGGAAATTGTTTTGCATTCTGCTGGTGATTTCAATGAACAAGCAGTATCAGAACAAGTTGAAGTGTTTAGCCTACAGGAGTTAATAATGCAGATCAGCATCACCCCGCACCTTTCTCTCTCTCTCTCTCTCTCTCCTAGCTATGTTCTGCAGTGCTCATCTGGAGTTCTGTGGAGTAATCGGAGCAAACTGAAGACAAATTAGATTGAATGATTTTTCTTTTTCCTCCTTCCTTACACTTTTTTTAATTCTCTCTCTTTTTCTGTCTCACCCTCGCTCTCTCCAGTCACGCCACATCACATCTCAGTTCCCTGCTATCGTCAGCCTTGGAAGGAGGAGCCTCTAAAACGGAGACAGGCTGCTGTGGAAAGAGGATTGTTGACCCTCCCCACCCTGCTCATTCCCCGAGGACCCGCCTTGTTGCTGGTTGGGTGTCGCTCCTCGTTCTGCCTGGTGGTGGCCCTTAGGAGTTTTGAGTCTCGTGAACGTGCACCTACACACACCCGGTGCGTACAGGTACATTCAGTTCACTAAACTCCTATTGATTTCTGCAGGTTTCTTTTTGCCACTTTGCTCCATTGGATTGAATTGCTCAGTGGTTGCATCACTGTGGCACATAAACATGGATTGTACTGTAAGAATTGGCTAGACATTGGGAGACATGGTTTATCGATTGTTACCATAAGAGTTTACACAGATCACGGCTGATATGATTGCTATTCATAGCCCTTGTTGGTATCGTAATGTACTGTATCAGTATCAGACTCTTACATCAATTAGAGTAAGTGTGTGTGGTGACAAGCCAATTCAAGGCCATTGCAATCCTGGCCCACACACTTGGAGCAGACAGAGGGTTCTGCCTGCTGATGAGAGTGAAGCAATATTAGTGCTGAAGTCGGTGCTGCATAAGCAGGGGAGATTAAATGTGACCGTCAATAAATTTTGTCAATTGACAGTTAGTTATTCTTTCCTGCTTGGATTTCATGGATTGATTTGAGTTGTGGTAAAGATGAGAAGATAACTTTGATTAAACAATTCAGCGTAATAATCTAACAATGTGTGACCCATATTCATTTCATGTGTGACAAGAGGAGAATTGTTCATGTTGTTTCCAATGAAGATATCACAGAACGTTATTGCACATCTTAAAATACAGCCTAAGTGATTTAGGGCAATGAGTCTCTGTAGCTACACTGAAGAAAAATATAAACGCAACATGCAACAATTTTGAGTTACATTTCATATAAGGAAATCAAACCATTAAAATAAATAAATAAATTAGGCCCTAATCTATGGATTTCGCATGACTGGAAATACAGCTATGGCTCAAAAAAAGGTAGGGGTGTGGATCAGAAAACCAGTCAACATTTGGTGTGACCATCATTTGTCTCATGCAGTGCAACACATCTCCTTCACATAGAGTTGATCAGGCTGTTGATTGTGGCCTGTGGAATGTTGTCCCACTCCTCTTCAATGGCTGTGTCGAAGTTGCTGGATTTTGGCAGGAACTGGAACACGCTGTCGTACACGTCGATCCAGAGCTTCCCAAAAACGCTCAATGGGTGACATGTCTGTTGAGTATACAGGCCTTGGAAGAACAGGGAAATGTTCAGATTCCAATAATTGTGTACAGCTCCTTGCAACATGGGGTCGTCCATTATCATGGTGAAACATGAGGGGATGGCGGCGTATGAATGCCACGACAATGGGCCTCAGGATCTCGTTACGGTATCTCTTAAATTGCCATCGATAAAATGCAATTGTGTTTGTTGTCCGTAGCTTATGCCTGCCTATACCATAAAACCACCGCCACCATGGGGTACTCTGTTCACAACGTTGACATCCCCCACACAACGCTATACACGCTGTCTGCCATCTTCCCGGTACAGTTGAAACCGGGATTTATCTGTGAAGAGCACACTTCTTCAGCATGCCATTGGCCACCGAAGGTGAGCATTTGGCCACTGAAGTCGGTTACAACACTGAACAGGCTGGTTGGACGTACTGCCAAATTCTCTAAAATGACGTTGGGGGCGGCTTATGGTAGAAAAATGAACATTAAATTATCTGGCAACAGCTCTGGTGGACATTCCTGCAGTCAGCAAGCCAATTGTACGGTCCCTCAAAACTTGAGTCATCTGTGGCATTGTGTTGTGACAAAACTGCACATTTTAGAGTGCTCTTTTATTGTGCCCAGCACAAGGTGTACCTGTGTAATTATCATGCTGTTTAATCAGCTTCTTGATATGCCTCACCTGTCAGGTGGATGGATTATTTTGGCAAGGGAGAATTGCTCACTAACAGGGATGTAAACTAAATGTAAACAAAACAAACATTTCTGGGATGTAAACAAAACAAACATTTCTGGGATCTTTTATTTCATCTCATAAAGTTTATATATTTTTTCAGTATAAGAAGTTCTTCTTGTATGTAGCATTTATAATTTAACTGTGTGTGTCTCATCTCTGTGTGTGTCCACCTGCAGAGGGCTATAGTGCAGCAGCCATGACGGACGCAGTGATGGGCGGTAGCTCGGACCGCTGGGTACCCAACGACAGGCAGAGGAGCATGCATGCCAAGTAAGAACTGGTGGCAGAACAGCAGGAACACTGGGTACACTAAGCACCCTGCGGGAATTGCCGGGCACAGCTGCCTGCTGCATGGTGCAGTTAACCCTTCACGGTGCAGTTAACCCTTCATGGTGCTGTTAACCCTTCCATGCCTTCCCAGGAAATAATCTATTTTTTCCTCTCCTGTCTGTTTTCTTCTCATCTCTGCCCTGGCTGGGACTCAGTGATAAGGAACAGTAAGTAGAAAAGCTCTCACTCCATCTCTCTTATCTTCCACCCTCTGCACTGCTCCAATCTACTATTATAGTGTGTGTTTGTGTATGTACGGTATGTTCATAGGTAAGTCTAGATTCATTCGGGAATGATTGTATGTTCACATATGTTTCGGACACAATGACGGGGTGTTGGTACAATGTGCAAATGTGCATTATGCCATTATGGTATTATTTGTATTACGTCCTGTCTCTTTGTCTATTGCATACCGCTGTCTCTTTGTCTATTGCATACCGCTGTCTCTTTGTCTATTGCATACCGCTGTCTCTTTGTCTATTGCATACCGCTGTCTCTTTGTCTATTGCATACTGCTGTCTCTTTGTCTATTGCATACCGCTGTCTCTTTGTCAATTGCATACCGCTGTCTATTTGTCTATTGCATACCGCTGTCTCTTTGTCTATTGCATACCGCTGTCTCTTTGTCTATTGCATACCGCTGTCTCTTTGTCTATTGCATACCGCTGTCTCTTTGTCTATTGCATACCGCTGTCTCTTTGTCTATTGCATACCGCTGTCTATTTGTCTATTGCATACCGCTGTCTATTTGTCTATTGCATACCGCTGTCTATTTGTCTATTGCATACCGCTGTCTCTTTGTCTATTGCATACCGCTGTCTATTTGTCTATTGCATACCGCTGTCTCTTTGTCTATTGCATACCGCTGTCTATTTGTCCACTCTTCTGTTTGAGCGTTATTTTGCATGTACATTTGATTTCACACTGTATGTCTGAGGGTTTGACCTGGACTAGCAAACCATGCATGCCTCAGCCCCAGACAGTTTTCCTGTGTGGTTGTCAGGGGTAACTGGACTAACCAGGCCAGGCCTGGTCCCGGCGCTCCGGACCTGACTGACGAGGAGAAGGAGATCATTAACGGTGTGATCGCCCGCGCTGAGAAGATGGAGGCCATGGAGCAGGAAAGAATTGGGTGAGAACTGAAGAGACATTCTGAGCTAATAGATTGGAGCTCCATTGCATTGCATACCTCAGTGTTGTTACATTTTCAGCTCTGCAAAAATGCTGCACAAGATGATAGAATTACAGACAACATTATTCAATCAGTTGGACTATCATTACCACATTTATCCAACTGAACTTTATGTTCTACTAGTAATTGGCTGTAATGAGAGTTGTCCCAACTGCTGCAGGCGCCTGGTGAACCGTCTAGATGACATGAAGAAGACGGTGTGTGGGGACGGGGTGAACCGCTGTCTGCTGTGTGGGGAGCAGCTGGGTGTGCCAGGGGTCAGCTCAGTGGTGTGTGAGGACTGCAAAAAGGTATGTGCAGCACGGGAGTTGGAAAGATTGGTTTTTGGCCCATCCCTAGAAGGCAAAGGCACTAAAACTTTTGCTCTGATAGGCTATTACGGACCATGTTAGGCTACAATAGAGCCTGAGCAATGAAATGGTACGGTAATTTATGACATTGTGACCCCTTTGTGAACCTGTGTCTCCTCTACTGTAGCACATGTGCACCAAGTGTGGAGTGCAGAGTGGGAGCCGGCCGTGCTCTGTGTGGCTCTGCAAGATCTGCAGCGAACAGCGAGAGGTGAGTGTTTCTGTGAAACACATGGTGACAGGGATATGACAGGGATATGTCATAGAGTGATGTTACACTATGTGTCATAGTGAATTAAAAGACATGGTGGGTGAAAAATACAAAGTGACGATTCACTTCAAGCGAGACAAGGGATCAGGGAGATTAACAGTGAGTGTACTCTCTTACAAAATAAGGCTTCCAAAAGGGTTCTTCAGCTGTCCCCATAGGAGAACCATTTTTGGTTCCAGATAGAACTATTTTGGGTTCCATGTAGAACTCTCTGTGTAAAGGGTTCTACATGGAACTCAAAAGGGTTCGACCTGGAACAAAAAATGGTTCTACCTGGAACAAAATAGGGCTCTTGCTATGGGGACAGCCGAAGAACCTTTTTAGGTTCTAGATAGCACCTTTTTTCTAAGATTGTAGGTGTCAGTGTTAAAGCTTGTATGACGCAGGCCATTCTTTTTGGACCCCATGAGACTAGCTGTTGTCATGGCATCAGCTATTGGGGATCTGAAAGATGAAAGATTCTTCATCATCTCTTAGGTGTGGAAGCGATCTGGTGCCTGGTTCTTTAAAGGCTTCCCCAAGCAGTTCCTGCCCTCGCCCATGCCCATCTCCAAGTCCAGAGAGTCAAGCGCCCAGCGGGCCTCAGAACCCCAGGAGTCAGCAGCCTCTGACCCCAGGGCTGCTGGTGATCAGCCACAGGCACAGGCCAGAGGTAACCAGGCCAGACAGCTGTGGGAATTGTTTCAGGTTGATTGCTTTCTTGGCTTGTGAGAGTGGCAAAGTAGATACAGACTTGGTCTGTTTTCATTAACTAGCCGGCAGAATGAAACAGATTCAGCGAACTAATTATAGCTAAATGGGAATTATGTTGCCCTGAACTCAATATTACTTTCTAAAATTACTTGAAAAAGAAAGCAACGGAAAGCCTGAATTGTATCTACAATGTTCTTTAGTGAAGATGAAGACTGATTTCAGATTTCTAAATTTAGCAGACCTATTTTGTCTTTTGTTGGCAACGTATCCCAGTGGGCAATGTACACACAGGAGAGGTCCTAATTCATGAACATGTACCACAGGCGGCTGGTGGCACCTTAATTGGGGAGGAGGGGCTCATAGTAATGGCTGCAATGGAATAAATGGAATGGAATGAAAACCCATTCCATTTACTCCTCTCCAGCCATTATTATGAGTCATCCTCCCCTCAGCAGCCTCCTGTGCTGAAGTCTGATACGAAACATTACCAAGCAGAAGTAAGAGTTTGTAGGGGTGAGAAAGACTCAGTGTCCTGTGCTGCCTATATCCCAAGTCCAGAGGAGAGTCACGCTCCTAGTTATGGCCAGCAGGGAGCAGGTGAGTCATTCAGTCAACCCCAGTATTACTTCAACAGAACCTAATCATGCTACCATCCTAACCCAATCCTCGACCCAGTACTGTACATTAGAGTACCATACTTGCCCTATAGCCACTCTCTCAAAGCACCATCTCTCCAGTTTCATCAGACAAACATCATCAGATGTTGTGAACTCCCACTGGCTTCCAGTCCCTCCAAACATTTATTTCTGTTATTCATTTCTCATCCTTACCATGAAATCCCAGATCTGTTTCACAGAATGGGCACTGCCACCTCCTCCCAGACAGCCAGATCCAGGAGTGGGTGGTTTCAGTTAGGTAGTGGGAAGTACATGCTGGGGCAAGCCTGGCACCTCCAGGGTGCCCTGGCAATCTGCTCCCACTTGCAGCAGTGTCATTGCCATTGTAGTGAGATATCCTCATCAAATAAAGTAAGGGGGAAAGGTAGAGTAAAAAGCCAGGCTTCATGATGTGATCAAGGTTGCCTGCCACTGCTTGTTGTACTGTATGTAGGTCAATGCCTGTGCATTGGAAAAACTGCAACATCAAAAGGATTCACAGAGACTAGGGAGAATTATGGATTCCACTGCAGCGTAGTCTCAGTGATACACTGACGTGTGAGTGTGTGTGTGTGTGTGCGTGTGCCTATATGTGTGCACGCTTGTTCATGTGTGCATGTGTGTTGCAGGACCAGAATCACAGGGGCGTGCTGGCAAACCACCTGTGGCCCATAAGCCGACAGAGGTTCGCATTGCCGCTGGTGGGGCTAGTCCTGGCTACACTGAGGGAGGTGCCCAGAACAGCCCAGTGGTGCTGCAGAAGGCTGTTACAGTCCAGAGCTCCAGGCCCCCTCCAGCAGCATCAGCCAAGCAGGGTAAGGAAAAGCTGGACTCACATCACTTTGATACTGAAACACACTTTTCATTCATAGAGGATGGAATTATGAGTGACCAACGCATAAAATACAAATCATTACCTTGTATGTGCTTGTAGCTCCACTGGAGATGGAGGGAGGTGGCTACTCCACTATCACTGCTCCAGCGGAGGATAGAGTGACTCCTGCAATGCGGGAGGAGAAGAGACAGCCTGTCTCCTACAACCCCCCTCCTGCTCGACAACAAGCACCCCCGTCTGAGGAGGAGGAGGATGCAAACAGCTGTGACTCAGATGAGGCCAGTAAGTGACCATCTTGTCCTTCCAACTTAGACCTCTACAACATGGGCTCTGTGTCTGTTGCTTCAGCGATCTCTCTCCACGTATTCCAGGCTGTTTTAAGTCAACATATAAAGACTCTGCTCTTTGCATTTCTATTTGTTTACATAGTCATTCAGCAGACACTTTTATCCAGTCTGTTGTAACATCTCCATGTTTGATCTCTTACTCTTTTGAGTCGGTGGTCTTTGTAGCATTCTAAGCATATGAATCATCTAATAATACTAGCAGCCAACGTGTATCCTTCTAGTAGAATTCATGGAGCTCTATTGGAGATGATATACGATACCCACCATATGTTATCCAAGCATGTGAATCAATATCTTGGAAGTAAAGTGTAAGAGGATGTAAAACGAGTCAATAGTGAGTCTGTAATGAGAAACTGTAATGGAACCATTTTTAAAAATGTTTCCCTTGAGTGATGGGAATCGTGTCATGCCAGTCGTACGTCATGTTCCATCCCTCTAGCGGTGAATAGCCTTTCCTCTCTCCCTGGGGGATGGGGCTTTAATTTACTTTGAGGTCTGGGAATTTAGCACAGAACCCAGTATTTGTGATACGAGAGCTCTGACGGGATCTATATTGCCCTTGTGTTTGATTAGTTCCCAAATGTTACAGCAGAAATGGCAGAAATAGCGGAGGCTTCATTGGTTGTAGTTATCTATGGAGTGGGCAGTACTAGGACAGTCAGGTCCTGTTGTGCAGGATCAGTTACTCAGAGATGTCCTGGTTCTGTATGCTCAGTGGTATAAAGGGTTGGTAGTAGTACATCATTTGTTTGCATCTACAGTGCCTTCAGAAGTATTCACACCCCTTGACTTTTTACATTTTGATGTGTTACAGCCTGAATTTAAAATGGATTACATTGAGATTTTGTGTCATTGGCCTACGCAATACCCAATATTGTCCGTTTTTTTTAAAATAAAAAAATATATTTAAAAAAAGGAAGAGCTGAAATGTCTTGACTCAATAAGTATTCAACCCCATTGTTATGGCAAGCCTAAATAAGTTCAGAAGTAAAAATGTACTTAACAAGTCATATAATAAGTACCATGGACTCTGTCTGCAATAATAGTGTCTAACATGATTTTTGAATGACTGCCTAGTCTCTGTACCCCACACATACAATTATATGTAAGGTCTCTCAGTTGAGCAGTGAATTTCAAACACAGATTCAACCACAAAGACCAGGGAGGTTTTCCAATGCCTCACATAGAAGGGCACCTATTTGTAGATGGGTAAAAATAAAAAAGCAGACATTGAATACCCTTTTGAGCATGGTGAAGTTATTAATTACACTTTGGATGGTGTATCAATACACCCAGTTACTACAAAGATGAAGGCGTCCTTTCTAACTCAGTTGCCAAAGAGGAAGGAAACCAATCAGAGATTTCACTATGAGGCCAATGGTGACTTTAAACAAAGTTTAATGGCTGTGACAGGAAAACTGAGGATGGATCAACAACATTGTAGTTATTCCACAATACTAACCTAAATGACAAAGTGAAAAGAAGGAAGCCTGCACAGAATAAAAAATATTCCAAAACATGCATCTTGTTTGCAACAAGGCTCTAAAGTAAAACTGCAAAAAATGTGGCAATGAAAATAACTTGATGTCCTTAATACAAAGCATTATGTTTGGGGCAAATCCAACACAACACATCACTGAATACCACTCTTCATATTTACAAGCATGGTGGTGGCTGTATCAAGGCACTGTAGTTACTGGAGATGGCATTATATCATACAAATTACATTTGTGCATTTTCAGTTGTCTGTCTGTACTCTTAATGTTTTCCAGCCATTTGAAATTGTATTAGCTCGGGATGTGTAAGGGCTGGTAGGAGTTAGAGAGATTTCAGTGCACTGGACTACTGGAGTTGCAGGTTTTAAAAGCTAGCCTTCCAACCATTACAATGTGGTGGTTTGGAGCTGTTGGGGGTTTACTGTTTTAAATGAAGGGATGATAGATTTAAACCTATTGATTATCAGTATCATCTCAGTTTTGTCCTCCCTTCACATCTATGTATAGACTCCCATTCAACTGCTCTGTAGCTGAATGTCCAGTACTTTTTACTCTTATCAATCTATTTTATTTACATTTTTCATATTCTGTTATGAATTGGGGTATTTCTGTCTTTTTAACTAGAACATTATTTTCCTGAATGTGTTCCTTTGTAATTTTTAGTTTCCTTGATTACAATAATATTTTGCTGCTATTTAATGGAATTTTCTATTAATATGTGGACGGATGCATAACGTATTTAATCTGTTTACAGACCATTTAGGCTGCAGATTCACTGTTGGATTATGCATTTCTCCCTCCTTTATCAGTTCACTGCTTGATCTTCTGTTCTTTTGTCTGCCCTCTGGCGTGAAGCTCATGTCTCTTACTGCCGGCAGTCTCAATGTTTTCTGATACTTTGAGAATCTTTCCTAGTCTAGACTCTCTTTACAACTCAGTGCCTTTTGTCTTAGACGTACTGCTAGTGTCTGTGTTCCAGTGCAGTCAGAGTAGACACCCTGTCTGTTATCTGATCTAATGACTGCCCTGGATGTTTTTCAGCCACTCTTGGCGCGCTGGAGTTCAGCTTGCTTTATGAGCAGGAGAACAACAGTCTCCACTGCAGCATCCTTAAAGCCAAGGTACCACCTATTGCACTCATTTACTCACCCTGAGACAATTACACTGAAGTGGCCTGTGTTTAAAAGATGCTGCCGCAGTAGTTCAAATTTACAGGGACTCCTTGTCCCTTCTGTCCTGTCTGGTGACATAAAGAGTATGTGTTGTCTTGTCTTCCCCTCAGGGACTGAAGCCCATGGACTCCAATGGACTGGCTGATCCATATGTCAAGCTGCATCTGCTGCCAGGGGCCAGTAAGGTGATGGAATTCACCTCCCTTATTTTCTACCTGGGGGTTAACATATGCTTGTGTATTTATTATGGCACGTGTCATGATTCAGAAAAATCTGAGAATGATGTCTGTGATGCTATGATACACGCCATTAGCTCAAGCCTGCCACCTTGTGGCATAAGGATTATCCATTGTACTACATACAAAGCTCCATTGCCTCTATCCAGCCTCAGATATAAGTGCTGAAGTCAAGTTCCTCATCTTGATCTCTTGTATCTACTCTCATGTTCTGCAGTCCACCAAGTTACGCACCAAAACCCTGAGAAACACCCGTAACCCAGCATGGAACGAGACCCTGGTCTACCACGGACTCACAGATGAGGACATGCAGCGCAAGACTCTCAGGTGGATACTGGAAGCAGAGAAACAAAACTCAGGGTTCACTAAACATCAAGACAACACTAAACCACATTCCTGTCTTGTTGTCTCCATTTGTTGACATGGTTTTATCTAAGGGCTGAATTGTTTTACTTTGGATGTTATGATCCAATATTATTGATGTCTTGTATGGGTTGATGCAGGATCTCTGTCTGTGATGAGGACAAGTTTGGACATAATGAGTTTATCGGAGAAACTCGCATTGCACTGAAGAAACTGAAGATCAACCAGAAGAAAAACTTCAACGTGTGTCTAGAGAGAGTTGTCCCTGTAAGTAGTATATCATCCTGCTTCTCACATTAAATATACAGTAAGAGTCCCATTTGTTTCAATGTCTGATTGGACCATCCATATCCTTCCACAGACAAAGAAGACCGCAACAGCTGGAGGGGCTCGAGGCATTTCGCTCTATGAGGATGAGGTATTGGTGTATGACCAGCATGCGTGGGCATGTGGACTACCGCTACGTGTCCTCATACAAATCATGTCTTCATGATATGATATAAAATGACACTCTTCCATTCTCTCTTACCCATCTTTCGCTCCCTGTTTTCTCTTTCTCTCTAACCTCCCAATCCCCCCCCCCCCCCGCTCTCTCCAGAGTGGAAAGGATGGTGGAGATGTGGAGGAGCGTGGTCGTATCCTTATCTCCCTCGTGTACAGCACCCAGCAGAACCGCCTGCTTGTGGGTGTGGTGCGCTGCGTTCACCTGGCCTCCATGGATGCCAATGGATACTCTGACCCATTTGTCGAAATGTCCGTGTCTGGTTCACTGTGATTGCTATCAGGAGTGATTACAAACACACGTTCTTCTCTAACACTTTTCCAGTGTTTACATGATGAAGTATTCACTTTTCTCTCAAATATCAAAACAAATTGAATTATGTCAAAGTTATTCATTTGCACAGTAGAATACATCTGTTTTGCAATTTACTTCCTATCCCCAAATGCAGGATGACAACATCAAAATATGTTTGTCTTGTTTGTGATGTGTTTAGATGCCTGAAACCTGATATGGGGAAGAAGGCCAAGAACAAAACAAATATCAAGAAGAAAACCCTGAACCCAGAGTACAACGAGGTCAGTTCCCTGTTGGTGTCTTGCAATAATAATACAAGACAGAAGTAACCATCTGACAGCAGTACTTTGTTTGTGCTTTTAATATTAAATGTCTGTCAATACCTCAATATATTGATTTGTGTACTGATTTAAATACCATTTATTGGAGATCGTGAGGGGGATGACTTCTCACTTGTTGTGTTACAGGAATTTAGCTATGACATCAAGCACAGCGACCTGGCTAAGAAGACCCTGGACATCTCAGTGTGGGACTACGACATTGGGAAATCCAACGATTACATCGGTAAGATCCATGGGAGATGCATTCGAGATCTACTAGACCTCGTTGAATTGTTCCATGTTGTTCCAGTCCTCTCACCCTCCCCTCCCTATCTGCTGGTCTGCTGTAGGTGGGTGCCAGTTGGGCATCACAGCCAAAGGGGAGCAGCTGAAGCACTGGTATGAGTGCCTGAAGAACAAGGACAAGAAGATAGAGCGCTGGCACACCCTGTTGAATGAGAATCCTGTCAACAGCAACTAACCCCCACCTTGCATGAGCTAAGTCCTCTCCCTCTACACTCAGCCCCCTCTCCTCTCTCACATTACCCTGTCTAACCTCCCTCCACACCTCCCCAAGAACCTTCATTTTAGTTTTAGTATTATTGTACTTACCGGTAGTCTTCCTGTCTGGCTGTCGTCATTCTTTCATGCCCTCAACCCAACCCACCACATGCACCCTTTCCAACCTCCCCTGTTTCCCAGGTGTGATATTCCCTTCTCCTATTTCTCCCCCTTTACTGAGACTTATCTACCAAGTGGACTCCCCAAGAGGCAAAACATGGTATACTTTAAAATCATCCTTTAAAAATCAACAATTTAAGGCAAAAAATGTGGTTAATGTTTGACATTGCAGTATACAGTTGCATTGAGACTATCATGCCTGTTGAAGGTGTTATTGAACTTGACACATCCCAAACTAAATAAAAATCCATTTGAAATGCACTAGCACAAAAGACGACGAAGCAATATGTTATGGCATTCTATGTGGGATAACATCTGCAGCACCCATTGAACTATGAAGTTCATTAGACTGGCAGGTTGTAATCCTTCATTTCTGGTAAAATGACACCATACGGTATTATTACCACTTGTATGAGAATGCAAAACCACATGAAAACACTCTGAGGACACACAGCTGTTTATTTAATGATATCTAATTCATATTATGGCATTCTCTTGAAGATGTTTCACATGCTGCTGATCTTCTGAAATTGAGGATAAACATATTCTGGACTATGAAAAAGGGCATGATTCACAAATCAATTCAATGACATTTAGTTTGGAGAGTATATTTCTTCGTTTTTTAATGTATTACATACTAAAATTAATAGGCAATTTAAGTAACTCATATTTATTCATTTCAATATCAGTTTAAAGATTTTGAATGATTGCACTCCTGGTAGAGCAAAATGTACTCACTTTCTGTCAAGTGTTCACTTTTAGTCCTTATTTGAGTCCTGTTTATAGCACCCTGGTTTCATTGACTAGACTTAACATAGTACATGTAAATCCAGGACACTCAAATTAGCATGATATGTTACGTTTGGTATGGTTACATAAGACAGATGGTTACTTAAGGTAGAGTGGGGTGGGTCAGCGTATACCGCAAATGCCTAGCAACTCAAAGGTTGCGAGTTTGATGAGATTCAATGACAACTTTTACATTTGAGCTAATTAGTAACTTTTCTACTACTTAGTACTTTTGGGCTATTTTGCAACTACTTAGCATGCTAGCTAACCCTTCCCCTAACCTTAACCCTTTTAGTTAACCCTAAGCTTAACCCTTTAACCTAACTCCTACACTTAACCTTAACCTTAACCCCTAGCCTAGCTAACATTAACCAGCTAGCTAATGTTATCCACCTAGCCACCTAGCTAGAATTTTTAATATATCATACGTTTTGCAAATTCAAAATATATTATGCATTTTGCAAATTCGTAACATATAATAGGAGTTGTAATCTTTAACATATCATTCGAAATGGGAGATGGAAAACCACAAATGAATATATACCATACAACACGTACCATATCATACTGAATGGAGTGTCTCGGATTTACGTAAAGAAAATACAAAATGCTCTGAGATCAGGTTGGTTTATAGAGGTAGTTCGAAAATGTAGATTTTTTTTATGAGAATGTTTGCTCTGAAAAGTTGACCATCTGGTTCAGGTATTTGTTTACGGTGAAGGGAGAGAGGAGACAGGAAAAAATATTATTTCCCTGGCTAGTAATGAGATGTCTACTATGACAGGTGTGTACTTCCCTATTGCACATGGTTTACAATGACAGCTTAGAGGTTGTCTACTGACTGACAATTTTTTACATTGAATGCACATTATCAGATTTTTCACTGACACTTAAAGCCTGCTCCACCTTAGACATACTAAATAAGACAATGTAAGGCTGTCGTAAAAGAATGTGCTGCTTAACTTGCATGCACTGTGCTCGTGACCCCTGTGTTTTCTGTGCCTGGAGCAGTCACACACCCCCACCCCTTTTACCCACACTGGGCCCCTCCCTTCCTGCCCCATCCTTTTCTGCTGCACCAATCACTCAAAGCTTTGGCGTGTGGCTGTTGACCAATTACCGCAATTCAAGCAAAGCACACCTTATACAATGGAATGACCTCAATTTATACAGCTGTTTGCAAGTTTCTCAAAAACTCCTATGCATGAGACGTCTTGTGGTTCATGATATATACATAGACTTTTTAAGATACAAATTCTATTGTAATTTGATGGTTTACATCTCTAACCCTTAACATTGTTCCAAATGCTTTTTTAAAACACTGAGTCCACCGCAACATACATTAATTTATGCTGCATGAGTATTAGGACTATTGCTGTTATCATTTGGTTTCCAATGGATTATAAATGAGTTGATGTGACAGGCTACTTTAGCCTCTCTTCGGAGCATCCTCAGCTTGGTAATGTGACAGAGATGAGAGCACAGCTAGGACCCTGTACCCAGAGCTCAGATAAAACTCAGTGGGCACATTAACAAATGGATCTCACCGACTAGTTCCTGAAGGCAGAATATTAATGGAGATTAATCTCATCCATAGAGTGATGCCTTTTCACCAAGTGCTCTGTCTCCTCCTTTGATGGGTAAAACCAGGGGCTCAAGCAGTAATGAGAGCCTGTCTGAACTGTGTTGTCTTGTTGTCCACCAGTGGCCACAATTTCAACATTATTTTGTTGCTTATGCACTTGATTTTCACTGGTTCTACAGTACTACTGTAGCCCACCTGTTCTGTTCTGGAACCAGTTCAGTGGTCTTTAACCTTCATTAGTTTCTATTTTCTCTTCTAGATAGTAAGTATCTCAAAACCTAAAGAGGACACAACTGTTCTCTATTTTTTTCTGCCTACAGTATTTAATGAAATGATTTGTTGGTTTTATTTATGTAACTGTAAATAAGTAGTGCATGCACTGGAGAGAAAATACATTTAAATATCTATGTATGTTTGCAAATGAATTTGCATGTAAAGATTTTACAAGGAGTTAGGTTTACACAGATCAATAAAAGCTAAATGGACAAACTTGAGATCATTATATTGTGTACTGTCTATGGTCTTTGTGGTGTGATAATAAGTAGGTTGTGTTTCTTTGTGGTGTTGATGCTACTTGCTTGTCAATTTTTAATTTGCATCAAGTCTCAAATTGTTTACCCTACTTTTTACCATGTGAAGACAAGGATTTGGAATCCGAGTGATAACGTTGTTACATGCAAACCAGAGGCGGCTGGTGGGAGGAGCTATAGGAGGATGGGCTCAAATGGAATTCATGGAGTGGTACCGAAATCATCAAACATATGGGAACCCCGTTCCATTAATTCCATTCCAGCCATTACAATGAGCCTGTCTCCTATAGCTCTCCTCACCAGCCTCTGATGCAAACTTATTTACTTGATGTGGTGCCATTAGTGGGGATAATGGGTTTGTATTATACAATATACAGTATTTGAATACATACCTATAAATAAAAACAAAAATGTAAGTTACATATTCCACTTAAAAAATGCACTCATAGTAAAAGTATTTTTAATGTAGCCTATAAACGGTATTGATTCCCCATATGACTTTCACACCACAAATAATACCTCTTGAGTGTTTGGAAAGATTAAAAGCATACTTGTCATTTGAAGGCATGTTTTTTTCAGTGTTGTGTCACTGCGATCACAATGATTCTGGCACTTGCCTCTGACATTAAAATCAATACAATAATTTAACATCAAGACTGCAATTAAAATATCAAAGGAAACTTTTAGATCCCATGGAAATAAAGTCTGTTGATTACAAATATAGTAGGTCTAATTTATTGTATGGTAGCCTATGCAGGTAGGGACAGGTTGAATTTAAATGTTCCATTCCTTGAAGATGATGTAGGATACTAAGTTTTAGGCTACAATCTCTTGATGACAATTGGAGTCAACTGTATAGGCTACTGTATTTACCTTCGGAATGCTACTGCATTCATACCATTTCTCTTATTTAATCATAAAGTGAGGAGGGTGTGTAATGTTAATACATCACCGATCACCTCACATCTGTAGGCTTCTCTGATTTCTCCATCCAGTGGTGACTTCTTCCACCCCTAACTCTTGTTTATTGACTTCATTCTAAACTACAGTATGAAGCAAGTCGACAAGGCTGCTGCATCAGATTTGTTACATGTGCATTCAGCCTGGTCTCATAGACTAGACGTAACATAGTAAATATTAATCCGACACACTGACATTAGTATGATATGTTATGTTTGGTATGGATACATAAGACAGATGGTTACTTAAGGCAAAAACTAAAGTAGGGTGGTTGGTCGGGGGTGGGTTGTACAGCGCAAATGTCTAGCAGCCCAAAGTTTGTGATGCCAAAGCTCATCCCGGATAACTTTAGCATTTTAGCAACTTTTCAACTAGTTATGACTTTTTAGCTACTTGCAACTACTTAGCATGTTAGCTAACCCTAACCCTAACTTGAACCCTTTTAGCTAACCCATCCCCTAACCCTAACCATAAGCTATCGTTAGCCAATTAGCTAGAAATCGTAACATATAGTACGTTTCGCAAATTCGTAACATATAAAAGGAATTGTAATTCGTAACATATCATACGAAATGGGTGATGGACATCCACAAATTAATACATACCATATGAAATGTAACATATCATACTAGTGTCTCGGATTTACGTACAGAATAATACAAAATTGTCTGAGACCTGTCTTCCATTTTTATGGAAAATGATATAACCCCCATGCATAGCCGCAGAAAGTATGGGTGCTGTGGGTGCTGCAGCATCCCCTAAGGGTGATGTCCGCTCCCCCGTGAAAATCTAATTAGCATAATACAAAAATCCCTATATATATATGTCTGTTTAAGATAGAGATATCTGTTGTCGTTTTTGCATTGGATCAATCCACCGCAACCGCCTACATCACGTTTCCGCATCTGCTGTAAAAGGTGACAGAGCTAGAGCAGAGTTTGTCAGCTGACTGAAACGGACAAACTGAAGTCAGTTAGGAGGCCGAACCGCAGTCAGGTCAAGACCTTGGTGAGGATGATGGGCACACAGATGAGCTTCCCTGAGACTTCCCTGAGACAGTTTGTGCAGAAATTCTTCAGTTGTGCAAACCCACAGTTTCATCAGCTGTACGGTGGTCTCAGCATTGGATGCGTCTCAATCCACCACATTCGCCTATCTCGCGCTTCCGCATCTGCGGTGAAAGGTGACAGCGCTAGAGTGGTGTTTGTCAGTCCATGAGACATCACGAACACTTACATGTCGGCTGTTTTGCTCACCCACAGGCCTCACAAGACTTGTCTGAAGGTCCACCTTTACCAGTTAAAATAATGGAAGTATATATGGAGACTGTTTAGTGCCAAAAAATAAGGGGTTAGATACATGTCATTTGGGGAGCTGGTGACCGTTTTCTCGGTGCTCCTGTCCAGGGTGAATAATTTGCTATTAATACTTGACCAACTGTGTTACTTTTGTAACATTTAATTAGGAATCAAACTCAATTCACATTTTTGGTCTTTTCATCATAAAATGTCGAAACAACAACGGCCACGAGACACAAAAGCCGAGGGCTCACCGGACACTGACACGGACTCTGATCCCCCCGACCTAGCCAAGGTAATGATGGCTATCGTTAAGTCTGAACAGACGGTGGTGGCTAAGGTGGAGCCACTATCCACTGACCTATCCACACAAATAGCCACTGTCGCCACTGAGGTCAACACAAAGATCGACTTCGTTAAAGAAGACTTGGTGAAACAGGACATCCATCTGAATAGCCTGGAAGGTGGTGCAAATACTTACTCTGACAAAGTGGTGACACTGGAAGAGCAAGTCAACCGGCTATCATCAGATGTCGTCAAACTTACTTCCAAGGTGGAGGACCTTGAGAACAGGCAGCACTGGGAGAAGGGTTGAATTTTCGGTGTGAGAGAGGGATTCCATCCATAGGCGGATTGCAGCCTACCCTGTTCATAGCTAAACTGCTACAGGAAATTCTAAGCCTTGATTACGCCCCCACCCTTGACCATGCGCACAGAAGCTTACAGTCCGCACCGAAGAACGGGCAGCTGCCCATTCTTCTGTGCAGGCAAATTCTATTACCTTCAGGAGAAGGAGCATGCTCTCCGTAAGGCTACATGAGTGGCTCCCATCACCTACGACAGCCAGAAGATTCACATTTTCCTGGACTACACAGTGGCAGTCATGAAGAAGAGGTCAGTCTTCAATGAGGTGAGGGGGCTCTTACATTGCTGTCTGAACACCAAGTATTGCATTCTCTACCCAGCAGTGCTGAAGATCCGGCGAGCAGAACACATTCATGGACCCTACCAGGGCCAAAGAATACATCATTGCACACCTACATCAAATCAAATTTTATTGGTCATATGCACATGGTTAGCAGATGTTAATGCGAGTGTAGCGAAATGCTTGTGCTTCTAGTTCCGACAGTGCAGTAATATCTGTCAAGTAATCTAACCATTTCACAACAACTACTTTATACACACAAGTGTAAAGGGATGAATAAGAATAAGTACATATATTTATTACATCCAATTATGAATTATTAAAGTGGCTAGAGATTTGAGTCTGTATGTTGGCAGCAGCCACTCAATGTTAGTGATGGCTGTTTAACAGTCTGATGGCCTTGAGATAGAAGCTGTTTTTCAGTCTCTCAGTCCCAGATTTGATGCACCTGTACTGACCTCACCTTCTGGACGATAGCGGGGTGAACAGGCAGTGGCTCGGGTGGTTGTTGTCCTGGATGATCTTTTTGGTCTTCCTGTGACATCGGGTGATGTAGGTGTTCTGGAGGGCAGGAAGTTGTGCAGTTGTGCAGACCGCATCACCCTCTGGAGAGCCTCACAGTAGTGGGCGGAGCAGTTGCTGTATCAGGCTATGATACAGCCCGACAGGATGCTCTCGATTGTGCATTTGTAAAGGTTTGTGAGTGTTTTCGGTGACAAGGTGCTGTTGCGCCTTCTTCACCACGCAGTCTGTGTGGGTGGACCATTTCAGTTTGTCCGTGATGTATACGCCGAGGAACTTAAAACATTCCACCTTCTCCACTACTGTCCCGTCGATATGGATAGGGGGTGCTCCTTCTGCTGTTTCCTAAAATCCACGATAATCTCCTTTGTTTTGTTGACATTGAGTGTGGGGTTATTTTCCTGACACCACACTCCGAGGGCCCTCACCTCCTCCCTGTAGGCCATCTCGTCATTGTTGGTAATCAAGCCTACCACTGTAGTGTCGTATGCAAACTTGATGATTGAGTTGGAGGTGTGCATGGCCACGCAGTCATGGGTGAACAGGGAATACAGGAGAGGGCTGAGAATGCACCCTTGTGGGGCCCCAGTGTTGAAGATTAGCAGGGTGGAGATGTTGTTTCCTACCGTCACTTCCGGGGGGCATCCCGTCAGAAAGTCTAGGACCCAGTTGCACAGGGTGGGGTCAAGACCAAGGGTATCGAGCTTAAGGATGAGCTTGGAGGGTACTATGGTGTTAAGTGCTGAGCTGTAGTCGATGAACATCTTTCTTTCATAGGTATTCCTCTTGTCCAGATGAGATAGGGCAGTGTGATTGCAATTGCGTCGTCTGTGGACCTATTGGGGCGGTAAGGAAATTGGAGTGGGTCTAGGGTATCAGGTAGGGTGGAGGTGATATGATCCTTGACTAATTTCTCAAAGCACTTCATGATGACAGAAGTGAGTGTTACAGGGCGATAGTCGTTTAGCTCAGTTACCTTAGCTTTTTTGGGAACAGGAACAATGGTGGCCCTCTTGAAGCACGTGGGCACAGCAGACTGGGATAGGGATTGATTGAATATATCTGTAAACACACCAGCCAGTTGGTCTGCGCATGCTCTGAAGACGCGGCTAGGGATGCCGTCTGGGCTGGCAGCCTTGCGAGGGTTAACACGTTTAAATGTTTTACTCACGTTGGCCACGATGAAGGAGAGCCCACAGGTCTTGGTAGCGGGCCGTGTCAGTGGCACTGTATTGTCCTCAAACCGAGCAAAGAAGTTGTTTAATTTGTCTGGGAGCAAGACGTCGGTGTTCGTGACAGGGCTGGTTTTCTTTTTGTAATCCGTGATTGACTGTAGACCATACCACATACCTCTCATGTCTGAGCCGTTGAATTGCGACTCTACTTTGTCTCTATACTGACGCTTAGCTTGTTTGATTGCCTTGCAGAAGGAATAGCTACATTGTTTGTATTCGGTCATGTTTCTGGTCGCCTTGCCATGATTAAAAGCAGTGGTTCGCGCTTTCAGTTTTGCAAGAATGCTGCCATCAATTCACGGTTTCTGGTTAGGGAAGGTTTTAATAGTCACCGTGGGTACAACATCACCGATGCACTTGCTAATAAACTCGCTCACCGAGTCAGCGTATACATCAATGTTGTTGTCTGAGGCTGTCCGTAACATATCCCAGTCCACGTGATCGAAGCAATCTTGAAGCGTGGAATCTGATTGGTTGGACCAGTGTTGAACAGACCTGAGCATGGGCGTTTCCTGTTTTAGTTTCTGTCTATAGGCAGGGAGAAACAAAAAGGAGTCATGATCAGACTAGGAGGGCAGGGGAGGGCTTTGAATGCGTCGCAGAAGTTAGAGTAGCAATGATCCAGAATGCTGCCAGCTCGAGTTGCGCATTCAATATGCTAATAAAATGTATGGAGCCTTGTTTTCAGATTAGCTTTGTTAAAATCCCCAGGTGCATTAAATGCAGCCTCAGGATATATGGTTTCCAGTTTACATAGAGTCCAGTGAAGTTCTTTCAGGGCCGTCGAGGTGTCTGCTTGGGGGGATATACACGGTTGTAATTATAATCTAAGAGAATTCTCTTGTAGACAATGCGGTCGGCATTTAATTGTAAGGAATTCTAGGTCAGGTGAACAAAAGGACTTGAGTTCCTGTATGTTGTTATGATTACACAAATTGTTAATCATAAAGAATACACCCCCGCCCTTCTTACCAGAGAGATGTTTGTTTCTGTCGGCGCGATGCGTGAAGAAACCGGGTGGATGTACCAACTCTGATAACATATTCCGAGTGAGCCATGTTTCCGTGAAACAGAGAATGTTACGATCTCTGATGTTTCTCTGGAAGGCAACCCTTGCTTGAATTTCGTCTACCATGTTGTCAAGAGACTGGACATTGGTAAGTAGTATACTCAGGAGCGGTGAGCGATGTGCACGTCTACAGAGCCTGACCAGGAGGACGCTCCGTCTGCCCCTTCTGTGGCGCCGTTGTTTTGGGTCGGCTACTGGGATTAAATCCATTGTCCTGGGTGGTGGTCCAAACAGAGGATCCGCTTCAGGAAAGTCGTATTCCTGTTCGGAATGTTGGTAAGTTGACGTTGCTCTTATATCCAATAGTTATTCCCAGCTAGGTAATATGACTTAAGATTTCCTTGGGTAACAATGTAAGAAATAATACATAAAAAAACTAAATGCTGCATAGTTTCCTAAGAAGGCGAAGTGAGGTGACCATCTCTGTCGGCGCCATCTTGTAGTTCATCCACAGGAGGACAGGCAACATATGAGTAACTAGCCATTGTAGGCCATTACTCTGCCCCTTACCCTAGGGGGGGGGGGGGCATCTACCTCCTTTTTTATATATTTTTTTATTATCCTTCAAATATGCATATTGCATAGGATACATTGGAGAACTGAGGTGGTTCTCTCCAGAATCCCTTCCCTATGTGTAAACTTGATTATGTTTGCCCTGGATAGAGCTCTCCTGAGGTTTGGTTTAACATGGTAGTATTTAGCTCTAGTCTATGAGAGGTAGATGCAGCCTTCCAGCAGTGGGAAGGCCAGCATAGGGGTCCAAGGTTTTCTTCTGGGTGTTTTGTTTTTAGCTGTTTTTTAAAAATGTTTTAATATTTTATTACTCTGACCTTTCAGCACACTGGACATGTGATTGTACTACATTCATTTGTAATTACTATGTCTATGCCTAATTCACATACTCTAGGCTCCACTTGCATTATCAGCTGGAACTTAATTAAAGGAATTAAGCCTAGCCGAGTGTATGCTCATCTTAAGTCTTTAAGTCCGGATATTGTTTTTCTCCAAGAGACAAATCTCTGGTCCAGCGACCATGATAAACTAAAGAGATGGGTAGACCAAATATTTCACACCAACTTTGGTGCTAAGGCCAGAGGGGCAGCCATCCTTATCAGAAAAGGCACCCAGTTTGTCTCCTCCAAAGTAATTTCAGATACAAATGGCAGATATATTATAGTGATGGGAAAATTGTTTCGCAGACAGGTTGTTCTGGCTAACATCTATGGTCCTAATTGGGATGACGCTCAATTTTTCTCAGACCAAATTGCAACACTTGCCGACTTTAACTCTCATCATTTGATACTGGGCGAAGATTTCAATGTTACATCCAAGTCTAGACAGACTGAAGCCCAACAATATAATTTCAAAATCAGGTGCAGTAATCAGCTCATTTCTAGAATCCTATAATTTATCTGATCCATGGAGGAGGAATCCCACTGCTAAACAGTACTCATTTATTTTCTCCGGTCCACCTCTCATACTCTAGGATTTATTTTTTCCTGCTGGACAATATGATTCTTCCTTTTGTAACTAATAGCCAATATCACAGTATCGTTATTTCAGACCATAGCCCTGTCCAGCTAGATATCAGCTTTCCGGACAGTACTGCGTGACAACGCGCGTGGCGACTTGACCTACAACTACTATCCTGTAGTGCCCCTGACATGTCTCATGTCAGGGGCCATGTCTCATGTCTCAAGGGGCCAGATTATTTCATACACAACATATGACAATAAACAGCACACTAAACCCTTATCAGAGCCATCTCAACTCATTCTAGATGTGGATAACAGATATGCCTCTTCTCTGACTCCTGAAATCTGCAAAGAGAGACTGCTACACCAATTGGAATTTGACAATCTTTCCACTAAACAAACGGAGAAGTTTCTGTATAAGTCGAGGCAGACATTTCATGAACACAGAGAAAAGGTAACAACAGAAAAAGTTGTTATCTCACCAGCTTCGATATTCCGCTGCTAGCAGCACTTTACCTGAAATCTGTGTTGCAGCTGATTTAAATTATGCCAATCCCAAAGAAATCAAAATTCAATTTAAGCAATTCTACTCTGCTCTTTACTTGTCAGAGGCTCTTCCTTACACATGTTGTATGCATGCATTTATAGACATTCTCCTAACACCTGACAGGACCGACATTTGCAAGAGGAAGCGACGCAGGTACAGAGGACAAAGAGCCAGATGCCTGGTCAGGACCCGGAGAAGGCGACTGGGAAAGCTGCCGTTACCGTCAATACTACTCGCCAACGTGCAGTCACTGGACAATAAACTACACGAGGTCCGATCACGAATATCCTACCAACGGGACATCAAAAACTGTAATATCCTATGTTTCACGGTATTGTGGCTGAATGACGACATGGATATTCAGCTTGCGGGATATACGCTGCATCGGCAGGATAGAACAGCACACTCCAGTAAGACGAAGGGGGTCTGTGCATATTTGTAAACAACAGCTGGTGCACGAAATCTAAGGAAGTCTCTAGATTTTGCTCGCCTGAAGTAGAGTATATTGTGATAAATTGCAGCCCACACTACTTGCCTATAGATTTTTCAGCTATACTTTTTGTGGCTGTTTATTTACCACCACAGACATATGCTGGCACTAAGACCGCACTCAGTCAGCTGTATAAGGAAATAAGCAAACAGGAAACCATTTACCCAGAGGCGGCGCTTCTGGTGGCCGGAGACTTTAATGCAGGGAAACCTAAATCAGTTCTACCAAATTTCCATCAACATGTTAAATGTGCAACCAGAGTAAAAACAATTCTAAACAACCTGTACTCCACACACAGAGACTCGTACAAAGCTCTCCCTCGCCCTCCATTTGGTAGATCCGACCACAACTATATCTTCATGATTCCTGCTTACAAGCAAAAATTAAAGCAGGAAGCACCAGTGACTCGGTCTATAAAAAAGTGGTCAGACGAAGCAGATGCTAACCTACAGGACTGTTTTGCTATCACAGACTGGAACATGTTCTGGGATTCTTCCGATGGCATTGAGGAGTACACCACATCAGTCACTGGCTTTATCAATAAGTGCATCGAGGACGTCGTCCCCACAGTACATACCCCATCCAGAAGCCATGGATTACTGGCATCATTCGCACTGAGCTAAAGGGTAGAGCTGCTGCTTTCAAGGTGCGGGATTCTAACCCGGAAGCTTTCAAGAAATTCTGCTATGCCCTGCGATGAACCATCAAACAGGCAAAGTGTCAATACAGGGCTAAGATTGAATCATACTACACCGGCTCCGACGCTCTTTGGATGTGGCAGGGCTTGCAAACTATTACAGACTACAAAGGAAAGCACAGCTGCGAGCTGCCCAGTGACACGAGCAGACCAGACGAGCTAAATCACTTCTATGCTCGCTTCGAGGCAAGCAACACTGAGGCATGCATGAGAGCATCAGCTGTTCCGGATGACTGTGTGATCATGCTCTCCATAGCCGACGTGAGTAAGACCTTTATAACCAGGTCAACATACACAAGGCTGCGGGGCCAGACAGGTTACCAGGACGTGTGCTCTGGGCATGTGCTGACCAACTGGCAGGTGTCTGACATTTTCAACATGTCCCTGATTGAGTCTGTAATACCAACATGTTTCAAGCAGACCACCATAGGCAACCTGCCTAAATGACTACAGGCCCATAGCACACAGTCCGTAGCCATGAAGTGCTTTGAAAGGTTGGTAATGGCTCACATCAACACCATTATCCCAGAAAACCTAGACCCACTGCAATTTGCATACCACCCAAACAGATCCACAGATGATGCAATCTCTATTGCACTCCACACGGGCCTTTCCTACCTAGACAAAAGGAACATGTGAGAATGCTATTCATTGACTACAGCTCAGCGTTCAACACCATAGTACCCTCAAAGCCCATCACTAAGCTAAGGGACCCTGGGACTAAACACCTCCCTCTGCAACTGGATCCTGGACTTCCTGACTGGCCGCCCCCAGGTGGTCAGGGTAGGTAGCAATACATCTGCCATGCTGATCCTCAACACTGGAGCTCCACAGGGGTGCGTGCTCAGTCCCCTTCTGTACTCCCTGTTCACCCTCGACTGCATGGCCAGGCATGACTCCAACACCATCATTGTTTGCAGACGACACAACAGTGGTAGGCCTGATCACAGACAACGATGAGACAGCCTATAGGGAGGTCAGAGACCTGGCTGTGTGGTGCCAGAATAACAACCTATCCCTCAACGTAACCAAGACAAAGATGATGATTGGGGACTACAGGAAAAGCAGGACCGAGCACGCCCCCATTCTCATCGACAGGGCTGTAGTGGAGCAGGTTGAGAGCTTCAAGTTCCTCAGTGTCCACATCAACAACAAACTGTCATGGTCCAAACACACCAAGACAGTTGTGAAGAGGGCAGGACAAAACCTATTCCCCCCAGGAAACTAAAAAGATTTGGCATGGGTCCTGAGATCCTCAAAAGGTTCTACAGCTGCAACATCGAAAGCACTGATTGCATCACTGCCTGGTACAACAATTGCTCGGCCTCTGACTGCAAGGCACTACAGAGGGTGGTGCGTGCGGCCCAGTACATCACTGCGGCTAAGCTGCCTTCCATCCAGGATCTCTACACCAGGCGGTGTCAGAGGAAGGCCCTAAAAATGGTCAAAAACCCCAGCCACCCTAGTCATAGACTTTTCTCTCTACTACCGTAGGGCAAGCGGTACCGGAGTGCCAAGTCTAGGACAAAAAGGCTTCTCAACAATTTTTACCCCCAAGCCATAAGACTCCTGAACAGGTAATCAAATTGCTACCCAGACTGTTTGCATTGTGTGGCCCCCCCAACCCCTCTTTTTACACTGCTGCTACTCTCTGTTTATCATATGTGCATAGTCACTTTAACTATACATTCATGTACGTACTACCTCAATTGGGCCGACCAACCAGTGCACCCGCACATTGGCTATCCGGGCTATCTGCATTGTGTCCCGCCACCCACCACCCGCCAACCCCTCATCACCCATCATATATGCATAGTCACTTTAACCATATCTACATGTACATACTACCTCAATCAGCCTGACTAACCGGTGTCTGTATGTAGCCTCGCTACTTTTATAGCCTCGCTACTGTATATAGCCTGTCTTTTTACTGTTGTTTTATTTCTTTACCTACCTATTGTCCACCTAACACCTTTTTTGCACTATTGGTTAGAGTCTGTAAGTAAGTATTTCACTGTAAGGTCTACCTGTTGTATTCGGCGCACGTGACAAATAAACTTTGATTTGAAGTGATGATGACGCAACTCTGGCAATCCAGTCCATGCATCCTGGGCCTGACGACTTCCCTATTGAATTTTATAAAGCATTCTCCTCTAAACTATCCCCTATACTCAGCTCAATGTACAATTAAATCCATTCTTCTCAGAAACTGCCCCATAGACTTACCCAGGCGACTATTTCGGTTTTGCTTAAAAAGGACAAGAATCCCCTAGACTGTGGCTCATACCACCCTATAAGCCTTTTGTGTTGCGATTATGAAATTCTCACTAAGGTCCTATAGCGCCGCTTAGAGACAGCGATGAGTAATATAATTAACTCTGACCAAACCGGATTTATCTCAGGTAGACAGTCTCTGAATAATATGCACCGGCTATTAATGTTTTTTATTCTGCCCACTCAACTCGACCAGAGGTCGTCATCTGATGCTGAGAGTCATCTGATGCTGAGAAGGTTTCCGACCGGGTTGAGTGGGAATATCTATTTACAGTACTAGAGAGATTTGGGTTTGGCCCATCATTCCTTTCCTGGATGAAGAGTTTGTACTTGTTCCCAGTGGCTTCTGTTCACACCAACAATGTTACCTCCAGCTACTTCCCTCTCCACAGGGGGACAGGCAGGGTTGCTGTTTATCCCCTTTTGTATCCCCTTGCCATGGCAGCAGCTACTCTTCCTGGGGTCCAAACATATTAAAGCACATACATTGCAACCTAACAAAATATGTGCTCCCCATTAATCAGTTAGCAGAAGGTATTGGGTTTGCTAATTTCCCATTTAAGGTGGAGCATCAGGTCTTTACTTATTTGGGGATAAAGGTCATACGCTCATTTAAGGCTCTGTTTAAACATAACTTCAAAACACTCCTGAAGCGCACTAAGCAGGATTTTATAAGGTGGTTGTCTCTTCCCATTTCATTAGGAGGTCGCATTAATTCTGTTAAGATGACTGTACTGCCTAGGTTTTTTGTACTTATTCCAAATGACTCCCATTTTTCTGCCAAAGTCGATGTTCAAACAACTGGACAGCTACATTTCCAACTTCATTTGGAGTAAGTCAAATCCACAAATGAGAAAGGTATATCTAGAGAGACCTAAGCCTGCAGGCGGGCAGAGTCTTCCCAATTTTTTACACTACTACTGGTCAGCTTTAATGATGTGCACTGAGATTTGGGAAGCAAGTTCAGGGAGTGATTGTTTTAATAAATAAACACAACATAATACAAAACAAGAAACACAAACATGAAACAGAAACAATAACACCTGGGGAAGGAACCAAAGGGAGTGACATGTATACGGGAGGTAATCAGGGAAGTGATGGAGTCCAGGGGAGTCTGATGACGCACAGGTGCTCGTAAACGATGGTGACAGGTGTACGCCATAACGAGCAGCCTTGTGACCTAGAAACTCAGCAAAAAAAGAAACATCCCTTTTACAGGACCCTGTCTTTCAAAGATAATTTGTAAAAATCCAAATAACTTCACAGATCTTCATTGTAAAGGGTTTGAACACTGTTTACCATGCTTGTTCAATGAACCATAAACAATTAATGAACATACACCTGTGGAATGATTGTTAAGACACTAACAGCTTACAGACGGTTGGCAATTAAGGTCGCAGTTATGAAAACTTAGGACACTAAAGAGGCCTTTCTACTGACTCTGAAAAACACCAAAAGAAAGATGCCCAAGGTCCCTGCTCATCTGTGTGAATGTGCCTTAGGCATGCTGCAAGGAGGCATGAGGACTGCAGATGTGGCCAGGGCAATAAATCGCAATGTCCGTACTGTGAGATGCCTAAGACGGCGCTACAGGGAGACAGGACGGACAGCTGATCGTCCTCGTAGTGACAGACCATGTGTAACAACACCTGCACAAGATCGGTACATCCGAACATCACACCTGTGGTACAGGATAGCAACAATAACACCTTGAGTTATACCAGGAACGCACAATCCCTCCATCAGTGCTCAGACTGTCCATAATAGGCTGAGAGAGGCTGGACTGAGGGCTTGTAGGCCTGTTGTAAGGCAGGTCCTCACCAGAACGTCGCCTATGGGCACAAACTGTGCTCTTCTTGCCTATGGGCACAAAAGTGCTCTTCACTGACGAGTCATGGTTTTGGGATGATGGTCGGATTCGGGTTTATCGTTGGAGGAACGAGTGTTACACCGAGGCCTGTACTCTGGAGCGGGATAGTTTTGGAGGTGGAGGGTCCATCATGGTCTGGGGCGGTGTGTCACAGTATCATCAGACTAAGCTTGTTGTCATTGCAGGCAATCTCAACGCTGTGCGTTACAGGGAAGACATCCTCCTCCGTCATGTGGTACCCTTCCTGTAGGCTCATCCTGACATGACCCTCCAGCATGACAATGCCACCAGCCATACTGCTCGTTCTGTGCGGGATTTCCTGCAAGACAGGAATGTCAGTGTTCTGCCATGGCCAGCGAAGAGCCCGGATCTCAATCCCATTGAGCACATCTGGGACCTGTTGAATTGGAGGGTGAGGGCTAGGCAAATTCCCCGCAGTGAAGGGATGGAGGGGTGGAGGGATAGAAGGAAGGGGCGTGGTTACACATGGTCTGCGGTTGTGAGGCCGTTTAGACGTACTGCCTAATTCTCTAAAACAACATTGGAGGCGGCTTATGGTAGAGAAATGTACTTTCAATATTCTGGCAACAGCTCTGTTGGACATTCCTGAAGTCAGCATGCCAATTGCACGCGTCCTCAAAACTTGAGACATCTGTGGTATTTTGTTGTGTGACAAAGATTCACATTTTAGAGTGGCCTTTAATTGTCCTCAGGACAAGGTGCACCTGTGTAATGATCATGCTGTTTAATCAGCTTCTTGATAAGCCACACTTGTCAGGTGGATGGGTTATCTTGACAGAGGTGAAATGCTCATTGACAGGGATGTAAACTCATTTGTGCCCAACATTTGAGAGAAATAAGCTTTTTGTACGTAACTTCTGGGATCTTTTATTTCAGGCCATGAAATATATATATATATACAGTGCCTTGCGAAAGTATTCGGCCCCCTTGAACTTTGCAACTTTTTGCCACATTTCAGGCTTCAAACATAAAGATATAAAACTTAATTTTTTTGTGAAGAATCAACAACAAGTGGGACACAATCATGAAGTGGAACGACATTTATTGGATATTTCAAACTTTTTTAACAAATCAAAAACTGAAAAATTGGGCGTGCAAAATTATTCAGCCCCTTTACTTTCAGTGCAGCAAACTCTCTCCAGAAGTTCAGTGAGGATCTCTGAATGATCCAATGTTGACCTAAATGACTAATGATGATAAATACAATCCACCTGTGTGTAATCAAGTCTCCGTATAAATGCACCTGCACTGTGATAGTCTCAGAGGTCCGTTAAAAGCGCAGAGAGCATCATGAAGAACAAGGAACACACCAGGCAGGTCCGAGATACTGTTGTGAAGAAGTTTAAAGCCGGATTTGGATACAAAAAGATTTCCCAAGCTTTAAACATCCCAAGGAGCACTGTGCAAGCGATAATATTGAAATGGAAGGAGTATCAGACCACTGCAAATCTACCAAGACCTGGCCGTCCCTCTAAACTTTCAGCTCATACAAGGAGAAGACTGATCAGAGATGCAGCCAAGAGGCCCATGATCACTCTGGATGAACTGCAGAGATCTACAGCTGAGGTGGGAGACTCTGTCCATAGGACAACAATCAGTCGTATATTGCACAAATCTGGCCTTTATGGAAGAGTGGCAAGAAGAAAGCCATTTCTTAAAGATATCCATAAAAAGTGTAGTTTAAAGTTTGCCACAAGCCACCTGGGAGACACACCAAACATGTGGAAGAAGGTGCTCTGGTCAGATGAAACCAAAATTGAACTTTTTGGCAACAATGCAAAACGTTATGTTTGGCGTAAAAGCAACACAGCTCATCACCCTGAACACACTATCCCCACTGTCAAACATGGTGGTGGCAGCATCATGGTTTGGGCCTGCTTTTCTTCAGCAGGGACAGGGAAGATGGTTCAAATTGATGGGAAGATGGATGGAGCCAAATAGGGGACCATTCTGGAAGAAAACCTGATGGAGTCTGCAAAAGACCTGAGACTGGGATGGAGATTTGTCTTCCAACAAGACAATGATCCAAAACATAAAGCAAAATCTACAATGGAATGGTTCAAAAATAAACATATCCAGGTGTTAGAATGACCAAGTCAAAGTCCAGACCTGAATCCAATCGAGAATCTGTGGAAAGAACTGAAAACTGCTGTTCACAAATGCTCTCCATCCAACCTCACTGAGCTCGAGCTGTTTTGCAAGGAGGAATGGGAAAAAATTTCAGTCTCTCGATGTGCAAAACTGATAGAGACATACCCCAAGCAACTTACAGCTGTAATCGCAGCAAAAGGTGGCGCTACAAAGTATCAACTTAAGGGGGCTGAATAATTTTGCACGCCCAATTTTTCAGTTTTTGATTTGTTAAAAAAGTTTGAAATATCCAATAAATGTCGTTCCACTTCATGATTGTGTCCCACTTGTTGTTGATTCTTCACAAAAAAATACTGTTTTATATCTTTATGTTTGAAGCCTGAAATGTGGCAAAAGGTTGCAAAGTTCAAGGGGGCCGAATACTTTCGCAAGGCACTGTATATATATATATATATATATATATATATATATATATATATATATATACCGAGAATACAAAACATTAAGAACACCTGCTCTTTCCATGACATAGACTGACCAGGTGATTTCAGGTGAAAGCTATGATCCCTAATTGATGTCCCTTCTTAAATCCACTTCAATCAGTGTAGATGAAGGGGAGGAGGCCGGTTAAAGAAGGATGTTTAAGCCTGTTTAAGCCTTGAGACAACTGAGACATAGATTGTGAAGCAGGAAACCAGTGTGATCGATGAGAATGCCCACTTGTGGTTTGGAAAGAAGGCACGAGGTGACTGCTGTAGCCGAGGAGTCGGAAATGGTGGCGAGTAGTGTGGACAAAATGGAGGAAATTGAGAAAAAGTTGGTGAAGCAACAGCTGTGCTGGAATGCAAACAATATGGGTGTCAGTTCTGATGTTATGGAGCGGGAGGATGAGCGTCAAGGACCAGAATGGTCGGTAGTGGAAAGACATAGGAAGAAGAGAGATCATGATACAGAAAGCCGTGGAGCGTCTAGTTAAGAAAGTATAAAGAAGGCCAAAGTAGGAAGCAAGAGTAATGATGTGTTGGAGTGGAAAGTGGTGATAGTGTTTGATGAGACCACACGTACACCCTATCCGACTAACTAATGCTGTAGAGAAAGAGGTAGTTGAAGTGAAATTATCTTGATTCATTGGAAATGGTAGGTTGCTAATAGTTTGTGGTAGCCAGGCCTAGCAATAGATGATTCTGAAAATGGAAAAGCTTAATTTGACGAAGATTAAAAGCCATGTCCAGTGTGCTTATGCTAGATTGAAGGGAGTCATTACTAGGGTCCCAATATCTATGTCCATAGATGATATTAAAGAAAATGTGAAGGGAGGAAGAGTGATTGAGGACAAAAGGATCAGTAGGAAAGAAGATCAAAGAAGTGAAAGCCTATCAGTGCTGCTGAGGTTTGAGAAGGTTGTGCCTGGGAAAGTACAGCTAAGATTCCTTAGTTTCAATGTCAGAGAATTTGTCCAGTCCCCATTTTTTGAATGCCAAAGAATGGGACATGTAGCTGTTCAATGTAAAGGAAGGATAGATGTGTCAAGTGTGGAGGGGAACATGATTATGGTGAATGTGGGAGCAATGTGAAGGTTAAGTGTTGTAATTGTGGGGGGAACATAGTGCAGCATTTGGTGGATGCCAGGTGCAGAGAGAGGCTCTGAGATATAGAATTAGTCATGATGTGTCATATGCAGAGGCTGTACGACAGATTGGTGGAACTACAATGTGGAATCATGGAGCTTCCATGGCTGCTCCTGTAATAAGTGGACCTACTGGGTCTAGTGTTTCTGCTGGTCCTGGCATGGTTTGGAGGCCTGTTCAGAAATCTTGTGCTCATGAATGTGCGGTGTCAAAGGTCACTTTGATAATGAATAAAGTTGACTTCATAGCTTTTATTGGTAAGGTTATCAATACGACTTGGGTTGTGGAAAGCAGAAATGCCAGGTTGAAGATTATTGTGGAGACTGCAAAATAGATATTTGGGGTAACAGATGTTGCTGTTGAAATTCGTTGTTCTCATACTGAACAATCCCAAGGGTGGAGTGTTTCAGTATGATATAGATCAAGTTTAGGGGGGTTGGGGAGGGGTTTTGGGGGGGAGTGGGAGTGTTTGGTTGAAGTTAGTAGGGATTTAAATTATTTTAATTCATGGTAGTACAGAATTGGGCAGATCATGATTGATCGTACATTCCAGCACAGTAGGTGGCGGCATGCACCTAAACGATTGTTTGCGGACCGCCATGATATCATAGAAGAAGATGATGAAGAAGAAGACTACATGGATTGCATGTGTGTGTCATTTAGTCTGTGAGGGAACAGAGTTGCTAAAGCCTGAAATATTTCAGTGGCATCGCCCAAATGACATGTCTGTGTGCTCTGAGGTTACGAAATAGAAGAAAGCTGTAAAGAAAGTAGTTTTGAATAGTTAGGGTCCATAGCATGGACAATATTATAACCAAGAAAACCACCTGGTCACAAACAGTGGTTTTGTGTTGTGAAGTATAATACAAACTGCCTCAGTAAAAATTCAGCCATGGAGGATAACAAACGATGTGGCTTTGTCTATATAGATATAAAGCAGTATGGATCCGATTGAAGGGAAAGGTCGTAATTGTGTAATTGATCAGTTATATCATCATGACTCATGTAGCTACAGCATGTTCTGTTTATTCTCTGTTACAGATAGCCTGCATTTTTGTGGGACCCTCAAGCATGTGGATGAATGTAAATACAACATTCCCCCTCTGGAGAAGAGAGATGATCTTCACAACATGGAATCAAAGACTGTACCATTGTGATTGCACCCGCAGGTGAGACAGTAGCCGTATACCGGTACATACAGTATAATCTTGCAAGCTGGTACATTTGTGGCTCTATATTGAGCTTTCACTGTGGTCAATTAAGAGGATCTGCTCTAACTTGCAGTTATCTTCCTTTAAATGGATTAGATAATTACTTTATGCATTATCACATCTCTGACACACACACGTATGTATATACACACATACCAGAAAACTGAGTCCCCCTATTTCCTTTCTGAAATTGTTTGCGTATTTCTCTTAACATCTCTTAATTCTTATCCACTGACTGTCTACTTGGATCATCGATCTCCTCTGTCCCTCCATCTCTCCACTTCCTCCACCACATTGCTGGCTGGTCAGATCAGATACTTGGAGAGGACCAAGATTCTCCTATCCGTCCTGCAGGACTTTGTGTCTCTATTCTGCCTCGATGTGTGAAGTTTAAAAGACTGTCTTTGGGGAAAAGGTTGGCTCAATTAAAACGTGATATATTTGCAAAGAGCCACAACTGCCCCTTAGACTTTTTAATGTGATCTCTTCACAAAGCTGATATTGCTAATTGTTACACGCAATGTGTCACTGTCCTACCTAGTGTCAATGTGATAACAATAATAAATAGGCTATAGCAGTATACTGTATACAGTTGAAACAGTGCTTGTGGGATCTAGTGTTAACATATAATATTTTATAAAAATAAAATAAAAACATATTTTTTTGTGGGAGGGACTAATTCATGTATTTTAAAACATGGAGGAAAGAGGAAGACAATGCTCAGGGCACAAGTAAAGATACAAAAAGAGGGACTCCTGTTCGCCTCTAGAGACTATGTCTAAGGATCATTGAGCCCAAAAAAAACCTAGGCTGATGTCTCCCAAACATCAGCACCCTTACCAGTTACCAGAATGGGAATAATTTTGTATCTTGTATACAGTATGCAATACATCTGTCTAACATCAACCTGTACGTTTTGCAAGCCTTATGCAAAACGGATTTGAGTTGCTGTTCGAAATACCATCCAGATCCAAACCCTAAACCTTTGATCTCAACTGTAAATAATGATAATAACTGGATAATAACTAAATGAAAACTAGAGTTGTGACTTGTGAGAAGACCCCTGACAAATGGTTTTAATTTAATATATGTATATTAAGTCTGTGTACTTCTCGATTAAAATACTTAAATATAACCAATCTCTGTTTTTCGTTATCTCAGATTACAAACTTCCCTAATGTTGTAAAGGTGCACTATCTTTCAGCCAAGAGCCTTAAAAAATGCTCAGGAGGTGGCGCCCTCCTACTTTTAAAAGTAAGGCGATTGACCACCTATCTTTACACATATTCATTAATAATTGTTTCTTAATTTGAGTGTCATCAGTGGATAATGTTGAATTGTGTAGTGTAAACAGTGTTGCACTTCATACCTAAAGGCTTTTTGCTTTGAATATTGTATCATATTATCATAATTTACCTACATTGTCACCGCAATCAGAAAATGTACAAATGAAACCATGAGTATTAAACAAACTATGACGATACATACATACAATCTTAGTATTGATAATAAATTATATTTTGGTGGTTCAATTTGTTGACGTGTTTATTGTAGGCTAAAGCGCAATGTATGCTGGGAACAGTAACTGTTGGCCTAAGAGAAACATGGCGTCTCACCGACAGCTGTGGGGTTTCCATTATCTGTCCGGACACTAGTAATCAGTTGTTGGACCACCATCGGAGCCTTTTTTCCTGCATTTTTATCGTGTTTTGGTTATGCTCAAACTTCGTGTTCAGCTGGAGAAGGCAGTCAATTACTAAACTATGCTCTAAATATTACGGTTTAGAGACAGTGTCACGCCCACTGCTCTGTAAAGACAGTACGATATGCTCAATGGTACAGTTGGTAGCGGAAGAAAGAACCTGCCCCACACAGTGCGATCAGCTGGCCGACCTATGTTCGCTAGCAAGCCTCGATAGCTAGCACCCGTAGCAGCAAAGTGGTACCCACAAATATTTGGTAGTACAATTGGCGTTACCAAGCTAGCTAGCTGGGTCGGAGTAGGTCTGAGTTTCTCATCTGGCTGACAGCATGTCTGTCGGGTAGTGTTGTTGTCATTTCGGATTGGATTTGTTTTAATGTTCGACCTTTCTGGCATTTTTCTCGGAGGAGAGAGAGATGGGCTCCGGGGCCGTGGATTCGTCCCAGTGGTTGTCAGTGAAGGAAGAGACTATTTTCCTTCACGATGGACTGATTCGGGTCACGGATCTGGCTGAACTGCCCAGTGAAATCGGTGTGTCTGAGCAGGGGGACACTGAGCAGGAGGTGAGTACTGTTAGTCTGCATCTCAACGGTTGCATTTTGAATGTTTTCTTGGAGGAAGCGAACACAGCTAACGTTAGTTAACTTAGCTAGCTAAATTGTCAAGCGCTAACTACCTACCTGTAAAGCATTAACTAGTAGGGATTGCCAAGCAGCAAGTTATATAATTCCATATGAATAAAGTCACATTAATAGCAACACGTTTCGCTAGTCATGTCCATGTGTAACATTGGCTAGCTAAGGACGCAAACGTCGGCTTGACGAGGAGCATGACCAATAACTACGCTAGTTAACCAAAGAGAACATTGAAACATAACGTTGACCATTGTTTACAGTAACAGGCTAGTTAGCAGACAGTCTATAATTTGAAGATAATGTAGTGTTAGTTGCTATATGAATAACAGTGTGTGTAGTGTGTAGGCATGATGACTCACGACGTAGCTAGCTAGCAAGGGTATCTTATTATCTTGGCCTTTAAATCCCCACCCTTTGTGGGAACCGTGTCCCCTCTGGTCCAGACATTGGGTGCTCTTGAGTGGTGGCAGGCTATTATTGTTGTATTCATCAGCTCACCGACCTATTCTCACTTAAATTCTTCAAAGCACATTGGCATGGCACACAAACTGGACAAATACAATAGGAAACAGTAAATTCAGCGCTCTTGAAAGCTCCTCAAGCCAGTAAGTAGCCAAGAGGTCTTGTTCAGCACAGAATGCTTCATCATTGGCACAGTGCCATTAGAAAGTATTCATTTTTATTTTTCCTTTATTTAACTAGGCAAGTCAGTTAAGAACAAATTCTTATTTACAATGGCGGTCTAGGAAGAGTGGGTTAACTGCCTTGTTCAGGGGCAGAATGACAGATTTTTACCTTGTCAGCTCGGGGATTCGATCTAGCAACCTTTCGGTTACTGGCCCAACACTCTAACCACGAGGCGACCTGCCCCCCCTTGACTTATTCTATATTTTGTTGTTACAGCCTGAATTCAAAATTAATTACAAAGATTTTTTTATTTCACATAATCTACACTTCCTTCAGAAAGTATTCACACACAGCTTACTTTATCAAATCCTCCTTCAGTCACATGCAGATAAAACATTTTGATTTCTATAGTATCAGAAAGAGCATGTTCTGCAGTTTCTACGACACTTACCATAATCAAATATCTCAAAATTCAAGATTTCCAAATGTAACTTTTCCCAATAATTTCTATGCTGTCCATGCATTCAGCACAAGACCACTCGCACGGCAGCATTGCTCTGGCTACTAAGCAAAAAAGAGTAACATACTAAACGTACAATAAAAATATGCTATTCTGTTTTCAATGGATGAGTGGGCGATAGAAATCAGATTGAAACAGATAATGGTGCATGTGACTTCAATGAACTGAATGATGAGGAGGGTGAAATGGGTGATTGAATTTTATCTGAATAATGAGGGTTGAATTTAGAACAATAGTGTAATGATGATGAACAATTGTGAGTGGTCTAATTATTTTATTATGAAAGTCTGGAAATGGTATATAATTTCCCCTCTTGAGAGTCAAATCAGACACTGAGTACAAAATACAATGTGTTTAGTTCACAATGGCAAGCCGAAACAAACTAATGTACGCACTGACAGCATTGCAAATGCTGCAGCATTTAGATAAGTTGGAGTAGGATGGAGGATCGGGTATTGTGCTTGAAATCGACGTTGCTGATGAGTCTTCATCTGATTCTGATGTTCACTTCGATCCTTCGCCTCCGATGCCTGAACCTCGCTGCAGAAAAAACAGAACAGAGCAAACTGAGATGGTGATCTCAACTGCCACGATGAGACTGGACCGGGGAGGGATGGCACGTTTTGGTTTACGGTATGTAACGTGTAGATGTTGCAGCACATCAGCGATTGTATTGTTGCTCATGCGCACAGAAAAGGAAACAGTATGTGGGACGTGTCTGGACTCAAAGCTTTTATTGGACCTTTTATATGTTCTGCGGGGCACATGGTGGAAGAGCGTTGATGTGAAGTCATTTTGGTTTGATAGGTATGGGGTGGAGCATTCCACGCAACCGCTTCAGAAAGATTATGCGACACCTGCGGCAGGTGCACACAAAACAAGGCCCATGAAAACTGCATTGCCTCTCACAGTGGTGGGATTTTGTTGGTGGGGTTTGCTCACACAAATCCCCAACGCTGTATTCTGACTAGAGGTCGACCGATTAATCGGAATGGCCGATTTCAAGTTTCATAACAATCGGAAATCAGTATTTTTGGGCGCCAATAAAAAAATAAATATATATATATATATATTTTATATACCTTTATTTAACTAGGCAAGTCAGTTAAGAACACATTCTTATTTTCAATTACGGCCTAGGAACGGTGGGTTAACTGCCTCGTTCAGGGGCAGAACGACAGATTTTTACCTTGTCAGCTCAGGGATTCCAATCTTGCAACCTTACAGTTTACTAGTCCAACGCAATAACGGCCTGCCTCTCTCTCGTTGCACTCCTTGTAGAGTAATGCAGTAAGCTAAGGAAAGTTGCTAGCTAGCATTAAACTTATCTTATAAAAAACAATCAATCATAATCACTAGTTAACTACACATGGTTGATGATATTACTAGATATAATCTGACTGAGCATACAAGTATCTAAGTATCTAACTGAGCGGTGGTAGGCAGAAGCAGGTGCGTAAACATTCATTCAAACAGCACTTTCTTTGCGTTTTGCCAGCAGCTCTTTGTTGTGCGTCAAGCATTGCGCTGTTTATGACTTCAAGCCTATCAACTCCCGAGATGAGGCTGGTGTAACTGAAGTGAAATGGCTAGCTAGTTAGCGCGCGCTAATAGCGTTTCAAACGTCACTCACTCTGAGCCTTCTAGTAGTTGTTCCCCTTGCTCTGCATGGGTAACGCTGCTTCGATGGTGGCTGATGTCGTTGTGTTGCTGGTTCGAGCCCAGGGAGGAGTGAGGAGAGGGACGGAAGCTATACTTTTACACTGGCAGTACTAAAGTGCCAATAAGAACATCTAATAGTCAAAGGTTAATGAAATACAAATGGTATAGAGGGAAATAGTCCTATAATTCCTATAATAACTACAACCTAAAACTTCTTACCAGGGAATATTGAAGACTCATGTTAAAAGGAACCACCAGCTTTCATATGTTCTCATGTTCTGAGCAAGGAACTGAAACGTTAGCTTTCTTACATAGCACATATTGCACTTTCACTTTCTTCTCCAACACTTTGTTTTTGCATTATTTAAACCAAATTGAACATGTTTCATTATTTACTTGAGGCTAAATTGATTTTATTGTTGTATTATATTAATTTAAAATAAGTGTTCATTACGCATGACCTTCAACCTTCGTCTCTCCCGAGCCTGTACGGGAGTTGTAGCGATGAGACAAGATAGTAGCTACTAAACAATTGGATACCACGAAATTGGGGAGTAAAATAAAATAAATAAATACGTGTTCATTCAGTATTGTTGTAATTGGCATTATTACAAATAAATAAATAATCAACCGATTAATCGGTATCGGCTTTTTTCGTGCTCCAATAATCGGAATCGGCGTTGAAAAGTCATCATCGGTCGACCTCTAGTGCTGACTGTGCACCCGAAGCATGAAGAGGAGATTGATTCATGTATGTGTAAAGGCACGCATATAAGGACTCAATACAGTGTCCCATACAATCAACAAATGACTTTTTATATCTTGTCATGAATATATTAACAAAAATATTTCTTTATGCTATTTATCCTCTACAGTTGTTCTTGTACTTTTGTTTAGGAAAAGGGAAAACAATTTCACCTGTGCACCTGGCTGGTTATAATATTATAATATGTTTAGTTTCTACTTTGTCAAAAATAAGCTGTAACTGGACTTCATTAATTACTGTAACTCTATTACTAATCAAATCTGCAAATAAAGTTGATCAAATAGATTACATTTTTTTTATTGTAAGGTAAATGAAAAAGGCTTTAGGCCTAGGTTTTTTTCTAGGACTTTGTAGAATTATATAAAACATATCCTTTTTAATGTTTATATTTCATTAAATTCATAATTTACAATATGCACTATTTATCAAGTGTTGGTGCTTATGTTTGTACACCTTGCGGGTTGATATGCAGCTGATGCATATGCTAAATGGAAAGCCCAGCTATGTTCTCTAGTGGGTACTTGAAGCCTGAAAGGCCAGGTGGTTCTAATGTTAAAAGGCCCTGTCCAGTCAACCCTGACATCATCATGGCTCCAGACTAACATTTTCCCCTGGTGTCACTGGTGCCACTAACTTTTTCAGTTGGTGGGACTAGCCCATGATTTGGTGGCACCCAAGAAATGTGTTTCGCTGTGTCGCACAATATAATTAATTTCATTCGTCTTAAAGTCATTCACAATACTTTAAGAAGTGTAATAGACTACGGAGATGGTATTAAGTAAATAAGTTGTTACATCTAACATTTCCAAGCACGAATGCTTGATTCAAAATATTTTGTTGTGCAACTTAAGCCAGTGATCGTCATGAATTTTAGGTTGACAATTAGGCTATTTGTGTTATTTTACTGTCAAAATAGGGTCTGATTTGTTTAATAGACATGAATTTGTCTTCATCTTTATGTGCATTAATATTATATAGGCCTAATTCAGTTGGTGCTCATTCACCACCTGAGGAAGTGGAAACTCAAAACACATTCGCTCGATCACTAACTATAACACCTACTGCTAGTAGCCAGGTATTAATCTAATAGTAAATGTAATGTCCAAAATAAACTTGCGCAATTTTTGCACGCTCCGTATTTTAAAGCCATATCAGTGATGGTAGACCTAAACAGACAAATAAATGGGACATAGATTGATAGATGGTAACAGACAGATGGCATGCTACAGAGGAACACTGAGAATGAATCAACCTGAGAGGACTAGACTTCACTGAGTACACATCAGTGCTTCTAAAATGTTCTTATTTTTCATACGGATGGAGCAATGACTGGGGCGATGGAGCAGCTGTGCTAGCTAGCCATAGACCTGTGCCCCAGGTGCAGTAGTGTGACATCTTGTTTATGCTGTTTCAGTGGGACTGGATTAGCTCTGGGTCTGACGGGTGGAGGTCAAAGCAAAGCCCTTATTGTCCATGCCACTCCTCAGAAGAGCGCAGTACCATTGGTTCAATGGCAGTACAGGACAAGTATGTGTTGCTTGTCCTCTCTGCAGTGGAAGTATGGATGGAATGTAACCTGAGCATCTGCAGTGTGTCTGGTTATTGTACTGTCACCACTGTCCACCCTCCCCCTGCTCTCACTAACCTCACTCTTATGTGAGAAGGAGTTAAACCGGGCGCACGAATCCATGTATAATGAGGTGGGTCCCCCCCCACATGAGATGCATGTTTCGGTTCTACCTCCAAAGAATAACAAAGGCTACTTATTCACGAATTGGGTGTGATAATTTCCATGTGGAGTTGATTAACATCAACAAATAGGACACTAACAGCTGTCAGGCTGGCTAGCTAGCATGCTATATTGCTAACCTTATCTAGCTAGCTAATGTTATCGGTTGCTTTTTATATATTTTTTTGTACACTGTCTTCAAAAGATTAGCCATCTCGCTCTATAGCCTTGTTCACACTGCAATCCTTAATGCTCAAATCAGTTTTGTTTTTCAAATCTGTTTTCTAGAACTGACTGTCCAAACAGCAAGTTACAAGTGACCAAATTGGATTTGTGTGTTCAGACAGCAGTCATTTGCTGACATGGCTACACTAGTTGTTATATTAACTGCGGGTGTGTGTGCTGTGGTGTAAGCTGCTTAGTGGTACTCATGCTTCCTATCACTTAGAAGTTATTTAGCAAGCTAAGGTAACAACAATGCCTGCCATGGACATTTCTCATTTGCTTTGAATGTTCAAAGTCATAGTGTAAGTACACTCTTTAAAGCCTCAAAGGATAAGATGATCCAACTTTCAAAATGACTTCTTTTTGGCTAACCACAGCAGTCACTTAGCTTAGGTAGCTGTTTAACTTTCTTGTGCATTCACACATTTGTTTTGTAAACAATAAACGAGCTAGTTAGCTAACACATGTTCTTGTCAAACTGTTAAGAGTAACGTTATCTAGCACCTACGAAGATGGTTTGAAATGTGGCGCGAAATATCTGATACTTTGTGCTTTTTTTGCTGTTCAGACTGCAGGAAAAAGAACGGAATCGGATATGCAAAAAAATTGGATTTGAGTTACTTCAAACTGCCAATGTGAGCAAGGCTTATGGCTGGTTTTCGAGCTGGATAGTCATAAGCATTGATTTAGGGAGAACTTCGCCACAGATGGGAACCACTGGCCTGTCTTTGACTTCGCCATCTATTGTTATCTTAAGTTTTGGCATCTTTCACAAATTGTAGGGATGCACGATATATCGGTAAGCATATCGGAATCGGACGATATTAGCAAAAAATGTCGGCATCAGCCCGATGTCTAGTTTAATGCCGATGTGCAAAACCGATGTCAAAGCTGATGTGCATACCTATATAACGTAATGACGCCACGGAGAATACAGCGCTACACGTGCAAAACAGCCTTCCTAACCTAGCCCACAATGTCTGCTGTGTGGATATATTTTGTTTCAAAGGAAGATAACTAAAAGGCCATATGCAACGTTTGTACTGCTATTATTTCCAGAGGGGAGAAAGTGAAATCTTTCAATACCACAAACCTAATTACTCATTTGAAAGTGCATCACCCCCAGACGTTCAGCGACTATTTCGAACGAAAGCAGAAAAAAATGAAACCAGTTCAAGTCAAGCAGTCATTTGAAAGAGAGAGAGAGAATTTCAGTGAGACAACTCAAAGGTGAAATCCATTAACGCCAAGATAATAGAATTCATGGCCCTTGACAATCAACCGTTCTCTGTTGTGGATGATGTTGGCTTTTGCTGACTGGTTGAGCACCTCGAGCCCCGGTACACACTACCAAGTAGGCTCTATTTTTCAGATGTTGCCCTACCGTAGTTACACAGTATTGTTGAAACACACATCCATGAGCTACTTGCTATTAGCGTCACACTGCTATTAGCTTTACGACTGAGATTTGGACCAGCGATGTCAGCCCCATGAGCACAGTTCGAAATGAACACCCGCCAAGTGCCAAATGCAGGTAGATTTTCCATTTGGCGAGAATCTCAGAAGGCTATCCGCCACAATGTTTGTACCAAAATAGCCATGTAATAAAATATCTGGCATGATGGCTCAGAGGAAATTGTGTTTGCCAGCTTACCACAGACTGTCTCTAGTGCTCTAGTTTCACGGCACTGTTTACCGTACCGGACATCGGCTACTCGACATTGCTCACTTGCCACGGGTCTGCTGCTAGCTACCGTTCATTAAATAGCTGTTATGTGGCAACATTTACCTGGAGTAAACCAACCTTTAAAATGAAAACCCACCGCAGAAAAGGAGGACTAATCACAAAGAGTTCTATGAGAAATGGAGGTTTGGAGATGGAGTTTCAAGAGGCTGGCTACAGTATGATGCGGAGGCTGTGGTGATGAGTTGTTCTATGTGTCGCCAGTATGCTAAAGATAAAAGCAGAAACAACAAATTTGTCATCAGAATTAAAATTATGAAGCTGGAGAACATTTGTGACCATGCACACAGCAAGTGTCACATTACCTGCGTGTCTATGTCCCGGCCTCAATCGGAGCCTCTCCTCTTGACACCCTCTGTGATGGCGCTAATGTCAGAGCAGACCAGCACGAAGATGAAGATACTGTTTAGGACTGTACATGCCATTGGCAAGAAGGTGAGACCACTTTCTGACTTGGAGTGGATGTGTGAGTAAGTGAAAATGTTGTTACTCTTGTAGCTAGACTAGTACTTTTTGTAGCGAGTTTTTAAGTCTATTTAGCAGACGTGGTCCAGTATTGTAGGTTATTTCTCAGCCGTTGATAAGCTTTGGTTCACCTCAAAATAGTGTATAAATTCCAGAAAATGATAGGCCTACTAATGCTGACATGGATCTCCATGCTTTCCTATGGCTCTGTAACATAATATTTTAATGCTTGTCTCCAGATGCTGGTTACATTTTAAAGCATTGTGGCACAATTGACTTTACTAGCCTTATCGTGTTGATTCTTAAGGAAACAAAGGGTAGAAGGCTAATTTTGCACAATCAACTGCCAGCTATATTGGATAACATGATTGTATATTTAATTATTATTGAATTAATTGATGTTTCATTTTTGCAGTTTGGATGGGGGAAAAAAGGAATCACTGTGGGCTCAACATATAGAAATGAGAAGTAGGCCAAAGAGTTTACACCTATTGCGTGCACTGGACCACTTCCTGCGAGGTTACCAGTGGCTTGTCCAGCACCTGGAACAGGTAGTGGCTCTAGATTACTATGCTAAGTACTCAAAGTCATCATCAATATGTAGTGTCCAGTAAAAAACAACAAACACGGTTACATCATGTTTCAATGCTTTATGCACTGATAAAATGTGTCATATCTAATAGTTTTTTTGGGATAGCAATTAATTGTCTATTTGTTCTTTATGTATTTCAGATTTCAGATTCAATCTGCTGATGCCCAAAATGCCAGAGGTGTCCAGCAGGCCAAGGTGAGGAAATACTACAGTACTGCAAGGGAGGCTGTTGTTATCCGCTTCTGTGGCTTCCTGCATGACACTCTAACACACCTGAGCAACCTGTCTGACTGTCTGCAGAGGTCCACCATCACCATAGCAGAAGCCCACAGCTCCTTGTGCTCAACACAGGCAGTACTTAAGAAGTACAAAAACAGGTATGTTTATTTAAACTGCAATAAGAAATACTTAACTTAAGAGAATTAAGAGAAAGGATTATGTTAATAAGAGTGGGAGAGAGAGTGAGAGTGTGTTGTAAAGGAAAATTCTGAAAGGATGGCCTTTTATCATCAGAGAAGGGCCCATGATGAAGGCCACAGATATGAGGGAATTTTGCTAACCAGAGGTGACAGCAAGACCCTCGTCACATCACAAGACATAATGCTTGACAGGCTAGTCGAGAGTATGACTGACAGGTTCCAGTATGCCAGTGTGAGGGTCCTGTGTGCCACCAAGCTGGTCAGCTTCACCAACTGGCCAGTGTCAGGAGATGCAGCAGCAGGTTACTTTATGTTTTGTATTACAGGTCAGTCAGGTTCATTATCATATTTTTATAGTTTGAGAATTAAAACTGCATGATGCTTGTTGTAATGTATTTAATTATTCTAGATTTTGGAGACACTGAACTGGAAACCCTGGTGGACCACTTCCTGTCCTGGAGACCACTGGCATCCATGTTGAAAGGATCCCTGACCACTTCCTATCCTGGAGACCACTGGCATCCATGTTGAAAGGATCCCTGACCACTTCCTGTCCTGGAGACCTCTGGCATCCATGTTGAAAGGATCCCTGACCAGTGAACTGTCCTGGAGACCTCTGGCATCCATGTTGAAAGGATCCCTGACCAGTGAACTGTCCTGGAGACTTCTGGCATCCATGTTGAAAGGATCCCTGACCAGTGAACTGTCCTGGAGACCTCTGGCATCCATGTTGAAAGGATCCCTGACCAGTGAACTGTCCTGGAGACCTCTGGCATCCATGTTGAAAGGATCCCTGACCAGTGAACTGTCCTGGCGACCTCTGGCATCCATGTTGGAAGGATCCCTGACCAGTGAACTTGTCCTGGAGACCTCTGGCATCCATGTTGAAAGGATCCCTGACCAGTGAACTGTCCTGAAGGTGCTGATGTACCAAGAGTCCCAGTCCCTGCAGAAGATGTCCTGGTTCCTTGTCAACAGGAGCCATCAGCATTCCTGTCCTGGTTTTCTGGCATTTGTTGACCTGGTCCTGTCCGTCCCTGCCTCCATAGCTGAATGTGAAAGAGGTTTTAATACCATGAAACAGGTGAAAACCGATTGGCGGTCCAACCTAAAGTCTGACACACTGTCAGATCTCCTTATGGTCCAGCTGTCCTCTCCAGAGATCAGGGAGTATGATCCTTTAAAAGTATTGATGCTGTGACACCAGGACTCTGTCAGGAGCAGGAGGCCAGACTTCATGGACCATGCAAAGAGAGGGTGAGGAGTTGTGAGGTTTAAGTTAATTAAAATGATTAAGCATCTGATAGGTTTACAAAACCTTCAAATGTACTTTTATGTTTGATCCTTAAGTACATTTAATAGCAAATACTTCAGTAGAATTTTGAGTTTAAGACTTCTGTTGTATTCAGGCTGGGAATTTAAATCTAGCCACAGCCAAAATTAACCAGCATCTGATAAGCCTCTTTTTTTAACCTGTATTTAATCAGGGTATTTCTAATCAAAGTAAAGGATTTGTAGACCTGCTTCCCCTGTTTCCCCTTTGTATCAGGAGAGCACCAGTTCCATGTCCACTGTACTTCTCATAATTGTATTTTACCATTGCTGTTGCCCTGTTTTCACTTCTATGTACTCTTATTCATTGTATCTTTTATGTTTTGTTTATTTCATTGTGTGCCCAATGTTTGGTGTTTTTGCACTCTGTACAGCACTTTTGGTCAACTACAGTTGTTTTTAAATGTGCTCTACAAATAAACTTGATTTGATTAACTCTTGATCAATATATTACAATTTTGTTTCAAATCTTGCGCTTGCTTATTTAAGTTTGTATTCAACATGTACTGAAATTAATGTATTTGTGACACGAAAAGGCAATTTATTATTTTGGCTGGTAAAGAATATGTTTGACTGGTGGATTTTTTTCATCTACCAGTCCACTTGGCAGGTGAGACAAAAAAGTACATTTCGGACACTGCCCATGAGCATGCTGACAGCACAGTGGGTCTGACAGCACAGTGGGTCAACAAGGATTTTCTACAACAAAACTGCCGACACAGACCGTGGGGTTAACTTGCATAAGTACTCTACTAGAGGCTGTGAACAAGCGATTCGGTGGTATTCTCTCTGAGCCTTTATACTGTGTCACCACCATGCTTGATGCTAGGTACAAGGACCACGACTTCGATGCAGACAAGAAACAGGGTTAACGTGAAATGTTACAGACACAGCTGGACAAGATGGAAACGGACACAGTGACAGTGCGCACCGAGGAAGAGGACCCACGATCGATGAGGCCACGGACAGACAGAGCTGAAACCTCACTCCTTGACATGTATGATGAAATCCTGGTTGAGAATTAAACGAATGAACAATTTAACGAAACATTACAGCTGTAAGTGAAAAATGTTTTACTGGTAATGGGGACATATGTAAATGCCAACAAAATAACTTTTCGGTCAGTGTGTGTGTGTGTGTGTGTGTGTGTGTGTGTCAACTATTTAACTAGTGGAATGCTTAAAAGGAAGCAAAATCTTTTAATATCGGGTACTGGGTTTTTCGGCAAGGAAAATATTGGATCTCGGTATTGGACAAATTTCATATAGGTGCGTCCCTAATATGCATCCTTAATCAATTGCGGCTGGAAATACGTCAAGAAATAGTTAGAATAAGATGAAGTGCCGGTGATATTGAAAGATAGGCTAGCTGATATACGTTTTTCTACATTGTATTGGACACAGTGCAATATTTTAGTAGGCAGCTAGCAGTCTTCAGCTGTGGTTACAGCAAAGCCAAGTCAGCCCATGCTCATGATTCTCACAAGGGAAGTGAAATGATATGCTAAAATGACTTTGATCAGGACATGTACAGTTGAAGTCAGAAGTTTACTTACACTTAGGTTGGAGTCATTAAAACTCGTTTTTCAACCACTCCACAAATGTCTTAACAAACTATAGTTTTGGCAAGTCTGTTTGGACATCTACTTGTGCATGACACAAGTCATTTTCCCAACAATTGCTTACAGGCAGATTATTTCACTGTATCACAATTCCAATGGGTCAGAAGTTTACATACGCTAAGTTGACTGTTCCTTTAAACAGCTTGGAAAATTCCTGAAAATTCTGTATTGGCGTTAGAAGCTTCTGATAGGCTAATTGACATAATTTGAGTCAATTGGAGGTGTACCTGTGGATTTATTTCAAGGCCTATCTTCAAACTCAGTGCCTCTGCTTGACATCATGGGAAAATCTAAAGAAATCAGCCAAGACCTCAGAAAACATTTGTAGACCTCAACAAGTCTGGTTCATTCTTGGGAGCAATTTCCAAATGCCTAACGGTACCACGTTCATCTGTACAAACAATAGGGTGCAAGTTAAACACCATGGGACCACACAGCCATCATACTGCTCAGGGAGGAGACGTGTTCTGTCTCCTAGAGATTAACGTACTTTGGTGTGAAAAGTGCAAAACAATCCCAGAACAACAGCAAAGGACCTTGTGAAGATGCTGGAGTAAACAGGCACAAAAGTATCTATATCCACAGTAAAACGAATCCTATATCGACATAACCCGAAAGGCCGCTCAGCTAGGAAGAAGCCACTGCTCCAAAACCGGCATGGAAAAAGCCAGACTACGGTTTGCAACTGCACATGAGGACAAAGATTGTACTTTTTGGAGAAATGTCCTCTGGTCTGATGAAACAAAAATAGAACTGTTTGGCCATAATGACCATTTTGTTTGGAGGAAAAAGGGGGATGCTTGCAAGCCGTAGAACACCATCCCAACTGTGAAGCACGGGGGTGGCAGCATCATGTGTTGGGGGTGCTTTGCTGCAGGAGGGACTGGTGCACTTCACAAAATAGATGGCAACATGGGGGAAAATTATGTGGATATATTGAAGCAACATCTCAGCACATCAGCCAGGAAGTTAAAGCTTGGTCCCAAATGGGTCTTCCAAATGGACAATGACCCCAAGTATACTTCCAAAGTTGTGGCAAAATGGCTTAAGGATAACAAATTCAAGGTATTAGAGTGGCCATCACAAAGCCCTGACCTCAATCCCATAGAACATTTGTGGGCAGAACTGAAAAAGCGTGTGTGAGCAAGGAGGCCTACAAACCTGACTCAGTTACACCAGCTCTGTCAGGAGGAATGGGCCAAAAGCTTGTGGAAGGCTACCCGAAACATTTCACCCAATTTAAATAATTTAAAGGCAAACACTCAATTAGTATTTGTAGGAATGTAAACTTCTGACCCATTTGGAATGTGATGAAAGAAATAAAAGCTGAAATAAATCATTCTCCCTACTATTATTCTGACATTTCACATTCTTAAAATAAAGTGGTGATCCTAACTGACCTAAGACATAGAATTTTTACTAGGATTGATTGTCAGGAATTGTGAAAAACTGAGTTTAAATGTATTTGGCTAAGGTGTATGTAAATTTCCGACTTCAACTGTAACTATAAGAGCCTTGAATTTTCTTTCGTGGGTGCCTTTTCGCTATCTGGATAAACACACCAATCAAAGCAGTGGAGCGTGTAGTGACTCAAAACTTTAGTGGACAAAACCATTCATCTTGGGGCGACAGGGGGAGCAGGTTTGCAAAATTATACAATTTCTAAAATGTTCAGAGATATATATTGTTAATACAAACTGAACCAAAAATTAGTGAAACTGTACAAATTATCCAATGGATTATGATAATTTTCTGTTTTATTTGCTCCATGGCCTGGGTGGCCAAGTGGACACACGGCTGTTTGACTCATCTCATTCATGAAGAGGAATAACTTTGCAGCTGTTTCAGATTAGTAAACAATGCCATGCTGGTAGGTGGGAACATTGAAATAAAACCCAGCCCTGAAAAGAAATGTAGGCTGAAAATAATTTGTATGTCATTTCACAAGAAAGACACCTCTTTCATACAGATTTGCACGAAGTGGTTAGCCCAAATAAACTCAGCAAAAAAAGAAACGGCACTTTTTCAGGACCCTGTCTTTCAAAGATAATTTGTAAAAATCCAAATAACTTCACAGATCTTCATTGTAAAGTGTTTAAACACTTTCCCATGCTTATTCATTGAACCATAAACAATTAATGAACATGCACCTGTGGAACGGTCGTTAAGACACTAACAGCTTACAGACGGTAGGCAATTAAGGTAACAGTTATGAAAACTTAGGACACTAAAGAGGCCTTTTTACTGACTCTGGAAAAACACCTAAAGAAAGATGCCCAGGGTTCCTGCTCATCTGCATGAATGTGCCTTAGGCATGCTGCAAGGAGGCATGAGGACTGCAGATGTGGCCAGGGCAATAAATTGCAATGTCCGTACTGTGAGACGCCTAAGACGGCGCTACAGGGAGACAGGACGGACAGCTGATCCTCCTCGCAGTGGCAGACCACGTGTAACAACACCTGCACAGGATCGGTACATCCAAACATCACACCTGCGGGACAGGTACAGGATGGCAACAACAACTGCCTGAGTTACACCAGGAATGCACAATCCCTCCATCAGTGCTCAGAGTGTGCGCAATATGCTGAGAAAGGCTGGACTGAGGGCTTGTAGGCCTGTTGTAAGGCAGATCCTCACCAGACATCACCGGCAATAACGTCGCCTATGGGCACAAACCCACTGTCGCTGGACCAGGCAGGACTGGCAAAAAGTGCTCTTCATTGACGAGTCGCGGTTTTATCTCACCAGGGGTGAAGGTCGGATTCACGTTACACCGAGCGTTACACCGAGGCCTGTACTCTGGAGCGGGATAGATTTGGAGGTGGAGGGTCCGTCATGGTCTGGGGCTGTGTGTCACAGCATCATCAGACTAAGCTTGTTGTCATTGCAGGCAATATCAACGCTGTGCGTTACAGGGAAGACATCCTCCTCCCTCATGTGGTACCCTTCCTGCAGGCTCATCCTGAAATGACCCTCCAGCATGACAATGCCACCAGCCATACTGCTCATTCTGTGCGTGATTTCCTGCAAGACAGGAATGTCAGTGTTCTGCAATGGCCAGTGAAGAGCCCGGATCTCAATCCCATTGAGAACGTCTGGGACCTGTTGGATCGGAGTGTGAGGGCTAGGGCCATTCCCCCCAGAATTTTCCCAGACCAGGTGCCTTGGTGGAAGAGTGGGGTAACATCTCACAGCAGGAACTGGCAAATCTGGTGCAGTCCATGAGGAGGAGATGTACTGCAGTACTTAATGCAGCTGGTGGCCACAGCTGATACTGACTGTTACTTTTAGATTTTGACCCCCCCTTTGTTCAGAGACACATTATTCAATTTCTGTTAGTCACATGTCTGTGGAACTTGTTCAGTTTATGTCTCAGTTGTTGCATCTTGTTATGTTCATACGAATATTTACACATGTTAAGTTTGCTGAAAATAAACGCAGTTGACAGTGAGAGGACGTTTCTTTTTTTGCTGAGTTTATATCATACTTTGACTAAAATGATGACTTAACATTATGGGTCAGCTCTGGCCATCGTCTTTCCGCTTGAAAAAGTGGATTTCTACTGTTTCTCTATGTTTCCCTATGTCATGTGACCTTATGGTCTAGTGTGGTTTATTAATACCTGCCTCTCTATTTGGGCTAACTTTGCCAAACTCATGATTGATCAGGTCATCCAGCATCCCATCAGCCCATGGTGCTTAGATTCTGGCTATTTATACCAGCATCATGGAGTAGAAGCCCTTCTGCATAGCAAGGTGGAGAAGGTTGGTGCACAATCCCAGCCTCCAATGAACATTAGTCTATCTGAAATTGAGTCAATACAAAATGTGCCTACTAAATGGTTGTAGTGGCGTCTTGGACTACACACTGTAATAGATATCTGGCTTAAGTGCTGCCTAAGTGCAGATGATGCGCAATATTGGTATTTTTATCTCCTCTGAAATAACCCCACAATCTCTAAATTTTTCACACCACTTATTTTGAAAAAGTATGTAATGTTGTATTTGACTGGGTAAGAACATCTGCAACATGAATAGAATTGTAATGTATTATTACTGTGTGTTAGAAATTCAACAAGGAGTAGTTTATTTCCACACTAATGTATTCTGATTCTTTAATATATATCATTGGGTTTAAAGGGTCTAACCTCTTATTTCTCCCGCATATATTCAATTTAGCAACACATTTAAACAGCACATTGATAGATTGACATGATTGGGTCACATTGATAGATTGACATTGAAGAAACTGAAGTTGAAATTGGGTTTCTATTTTAGGAACATTAGCTCTGGACACAGTGTATCAATGGTGCGTTAAGATTTATCACAAATGCTAGATCACTCACACATCACTGTGATTTGTATGCCATGATGCAATGGACCCTCTGTTCACCAGGAGTCTAAAGCACTGGTGCACTTTTGTGCAACTCCCTCTGTTCCTTACTGACCAGATCAGTCACTCAATAGTCTTCTTTCACAGTCGCTGCTGTCCTTGTCTGTTCCTAAGGCTAGAACTGAGATGGGGAAACAATGTTTTTCCCATTATGCCCCTTCATCCTGGAACATTCTTCCAAAGATATTACAGTTAGGGGAGTTAGCGTACTTGCCTGTTTAAGACTGATCGACGACACTGTTTTTGATAGCTGCAGTTGTTTCTGTAAGTTGTGACACTGTCTTTTTTGTGTATTTCTTGTTGTTGCAAGATTTTATGTACACGCTTTTATGTGTAGTTTTCCATCTTGCCAGGCCGTCCTCACAAAATAGGTTTTTAACCTCTGGGTCTATCCTGGTTAAATAAAGGTTAAATAAATACAAATATTACACTGCTGCTACTGTTTATCCATCCTGTTGCCCTATCGCTTTGCCTACCTACAGTGCATTCAAAAAGTATTCAGACCCTGTGACTTTTTACACATTTTGTTATGTTACAGCCTTATTCTAAAATGTATTAAATGGTTTTTTACCCCCCTCATCAATCTACACACAATACCTCATAATGACAAAGCAAAAACAGCTTTTTAGAAATGTGTTAAAAATTAAAACCTGAAATATCACGTTTACATAAGTACTCAGACTCTTTACTCAGTACTTTGTTGAAGCACCTTTGGCAGCGATTACAGCCTTCTTCGGTATGACGCTACAAGCTTGGCACATCTGTATTTGGGGAGGTTCTCCAATTCTTCTCTGCAGATTCTCTCAAGCTCTGTCAGGTTGGATGGGGAGTGATGCTGCACAGCTATTTTCAGGTCTCTCCAGAGATGTTAAATCGGGTTCAAGACCAGGCTCTGGCTGGGCCACTCAAGGACATTCAGAGGCTTGTCCCTAAGCCACTACTGCGTTGTCTTGGCTGCGTCCTTAGGGTCATTGTTTTGTTGGAAGGTGAACCTTCACCCCAGTCTGAGGCCCTGAGTGCTCTGGAGCAAGTTTTCATCGAGATTCTCTCTGTACTTTGCTCTGTTCATCTTTCCCTCGATCCTGACTAGTCTCCCAGTCTCTGCTGCTGAAAAACATCTCCACAGCATGATGCTGCCACCACCGTGCTTCACCGTAGGGATGGTGCCAGTTTTCCTAGTCTTTAGCTAAGTGGGCTAATAGTCTTGTGACATACAGGAGACCTGGTTTGAACCCAGTCAGTCACAAGAGCAAGATTAAATAGAATGGAAAGGCTATTCTTAGAAGTATATGATAGGGCCATTCAACTATATCCACTTTCTATCGTGTCCTGCTCAGCCTGAGATCATCACGTCCATGTTCCAGAGTGCCTTTGCATAATAGCTTATATTTAAAATGGTTCAAATGCTAGAGCCAAATTCATAGGAAGAAAATCAATTCAGAAACCGATAGAATCTACTGTTTACCACAGAGAGTGTTTGATTCTATCTGGTCTCCTTTACCTTTCCTTGCTGGCACAGTACCAGGATGCTGTCTCTGGGTTTTATTCTGAATTTAGAGCACTGAATCTGAATACATCTGAGAAGTTGAATTTATGAAACTTGGATCAACTTGAAATTATAGTTTGTAAAGTTGATACATGAAAAATGAATGCAATATCTACCATATTGAAACCAAATATATAAATATTTACTATGCGTATTAAATTGAATTGAAATTGAATTTTAAAACTGAATGCAAAATTCATTCAATTTCAAATCCTGAAATACATGTTCAATTCATGAATTGCATTACAAATTAAAATAATATTACATTGAAATTCAATATCCTAATACAAATAAAACAGTATGAAATTCAAATACAATTTCTGTTGGCACTGGAAATCGCTACATATATAATTCCACTTTTACATTATGGGGTGTTGGGTGTAGGCCAGTGATATAAGTACATTTTATATTCAGGCAGTAATACTTTCTGAAGACACCTCAATTACCTTGTCCCCTGAGCATCGACTCGTTACTGGTACACCATAGCCAAGTTATCGTTAATCATTGTGTATTTACTCCTTATGTTGTAATTGTTCTATATTTTTCTCTCTGCATTGTTGGGAAGGGCCCTTTAAGTATGCATTTCACTCTTTGTCTACACCTGTTGTTTACAAAGCATGTGAAAAATGAGATTTGATTTGACATCTCATATTGAAGCAGTGCTCTGTTGTAAATTGGATTAAGAGGTAGCCAGATCCCAGCTAGATGGTGATTTACAGTCCGTGCACTATACTGGATGTGGTCATCACTTTGAGATCTCTACCCATCGTCTCCCCACGGATTTGTACTTTCTCCTGTTGGTTATAGATCTTCATTGCTATTTTATGTATCCCTCACATTTTCTCCTTCTCTCGGTCTCTCTGTCTCTCTCTTCCTCTCTCTCTAGATCCTCACATTCGAAACAAAGAATCCTGCGGAGCTGGCTGAGCGTCTCCGTGCCGTCTGTGGTAACCAAAGCAATGCGTATGCCCGCCTGTTTGAGTACCGTTTGAATGCGCTGCGGGGCCTGTGGGGGGCCCAGCGTCAGCTGGCCCTGGAGGAACAGCAGGACCGGGAGGGGGCCGGGGGGGGGGATGAGGAGGCCCTGGCCCTGCTAAAACGACAGGGCCTGCTGCAGCAGCCTGAACAGGCGCCTTTCACTTCCCGTGTGGGCCTGCTACTGGTCTTCCCCCTGCTGCAGTCCCAGACACGCAGTGACCCAGCACTCTGTGGGGTCACGGCGGAGGTGCTGCTGTCTTGCCTGCGTGACTGCCAGCCCCTCAGCCTCAGCAAGGAACCCGCAGACTGCCTCAACGGCCTGGAGGGGCTGCTCTGCTCCTGGCTGGAGGAGGGGGTCCAGCAGACAGCACAGACCCAGCAGGGACAGGCTCCGACATACATGTTCCATGCACACAGGCAGAGGGAGAATGCCGCCGCTGCTCTGGTAGCCCTCGCCTGCGCCAGGTGAGACCACACCCTTAACACCATAAGTGACTACAATGTATTTTGTTATTTTATTTAACTAGGCAAGTCAGTTAAGAACAAATTCTACCCCGGCCAAACCCAGACGACGCTGGGCCAATTGTGCGCTGCCCTATGGGACTCCCAATCATGGCCGGTTGTGATACAGCCTGGAATCGAACCAGGGTTTGTAGTGATGCTTCTGGCACTGAGATGCAGTGCCTAGACCGCTGCGCCACTCGGGAGCCCATAAGAGGATATAGTAGTATTCTGGATCATCTGATTCTGCTTACCTGTCTGGCTCATTTACTCCACCTTAAAAAATACTGCCCAGATGGTGATTATGCAAGCCGTATAGTGTCATCCAATTTCTGTTTTCACTTTCAGTATCCTAGCTAGCCCCCGTCAGTTTCCTAGCTAGCCCCTGTCAGTGACCTAACTTGTCCCTGTCAGTGTCGTAGCTAGCCATGTCGTAGCTAGCCTGTGTCGTAGCTGGCCCGTGTTGTAGCTAGCACGTGTAGGTGTCCTAGCTATTCAGTGTCCTAGCTAGGGATGCACTGATACAAGAATTTTGGCCGATATCCAATATTTTCCTTGTCAAAAAACCTGATACCGATATTTGGAATTTTAGCTAACCTTTTAAAGCATTCTAGTACAGTTAAATAGTTGAAACAACACACACACACTGACCAAAATGTTATTACCAGTAAAACATCATCAAAACCTATTTCTTTCACTTACTTTCTGTTTTGTTGTTCCCTCATTTAATTCTCAACCAGGATTTCATCAAACATGTCAAGAAGTGAAGTTTCAGCTCTGTCTGTCCGTGGCCTCATCTGTCGTGGGTCCTCTTCCTCGGTGCGCACTGTCACTGTGTCCGTTTCCATCTTGTCCAGCTGTGTCTGTAACATTTCACGTAATCCCTGTTTCTTGTCTGCATCGAAGTAGCGGTCCTTGTACCTAGCATCAAGCATTGTGGCGACACAGCATAGAGGCTCAGAGAGAATGCCACCGAATCACTTGTTCACAGCCTCTAGTACTTTGCAAGTTTTAACCCCACGGTCTGTGTCAGCAGTTTTGTTGAACAGGCGTTTCAATGCCATGACAGAGGGTATCACGTCTGCTGCAGACACAGTTGATGAGATTATTTCTCGAGTCAGTTGTTCGAATGGCGCTAGGTGTGTTCATGTTTCCAAGTTTCAAACATGTTCTCAAATGCCATTGAAATGGCAGCAGCGGTATGAGAACCAGCACATTCTTGAGCATGCAATACGGCTTTCCTCAGTACGAAATCCTCGTCGACCCACTGTGCTGTCAGACTCAGCATGCTTGTGGGGCTGACATCGCTGGTCCAAATGTCAGTTGTGAAGATAATAGCAGTGACGCCCATAGCAAGTAGCTCATGGATGTGTGTTTCAACAATACTGTGTAACTCTGGTAGGGCAACATCTGAAAAATAGAGCCTACTTGGTAGTGTGTACCGGGACTCGAGGTGCACGACCAGTCGGCGAAAGCCAACATCATCCACGACAGAGACCGGTTGATTGTCAAGGGCCATGAATTCCATTATCTTGGCGTTAATGGATTTCACCTTTGAGTTGTCTCACTGAAATTCTCTCTTTCAAATGACTGCTTGACTTGAACTTAGTTGTTGGTAGTGTGCGCTTAGTTTTTTTTCTGCCTTTGTTCTAAGTAGTCGCTGAACGTCTGGGGGTGATGCACTTTCAAATGAGTAATTAGGTTTGTGGTATTGAAAGATTTCACTTTCTCCCCTCTGGAAATAATAGCAGCACAAATGTTCCATATGGCCTTTTTGTTATCTTCCTTTGAAACTTCAAAATATATCCACACAGCAGACATTGTGGGCTAGGTTAGGAAGGCGGTGTTGCACGTGTAGCTCTGTATTTTTTGTGGCGTCATTATGTTATCTACCTACGTTATATAGGTATGCACGTCAGCTTTGACATCGGTTTTGTACATCAGCGTTAAACTAGACGTCGGGCCAATGCAGATGTTGTCATTTTTAGCTAATATTGGCCGATTCCAATATGCTTACCGATATATCATGCATCCCTAGTCCTAGCTAGTCAGGGTCCTAGCTAGCCAGTGTTGTAGCTAGCCAGCGCCTGTCGTAGCTAGCAAGCGCCTGTCGTAGCTAGCAAGCGCCTGTTGTTGCCAGCGCTTGTTGTTGTCAGCACCTGTTGTTCACTAAATAGAGTGCCCTTTAAGATTCTTTCTTTGAAAAAGGCCTTTCAGTTATTGTGTTTGCTTTGACAGTGATGCTTGTTGCACTGGGGTCTTGTGTGTTTCACATAGGAAAGAACCCTTTTTTTTCACTGGCTGCGGCCCGGCTTCTGCTGTCGACAACTGAGCTTGACTTGTCAAAACCAGAACCATCCCCCCTTTGTGTCCCCTCTGTAGAGCCTGAGAGCCCATTGTGTCAGGGAACCATCCAGTCCTAGTGCTCTGTCTTCACCAACAGTGGTGGCTAGTTGAAGAGCTAGGCTATTCTCTGTCTCCCTCTCTGATGGTATGGGCGTGCTGTACTGTGTTTTTTGTGTGTGTGCTGCATAGGCTAACTGTTTCTCATCAGTGTGATGTCACCAGCTGGTGAGAATGATGTCAAATCAAATTTCATTTGTCATTTACACATGGTTAGCAGATGTTAATGCGAGTGTAGTGAAATGCTTGTGCTTCTAGTTCCGACAATGCAGTACTAACCAACGAGTAATCTAACCCAAAAATTTCACAACAACTACCTTATACACACAAGTGTAAAGGAATGAAGAATATGTACATAAAAATATATGAATGAGTGATGGTACAGGACGGCATAGGCGAGATGCAGTAGTGGTATAGAGTACAGTATATACATATGAGATGAGTAATGTAGGGTATGTAAACATTATATGAAGTGGCATTGTTTAAGGTGGCTAGTGATACATTTATTCCATCAATTTTTACATTATTAAAGTGGCTGGCGTTGAGTCAGTATGTTGGCATCAGCCACTCAATGTTAGTCAGCCACTCAAGCTGTCTGTGTGGGTGGACCAATTCAGTTTGTCCGTGATGTGTACGCTGAGGAACTTAACACTTACTACCCTCTCCACTACTGTCCCTTCGATGTGGATAGAGGGGTGCTCCCTCTACTGTTTTCCGAAGTCCACGATCATCCCCTTTGTTTTGTTGACGTTGAGTGTGAGGTTATTTTCCTGACACCACACTCCGAGGGCCCTCACCTCCTCCCTGTAGGCCGTCTCATCGTTGTTGGTAATCAAGCCTACCACTGTAGTGTCGTCTGCAAACTTGATGATTGAGTTGGAGGCGTGCATGACCACGCAGTCGTGGGTGAACAGGGAGTACAGGAGAGGGCTCAGAACGTACCCTTGTGGGGCCCCAGTGTTGAGGATCAGCGGGGTGGAGATGTTGTTACCTTCCCTCACCACCTGGGGGCGGCCCGTCAGGAAGTCCAGTACCCAGTTGCACAGAGCGGGGTCGAGACCCAGGGTCTCGAGCTTGATGACGAGTTTGGAGGGTACTATGTTGTTAAATGCTGAGCTATAGTCGATGAACAGCATTCTCACACAGGTATTCCTCTTGTCCAGATGGGTTAGGGCAGTGTGCAGTGTGGTTGCGATTGCGTCATCTGTGGATCTATTGGGGCGGTAAGCAAATTGGAGTGGGTCTAGGTTGTCGGGTAGGGTGGAGGTGATATGGTCCTGGACTAGTCTCTCAAAGCACTTCATGATGTTAGAAGTGAGTGCTACGGGGCGGTAGTCGTTTATCTCAGTCACCTTAGCTTTCTTGGGAACAGGAACAATGGTGGCCCTCTTGAAGCATGTGGGAACATCAGACTGGGATATGGATTGATTGAATATGTCCGTAAACACACCAGCCAGCTGGTCTGCTCATGCTCTGAGGATGCGGCTGGGGATGCCGTCTGGGCCTGCAGTCCAGCGAGGGTTAACACGTTTAAATGTTTTACTCACGTCGGCTGCAGTGAAGGAGAGTCCGCAGGTTTTGGTAGCGAGCCGTGTCAGTGGCACTGTATTGTCCTCAAAGCGAGCAAAGAAGTTGTTTAGTCTGTCTGGGAGCAAGACATCCTAGTCCGCGACGGGGCTGGTTTTCTTTTTGTAATCCGTGATTGACTGTAGACCCTGCCACATACCTCTTGTGTCTGAGCCGTTGAATTGCGACTCCACTTTGTCTCTATACTGACGCTTAGCTTGTTTGATTGCCTTTGTGAGGGAATAGCTACACTTTGTATTCAGTCATGTTTCTGGTCACCTTGCCCTGATTAAAAGCAGTGGTTCTCGCTTTCAGTTTCGTGCGAATGCTGCCATCAATCCACGGTTTCTGGTTTGGAATGTTTTAATTGTTCCTGTGGGTACGACATCGCCGATGCACTTGCTAATAAACTCGCTCACTGAATCAGCGTATTCGTCAATGTTGTTGTTTGACGCAATGCGGAACATATCCCAGTCCACACGATCAAAGCAATCTTGAAGCGTGGAATCAGATTGGTCAGACCAGCGTTGAACAGACCTGAGCGCGGGAGCTTCCTGTTTTAGTTTCTGTCTATAGGCAGGAAGCAACAAAATGGAGTCGTGGTCAGCTTTTCTCAAAAGGAGGGCGGGGGAGGGCCTTATATGCGTTGCGGAAGTTAGAATAACAATGATCCAGGGTTTTACCAACCCTGGTTGCACAATCGATATGCTGATAGAATTTAGGGAGTCTTGTTTTCAGATTAGCCTTGTTAAAATCCCCAGCTACAATGAATGCAGCCTCGGGATATGTAGTTTCCATTTTACATAGAGTCAAATGAAGTTCGTTCAGGGCCATCGATGTGTCTGCTTGGGTGGGAATATATGCGGCTCTGATTATAATCGAAGAGAATTCTCTTGATAGATATTGCGGTCGACATTTGATTGTGAGGAATTCTAAGTCAGGTGAACAGAAGGACTTGAGTTCCTGTATGTTGTTATGATCACACCACGTCTTGTTAATGTGTTAGTGTAAAGTGGTCTGCGGTGGGGAGGGGGATGCTGGTTCCAGGCTGAATCATCTGTTGTTTATTACATGTGGGAACCAGCAAGACTCATGTGAATACAGTTACCTAACCCACACTCACAGGCACAAACAAAAACTCTGACACACAATGATAACTTCAATGTCTTTCAAATACTCCTTGACCTTTTCCACATTTGGTTATGTTACAGACGTTACAGCCTTATTGTAAAATGTATTAAACATATTTGTTCCTCATCAATCTACACACAATACCCCATAATGTCAAAGCAAAACATTTGTTTTTCTTTTTTGCAAATGTGTACAAAAAATACATGGAAATATCACATCTACATAAGTATTCAGACCCTTTATTCAGTACTTTGTTGAAGCACCTTTGGCAGCGATAACAGCCTTGAGTCTTGGGTGTGACGCTACAATTCTCCGCAGATCCTCACAAGCTCTGTCAGGTTGGATTGGGAGCGTCGCTGCACAGCTATTTTCAGGTCTCTCCTGAGATGTTCAAGTCCGGGCTCTGGCTGGGCCGCTCAAGGAAATTTAGATACTTGTTCCGAAGCAACTCCTGCATTGTCTTGGCTGTGTGCTTAGGGTCGTTGTCCTGTTGGAAGGTGAACCTTAGCCCTAGAATGAGGTCCTGAGCGCTCTGGAGCGGGTTTTCATCAAAGATCTCTCTGTACTTTGCTCTGTTCATCTTTCCCTCGATCCTGACTAGTCTCCCAGTCTCTGTCGCTGAAAAACATCCCCAAAGCATGATGCTACCACCATTATTCTTCACTGTAAAAATGGTGCCAGGATTCCTCTAGACGTGACACTTGGCATTCAGGCCAAAGTCTTAGTTTCATCAAACCACAGAATCTTGTTTCTCATGGTCTGAGAGTCCTTTTGATGACAGCCTGCTTGGAGTTTGGCAAAAGGCATAACCCTTTTATGGAGGAGTGGCTTCCGCCTGGCCACTCTACCATAAAGGCCTGATTGGTGGAGTGCTGCAGAGATGGGAGAACCTTCCAGAAGGACAACCATCTCCACAGAGGAATTCTGGAGCTCTGTCAGAGTGACCATCGGGTTCTTGGTCACCTCCCTGAACAATGCCCTTCTACTCTGATTGCTCAGTTTGGCCAGGCAGCCAGCTCTAGGAAGAGTCTCTGCATTTCCGAACTTCCATTTAAGAATGATGGAGGCCACTGTGTTCTTGGGGACCTTCAATGCCGCAGAAATGTTTTGGTACCCTTAGACCAGATCTGTGTGTCTACATAATCCTGTGTCTATTCAACCTCACGGCTTGGTTTTTGCTCTGACATGCACTGTCAACTGCGGGACCGTATATAGACAGGTGTGTGCTAGGGATGCACGATATATCGGTGAACATATCGGAATTGGCCGTTATTAGCTAGAAATGCCAACATCAGTATTGGCCGATGTCTAGTTTAATTCCGATGTTAAAAACCGATGTCAAAGGTACCGTGCATGACGTAATAATGACGTAATAACGGCATATAAAACTTTGCACAACATGTGCAACACAGCATTCCTAACCTAGCCCACACAGTGTCTGCTGTGTGGATCGAGCAGTCAACAAGTCGAGCAGTCATTTGAAAGAGTAAGAGTATTTCTGCGAGACAACCCTTGACAATATACCGTTCTGTTGTTGGTGATGTTGGTTTTTTCCGACTGGTCGAGTACCGGTACACACTACCAAGTGCGCTATTTTTCAGATGTTGCCCTACCGGAGTTACACAGTAATAGCGTCACTGCAATTAGCTTCACGACATACATACTATGGAATGCCTTTTAGGGTCTTTACATGTCCAAAAAGATACAGTAGCCCTGTCAAAGCTGTACAAAAAAGTCAGCAAACAAGCAAGCACTGGCCACGAATGATGCGTTTACAATACCGCGTTGGTAATAAAGCATAATTTGTTTGCCCGCAACTTCTGGGGTAGCTAATTTTAGCTTGGTATTTAGATAGCACCAATACAACCAGCCTAAAAACAATGACCAGTAGAAACTGCAGTCATTGTCATTATTCTTAGCCATGATTTAGGAATCCTTGTGAGTAAGTATTGTTGTTCGCCTATTGAAATTGAACTTCAGTTCATGAAAATAAATAGCTAGCCAGCTACTTAACCCTGTTGCCCAAAGCTAACGTTATAAGCAGCCAGCTAGCTTCATCTGTCTTGTGGGTCTTGACCGGACCGGGTTATGTGTTGTGTAGCTAGCCACAGTAAGGATTAGGCACAATAGTGGAATTTGCTGTTTGCCTTCAAAATAAAGGTATTTCTTTACCTTTATTTAACTAGGCAGGTCAGTTAAGAACACATTCTTATTTTCAATGACAACCTAGGAACAGTGGGTTAACTGCCTGTTCAAGGGCAGAACGACAGATTTGTACCTTGTCAGTTCGGGGATTTGAACTTGCAACCTTTCGGTTACTAGTCCAAAGCTCGAACCACTAGGCTACGCTGCCATTGACAGTGATGTCATATGAATACAAATAGTAGCATTATGCTATACTTTTATTTTGAAGGCTAACCGCAAGGTCCACTATTGTGCCTAATCCTTATTGTAGCTAGCTTCACATAGATGGGTCCGACAACTATTCAACAAATAAGAACTGTCTTATAAATGAGGGTTGTTTTAGGTGACGACACCTTGCTGTATTGTTAACTAGCTAACTGTAGCTACTGAAACAGATTATGTCGTGCTATTTTTGACACGCAAAGACCCAAACGGCATTCCATAGATATCCTGGTTGAGAATGAAACGACTGAACAAATGAACAACGGAACAGCACAGCAAGTAAGTGAAAGAAATAGGTTTTGATTATGTTTTACTGGTAATGAGGACGTACGTAAATGCCAACAAAATAACTTTTTGGTGTGTGCGTGCGTGTGTATATATATACTTTTTATTTTATTTAACTAGGTAAGTCAGTTAAGAACAAGCTCTTATGTACAATGACGGCCCTGACGATGCTGTGCAAATTGTGCGCCACCCTATGGGACTCCCAATCACGGCCAGATGTGATACAGCCTGGATTTGAACCAGGGACTGTAGTGACGCCTCTTGCACTGAGATGCAGTGCCTTAGACCGCTGCGTCCATGTGTGTGTTATGTCACGTTCTGACCTTAGTTCCTTTATTATGTCTTTGTGTTAGTTTGGTAAGGGCGTGAGTTGGGGTGGGTAGTCTATGTAATTTTTTCTATGTTGTGTTTATGTGTTTGGCCTGGTATGGTTCTCAATCAGAGGCAGGTGTCGTTTGTTGTCTCTGATTGAGAATCATACTTAGGTAGCCTGTTTTCCCCATTTTAGGTGTGGGTGATTGTTTCTGTCTCTGTGTCTTTACCAGACAGAACTGTTTCGTTTTCATTCGTTCTCCTTGTTATTTTATTTTTGGTGTTCAATGTTAATAAATTATCAACATGGACACGTACCACGCTGCATATTGGTCCGATCCTTCATACGCCTTGTCAGAGGAAGACGAATATCGTTACATGTTAACTATTTAACTGTACTAGAATGCTTAAAAGGCTGCTAAAATTGTAAAAATCAATTATCGGTATCGATTTTTTGGGGCAAGGAAAATATCGGTATCGGCCAAAAATGTCATATCGGTGCATCACTAGTGTGTGCCTTTCAAAATCATGTCAAATCAATTGAATTTACCACAGGTGGACTCCAATTCAAGTTGTAGAAACATCTCAAGGATGATCAATGGAAACAGGATACACCTGAGCTCAATTTCGACTCTCAAAGCAAAGGGTCTGAAAACTTATGTAAAAGTATTTCTGTTTTTTAATTTTAATACATTTGCAAACATTTCCAAAAACCTGTTTTCGCTTTGTCATTATAGGGTATTGTGTGTAGATGACGATTTTCAAAATGTCATCCATTTTTAGAATGACTGTAAAGTAACATTTTGCACTATCCTAGAAGCATGCGCACACACACACACACACACACACACACTAGTGCACACTGGGACTAACTGGAACTACCTGAGAAGACCTCTCAACTGCACTGACTTTCGCTCCCTCCGTTTCCCTAGTTTAACCCACGTGCTTTGTGTTTCCAGGGGGTCCTTAAAGACCTTTATCCACACTGTTCACCTGCTGCAGAAACAGACAGACCTGGGCCAGCTCCCTGTGGCTGATGTGCTCTACAAGTGAGTCTAGTATCCTTATGTTTGGATGTGCTTGGCGAGACACCCTTGTGTCCCTTCCCTGTCTTGCCGTGGTTGTGACCTCTTTCTCTCCCTGTCTGTCCCACCCAGACTCCTAGTGCTGGAGGGGGGGCCAGGCTCCCCGTCCTGTCTGCTCGGGGGCAAGCACAGCGTTTCCTGGGGCTTTGAGGACATGCTGCCTACACCTGACAGCAGCAATGGAGGGGCAGAGAGCAAAGGTAATCAAATCAAATTTTATTGTCACATACACATGGTTAGCAGATGTTAATGCGAGTGTAGTGAAATGCTTGTGCTTCTAGTTCCGACAATGCAGTAATATCTAACAAGTAATCTAACAAATTCACAACAACTACCTTATTTATACACACAAATGTAAAGGGATGAATAAGAATATGTACATATAAATATATGGATGAGCGATGACTGCGGCATAGGCAAGATGCAGTAGATGGTATATACATATGAGATGAGTAATGTAGAATATGTAAACATTATTAAAGTGGCGTTATTTAAAGTAACAACTGATACCTTTATTAAGTCCATTTATTTAGATGGCCAGAGATTTGAGTCAGTATGTTGGCAGCAGACTCTCTATGTTAGTGATGGCTGTTTTAACAGTCTGATGGCCTTGAGATAAAAGCTGTTTTTCAGCCTCTCGGTCCCAGCTTTGATGCACCTATACTGACCTCGCTTTCTGGATGGTAAAGAGGTGAACAGGCAGTGAATCAGGTGGTTGTTGTCTTTGATTATCTTTTTGGCCTTCCTGTGACATCGGGTGCTGTAGGTGTCCTGGAGGGCAGGTAGTTTGCCCCCGATGATGCGTTGTGCAGACCTCACTACCCTCTGGAGAGCCTTGCGGTTGAGGGCGGTGCAGTTGCCGTACCAGGCGGTGATACAGCCCGACAGGATGCTCTCGATTGTGCATCTGTAGAAGCTTGAGTGTTTTAGATGACGAGACAAATTTCTTCAGCCTCCTGAGGTTGAAGAGGCGCTGTTGCGCCTTCTTCACCATGCTGTCTGTATGGGTGGACCATTTCAGTTTGTCCGTGATGTGTACGCAGAAGGAACTTAAAACTTTCCACCTCTCCACTACTGTCCCGTCGATGTGGATAGCGGGGTCCACGATCATTTCTTTTGTTTTGTTGACGTTGAGTGAGAGGTTATTCTCCTGACACCACACTCCGAGGGCCCTCACCTCCTCCCTGTAGGCCGCCTCGTCGTTGTTGGTAAAAAGGCCTACCACTGTTGTGTCGTCTGCAAACTTGATGATTGAGTTGGAGGCGTGCATGGCCTCGCATTCATGGGTGAACAGGGAGTACAGGAGAGCTTAATGATGAGCTTGGAGGGTACTATGCTGTTGAATGCTGAGCTATTGTCAATGAACAGCATTCTTACGTAAGTATTCCTCTTGTCCAGATGGAATAGGGCAGTGTGATGGCGATTGCATCATCAGTTGACCTGTTGGGGTGGTAAGCAAATTGGAGTGGGTCTAGGGTATCAGGTAGGGTGGAGGTGATATGATCCTTGACTAGTCTCTCAAAGCACTTCATGATGACGGAAGTGAGTGCAACGGGCCGGTGAGTGCAAGGTTCGGTTACCTTGGCTTTCTTGGGTACAGGAACAATGGTGGCCATCTTGAAGCATGTGGGGACAGCAGACTGGGATAGGAATTGATTGAATATGTCCGTAAACACACCAGCCAGTTGGTCTGCGCATGCTCTGAGGACGTGGCTAGGGATGCCGTCTGGGCCTGCAGTCTTGCGAGGGTTAACACGTTTAAATGTTTTACTCACGTTGGCCACGGAGAAGAGCCCACAGGCTTTGGTAGCGGGCCGTGTCAGTGGCACTCTATTGTCCTCAAAGCGAGCAAAGAAGTTGTTTAATTTGTCTGGGAGCAAGACGTCGATGTCTGCAACGGGACTGATTTTCTTTTTGTAATCTGTGATTGACTGTAGACCCTGCCACATACGTCTCGTGTTTGAGCCGTTGAATTGCGACTCTACTTTGTCTCTATACTGACGCTTTTTTAAAGCCTATGTGTATGTGAGAACATTAGCTCCATTGGCCTTGGGGGGGGTTGCTTTTTTTGAAAGCTCAAAATATATTCCGGTCTATTGAACTATGGGTCATTTTTGTGCTGTCAGAGTATTCTTTCTCACAGTACCATTATAGAATAATTTGTATGGGAGTGTTCTGTATGTGCAGTTAGGTGTGTTTCCTTTTTTGTGGATACAGGTAGTGAATTAAGCCTAGACATTTTATTTTGTGTTTTAATTGACAAGACTTGTTGGGGTGATTCTGCTGGCCCTCAAAATCCTCGCTGCCTCTTATTATGATTTGTCTGTTCACCTCTTTAGATCTTTTATATTTTGTCCTTTGTCTGCAGCCAGTTAGAACTCTAACATTTAGCCAGAGAGGGAGACATGGAGTCATCATGCTGATTTCATTCTGTCTCATTGGTTGCGGCTGCTGAGGATGGCATCATGTGTTGGTTATAGGGCAGGGTGGTGACTAGCTGAAGTTAAGGGGAGAAAGAGGAAGAGAGGGGGATGACTTGTTTCCTCCACACGATGAGCTGACCTTGGAGAGCCCTGTAAGGCTATAGGACCTCAACAGCTCCCCCTATAGGAGGCCAGTTGAGAGGCATAGACATGGCAGCAAGAGAATGTATTAGAACTGGCTGGCTGTGGGACTTAATTAACCCTTCTGTACATAAAATGTCTGCATGCATGACTGTAGGTCACTTTGGATAAAAGTGTCTGCTAAATGGCATATACAGTACTTAAGATGCTTATTAAGGGACAAATATATGAACAAATATATGAAGATAACTTTACCCAATTATTCAACAACATGAAAACAACAGATTTATTTAAATAGAACAATTTCCCCTTAAATCTTACAGGTAGAATAAACCTTTTTAGAAGGGCATGGCTCCCAAAAGTTGTATTTATATATTTTGGATAATACCAATTATCCCACCGAAGACATTCTTTAAAAAAGGATTCTTGGTCATAAGTCTTTATATATGTAAATGAAACTCCTAGAATAAAAAGTAAGGTTTTACATTTTCCTAAGTCTGAGAGTGGTTTTAACCTTCCAGACTTGGAATTGTATCAACTCGCCACCCAAGGCTTTTATTTGTGAAATATACACTGCTCAAAAAAAATAAAGGGAACACTAAAATAACACATCCTAGATCTGAATGAATGAAATATTCTTATTAAATACTTTTTTCTTTACATAGTTGAATGTGCTGACAACAAAATCACACAAAAATTATCAATGGAAATCAAATATATCAACCCATGGAGGTCTGGATTTGGAGTCACACTCAAAATTTAAGTGGAAAACCACACTACAGGCTGATCCAACTTTGATGTAATGTCCTTAAAACAAGTCAAAATGAGGCTCAGTAGTGTGTGTGGCCTCCACGTGCCTGTATGACCTCCCTACAACGCCTGGACATGCTCCTGATGAGGTGGCGGATGGTCTCCTGAGGGATCTCCTCCCAGACCTGGACTAAAGCATCCGCCAACTCCTGGACAGTCTATGGTGCAATGTGGCGTTGGTGGATGGAACGAGACATCATGTCCCAGATGTGCTCAATTGGATTCAGGTCTGGGGAACATGCGGGCCAGTCCATAGCATCAATGCCTTCCTCTTGCAGGAACTGCTGACACACTCCAGCCACATGAGGTCTAGCATTGTCTTGCATTAGTAGGAACCCAGGGCCAACCGCACCAGCATATGGTCTCACAAGGGGTCTGAGGATCTCATCTCGGTACCTAATGGCAGTCAGGCTACCTCTGGCGAGCACATGGAGGAAATGCCACCCCACACCATGACTGACCCACCGCCAAACCGGTCATGCTGGAGGATGTTGCAGGCAGTAGAACGTTCTCCACGGCATCTCCAGACTCTGTCACGTCTGTCACATGTGCTCAGTGTGAACCTGCTTTCATCTGTGAAGAGCACAGGGCGCCAGTGGCGAATTTGCCAATCTTGGTGTTCTCTGGCAAATGCCGAACGTCCTGCACGGTGTTGGGTTGTAAGCACAACCCCCACCTGTGGACGTCGGGCCCTCATACCACCCTCATGGAGTCTGTTTCTGACCGTTTGAGCAGACACATGCACATTTGTGGCCTGCTGGAGGTCATTTTGAAGGGCTCTGGCAGTGCTCCTCCTGCTCCTCCTTGCACAAAGGCTGAGGTAGCAGTCCTGCTGCTGGGTTGTTGCCCTCCTACGGCCTCCTCCACGTCTCCTGATGTACTGGCCTGTCTCCTGGTAGCGCCTCCATGCTCTGGACACTACGCTGACAGACACAGCAAACCTTCTTGCCACAGCTCGCATTGATGTGTCATCCTGGATGAGCTGCACTACATGAGCCACTTGTGTGGGTTGTAGACTCCGTCTCATGCTACCACTAGAGTGAAAGCACCGCCAGCATTCAAAAGTGACCAAAACATCAGCCAAGAAGCATAGGAACTGAGAAGTGGTCTGTGGTCACCACCTGCAGAACCACTCCTTTATTGGGGGTGTCTTGCTAATTGCCTATAATTTCCACCTGTTGTCTATTCCATTTGCACAACAGCATGTGAAATTTATTGTGAATCAGTGTTGCTTCCTAAGTGGACAGTTTGATTTCACAGAAGTTTGATTGACTTGGAGTTATATTTTTGTTTAAGTGTTCCCTTTATTGTTTTGAGCAGTGTAGTTAAATGTACTAAAGAGCAACAATGGGTACATATTGAAGATGTGCATGCTCATCCCCAGAATCTTTTTACATGTCTATTTTCAAAGGATAAAGCTAAAAACATGAACAACTTCATTGTTAAGAACACTATAAAAGTATGGAAGAGAACAAATGGATTCTACAAAATACAATATCCCACCCTAAAACATACCTTTATGGAACAGTCCTTGGATAGCTTTTCAGAATTAATCGATGAATTGGCCCACATGGAAAACTAAAGGCATAGAAATCATATATGATGTGGTAATAGGAAATACAATTATTTCCATGACGGAATTAAAAAGCTTTTAGTCATGTAGTGTATAAACTATTATTATTAGTAGTAGTAGTATATGTAAACACAAATGATCAATCGGACAATTAGGGCTATACTATGACTGTCATTGCTGCCTGCACCATGGTTCCTCACACTGTCGGGAAGATGTGAGAAAGCAAACGGATGGACATCGTCTTGTTGCCTCACCCCTTTCACTGTTGTTGTCCCGTGCTCTCTATACTGTCCTCCCTCTTTCCCCTCCTTCCCTGTTTCTTTACCCCTCCTTCCGTTTTTCTCCCTCTTCTGCTGTTTCTCACTCCGTCTCTTCCTCCCTCCCTGCTGTTGCAGACACAGACCTGGGGCGCTGTCTGGCCACAGACGGGCTCTATCTCTACACCACTAACTCCTTTGGGAGAGGAATCAGCAAGCTGGGCTCCGGTTTGCACGGGACACTGAGGTAACATGGCACCCCTGCTTTCATATGCAGAGGGAGTGATAATGCAGAGGGAGCGATAATGCAGAGAGAAAATGTAGATGGAATGATAATGCAGATGGATGGATAATGCAGAGAGAGTGATAATGCAGAGAGAGAGTGAGAGGAAAATGTATGTATATGCTGGAAGTAGAAGCCTGAGAGTAGTTGTCCATTAGTGTATGTGTGTATACACACACACACACACACACACACACACACACACACACACACACACACACACACACACACACACACACACACACACACTACCAGTCAAAAGTTTGGACACACCTACTCATTCAAGGGTTTTTCTTTATTTTTAAAATCTACATTGTTGAATAATAGTGAATCAAAACTATGAAATAACACATATGGAATCATGTAGTAATCAAAGAAGTGTTAAACAAATCAAAATATAATTTATATTTGAGATTCTTCAAAGTAACCACACTTTGCTTTGATGACAGCTTTGCACACTTGGCATTCTCTCAACCAGCTTTACCTGGAATGCTTTTCCAACAGTCTTGAATGAGTTCCCACATATGCTGAGCACTTGTTGGCTGCTTTTTCTTAACTCTTAACTTAACTCCAACTCATCGCAAACCATCTCAAATGGGTTGAGGTCGGATGATTGTGGATGCCAGGTCATCTGATGCAGCACTCCATCACTATCCTTCTTGGTCAAATTGCCCTTACACAGCCAGGAAGTGTGTTTTGGGTCATCGTCTTGTTGAAAAACAAATGATAGTCAAACTAAGTGCAAAACAGATGGGAAGGCATATCGCTGCAGAATGCTGTGGTAGCCATGCTGGTTAAGTGTGCCTTGAATTCTAAATGAATAACAGGCAGTGTCACCAGCAAAGCACCTCCACACCATCACCCTCCTCCTCCATACTTCACGGTGGGAATCATACATGCGGAGATCATTCGTTCACCTACTCTGCGTCTCACAAAGACATGGCAGATAGAACCAAAAATCAAAAACTTATCCTCTGCACAGAGTTAACTCTGGGTCTTCCTTTCCTGTGGCTGTCGTCATGAGAGCCAATTTCATTATAGCGCTTGATGGTTTTTGCAACTGCACTTGAAGAAACTTTAAAAGTTCTTGAAATGTTCCACATTGACTGACCTTCATGTGATGATGGACTGTCGTTTCTCTTTGCTTATTTGAGCTGTTCTTTCCATAATATGGACTTGGTCGTTTACCAAAATAATCTTCTGTAGAACACCCCTATCTTGTCACAACACAACTGATTGGCTCAAATGCATTAGGAAGGAGAGAAATTCCACAAATTAACTTTTAACAAGGCACACCTGTTAATTGAAATGCATTCCAGGTGACTATCTCATGAATCTGGTTGAGAGAATGCAAAACTGTCATCAAAGGGTGGCTACTTTCAAGAATCTCGGAAATATAAAATATATTTAGATTTGTTCAACACTTTTTTTGGTTACTACATGATTCCATGTAGTTACTATGTGTTACTATGATTACTATGTGTTATTTCATAGTTTTGATGTCTTCACTATGTCTTCACTATTATTCTACAATGTAGACAATAGTTCAAATAAAGAAAAAACCTTGAATGAGTAGGTGTGCCCAAACTTTTGACTGGTACTGTATGTGTGTGTATATGTGTATATACACACACACACAAACAAATGTATGGGGGGGGGATTAGAAATTATGCAGACAATTACATTGATGGAAGCCTCAATCTATCTACAATATCTACCCTCTCAAAAAGTGTGAGTGCCACAATAAAATACCCTTGCCACAGGGATACCTCCTGTTCCCTTCTTCTGCCCTACTGGAAATCCCCCTCTGATTTCACTTTCTGAGCAAGATGTCAAAGGAAATGGAGAGCCTGGTTTTGTGTTTGTGCAGGGGATTTGTGTACTGTCGGAATGAGGAGTTTGAGGCGGGCTGGGTGGTGTTCAGCAGCGGCCGTCTTCTCCACCGCCCCGCCTCCTTTGATTTCAAGCCCCATCAGCTGTGCCACGTCATCGACCCCTTCACCCTTCAGGTACGCCAGCTGACATCTAGTGACAGGCTTCATGACGTCACTTATGATGACCAAATTACACTGTAGTGTATCTCCACTAAAAGACTGACTGTGCTCTTTCTACCCGTCTCAGGCGTGCCAGATCGTGTCAATGCCAGCCCACCACTTCCCTGTGGGCAGCAGCGTGACCACGCTGCACCTGTGCTCAGATGGAACCTACCTGTACTGGGTGTGGTCTCCCGCCAGCCTTAACGAGAAGACCCAGAAAGGCCACTCCATCTTCATGGATGTCTTTCAGCTGTCGGTAAGTGAGCATGCTTCATCTAGCCTCTCAACAATGCTTAGCAAAGCTCTTCCCTCATTCCCCTCTCTCACCCCTCTGTTCCTCCTCCTCCCGGTGCAGACGGAGACAGGGTTGTGTGTGGCAGACGTCCTGCAGGAGAGGGTGATCCTGACACGGAAGGAGGGCGAGTCTTCCAAGTGTCTAAACGAGCTGCTGCTGAGTCGCATGTCGCGCTTCCGCGCCTCCCACTCCGCCACGCTGGCCGCTCTCACCGGCTCTGCCATCTCCAACACTGTCAAGGAGGAGCAGTCCGGTAATACTCACACTCAATAGACATAATACACTCACACTATTTATACATATATACTGTACACATTGTTTCACACTCAATTAAATGTGAAATAACCAGGCAGTGAAAATTATGATTGAATCCATTATCCTCATCACATTGTGCAATTCACACTTCACGTCCCTTAGTCCTGTATATTTATGTTGTGTGTTGAAGCATATCTTTGCTCCTGTTCCACAGCAGTGAACACTAGCTGTGGCCTCCCTCTGAAGACTCTGAGGAAGACGCCCATGTATGTGTGTGGGACCTCTCTGGTGATGCTGGCGTCTCCGCCCGGCGTGTCTGGCAGTTCTACCACACGCTCCCTGTTTGGAGGCACCAGCGGTCTGTCCTCCCTGAAAAGTAAGAGCAGACATGTTCATCTTCACTGGGAATCTCTGTTGTGTTTTTAAGTCTCTTTTCTTTCTACTGTCAGTGGCATGTTTGTTGACTTGCTTTCCTCTCTTTCTCTGATCAGTCCTCTCGTCCAGTCTGGTGTTCAACCTAGCTGATGGTCAGTTCAGCAGCCGGGCAGACCTCATTGATGCCCCTGGCAGTTCTCTGGGCAGGGGTGCCCAGGTGGCAGGGCTAGGTAAGCTCCTGTTCAGGAATTAGTTTTTTTCTGTGTGAGCTGAAATGTATAAAGTGCAGCACTTATTTGTGTTGTAACCCCTGCAACCTTTCCTATGTGCTGTAGGAGCCTGCTATGACGCCCTCAACAACTTGATCTGGACCTGCTCCAGTGACTACATGGACCAGTGGTGTAACCCTGGCAACCAGGCCTTCCATCACATGTGCCATAGGCTTGGCGTCAGCAATGTCATCAAAGAACCCAAAGGTAACCAAAACAGCCCTAATCCTGTTTGTCAATCGACGCTGACCTCAAGTGATGTGCTGCAGAATCATAGGCTAAATAGTGTCTGAACCAGCTTCTTCATTCACGTGAGATCAGGCAGTTAATAGTTACTACCCTCCCTTCCTCTCTCTCCCTGCTGCAGAGGAGACCGTGGCCACCGGTGAGGTGATCAACCAGCTGCTTCACCATGTGGGCGCTATGTGCATCCACCAGCTCAACCTGCTGGCAGCCAGCAGCAGCCTGCCCCTGGGCACCCTCCTGGGCAAGCAGCACCCCATCGATGCTCGCCACTTCAGCAGCATCTGTGACATCATGGAGAAAGCCATGGTCAATGGGGACAGCTGCATCATTCGCTGCATCCTGGTGGTATTCCAGGTACGGTAGAGCTGGAGATCCAGCCTGCTGCTGTGATGCTACCTGGAGTCCAACTGACGTCTAAATCACTCATATTTACACATTGGTGTTTGCCGTTCAGGTGGTGTTCAGGTTCTTCAACCCTCAGTCGGAGCAGAACAGGGAGAGCGTGCGGCGTTCAGGTCTGCTCCTGTGGCAGCTGCTCATGGCACCGGTGGATCAGATCGGACCAGAGATCCAGGCAGAAGTGTGTCTGGCTATCAGGTAAACACAGTACAGCACAAATTCATAACCATAAACACAGGACACACATAAAGACCTGGACTTTGAGACAACTATCGGTCCCTTGATTGGCATCTACTGTCTCGGTTATCTCTCCCTCTCTGTAGCTCGGGTTTGAATACCTTGTATCAGGGGGAGTCTGAACTCAACAATCTGCTGAAGCTGGTCCTGACAGAAGGTGATAGTTGCAACCTACTCATTGGGTTTTATGCACACTCTTAACACATTCTAATCATCTTCGTATAGGGCTTGTATCTGGTACAATGGAATCGCTGAATGTGGTCTGTGTGTATCTGTGTGATCTTTAGGGGAGAGGAACAGTGGTCTGTCCCAGCTCCGTGATGTCATCCTCACCAACCTGGCTGACCAGCTGCAGAAAAATCGATTTGGGAGTGACGAAGATGACCATTACAGGTAGAGCACCGCTATTGCAGAGATTTGCTCAACACTTTGCAATTTCATGCATTCCTGCTTGAAAAATAACTCTCAATTCCTCCCCTAACCAGAGCTAAAGGGTTTTTCTGAGTAACCTGATGCCATAAAATGTTCTATCCCATTAATAATAATGCAATATGACACTGCCTCTGTATTAGAGGGTTGTGCAGCTGAATCAGTCTGAGCATCTCTCTCCTGTGTTTCCCCATCAGACTCAGTGATGAACTCCTGCACAGCATCCTGAAGACCGTTGTCCGTGAATCCTGCCGTCTTATCACCAAATGTCAGACTGTCGCCAGGGATGACTTCCAGAAGCTTCTCTCCACTGTGCCAGTATGTGTCTCTGTCACTGCTCAACTACACCGAGGATCAACTGGGCTTTGTCTGGTCAGACCGTCTGTTATCTAATCAGCAGTAGATTGTGTGTTACCCTTGTATACTGACTTCCCTCCTTCCCTTCTACCAGGTGGCCTCATCAAGCCTGCGCTACCTCATGGCCATTCAGAACCACCTGCTTAGCAACACTGTTCTGATCCGCCCCGACGACAACGACGACAGTGACAACTCCCTACAAGGGGAAACAATGAAGGTACAGGTAAACACCCCCTTTAAATACCCCTACTGCTGTCTGTTCATGTGGAGTCCATATGTCCGCCCCTCTCTTCTCTTCCTCTCTCTCTCGCTTTCCCTCTCTCTCTCTCTCTCTGAGCGGCCTCAATTGCTGCAGCAATGGAGTAAGGAAATGTCAATCATGACACAGCATAGCCACCCCATTTAGCATATTCAACAGTAAGCCCTTTTTTCTTAGTGCTTTTATCTATGGGTGTTTGTTTTCTTACCCACAGGCACATAGTATAGCTGCGACTGTACATTTTTTTGGAATTCATGTAGTTGTTTTTCCTGTTGTAAGCAAGTAGGCACCGTTACGGAAGCATTGCCTTTTCTGTGTGTGGTTTCCAGGAGCTGCAGACCAGTATCCTCTCGCTGGCCACCAAGATCCTGGTGGGGTGTGACGAGGTGCTGGAGAGCCTGCAGCAGGTGACCACTGCCCTCATCAACAGTGACATCACTGACCGAGAGACCAGGTGACCATCACCACTCCCCTCTCTGCTTTACCTGTCTACCTGTTGCCTGTCTACCTGTCATTTTACCTGTTGTCTGCTTACCCCTAAGCCCTCAAACTGTTGCCTGTGTATCTGCATGTTCCCTTTCTGTCTGCCTCTTCTTCTACATACCTCTCATCTAACATTTCTCTCTCATTCTCTTTCTTCCTCTTCCTCTCTCCTCCTTGTCCCTACTCTTCCTCTCCCCTCCTTCCCCTCTTCCTCTCCTCCTGGGCCGCAGGCTGAAGGGCTTGGAGCAGATTACCAAGGCTACAATGCTGGGGCACCTGCTGCCGGTTCTGCTCACCTCTCTGATGCATCCCAACCTGCAGACACTTGCGCTCGCCGACGCCCTCATGCCCCAACTAGTGCAGCTTGTCCTCTACACCAGCCAGGTGGGGGCTCTCAAACAGTCTCACCTCAATGCAGATATTCCTCTCTGGTTTAGAACTTGTAGCCGTCATCTCTAGTTTCTGTGGTGGAATATGTGTAGACATGTGGTGATTGTTAAATGAAGGTTGATGATAATTTGGAAGGAGAATGAGTATATATATATATGGGTTTCCCCTGGTCATTTCCCAGACTGCTCTGCTGCTCAAGACCCAGTCTCCTCTCTTCACTGACAGCACTCCATTGGTAGGAGGGCCGCTGGGCCAAAAAACGCCTGCTGCTGCTGATGACAAGTAAGTGCACGCACGGTCCTCTGTGTAGGCCAGGTTTATCAGGACCATAAGCCTGGTTTTCCAAGTGTGTTTGTGTATCTGTCCCTGACGAATGTTCCTCTGTCCCTGACGACTTCCTCTGTCGCCGATGACGGTCTGTCCTTCTCCAGCTTTAGAATCCTAGATGAGCGGGAGGAGCCAGGCTTCCTAACAGGCCTGAAGATCCCTGCCCCGTGGGCTGCTGGGAAGACGGTGGAGACGGTCCACCCGGTGCGAGACAACTATAAGTTCAAAGAGACGGTACACATTCCAGGAGCACGCTGCCTCTACCTGCGCTTCGACTCCCGCTGCTCCTCACAGTACGACTACGACAAGGTGACCAATCGCTGCACCTCTACACCCCACATCATATTTCCCTGGTAAAGCTATGGAATAACATGTCTAGTATTGAAAAGAAGAGTATTTACTTGATCTTTTCTCTCTGATGTTCCAGTTGGTGATGTATGCCGGGCCCAACACTAACAGTCGCAAGGTGACTGAGTATGGAGGCAACACTCTGGGCTATGGCAGTCGCAGTGTCCTAGGGACAGGTTGGCCCAAAGACCTGGTCAAGGTGGAGGGGGACACAGTGACGTTCTCCTTTGAGATGAGGAGTGGGCGCGAGCACAACACCCCAGACAAAGCCATGTGGGGGTTTTCCTGCACTGTCCGAGCCCAGGTGCACACAGCTGTGGAGTTGTAAAATACCGCATGAGTTTTAGCATGTTGCTGCCATGTTGGACATACACACCCAGACGTTGTTACAGTGTTACATTGAACTGTCTCTGTTTTCCCACTCCAGGAGTCATCGGAGGATGTCTCTGGGGGTCTCCCCTTCCTGGCAGACCTGGCGTTGGGTCTGTCTGTACTAGCCTGCTCCATGCTCCGCATCCTATACAATGGACCTGAAGTAACCCGAGAGGAGGACGCCTGCCATGACCTGCTCTGCTCCAAGCTGCTCCAAAGGTGACACAGCATAAATGGAGAATGATACATAGCCCACCATATAGATAGCACAAATGCACTGCAATATAGAAGCACAGTCGTACACAGCTATAATCAATGTATAAGAATAAATGAGTAAAATAACATGTGTGACACAGCAGAGGCTGCTTTGTGTTTCTGCTTTGTGTTTCCTTCAGGTGCCAATGGCAGGTGGAGGCTAATGGTGCCCTCTCTCCAGCCCTCACCCCCAGCCCCTCACCCTTACCCCTCACCATCGAGGAGGACCAGGAGTTCACCTACCCCTCTGATGTCCTCATCCCTCCCCCGGGCCTCATGCCTGGGGCCTACTTTGACCTGCCCCGTATCCGCCTGCCTCCAGGAATCATGGGCCGGCTACGAGAGGTGTCCGGCAGGGGGCGACCACAGTTCCGTCCCAGCATCAAGTGAGAAGGGGTGACGATATCTACGGCAGGCTTGCACAACTGCCATCCTAATTCTATTTTAACCAGTCATTACTGTCTATCCTTTTCTCCCCCTTTCTCTCTGACTTTCCCGTGTCAGGGAGGTGATCAGGCCAGACGTTATGGAGGAGGTCATAGTGTCGTGTGTGATAAAGCACCTGACGCTGGTGGATGCTCTCCAGTCACTCGTCAACTTCCAGTACCGCGAGGAGCACGCTGAGGAGTACGACCTGCTCTGTAAGATCATGGCCGAGACTTTCAAGAAGATCAACGCCATGGAGCGCCAGCTGCAGGTACACAAGTGGCACAATTCAGCTTTCCCCTCTCCAAGTGTGTGTATGTGTGTATAACTTTGTCTGTTGCCCTCCCCCCCAGAGTGTAGCAGAGCTGGAACAGAAGTGGCAGAACGAGGTGGAGGAAGCTCAGCAGGGAAAGCTGGAGAACAATGCTCCATTCTTCCATGACTACCACTTCTTTGAGGTACACATCCCTCTACCTCTAATTCTCCACAGATTCTCTTAAAATTGTTCACTGTTCAGCTCACATAATTAGTGTTTGTTTCCCCAGAACAAAATGAAGGAACTAGAATTGCTGTGTTCACTAAAAGAGGTCCCACTGGACTGCAGTGATTTGGAAAACGTTGTCCTCACACTGAGGTAAGAGAAGAGCGACGTGACAATACAGATGTTGACTGATGAGGTAACATCTACACTGCTTTCGAAGACTCCATGTTGTCTTCTGGTTTGTGATCATCTGAATTTGTCCACAGGGAGAAGTTCTTCCAGGAGGTGAACTCTGTCCACCTGAAGAGTGGTGTGCCGCTGGCCAAAACCAAAGCCCTGGTGAAGAGCCTGATGAACCGCACAGAGCTGCTGCTCCACGTCACCATCGCTCCTCACTGCAGGAGCCTGAGCACCACGCCTGCTGGCACGCCAGGTACAACTAAGCTTACACCTTCCTACATTACACTTCCCCAGCCTACTGCACCTCCCCAGCCTACTGCACCTCCCCAGCCTACTGCACCTCCCCAACCTACTGCATCTCCCCAGCCTACTGCACCTCCCAAACCTACTGCACCTCCCCAGCCTACTGCACCTCCCCAACCTACCGCACCTCCCCAACCTACTGCACCACCCCAGCCTACTGCACCTCCCCAGCCTACTGCACCTCCCCAGCCTACTGCACCTCCCCAGCCTACTGCAACTCCCCAGCCTACTGCTCCTCCCCAGCCTACTGCACCTCCCCAGCCTACTGCACCTCCCCAACCTACCGCACCTCCCCAATCTACTGCACCTCCCCAACCTACTGCACCTCCCCAGCCTACTGTACCTCCCCAACCTACTGCACCTCCCCAGCCTACTGCACCTCCCCAACCTACTGCACCTCCCCAACCTACTGCACCTCCCCAGCCTACTGCACCTCCCCAGCCTACTGCTCCTCCCCAACCTACTGCACCTCCCAGCCTACTGCACCTCCCCAACCTCCGCACCTCCCCAATCTACTGCACCTCCCCAACCTACTGCACCTCCCCAGCCTACTGTACCTCCCCAACCTACTGCACCTCCTAAGCCTACTGCACCTCCCCAACCTACTGCACCTCCCCAACCTACTGCACCTCCCCAACCTACTGTACCTCCCCAACCTACTGCACCTCCCCAACCTACTATACTTCCCAAACCTGCACCTCCCCAACCTACTGTACCTCCCCAACCTACTGCACCTCCCCAACCTACTGCACCTCCCCAACCTACTACACTTCCCCAACCTGCACCTCCCTAACCTACTGCACCTCCCCAACCTACTGTACCTCCCCAACCTACTGCACCTCCCCAACCTACTGCACCTCCCCAACCTACTACACTTCCCCAACCTACTGTACCTCCCCAACCTACTGCACCTCCCCAACCTACTGTACCTCCCTAACCTACTGCACCTCCCCAGCCTACTGCACCTCCCCAGCCTACTGTACCTCCCCAACCTACTGCACCTCCCCAGCCTACTGCACCTCCCCAACCTACTGCACCTCCCCAACCTACTGCACCTCCCCAACCTACTGTACCTCCCCAACCTACTGCACCTCCCCAACCTACTGCACCTCCCCAACCTACTGCACCTCCCCAACCTACTGCACCTCCCCAACCTACTACACTTCCCAAACCTGCACCTCCCCAACCTACTGTACCTCCCCAACCTACTGTACCTCCCCAACCTACTGCACCTCCCCAGCCTACTGCACCTCCCCAGCCTACTGCTCCTCCCCAGCCTATTGCACCTCCCCAGCCTACTGCACCTCCCCAACCTACCGCACCTCCCCAATCTACTGCACCTCCCCAACCTACTGCACCTCCCCAGCCTACTGTACCTCCCCAACCTACTGCACCTCCCCAGCCTACTGCACCTCCCCAACCTACTGCACCTCCCCAACCTACTGTACCTCCCCAACCTACTGCACCTCCCCAACCTACTGCACCTCCCCAGCCTACTGCACCTCCCCAACCTACTGCACCTCCCCAACCTACTGCACCTCCCCAACCTAATGTACCTCCCCAACCTACTGCACCTCCCCAACCTACTGCACCTCCCCAACCTACTGCACCTCCCCAACCTACTACACTTCCCAAACCTGCACCTCCCCAACCTACTGTACCTCCCCAACCTACTGTACCTCCCCAACCTACTGCACCTCCCCAGCCTACTGCACCTCCCCAGCCTACTGCTCCTCCCCAGCCTATTGCACCTCCCCAGCCTACTGCACCTCCCCAACCTACCGCACCTCCCCAATCTACTGCACCTCCCCAACCTACTGCACCTCCCCAGCCTACTGTACCTCCCCAACCTACTGCACCTCCCCAACCTACTGCACCTCCCAACCTACTGTACCTCCCCAACCTACTGCACCTCCCCAACCTACTGCACCTCCCCAACCTACTGCACCTCCCCAACCTACTGCACCTCCCCAACCTACTACACTTCCCAAACCTGCACCTCCCCAACCTACTGTACCTCCCTAACCTACTGCACCTCCCCAGCCTACTGTACCTCCCCAACCTACTGCACCTCCCCAACCTACTGTACCTCCCCAACCTACTGCACCTCCCAACCTACTGCACCTCCCCATCCTACTGCACCTCCCCAACCTACTGCACCTCCCCAACCTACTGTACCTCCCCAACCTACTGTACCTCCCCAACCTACTGCACCTCCCCAACCTACTGTACCTCCCCAACCTACTGCACCTCCCCAACCTACTGTACCTCCCCAACCTACTGTACCTCCCCAACCTACTGCACCTCCCCAGCCTACTGTACCTCCCCAACCTACTGCACCTCCCCAACCTACTGTACCTCCCCAACCTACTGCACCTCCCCAACCTACTACACTTCCCTAGCTTACACCTGCTCCTCTATAGCCCTCCCTGATTTACTTTGACTGCCTGCATGTAGTATGATGAAATAGAGGTAACCAATACTGGCTTTTTGTTGTTGCAGCCTGTAAGTCTGTGTCAGACACTAAGACGGTGGTCCCCGGGGTGAAGCAGCCAGTCTTCCTGCGCAGCATGTCTGCACCCTCCGACCTGGAAATGATCGCCAACCAGGACCTGGAGTTCACACACAGCAGCCAAAGGTTTTCTGTACACTGAACTGTTTTTGATGACACCAAGAAAGTGGATTACAAGTGTAACTACACTAAGTTGATGATGAATGGAGAGAGTACTCACCCCTCCACTTTGTTGTCCTCCCCTACTGTAGGAGGCGACACCACCCTACCAGTCACCGCAGCAGCTCCTTCACACTGCTGCAGTCTCTATCCATGGAGGACAGCCGGGACAAGCCAACGTACAGTGTGCTGCTGGGACAGCTCTTTGCCTTCATTGGGACCACGCCCGACCAGTCTGTAAGTCCACCACAAAGTCACTGCACATACACACTGAAATAGTTTTTGGTGCCAAATGATTAGAGAAGATGAGTCTACTCATATTTTACCCTAATTCTTCCTCCTCCAGGTGTCCAGCAGCAGTTTCCTGTCTGCGGCTCAGACACGGTGGAGGCGGGGCAGCACGAGGAAGCAGGCCTTGGTTCACATGAGGGAGCTGCTCACCGCCGCAGTCAGGGTGGGCGGGGTCACTCATCTGGTGGGCCCTGTTACCATGGTGCTGCAGGGAGGGCCCAGGTAAGGGATGGACACAGACACACTCACACACAAACCTATCATCAATTAACATTCTGAAAGAAAATGTAGTTTTCTAAATGTATGTGTATCTGTGTGTGTCCTCTGCAGGATCGAGGAGCTGACTTGTGGGGGAATGGTGGAGCAGGTGCAGGAGGCCTTTGGGGAGACCATGACGTCTGTAGTGTCACTATGTGCCCGCTACCCCATCGCTTGTGCTAACAGTATCGGCATGCTCTGCACCATCCCCTATACCAGGCAAGAAAATGATTCTCCATCTTTCTCATGCTACTCTTGGAAAACTGTTTTGTAACTGCTTTTGTAACAAACAACTTAACTCATTCCCCTGGCACCCAAAAATGTCTGACTTCCAATAATTGCCATCCTCCAAACCCCAACCCGTCTGGTCCTGTGTTCCTGTAGGAGTGAGGAGCAGTGCCTGGTGCGCAGTGGTCTGGTACATCTGATGGACCGCCTGTGCAGCCTGAGTGGCCAGAGGGACTGCAGCTCCAATGAGAAGCAAACCAAGAAGCAGAAGGTGGCCACCATGGCCTGGGCTGCTTTCCAGGTGCTGGCCAACCGCTGCATTGAGTGGGAGAAGGTGGAAGGTATGCAATATAGTTTTTTGAGGGTGGGGGACTTATCAGCTTGTGAAGCAGGTAGCTCACTCCAAGAAATTAAGAGAACTTCAGCACTCAAGCAGAGCATGTAAGAACATTTCAGTTTCCAATATATTGATATTGCACTGTGCCTTTAGCTGAAGAGGAATGTTTGAAAGACGGTCTCAATGTCTTCAGGGTCTCTTATGAAAGTGAGGACAAGATGCAGAAGAATAGTTGGAGGTAAAAGTTAGGCAAGCTTGACAAAAGTTGAATTAGGTCACTAATTCAGAAACCAGAGGAAAGATGGGTTGATTTAAAATAGCTTATGTTCAGAAACATAGGTATGACTTCATCTTTGAGGACCTTTGAATACAGATGATCAGACTTTAAGATGCAACCTCACATCAGTGTTTATTTACAATAATAGTCAGTGTGGTGATTCTAGCTACTACAGAAATCCCTCTACCCCTTTCTAAAGGTGGTTCAACAGATGCGGTGCACTCGGGTCTGGCCCGGCAGGTATCCAGCCTGCTGACCAACCACCTGGCCAGAGCCACAGAGTGCTGTGGGAACCAGGCAGCAGGGAACGACGCCCTGCAAGATGTCCTCAGCCTGCTCAACGACCTGTCCAGGTAATCACCACCAGACAACAAGACAACACCTTAAACAAACTCCTATCAACATGAGGGCTCAATGTTATTTCATGTTCTGGGTTTTAGAAATGACTGTTAGGTTTTCGTCTTCTAATTATTCCTGACTGTCTGGTGCTTCTCCAGGAGCCACATAGGGAAGGCCATCCTGAGCCAGCCAGCCTGTGTGTCCAAGCTCCTGTCCCTGCTGCTGGACCAGCGGCCGTCTCCCAAGCTGGTGCTGATCATCCTGCAGCTGTGCCGCGCTGCCCTGCCCTTGATGAGTGTGGAGGACTGTGGCAACGTGGCGCTTCCCGCCTGGAGCTACTCCATCAACACCCTGGATGCTGAGCAGCAGGATGCCGCCGACCCCGCCTCGCGCATTGCTGCCCTGTTGCTGGCCAAGCTGGCTGACTACGTAGTACCAGGTAGTAGCCTTTGGTCTCGACATGTTGGTCAGGAGATCTCTGGTCTCAGTTAGTGATCTTTCTAACACCATGTCCCTCACCAGGCTGCCAGACCCTGCTGTCCCCCAGCTCCTCAGAGCCAGACACCAGCCTAAGCCGCTCCAGCCCCAAAGGAACCCTGAAGTCTGATAAGGATGCGGGGGAGGAGAGCGAGGCTGTGGATGGCAAACTGTCCATCTTTATCCACAAGAGGGAGGACCAGTCCTCTCATGAGGTGCTCCAGCCACTGCTCAGGTAAGACTCATCATAATACCTCCTGACACCTTTTGTGTGCCAAACCATCCATAAAGTTTCTCTGACACCTTCTTTCTGGTGGCCTGCAGCAGTTCAGAGGGCCGGCCATTCCGCCTTGGAACTGGAGCAAACATGGAGAAAGTGGTGAAGATGGACAGAGACATGACCAAGGTCAGGCCTGTTTAATGTGGCTTCATATGTCATTTGGCTGTCACTAAGTGAAATAAACATTTTTACTTGTGAAGGCGTGTTCATTAATCAAATCGGAGGGCATGCTGTCCTGTCCTCTGGCAGTCTCTTATGGGGGTGCCACAGGGTTCAATCCTCGGGCCGACTCTTTTCTCTGTATATATCAATGATGTTGCTCTTGCTGCGGGCGATTCCCTGATCCACCTCTATGCAGACGACACCATATATACTTCCGGCCCGTCCTTGGACACTGCTATCTAACCTCCAAACGAGCTTCAATGCCGTACAACACTCCTTCCGTGGCCTCCAACTGCTCTTAAACGCTAGTAAAACCAAATGCATGCTTTTCAACCGTTCGCTGCCTGCACCCGCACGCCTGACCAGCATCACCACCCTGGATGGTTCCGACCTTGAATATGTGGACATCTATAAGTACCTAGGTGTCTGGCTAGACTGTAAACTCTCCTTCCAGACTCATATCAAACATCTCCAATCGAAAATCAAGTCAAAAGTCGGCTTTCTATTCCGCAACAAAGCCTCCTTCACTCACGCCGCCAAACTTACCCTAGTAAAACTGACTATCCTACCGATCCTCGACTTCGGCGATGTCATCTACAAAATTGCTTCCAACACTCTAGTCAGCAAACTGGATGCAGTTTATCACAGTGCCATCCGTTTTGTCACTAAAGCACCTTATACCACCCACCACTGCGACTTGTATGCCCTAGTCGGCTGGCCCTCGCTACATATTCGTCGCCAGACCCACTGGCTCCAGGTCATCTACAAGTCCATGCTAGGTAAAGCTCCGCCTTATCTCAGTTCACTGGTCACGATGGCAACACCCATCCGTAGCACGCGCTCCAGCAGGTGTATCTCACTGATCTTCCCTAAAGCCAACACCTCATTTGGCCGCCTTTCGTTCCAGTTCTCTGCTGCCTGTGACTGGAACGAATTGCAAAAATCACTGAAGTTGGAGACTTATCTCCCTCACCAACTTCAAACATCTGCTATCTGAGCAGCTAACCGATCGCTGCAGCTGTACATAGTCTATCGGTAAATAGCCCACCCATTTTTACCTACCTCATCCCCATACTGTTTTTATTTATTTACTTTTCTGCTCTTTTGCACACCAATATCTCTACCTGTACATGACCATCTGATCATTTATCACTCCAGTGTTAATCTGCAAATTGTAATCATTCGCCTACCTCCTCATGCCTTTTGCACACAATGTATATAGACTCCCCTTTTTTTTCCTTTTTTTTCTACTGTGTTATTGACTTGTTAATTGTTTACTCCATGTGTAACTCTGTGTTGTCTGTTCACACTGCTATGCTTTATCTTGGCCAGGTCGCAGTTGCAAATGAGAACTTGTTCTCAACTAGCCTACATGGTTAAATAAAGGTTAAATAAAAAAATATATAAAAAAATAAAAATCATACCATTATTCCTGGCTGATCTGCTCCTTCACCCCACCAGAGTGGTAGCTGTGAGGTAATCACCGAGGAGGCTGCAGCCGCCCTGAGGAAGGCCAATAAGTGGGCCCAGTCTGGGCTGATAGTGAGCGTGGGCCCGCCTGTGGAGGCTCTGGCACAGGAGGCTGCTGGAGGAGTCACCACGGGGGACAAGAAGAAGACCGCTCAGACCGCTGTGTGTCGGGACAGGAACTCTGAACTGGCCAGGTCAGTCTGACTCGAGCTGTGCAAACATTAGATTATGCATTTTTCATAACAGTAATACTAGTGGATTAGAAACTATCATCACACTGTTCCACTAGTAATACTAGTAGAACATAAGAAAACTGTCACATAACTGCATTCCTCTCTAGGGCTTCATTTATTATTACCCCACTAGATATTACAGGTGCAAGTACAATATTTCATTTTTTTATTTCGAGGAGCATCCAACCCTGTTATCAGAACTTTATTGTAATGTCATCTTCACTGAAGACTATGATAATATCCACTTAGGATAATGTTTGTACTTATGTTATGAGAGGTTGACAGCTGATGATTAACTACTAATGGCAATGAACTCTTTCTGAATGGGCAAATTATTATTATTCTTTTTGACAGAAATCAAAGAACCTTTGCTTGCATGCTTTTTCATCAACAACCCAAAGAGAGGGCCTGGTTACATTACTATTGGAGCATGAGGCAAATGGCTAATATAAAAGCCCTGTACACCTCAACTGGAGACATCTCGCTTTATTGTGCTGTGACACCCGTATTCTAGCAAAATGTTTAGCACTTAGAATGGTGCACCTCAATATTAGGAAGGTTTTCCTACTGTTTTGTATACACAGTGCAGGTACAAATCATAAGTCAAATCAGTTACTGGCAGCAAAAGAATACGATCCTTGACTTCGGTGATGTCATTTACAAAATAGCCTTCAACACTCTAGTCAGCAAACTGGATGTAGTCTATCACAGTGCCATCCGTTTTGTCACCTAAGCCCCATATACTACCCACCACTGCGACCTGTATGCTCTCGTTGGCTGGCCCTCACTTCATACTCGTCGCCAAACCCACTGGCTCCAGGTCATCTATAAGTCTTTGCTAGGTAAAGCCCCACCTTATCTCAGCTCACTGGTCACCATAGCAACACCCACCAGTAGCATGCGCTCCAGCAGGTATATTTCACTGGTCATCCCCAAAGCCAACACTTCCTTTGGCTGTCTTTCCTTCCAGTTCTCTGCTGCCAATGACTGGAACGAATTGCAAAAATCACTGAAGCTAGAGTCTTATATCTCCCTCTCTAACTTTAAGTATCAGCTGTCTGAGCAGCTTACCGATCACTATACCTGTATATAGCCAATCTGTAAATAGCCCATCCAACTACCTCATCCACATATTGTTATTTATCCTCTTGCTATTTTGCACCCCAGTATCTCTACTTGCACATCATCATCTGCACATCTATCACTCCAGTGTTAATGCTAAATTGTCATTATTTCGCCTCTACGGCCTATTTATTACCTTACCTCCCTACTCTTCTACATTTGCACACACTGTACGTAGATTCTTCTATTGTGTTATTGACTGTATGTTTGTTGGTGTAACTCTGTGTTGTTGTTTTTGTCGCTTTGCTTTGTCTTGGCCAGGTCGCAGTTGTAAATGAGATCTTGTTCTCAACTAACCTACCTGGTTAAATAAAGATGAAAAATAAAATCAAAAATTCCAATGGAATGGAAGAAAAAGTTAAGGGAAAGAAAATAGAAACTGTTTGTAGGCATATTAAATCTCAGATGTTTAACGAGAGAAAATGTGTAAAAATGTATCATTTTCATACTCCCATCCCTTAGAAGCAGGTTTTTGGTTTGATTTATAAAACATCATAGACTCCACTATCTGAACGTTTCAATTGAAGATATTGTACACATTTTTGTTACTGTCACGGATCCCTCTGGAACGTTCATTGCACACACCTGGCCCCTATTCCCACTGATTGTGTTTGTATATATGTGCCCTTTGTTCACCATGGTGCTGTCCATTATTGTTACAATGTCCATTGGTGTGTGTGAGTACCTTTGCTGTGTGTTTTGGGCTTTCGTGCCCGTGTGGTTTGCGCAGATGATTACGGGTCTCGCCCCGTGTGTTAATCATTGTGCGTGTGTTTTTTATTCAAGGTACTCCTCGCTCTTTTGGTTGGGTTTCAACCCTCTGTTTTTGTTACGTGTTTGTTTGGTCTTCGAAAGTTACAAATATGGGGTATTGAAGATTCTTATTTGTGCCTTTTTTGTGGTGTGGAAGTAGAGGATTTTGTTCCACATCTTCTGATAATGACCCATAGTTGCTAACTTTTGGGCAAAAGTACAAGAGTGGTTCCTCCCTGTTTTTGATCTCTCCACAAACAGTTATATTGGGCGACTTAAGGGACAGATGCAACACTATATACAATCTCTTGGCTCAGCTGGGGAAGTTTTTCATTTTTAAAACTCAGAAAACAAATATGTTAGTATTGGATTCTTTAAAAGAACTGTCGAACTCTATTATACACTAGAAGGCTTGATTGCAAAAGAAAGTGGGAGGTCGTCGAGGGATGGGCCTGATTTGATTTCGTAGACAAAGGAAAGGTGCTCCTGGATCGCCAGTCGTATGATAATTGTAGTTGTTGGTTCTTTTGTTTGTTTAGTTGTATTTATTGTGGTATTTTTTGTATGTAATTCATGTTTATGTTCTTTGTAATTTGTTAGGGTAATTGCTTGTTTGTACGCTTCTGTGTGTCCACCGCACTGAGGTAGTGGGCTGGAAATGGTGAGGTGTTCTTGGGGACAATGAACCTTTAGCTCCCACTCCCCTATTGTGGGATGCGTATTTGTAACAGCTGCCAATGGTATTGCATGCCTATGATATATATATTTTTTAAATAAAGAGAAAGGGAAAAAAGCCTAGGAATGAAATAACCACCCCAAAAATGTCAAAGTATTTTTTATAATAAAGAAACCTTTTAATAATGAAAAATAGTTTAGTCCCCAAAATGTGTCAAGGTAACAAATGTAAAAAAACAACACCGGGGATAGTGGTTCTGAGCGGTCTCCTCTCTCCCTCCACTGTTCAGGTCCGACCCAATCAGGCCCTTCATCAGTGGCCATGTGGCCAACAGTATGGCTGCTGAGGTTATTGCCCTGCTGCACAGCCTGCTCACAGCTCCCGAGTCCAACACCGCCCAGATCTGGACCAGCACTGCAGAGAAGGTAAAGCACCATCAGAATGCATAGGTTTTGGAGGCAGCTGCAGCCATTTTAAGATCTACTTGCAATGCTAGATCCATGTAATTCTAAGAATATACTGTATATGAAGGTCATAGTGATAACACATGGATTTAACGCTGCTGATGACTGTGCCAGGTGCTGTCCAGAGCACTGATGTTCATCCCACAGCTGGGGAAGTATGCTGAGAGCATCCTGGAGAACGGTAGCAGCAGCAGCAGGAAGCTGGCTAAACTCCAGGCCATCGGCAGGCAGGCTGTGGCGGCACTCTGCGCCCTCGGAGGCTTCAAGGAGACCATCAAGATCGGCTCAGAGGTCCAGGTGGGTTAGGAGATGAGCAGAAGTTGATAGATCCATTAGAAGACTTAGCAATACAAATTGTACCTGTCTCTGAAATTCACATGCCAACATTCACATGCCAACAACACTATACCAGGCCAATAATGCTGTGGGCAGAAAGATATATAGTAGTGAATGGTCTATCAGTGAATGTTTCTCTTCATGGTCCCTCTGCTTCCTCAGGTGGTGGGTAAAGGAGTGCTGGACAGCGTGGGCCTGGTCATGTCCATCAATGAGCAGGAAGGCCTCGCCACAGTAAAGTTCCCTTCCTGCGAGTACAGGAAGGCCTGCAAGGCCTCCGACATCCTGACGGTGCCCATCTCCCGCCTCTGCACTCCCCGCTCTGAGGTAAGGACAGGGAAGGTTAGAGAAGTCACACATGCAACTAACACATACAGCTAACACATACAACTAACACGTGTAACTAACACATGTAACTAACACATACAGCTAACACATGTAACTAACCTATACAACTAACACATGTAACTAACACATACAACTAACACATACAACTAACACATGTAACTAACACATGTAACTAACACACAACTAACACATGTAAGTAACACATACAACTAACAAGTGTAACTAACACATACAACTAACACGTGTAACTAACACATACAACTAACACATACAACTAACACATGTAACTAACACATACAACTAACACATACAACTAACACATGTAACTAACACATGTAACTAACACATACAACTAACACATGTAACTAACACATACAACTAACATGTGTAACTAACACATGTAACTAACACATACAACTAACACATGCAACTAACGCATGTAACTAACACGTGTAACTAACACATGCAACTAACATGTGTAACTAACACATGCAACTAACACATGCAACTAACACATGTAACTAACACATGCAATTAACACATACAGCTAACACTTGTAACTAATACGTGTAACTAACACATGCAACTAACACGTGTAACTAACACATACAACTAACACGTGTAACTAACACATACAACTGACATGTGTAACTAACACATGTAACGAACACATACAACTAACACATGTAACTAACACATGCAACTAACACGTGTAACTAACACATGCAACTAACACATGTAACTAACACATGTAACTAACATATGTAAATAACACATACAACTTACACATGTAACTAACACATACAACTAACACGTGCAACTAACACATACAACTAACATGTGTAACTAATACATGCAACTAACACATACAACTTACACATGTAACTAACACATACAACTAACACGTGCAACTAACACATACAACTAACACATGTAACTAATATATGTAAATAACACATACAACAAACACGTGTAACTAACACATACAACTAACATGTGTAACTAATACATGTAACTAACACATGCAACTAACACATGTAAATAACACATACAACAAACACGTGTAGCTAATACATGTAACTAACACATGCAACTAACACATGTAAATAACACATACAACAAACACTTGTAACTAACACATACAACTAACATGTGTAACTAATACATGCAACTAACACATACAACTTACACATGTAAATAACACATACAATAAACACGTGCAACTAACGCATACAACTAACACATACAACTAACACATGTAACTAACACATACAACTTACACATGCAACTAACACATACAACTAACACATGTAACTAACACATACAACTAACACATGTAACTAACACATACAACTAACACATACAACTAACACATGTAACTAACACATGTAACTAACACATACAACTAACACATACAACTAACACATACAACTAACACATACAACTAACACATGTAACTAACACATACAACTTACACATGTAACTAACACATACAACTAACACATGTAACTAACACATACAACTAACACATGTAACTAACACATACAACTAACACATACAACTAACACATACAACTAACACATACAACTAACACATGTAACTAACACATACAACTAACACGTGCAAATAACACATACAACTAACACATGTAACTAACACATACAACTAACACATACAACTAACACGTGCAACTAACACATACAACTAACACATGTAACTAACACATATAACTAACACATACAACTTACACATGTAACTAACACATACAACTAACACGTGCAACTAACACATGTAACTAACACATACAACTAACACGTGCAACTAACACATGTAACTAACACATGTAACTAACACATACAACTAACACGTGTAACTAACACATACAACTAACACATACAACTTACACATACAACTAACACGTGTAACTAACACATACAACTAACACATACAACTTACACATACAACTAACACGTGCAACTAACACATGTAACTAACACATACAACTAACACGTGTAACTAACACATACAACTAACATGCGTAACTAACACGTACAACTAACACATACAACTAACACATGTAACTAACACATACAACTAACACATGTAACTAACACATGCAACTAACACATACAACTAACACATGCAACTAACACATACAACTAACACATACAACTAACACATGTAACTAACACGTGGAACTAACACATACAACTAACACGTGCAACTAACACATGCAACTAACACGTGCAACTAACATGTACAACTAACACATACAACTAACACATGTAACTAACACGTGCAACTAACACATACAACTAACACACACAACTAACACATACAACTAACACATGTAACTAACACGTGCAACTAACACATACAACTAACACATGTAACTAACACGTGCAACTAACACATACAACTAACACATACAACTAACATGTGTAACTAATACATGTAACTAACACATGCAACTAACACATGTAAATAACACATACAACAAACACGTATAGCTAATACATGTAACTAACACATGCAACTAACACATGTAAATAACACATACAACAAACACGTGTAACTAACACATACAACTAACATGTGTAACTAATACATGCAACTAACACATAGAACTTACACATGTAAATAACACATACAATAAACACGTGCAACTAACGCATACAACTAACACATACAACTAACACATGTAACTAACACATACAACTAACACATGTAACTAACACATACAACTAACACATGTAACTAACACATACAACTAACACATGTAACTAACACATACAACTAACACATACAACTAACACGTGTAACTAACACATACAACTAACACATACAACTTACACATACAACTAACACGTGCAACTAACACATGTAACTAACACATACAACTAACACGTGTAACTAACACATACAACTAACATGTGTAACTAACACGTACAACTAACACATACAACTAACACATGTAACTAACACATACAACTAACACATGTAACTAACACGTGCAACTAACACATACAACTAACACATGCAACTAACACATACAACTAACACATACAACTAACACATGTAACTAACACGTGGAACTAACACATACAACTAACACATACAACTAACACATACAACTACCACATACAACTAACACATACAACTAACACATACAACTAACACATGTAACTAACACATACAACTAACACGTGCAACTAACACATACAACTAACACATACAACGTACACATGTAACTAACACATACAACTAACACATACAACTTACACATGTAACTAACACATACATGTGTTAGTTGTATGTGTTAGTTGTATGTGTTAGTTACATGTGTTAGTTACATGTGTAAGTTGTATGTGTTAGTTGTATGTGTTAGTTACATGTGTACGTTGTATGTGTTAGTTGTATGTGTTAGTTGCACGTGTTAGTTGTATGTGTTAGTTACATGTGTTAGTTGTATGTGTTAGTTGTATGTGTTAGTTGTATGTGTTAGTTGCACGTGTTAGTTGCACGTGTTAGTTGCACGTGTTAGTTGTATGTGTTAGTTGTATGTGTTAGTTGCACGTGTTAGTTACATGTGTTAGTTGCACGTGTTAGTTACATGTGTTAGTTGTATGTGTTAGTTGTACGTGTTAGTTGCACGTGTTAGTTGCACGTGTTAGTTGTATGTGTTAGTTGTATGTGTTAGTTGTATGTGTTAGTTGCATGTGTTAGTTGTATGTGTTAGTTGTATGTGTTAGTTACAACTAACACATGTAACTAACACATGTAACTAACACATACAACTAACACATGTAACTAACACATACAACTAACACGTGCAACTAACACATACAACCAACACATGTAAATCGACTGGAATTGATGCAAGTGCACATAAGGCTTTAATGCATGATGGCAGTAGACTCATTTAATGTTCTCTTCTCATCAATGTCCCACTCCCCCTCTCTCTCCCAGGCGCTGCCCCTCTACAAGCTGTCTATCACAGAGAAGGTGGTGCAGGCGGTACAGTCCATGCTCCTGCCACAGGAGGGTAGTCTGTCCATCCACACCTCCCTCCCCGCCTCAGGAGATGGCTCTAGTCCTGTCATGGCCGCTGTCCGCCTGCTGGCTGAAATCAGGACCAGGTAAGGATCACTAAGGAGGAAATGACCTCGGTCAAGATGTTTTGCTGCTCCTCCAAGTGTGTGTCTGCACCTGTATGTCATACATTTGTTTTGCTTAGTTTTAGTGTGCAGGTTTAAATGTGTCTGTTGTGTTTGGCTCCCAGGGCATGTCTGGTGATGGCCCAGCTCCTGGAGGACAGCTCGTTCTGTGAAGAGTTCATTCAGCAGTGTCCTGCTGCTGTGGAGGTCCTTAACCTAGTGGCCCAGGAGTGCAGTCCTGGTGAGTGACCACCCACTCTCACCCAGTAGCATAGTGCTCAATGATGACACAACTTCTACAATGCAGCATGACTGTACTTTTACTGGCCATATTATCTCTATGACCATAGTATTGATTATGCTGTGTTGTGCAGGGGAGCGTCTGGGCATGGTCGAGGCACAGTGTGAGCGAGTGAGGATGCTGTACCGAGACTGCGCTCGACCGCCACCCCCTCCCCTCCAGACAGACAGGTGCCAGGTGGGTGTCGCTGTACTCATTGATCTACTGATCGAATAACTGACACAAAACCATACTAGGATTTTTTGAGGGATGAAGGGATTCAGTTTAAAGTTTGTGGAGCCTTGTAACGCTCTCTGCTCCGGTCTATATCTCTCCCTAAGCCCAAGGAGATTACATGGAGTCCAACCAGGGTGTTCCCTCCAGTGCGTGCCTGCATGTTCTCATCTCGCCTTACCTCCGTCACCTTCCTGGCCGACCCCAGCGCTGGAGGAGGCCTGCCCAGGGGAACCTTCATCTATGCCACCTCACCTGTACCTGTTCAGGTAGGCACCCCTACACTTACTGGATGTCTTGGGAATGGCACATGCTAGGTTTTATATTAATGATAATTCAGTTTTGCATGCTTATGAAGCAGGCTAACTCATTTGGAATCTTTAAATTCCTCTCCCTCTTTTTCCTGTAGGCTCCTTCCTTTTACTGGGAAATAGAGATTGTCTCCTATGGAGACTCGGAAGACGACAGCGGCCCTATTGTGTCTTTTGGCTTTGCCACAGAGGCGGAGAAGAGAGACGGAGCATGGACCAACCCTGTTGGCACCTGCCTCTTTCACAAGTATATGCTCCTATGGATTTGACATATGTAATCTCTGTGAGGTTTCCCACTGCCCTGTCTGAGATTGAGTGCTGTCTCTGTGTTTCTCCCTTTCAGTAATGGCAGGGCTGTGCACTATAATGGCTCCAGTCTGCTGCAGTGGAAGAGTGTGAGGCTAGACGTAGCCCTACTTCCTGGTGAGATGGGAAACAATCCTCTCATCTAGTTTCATAATATCACCTACCTCCTATTTTTGACTGTTTTTGCTTATGGAACCAATGTGTATTGCATATTTATAACATTTTGGTGAAACATCTGATTTTGAACTGTATCTTGGATGGTGACCATTCTCTTCCTGCTTACAGGGGATGTGGCGGGCATTGGCTGGGAGCGCTCTGAGGATACCCCTCCACCCCCTGGCCAGGTCTCTAAAGGGCGGGTCTACTTCACCTACTGCGGCCACCGCCTCAGCCCCTTCCTGGAGGATGTAGCAGGGGGCATGTGGCCTCTGGTGCACATTCAGAAGAAGGTGGGTAAAACAAGATAACAAGTTAAAGAAGATAAAGCCTAATTAATGCAGCTTGTATGTCATCATGGGGTGTTTTGCATTTTGTTTAGAACACAAAGATTCGTGCCAACTTTGGTTGCCGGGCATTTGCGTACGCAGAGGGCCAAGCACACCGCAATGCTGCTGACTTTTGTGTTGACCTGGCAGAGGAAATCAGTGCCAACTTCGAGGCCCTCCCATTCGCCATGGCATCCGACAGCGACAATGATGCGGGTGCTAGTGTGGCATCTGACTCTGGATCCCACGGACCTCCCTGTCGGATCGCCGCGGTAGCAGTTGCCCAGCAACGTATGTTCCTTTCACTTTCCAATTTCACCAAACGCATGTGTTTCAGTTACTTTCCGGTCGCGTAACCTAAAATGTGTTGTTTTACTTCAAGGCCCAGTGCAGTCAAAAATGTGATTTTCCTGTGTTTAAATATATTGTCACACTGAGGTTAAATAATACTGTGAAATTGTGTAAATGATGTTGATCCTTTTAGTGTAAGAGCTGTTTGAAAAGACTGTCTGAAATGTCTGCCTGTTTTGGTGGGATGGAGTATTGGCCTTCCTAGTGACATCATTAGGCGGTAAATTAGTTAATAGACCAACAAGAAAGAGTTCCAAACCACTCTGCCAATAACAGCAACTTTTCAGTGTTCTCCTCCCCACTCCCAGACAGTCCTAGCAAAATGATTCCCTGAGAAATGTTTTACCATTTTAATTGAGAACAATCCCAGTAAGGTACTTAAATGTTCCCCAGAAATGATTTGATATCGAAAACAGATGCATTGGTCCTTTTAACCTGGTGTGATTTCAGTCCTCGGTTGCGTTTGCTGTTTGGTCGACCCCACCCCGCCCCACCCCACCCCGCCCCGCCCCACCCCGCCACTCACCCTCACTGTCTGGTCTGTGTATATGTCTCCCAGTTGGTAGCGTTTGCTGTTTGGTCAACCCCACCCCGCCCCGCCCCACCCTACCCCGCCCCTCACACTCACTGTCTGGTCTGTGTATATGTCTCCCAGTTGGTAGCATTTGCTGTTTGGTCAACCCCACCCCACCCAGCAGCCCTAACCCTCACCCTCACTGTCTGGTCTGTGTATATGTCTCCCAGCTGGTAGCGTTTGCTGTTTGGTCAACCCCACCCCGCCCCGCCCCGCAGCCCTAACCCTCACCCTCACCCTCACTGTCTGGTCTGTGTATATGTCTCCCAGTTGGTAGTGTTTGCTGTTTGGTCGACCCCACCCCGCCCCTCACCCTCACTTTCTGGTCTGTGTACATGTCTCCCAGTTGGTAGTGTTTGCTGTTTGGTCAACCCCACCCCACCCCACCCAGCAGCCCTAACCCTCACCCTCACCCTCACTGTCTGGTCTGTGTATATGTCTCCCAGTTGGTTGCGTTTGCTGTTTGGTCGACCCCACCCCGCCCCACCCCACCCCGCCCCTCACCCTCACTTTCTGGTCTGTGTACATGTCTCCCAGTTGGTAGTGTTTGCTGTTTGGTCAACCCCACCCCGCCCCGCCCCGCAGCCCTAACCCTCACCCTCACCCTCACTGTCTGGTCTGTGTATATGTCTCCCAGTTGGTAGTGTTTGCTGTTTGGTCGACCCCACCCCGCCCCTCACCCTCACTTTCTGGTCTGTGTACATGTCTCCCAGTTGGTAGTGTTTGCTGTTTGGTCAACCCCACCCCACCCCACCCAGCAGCCCTAACCCTCACCCTCACCCTCACTGTCTGGTCTGTGTATATGTCTCCCAGTTGGTTGCGTTTGCTGTTTGGTCGACCCCACCCCGCCCCACCCCACCCCGCAGCCCTAATCCTCACCCTCACTGTCTGGTCTGTGTATATGTCTCCCAGTTGGTAGCGTTTGCTGTTTGGTCAACCCCACCCCGCCCCACCCCACCCCGCCCCTCACACTCACTGTCTGGTCTGTGTACATGTCTCCCAGTTGGTAGCGTTTGCTGTTTGGTCAACCCCACCCCACCCCACCCAGCAGCCCTAACCCTCACCCTCACTGTCTGGTCTGTGTATATGTCTCCCAGCTGGTAGCGTTTGCTGTTTGGTCAACCCCACCCCACCCCACCCCGCCCCGCAGCCCTAACCCTCACCCTCACCCTCACTGTCTGGTCTGTGTATATGTCTCCCAGTTGGTTGCGTTTGCTGTTTGGTCGACCCCACCCCGCCCCACCCCACCCCGCAGCCCTAATCCTCACCCTCACTGTCTGGTCTGTGTATATGTCTCCCAGTTGGTAGCGTTTGTAAGAACTGGCTTTGTTGTTTGTCCTCCCCTGTCGAGACAGAGTACAACAGTGACTCGTCGTGCCTCTACAAGGTAGAGCTGAGCTACGAGAACCTGGTCACCTCAGGGCCTGAAGCACACCCCCCGCCTATCGCTGACGACGAGAGTGATGACGAAGATGATGACGATGTTCCCAGGGTGAGTTGAATATCTTTCTGGTGCTTATTGTTCTGAGAAGAGCCTTCAAATAACACATTCACTTTTTGGTATCCACCCAGGAGGACCACTATGCCCTCCTGGTGAAGGCCTGGGAGACCAAGGTGTTCCCCACCATCCGCCGTCGCTTCCGCAATGAGGCAGAGAGGAAGTCCGGTCTGGACCAGATCAAGGGAGCACTGCAGCTGGGTGAGGATTTATGTTCAGTCTCTCGTTTCTGCTCCTCTGCTCTTTGAGCAGCTTGGGACACTCACACTCACCTGAAAACCAGGTGGTAAGAGGTGGTCAACCCTGTAGCTCTGTTTAAAGAGCAGCTCCCCATTGACTCCACTGTTTGACATTTTTGAAGGGATGCTTTTTGACGTTTGTTCTTTGTGGTGTTTTTATTGTAAATGTTGTTCAGGCATGGTTGACATAGCCCGGCAGACAGTGGAGTTCCTGTATGAAGAGAACGGGGGTATCCCCCGGGACCTCTACCTCCCCACCATCGAGGACATCAAGGAGGAGGCCAACAAGTTCACCATCGATAAAGTCCGCAAAGGTACCCTGCACTTGCACCCACCACCATGGCAGAGACCTCGGTTATTGAACCGTTATTGTTTTCATCACCTTTGACCCTCACTGTAAATACATTATTACACACAGGAGTTTTCCTGATAGCTGATTTAACAATTACTGAAGCACTATTTTCTTTGAAGAATTTTTTGTAATGATCATTATCATTATGAACATATAGGCTGTAGTGTTACCTGGCTTTGCCCTTTACTTATACAGTATGTTTCCTCGTCTCAGGTTTGACCGTGGTCATCCGCTGTCCAGACAGCAACAACACCAACAGCACCACAGGCGGAACAGCCCTGCCCAAGTTTGCCATCCGAGGAATGTTGAAAACCTTCGGCCTGCACGGAGTGGTTCTGGACGTGGACTCAGTGAGTGTGGAACACTTCACTTCAGTTGTCATAGAAACAAAGCGAAAATAAGTTAAGCTTTGTCTCTTGTTATTTACTGTGTGTGTCTGTGTTTTCAGGTGAATGAGCTGGTACAGGTAGAGACGTACTTGCGCAGTGAGGGGGTGCTGGTGAGGTACTGGTATCCCATTGAAATGCTGGAGCGTCCCCCTGTTGGGTCCCGCCGTACTGCTGCCAATGGCCTTGTTAATCTCGACAGCAGTAACATCCAGATCCATAGGTAACTAACACACACACACACACACTGAAATAACACACTGCTATGAACTGTAAATCATCCCCCGTGGCCTGCTGTGTTTCAGGGAGCTTCTGCGCTGTGAGAGTGCCCTGGCTCGGCTTTACTGCCGTATGGCGCTACTCAACATCTTTGCCCCCAAGATCCCCCACACCTTCACCCGCCTCCTCCACATCCCAGCCATTAGAGACATCACTTTGGAACACCTGCAGCTGCTGTCCAATCAGCTGCTGGCTCCGCCTCTGCCTGGTGAGCAGACTCTCTCTGGATGACATGATGATCCACGGAAAATAATGGGTTAAATAGAAGTTAGAAAATGGACTAGACTGAAATAACACATGGATTTTTAGGTGTACAATTGAATGAATGGAGTGATTTGGAGTCTGCTTTTAAGAATCCGAGTGTAGACTGGACAAGCATCCACTACCGTCTCTAACATTTAGATTCCAAAATTCCAAACAGTCCCTTTACAAGTCAGAATGTTGAATATATACCTGTTGTCCACTGATTTTGTCCTGCTGCCGGTGGAAATTTATGACAAAATATCCACAGGAAATATTATTGAACCGACTTCAAAACGCAGGTCTCTGTGTGTGGCTATCACGATTTGTTGTCACCTATTTTTGCAGTGCTTTATTTCAGACTGTGTTACCCGAGCTGGTATCACAGACTGATTTATTAGGCAACCTTTCCATGATCTTTGTGCTGAGTGTTCTCTGTTTGTCCTGCAGATGGCACCATCAGCTCCAGCTCCATCCTGGTGGCCCAGTCTCTACTCCACAATCTGCAGGGCCAGAGCTGTTCTCCCACAGAACTGTTTTACCAGGGCAACGCACAGCCCATCCGGGAGTGGCTCACCGTGGCCATCACCCGCGCCCTGCACCAGGGGGAGGAGAGCCTGCTGGAGCTCACCAAGCAGATCTGTTGCTTCCTACAGGTCTGCACAGGGTTAACTAATGACCCGAGTCTGTCTGAATATTTCCCCAGGGATGGAGATCTTTTGTTTTAATATGGTTCATCTTTATTTCCCTTGTTCCATTATGTAGAATGCACCAGAGCAGTTCACTTCAGAGGACTTCCCAGTATCAGAGTCAAAGGTCAGCATGGATGTCAACTTCCCGGGTGCTGCCTTCGTGATCGTCTCCTGCAAAGAGAGCCAACTAGGCTGCCGCAAAGAGTGAGCTAATTTAACATACTTTTTTGTTTCCAATTACCTTTATCTAAGTTTAATCCATGACCCTTGACCATCCTAGATGTCTTACAGTGCCCCCATTTTCTGCCTCTCTCACGTTTCCTCTCTTCCCCACTAGCTCCTCCCTGTACAAAGCCCCATGGGCGCGGGTTATGGTTTATGGCCTTGGTCACAAGGTGCGCAGGAACGGCCAGCTCAACCTGATGGAGGCGGTGTGCTACCCTCTGGATGCTTCACCCTCCAACACAGGCCTCACCCCCCCTCCCACTACCAACCAGTTCCCCACTGTCATCATCCCCACCGACAAAGTGCACATCAAACTGGGTGAGTGCTTGATCTCCCCTAGTCCTGGCTTACAGTAATAACTCTTTTCAGCATATATATGTTAATTATGTTTCTCTCTGTTTCAAATTATTAACATGTATTGATAATAGCTTGGTTTGTTTCACTGTCTCTCTCTCAGGGGTGTCGCCCCCTCCTGGTGTGGTGCTGGTGCTGCACTCCCTGCCACTGGAGTTCCCCCTGGCTATGGCATTTGCTGAACAGCTGCTGACGTGGAAGCTAGGGGAGAATAATGAGCACTCTGAGGAGGAGCTGGACACTGTGCCCTCGTCTGTGCTGCTGCAGGTGGTGGAGCTGCTGGGTAGGTGCTACACTTTCGTAAAATCTTTGAAATGTCTGCCTCCATGGCGATCCATGAGGTGTCCAACGTCTACATCTTTTACATAACCTTCAGTCACTCGTTGTATGGGACTAATATCGCATCCTGTTTTGTGCTGACAACAAGTTGGTCACTATTTTCTAAGAGTTTCTGTTCCCTCTCTCATCCTGTCTGTGACGTTCTAGGTGGGCTGTTATGGACCACAGATCTGGCCCCCTGCGTCAAGGAACTCTCCTTCCATCTGCTGGCTGAGCTCTTCCGTAAGATCCACCACCTGGAGCAGCGGAAAAGCCCTGCAGGCCTGTCCAGCTCCATCGCTCTGTTGCTTAACCCCTGCCTGGCCGTGCTCATGGCCCTGCAGACAGAGCTCCGCAAGCTGTATGACCGGGAGACCCAGGGCTGGGTGACTGCAGGGGCCGGAGCAGGGGGCTCCTCCTCTGGTGGCGGTGGCCTGGCCCTGGGGACTGAGCAGAGCAGATTCTCCACCTACTTCCACGCCCTGATGGAGGTGTGCCTGGCTATAGCTGAGGTCACCGTCCCCCTCAACATGGGGTGCTCAGGAGTGGGAGCCCTGTCCTCCACCAGTGCCCCTAATCTCAGCGACTCCTCTTCATCCTCCTCCTCCTCCCCAGGCCAGACCCCCCAGAGCCCCAGCCTGCTCTCCAAGCGTAAGAAGGTGAAGATGAAGAGGGAGCGTGCGGCAGCAGCAGTGGCCGCAGTGGCCTCAGGGAAGAGGGGTTCTGCTGGAGGGGCTCGTCTGTCAGAGAGCGACAGCGCCCTGCTCAACATGGCCGGTAGTAAACCTGAGGACATGCTGTGGTTCCACCGTGGCCTCACCCTGCTCATGATCCTCCGTCACTTGGCCAACAAGGACCCCCAGGGGCTGAGTGTGACAAGTGATGCTGTGACGGACGCCTGCCAGGCCCTGGTGGGACCTACCGCTCACAGCCGTCTGCTGGTGCTCTCTGGCATCCCCACCCACCTGGAGGAGGCTGTGGTGCGCAGCGCCATCCGCAGAGCCTGCCATGCCCACGGGGGTCTCTTCAAGGACGAGATCTTCATCCCCCTGCAGGAGGAAGAACCTAAGAAGCCCAAGGCAGGAGCCGGAGTGTCCACCCCCCTGGACGGCAAAGCAGCCCCAGAGCCTGGGCGCCCCTTCCCCAGCAACGAGAGCCCAGACAGCTCCAGCTGCTTGACTCCAGCCATGAGTGTCTCGGCCTCAGCCTCCACCAGCCAGACCTCCATCTGCAGCTCCTCTCAGGGGGGCGTGTCCCGCACCGCCAGTGAGCTCTCTGTGGACCAGGAGCTGCTGGCTGCCCCACTTCTCACCCCTGTGGCTGCAGCCCCGACCGTACCCTCCCCACAGCAAGTGCCCCTGGATCCCCACACGGTGTCCAGCCAGGAGAGCCTGGATATCTCCCTGTGCAGCACGGGGAGCCTGGGCAGTCTTGGCAGCCTGGGGGAACTTCTGGACAACGCAGAAACAGCCTCTGTGTCAGACGGGGGCTCCATGTACACCGTCACTTCTCTGGACAGCAACTCCATCTTGGCCCGGCCCATCAAAGGCTATGCTGTCATAGAGGTGGGTCACAAGTGCATTTTACAAAGAACTTGATATATTGATATTGTTGATTTATATATATTTTTTGCTTTGATGGAGACAGACTTGCATGTCCTTCATCTGTTTTGCACATCCTGAATGTAGGTTCGCGCCCGAGCCAAAGTGGAAAAGATCCGCGCTAGTCTCTTCAACAGCAGCGACTTGATTGGCTTATCCAGCCTGGAGGGTGAGGAGGAGCTGATGGAACTGACCAATGAGGAGATCCTCACAGCCTCCAGTGTCAACCCAAGCCTGTTTGACACACAGGGTAGCTCCGCCCTTGAGGACTACTTCCTGAACAAGTCTCTCAGAGGTAAGTAGTTTATGGCTCAATCATCTGTACTCTATCAATACAGATAAAAGTCCTACATCTGGAGGGGTCTTAATCTTTTCTCCTATGTTCCCAGGGGACAAGTTGGTTCCAAGTGCACGAGACGTGCTGATGGACATCTTCAAGAGTTGTGTACACCTAGAGCAGATGCTCAGCCTCACACCAGCCAAGCCTGTCAAAGTGTCAGACATCTACTTAAGCAAGGAGCAGATCAACTCCCAGACTACTGGAAACCTCCTCCACGTCTTCTTCACTAATGTACGGCCGCCTAAGAAGGTGCTGGAGGACCAACTGACGCAGGTTGGTACACCCCCCCCACCCCCACCATGAGTGTTTGAAGACAACAAAATAGATATATGCTTAATTGACCCTGCCTCATCCACATGATTTTACACACACACACACACACACACACACACACACACACACACACACACACACACACACACACACTCATCTATATGCATCTGCAGCCATGTTTGTCTGAGCAGTGTTATATGTTCCACAGATTCTGCGTAAATATGGCACCCCCAAGCCCAACAAGAACAAATACAGCAAGGTGGGTAAGGAACAGCACGCAGTCAAGGTGGTGAGCACCAAGAGACCCATCACCAAACCACCCAGCAAGGAGAAGTCTGTGCTCAACAGCGTCAGGTGAGTTTTGTCCTTCACCACACACACAATGCCACCCTGAACACCATTTTCTGAAATAGTTTCCACTCCCACCTGTAATTATGGAAAGTAGTGGGTTTCAAAATGACACTCCCCCTAAGAGCCTTCTCTTATGCTTCCCACGCTGAAATGTGTTACTTAAATAGCGAGTCTTACGAATTCAATTCTCATGTTAAGAAACAAAAAAATTGCAATAAAAACTGTTCCCTGTGGATTCTTTATCCACTTACAGAAGGAAAATGGAGAGTGATTAAATGTTGCTTAATCATCAAATCAAGCCTCGTTCAGTATACTGTTATTTCAGCCATGACATTCGTCAGTACTCATTTGGACAGACATTTTCCATTGGCCGCTGTTCCTGACCTTTTTCCATGTCTCTGTCAGGACTGCACTGAGTGAGAAGAAGACTCTACTGAAGCCCAAGTCCCCTGAGAAATCCAGGCCTGATGAGAAGGACACAGAGAAATCTCCTGCCAAGAAGCCTGAAGGTACTGACCACTCTGTACCCTCTCATGTTACCCATCTGTCTAGCCAATATCTCTCTGGAGCTGAGGAACAGTTCCCTCCAGTTAGAATGTAGATGACTAGATGGAAACTGAGAGCATAAAGTCCATGCATCTGTGAGTCTAGCTGTTAATGTATTTCTACATGTATTGTCTCCTCCCTCACCCCTCTCACGTAGTCCCAGAGGAGAAGTACTTGACTCTGGAGGGCTTCCATAAGTTTGCTGTGGACCGGGCCAAGCAGGACATCCGTAGCGTGTGGAGGGCCATTCTGGCCTGCGGTTACGACCTTCACTTTGAAAGGTGAGCCTGGCGACCTGCCCCCCTCCAGGCCCTGCAGTCAGCCTTCACATTCCGAGTGTGGAAAGGAACACACATGACTGGAGCATGTTGTAAACAGTTGGAGCATGGAACACACTGTGATTGTTATGTCAACACACATCACACATTTACACATGATGTACTCTAAGAAATGATGTCACGTGTAATCATCTGAATCACACACTATACTGCACTGTACAGTACATGTAACCTCTGTAATTAGAGAAAGCCAGCTGGTGCCAGATTAAGCCATATTATACACAGATGTAGGATCTTGATTTGAGCCAGGAAATGTGGATTATAATTCATTTACATTTTTGTAAGGGTTGATACATTTTTCGTTAGGGCAAATCAAGTCTGACATTTTAAAGTGGAAATTACAAACTTCAGTTGCCTTTTAAACATCAAATATACTACACGTTTTCCTGCTGTGCAGGAAATCTCAGCAACAATAGTGATCAAATTAAGATCCTACATCTGCATTAAGATGATCTGTTCATATGTAGTGGTTAACCACTCTGTTGTATTCCCTCTCCTCTGGTTTTCCAGATGTACCTGTATAGACACGCGGCATGCCCAAAAGGCCTGTAGGAGGTGGAGCCTGGAGATGGACATAGCGTTGGTTCAGTACATCAACAGGCTGTGTGGTCACCTGGCCATCACACCTGCCAGGCTGCACCCCCATGAGGCCTACCTGGAGCCCAGTGACGTCGCTGACCCACGCGTAGCCTGTCTTCTCAGTATGTTTATTTATGTATTTATTTATTTATTTCACCTTTATTTAACCAGGTAGGCAAGTTGAGAACACCTTTATTTAACCAGGTAGGCAAGTTGAGAACACCTTTATTTAACCAGGTAGGCAAGTTGAGAACACCTTTATTTAACCAGGTAGGCAAGTTGAGAACAAGTTCTCATTTACAATTGCGACCTGGCCAAGATAAAGCAAAGCAGTTCGACAGATAAAACGACACAGAGTTACACATGGAGTAAAAACAAACATACAGTCAATAATGCAGTATAAACAAGTCTATATACAATGTGAGCAAATGAGGTGAGAAGGGAGGTAAAGGCAAAAAAGGCCATGATGGCAAAGTAAATACAATATAGCAAGTAAAACACTGGAATGGTAGTTTTGCAATGGAAGAATGTGCAAAGTAGAAATAAAAATAATGGGGTGCAAAGGAGCAAAATTAAAATTAAATACAGTTGGGAAAGAGGTAGTTGTTTGGGCTAAATTATAGGTGGGCTATGTACAGGTGCAGTAATCTGTGAGCTGCTCTGACAGTTGGTGCTTAAAGCTAGTGAGGGAGATAAGTGTTTCCAGTTTCAGAGATTTTTGTAGTTCGTTCCAGTCATTGGCAGCAGAGAACTGGAAGGAGAGGCGGCCAAAGAAAGAATTGGTTTTGGGGGTGACTAGAGAGATATACCTGCTGGAGCGTGTGCTACAGGTGGGAGATGCTATGGTGACCAGCGAGCTGAGATAAGGGGACTTTACCTAGCAGGGTCTTGTAGATGACATGGAGCCAGTGGGTTTGGCGACGAGTATGAAGCGAGGGCCAGCCAACGAGAGCGTACAGGTCGCAATGGTGGGTAGTATATGGGGCTTTGGTGATAAAACGGATTGCACTGTGATAGACTGCATCCAATTTGTTGAGTAGGGTATTGGAGGCTATTTTGTAAATGACATCGCCAAAGTCGAGGATTGGTAGGATGGTCAGTTTTACAAGGGTATGTTTGGCAGCATGAGTGAAGGATGCTTTGTTGCGAAATAGGAAGCCAATTCTAGATTTAACTTTGGATTGGAGATGTTTGATATGGGTCTGGAAGGAGAGTTTATGTGACCTGCTCACTGACATACCACGTCATTAGTTTACATACACAGTCTATTATTACACGTGTTTGTGTGGTATTGGACACCAGTAATCATGAGTGTAAGCGCGTGTTAGTGAGTGGGTGGGAATGTGTATTTGCGTATATGTGTTGCTGTGTTCACATTTCCCCTGTGTGTGTGTAGATGTGCCTGTGGAGAGCCTGCGTCTGCGCTTTGCTCTCCTGCAGTCTCTCAACAACACCCTGGAGAGTTTCTTCCTGCCCCTGGTGGAGCTGAGACAAACACACACCTACCAGAACAGCATCGCAGCACTGCTCTCTAGGGCCAAAGGTGACACACACACAAAAATAACATATCAGAACTGCTCTGTCAGGTCAATGGCACACAGCAACAGTGTGCTGTATGGATCATTAAGGAGTGGTGTTGTGTCAGGGAATTGGCTGGTTGTTAAATCGTTTAAGCTGTAGGTGGGGCATATGAATAGTATTAAAACAGTCTTGCTGACCTACTCATTCTACCTCCGCCCAATCTCTATGCAGGCCTGGTGTTCTATGATAACAAAGTGATAGTGATGAACCAGGTGTTGAACGCCACAGTACAGCGGACTGCAGACCACGCTGCCCCTGAGATCACACTGGACCCTCTGGAGATTGTTGGAGGTGAGCTCACAGGACAAGCCCAGAGCCCTGTTTTACGTTCATTCACGTTATGCCCTCTACGTTGAGTGTTGATGGTGTGTGTTCCTCCAGGAGAGATCCGTTCCTCAGAGAACACCTACTTCTGCCAGGCGGCACGCCAGCTAGCCTGTGTGCCCTCGTCCCAGCTGTGTGTGAAGCTGGCCAGCGGAGGAGACCCCACCTATGCCTTCAACATCCGCTTCACTGGAGAGGAGGTCCACGGCACCAGTTAGTATCAACCTTCTTCTCCCACCTTTGTCCTATAGGAATGAACTCTGTTTGATAAGACTGAAACACTGTCTAAGTTGACCCCTGACTTCTGTGACTTCCCCAGGTGGCTCCTTTCGTCACTTCCTGTGGCAGGTGTGTAAGGAACTCCAGAGCTCCGCCCTCTCCCTGCTGCTCCCCTGCCCCAGTGCAGCAGCCAACCGCAACAAGGTACAGTGACCCCCCCAACCCCCATCTGCCTTCACCGCAACAAGGTACAGTGACCCCCCCCCCATCTGCCTTCCCTGGTTGCAGCACCATTTTAACACCAGGAACAATGATAATGTCTCAATAGTTATATGCACTCAATAGTGCACATATGTATTAATCCTACTCCCCATAGTATATACTTAAGCAGTAAGGCCCGAGGAGGTGTGGTATATGGCCAATATACCACAGCTAAGGGCTGTTCTTAGGCACAACGCATCGCCGGAATGGATACAGCCCTTAGCCGTGGTATATTGGCCATATATCACAAACCCCTGAGGTGCCTTATTGCTATTATAAACTGGTTACCAATGTAATTAGAGCAGTAAAAATACATGTTTTGTCATACTCATGGTATAGGGTCTGATATATCATGGTTGTCAGCCAATCAGCATTCAGGGCTCGAACCACCCAGTTTATAATAGGAGTGTAAACCGTGTCTGGATTGCAAACCAGTTGGGCACTACATGGCCAGTGATCACTGTATTACTGATAGGCTAGAAGACTCTCTAACTTGATTGTGGTGCTTCTGTGCTGTTTTGTTCCAAAGGGGAAGTATATTCTGACGCCCTGTCCGATCAGCTATGCGGAGGAGCAGCTGCTGCAGTTCTTTGGCCAGCTGTTGGGCATTGCCATCCGGGCAGATGTGCCCCTGCCCCTGGACCTGCTGGGCTCCTTCTGGAAGAGCCTGGTGGGTGAGCCTCTGGACCCAGAGCAGGACCTGCAGGAGGCCGACCTGCTCACATACAACTACGTCAAGAAGTTTGAGGGTGTAAGAGAGTCATTTAGACATGCATATTGGTCATGTTTCTGGAGAAGTTGAGGTGATTTTGATAATGAAAGGAGGAACTGACTTACTCCCTGACTCCCTGGAAGTTTTGAAAGCTCTGACCAGAAACGAACCCATCAAAAAACTGGTGATGCTGTATGCAAATGTTCCATGGTTCGGCCAATAGCTAGCTTATTGACCAGTCCCTTTCTACTGTAAACTCCATACAGTCACTACTGACTTCTGCTTTCTACAGTTCAAACCCAGACGTAGTTTCCATACAACTTCCCACCCTTGTTCCCAAAGAACAGTGTTCCATTGACCTCTACCTGACCCTTTCCCTCTGCAACCCAGGTGAGTGACGAGGACGATCTGGAGGCCCTGTGTGCAGAGATCTCGACCCAGCACCACTCAGGAGAGAGTCCTGACTCCCCCAGCCAGCCCTGCTGCACCTTCACCTACATCACTATGACTGGAGAGGAGGTGGACCTGTGCCAGGGGGGGCACAACCTTGGTGTCAGGTACAGTGACATTCTGTCTCTATGGCCCAGGGACTTGTTTAGTTCGTATGGGTCTTTGTTGATGTTCTCTAATGCGATTCCCTTTAGCTGTCAGTTTTTCTCTCCAAATAATTTTGTCTTTTCAGCACAGTAATTTCTGACTTTCACTGAATGTGCTATCTCTGTTTAACCCCTCTATCCCTCTACACTGTCTGTCCTGTGTGTGTGTGTGTGTGTGTTTGTAGCTGGCAGAATAAGGATGTGTATGCGCGAGCAGTGCGGGGCCTGCGCCTGAGGGAGCTGCAGAATGTGGAGTGTATGACAGCGGTGCGTGCAGGCCTGGGCTCCATCATTCCCCTGCAGCTCCTCACCATGCTCAGCCCCCTGGAGGTGGAGCTACGAACCTGTGGCCTGCCCTACATCAACCTGGATTTTCTCAAGGTAGCTAACCTAACGTAGCAGGCGTAAAAACGCCTTAGCGGAGTCCCCACATCCGTTTTTCAGGGGAAACGGAAGTTAGATTGAAAATACTGTATCCCTGAAAACCGAAAATATCCGCTTTCTTCCAACCCCACAGAGAGTGCGAGGTAGCTAATACATATACCATACCCTCCCTGCCACCTCACGCTTACTGTACACATCCCCTTCTGAAACACTAGGACACTCACACCTACTGTACACATCCCCTTCTGAAACCCTAGGACACTCACAGCTACTGTACACATCCCCTTCTGAAACCCTAGGACTCTCTCACCTACTGTACACATCCCCTTCTGAAACACTAGGACACTCACACCTACTGTACACATCCCCTTCCAAAACCCTAGGACACTCACACCTACTGTACACATCCCCATCTGAAACCCTAGGACACTCAAACCTACTGTACACATCCCCATCTGAAACCCTAGGACACTCTCACCTACTGTACACATCCCCTTCTGAAACCCTAGGACACTCACACCTACTGTACACATCCCTTCTGAAACACTAGGACACTCACACCTACTGTACACATCCCCTTCTGAAACCCTAGGACACTCACAGCTACTGTACACATCCCCTTCTGAAACCCTAGGACACTCACACCTTCAATCATCACTCCACCATCCTCATCCACCACTAAGAAGTAAGAGTTATTGTATAGAGTAATGAGAAGATAATATTTTTGGTGGGCAGTAATAGTGAATGTCTTTGCCTAGAAGAGTCCCATAATTGTCCCTGTTTTGCATGAACCCCTGTTACCTCTCTCTCTGTAGGCCCACACCATGTATCAGGTGGGTCTGATGGAGACCGACCAGCACATTGAGTTCTTCTGGATGGCGCTGGAGGTTTTCACTCAGGAGGAGCTCTGCAAGTTCATCAAGTTTTCCTGCAACCAGGAGCGTGTCCCCTTCACCTGCCCCTGCAAGGACGGGGGCCCGGACACCGCCCACGTACCTCCCTACCCCATGAAGATCGCCCCTCCGGACGGGGGAGCAGGTAAGTGCCTGGAAAAGTCAGTGGTGTGTGTCATAGGAGATTGTAGTGGGACAACAGACACACGAGTCAAAGCCACACGGGTTACTAAGTGCTTGATGTCCTCTGTGCTGTTTGTGCACAAACTCTTGGGAGGATTGTGTTTATCGTCCTTATTAGCTCACACTGTCTTAAAACTTGGACGGACTTTGAAACAATGATTTTCTATTTTCACCCTTCCTGGATGTATTGTGTGTTAATTAGTAGGGGATGTTCTATGGGGAGAAGATGCAGAGCTGTTATCTTAAAACTGATCACCTCAGACCTTATGATCAAACGCCAAAGAATATTTAGAGTAGACCAAAGTGTCAAAGCTGCTCAAAGGACTTTTTACCCCAACTTTTTATATTTTAGATAGCAACCAAAAAATGTAACCAATGTCAGACTCCAACCACAACAGTATGAACATTAAAACTAGATTGATGAGTACAGTAGCTTCCATAGATTAGAGGTTAGGGTCCCTAAACGAGACAGCCTGCTTCTGTTCCAGGCAATAACAATCATACTATGGGCCATTATTGACATGGAGAACATGGAATTGATGGAAAATGACTTTCCAGACTGCACATAATACTCTCAGCAGAACAGAATTTGAACATAGTAGAAGTGCAGTGGCTCTTTCTGCAGATGTTTAATGTTTTAAAGGTTATATTATACATGTAACATTTCCACCTACAATTAGTGCCAAATGTCAATTACATCCTAGTAGTAGCAGAGGAATAGAAACAAGAGTAAAACATATCAATGTTTTACCGTGACTAGCCGATCCGGCTGTTGTATGTACAACTTCACGAGTTCACAATAGCAAAAACATAAGCAATACAAAACTTCTTCACATATTAGCAACTGATGTTTTTTTCATTAAGATAAAGTAAGAAGCCAGTGTCTTACAAAAAAAACTCAAATGTACATATTACATTTAATGGTTTAAGATGATTTTTCTTCATCCAGTATGTTTACCTATTTGTGTGTTTGCCAGGTTCACCAGACTCTCGCTACATCCGGGTGGAGACCTGTATGTTTATGGTGAAGCTGCCCCAGTACAGCTCCCTGGATGTGATGCTGGAGAAGCTGCGCTACTCCATCCACTACCGTGAGGACCCTCTCAGCGGCTAAAGGGACCTGATGGATGGAGTACACCACCTCCATATAAATGCAGCTTCAACACCAACCCTACTATTTATTACCCATACAGTCCCACCCTCTCAACCCCTCTCCTGGAGCTACCCACAGAACAGAAGGCCAACCTGCTTTCCAAGAAGACACTGAAGCTTTTCTTTTTTCTACTTGTTTTATGTTTGGCTTTGCTTAATTTCAAAAACATTCTAATCAGGTTGAGCATTTCAGGAGTGTGTTTTGACAATTTTTTTCAGAGCTGAGTTCAACCCCACTTTCCTTGACACTAATGTTGTTATCTCTTCTGTTTTGAAGTGGCAGTGAGCTGACTGATCACTACACACATAGTGGGAGGGACCTATGACAGGGCACATACCCTTTTTGATTATAGGGAAAGGTACTCTCTCTTCCACCTTATTTCCCCTCACTTTTCTCCCCATCCCTCTTTCAGAGGACTTGGTCTTCTAAGCTTAGTTCTTACTGCTCCCCTCCCACCCTTCCAGAGGGTACTCTTTCTAAGGCATGCCTTTACCACAAGCACCTCCTCCTCAAGAAGGGGAGAGGGAGTCTCTGTGTGAAAAGGAAACTCCAAATATTCCTCTGGAATCAAGGCTTGTGTATTGTTTGATGTTTGCCTCAGAAAAGGAAACTCGGTATGTTTTTTTTTACCAGGTCAGCTCTCTGCAGTCAAAACATTGACAAGCCTCTGTATGGCATTATATAGTTACTGCCTGTAAAGATAGACTGCTAAAAGACTAAACTAACTATCAGCCTATATATACATTGAATATGGTTTATTTAAGTCTATAAAGAGGGTATGTATATAAGTCTTGTAAAAAGTCATATTAATCTATTACGTGAGGTTGCAGTTTTGAGTTTTGAAACTATCCTAGTAGCCGTGGCAGCAGGGTAAGGTCAGGTACACTGATGTTGGACTAACAGACTAAAGCTCTACCTGGTTGTCAAGTCTGGCTTTCTGGGTTGCCAGGTCTGCTATACTTGCATTTCAGGTTACGAAACTTGTGTTGCTTTGTGAAATTTGAGGGAGATGTTGTTATCCCGAGCTGCCCTCCCACACTGCTTGTGTGCTACTGAATGTGCGCCGAATCCCCCCGCCAAACACACACAATCCACTCACCAGGGGGTCTAGCCTTTTTATATATTTCCTGTGACGAATGAGCAGTGGTTCTGCTGCTTTTTGTTTGACCCATAACCAAAATGTTTTAGCTGTGTAAGGACTTCACAGAAGAAAACATGGAAATAGACACTACATTATATTTGATGCTTCACTTCAACAATTATTGTTTTGTTTTGTTTTGTTCTGCGCTATTCTTCCAGGGAAAAATATGATTATAAAAATGATATATCTAGGATATTCTTTATTGGATATCCAGTTTGTTGGGGTTTTATTTTTTGCCAATTTTGAAATGACTAGTTATATGTCACCTTAATGTCTTGGAACTCAGATGGATTCTACCGCTCATTCTCTTCTACTCAATGGTGAAACATGTTTTCTTGTGTGAGTTAAACAGCTATTTGACTTGGATGGGACTTGAAGAACACAATGAAAGCTACCACAAAATATTTGAGATGGATGTTTGGATTGCTTGTCAAATTAGTTTGGTTTTGTTCCTTTAAAGGGTAAATCGCTGCTAACAAGGACTCTCTCTTTCTGTTCTTACCTCCTTTTGGAGGAGTAGAACAGACCATTAAAACGGACATATTCATACAAAGGGGTGTTGCGGTAAGAAAATGTGTGCTGTACATTTACTTGATATTTATTACAATTATTTATGTTTGCATTAACTTAACTTTTACTGTCTTACCTCTGCACATCAGAAACATAACACAGATCTCTACAATGGATTATAGAGGGGTAAAGAATAAGATGGCGTTTGAGATTTCTGTGTCACAATAAAACATTTCTTGATGTAAGCGTCTTGTTGTTCACTTATTTCTCTTGTGTTAGTGTCAGGAGACACACTCAGGAAAAACACACGGACTGCCCTATGCGCCCAAGGAGGCTAAGCGGAAGGATTAAGTCACATCAATATTTGATATTTTTTTCTGTTTGAGGGTCAATATCACAAAACAGTACCATTTGAACCATGCAATATTTTACATTTTATTTCAGAATGGGTTTTCCTTCAATGTTTTACTATAAAAAGGAAATATTATACTTGTAGAAAAGCATGTTGGCCAAGCTCCAGCACTTAGAGTTAGACAATTATAAACACATTTTCAGTGAATCAGCCATAAGATATGTCCACCCTGTTACGGACATGCACTTAACTGTCTTTAATGACTTTCATTGCACTATTTTAATCATATTTACATTTTCATAAAGCTTTTGTGTCCCCTTGTCAACCCTGTCCATTTGTTCAGGTCAAATTATAAAGAAATAACAGATTTTGTATACAATGTGTGGTTTTATACAGAACATCATCTAACCTTATCTTTCTAAAGTGAGACCGGTATTAATTATATTTTATCCAAGTTTATAATTGTGTGGTGTTGGCTGTGTCTTACTCTAAAATACATGACACAAATTCTTGATATTTGACAATGAAACAGAATTCATTTGAATAAGATGCCAAGGTAACAGGGTGGACCAAGGTATAACAGAGTGGACCGCTATAACGGGACAGAACATGAATTAAACCCTGAATAGACATCTACATAGTAATACATATAGTAACAACACTGGAACTGCTATTTAGTTACATATTCATTGTGAAAAACAGCTCAAAAATACATTGGTGGTACAAAATCATTGGAATTAGCATTAAAACACATTCCTGTCCCTCTCTTCCTCTCCCTCTCTCTCGCTCCCCCTCTTTCCATATCTCACCCCTTTCACCCCAAATGCTCTTCCACATACTTCCAGGTGGATTTTTCCATCTGCACAGAGCATCTATTAACAGCCTGTGGCTCTGGCATCAGACAAATGATCTGTCCATCTGAGTACCAACAAATATTTTCCTTTGGACTTGATGCAATTTCACCTTAATGTTATGTTCCTCTACATCCATGATGATACCAGGGTATCCTTCATGGTCATAATTGACAACACACCACTCCTCTACGTGATTAAGTTCAATTGTGCCAGGTCACCATATGGTGTCATGCAGGGAGCTGGTTAGATGCTGCAGGGTCACCCAGGGCTGCCTCTTTGAGCTGAAAACAAAGACAGTCCAACATGCCACTATCCTTCTTGCACAGACAAGTAATGTCCCCGTATGTTATCTGGCCTGGTGAGACACTGATAACCTGATGAATCTTCATCCTTCCTTTAATGGCTTCTAAGACAGGCATCTGAGGTGAGAAGAGAAAGCATATTATAAGATATAACGAGTAACAAACACCTTATACATTTCAATACTCAACCAGCTACTGTACAAGAAAAATGTATGTATGTGTGTATGGGGAGGAAGGAGATCTTACCTCAACAACATGAATAACATCTCCACAGAGGAGTTGGGGCCCTTTAGGACAGTGTACAGGGCCTGTGCATCTGGGATATCCTTTCCATGGTGCACTGCTGTGTCTGCAGATCTCTTGAGGGCCCCTCGACCCCCATCTGGTGCCCCCTTGCTGTGTCTGGCCTCAAAGAAATTCCAGTTGACCTCTTGAAAGCCTTGTTTATGTGGTTCTGTGGCAAGTAGGTAGAAGTTTCCTTTTTGCTTGTATTGTGTAGCCGGCCCGTCACTAAAGAAATGAAGCTTAATGACTTCAGGGTACTTCTGCTTCAACATAGCAAGAACCGGATCAAGGTGGGCCCAAATGGCAGGTGGATCATGTCTCCGTGATGGTGAAATGGAGCAAAAAGCAATTGGTGATTGATATGTAGCAGTGTGGAGCACTCCAGTGTGTAGAGTGGCTTGCTGATGAGATCCTCCAAAATTCACAGACTGGATCTCTTGACTGTATTTGCATGAATAGTTTTTGCTGAAGTCAATGTGCAACAAGCATTCATTGTTCTTCAGACTCTCCCTAAGCTCCCTATAGGCCTGGTATTGCCACTTGATATTAAAGATGGGTTGCCTAAACTTGGTGAGCCTATCTTGAAACTGACTGACCAATTCAGTTTCTGTTATTGTGAACTCCCTCTTCACGGTTATCATGGAGCACTTCTCTTCATCTTTTTGGATCGTCTCCATTGTGTCAGAGGAACTTCTACATTCCCAGGAGGTTTCAGAGTTGGATGAGTGGTGAGGAAGCATTCCTTACATTCACCATAAGCACATAGCTTCGATTTCGGGTCACACATACTTGAGTTGACCATGTCCTCAAGGTTTTTGGTGGACAAAAGCCCAAGGCTGTGAAGAGAATTTGCCATGAACTGTAAATTCTCATGGGTTTTGCAGTGACAAGTTTCAAAATCAGTGTCATTGGGCGTAACAACCCCAAATGTTCTGAGGCGGCAGAAGGAGGTATAGGACAACTGGCCATGTTCCTCAGGCAGGAATTTCCTATGCAGATTTGTCATTGTGTCAGTCAAAAGCCTCTTCTGCATTTTGTTTTTTAGTCATGTGATGGTTTGTTTGCGGCCGGTCGTTATATGACTTACATCATCACGGAGAAAGAAATCCTTCACTTTCCTTTTGATTTCTGTTTCTGTTCTGCTTTCCTTCCTCGTCAAAAAAGAGCAAAGGTCCCCTTCCAACTTTACTCTCTTATTTGAAAAGCCCAACACCGTCTGGGCATACTTCTGAAGTGTATACTTCTTCAACATATTAACAGAGGTCACTTTTGCAATGATTTGCTTGTTCTTGTGTTTCCTTGCATTTCTGTATTTTGTTTTGATATCTTTAATGAGAGATGTGTGAAAGAGAAGAGCCCTCTTGATACGTTATGTCACATTCTGAGGTCTCAGCAATGCTTTGACTGTTGAACGAGGCGATACAGATGCCTGTTCTCCCCTAATCCTTGCATTCCTCTTCCTGTACTTTTCCTTTTTTTCCACTCCTTTGCCACTTCTGATTTTAAATGATCTATCTCTTTAGTTTCCTAACTAATAATCTTAAATGCCTTATCTTAAGCATATTCTAATCTTGAAGGCCCAGGCTGATTTTCAGGAGTTTAGGGGGGTGTTTGGGACTGCAGCAACACACTCAGCTTGGCCCTGCCTCTGAGTATCCTTTTTGAATCTCTCCATTTCTTTCTTTCTGCACACTGCACTCTGTCACTGAGTTCAGCTATTGCCTTCTTCTTCCCTGTCTCTTTATCTTTCCTCCATTTCTCCCTCTCTTTCTCTAGATACTCTCTCCTTCTTTCTGGGTCAGCATTACGTCGTTCTCTGTATTGTCGCTGCACTAAGAGGAGGTGCCATTCCTTCAGAAAGACCTGATTCAATTGATATTTATTTATTCTTAAAATACTACACATGCTATATATACTCTAATTGTGTAAATACAATTTATGAATAAAAACACATATTTTGCAACACATTACTGCAAGGTATCCATTTGTCCAACCTGTTGAGTGCATGTCCACCCTGCTACGTGTACATGGATAACAGGGTGGACAATAACAGGGTAGACATTTTGAGCTAAAGTTAGCAACTATGCTCCAAGTGATTGTGATGAGGCTAAGATAATGGCTGCCACATGAAAAGTAATTTGCATTGTTTGACAAATATATTTTGAAATTATGAAATTCGATTAACGTCTTTTGTATTTTTGCATACTCACCAGATTCACCACAATTGTTTTCCCGCCAAGGAAGTGGCATAATATCCAGTTTGTAATGACATTGTAGAAAATATATATTTTCTTAGTGCCAGTAAGCACAATGCAACAGGGTGGACAACAATTTTGAGGACGTACAGAAAATAGTCAATATTCTTCAAAAAAGTGCATCATTTAACATAAAAAGACTATACATAAGATAACATTTAATGAAGAAAATTTGTAAATATATTTTTTAATGTATAATTTTTTCCAAATTATTCTCATTGAAGTTGATTGAGCAGCACTTGGGACATTGAAAAACTGCCTCCTTCCAGTGAAATAAAATAGTCTAAAATGTACTTCTATGTCATTATGCTTCTATTATCATAAAGGTAGACACACACAAGGATCCTTTTGAAATGTAATCCAGTGTATATTTTTTATATACAATTTTGAAAAATTGGAGCAAATGGAAATGGAGCAAAAAGCAATTGGTGATTGATATGTAGAGGTGTGGAGCTCTCCAGTGTGGAGAGTGGCTTGCTGATGAGATCCTCCAAAATTCACAGACTGGATCTCTTGACTGTATTTGCATGAATAGTTTTTGCTGAAGTCAATGTACAACAAGCATTCATTGTTCTTCAGACTCTCCCTAAGCTCCCTATAGGCCTGGTATTGCCACTTGATAGGGTTGGGTTGCCTAAACTTGGCGAGCCATGGAGCACTTCTCTTCATCTTTTTGGATCGTCTCCATTGTGTCAGAGGAACTTCTACATTCCCAGGAGGTTTCAGAGTTGGATGAGTGGTGAGGAAGCAATCCTTACATTCACCATAAGCACATAGCTTCGATTTCGGGTCACACATACTTGAGTTGACCATGTCCTCAAGGTTTTTGGTGGACAAAAGCCCAAGGCTGTGAAGAGAATTTCTCATGAACTGTAAATTCTCATGGGTTTTGCAGTGACAAGTTTCAAAATCAGTGTCATTGGGCGTAACAACCCCAAATGTTCTGAGGCGGCAGAAGGAGGTATAGGACAACTGGCCAAGTTCCTCAGACAGGAATTTCCTATGCAGATTTGTCATTGTGTCAGTCAAAAGCCTCTTCTGCATTTGGTTTTTTAGTCATGTGATGGTTTGTCTGCGGCCGGTCGTTATATGACTTACATCATCACGGAGAAAGAAATCCTTCACTTTCCTTTTGATTTCTGTTTCTGTTCTGCTTTCCTTCCTCGTCAAAAAAGAGCAAAGGTCCCCTTCCAACTTTGCTCTCTTATTTGAAAAGCCCAACACCGTCTGGGCATACTTCTGAAGTGTATACTTCTTCAACATATTAACAGAGGTCACTTTTGCAATGATTTGCTTGTTCTTGTGTTTCCTTGCATTTCTGTATTTTGTTTTGATATCTTTAATGAGAGATGTGTGAAAGAGAAGAGCCCTCTTGATACGTTATGTCACATTCTGAGGTCTCAGCAATGCTTTGACTGTTGAACGAGGCGATACAGATGCCTGTTCTCCCCTAATCCTTGCATTCCTCTTCCTGTACTTTTCATTTTTTTCCACTCCTTTGCCACTTCTGATTTTAAATGATCTATCTCTTTAGTTTCCCAACTAATAATCTTAAATGCCTTATCTTAAGCATATTCTAATCTTGAAGGCCCAGGCTGATTTTCAGGAGTTTAGGGGGGTGTTTGGGACTGCAGCAACGCACTCAGCTTGGCCCTGCCTCTGAGTATCCTTTTTGAATCTCTCCATTTCTTTCTTTCTGCACACTGCACTCTGTCACTGAGTTCAGCTATTGCCTTCTTCTTCCCTGTCTCTTTATCTTTCCTCCATTTCTCCCTCTCTTTCTCTAGATACTCTCTCCTTCTTTCTGGGTCAGCATTACGTCGTTCTCTGTATTGTCGCTGCACTAAGAGGAGGTGCCATTCCTTCAGAAAGACCTGATTCAATTGATATTTATTTATTCTTAAAATACTACACATGCTATATATACTCTAATTGTGTAAATACAATTTATGAATAAAAACACATATTTTGCAACACATTACTGCAAGGTATCCATTTGTCCAACCTGTTGAGTGCATGTCCACCCTGCTACGTGTACATGGATAACAGGGTGGACAATAACAGGGTAGACATTTTGAGCTAAAGTTAGCAACTATGCTCCAAGTGATTGTGATGAGGCTAAGATAATGGCTGCCACATGAAAAGTAATTTGCATTGTTTGACAAATATATTTTGAAATTATGAAATTCGATTAACGTCTTTTGTATTTTTGCATACTCACCAGATTCACCACAATTGTTTTCCCGCCAAGGAAGTGGCATAATATCCAGTTTGTAATGACATTGTAGAAAATATATATTTTCTTAGTGCCAGTAAGCACAATGCAACAGGGTGGACAACGATTTTGAGGACGTACAGAAAATAGTCAATATTCTTCAAAAAAGTGCATCATTTAACATAAAAAGACTATACATAAGATAACATTTAATGAAGAAAATTTGTAAATATATTTTTTAATGTATAATTTTTTCCAAATTATTCTCATTGAAGTTGATTGAGCAGCACTTGGGACATTGAAAAACTGCCTCCTTCCAGTGAAATAAAATAGTCTAAAATGTACTTCTATGTCATTATGCTTCTATTATCATAAAGGTAGACACACACAAGGATCCTTTTGAAATGTAATCCAGTGTATATTTTTTATATACAATTTTGAAAAATTGGAGCAAATGGAAATGGAGCAAAAAGCAATTGGTGATTGATATGTAGAGGTGTGGAGCTCTCCAGTGTGGAGAGTGGCTTGCTGATGAGATCCTCCAAAATTCACAGACTGGATCTCTTGACTGTATTTGCATGAATAGTTTTTGCTGAAGTCAATGTACAACAAGCATTCATTGTTCTTCAGACTCTCCCTAAGCTCCCTATAGGCCTGGTATTGCCACTTGATAGGGTTGGGTTGCCTAAACTTGGCGAGCCATGGAGCACTTCTCTTCATCTTTTTGGATCGTCTCCATTGTGTCAGAGGAACTTCTACATTCCCAGGAGGTTTCAGAGTTGGATGAGTGGTGAGGAAGCAATCCTTACATTCACCATAAGCACATAGCTTCGATTTCGGGTCACACATACTTGAGTTGACCATGTCCTCAAGGTTTTTGGTGGACAAAAGCCCAAGGCTGTGAAGAGAATTTCTCATGAACTGTAAATTCTCATGGGTTTTGCAGTGACAAGTTTCAAAATCAGTGTCATTGGGCGTAACAACCCCAAATGTTCTGAGGCGGCAGAAGGAGGTATAGGACAACTGGCCAAGTTCCTCAGACAGGAATTTCCTATGCAGATTTGTCATTGTGTCAGTCAAAAGCCTCTTCTGCATTTGGTTTTTTAGTCATGTGATGGTTTGTCTGCGGCCGGTCGTTATATGACTTACATCATCACGGAGAAAGAAATCCTTCACTTTCCTTTTGATTTCTGTTTCTGTTCTGCTTTCCTTCCTCGTCAAAAAAGAGCAAAGGTCCCCTTCCAACTTTGCTCTCTTATTTGAAAAGCCCAACACCGTCTGGGCATACTTCTGAAGTGTATACTTCTTCAACATATTAACAGAGGTCACTTTTGCAATGATTTGCTTGTTCTTGTGTTTCCTTGCATTTCTGTATTTTGTTTTGATATCTTTAATGAGAGATGTGTGAAAGAGAAGAGCCCTCTTGATACGTTATGTCACATTCTGAGGTCTCAGCAATGCTTTGACTGTTGAACGAGGCGATACAGATGCCTGTTCTCCCCTAATCCTTGCATTCCTCTTCCTGTACTTTTCATTTTTTTCCACTCCTTTGCCACTTCTGATTTTAAATTATCTATCTCTTTAGTTTCCCAACTAATAATCTTAAATGCCTTATCTTAAGCATATTCTAATCTTGAAGGCCCAGGCTGATTTTCAGGAGTTTAGGGGGGTGTTTGGGACTGCAGCAACGCACTCAGCTTGGCCCTGCCTCTGAGTATCCTTTTTGAATCTCTCCATTTCTTTCTTTCTGCACACTGCACTCTGTCACTGAGTTCAGCTATTGCCTTCTTCTTCCCTGTCTCTTTATCTTTCCTCCATTTCTCCCTCTCTTTCTCTAGATACTCTCTCCTTCTTTCTGGGTCAGCATTACGTCGTTCTCTGTATTGTCGCTGCACTAAGAGGAGGTGCCATTCCTTCAGAAAGACCTGATTCAATTGATATTTATTTATTCTTAAAATACTACTCATGCTATATATACTCTAATTGTGTAAATACAATTTATGAATAAAAACACATATTTTGCAACACATTACTGCAAGGTATCCATTTGTCCAACCTGTTGAGTGCATGTCCACCCTGTTACGTGTACATGGATAACAGGGTGGATGTCACGTTCTGACCTTTATTTCCTGTGTTTTGTATTTAGTTAGTATGGTCAGGGCGTGAGTTGGGTGGGCAGTCTATGTTTGATTTTCTATGATTTGGGGTTTTCTATGTTTCGGCCTAGTATGGTTCTCAATCAGAGGCAGGTGTCATTAGTTGTCTCTGATTGAGAATCATACTTAGGTAGCCTGGGTGTCACTGTGTGTTTGTGGGTGATTGTTCCTGTCTTTGTGTTTGCACCAGATGGGACTGTTTTAGGTTTTCTCACATTTGTTGTTTTTGTTAGTTAACTCATGTGTAGTTTCTTTATAAATTAAAGAATATGAATAACCACCACACTGCGCTTTGGTCCGCCTCTCCTTCAGATGAAGAAAACCATTACAGAATCACCCACCAACCAAGGACCAAGCGGCGTGGTAACGGGCAACGGAAAAAGCAGCAGGAGAAGCAACAGAGGCAGCAGCAGCAGGAGCAGCAGCAGCAGCAGGAGCAGCAGCAGCAGCAGTGGGAGAGGCTGCACTATTTGGAGAGATGAACTTGGGAGGAGATTCTAGACGGTAAAGGACCCTGGGCAGAGCCAGGAGAATATTGCCGCCCCAAGGCCGAGCTGGAGGCAGCAAAAGCAGAGAGGCGGCATTATGAGGAAATAGCACGGCAGAGCGGATGGAAGCCCGAGAGTCAGCCCCAAAAATGTATTGGGGGGGGGGGGGGGGGGGGGGGTTCACAGGGAGTATGGCTATGCCAGGTAGGAGACCTGTGCAAACTCCCTGTGGTTACCGGGGGGCAAGAGAGACCGGGCAGGCACCGTGTTATGCGGTGGAGCGCACGGTGTCCCCAGTGCGGGTGCACAGCCCGGTGCGGTACATTCCAGCTCCGCGTATCGGCCGGGCTAGAGTGGGCATCGAGCCAAGTGCCATGAAGCCGGCTCTACGCATCTGGTCTCCAGTGCGTCTCCTTGGGCCGGCTTACATGGCACCAACCTTGCGCACGGTGTCCCCGGTTCGCCTGCATAGCCCAGTGCGGGCTATTCCACCTCGCCGCACTGGCAGGGCGACCGGGACCATTCAACCGGGTAAGGTTGGGCAGGCTCTGTGCTCAAGAGCTCCAGTGCGCCTGCACGGCCCGGTCTATCCGTCACCACCTCCACGCACCAGCCCTCCGGTGGCAGCCCCCCGCACCAGGCTGTCTCTCTGGCCCATCCTTACAGGGGCTCCCTCCTCTCCAGCGCTGCCGGAACCTCCCGCCTGTCCGGCGCCGCTGCCGGAGCCTCCCGCCTGTCCTGGGCCGCTGCCGGAGCCTCCCGCCTGTCCGGCGCCGCTGCCGGAGCCTCCCGCCTGTCCGGCGCCACTGCCGGAGTCTCCCGCCTGTCCGGCGCCGCTGCCGGAGTCTCCCGCCTGTCCGGCGCCGCTGCCGGAGTCTCCCGCCTGTCCGGCGCCGCTGCCGGAGTCTGAGGCGCCAGAGCCCCTCAGCCCAGAGGCGCCAGAGCTTCTGCCCCTCTGTCCAGAGCTTCTGCCCCTCTGTCCAGAGCTTCTGCCCCTCTGTCCAGAGCTTCTGCCCCTCTGTCCAGAGCTTCTGCCCCTCTGTCCAGAGCTTCTGCCCCTCTGTCCAGAGCTTCTGCCCCTCTGTCCCGAGCTGCCCCTCTGTCCAGTGAGGTCATTGAGAGGGGTGGCCATGGTGAGAAAGCCACGGAGGCGGACAATAAGGCGGACTAAGACAATGGTGAAGTGGGGTCCGCGTCCTGCGCCAGAGCCGCCACCGCGGACAGACGCCCACCCAGACCCTCCCCTATAGGTCAAGGTTTTGCGGCCGGAGTCCGCACCTTTGGGGGGGGGGGGTTACTGTCACGTTCTGACCTTTATTTCCTGTGTTTTGTATTTAGTTAGTATGGTCAGGGCGTGAGTTGGGTGGGCAGTCTATGTTTGATTTTCTATGATTTGGGGTTTTCTATGTTTCGGCCTAGTATGGTTCTCAATCAGAGGCAGGTGTCATTAGTTGTCTCTGATTGAGAATCATACTTAGGTAGCCTGGGTGTCACTGTGTGTTTGTGGGTGATTGTTCCTGTCTTTGTGTTTGCACCAGATGGGACTGTTTTAGGTTTTCTCACATTTGTTGTTTTTGTTAGTTATCTCATGTGTAGTTTCTTTATAAATTAAAGAATATGAATAACCACCACGCTGCGCTTTGGTCCGCCTCTCCTTCAGATGAAGAAAACCATTACAGTGGACAATAACAGGGTAGACATTTTGAGCTAAAGTTAGCAACTATGCTCCAAGTGATCGTGATGAAGCTACGATAATGGCTGCCACATGAAAAGTAATTTGCATTGTTTGACAAATATATTATGAAATTCGATTAACGTCTTTTGTATTTTTGCTTAACTGGGTGGACATGTTATGCTTTCCCACATCACATCACTAACATATAATGATGAAAATGTAATAGTATGAACTCTAGATATTCACCACAATTGTTTTCCCGCCAAGGAAGTGGCATAATATCCTGTTTGTAATGTCATTGTAGAAAATATATCTTTTCTTAGTGCCAGTAAGCACAATGTAACAGGGTGGACAACGATTTTGAGGACGTACAGAAAATAGTCAATATTCTTAGAAAAAGTGCATCATTCAACATAAAAAGACTATACATACGATAACATTTAATGAAGAAAATCTGTAAATATTTTTTTAAATGTATAATTTTTTTCCGAATTATTCTCATTGAAGTTGATTGAGCAGCACTTGGGACATTGAAAAACTGCCTCCTTCCAGTGAAATAAAATAGTCTAAAATGTACTTCTATGTCATTATGCTTCTATTATCATAAAGGTAGACACACACAAGGATCCTTTTGAAATGTAATCCAGTGTATATTTTTTATATGCAATTTTGAATGATTTATCTTGAGGACAAAAAATAACACTTTGATATTGACCGTTGAGTGTTTTTTCCCCAGCCACATTCACTGGCATTAAATCATAGTGTAAATCCACTTCATTTGCCAGTCTTTGCTTAGATGTGTGTTTGGCATATGCTATTCTAGCAGATAAAATGTTGACGATTTTCTTCACACATCATTGCAGCGGCACGATCAGACGAAAGCGGCCTCGGGCAAGTCCAAAGGGGGATGGGTATGTCTCTTCATAAACAATTAACTGTATCAGGCCATAAACAAACAAGAAACCAGCTCAAACAGAGGCAGCGTTTCTGGTGGGCAGAATTTAATACGGGGAGATTTAAAACCATTCTACCTCAATTTTACCAACACATCTCCGGCGCTAAAAGGCACATTATAACTCTAGACCTCTTTAATTCTGCCCACAGAAAAGCATAGGCCCTCCCTCGTCCTCCCTTCAGCAAATCTGACCATGACGCAGTGTTTCTGGTGGACAGCATTTAACGCAGGGATATTTAAACCCATTCTACCTCAGCTGAAATAAATCATTCTCTCTGGGGACCCAATAAAACCTTTACTGAATGGGTGTTGAAAGATAAAGTTGGTTGTCTTGTGGTCCCACAGATTATTGTGAAAGGTTGGGTGCTCTGGTTCCTTACTTCCGTCCCTCTGTGTGTTTTATGTAAGGGCCCTAGTCCTAACTCAAACACGTGTTACATCACCCCAGTCTGCTATAAACCAGACCCTTTTTCAGAGCAACAAGTGCCGGGCCAGTTTCCTCAGTCACCTGCCCCCATTCCACCATTGGTACGCTACACATTGTGACCTGTTGCATACTATATCAATCCCAGACTGCGTGTATCTTGGGCTGCATGTGAGGAGCTCTGAGAATATTTTGTGCCCGGGACTCTTAAGGTGTTTTGGGTCATTAGACAGGGGGAAGGAAGCCTGTCTTCAGAGGGTCTTTATGGACACTCCTGACCTGCAAACCGATATTTAATTTCAGAATTGGTTAATATTTGGTTAGGGTCAGTTTTAGATATTGGTCAGCAGTATCCTTATAGTCTCCCCTCTCACAATTGGCTGATCACCTCCATTTTAAAAATCTGCCAGCCAATGAGGAAACAGAACTGGGTCACAGCCCTCAATGATCAGCCAATTGGATGAGGGAAGGGGGATACAAGTTTAAGACTTCCAGTGTGGACCCTCTGCAACAGCTCCTCACCTCAGGCAGGGACACAGATAAGATTAGAGAAACAACAAGGCCAAAGCACTAAGTGTAAATATCTGTGTACTTCAATATCAATATTGTGGCAACGGTTTTTACCATTTATATTTGACAAATAGCCTATTCAATGGGCAGACTACGCTGTTCTTAAAATTTGTCAGTGACCTCTAAAAGTACCTTCCATTATGTGCACCATCTTATCAAGGGCATCAAGGAAATTCTCCATTCAAACTTGTCATTTATAAGGGTTTTATGACCCTGTAAATTGTTTGATCTTAGGGGACACCTGAACCAAATCCTGACTGATCAAGTTGAAGTCGAAAGTTTACATACAGTTAATTTTTCAACCACTCCACAGATTTCTTGTTAAAAACGATAGTTTTGGCAAGTCGTTTAGGATATCTACTTTGTGCATGACACAAGTAATTTTTCCAACAATTGTTTATAGACAGACGATTTCACTTATAACTCACTGTATCAGAAGTTATTTTATTTGACCTATTATTTAACTAGGCAAGTCAGTTAAGAAAAAAATCTTATTTTCAATGACGGCCTAGGAACAGTGGGTTAATTGCCTGTTCAGGGGCAGAACGACAGATTTGTACCTTGTCGGCTCTGGGATTTGAACTTGCAACCTTCGGTTACTAGTCCAAAGCTCTAACCACTAGGCTACCCTGCCGCCCCGACGCGAGTTTACATACATTAAGTTGACTGTGCCTTTAAGCAGCTTGGAAAATTCCAGAAAACGATGTCATGGTTTAGAAGCTTCTGATAGTCTAATTGACATCAGATGAATCAATTGGAGGTGTACCTGTGGATGTATTTCAAGGCCTACCTTCAAAATCTTTGCCTCTTTGCTTGACATCATGGGAAAATCTAAAGAAATCAGCCAAGACCTCAGAAAAAACATTGTAGACCTCCACAAGTCTGGTTCATCCTTAGACGCAATTTCCAAACGCCTGAAGGTACCATGTTCATCTGTACAAACAATAGTATGCAAGTATAAACACCATGGGACTTTGCAGCCGTCATACCGCTCAGGAAGGAGACGCGTTCTGTCTCCTAGAGATGAACGTACTTTGGTGCGAATGCAAATCAATCCCAGAACAACAGCAAAGGACCATGTGAAGATGCTGGAGGAAACAGGTATAAACTATCTATATCCACAGTAAATGAGTCCTATATCGACAAAACCTGAAAGGCCGCTCAGCAAGGAGGAAGCCACTGCTCCAAACCCGCCATAAAAATGCCAGACTACGGTTGGCAACTGCACATGGGGACAAAGATTGTACTTTTTGGAGAAATGTCCTCTGGTCTGATGAAACAAAAATAGAACTGTTTGGCCATAATAACATTCGTTATGTTTAGAGGAAAAAGGGGGAGGCTTGCAAGCCAAAGTATACCATCCCAACAATGAAGCAAAGGGGTGGCAGCATCATGTTGCAGGGGTGCTTTGCTGCAGGAGGGACTGGTGCACTTCTCAAAATAGATGGCATCATGAGGAGGAAAATTACGTGGATATATTGAAGCAACATCTCAAGACATCAGTCAGGAAGTTAATGCTTGGTCGCAAATGGGTTTTCCAAATGAGCAAGGATTTCAAGCATACTTCCAAAGTTGTGGCAAAATGGCTTAAGGACAACAAAGTCAAGGTATTGGAGTGGCCATCACAAAGCCCTGACTTCAATCCTATAGAAAATTTGTCAGCAGAACTGAAAAAGTGTGTGCGAGCAAGGAGGCCTACCAACCTGACTCAGTTACACCAGCTCTGTCAGGAGGAATGGGCCAAATCTCACCCAACTTATTGTGGGAAGCTTGTAGAAGGCTACCCGAAATGTTTGACCCAAGGCAATGCTATCAAATACTAATTGAGTGTATGTAAACTTCTGACCCACTGGGAATGTGATGAAAGAAATAAAAGCTGAAATAAATCATTCTAATATTATTCTGACATTTCACAATCTTAAAATAAAGTGGTGATCCTAACTGACCTAACTAGGATTAAATGTCAGGAATTGTGAAAAAACTGAGTTTAAATGTATTTGGCTAAGGTGTATGTAAACTTCCGACTTCAACTGTATAAGATAATATTGATTATCATAACTGTTAAGATAGACATGTCAACATAGTTTTGGGAACAACAGCGTGACATTCCTTCTTTTGAGACACTTTTGTTACATCATACCAGAACTGGTTGTCACCTAATTTTCCTTGATAAGACAATGTAATTACAGTAATTCCATTTCACCTGGCATGGTTAGTCCATCTTGCATGGTATGTTGAAACTTTGGTACAATAACGTAAACCAAAGAGCCACTTGTGTTCCACAGTGGTGGTCAGGAGGTCATTGATAGGACAGGCCGGTAGAAGAGGCGGCAGGTAGCCTAGTGGTTAGTGTTGGACCAGTAACCGAAAGGTTGCTAGATTGAATCCCCGAGCTGACAAGGTAAAAATCTGTCGTTGTGCCCCTGAACAAGGCAGTTAACCCACTGTTCCTAGGCCGTCATTGTAAATAAGAATTTGTTCTTAACTGACTTGCCAAGTTAAATCAAGGTTAAGTAAAAAGAAATACAAAATAAAAGGCCTTCAAATGCTGAGTGCATGAATATCTCCCAACCTCACCATATCATCTTTAGGTTGAAACCCTGCGCTGCCGTGAACAATATGACTGGCCAATTAAATGCATTTAATGTCTAATATGGCTATTGGTCAGAATTTCATCCAATAATACAAAAAAATACTGTAGATATGAGATGTTTAAGTTTTGTTAAATTTAGTTTGTTGTTTTAGTTTATTTATTTGCACTGTAGAAAGAAGCCTCACCAGAATCTAAATAGTAAATTCATAACACAGATTATAAGAAATGGTACTCCAGACAGTGTCACGACTTTCGCCGAAGTCGCTCCCTCTCCTTGTTCGGGGCGGCGTTCGGCGGTCGACGTCACTGGCTTTCTAGCTACTGCCGAACCACTTTTCATTTTCCATTTGTTTTGTCTTTGTTTCACACACCTGTTGTCAATCGCACAATCACATGTTCATCATTTAACCCTCTGTTCCCCACATAGTTTTTGTGAGTGATTGTTTATTGTCTATTTCGGTCTGTCTTTGTGTGCTAAAGATGTTTCTTTGTATATTTGACTTTTTTGAGTAAAGCACGTTGTCATGACTCCCACCGAAGGTGGCTCCCCTGCCTGTTCGGGCGGCGCTCGGCGGTCGTTGTCGCCGGTCTACTAGCCGCCACCGATCCCCTTTTCTTTTTCGGTTTGTTTGGTCTTATTGGTCGCACCTTTCTCTTATTTTGTTTTTTTGATTCAGCCTATTTAAGCCTGTTAGGCCCGTCTGTTTTTGTGCAGGCTTGTTTTCTGTTAATCAGGTTGTGCGTGTTGTGTTCCTGTCCGTTTGTGCCCTGTGTTGGGTTGGCCAATTTTGTGACTAATTTTGCCTGTTGTTTTGGGCGATTGCTTTGGAAACCTAATAAAGTCAGGTTTCCCCAGTATCCTCTGCTCTCTGCATTTGACTCCACACCCACCATTCCAGGCATTGTGACACACGTTTTCTCCTCATATCTGCTGTCCTGCGCCTGACTCTCTCACCAGCTACACACAGGACTCTTTACAGACAGGATATTCAGGAAAAATGTGTATAATTATATTTATTTTTAAATATCACTCATACAGTACAAAAGAGGGTGAAGAAAATACAACCAATGGTATAGTTTACATGAACATAAAACATGCTAAATACAAACAACAATACTACTCTACTTGGTTCATTTTAAACCAAGAAGTTAATCATCTAGGCAATTCAATTGAAAGACTACTACTGCCAGAGCAGTAGACTGTATGCCTATCAATGCCTTTCAATGCTTTTCTATCTTAACCGTAAGCTATTGCTGAATCGAATGTCAGTTCATCCTTCAGCCAGTCATGCCCTTTCAGGAGTATACTGCACACAGTCTGGAATGATTTGGCCCAATGGTGTTCATGACTCATAATAAGATGCACATATTGGTAGTGCACAATGAAGTAGGGGAGCTAAAGCTGGAACGATCTGGGGAATGGAGTGATGGAGAAAGAATCAGCAGAACCCAAAGCCGTCTGTCTGCCTAGCTAGAAGACATGCCCAACTGCTGCTTCAGTTTCTGGAGCTGTTCCATGCTGATGTTGTTGCCTCCACATACCACGATCACCACAGGGCCCAGGTCCTGCTTCAGCTTGCCCTCCTTCTGCAGTCTGGGAATGATGTCACAGTACACAGCTGCCAGGGCAGCACCACACGCAGGCTCCACCAGGACCTTCTCATCGTCTGGAGCAGGAAGAGGAATTCAGTATCAGAGAGGCTTGTGGGCTTTTTTTAGGTATACAGTGGTAATCATATGATCCTCTACACAGGTCTAGCCTACTGTTTGTGATGCTCACCAACAAAGCGCTCGACAGCTCTGACAGCATCCTGGTCTGTGACCACCTCGGAGAAAACGGTATGTTCGCCAGCAAGTTTCAGGGTCTGTGCAGATACTCTTGTCAGGCCCAATGTTGTGGCAATGCTGTGTAGATGAAAATGATAGAATTGTTGTTGTGCATACGGCTTTGCCTTCTTTTTTTGTGCTAACATATTACTTATTGGCTGTAATGTTAAAGAGATATATAAATAGCCCACCAAATCTACCTACCTCATCCCCATATTGTTTTTATTTACTTTTCTGCTCTTTTGCACACCAGTATTCTACTTGCACATCATCATCTCCTCATCTATCACTCCAGTGTTAATTTGCTAAATTGTAATTACTCCGCTACTATGGCCTATTTATTGCCTTACCTCCTCACGCCATTTGCACACACTGTATATTGACTTTCTTTTTTTCTATTGTGTTATTGACTGTACGCTTGTTTATTCCATGTGTAACTCTGTGTTGTTGTTTGTGTCGCACTGCTTTGCTTTATCTTGGCCAGGTCGCAGTTGTAAATGAGAACTTGTTCTCAACTAGCCTACCTGGTTAAATAAAAGTTATTATTATTTTTTATTTTTTTAAGATCCTGGTCTCTCGGTGTGAGTGTGACTCTTACAATTTCTTACCTTGTGATCTCAGGCAGAGTGATCAACTTCCCTGCCTTTATAGCAGCATTAAGGCTGTGTGCCCCCATGGTCTCCATCGCTACGACTGGAACATTTTCCCAGCCGGCGCGACGCAGTCCTTCGACAACCCCGTTCATGAGGCCTCCACCTCCAACAGACAACACCATCGCCCCAGGCTTCTCCTGCAGCTCGGACTCCACTTCCTTCACCAGAGACGCATGGCCCTCCCTACACACACATTGAAAAAAAATGTGTTTTCACTTTTCATTCACAATACATTTTATGATACATTGCAAAGCAGTCCTTAGAATCTGCTTTGTATACATCGTTCTATGTTGACTGGAATGGAACACTAACAATCTTTCGGAATAAGCTATGTTGTTAATCGTTCATGAGACAAGAAAAGGCTGCTGGTTCTGCTATAATGCTGCTGATAACATTGAAGTCTATTCAGCTGAAGTGTATAGTTAGTGTTTGGCTGTGAAATTAACCAGAAACATTTGGCTGCCATGAGGGTTCAGTCATCTTGTAGAATTAGATTATCTTCAATCCCTCTTGTTAACTGCAGCACAAAAATGCACGATAAGATATCCTCATAGATTCTGCCAATCATCCTATCATTGCACAGAGAACAATGTACAAGTTTTACTCAGTAAAGCATGGTAACACTCAGGATACTACGCATAATAAATGTATACAAGAAAATATGCCACGCAAAGTTTCATTTGGATTGGAATAGAGTTGAATGTTTCTTATCCCTTATCAGCTTTCCTTATTTCCTGGAAGACACTCTTACTTTGACTATTATTATCAGTACATCCACAGGAGATAGAGCAACACTGATGTTGCTGAAGTGTATTGATATGGTATCTGTAACTCACCAGATGAGAGGGTCATCAAAGGGAGAGATGAAGATCCATCCAGGGTTGTTGGCCACAAGCTGTTGTCCATATTCGATGCTCACATTCACCGTCTTGCCATGAATGACGACATCGGCGCCTTCGTCCCTCAGCCTCTCAACTGTTGGTTCCGGGGTGACACTGGGCACGACAATGGTGGCAGGTACACCAAGCTTACGGGCAGAGTAAGCAGCTGCCATACCAGCATTTCCTCCTGTGATGGAGCAATGATTGGCCACTTTAGGAAAAAGGATACTATACGGAGAGTGCTTAGATGAAAGATCCCATAAGAATATAGATTTCTGAGATAATATGCTATGCTTCTTGTATTGTGACAAAGATTTTTAAGCAGTGATTTCAAGCTGTGATGTGATTGATTACTTACCTGAACAGCAGACAAATCTCTCACAGCCTCGTTCAGCCCACTTGAAAGACAACAAAGAGCACATGATATGACTCACAGTTCTGTTCCCCTTGATGAGAATGTGGACCCCACATTGAAAATATCAAATTAAATCAAATTAGTCACATGTCCAGTGTTCAGACAGGGACTGACCTCCTCAAACTGGTCTGGACTGGTCCTACTGGGAACATGCTATATACCATTCGCCTGCACATCCACACCCCATGTTGTTTTGCTGGGGCCCCTAACATGCATTCTAGCACAACAACATCACCCCATCTTATCACAAGCACCCCCTCACTCCACATCCTTTTCCTCTCCTAACTCATAGGTATGGGTGATTCACTCACTGTCTTGCAAAGTTGTCCAATGCCCCTGATCTTGAAAGATCCTGTGGGCTGGGATGAGTCTAGTTTCAGGTAGACAGAGGTGCCTGCTATTTTGGTCAGGGCAAGGCTCTCCCTCAGTGGGGTGGCCACGTGAAGAGCTCTCTCCTGTGGGTTGTTCATTTCTCTAGCTGAGGACAGACAAGTTGATTAATTAATGTGTTACAAGTGTGAAAGCACATTAATTCATACATTTTCAATAATTGTGGAGGAAGAGCTTAACATGATTGTACTCTTGGGTTCATACACCACATTATGCAGACGCTCTTATCCAGAGCAGTTGTGGTTAGGTGCCTTGATCAAGAGCACATAGACAGAGGCCCAATGCTCTTAACCACTAGGCTACATTTAAGTGTTAATTCACAGAGAAAGACCAGCAGTGGATACAAGCATTAGAGGAAGAGCTCCACATTAATGAACATTAAAGGTTGAGTTCAATATTACTCTATTAGCACTACAGAAAGAACATCAATAAAAACCTATAAGCAAGCAAGGGAGTACACTGACACTCTAAGACAATACAAACTTTGTAATAAATACAGGTAAACAAAATACATAAAATAGGTGCTTATAATAGGTACTTAAATATAATAATATTTCTTGCATCAAATTAATCATGTAGGCATATTATAATTTTATTCTAAAGCTTTTACAATTGCTTCAATAACAGACCCTATAAATTGAAAATATGAATAATCCAAACAAGCACATATATTGCAGGCTTTAAGACCAAGACAATCAAAGTAAAGTTTCACTTTACCTTAGTAGACTTCTGTTTTAGGGTAAAATGCAAACTTCTCAACAGTCAGGTCAAGTGGGAAAATAGACAGTTCCAGTCGAGCTTTCACTGATGAGAATTAGAAGATGTTTTTATTCCTACTCGGCAGCTGGGACCTCCCTCCTCAACCAATCACCGTTGGGCACTCCTCTGAGGTCACACAACACTTTCCCTAGACGAGATGTGGGGATTTTAGAGCTTTTGTCACACACCATTCCCCTAATAAGGTCTAAGACAACATAATATATTGTACATTTCTGTTAAATGTATTGGTTTTAGGCTAGCATGGTGATGTACTCAAATTGATTAACCCATATGATCACCGCTACATTTAAGAAAAATAGCATAAACATAATGTCTTTGGAAGTTAGAGCAAATCTGTATTAACTGTCCTGCATATTATGATACATTCTATTTATATTTGCTGGGTCTATAGGCTATAAACTGTAGTAACTTAATTAATGGGCACCTCAACTTATATCATGCATTATCAAATACGCCTAGATAGGCCTACAAAAATAAGTAGGCTATTGCTAAAATTATGGTCATAATTTGGATAATGGAAACAACGTTAAATTACATTCCCCTCCCTAGCAGGAGAATACCCAATACAGAAGGAAATGCATCTTGCTTGTATTCCCAAATGCACGTTTGTGTCCCTTGCTTTTATGACCCTTGCTTTAGTAGTATTCACATTTTACGTTATTGACCGTGTGTAATAAATTACTGAACTAATTATTTAAAAGTGGGTCCAAAACTGGGTCAGTCTATATATAAGTGTACAGACCATTTTTACACGGTGTCCTCTGGCTGCGCTGGCTTTGCTGCAGGGGTCCATATCATTGTTATTACCAAAAGAGTCGCGACTATTTTGACCCCGCGCTACCAAAAGCGGCGGATTCGACCGAACACATCTAGGCGAGTGGCCTCTGCTCAGCGGCAGCAAATGTCATGTAGACGACTCAAACCTGACTGAACCGGCTTGGAATAGAAAGAGAATCCCGAGAGTATAGGAATTAAAACAAATGGGTCGTTCTATAAACCTTTTTCGTCCCTCTGATATTTTAAGTCGATATTGTGCACAAATATTGCATTTTAAAAGCCCGCTATATTAAATTGGTGCCCTTTAATATAGACCATTAATATAGACCACATGGATAATTCAATCAATCTGGATTTTTAAATTAATAAAGACTTACTAAAGTGCTGTTTTACATTATTTTAACCCACTTAATCCTAACATTTCTCCAGCTTTTCACCATCATTGTAAAGCCTTAATTATTTTGCTGCTTTGAAAAAGTAATTTCTGAAGATATTTATTTATTCAATGCGTGATTCATTTACTTCTATCCCTAATGTTTAGGTCAACCCTGTTATGTGAACTGAACTCTCATTTTAATATGGTGAAACTATCCTTTTAAAATATGTTTTTTCTAAAGAAATATTGAAAATATAATAGTCAAATCATAATGTGAAAGCGGTTAAGCTGGTTCTACTCTTTGTTTATGTTTTTTTGTGGTGAAAATTTGAACGGTCAAATATGCATAGATAGACAAGCTAGAATTTTTTGGGGATCAATTTCACTTTTTGTGCTGTACCTTGTCATGCTGCTTGCTTTGCTAGTATCACTTGGTCAAACCTGTTATTTTATTTGGCACTTACTATAGTGGGAAATTGTTTTTTTAAAAGTCGAACCTGCTTTTTATGACAGACTGTTAAAATCAGCTGAAATTAAAAGTTATTTTTGACAAAGATACACTTCTCAAAAGGCACCGAATTGTTTGAAAAACCCAAGTATATTCAGATACATTTTTGAGAAAGAAATAAATGATCTGTATGACCCCTAATCTCGCTGTCCGCGTTAAATAGACTCTATCATGCTTTTAAAGACTTAAGAAATGCATTGCTGTAGCCTACACTATTTAACTAATTGGAATCACAGAGCACTTACATATTTTAGACCTAACCATTATCATTAACGTTATATCATGCATGGACCTCTAAACAAAACATTGAATTAAAGTTATACTATTGTCCTAAATAATGGAAAACGAACAGAGCTACCACACTATCCAACAATTACGCACACACATGTAGTCTTCCGCAAAGCACTTTCTGTCTCGACATAAAATGCTTGAGTATCTCACGATGAACCTTGGAAAAATATACATGTTAGTGCTGACGTGATCAATGTCTAAAATCAAAACTCGTCATGTGCAGTTCGGACTAGGTAAAAGCTGCTCACGTTTCACGTGCGTCTGGAGAGGTTCAGTGAACAAAAGATAACTATTGGCATGCTGTCAAATACTGTCCCCATGATGAGAACATTTGATAAAACAACATGTAAAAGTTTCTGACTGATTGTATATTATAGGCTACCCTTGTAATGATCCCAATAGACCGTAAAAAGTGATCTAATAGGCCTTGTGATCTCCCCATGGTTGTGTAGCCTAGTGCGCGCAATAGGCTACCCAACCGCGCATCATTTTAGTTTCAATATTTCTAGGAAGTCCGAGCATACATTGCGCAAACAGTTCCATAAACCATTAATGAAAATGAATGTTCAGTCTGATTTCTGTCCACCTTCAAGTGATTAGGCCTGACTGCATATGTTTAGGACTAGGCTTTTACTGGCATAGATGTCTGAGTTGAGCTAGATGTCTGAACGTTGTGAACTGAAATGCTGAGTCAGAATCAGAACTAGGATGTTTACCCAATGTTTTCACAAGTGTTACTTCAAGAGAATATTAGGACAGATAGTGCCTACTTTAGATAACTGAGTAAGACTTTAGATAACCGAGTGGAGTGCACTCAAGGTGTGGTCTGCGTTGTTGTGCAGGGTTAGACAAGCCATGCGTAACCTGAATCCCTCTGAATTATGCAATGGGGAGGTTGAATATTGCTTTATTCCAATTCGTTTTATATTAGGCTATAAGCATATTTTATAAATGTTAAGTTCTAACTGTCTGTAAATTCCTCAGCGGCAAATGTTTTAAGGTTTTCGTTATCACATAGGCATAGCCCAATTCCAACTTTATCTTGAACTTTAATCACTGCAGTAAACACAGGATGGCAAAATGAGAGGGAGGCCAGGCTCAAGACATAGACATATACTATACAACATGTCGACAAGTTGTATGGCTGGCAGCGTCCTCTGGCGGCCAGAGCAGGCTGCTTTATCCACTTTAAAAATCAAATAACGGAGTGTTTAAATGGTAATAATGGCCTAATGGCCATTAATGAACGTTTATTATGGGTTACCTCCTGTGTGTGGTTAGTAAATTCAACATCCATAAATCCATTTGTCTTCAAAACCATGCCCAAAAGCACATGCCTGCATATTGTAGACAATTTCAATTGTTTTCGATAGTGGATGATTATCAATTTTCTGTCAAATGTGATTGAGGATAGTATATCGAGGAAAAAAGGTCTATCCACAATTTCCATTGAGGAGCATGATTTTGCAGCCTGGCCTCAAAGAGTAGACATTACATAGTAATCGTAAATCTGTGACACTCAGATTAGTATGACATGTCATGTTTGGTAGGGTTAGCCTACATAAAACAGAACCCAGCTAGCACGTTTGGTTCCTTGGAAGTTATGGGAACGTACATTTTTAGTTTCCCATTGGTTTTGGGTAATGAAGCCATACGCTTCCTGACAAGAAAAATGTAACGTTTTTTTTAAACGTTCTGAGAACGTAAGTGAAATTCTTTCCTGTTCTGGGAACCTTCATTTTGAGGTTGCAGGGAGGTTCTGAGAACGTTATACTATGGTTCCCTGAAAGTTGTCCTAGGAGGTTTTATTAACATTCTGTGAACAATCAATCAATCAAATGTATTTATTAAGCCCCTCTTAAATCAGATGATGTCACAAAGTGTTGTACAGAAACCCAGCCTAAAACCCCAAACAGCAAGCAATGCAGGTGTAGAAGCACGATGGCTAGGAAAAACTCCCTAGAAAGGCCAGAACCTAGGAAGAAACCTAGAGAGGAACCAAGCTATGAGGGGTGGCCAGTCCTCTTCTGGCTGTGCCAGGTGGAGATTATAACAGGACATGTACAAATGTTCATAGATGACCAGCAGGGTCAGAACAGAAATTATAGGTTATTTAAAGGTAATTAAATAATGTTCTGAGAACATATTTAAATTAGATCTTTAATAACACTGCTAGCTTAGATGAACTATTTTGAAATTCCTTTGCTTAGGCATCAATCATGCAAACACATGTATTTTTCATTGTGACATGGCATCAGTGAGATTCTAACTGATGATCTTCTATTCCCCATCCACTGAATTAGTTCACTGCGCCACCAGGATGGAGCTAGCATGCCATCTGTCTAGTCAAGCAGACCCCATTTCAAAGGAAACAAGCAATCATTCAGATGAGGTGTCGCCAATTAGTGGGCGCAGCCTACCCACCTGAACACGCTTAACAAGATAGAGGATAGAGAGTTTTGTTGATGCTGAGAACAGAATGTATGTTTTTAAATAACATTCTTAGAATGCTCTAAGAAGCTCAAAGAACATGGTTCTCAGAATGTTATGTTTTATTTTTATTTTACCTTGATTTAACCCGGTATGCCAGTTGAGAACAAGTTCTCATTTACAACTGTGACCTGGCCAAGATGGGGCGGCAGGGTAGCCTAGTGGTTAGAGCGTTGGACTAGTAACCGGAAGGTTGCAAGTTCAAACCCCCGAGCTGACAAGGTACAAATCTGCCGTTCTGCCCCTGAACAGGCAGTTAACCCACTGTTCCTAGGCCGTCATTGAAAATAAGAATTTGTTCTTAACTGACTTGCCTGGTTAAATAAAGGTTAAATAAAGGTAAAATAAAAAATAAATAAAATAAAAGATAAAGCAGTGCAACACAGAGTTACACATGGGATAAACAAACGTACAGTCAATAACACAATAGAAAAGTCTATATACAGTGTGTGCAAATGTAGTAAGATTAGGGAGGTAAGGTAATAAATAGGCCATAGTGGCGAAATAATTACACTTTAGCAATTAAACACTGGAGTTATAGATGTGCAGAAGATGAATGTGCAAGTAGAGATACTGGGGTGCAAAGGAGAAAAAAAATCAATAACAATATGGGGATGAGGTAGTTGGGTGGGCTATTTACAGATGAGCTATGTACAGGTGCAATGATCGGTAAGCTGCTTTGACAGCTGATGCTTAAAGCTAGTGAGGGAGATATGAGTCTCCAACTTCAGTGATTTTTGCAGTTCGTTCCAGTCATCCGTTCCGATCCATCTTTAGGGATCTCAGATGATACGAAAGAAAGGTTGAACAGGCTAGTAACAGGGGTTGCAACAATTGCGGCAGATAATTTTAGAAGGAAAGGGTCTAGATTATCTAGACCTGCTGATTTGTAGGAGTCAAGGTATTTTGCAGCTCTTTCAGAACATCAGCTATCTAGATTTGGGTGACGGAGAAATGGGTGAGGCTTTGGCGAGTTGATAAAATGCTCTTTGAAATTCTCGATTATCGTAGATTCATCGGAAGTGACAGTGTTGGCAGTCAATAATACAGTAGAAAAAAAGAAAACAAAAAAGTCTATATACAGTGAGCGCAAATGAGGTAAGATAAGGGAGTTAAGGCAGTAAATAGGCCATGGTGGCGAAGTAATTACAACATAGCAACTAAACACTGGAATGGTAGATGTGCAGAAGATGAATGTGCAAGTGGAGATATTGTAGTGCAAAGGAGCAAGATAAATAAATAAATACAGTATGAGGATGAGGTAGATAGATGGGCTTTTTACAGATGGGCTATGTACAGGTGCAGTGATCTGTGAGCTGCTCTGACAGCTGGTGCTTAAAGCTAGTGAGGGAGATATGAGTCTCCAGCTTCAGTGATTTTTGCAGTTCGTTCCAGTTATTCGCAGCAGAGAACTGGAAGGAAAGGCGACCAAAGGAGGAATTGGCTTTGGGGGTGACCAGTGAGATATAGCTGCTGGAGTGCGTGCTACGAGTGGGTGCTGCTACGGTGACCAATGAGCTGAGATAAGGCGGGGATTACCTAGCAGAGACTTGTAGATGACCTGTAGCCAGTGGGTTTGGCGACGAGTATGAAGTGAGGGCCAACCAACGAGAGGTCGCAGTGGTGGGTAGTGTATGGGGCTTTGGTGACAAAACGGATGGCACTGTGATAGACTGCATACAATTTGTTGAGTAGAGTGCTGGACACTGTTTTGTAGATGACATCGCCGAAGTCGAGGATTGGTAGGATGGTCAGTTTTACGAGGGTATGTTTGGCAGCATGAGTGAAGGATGCTTTGTTGCGATATAGGAAGCCGATTCTAGATTTAATTTTGGATTGGAGATGCTTAATGTGAGTCTGGAAGGAGAGTTTACAGTCTAACCAGACACCCAGGTATTTGTAGTTGTCCACGTATTCAAAGTCAGAGCCACCCAGAGTAGTGATGCTAGACGGGCGGGCAGGTGCGGGCAGCGATCGATTGAATAGCATGCATTTAGTTTGACTTGCATTTAAGAGCAGTTGGAGACCACGGAAGGAGGGTTGTATGGCATTGAAGCTCATCTGGAGGTTAGTTTACACAGTGTCCAAAGAGGGGCCAGAAGTATACAGAATTGTGTCGTCTGCGTAGAGGTGGATCAGAGAATCACTAGCAAGAAGAGCGACATCATAGATGTATACAGAGAAGAGAGTCGGCCTGAGTATTGAACCCTGTGGCACACCCATAGAGACTGCCAGAGGTCCGGACAACAGGCCCTCCGATTTGACACACTGAACTCAATCAGAGAAGTAGTTGGTAAACCAGGCGAGGCAATCATTTGAGAAACCAAGGCTGTCGAGTCTGCTAATAAGAATGTGGCGATTGACTGAGTCGAAAGCCTTGGCCAGGTCGATGAATACGGCTACACAGTAATGTCTCTTATCGATGGTGGGTTATGATGTCGTTTAGGACCTTGAGCCTGGCTGAGGTGCACCCATAACCAGCTCTGAAACCAGATTGCATAGCGGAGAAGGTCCGGTGGGATTCGAAATGGTTGGTGATCTGTTTGTTAACTTGGCTTTCGAAGACCTTAGAAAGACTGTGTAGGATAGATATAGGTCTGTGGCAGTTTGGGTCGAGAGTGACACCCCTTTGAAGAGGGGGATAACCCCGTCAGCTTTCCAATCTTTGGGAATCTCAGACGATAGGAAAGAGATGTTGAACAGGCTAGTAATAGGGGTTGCAACAATTTTGGCAGATAATTATAGAAAGGTCCAGATTGTCTAGCCCGGCTGATTTGTAGGGATCCAGATTTTGCAGCTCTTTCAGAACATCAGCTATCTGGATTTGGGTGAAGGAGAAATGGTGGGGGCTTTGGCGGGTTGCTGTGGAGGTTGCCGTGCAGTTGACCGGGGTAGGGGTAGCCAGGTGGAAAGCATGGCCAGCCGAAGAAAAATGCTTATTGAAATTCTCACTTGTAGTGGATTTATCGGTGGCAACAGTGTTTCCTAGCCTCAGAACAGTGAACAGCTGTGAGGAGGTGCTCTTATTCTCCATGGACTTTACAGTGTCCCAGAAATTTTTTGAGTTTGTGCTACAGGATGCTAATTTCTGTTTGAAAAAGCTAGCCTTAGCTTTCCTAACTGCCTGTGTATATTTGTTCCTAACTTCCCTGAAAAGTTGCATATCACGGGGGCTATTCGATGATAATGCAGAACGCCACATGATGTTTTTGTGCTGGTCAAGGGCAGTCAGGTCTGAAGTGGACCAAGGACTATATCTATTCCTAGTTCTTCTTTTTTGAATGGGCCATGCTTATTTAAGATGGTGAGGAAGGCACTTTTAAAGAATAACCAGGCATCCTCTACTGACGGGAGGTCAATGTCATTCCAGGATACACCGGCCAGGTCAATTAGAAAGGCCTGCTCGCAGAAGTGTTTTAGGGAGTGTTTGACAGTGATGAGGGGTGGTCGTTTGGTCGCAGACCCATTACGGATGCAGGCAATGAGGCAGTGATCGCTGAGATCTAGATTGAAAACAGCAGAGGTGTATTTGGAGGGCGAGTTAGTTAGTATGATATCTATGAGGGTGCCCGTGTTTACTGATTTGGGGTTGTACCTGGTAGGTTCATTGATCATTTATGTGTGATTGAGGGCTTAGATTGTAGGATGGCCGGGTTGGGAGTTGGGAGTTGTAGCGATGAGACCAGATAGTAGCTACTAAAACAATTGGATACCACGAAATTGGGGAGAAAAAGGGGGTAAAAATTCCACAAAAAAAACACAAACAAAAAAAGATGATAGATGGGGGACAATCAATTCACATATGGTGTCGAGGGCACAGCTGGTGGCAACAGTGAGAGACTTGTTTCTGGAAAGGTGAATTTTTAGAAGTAGAAGCTGGAATTGTTTGGGTACAGACCTGGATAGTAAGACAGAACTCTGCAGGCTATCTTTGCAGTAGATTGCAACACCGCCCCCTTTGGCAGTTCTATCTTGGCGGAAAAATGTTATAGTTAGGGATGGAGATTTCAGGGTTTTTGGTGGTTTTTCTAAGCCAGGATTCAGACACGGCTAAGACATCCGGGTTGGCAGATTGTGCTAAAGCAGTGAGTAAAACAAACTTAGGGAGTAGGCTTCTAATGTTAACATGCATGAAACCAAGGCTTTTACGGTTACAGAAGTCAACAAATGAGAGTGCCTGGGGAATAGGAGTGGAACTGGGGGCTACAGGGCCTGGGTTAACCTCTAAATCACCAGAGGAACAGAGGAGGAGTTGGATAAGGGTACGGCTAAAGGCTTTAAGAACTGGTCGTCTAGTGCGTTGGGGACAGAGAATTAAAGGAGCCGATTTCTGGCCGTGGTAGAATAGATTCAGGGCATAATGTACAGAGAAGGGTATGGTAGGATGTGAGTACAGTGGAGGTAAACCTAGGTGTTGAGTGACGTTGAGAGAGGTTTCGTCTCTAGAGGGACTAGTTAAGCCAGGTGAAGTCTACGCATGTGTGTTGGGTGGGACGAAAGAGCTGTCTAAGGCATTTTGAGCGGGACTGAAGGCTTTTCCTTGAAATAAAACAATAATAACTAGCCAAGACAGCATTAGACAAGGCATATTGACATTAGAGAGAGTTATTGGAGTTATGTTATTGGGCCCACACAAAATTGTATTGTAATGCCACAGCCTTCTTATTGGTCATCAAAAGACTGTCCGGCTCTTGTTGTCAAATTGACTGAGGCCAGCAAATCTCTTGACCTCTAATACAAATCTGCACTATACTGCGTTTGCACTATGTGAACCGCCACACAACACTGTACATATTCACCACAGCAGCATACCTCCAGCTGCTTATAAAGATATATCCCCTTTGTAAATTGTATATATTCCCACTGTAATCTGCCTATACTCCAGAGTTTTGGGTTTTATGTTTAAAATCAAATCAAGTTTTATTTGTCACACACGCGCTGATTACAGTAAAATGCTTACTTACAAGCCCTTAACCAACAATTCTTTAAGAAGTTAAGAAATACTTTTTTAAAAGTAAAAAATAGATGAGTAAAAAATAGAAAATAAAAGTAACAAATAATTCAACAGCAGCAGTAAAATAACAAGCAAGGCTATATGCAATGGGTACCGGTACAGAGTCAATGTGCGGGGGCACTGGTTAGATGAGGTAATTGAGGTAATATGTACATGTAGGTAGAGTTAAAGTGACTATGCATAGATTATAAACAGAGAGTAGCAGCGTAAAATAGGGGTCTGGGTAGCCCTTTGATTAGCTGTTCAGGGGTCTTCTGGCTTGAGGCTGCTAAGAAGCCTTTTGGACCTTGACTTGGCGCTCCGGTACCGCTTGCCGTACGGTAGCAGAGAGAACAGTCTATGACAAGCATGGCTGGAGTCTTTGACAATTTTTAGGGTCTTCCTCTGTCACCGCCTGATATAGAGGTCCTGGATGACAGGAAGTTTGGCCCCAGTGATGTACTGGGCCGTACGCAATACCCTCTGTAGAGCCTTGCGGTCGGTGGCCGAGCAGTTGCCATACCAGGCAGTGATGCAATCAGTCAGGACGGTCTCAATGGTCCAGCTGAAGAACCTTTTGAGGATCTGAGGACCCATGCCAAATCTTTTCAGTCTCCCGAGGGGGAATAGGCTTTGTCATACCCTCTTCATAACTGTCTTAGTGTGTTTGGACCATGATAGTTTGTTGGTGATATGGACACCAAGGAACTTGAAGCTCTAAACCTGTTTCATCACAGCCCCGTCGATGAGAATGGGGGTGTCATGACGTTGGCCTGGGGGTAGGTTTATGACAGTCATAAATACCTCTTCCCCCCTTTTTTCTCTCTCTACCCTACTGAGGTTACATTTGCAAAACCCTTGGTTAACATAGAGATTCTGGGAACATCAGAAGGTGGGGGGAAATTAACTATATTCTGGTAATCCGACCAAGGGAACATATGCGGTGGTACTTAATGAATATGATGTCAGTTCGGTTGTCATCTGAGACATTCTCATCAATGATAAGATGACATAAAATCTACAGTGGAAAGTCTACACATCAGAATTATCGGATTCACATGGAATTGTTGTTCAATTTAAATGTTTGAATATGAAAATATTCGTGTGAAATGTGATTTTAGCTTCTAAAATGTGAGATTTGGGTTTTCATAAGATAGGGCCTGCTCATTCAGTGGCCCGCCCCTGTGAAGGGACATGGGCTATAAAACTTTTCAAACACGCCCTCCTCTCCCTTCCTATTTTAGCCTTTGACGACAATATAACCTCCTGTTCCGAAGATGTGAGGACAACGGTCCTATGTCAGATTGGTTCATATAATAACTACAGAATGAAGCCAACATCAGCGTGAGCTTTGTTTGCGAATGGTATGAACTTTGAACTCCTATTCACTACAGAAGTACCTCCTAGCCGTTGAGTTAGCAACAGCAGATGCAAACGGGGGTTAGGAAGGAACAGACAGAGTATCCCGTCTATCACACAACAACGTTACTACAACGTATCCAATTGACCACCAGAGACATTCTTCAAAGGACTCGGTTGGGCAACACGGCCTTTCATCTACCACCAACCTACCAAAGCGCAGCTGTCAGGATTTGGCCAGGGTTGTTCCAGTTTTGGCCACTAGATGCCACATTGTGCTTTTTTGACCCTTTTGTTTTCCCTTGTTTCCAGTTATTAATTGCACCTGTGCCTCGTTTCCCTTGAATGTATTTAAACCCTTAGTTTTCCTCAGTTCTTTGCACTGTGTTTGAATGTTAGCACCCAGCCCCAGCGGTGCTGTGAACATTTGTTACTCCAGTTGGACTCTCTTGTGGTACTCTGTTTTTGTTCTCGTTTATTTAATTTTTATTATCTTTTGAGACATTTTCCCTGCTGTATCTACCACCTTGTGGATTTACCTTTTGACTTACAGGATTACCTTTTTCTCTTGGAATTACTTTTGATGTTGTGGATTTATATTTTTGCCTGAAGAACCTTCCTTTTTACTTTATTAAAACACCATCTCAAGTACTGCTGTGTCTGCCTCATCTTCTGGGTTCTACTGACTATTAGTGGCTCAGTTTGCTAAGTGACTGTTTCTCACACCGGAGACCCGAGTTCGTAACCAGGTCCTGACAGCAGCACAGAGTAAATATTTATTGCATTTTCCTTTTCCAAATGGGCGGTAATTTAGAATGCATAAGATACTGTATTTACGATAGCACAGCTTCTTCCCTTTGTTCCTCAGTCTTCCCGCTCTTTCACTCAAACACAGCCCCTTTTCTTTTGTGTAACAAGCTGTCATATCTGTTCCGCCCGCTAGGGACGTTTTCCTTTATGACGTAATGTGTAATCAAGTTATGATTTTAATATGTGTAATTCTGTGTGATTAGTTAGGTATTTAGTAAATAAATAATTAAACCCAATTTTGTATTGCTGATTCAACTTGTTAGCCAGGGTTCGTGCAGATAACTAAGAATTTACAACTTTCAGATGAGACTGAATTAAGATGACGATTAATATTGACTGCTATTGATCAAATCAAATCAAATTTATTTATATAGCCCTTCGTACATCAGCTGATATCTCAAAGTGCTGTACAGAAACCCAGCCTAAAACCCCAAACAGCAAGCAATGCAGGTGTAGAAGCACTGTGGCTAGGAAAAACTCCCTAGAAAGGCCAAAACCTAGGAAGAAACCTAGAGAGGAACCAGGCTATGTGGGGTGGCCAGTCCTCTTCTGGCTGTGCCAGGTGGAGATTATCAAATGTTCATAAATGACCAGTATGGTCCAATAATAAGGCAGAACAGTTGAAACTGGAGCAGCAGCACGGCCAGGTGGACTGGGGACAGCAAGGAGTCATCATGTCAGGTAGTCCTGAGGCATGGTCCTAGGGCTCAGGTCCTCCGAGAGAGAGAAAGAAAGAGAGAAAGAGAGCACACTTAAATTCACACAGGACACCGAATAGGACAGGAGAAGTACTCCAGATATAACAAACTGACCCTAGCCCTCCGACACATAAACTACTGCAGCATAAATACTGGCGGCTGAGGCAGGAGTAGTCAGGAGACACTGTGGCCCCATCTGAGGACACCCCCGGACAGGGCCAAACAGGAAGGATATAACCCCACCCACTTTGCCAAAGCACAGCCCCCACACCACTAGAGGGATATCTTCAACCACCAACTTACCATCCTGAGACAAGGCTGAGTATAGCCCACAAAGATCTCCGCCATTGATGTAAAATATTACTAGGTCTTTAAGAGTTTATTCTGAAGATAACAGCTCTATAATATTATTTTGTGGTGCCCGACTCTCTAGTTAATTACATTTACATGATTAGCTCAATCAGGTGATATTAATTACGGAGAAATTATTTTATAGAATAGCATGTCATATCACTTAATCCGGCATAGCCAAAGTCACGACAGGGGCGTGCTCAGTCCTCCTTTTCCTGTAGTCCACAATCATCTCCTTTGTCTTGATCCCGTTGAGGGAGAGGATGTTGTCCTGGCATCACACGGCCAGGTCTCTGACCTCCTCCCTATAGGCTGTCTCATCATTGTCGGTGATCAGGCCTACCACTGTTGTGTCATCGGCAAACTTGATGATGGTGTTGGAGTCGTGCCTGACCATGCAGTCATGAGTGAACAGGAGGTACAGGAGGGGACTGAGCATGCACCCCTGATGGGCCCCCGTATTGAGAATCAGCGTGGCGGATGTGTTGTTCCCTACCCTTACCACCTGGGGGCGGCCCGTCTGGAAGTCCAGGATCCAGTTGCAGAGGGAGGTGTTTAGTCCCAGGGTCCTTAGCTTATTGATGAGCTTTGATGGCACTATGGTGTTGAACACTGAGCTGTAGTCAATGAATAGCATTCTCACATAGGTGTTCCTTTTGTCCAGGTGGGAAAAGGCAGTGTTGAGTGCAATAGAGATTGCATCATCTGTGGATCTGTTGGTGCGGTATGCAAATTGGAGTGGGTCTAGGGTTTCTGGGATAATGGTGTTGACGTGAGCCATGACCAGCCTTTCAAAGCACTTCATGGCTACAGACGTGAGTGCTACAGTCGGTAGTCATTTAGGCAGGTTACCTTAGTGTTCTTAGGCACAGGGACTGTGGTTGTCTGCTTGAAACATGTTGGTATTACAGACTGTTCCAATATTGTACTTTCTGTATGATGTGTTCGTATATTGTGTATTGCTGACAGCATCTTCTCACTGAGGCAAATTCCGGGTATGTGTAAATGTACTTGGCAAATAAAGGTGATTCTGATTATTTTTGTCAATTCAACAACGGACCAGTCAATTTGACAAGAGATTTGCTGGCCCCAGTCAATGTAAATTTGACAACAAGAGACGGTTCGTTGTTGAATTGTTACATGTAGTACCTTTAAGCCAAACATGAAAGAGGTAGGTTGGTTGGGGAGGATGGGTGGGTGTATAACGCAAATGTCTGTTTCCAAAAGGGTTATTCGGCTGTCCCTATAGGATAACCCTTTTTGGTTTCAGGTAAAACTCTTTTTGGTTCCAGGTAGAACCATTTTGGGTTCCATATAGAACCCTCTGTGGAAAGGGTTCCACATGGAACCCAAAACGGTTCTATCTGGAACCAACAATGGTTCTTCAAATGATTCTCTTGTGGGGACAGCCAAATAACCTTTTAAGGTTCTAGATAGCACCTTTTTTTCCTAAGTGTAGCAACTCAAACACATCACAGATAAATTTATAATTTTTGCCTATTAGCAACTTGTAACGGATCTCTTCGTCGTCTGACGACAAGTATGAAATATCGGACCAATGCGCAGCGTTGTAAGTGTCCATGTTAATTTATTAACTGAACACACAAAAACAAAATAACGAAGTGAATGGAAGAAACGAAACAGTTCTGCAAGGTGACATACAGAAAACAACCACCCACAAACAAGAGTGGGAAAACAGGCTACCTAAGCATGGTTCTCAATCAGAGACAACGATTGACAGCTGCCTCTGATTGGGAACCATACCAGGCCAAACACATAGGAATACCAAACATAGAACAAAAACATTGAATGCCCACCCCAACCTAAAATAGAAACATACAAAAGGAACTAAGGTCAGGACGTGACACAACTACTTAGCGTGTTAGCCAACCCTTCCCCTAACCACTAGCCTAGATAACTTTAGCCCCCATAGCTAACATTAGCCACAACAAATATCACCGATATTCCAAATTTGTAACATATTGTGAAAATTGTAATTCGTAACATACAGTGGCTTGCAAAAGTATTCACCCCCATTGGCATTTTTCCTATTTTCTTGCCTTACAACCTGGAATTAAAATGGATTTTGGGGGGGTTTGTATCATTTGATTTACGCAACATGCCTACCACTTTGAAGTTGCAAAATATTTTTTATTGTGAAACAAACAAGAAATGAGACAAAAAAACAGAAAACTTGAATGTGATTTACTATTCACCCCCCTAAAGTCAATACTTTGTAGAGCCACCTTTTGCAGTAATTACAGCTGCAAGTCTCTTGGGGTGTGTCTCTATACGCTTGGCACATCTAGCCACTGGGATTTTTGCCCATTCTTTAAAGCAAAACTGCTCCAGCTCTTTCATGTTGGATGTGTTCCGCTGATGTACAGCGGAGTCATACCACAAATTGTCAATTGGATTGAGGTCTGGGCTTTTCAAGACATTTAAATGTTTCCCCTTAATTAAACCACTCGAGTGTTGCTTTTGCAGTATGCTTTCGGTCATTGTCCTGCTGGAAGGTAAACCTCCTTCCCAGTCTCAAATCTCAGGAAGACTGAAACAGGCTTCCCTCCAAAATGTCCCTGTATTTATCACCATCCATCATTCCTTCAATTCTGGCCAGTTTCCCAGTCCCTGCTGATGAAAAACATCCCCACAGCATGATGCTGCCACCACCATGCTTCATTGTGGGGATGGTATTCAAAACATATTTGCTTATTTGTTTCAGGCCACTCTTTCGTGAAACCCAGCTCTGTGGAGCGTACGGCTTAAAGTGGTCCTATGGACAGATACTCCAATCTCCGCTGTGGAGCTTTTCAGCTCCTTCAGGGTTATCTTTGGTCTATTTGTTGCCTCTCTGATTAATGCCCTCCTTGCCTGGTCCGTGAGTTTTGGTGGGCGTCTCTGTCTTGGCAGGTTTGTTGTGGTGCCATATTATTTAAAAATGTTAATAATGGATTTAATGGTGCTCCGTGGGATGTTCAAAGTTTCAGATATTTTTCATAACCCAACCCTGATCTGTACTTCTCCACAACTTTGTCCCTGACCTATTTGGAGAGCTCCTTGGGTTCCTTGGTTTAAAACCAAGTTTTAAAGCTATTGTCCTGTAATTCTTAAGATTTTTTACCATATCTACGGGAAGTAGTTTGGTCCGCTAATACAGGACTAGTAAAGGCCCAGTGCACTACTTCTGTGACATTTTTTAAACTAAATGCATTTGAGTGTTTACCAGTATTTACCAGAGTCTGATAATACTTGTGGAACATTTATTGAAATACTTTGCAAATGCTACGTATTTCTATGGGAAAACTGAAATGTTCTATTAATTCCTTTTCCATTTTAGTAGATACTCTTATTCAGAGCAACTTACAGTAGTGAGTGCAAACATTTTCACACTGGTCCCACGAACCCACAACCTTAGCATTGCAAGTTCCATGCTCTACCAAATGAGCCACATCCTCACATCACATCATCACAAACCACTTGATGTCTCAATGTACTCAGTTACTGTATTGTGCATTGTTTTTCTTCATGGTGATGGAAAGTCTACGGGTACAAACCTAGATGACCAGCCTATGTACAATACAGTAATGTACATTTACATTAAGTGGTTTGTAAGGATGGTAAATTAATACTGCACAACAAAGGTGGTTGTTTTCCATGTTATTTGATCAATACAAATATTTAATGTGGATGTTTTGTGTCTTTGCCCATAACTTTGCACCTTTTGATGTACATTTTTGAGGACAGGGTTTTGTTCTTTCTGAATTCCATTAGAATGACAATCTCAGAGAAATGACAGGGCAACAACTCTTATAATTCCAACTATTGAATCCTGCAAGATACTGTTGTTAATTATACCACTACCTTTTTGCCAAAGTGAAGATACTGAAAGAAGGTTTTTGCCAGATCTACAGATGTTGGTCAACTAATACTAGTAAAGGACCAGTGGGCTATTTTTGTGAAAAAAAAATATTTTCCTATTTTTTTTTTCTTAATTCTGATTTTTCAGGGAGTGCTGCAGCACCCTCAGCACCCCTAGTCCCCGCGGCTATGCTTATGACATTGTTCACATGATATCTGCGTGGCTGACCATATGTGTTTGCTATGCCAGTGCTAACTGTCTGTCATGCATGGGGATATTGAAAAAGTTAACACACTTCAAGACAAGCGTTGGGGGCCATGGAAAATAATCTGTCTCTCAAAGAGCATTTCCAATCAGGGTCTCACGGGAGAAAAGCAAGCAGTGACATTCCACTGTGTTGAAGACTCTTTATATGAATTTCAAGATCAATTTGTTTGGATTATAATAAATACCACAATTAAACCAATAAAAACACAGGTGTAGGGAATAATGAAAATGTAGGCTAACGCCCCTCTGATGTCACGAGATACGTCTGCAGCACAGAAATCCGCTATGGCAACAGGGGAAAAGGCAAGGAAAAAAATAAAAAAGTTTTGACAACATGGCGCACTATCCTTGAGAAAAGTTTCTATAGAACTCCAAAAAATACTATTGACGTAATATTTTTACAGTTTTTCGACTACCCGACAACCTTCGGAAACAATTGGAAGACGCATTGAAGAATACACTGGCATTGTATTTAGTGACTTTTATCATGGGATCATAGAAGCCTGCTGCAGAAGACAAGTAGCCTACAAACACACAGGATGGAGAAGCAAGCAACTTTTAAGGAAAAGGTACAGAGCACAAAAACTGCTAGAAAGTCACATGACTTACAAAGATATACCATATTGGTACATTTTGTTAGTGAATAGTTGTCAAATAGCTATCACATTTACTATTGCACTGTCGACTGAATACGGTCACTGCAAATATATTTCATGCTTAGGCTACAGATGAAATGAGTCGACAGAGTCAGTTTATAACCAAAAGGATGCAGGGTCAATGCTCACAATGGTCCCGAACAACATTCTGGATGACGCTATTAATGCTGAAAATCAAATTTCGAGACATTATGTGCACTGTCCCTGTAAAAATAAAATAAACTCAAACTCAAACAATGCAGGGAAACATTGTTACTAAGTTATTACAATGGTGAAAAGGTGCAGGGAAACATTGTTACTAAATAATTACAATGGTGAAAAGGTGCAGGGAAACATTGTTACTACTAAGTTATTACAATGGTGAAAAGGTGCAGGGAAACATTGTTAAAACGACTACTTTTTGACATTGTGTTTAAATTTTTGCACAGTTATTGTGAGTTGATTTAGAAGTCTTTGAAAAACTGAAGTTCAGACAGTTGTAACAATAATAATAGATGTATATATTTACAGTAGCATAACACTGTGTAGCCTCACTGTATGTATATATGTCAATGATATTGCTATGTAAATACAGAGTCCTGGTGAACCACATGCAACATTTCATGGCTAAGGAATTTGCTAAGCACCTCAAAATTCAGTTAGATTTTTAGATTGATGCATTAACGATTCATATTCCCTCCAGTTTTCATGCCCTCAATTTGTTGCAGATCATGTTATCGTTGGCTTTTGACATGTTTTCATTTTGGTGTGAAGGCATAAACTACCACACTGGTACTCTGGTGGAGGTGTCCGTCTTACTCACCATGAGTTCAATATCTGAATAGCTTTCTGAACAGCCCCTGTCTGGTGGTCCACTAGTGTGAGTGTAGCCTATATGTGTTCCTTCATTCTGTTCTGCAGTCCTTTGGGAAAGACATGTTAGGGAGTTTTATCCAGCTGGTCTGTAGGGACCCCTAGTTGTCTAGGCTCTCATTATCACAGCACTCTCTCCCTCACTCTCCACCCTTCCTGTCCAGTGCAGTGCCTACACAGATACCCCAGGATGTGTTGGGCCAGAGACCAGAACGTACCCTAGTCTAGATCATAGAGGGGACCTTCAATCACACATCCATTAGCAAATTTAGATTGTGTTGAAAGTGGTTAATAAGAATACAATGACGGCCAATGGTATATTATCAGTATATTAATTTTGATAACAAACAGGCAAAATTGTCTCAGATGATGATGGGTAAGTGTTTAAAATGGACTCTGCTTCCAGTGTTCCACCCCCTTCAGACACCCAGAGAAAAGCTTACATGCACAAGCTCACAACACAAATGCAATGACAAACACATGCACTGAACAGCAACAAAACAGCCCCCAAAACACACTAGGCCCCGGTCTGTTATTTACCATTGGTTGATGTGCATTCTTAGATCATAAACAGCTCTTACCAGTGGGTGGCTGCACCAGCTACTGTATGCACACTCCCACTTAGCCTAAATTTACCCCAATCCCATCATTTATCCTACTACAACATGCTTTCACTCCAGTTGTAACACTCAGAAGGAGGACATTTAACAGAGGACGGTAGTTAGCGTACAGGTTGTCCAGATCGGAGCTTCATGCATTTTTACTGCTCTAACTGATGCTGTATTTATCGTGATTAACATTTTGCAGAAGGATGCAAAGTGAGGAATGACAAAACCACACTTTCAACAATAGTGTGATGTTGATTGTTGTTCAGTTAATACTTTCCACAATAGTGTGATGTTGAATGTAGTTCAGTCATAGCCAACGTCTATCCTTCCTCTCCTATCTTCCCCTTTCACTCTCTCACCCTCTGGAAGTAATTACCAGGCATGATGACTGCTGCTCTGTCCTATCCCAGAATTCAGCTGGAGGAGGTGTGGTATGAATGAGGTATTGTGGAAGCGGCTCCATCAGATTGACAATCTAGAGTTTTTTCATTGAATAATGTACTTAACAAAGCATCTCTGGTCAGCTGACACAACATTTCAAAACCAGTCATTTTCTAAGACTTCCTAAATAGTTTGAAAGAAACAAAGCTGTATTTTTGGGATCTGCAATGTTACTGGAGTAATTCTAAGTCTTTAGTTGTTTTATTGTGAACTACTGCCTGAAGGTATTGTCTTTGTTTATTTCATGAGTCAGGGGGTTCTGCCGGTCTGCCAACATGGCTTTGAAATTTGCTGAATCAATGATAGGACAAGCTCTCTCTTAGTGTTTAAATTAAACCCCAAAGAATTTGTAAAAGCAGAAAACATTTCTGCTCTCATCTCCATCTTTAAATTGTATTTAATGATTTCACTTTGCAGTCCTTTTGACCTGCCTAATTATGGAACTTCTTCACCTCATTGCCCTCTATCTCCAGTTTTCGATCTTCGGCTCCCGGACATTTGGCAGTGCGGCACGGCTTGTGGGTGAAGAGGAAGGGGGCCGATGTGGCCTCAGCAAGGCAGAGTTCATGGAGAGAGTTCAGCAGAGCAACGAGGCGTGCCAACGCGGTGACTTCCAGGCTGCCTTGAGTCTCTATGGTGACGCCCTGCGAGCCGACCCACAGAACTGCATCCTCTACAGCAACCGCTCAGCAGCCTTTCACAAACTGGGATGCTACCAGGCTGCCCTGGACGACGCTGTCAAGGCCCGTCTACTCAACCCCAAGTGGCCCAAGGTGAGTCTGTCTGAACCACCCACTGCATCTTAACCTCAAACATGGGACAAGAGGACATATGAGAACAGAAACACAGCTAAATTCACTCCAAAACAGAACAGTGCATGGTTTTGTATTACACATGTACTGTTTATGGGTTTTAAGATCTGCACATGAACTGAAGATTTATGGGAGACTAGTGCAAGTCTGAGTTACATGAATGGATGTCCACTTGGTATTAGGACCTATGTGCAATAGCTTGCTGAATAATTAATTTGCTTTTCTCGTTTTGATTGTGCATAAGCGGAGTTGATCAATGTAAGGTTGAGGAAGGTAAGGTAGAATATTTGCTAGGTCTTATCTGTGGTATTGTCTGGGGCATGTGGTTAGACCTACCATAGATTTCACATTGCTCAACCACAGAGGCTGAGTAGGGTGCCAATCCTCTCAGCACCCAACTTGCGTCTTGGCTGAATGATTAGGCAGAAAGAGCTGTATTTAAGCTGTGTCTTTAGTGTGTGTGTGTGTGTGTGTGTGTGTTTAAGTGTGTACATTAATTTGTTTGGGTGTGTGTGTGTGTGTGTGATTGATTTGTAATGCTCATCTCAGCTCATCTGAAGTCACAGGTCACAGCTCACCTGACTGAGGTCAAGGGAAGTATTTGATTGATATCCAGGTAAGTCTATTTTTGTTTCACAAAGTAAACATTCATTTATCATATTGATTGTATCAATCAATTCTCCAACACATTCTCATGGCAATTCTTTTGTTGATGCATTGTTCTCGTCCGTAAATCTCTGAGTACTGATTTTTATTGAACAGAGTCCAGCAGTGTCAAAGCAATTTCCACGGTGGGAGTTGATGACTAGGGTGGGAATGGTATGGAAGAGGCGAAGGAACATTGTGGTGGCTCTGATGTCAGATAAATCACAAAACATCACTGCATCTAAATAAACAGTGTGAAATAACTATTCAGACAGAGAACAGGCCTGCAAGCTGCAGTCGAAAACCATCGCCAAAATCTCTCCCCTCTCTCTTTTTGATAGGCCAGCACAATGACCTCTTTGAGGTCTCTGATTGGGGGATGGTTAATCCAGAGCCAGATTATTGCACACAGTCTAGCCTATTACACACAATGTTATATCTGATGCTTTGGTTAGCTTCTGCTTGCACTACAACACTGCGGCTTCTGTCTAGTCCCAGATCTGATTGTCAAGGATCAGTCTTTTTGGTCAGGTGTGAGTCACTCAAGCAGTGGTTGAATTTGATCCTCTGCCTGATCACCACTAGGAGACAGTCTTGTCACATATTCTTCAGAGCCATTGTACAGTACAAGGCTCTGAGATTATTCTCAGTCAGGCTACATGGGAACTGTAGCAATTTCACCATAGTGCTCTAATTAATGAGGAAATAGACATTACATTAATTAAATACAAAATACATTTGTTCTATGTTATCTTGCCAATTGGTGAGAAAAAAAGTGTAATGACTCCCTCCTATCTTTACAAGTCTAGTTATGGATGATTGAGTAGTGATGGTACCTTTTTAATTCTAGAATGATTGCATAAAGAAAGATCAAGGTTAATGTTCCTCTGGTCTGGTACAGACAAAGAAAATAAAGAAAAAATATATAACTCAGCCTTAAATTCTTCAGCAGTGAGTTGCATGAAATACTGGCTTGCCTAGGACTATTTGTTACACATGTGGTAATAATCAATTACGAACATAGCTGGTCTCAAATTGGTATATATGCTTGAGTGGAATGACAGAGCTGATCATGGCCTAATGAAGTAATCAATAAGTAATGCACCTTTTCTTAACCTCGGTTACCAACCAGTCTAGAAGACCTAAATGGATTGTGACTCTTATAATAGCAGTCCTTCTCACACTCCTCACACGCTTGTCATTGGCTTTAGGGAGCGAGAGGAGAGGGGGTTTGGTTTACACAGGCATAAGATCAATCCGTAAAGGCTGTGTGTTTGATGAGGGAGGGGGGATTAAATCACAGGAGCGTGCTGGCATTTAGATCCTGTGTGAGTACATGTTTATCATCAATCATCCCTCACCATGGCTGCACCTCTGGATGGGCCCGTCAGGTTGTGACAGGCTCGGCTGCACCCACCCCACCGCCGCACGCACTGCTGAGCAGCCCGGCTTCTGGAAGCCCATATCCAGGCAGCACTCCGATCTGCTCAGAGAGGAAGCCCTGTCTAACCCGTCAGTTTTATCCCGCTGTTGTAAAGCACCAGAGCTTTTTCTTTCTTTCTCTCTGAAAGAAAAGAGAAAATATGTGGCGTAATGACCTGAGACAGCTTTAGGCCCTCTGTCCTTCACCCTCCCACAGAATGCAAAGAGGCTGAAAATAGAACAAAATGAAGTGTCATTCAGTAGACAAGTGGCATAAATGTATGCGTGTGTGTGTGTGCTTCTGTTTAAGTGAGAAAGAGAAACCATTTGTATGAATGTGTGTTAGTGTGACTCCATTTTTGCCTCCCCAGGCTTCATTCTTTGCAAATGGAATGCTGTCACACTCTTGAACCCCCATCTACACTTTAAGATTAAATATTGTGTGTGTGTGTGCCTATGAAAAGGTCGAAACCGCACAGCTGTAGTTGTGAGTTAGTACTTTGTGACCCGTTGCTCATGCACTGTTGTTGTTAGAGCACTGTAGGAGTGTCAGAGTGTCTTTACAGCTGGCATGCTGCCCACAGCCACAACTCCTCTCCATCTGGCCCTTCACAGACAACACTGCTGCTTCAGTGACACGTTAAACAAATAGCAGCCCTCTGCAGCATCACTCCTCCACTCCCTGTCTCAGGCTGTCTGCTCTACTGATGACTGACAGACAGGACTGAAAGCTCAAAGGAAAGCAGAGGTAGAGTGGCAGTGCTCTGTGTCAAGGGGATCCAACTCCATCTTCTGCATCATTATGCGGTATGATCTGCCCATTGACGGTCTTCAATCTCCTCCAACCTAAAGGGCTTGAATTCACAATGACAACACACCAGCTTGTCAGTTGGAAGGAGAACATTTGATTGGTACTTGTGCTGAAGTTGAGGTTTATGGTATTGGCATACATAAACCCGATCATACTGTATATGCACGCACACTTGGACGTGCGCATACACACCGACATTTATCTGTATCCCTGTGGAAGATGTATAGGGTGAGCTGAGACAATGAGCCGGTGTTTGCGTTGGTAAAGGTCAGTGTGTGGGGACAGAGTGGAGGGCTATGAGGACTGTGACGGGGGACTTTAATTACAGCAGCACATCAGTAATTATACAGTATGAGGAGTAGCCACTGTCACCATGCTGTCACCCTGACAAGGCACAGCGTTTTTGTTCAACACCGTTGGGTGGTGACACTGCCTGTTGATGCTACAAGGAATATGAAGGAACGATTTTAACGCCTCACCCCTCGCCCTCTCAACGCCGCTCTGCTTTTCATGTGAAAGAGAAAGCGCCAGTGCAGGGTATAATCCAGCCCTTCTGACATGACAGTGTTAAACCAGTACTCATCTGATCTCAGTGTGTGTGAAGAATAAAACAATTGACTTTAGATGTCACCAGGATAATCATTAAACATGTAGCTCCCACTTCTTTCTTCTCGCTTTCATTCTCCCAGACTGAAATATTTATTTCACTCACAGGGGTTACCTGTCCCAGTATTTTCACACACAGTACTGTAGCTGTGGGGCAGAGAGCTGCAGTAGTTATACATACCTTAACACACTGGGTAGGGTTTTAGTGTGTCTGTATAGTAGTAGACAAGGCTGTGACGGTCATAGAATTTTGGTAACCATAATAACCGTTCCAATAGCAAGAAATATTTTGAGTGGACATTCTATATTACCATGGAAACGATGAAATCACAATACCAAGCAGCCACTGCGAGTGTACCCATTTACAGAACAAATTTACCCTTCACTAAACCCGCCTCCCTTGGGTACTGTTGCAACCTCAGACAACATTGTCCCGGGAAGCCCAATTCCCCATTCAACCATTGGCAAAATCCCCTCACAATGATTTGAAACTGTGTTTCTAATATACAATCACATTTAACACAGACTACCCTTTGCCAATTAGGAAACTGTTGAGTATATTGTGGTGGACTGTCATTACAATTGCTTCACGGGAACCTGATAAAATTATGTTTGTAGTGTAGCTAGCCACTGAATGGTTCTGAATTCACTGTCAGAATGCAGTCAAAACTATAACCGTTTTGGAGCAAACTAGTGCTCTCAAATCATATCCTGATGTCTACAGCAAATGGGAATTGTATTCATAACATTGCTAACTAACATAGCTATCTAACATACATTTAGAAAAAAAACTAGTTTTATGAAGTGGCTAGCTAGCTTTAGCAATGTTTGGGGGTCAATGATACTTAGAGCTAACTACCTGAGGAACGCTCAACCCTGTTCTCTTATATCGAGGCGGAGTTGAGTATTGATAACTGGTTGTGATTTGCTAGCAACAACATTGTGTCACCATCAGTCGATACTTGTAAAAATGTCAATTCTAAAAACGCTTACCTGTACAGGTCTATGTTTGTCTGTGATCCTTCCGTGGGTGGGGTGCTTAAATTCATACTTTTAATAAAAACCTTTATCGAACACAACCACCAACTTTTTCCCCATGTGTTTTGTTAAACTGGAGACGTAGCGGCCTTGACGTACTACGCAAACTGAGATTCAATTGGCATAAGCTCATTCGTGCTGAGTTGAGGAAAAAGTGAGTGGTTGAATTTGATCAAAGTTTTAATGAAAAACCTGCAGAAGGACCACAGTTGAACAGGACAAACATAGGTACATTTAAGCCAGTGGAGGCTGCTGCCAGCTCATAATAATGGCTGGAATGGAGTAAATGGAATACATCAAACACATGGAAACCATGTGTTTGATGTATTTGATACCATTCCACAAACTCCACTCCAGGCATTACCATGAGCCTGTCCTCCCCAATTAAGCTGCCACCAACTTCCTGTGATTTAAGCTTTTTCAGATTTTTTTTTTTTACAAGTATCGACTGATGGTGACTCAATGTTATTGCTAGCAAATCACAAGACCAGTTATTAATACTCAACCCCGCCTCGATATAAGAAAGGGAAGGGGGATACCTAGTTAGTTGCAGAACTGAATGCATTCAACTGAAATATGTCTTCTGCATTTAACCCACCTCTGAATCAGAGAGGTGTGGGTGGGTGCCTTAATTGACTTCCATGTCATCGACAACCAGGAAGCAGTTGTTGTTGGTGATTAACTGCTTTGCTCAAGGGGGCAGATTTTTCCACATTGTCGGCTCAGAGATTCAAACCAGAGACTTTTCGGTTACTCGCACAATGCTCATAAGAACGGAGTTGAACGTTCCTCAACTAAGAGCTAGCTAACCAGCTGAGCTAGCAAACAATGTATCAAAAGTATCATTTTGGGATTCGAAAAATTCTCCATTAACAGGCTTTGTATTTCAGGAATCACAGTAGCAAGTTCTGCTGGTGCACTGTTAAATTATTTATCAATTTGTGCCATATCCCCCATTGACTTGGATGTGAATTAAACGTGAGCTTGTCTGAGGTGTTGGACTTAACGACGGTTACTATCCATTGGAGCACTGCGATTGGTTGCCCAAAATTCTAGGGTGGGACTTAGCGAAGAGTCAGTTGCCAGGGTTAGAGGTTCCAAGCCTGTTCTATTCATTCTATTTCTATGTGCAACCGAAGACTTGTTTGTTCCTTTCAGCAAGGAGCAACAAGGTTTCATCACTTTGTTTCTGCCATAACATGGACTCTTAACAGACTCAAACGCACCCATCTTGCCTTCAGTCAGCTGTTCGTTCCACATCAATTTGACGGTTATTTTATTTTTGTAACTGTATTCATCCATAGCTGTCGGTTACGCGATTATACTGTAATTGTGCCAGCCCTACTGTAGTTCCAATGTGGATCCGTTCGCTTTGGGGAATATTTTGGAATTATTTGGAAGGACTGTCTGTTTCTCTAGGATTGTGAACAGTGGTTTGTTTGTTGGTTTCCTCCTGCACCTGTTCTGAGCATCCTGTTGTAGTTTGAGTAACTGGATGTTTTTTGTGTAGGGGGAAAAAAAACATTGGTGCTTAGGCAAAATCTATATTTGTAATTTTTTTACGTTGAGTAAATGTGGGAAAAAAAGGGGAACTATTCAATCTACTGTAAGTTCCAGCCAGACCATGACATCATTTCCCTCCTTTGCCCCAGTGCAGGCCTGGATTTCCTGTAGCAGTGCCAGGGCAAAGAGTTAAAACAAGGTCTCCCCTCTCCTACTCCCATTGCTCAACATCTCTCCCCACCTCACCCCTCCCTCCCCCATTTCTCGGTACCGCCCCCCACTCCTCCTCCACTATGCACAGCTTTTTTCCACCCCTGCCCAAAGCCCGGCACGGAGAGAGAGGAGTCATGAACCACTAATAAGGGGGTTCCTGTTTGGCTGTGCCGAGGCGAGGGTTGAACTAATGAACAATCAAATGAATGGCATGTAATTACAGGTCAGAGAAAGCAGGACCGACAGAGGGTCGGCGCTAGTGGGCACAAACCTAGAATTATCTGTCTGGAAAAAGTGGACCAGCTTAGTGCTGCTCTTTGCTGTGGAGGGCCATGTGTGTCTATAGGACTCTATACATTGAGCAGAATATGAATGTTTATGTTGGGTGAGATGAAGCTCTAACCACACACTAAGTCTGTTATTTCAATTCTGTACTGCAGTACTGCATGTTTTCTGTGTTTGTGTTTTATCAGTATGTCTGTCTGCATGCCCTTCTGTCTGAAAGTCCCTATCTCATCACCTCTCCTTCCCCTGTTCCTCTGCGCCACTTCCCTGTCTGTCTGGTTTTGTCTTCACTGACCAGACTAGTTACATCACCTTTTGAAAAAGGCGAGGGAATTAGAAAATTGGACATGGTTGATGTACGAATGAAATAAATCACAAGTGTTTGACTCCACGGGGGCTTTCTGACGCTCTCCACTTTCCAGAGTGGAAGGGTTTTATGTCAGATGATGTCATGTGATTTGACGTAGTATGTGTGATGACCTTTCAGCCACCCCACAGCTGTCTGAGACTGGACTGTCCAGAGGGGACGGATGAGTCAGAGCAGGGAGCTGACGTCATCCTGAGGAGAATCTGTTCAGTCCTATGGCAGAGAAGAGCTTATGAGTAGCTTGATCTCCTGTCACTTAAAAAGGAGCTTAGAGTTTTTCAAGAATCAACTGATATCAGGTGGGGCTTTACCTTTTCATTTCAGAGAGCATTCTCAGTCCTTCACATACAGCTATTCTGTAGGTTAAGAAGCTATGAAACATTGTAAGTTTACACAAAATTGGACAAAATATGACAGATGAGAGAACAATGCATTCAGTGCAGGAAACAATATATTTTTGTTGGCTACTATTTGACCAGAACTGTTGAAATCAAGAGAAATGCTGCTCATTGCAGTGTAGTGCTTGTGGCATAATGGCCTGCCTCTGACAGTGGGAGAGTGTTACAGGCAGTGATACATAGAGTATTTTAGGAAAACAACAGGAAGGAACCTGTTCCCAGTCCTTCTAGCTCCCTGGATCCCTCTCATACTCCCTTTTCTTGCCGTGTTGGCCCTTCCTCTCAGGCAGATCCGGTGCCAGGATAAAGTGACTAAAGGGGTAGTTGAAATCATCGAGGGGGAAACATTTTGGGGGGTTCTTGCATTGGAATTATATTGAATTCTGCTTATATAATCACACCACACCACAGTAAACATAATGTTCAAATGCCGAGACTCCCAGATCATTGAGTGCTTTTGAAATCTGTAGCCTCTCTCTGCTGCGCTGTATCAGCACAATGGACAGCACCCTACAGCTAGGCTGTGTTGGTAATGAATATAGGCAACAAGCTAGATATAGCAATTACCCTATTGCAGACAGCCTATGTGAATTCAATGCAGCCGTACACACAGCTGTCTTACCAAAATATTGCAAACTAAATGCTGGAAGTAGTAGCCAAGTTATTCATGCATACTGAATAGCAGTTTGTCTTGGAATACCGACACAGCTGTGAATGCGAATGAATGTGAACAGAACAAAACAGTGGTACCAAGTAGGCCTAGAAAACTAAATATCAGAAATCGATAACGGCATGACAATCTATATTGAGGCTAGTTACATTAACAGTAAACAAACGCACTAAACGAAAGGCGAATGGAGATCCAAATAACCAAAACATAGCCTACAGCCTACTACAGTGAGATGCAGCCATGAACAGCTGTCTACACTTCAAACATGAAAAATCATACCGCTCGCTCATGAGTTCAGCAACACGTTGTGATATGGTACAATACACTTCTGTGCAAATACGACCCACGTAATCAATTAAGCAATGCCAGCCTACCATAAACACGTTTCTAATACATATTATCACATTTTAGGGAAGAACCAGATGCAGACAGTGGTGAAGTAACAAAAGTTTTTTACTAGATCGGGGCAGGCAAAACGACAGGTCAAGGGCAGGCAGCGGTCAGTAATCCAGATCAGAGTCAAAAGGTACAGAACGGCAGGCAGACTCAGGGTCAGGGCAGGTAGAATGGTCGAAACCGGGAAAACAGGAACTATAGAAAAAGACTGAAGCAAGGGGAAAATAGCTGGTAGGCTTGACAGACAAAGCAAACTGTCAGACAAACAGAGAACACAGGTATAAATACACTGGGGATAATGGGGAAGGTGGGGGACACCTGGAGGGGGGTGGAGACAAGCACAAAGACAGGTGAAACTAATCAGGGTGTGACACATAAAGTTCAATTTACAGCAACGAAAACCAATGGGCTACCAAAAGACCTATAGACCTAATAGAATGTAGCCCATCTATTTCTATTTTTTTGTTGTAAGATCTCCCTCAAATGCCAGTTGGATTAGATTAACTTTCCTCGGGTGTAGCATGCTTCTTCTGTGCTGGCTGAACACGTTTGTCAAAAGTCCCAAATATCAGTCCATGTTTCACTGCAGTAAGCGTGGTCGGCATAGTGGACAATCGTTGCAGGAAATCGTTGCAGGGAATCAAGTGGGGTTCAGAGTGGATGATTTAATTTCTCCAAAAAGTACAATCTTTGTCCCCATGTCCAGTTGCAAACCGTAGTCTGTTTTTTTTTAATGGCGGTTTTATAGCAGTGGCTTCTTCCTTGCTGAGAGAACTTTCAGGTTTTGTTGATATAGGACTCATTTTACTGTGGATATAGATACTTTTTTATTTTATTTTTAATTTTACCCCCTTTTTCTCCCCAATTTCGTGGTATCCAATTGTTGTAGTAGCTACTATCTTGTCTCATCACTACAACTCCCGTACGGGCTTGGGAGAGACGAAGGTTGAAAGTCATGCGTCCTCCGATACACAACCCAACCAGCCGCACTGCTTCTTAACACAGCGCGCATCCAACCCGGAAGCCAGCCGCACCAATGTGTCAGAGGATACACTGTGCACCTGGCAACCTTGGTTAGCACGCACTGCTCCACCCGGGAGGCCGGATATAGATACTTTTGTACCTGTTTCCTCCAGCATCTTCACAAGGTCCTTTGCTGTTGTTCTGGGATTGATTTGCACTTTTCGCACCAAAGTACGTTCATCTCTAGGAGACAGAACGCGTCTCCTTCCTGAGCGGTATGACAGCTGCGTGGTCCCATGGTGTTTATACTTAGGTATTATTGTTTATACATATGAACATGGTACCTTCAGGCGTTTGGAAATGAGTCCCAAGGATGAACCATACTTGTGGTCTACAAATGTTTTTCTGAGGTCTTTTCTGATTTCTTTTGAGTTTCCCATGATGTCAAGCAAAGAGGCACTGAGTTTGAGGGTAGGCCTTGAAATACATCCACAGGTACACCTCCAATTGACTCAAATGATGTAAATTAGCCTATCAGGTAGCTTCTAAAGCCATGACATCATTTTCTGGAATTTTGCAAGCTGTTTAAAGGCAGTCAACTTAGTGTATGTAAACTTCTGACCCACTGGAATTGGGATACAGTGAATTATAAGTGAAATAATCTGTCTGTAAACAATTGTTGGAAAAATGACTTGTGTCATCCACAAAGGAGATGTCCTAACCAACCTGCCAAAACTCTAGTTTGTTAAAACCTCTTGCAGCTCCCCCCCTAGTTTGTGCAATTTCCACCTGAAGACATACCCAAATCTAACAGCCTGTAGCTCAGGCACAGAACCAAGGATACGCATATTCTTGGTACCATTTGAAAGAAAACACTCTGAAGTTTGTGTAAATGTGAATTGAATGTAGGAGAATAACACACAATAGATCTGGTTTAGATAAAACAATGAAAAGAAAAAATGAGTTTTTTATTTTTGTATCATCATCTTTAAAATGAACAAGATAAAACCAACATTCAGATAGGATGATGGGGACAATTTCAGTGAAAAATATAAGAGGGCAACAGTACTTGTGCAAAATGAGTGTACTACATGACATTTATCATAAAGTCACCCAGGTGTCCCACGTAAGAAAAACTATACATGAACAAACTACAAGTAGCCCAAATGTACCCAAGTGGCCAAATTGGTGAAGGTATACATTTTGAAACAAATAACTATATATATAACATACCAAAATGGTATTAACACCCCCCCCCCCCCCCCCCCAAAAAGAGAAAAAGTAAATAAATACAATTTTTTATTTTTATAATTATTGATAAAAAAATATGAACAAAAATATATGTACATTTACAAAATAACATGGGTAACTATTTACACACTTTCAATATTTGGAAGACCCTCAGTCCTCTATCAAATCAAATCAATTTATATAGCCCCAGCCTAAAACCCCAAACAGCAAGCAATGCAGGTGTAGAAGCACGGTGGCTAGGAAAAACTCCCTAGAAAGGCAAAAACCTAGGAAGAAACCTATGCTATGAGGGGTGTCCAGTCCTCTTCTGGCTGTGCCGGGTGGAGATCACAGTGGTTGTAGAGGGTGCAACAGGACAGCACCTCAAGAGTAAAAATGAACAGTTTAGGGTTCCATAGCCGAAGGCATAACAGTTGAAACTGGAACAGCGTCAAGGCCGGGTGGACTGGGGGCAGCAAGGAGTCATCATGCCAGGTAGTCCTGGCGCATGGTCCTAGGGCTCAGGTCCTCCGAGAGAGAGAAAGAGAGAATTAGAGAGCATACTTGAATTCACACAGGACACCGGATAAGACTCCCATTTGGAGTCAGTGTCACTGAAAGAAAATGTTCAGTTAACAGTTTCACATGAGCCCTGTATCAACAGGTATAATAAACATATATATAGAGAGAGTTGAAGGTTGAATATATTATTATGACCTGCTAGATTTACTGTCTCTTTTATATTATGACATTTCAGCTAGATCTACTGTCTCTATTATATTATGACAGACCAGCTAGATCTACTGTCTTTATTATATTACAACAGAACAGCTGTATGGATCTACTGTCTCCATTTCACTTTGGCCATTGATGTGGTCCTGCCCTCTCCTCAACAGCCTCAAATAGGCTATTTCATGTGGGTTGGGGTGGGGCTGCAGACACACGCATCTCACATTTCATGACATTACATGTTTATATATTGCTTCTAAAAAAATTTTTTTATATTATTAATTTCAAACAAGGGCATTAGCATGATAAGAACTTACCAGTCCAAAACTATGTCCTCTCCCGTTCAAAAAATATTCCCCCACAATCGCTAAATGAAGCGTCCTACAACAATCTCTGTCTCACCTTCCCAATCAATTTATTCTAAAATTGTGTGTACATCTGTATATCTAGACATAGATTTAGCTTTCGATGACTTAGTCGCTATAATGATTGATATATAAACAGCTGAATCTGCGCGTTCACCAAACAATGCAGTGCGTAATATGCGTAGCTTCTTCCGGTATGAAACTTCAATCGCGAATGACTCACTTTAGCTGAAGCTTACTACATGGGTTGGTCTTGCAACACATAAACATGGCGTATTGCCTTTTAGCTCAGCTCATTGGCTATCTAACCCAGCTAGATTTCAAGACGATCAGTGGTCATTGGGTTAAAAGACAGTCAATCAACGAAACAGCGGGCAAATCATTGGTGCACAATGATGTCATGACTTCTTGTCTTCAAATCGGTTTCTTTCAGTCAATACGTCCTGCGAAATGGCCCATCACGTTTGATTGTGTTAAACAAACCAGTTGATTGCAGTGAAACCAAACATGTGTACGGGATTCTTCCGTTGAAGGAGAGGCGGACCAATACGTAGCGTGGTTGAAGTTCATGTTTTTTTTTATAAGAAAAACTATACATGAACAAACTACAAAACAATAAATGTGAAAACCCAAAACCAGTCCTGTATGGCACTAACACAGGAAACAATCACCCACAAAACCCAACACCAAACAGGCTACCTAAATATGGTTCCCAATCAGAGACAATGACTAACACCTGCCTCTGATTGAGAACCATATCAGGCCAAACACAGAAACAGACAAACTAGACACACAACATAGAATGCCCACTCAGATCACACCCTGACCAAACAAAACATAGAAACATACAAAGCAAACTATGGTCAGGGTGTGACAACATGACTGGAAAAGTCACGTTCTGTGTGGGTTATTTACCTGGAATGTGTCGACGAAATGGAATGAGACGGAATTCACGACACAAGCGGTTCACAAAATGTTTTGTGTTAGGCTATAAAAACTGATTTTATCAAACAAAAGATCATTCATTGTGTTACAATGAGCATTGGAATTGCAAACAGACAAAGATCGTCAAAGGTAAACTATTTATTTTAATGCAGTTTGTGATTATGTGCTGGTTTCGTGCCTGTGCTGGTTAAACTATTTTTTTTATGGGGCTCCAGGCTCAGATAATCGCATCGTATTCTTTCACAGTAAATCCTTTTTTAAATCTGACAACGCAGTTGGATTAGCAAGATTCTAGGCTTTTGATACATGTGACACACTTGTATTTTCATGAATGTTTAATAAGACTATTCATGGAGCGATCACCGTATGTTGTGGAATTTCAGCCCGCTAGCGGGTTCCTTGTGCAGAGGGGTTTTAACAAGAAATTTGTGGAGTGGTTGAAAAACGAGTTTTAATGACTCCAAGCTAAGTGTATGTAAACTTCCGACTTCAACTGTAAATTAACTTACCACAATTCATTTCAATAGTAAGTTAGCAAGAATAGATATAATTCTGCAACCATGGAGACATCAATTTTATTTAACCAGGCAAGTCAGTTAAGAACAAATTCTTATTTTCAATGATGGCCTAGGAACAGTGGGTTAACTGCCTTGTTCAGGGGCAGAACGGCAGATTTGTACCTTGTCAGCTCAGGGGTTTGAACTTGCAACACTTCCGGTTACTAGTCCAACGCTCTAACCACTAGGCTACGCTGCCACCCCAATACTTTCCTATTTATGGAAAAATCACATTGATTAACTCTTTGGTCCTATCACAGTCTACTTACTTACTAATGGCACTGCCTACTCCAGATGACTCATTTTTTAAATCATATGAGCAGAAAATGCTAAATGCTAACCCAGGCAAAATTAAACATGCCTATTTTTATAATGAATATGAGTTTGGTGGGATAAAATTATTAAATATTAAAGCTTTAAACCTCTCACTAAAAGCTTCTCTCATAAATAAATTATACATAAACCCAAAATGGATCTCCAGTAGATCATTAAGAAAGGCTCATCCTTTGTTCAAAAATTGCCTTTTGCCTTCACACAGATTACAACTTCTCATTTCCTACTAATTGAACATTTTATTTTGTTTGAAATATCGCCCTTTCTTAAACAGGCCATACAAAGCTGGTTACAATTTCAGTTTTATCCTCCAGAAAAGATAGAACAAATATTACTACAAATGTAATGGTTAAACTCAAATATATTGATTCATAAAAAAACATTCTTTATGGATATTTAAAAAAAATTGTATTATATTTATTAATGATATTATGGATAGAAAGGGAGGAGTTATGTCACATATGCAGTTATTGAAAATATATGGGAATATCTGGTCAATCCAAACTTACAACCAACTGATTGCAGCACTACCACAAAAATGGAGGAGGCAAGTGGAAAAGGTAGAATTTAGGTAACTTGTTTGCCTGACATATATTAAAGATACAAATTGGCTGAAAGGAACTGGCATAAATAGAAAAATATATCAGTTTGATCTGAGGACAAATTTTTTGACAACTGCACCATACAGGTTGCAAAATAAATGGGATGAGATTTTCGATGTTCAATTCCATGGCACATGGTTTATAAACTGGTACAAAAAACTACACTTGTTTCAACACCTAGAGTTTTCAATTTAAATTATATAAAATTCTTGCCACCAACAGAGTGCTATATATATGGAGCATACAACAATCACAGCTCTGTAAATTTGGCTGCGGAAAGACACAATCAATAGATAATTTATTCTGGTATTGCCACTGTTGCGTGTTTCTGGTCACAGGTACAGGAATGGTGAAAAAATCACAACATGCACTTAAAATGAGCCTTACATATAGCAGTGTTGGGTGATTTGGAAAACCATAGTAATTCAATAAATAATATAATAATACTCGTAGGAAAGGTTTTCATCTTTAGCTCACAATCTGTGGATAATATATGATTAGAAAGGTTTAAATGTTTTGTAAAACATCACAGCACAATTGATATATGGCACATGGAAACCAAATGAGGGTGGTCTATAGTGATAGGTGGGATGGACTGAGAGTGGCTGAGGTTTGGGATTAATGAGTTTATGTTTAGTAATCTATCATTGTTATGTGACTGCTTTATACTGTATACCCTGCATTAGCATGGCAAGATGAACAGGAGAGCTGAAATAATATAGTCTTCTGTCTCTCGACTCCCATCCTCCTCTACAGTTCAGAAACACACTGCTCTTCCCTCTATTCCCCTGGCAGTCTCACCGTCGGGTATAGGAACCATGTCAGATCTACAGTCGAGGAACCAAGCTGAGTTAATGTGGGGAAGACAATGAGTGCTGCGCCCACTCTCTGAGACACATTCTGCTGATGCATGGTTAATATCTTTAAGTACTTCCCTTATGACTTATGCACCCTGTTTCTTTTTCTGAAGAGGGTTGGGGATAACGTTTATTTAACTAGACAAGACAGTTAAAAACAAATTCTTATTTACAATGACAGCCTACCCCGGCCAAACCCTCCCCTAACACGGACAACGCTGGGACAATTGTGCGCCGCCCTATGGGACTCCCCATCACAGCCGGTTGTGATACAGCCCGGGATCGAACCCGTGTATGCAGTGACGCCTCTAGCACTGCAATATAGTGCCTTAGACCGCTGCGCCACTCTGTCCCCAAAAAAGCAGGAGGGGAAGGGAGAAGAGGGGAAGCGAGGAGATGGGGAGGGGTTGACGGTGTGGTGGGGGTGAACATGCTGCTTATTTATTTTCTGAGTGTCAGACTTCCAGGTGTCACTCTCTCAGGAAGCCCAGACAAGACTCATTTGCAAACATTCCCCCACTTTGGTGAACTGCGTCCCTGTCAATCTTCTTTGTTCACTCTAACATACTCTTGTGTGATTATTTAGGTTATCAAACCCCCTCTAACACCCAATCAACTATGGTAGAGAGGGTTGTCGTAGGTCAGGAGAGCTTTGCAGTTTCCCTCGGAATAGCATTACAGTTTGGACAAAGTGCATGTTTGGAAAGTACAAGGTTGTTAAATGGTGCATAAATAAAGGAAATAGAAATAAGTGGTCATTATGCCATTCTGAGGCGATCAATGAAGTATCTAGAAAAGGCCAATTCGTCATTTGTGCTCATGTGGAACCATAACATGGAATGTAATAAGGCTTTAGTTAGAGGATGACCTAGATCTGCTTTGCTGAGCCAGAGCTGCATTTAAGTTCACAATTCAGCTGTAATTGGATAACTGTTATGCCATATATGATTCATGACAGATGATTACTGTATAAATAGTTTATTAATGTGATACACACATCCGTAGCACTTTAACAGATAGGATACAAAGGTTTCATGTTGACCTAGTTCTTGGGCTGTATCGATATCTGTGTTCTAACCCCTTACCACTTCTAGTTGAAAACATATAGAACTCTCTGTGTTTAAGTCCAAAGCTCTGAAAAACTCCATTTTGTGTTGTAATGTGTCTCTATGTAATGGCCTCCAGCCTTATCCATTCTTCTTAAGTGCTTCTCTCGTGCCTCTTTTTGAGGCAGCTAAATTACTCACTTGTGTCAGGTTATTATAATTAGCTGTTTGAGTGCCTTCACTGTTGTGTCTTACCCAGATATTTGCCTCTAATTCTTTCTCCCCATAATGAGTTTTGCAGAAAAAAGCACCAGCAACAGCAACATGGAAGTGCCAAGGGAGACATATTAGCTGACAAACCATGGAATGCAGGTGGTGTTTATGTGTGTGAGCTTGACAAATGCTCTGCATGGTTATGGATACAATCTGAGTATTCAACCGAAGGCAAGTTCGTTTTCAGGCGATCATGCAATTACCTTGACAGTCTTCCACAGATGCATCCCTGGGATGTAATTAATAAGTAATATGAATCATTGTTTATTGGTTGAACGTTCGGCTCCTAAAGTTATTGGTTGTCATGGTTAGGTCTTTTGGGTCTGTTGCATTTGTGAGCAGAGACTTTGTCAAAGTCTGAGGCTGTGGTCTTCGTTTTCTCTGGAGTATCATCAATCCCGGACGTGCCTCCGTGGAATGGAATGTCTTAACCATTTTTCAGAAAGATGGTCGGACAAACGAGGAATGTTCTTGACTGCAGATTGCAGCAGAAGGAATATTGTTCTGCTGCCTCTAAAACCTCTCAAGGCGACACAGTCAATTTGTTCTCTTGCAGACTTTTACACTGCTCACTAGTGCAAACCCCCTTTGACATGGTAGACAGAGGCAGTCGCACTCAGCACAATGGCGCTGCTGATCTTCTGGCATCCATTATTCAGACATCTGCCCAAGCTCTGTCTCAACACCATGGTCTATTTCAATCCTGGCGCTCATTTCCTGGTAGTCCATGCGACACACTGGCTCAGGGACAGGGATAGAATAGAGAGTAGTGGATCATGGGGAAGGGATGGTGGTAGAGAGGGATGGAGCTGGGAAACATATAGGCAAGGGAAAAATAAGACAATTTTACAAAATTCTTGATGTTTAATGTCGAATAATCCTGTTGTTCCAGGTAACATCTTTGCTCTTCTTATTAACAGTTAATTGAAGTTAATTTGAGGTACTGTAGTCATAACTCTCAAGAACAGAATCCACTCCAGGTCTCTTCTCACCTATTTCCACCTCTCAAGGCCATGCTAGACGAGTAACCTCAGGAGGGAAGTAAGCCTGAGGCTTTCTCTAAAGGCCTTCATAGTTCTGGGAAAGTCATATCGCACAAGGGAGTGAAAACAGGAAACCATTTGGGAAGTTTGTCAACAAAGCTCGGAAGTGACCTGTTTCAATAGACAGGGTCACAATTTTTAGACACGGAACCTTAGTGTATTTTTGTAGTGTGGAGTATTGTGACTCAGAGGTTCATTCACAACTGATTAAATCAAGCGCAACATGGTGTAGAGCCCTCTCTCTCTGTGGTGCAATACCTGACAGTTGTTTAACCTCTCATGGAGAGGAGAGTCGTAGAGAGTCAATCTCTCTGAGTCAAAGACCACCATATTGTAGCTCTTAGTACTTCTGGTTAAACAACAGTCTGCTGCCCTTCCCTCCAGCAATTGTGTTTGTATGTGTGTGAATGTGTATTTTTGGGGGACTGCATCTACAACTACTTCAGTAGACTGTAATAAACAGAGTGGTACACTTTGAAAGGCATTTTGTGTGTGTACACATGCATACTTCTACATGCACTTGAACATGCTAATGTTTAGCCTATATTAAGATATTTACAAAGATGTACTACTTCGTTAAAATACTTGTTTGTTTACTAATATGTGTGATTTCATTGATTTGTGTCTCTTCATGAGGATCTGTGCACCATAAGATATGAATGAGTGTGTTGCATAGATATTACCATTTAATGTTCCAGCATGTTTTTTCCTCTTTAAGTTTGTTGACACTCATGCAGGGGCTCAGTAGCACATATTGAAATATAAATACATCACATATCCGAATGCTTTTGATTACTTCCACAGTTTTCATTGACTCTCATAAATAGAATAAATTACCCATTTAGCCTAAGCCCGGGCATGTTTATTCGATTTCATCTATGTACTTCACATAATTGCATATTTGCATCCTCAGTTCTACAGCTCTCATCTCCCTCAGCAACACTTATGGCAGAACATATTCATCCATGCCTCAGGGGTTTGCCGTAAAAATGTCTGGTTTTACACAACCCCCATCCCATGTATCTTAACGCTGGAACGTGTTCACTACATGTTGTCGACCAAAATATGGCACATATTAGACACGTATGAAGTTGTCTGACTTAGTGTTTCCCCCAGAACTTAGACGGGTTGTTGAATTATAAAACAGTCAGAGGCCCATTAGTGAAATGAATATCTAGTAGGAGAATTCTTAATGAATTTCTCCTGAGGGATGATTGTTATTGATTTGCTCTAGTCCTTCTGTAACTGTAACTGATAACAAACAAGGCAAGTAGATTAGGGCTGGGAATTGCCAGGAACCTCACATGACGATAGGATCACAATACTTAGGTGCCGATACGATATGTATTGGGATTCTCATGATTCTATATGTATTGTGATTCGATACTGCGATTTCATGTTCCAAACATATTGCTCACTATATGTTTGCTGCAGAGAGATGAGAGAGCAGGAGGGTAAAGAGAGAGTATGAGAGAGATGAGAGAGCATGATAAAATGAGTTTTGATCAGTCATGGAAATAAAAGTGCTGAAAACATGTTGGCTCACTTTTTAAAAAGAATATGGAGAACAAGTTATAGGATGAAAAATACCTGAGTTTTGGCTAAGGTACAGCTGACTAGTGCTATCTAGCAATTAAAAAATTTAAAAAATCAATATAATGTTGTCCTCAAATATATTGCGATATGTAACTGTATCGACCCCCCCCCCCCCACTAGAGTGGATATTCTACTAAAACTGTTTTAAGATGTTGCGGATCATGAATACACCCTTGGTACCCCATAAGTGTGTTTGCATTTGTAAATGAGCATGAGTGGCTGTCCCTCACCTTGACATAGAGAACAAACATCTTATGTCGCTTTAGTCCTTGGGATCCTTGATATTAACCTGAAGCACAATAAAAGGAGAGGAGATCCTTGTGTAGTCATGCACAGCACTCAGGGAGATACATCTGTGGTGAGGCTGGCAGGGTAAGGTAATAAATTGACATGGTGGACAGATTGGGAAAGGAGGGTATTTTTGACGGAGATGGAGGGGGTTAATAATGCTTAGGTTGGAATTATATTAGTGTGAGGAAGATCCCTGGAACGTAGAGGCCACAGTACACAGCACTAGTCTACTAGAGAAAATGTTATGAAGAGCTAGTGACAGTAGTTTGAACCTCCCAAGTCAATAAAGAGGGACAGAGCCAGTCCAAGGCATCACGTAAGCCAGCATAAGGCTTGTGAAGTAGTGCCCAAGCCTCGCATCACTGATAATGAATTAAGACAGCGTGGGGAATCATGAGCTTTTCATTTCTCTGCCCTCACTACTTCCAATAAGCAGATATATCTCTCAGCAAGGCCAAAAAGCAAGGCAGAGAATGTGGCCGTTATACACAATCACTCGCCTCTTCTTCTCTGCTGTAATAAAACACATGCTTGTCTGTCTTCAAGTGCTAGTGCCTTAGAAGATGTATAGCATGCAATAACAAGGGGATAAAATTGTGAAACTGAGATGGTACTGTGCTGGCTTATGTTAATATACCTCCATTCTTGCATCAACCAATGGTTGCTTGGCTGTTTGTGCATGCAAAAGCTTTAGTTCGGAAATGTTCTTATTTCCGTTTGATGCCATTGTATGTACTCTAGACTGCAGTATACTGGTAAGCATGACTGTTATGGCTGCATGATCATAACCACATTGAAGACTTAACAGTCGACCAAAGCTTGCTCATATGGGGTTAACTGGTTTCCCTTGAATATAATGCCATTGTAAAAAGACCCGTATAGATAAATGTGAGTGGAATTGAATGGAGTAGATGTGTATCAGAGAGCTGGCCCTTCACAGCAGAAGATGGGCACTTTGCAGCTAAATGGTTATTATAACAGTGGAGCCTCTCGTTGTATTGCTCCCACTCTGGTTGTTGTTGATCTCACCCAGATGAAACATAGCTCATTTTGAAATGACACTGCCATTTCTCATCTTTATCCATGCTCTATTATGGCCTATATGCTCAACCATTTGGTCCCACTCCACTGAAAAAGACTCATCATGACTTCTGAAATATGATCCATCTGTACCAGATTGCTAATGTCAAACAAAACATACACTCAGACTCCATCCAACACACACAGGGAAAAAGCCAAGGCTCTAGGTCAAGTAGGATATCAGGAACAGTTTGAGTGTATTTGTATTGGCTTGGATAAAAACCCAAACAGCATGTTCCTGCAAAACTTTCATCAGGGATGACTGCCTTACTGATGTATTGTAGTGTATGACTGAGAGGTACAGTGCTGTAGACTGGAGGGAGAGGCAGGCTGCCACTGATCCATAGAATTATAGTGCAGCTCAACTCTTTATACTGGAGCAGTCTGCATACTAGTGAACGCAACTGCAACTTCCTTAATGCTGACACTTGGGCATATTGTGCCCTGCTGTTATGTCTTCTCCAGAGTAGTGAGATCTGCATGGGTAAAGCAGCTACTCCACCCTCTGCCCTGTGTGCTGATAGGCCCCTAGCTCTGTTTTACAGCTGAAGTGAACCTGATACAGCTGTCTCCCCCTCTCTTATCTACCACCACAAGGAAGAAAGGAAAGTGGGTTTCATTATCTTTTATAAAGAGGGTTTTATTGGCTGCGGCAGACTAATAAAGAGCCTGAGTCTCCCCAGTGGAGGTGAAAGGTCAGAGCTGGCGATAAGGGTGTGGATGGGGAGAAGGGAGGGATGGGGGCGGGTGGGGGGAACTAGCTTATATTCCACTAACTCCCCAGGGACATTGTGGAGAACTGGACAGGAACTTTAACAGTCCCAACACCATGTTCCTGTCATTCACAGAGAGCCACTTCCTGCTCTGCCAATCAGAGAGGGATGTAGGATGGGTGCAAAGGGCTGATGAGTGGGATGATGAGAGAGATATTGCACCTTTTGTAATCAAAGAAAAATGTCTTCTTAAAGATGATAGATTATTACAGAGACAGGAAGCAAACCGTTTTGCAGACAGGCTGCTGAACTTCATTTTCATACTCTGTCAGATGTGGACAATAGGCTTGGCCTACAGACGCCCCCCCCCCCCCCCATAACCACCAGCATTGCTTTGCATATTGCCATACAATCAAATCTCAGCACAGTGATAGACAGAGGCTGCTTTTCATCTTGAAAATGTGAAAATGTCCCTGCTTAGTGCGCACAGAAACTAAAAACACGTAACAAAACTGGATACATTATGTTTACCAAATGACACAAGCCTACTGTGAAGGGAAGTTTGATGTCTATTCCTGTGTTCCCAGTTGTATTTGTTAGCAGATTGCACTCTGCTTGGAGGCGTTCAGTGTTTGACTCTGCTATTAATATTCACTGTGTGTTGGTGCAGTGTGCACATCAAACTGTCATATCTACTCTCAATGGCATATACAGTTCATTCAACCTGTCGGGGGCTCGACTGAGGCACGTAAGGCAAATAATTGGAGACACAATTGACCACAGGAGTCATTTTGCTGGGAGAAAAGGTGTCAATAATTCCTACAAAGGCATGGGGATGATGTGCAGTTCGTTATCTGCCAATGCGGTTTTTGTCAGTGCGTTGTATGTTTCTATATCTCTGATTATATTTATACAATAGGCCTAGATAATGTTTGGCTGTGAATTTTTCATTTCAGGCAAATACATTGAACATTTCCAATGACCATATTGTACATACTTTATGTGAAGGTTTTAACATTCGTTTCATGGCAGAGGTACTGATTTATGTAACATTAGGGCTGGCACAATTACCGTATAATCGTGTAACCAATGATTATGGATGAAGACTCATGAAAATAAAATAACCGTCTTAAGTCTTTTCTGGCCCGAACAGCTGACTGAAGACCGATACAGCCAGGCATTTGTGCGGTTTAGTCTGTTTCAGCGGTAACATGGACTCTTTACAATGTGATGAGACTTTGTTGTTCCTTGCTGAAACAAGCAAGGTGTTGTAGCAAACAAGTCTTTGCATGCTTATGCACCGGCCCCTCCCTTGCAGCAGCACATCACATGCAGTCAGGAGCGGAGGAGAGGAGAAAATGTGTCTTTCCATAAAATGTTTTGCTATTGAAAGGATAATAATAGTGCCCGCGGTCATTTGACTGACCAATAATCATCTTCCAAAATTCGATGACCGTCACAGCCCTATATCTGCTGCTGTGTATGTATAAACATAATGTGTGTTATAGACATGTTTAAGGTCGTGCTAATTAGGACCTCTCTGCAGCGTTTGTGGCATTTTCATTCTGGTGGCTCCCAGGACGGCCATTTTACAAGGTCATGCATTATTCACAGCATTATTTGCCAGGTCATCCCAAGCGCTGTCTAATTGGTTGTTGATCATTGCTAGACAACCATTTCCATGTCTTGCCATACATTTTCACGTAGATTTAAGGAAAACTGTAACTCAGCCACCCAGGAACATTCATTCAATGGTAACTCCAGCGTAGATTTGGCCTTGTGTATTTTGTTATTTTTTTTTCTTTTACCCCTTTTTCTCCCCAATTTCATGATATCCAATTGGTAGTTACAGTCTTGTCCCATCGCTGCAACTCCCCTACGGACTCGGGAGAGGCGAAGGTCGAGAGCAATACGTCCTACAAAACACGACCCTGCCAAGCCGCACTGCTTCTTGACACACTTCTCACTTAACCCGGAAGCCAGCCCGCACCAATGTGTCAGAGGAAACACCATCCAGCTGGCGACCAAAGTCAGCTTGCAGGTGCCAAACCCTCCCCTAACCCGGACGACACTGGGTCAATTGCCACGTCATGGGTCTCCCGGTTACGGCCGGCTGTGACACAGCCTGGGATCAAACCTGGGTCTGCGATGCAGTGCCTCAGACCGCTGCACCATTCGAGAGGCTGGCCTTGTGTTTTAGGCTATTGTCCTGCTGAAAGGTGAATTCATCTACCAGTGTCTTTTGAAAACCAGACTGAACCAGGTTTTCTGCAGGATTTTGCCTATGCTTAGCTCCATTACGTGTATTTTTATCCAGAAAAACTCCCCAGTCCTTAACGATTACAAGCATACTCATAACATGATGCAGCCACCACTATGCTTGAAAATATGAAGAGTGGTACTCTGTGATGTGTTGTATAGGATTTACTTCAATGCCTTGTTGCATACAGGATGCATGTTTTGGAATATGTTTATTCTGTACAGGCTTCCTTGTTTTCACTTTAATCAATTAGGTTGTGGAGTAACTACAGTGTTGTTGATCCATCCTCAGTTTTCTCCTATCACAGCCATTGAACTCTGTAGCTGTTTTAAAATCACCAATGGCCTCATGGTAACATCCCTGAGCAGTGTCATTCCTGTCCTGCAGCGCAGTTCAGAAGGACGGCTGTATTTTTTATTTGTCTGGGTGGTTTCATACATGCTCCCTGGTCTTTGTAGTTTCATCTGTGCTTGAAATTCAATATTTGACTGAGGGACTTTACAGATGTTGTATCTATGGAGACAGAGGAAGGGTTAGTCATTAAAAAATCATGTCAACTCATATTATTTCACACAGAGTGAGTCCATGTAACTTATTATATGATTTGTTAAACCAAATTCTATTCCTGAACGAATTTAGGCTCATGGTGAAATCCCTGAGCGGTTTCCTTCCTCTCTGGCAACAGAGTTAGGAAGGACACCTGTATCTTTGTAGTGACTGGGTGTACTGATACACCATCCAAAGTATAATTAATAACTTCACCATGCTCAAAGGGAGATTCAATGTCTGATTTAAATGTTTTCCCCATTGAATTTCAGTGCTCGACTGAGGGACCTTAGAGATACTTGTATATGTGGGTTACAGAGATGAGGTAGTCATTCAAAAATCATGTTAAACACAATTATTGCACACAGAGTCCATGCAACTCATTATTTGACTTGTTAAGCACATTTTTACTCCTGAACTCATTTGGGCTTGCCATAACAAAGTGGTTGAATACTTATTGACTCAATACATTTCAGATGATCATTTTTAATTAATTTGAAAACATTTCTAAAAACATAATTCCACTTTGACATTATGGGTTATTGTGTTTAGGCCAGTGACAAAATATTGAAATGTAATCCATTTTAAATTCAGGCTGTAACACAACACAATGTAGAAAAAGTCAAGGGGTGTGAATACTTTCTGAAGGCACTATACCTTGCTTTAGTTATGTTGTATAGGCCTTCTAATTTAGTTTACATACAATTAGGTTGGAGTCATTAAAACTAGTTTTTCAACCACTCCACAAATTTCTTGTTAACATACTAGAGTTTTGGCAAGTCGGTTAGGACATCTACTTTGTGCATGACACAAGTAATTTTTCCAACAATTGATTTCACTTATAATTCACTGAATCACAATTCCAGTGGGTCAGAAGTTTACATACACTAAGTTGTCTGTGCCTTAGAAACAGCTTGCAAAATTCCAGAAAATTATGTCATGGCTTTAGAAGCTTCTGATAGGCTAATTGACATAATTTGAGTCAATTGGAGATGTACCTGTGGATGTATTTCAAGGCCTACCTTCAAACTCAGTGCCTCTTTGCTTGACATCATGGGAAAATCAAAAGAAATCAGCCAAGACCTCAGAAAAACATTTGTAGACCTCCACAAGTCTGGTTCATCCTTGGGAACAATTTCCAAATGCCTGAAGGTACCACGTTCATCTGTACAAACAATAGTACGCAAGTATAAACACCATGGGACCACGCAGCCATCATACCGCTCTGGAAAGAGACATGTTCTGTCTCCTAGAGATGAACGTACTTTGGTGCGAAAAGTGCAAATCAATCCCAGAACATCAGCAAAGGACCCTGTGAAGATGCTGGATGAAGCAGGTACAAAAGTATCTATATCCACAGTAAAATGAGTCCTATATCAACATAACCTGAAAGGCCGCTCAGCAAGGAAGATGCCACTGCTCCAAAACCGCCATAAAAAACCCAAACTATGGTTTGCAACTGAACATGGGGACAAAGATTGTACTTTTTTGAGAAATGTCCTCTGATCAGATGAAACAAAAATAGAGCTGTTTGGCCACAATGACCATCGTTATGCTTAGATGAAAAAGGGAGACGCTTGCAAGCCGAAGAACACCATCCCAATCACGAAGCACGGGGGTGGCAGCATCATGTTGTGGGGGTGCCCTGACCCATACCTCAATCCTATAGAAAATGTGTGGGCAGAACTGAAAAAGCGTGTGCGAGCAAGGAGGCCTACAAACCTGACTCAGTTACACCAGCTCTGAGGAATGGGCCAAAATTCACCCAACTTATTGTGGGAAGCTTGTGGAAGGCTACTCAAAACGTTTGACCCAAGTTAAACAATTTAAAGGCAATGTTACTGAATAATAATTTCGTGTATTTAAACTTCTGACCCACTGGGAATGTGATGAAAGAAATTAAAGCTCAAATAAATCATCCTCTCTACTATTATTCTGACATTTCACATTCTTAAAGTAAAGTGGTGATCCTAACTGACCTAAGACAGGGATTTTTTACTAGGATTAAATGTCAGGAATTGTGAAAAACTGAGTTTAAATATATTTGGCTAAGGTGTATGTTAACTTCTGACTTCAACTGTATATGAAGGTGTTTTGCGGCACTTGAATATAACCTTGCACATTTATAGGATGGAGCATTACTGGACTAGTATTAAGAGCAGCTAATTCTATTGGTTGTGAATGGCGCAGTAGGGAAGGCAGGGCCAGGTAAGTGTTTCCCTACATGGCCATCCATTGTTCCTTCCTCTGCATACTGCAGACTGCGACCTCTTTCCTCTCACAGCACAGGACACCCACAGGGCCCAGTCATCATCAGCACAGCTGTTGGCACGGCTACCTTACATTTTCTCTATAATTGCTTCTTTTTGAGAAGTTATTATGGCGTGATTAGCAGAAAAGCTCAAAGGAAAGTAATAAACACGTTTTTCTTTGTCAGGAGCTGTCTGTAATGATTTACCCCCTGTTTTGCATCACTCTCTCTCTATCCCCCCCACTTCCTCTGTTTTTCTCTCTCTCTCTCTTTCCCCTTTCTCTCAGTGGTCAGGTGGTCCTAGCCAGTTCTCCATTATTGGGGTAGTGAAGCAGTGAAGACATGCTCAGCTCCCAGGGGACATGTCATTCTTTAATAAACAGCACTCTGTATTTGTCTAAATTTCTCCATAATAAAGTAGTGGCAGGTCCCAGTGCAGATCTGGAGAAATAGGATCCCTAATGTCCCCAGCAAGCCTCTGTGAGTATAGGGGATGGGTGCGGGGGGGGGTCGTCATTAATGTTTCATAATCTAATCATGCTTCTCTATTTTGCCAATGGTGAAGGGAATTCAGGGATTTGGGGATGTGATTTGTCTGTGTGTGTGTATGAATTTAGCCGACAGGACTTGTGAATGTGTGCACATATGTTTGTGTGTGTGTATGAATTTAGCCGACAGGACTTGTGAATGTGTGCACATATGTTTGTGTGTGTGTATGAATTTAGCCGACAGGACTTGTGAATGTGTGCACATATGTTTGTGTGTGTGCGCACTGCGTATATTTTATGTGTTTGTGTGCAGTGTTCTAACCATGTAATGGAGGTGTAGCTTCTCCAACGAGTACTGTGGACATAACAGCTTGCTGTAACCCTGTGTAGTGACATTGGGAACCTAGTTTCTGTGGCCATACATACATGTGTCATGTTGACTACATGGGGGGGTCCCACCCAAACAGGTACCTGTTAACATGGATAATGGAGGTGTGGAATAGATTGACATCTGTCTCAGTGGTGGGGAGTGGTGCTGGATGGCAGAGGAGCTGGGAGGTTTCTCTCTTCTCTCTTTACACAAATGAGATCATTCATCACAGCTTCTGTTTGCCTGTGTCTGCGTACCTCCTCATAAACAATTAATGAATGTGCTGCTTTTGGTCTTCCTTGCAGTGTTTTCCTCTTTCTCTCTTTGTCTCCCTCTTTAATGGTCCATCACTGACTGCAGCAGTGGCCCCTCCTGCTCATTGTGACTGTAATTCCATTTATTCATTTTGTGTTTTGTAGCCTGTTCCCTCACCTCCGTATTGTTTTTCAGTGACAGCCATGGGGCTTCCGTGCAGAATGCCTTTGATTTTCCTACCCTCACCTAAAGTATTTTACCCATTGTGTTCGGATGCTGCTGATGACAGGGAAGGCTTTGTGTTTTACTGCAAACATGTATGCTCTGAATTATTTTGTTTTGTAATTAACTCTGTGAGATGTTCTACGTTCTGAAGATCGCATAGGCTTCATAAAAACTGACATCCCCCTGTCCCCCATAGAAAGTTTGGATGTTGTCAAATGAAATGCCATTATTTACAGCAGGCTTTTGTTTAGTGGATGGGGTTTCTTGATTGGCTCCTGTTTTTATGTATAGTCAATATATGTCGTGGGATATTTACCAAAGCAATTCAGGTTAAGTGCCTCTCTCCCACCAGGATGTAGAGACCAAGGGCCACCTGGGAATAGACCCTGATGTCTCCTAGTGACCAGTCCAGCTAAATCATTTGACCCACTCACTATCAGCCTACATCACTGGACTCACATCGTAACCATTTCCTATCAGACAAATTGACTGCTTAATGTATAGTGTCATGGATAGCACACCAGAGACAACAACTCGGCCAGGCCTCCTCAAATATTAAGCATCAAACGTGTTTATTTTGTGTACTTGCTAGCTACAGTGCATTCAGAAATTATCCAGACCCCTTGATAAGGCTGTAACGTAACATTTTGTTACGTTACAGCCTTATTCTGAAATGTATCAAATTGTTTTTTTCCTCATCAATCTACATACAATACCCAATAATGACAAAACGGAAAACGTTTTTTTGAAATGTTGGCAAATGTATTAAAAATAAAATATAGAAGTATTCAGACCCTTTGCTATGAGACTCGAAATTGAGCTCAGGTGCATCCTATTTCCATTGATCATCCTTGAGATGTTTCTACAACTTGATTTGAGTCCACCTGTGGTAAATTCAATTGATTGGACATGATTTGGAAAGGCACACACCTGTCTATATAAGGTCCCACAGTTGATAGTGCATGTCAGAGCATCAACCAAGCCATGAGGTCTAAGGAATTGCCCGTAGAGCTTCGAGACAGGATTGTGTTGAGGCACAGATCTGGGGAAGGTTACTAAAACATTTCTGCAGCATTTGTATTTATTATGGATCCCCATTAGCTAGTTACTCTTCCTGGGGTCCAGCAAAATTAAGGCAGTTATACATTTTAAAAACATTACAATACATTCAGAACAGATTTCACAACATATTAAGTGTGTGCACTCAGGCCTCTACTCTACTACCACGTATCTATAACACAAAATCCACGTGTATATGTTATCGTGTGTTTGTATGCATGTGTCTATGTTTGTGTTGCTTCACAGTCCCCGGTGTTCAGTCTCAAGGTTTTGCTCGCCTGAGGTAGAGTATCTCATGATAAGCTGTAGACCACACTATTTACCAAGAGCTGTATACGAGCTGTATACGGCCATAAGCAAACAGGAAAACGCTCATCCAGAGCGCTCCTAGTGGCCGGGGACTTTATTGCAGGGAAACTCAAATCCGTTCTACCTAATCTCTGCCAGCATATTAAATGTGCAACCAGAGGGAAAAAACTCTAGACCACCTTTACTCCACACACAGAGACCACACACAGAGAGCACACAAAGCTCTCCCTCGCCCTCCATTTGGTAAATCTGACCATAATTACAAGCAAATACTAAAGCAGGAAGCATCAGTGTCTCTGTCAATAAGAAAGAGGTCAGATGAAGCAGATGCTACACTACGGGACTGTTTAGCTAGCACAGACTGGAATATGCTCCGTGATTCTTCCGATGGCATTGAGGAGTATACCACATCAGTCACTGGCTTCATCAATAGCTGCATCAATGACGTCGTCCACACAGTGGCCGTACGTACATACCCCAACCAGAAGCCATGGATTACAGTCAACATCTGCACTGAGCTAAAGGGCAGAGCTGCCACTTTCAAGGAGCGGGACTCCAACCCGGAAGCTTATAAGAAACCCTGCTATACCCTTGGATGAACCATCAAACAGGTAAAGCCTCAATACAGTACTAAGATTGAATCATCCTCCACCGACTCTGACGCTCGTCGGATGTGGCAGGGTTTGCAAACTATTACAGACTACAAAGGGAGCACAGCTGCAAACTGCCCAGTGACACAAACCTACCAGATGAGCTAAATTACTTCTATGCTCACTTTGAGGCAAGTAACACTGAAACCACCGGAATGTTTAATATTACGATTTTTGTATTTTGTATTTTGAATTTTGCGCTCTGAAATTTCACTGGATGTTGTCGAGGTGGGTCACTAGCGCCCCACCTAGCCCAAAGAGGTTTTAACAGCTTCTACCCCAAGCCATGAGACTCCTGAACAGCTAATCAAAGGGCTACCGAGACCCCTCTTTTATGCTGCTGCTACTCTCTGTTTATAATCTATGTATAGTCACTTTAACTTTACCTACATGTACATATTACCTCAATTACCTCAACTAACCGGTGCCCCCGCACATTGACTCTGTACCGGTACCCATTGTATACAGCCTCCACATTGACTCTGTACCGGTACCCATTGTATATAGCCTCCACATTGACTCTGTACCGGTACCCATTGTATATAGCCTCCACATTGACTCTGTACCGGTACCCATTGTATATAGCCTCCACATTGACTCTGTACCGGTACCCATTGTATATAGCCTCCACATTGACTCTGTACCGGTACCCATTGTATATAGCCTCCACATTGACTCTGTACCGGTACCCATTGTATATAGCCTCCACATTGACTCTGTACCGGTACCCATTGTATATAGCCTCCACATTGACTCTGTACCGGTACCCATTGTATATAGCCTCCACATTGACTCTGTACCGGTACCCATTGTATATAGCCTCCACATTGACTCTGTACCGGTACCCATTGTATATAGCCTCCACATTGACTCTGTACCGGTACCCATTGTATATAGCCTCCACATTGACTCTGTACCGGTACCCATTGTATATAGCCTCCACATTGACTCTGTACCGGTACCCATTGTATATAGCCTCCACATTGACTCTGTACCGGTACCCATTGTATATAGCCTCCACATTGACTCTGTACCGGTACCCATTGTATATAGCCTCCACATTGACTCTGTACCGGTACCCATTGTATATAGCCTCCACATTGACTCTGTACCGGTACCCATTGTATATAGCCTCCACATTGACTCTGTACCGGTACCCATTGTATATAGCCTCCACATTGACTCTGTACCGGTACCCATTGTATATAGCCTCCACATTGACTCTGTACCGGTACCCATTGTATATAGCCTCCACATTGACTCTGTACCGGTACCCATTGTATATAGCCTCCACATTGACTCTGTACCGGTACCCATTGTATATAGCCTCCACATTGACTCTGTACCGGTACCCATTGTATATAGCCTCCACATTGACTCTGTACCGGTACCCATTGTATATAGCCTCCACATTGACTCTGTACCGGTACCCATTGTATATAGCCTCCACATTGACTCTGTACCGGTACCATTGTATATAGCCTCCACATTGACTCTGTACCGGTACCCATTGTATATAGCCTCCACATTGACTCTGTACCGGTACCCATTGTATATAGCCTCCACATTGACTCTGTACCGGTACCCATTGTATATAGCCTCCACATTGACTCTGTACCGGTACCCATTGTATATAGCCTCCACATTGACTCTGTACCGGTACCCATTGTATATAGCCTCCACATTGACTCTGTACCGGTACCATTGTATATAGCCTCCACATTGACTCTGTACCGTACCCATTGTATATAGCCTCCACATTGACTCTGTACCGGTACCCATTGTATATAGCCTCCACATTGACTCTGTACCGGTACCCATTGTATATAGCCTCCACATTGACTCTGTACCGGTACCCATTGTATATAGCCTCCACATTGACTCTGTACCGGTACCCATTGTATATAGCCTCCACATTGACTCTGTACCGGTACCCATTGTATATAGCCTCCACATTGACTCTGTACCGGTACCCATTGTATATAGCCTCCACATTGACTCTGTACCGGTACCCATTGTATATAGCCTCCACATTGACTCTGTACCGGTACCCATTGTATATAGCCTCCACATTGACTCTGTACCGGTACCCATTGTATATAGCCTCCACATTGACTCTGTACCGGTACCCATTGTATATAGCCTCCACATTGACTCTGTACCGGTACCCATTGTATATAGCCTCCACATTGACTCTGTACCGGTACCCATTGTATATAGCCTCCACATTGACTCTGTACCGGTACCCATTGTATATAGCCTCCACATTGACTCTGTACCGGTACCCATTGTATATAGCCTCCACATTGACTCTGTACCGGTACCCATTGTATATAGCCTCCACATTGACTCTGTACCGGTACCCATTGTATATAGCCTCCACATTGACTCTGTACCGGTACCCATTGTATATAGCCTCCACATTGACTCTGTACCGGTACCCATTGTATATAGCCTCCACATTGACTCTGTACCGGTACCCATTGTATATAGCCTCCACATTGACTCTGTACCGGTACCCATTGTATATAGCCTCCACATTGACTCTGTACCGGTACCCATTGTATATAGCCTCCACATTGACTCTGTACCGGTACCCATTGTATATAGCCTCCACATTGACTCTGTACCGGTACCCATTGTATATAGCCTCCACATTGACTCTGTACCGGTACCCATTGTATATAGCCTCCACATTGACTCTGTACCGGTACCCATTGTATATAGCCTCCACATTGACTCTGTACCGGTACCCATTGTATATAGCCTCCACATTGACTCTGTACCGGTACCCATTGTATATAGCCTCCACATTGACTCTGTACCGGTACCCATTGTATATAGCCTCCACATTGACTCTGTACCGGTACCCATTGTATATAGCCTCCACATTGACTCTGTACCGGTACCCATTGTATATAGCCTCCACATTGACTCTGTACCGGTACCCATTGTATATAGCCTCCACATTGACTCTGTACCGGTACCCATTGTATATAGCCTCCACATTGACTCTGTACCGGTACCCATTGTATATAGCCTCCACATTGACTCTGTACCGGTACCCATTGTATATAGCCTCCACATTGACTCTGTACCGGTACCCATTGTATATAGCCTCCACATTGACTCTGTACCGGTACCCATTGTATATAGCCTCCACATTGACTCTGTACCGGTACCCATTGTATATAGCCTCCACATTGACTCTGTACCGGTACCCATTGTATATAGCCTCCACATTGACTCTGTACCGGTACCCATTGTATATAGCCTCCACATTGACTCTGTACCGGTACCCATTGTATATAGCCTCCACATTGACTCTGTACCGGTACCCATTGTATATAGCCTCCACATTGACTCTGTACCGGTACCCATTGTATATAGCCTCCACATTGACTCTGTACCGGTACCCATTGTATATAGCCTCCACATTGACTCTGTACCGGTACCCATTGTATATAGCCTCCACATTGACTCTGTACCGGTACCCATTGTATATAGCCTCCACATTGACTCTGTACCGGTACCCATTGTATATAGCCTCCACATTGACTCTGTACCGGTACCCATTGTATATAGCCTCCACATTGACTCTGTACCGGTACCCATTGTATATAGCCTCCACATTGACTCTGTACCGGTACCCATTGTATATAGCCTCCACATTGACTCTGTACCGGTACCCATTGTATATAGCCTCCACATTGACTCTGTACCGGTACCCATTGTATATAGCCTCCACATTGACTCTGTACCGGTACCCATTGTATATAGCCTCCACATTGACTCTGTACCGGTACCCATTGTATATAGCCTCCACATTGACTCTGTACCGGTACCCATTGTATATAGCCTCGCTTGTTATTTTACTGCTGCTGTTTGATTATTTTTTACTTTCATTTTCTATTTTCTATTTTGTTACTTAACACTTATTTACATTATTTTCTTAAAATGTCTTAAAGCATTGTTGGTTAAGGGCTCGTAAGTAAGCATTTCACTGTAAGGTCTACACTTGTTGTATTCAGCACATGTGACAAATACAATTTGATTTGATTTGTCCCATAAGGTGTATTTTTATTTGTTTTTAAATCTAATTTCACTGCTGGCATGAGTTACTTGATGTGGAATAGAGTTCCATGTAGTCATGGCTCTATGTAGTACTGTGCACCTCCCATAGTCTATTCTGGACATGGGGACTGTGAAGAGACCTCTGGTGGCATGTCTTGTGGGGCATGTATGTGTGTTCCAGCTGCATTGAAGTTCCCCAAGAACACAGTGGCCTCCATAATTCATAAATGGAAAAGGTTTGGAACCAGCACGACCTCCTAGAGCTGGTCGCCTGGCCAAACTGAGCAATCGAGGGAGAATGGCCTTGGTCAGGGAGTTGACCAAGAACCCGTTGGTCACTCTGACAGAGTTCCAGTTCCTCTGTGGAGATGGGAAAACCTTCCAGAATGACAACCATCTCTGTAACACTTCACCAATCAGGCCTTTATGGTAGAGTGGCCAGACGGAAGCGCTTATGGCTCAGGACCTGAGACTGGGGTGAAGGTTCACCTTCCAACCGGACAACGACCCTAAGCACACAGCCAAGACATCGCAGGAGTGGCTTCAGCACAAGTCTCTGAAGGCCCTAGAGTGTCCCAGCCAGAACCTACTCTTGAACAAGATCAAACATCTCTGGAGAGACCTGAAAATAGCTGTGCAGCGACGCTCCCCATCCAACCTGACAGAGTTTGAGAGGATCTGCAGAGAAGAATGGGAGAAACTCCCCAAATATAGGTGTGCCAAGCTTGTAGTGTCATACCCAAGAAGTCTCGAGGCTGTAATTTCTGCCAAAGGTACTTCAACAAAATACTGAGTAATGGGTCTGAATACTTATGTAAATGTGATATTTCAGTTTTTTATTTGTCATTATGGGGTATGGTCTGTATATTAATGAGGGGAAAAAAACGATTCAATCAATTTTAGAATAAGGCTGTAACGTAACAACATGTGAAAAAAGTCAAGGTGTCTGAATACTTTCCAAAAAGCACTGTTTATTTAGTTTGCTGCAGTTGATCACAGCATGAGAGAGAAGGAGATGAATAATAGATTTTAACAATGATAAATTATGCTTTATTCTCTGTTTACCTCAGTGCTTTCACTTGAAGAGTACCACTGCAGGTACACTGGGAATGATTACAGAAGTAACGTTATTAAGGTGTTTGACTTGGTGGAATTTGTGAATGTGTTGGTAGGTAGTCCATGGTAAGATCAGTAATGTCAGCTAGAGGAATTGGATTCCATAGGGCTGAAATAACACACAACGTTTAAAGCAACCCTAATGTTTTTGCCAAAGTGTTTGTGTGTGTGTGTTTCTCTATCGTCGTTTATATACCTTCATTTGTGTTTCTGATTTGTCGTTTCACACATGGTTTCCCTGACAGGCTCTGAGAGTGCCGCTGTATAGCAGGATCCCCCTCTCTCCCCCCTCTGAGGCACAGTGATAAAACATGCATTCAGAGACCTTTGAAATTCTCATACAAATGTGCCATTCGTTCACACACATAGTGTTAAACACACACAATGTTAAACACACACTGTTACCGAAGAGAGAGAGAGGGGAGGAAACACAAATGCTGTATATGAAAATATTTCTGTCACACAGCCAGACAGTTATTTCTGCTTGACTATGAACACCAGGCACATAACCACATTAGACTATATCAATATTAAGACTTCCTCATTCCCCCTCTCTGCTTTCCTTAAAGGATAGATACCCAGAGATGAATTTATCTATTTGTTGGTCCCTCTCATGCTGATAGAATCCTGTTTGTTGCCTTGGGCAATCCCGTGAAGATGGTAACAAAGATGGGTTCTAATCATAGACTAGTTGTAGGGAAGCAATTGATTTAAATGTCAGGCTGCATCTCCCCCTCTTGCACTGCTTTATTAGATATTGTCACTGGGACGGTGAGCACTGAGGGTTCCTGGGAGACCCAGCGGAGCCTGGAGATTGAACTATGTAGAGGGGAGGGGGTGAGGGGGGAGGAAAACATTGTGGTAACATCAATAATTCAGAGTGGTATCGCCAGGGAAACAGTGCGGGTTGTGATTTGGAGGTGTAGGGTGGTCAGGCCACAAGGAGGAATAACACCGCTTACCAAGTGGCGTGCAAATGAAGAAGAACCAAAGCTAAAACACCACCATTTATTTTTTATAGCATCCCACCTCCATATATATATAGGCCATCAAAATTCTTAATGAGCACATTGATTTCAAAGACTGTTGTGTTTTTTCCAGCCTAGGGAGAAGGGAGTCTTAGGAGAGGACGGTTTAATTTACTGGCATGTTCAGGTTCCTGGTTTTATAAACCCTGGAGTAGAGCAAGAGAGAAAGCGAGAAGGAGACCTAGAGACCAAGGGGCTATTTCCCAGACCTGCTTATTACATTTCCAATCATAGCCTGTGGTGCAATGGCCTGACGACCATAAAACACCCTTCCACTATGTAGCAGTCTAGGCAGAAATTGCCCATAGCTAGAAGGAAATGTGAGTGTTCCTTTGCATTGATTTCAGGGGAGATGTGAGGAAGTAGGGGAAGTAGTGTACCATTTAAAATGGAGACTGACTAACTCACAGGTGCATCGTGTGCTTTTCTCTCACTCTGCCTTTGTGTATTGTTTTCTGGCATTCCCGCCTGTTGAGGGAGGGCTGGCTGCGTTTAATGATTCCATTGATGAGACTTCCACCACAACCCTCTTCTGGTGTAAATGAATGGAAAAGGGAATGATAAAACCTTAGTAGATGCTGCGATCATTGTGAATAATACCACTAATAGATTATTGGCGTTAAAGGACTTCCTCTGACCCAAGATAACATTCCCAATCTGATTGTCAGTGAATTTTATTATCATCTTGGTATAAAAAGAATATAGTAAAGGTTTTTAAAGCACAACACTAGCATTGTTTTAAAGCACAACACTTGTATTCTTCAATCGTAGGTTGTCAGGGCCTTGCTGCTTAGCTGTTCTTCGTCTCCCCAGTGACTCCCACCCTCCTTTTTGCCCTTCCACAATTTTCTCATTAGTGATTAGAGACGAGTTTCCATTTCCAGGCTATTGACTGTGCTGTTGGAAGCTGAGAGCCCATTACATACATTGCTCCCACTAATTGTTTCCAGTCATAATGAAGTTCCTCACAGTGCTAGAATGGTAGTTAAGGCACATTAGGTCATGGACACGTACAGTAGATTACTGTGAATACAACCTGACGCCTGTTTATTCTATGCTATTCACTCATGATTGTGTATTAGTTTAATAATCGTAAGTAAATTGGCTAACCGTTTAATGTAATGCAATCATGATGAACATAGTGTAACACGAGGCTTGTTATTAAAACCGTGCACGGTTGCTTTGAATCAAGGCAGTACTACGCTAGTACTCTGTACATCATGCCAGCAGTATGTAAAGAACAGAGACATGTTGACATACAGACATGTTGCGTAATGTCTGGGCATTGGGACATTATACCAGGAGGAAATGCTGGTACAGGTTCGGGCTAGAGGAGAGAACTGAGCTGAGGAAGACGTGATTTGATTAGAGTCGTGCTGTGTGACAGCATTCCCATTCTCTGGCTTTTCTATTAGAGGGAGTTAAAGTATTACCAGTCAAGCTCAGCCTTGCTCACTCACTCACAGTCGCTCAGCTCCATCCAGCTCCCAGAGCCAATATACATTTCATTAGAGTGCCCAGTCTAAAGCGGCCATAGGAAGTGTCATGGGAAACATTCACACCCTGATATAAACTGAACACACGCATTCACACGCTCTCTCTGACACACACAGTAACATTATTATACACAGCCAAGCACACATTCACTCAATGATTTATACTAAACATGGATGTTCCTTTTCCTTTCGGTCTCTCACACACCATCTCAGTCAAACACTATCAAATACCCGACACGATACACATGCTACACCAGGGGTTGAAAGGACAGACGCTTGAGTTGAGAAGTCAAACATTTGGAGTGAAACATTTAATGAGGAACAGACAAGGAACAACACAGGAACAGCGTCAGCACACGGGTAACAAAACGACATACACACGTTAATGTGGAAGCTGAGAACAGAGCTGGGGGACAGACAGATATAGGGAAGGTAATAACACAGGTGATTGAATCCAGGTGAGTCCAAATCATCACTTTTGCGCGTGACGAGGAAAGCAGGTCTGCGTAATGATGGTGGCAAGAGTACGTAATGCTGGGGAGCCCGGTGCCCTCGAGCGCCAGGGGGGGAAGAGCGGGAGCAGGCGTGACAGCGGTAGGCAGATTTCTGACTATCCTAAACATCTGTGCCGATTTTTTTCAGAGCGATTGGTCTGGGGGCCGGAACATAATTATAATCATTTGTTCACTTCTTTTTTTAAACCAAAAACTAAACCTATAAACTTTTAGGGGCCCCACCAAATATTTTGCGCGGTGGTTTTAACATATGGGCCGCCCTTGCCAGCCCCTGCACTATACAAACACAAAACACACAGACACACTTGTGAATTAACACACACAAGACTTTCACACCTCTACTCAATCATTCATATGCACATTATAGTCAACCAATCAATCAGCAGTTGCCGTGGGGTCGCCAGGCTCCATGTTGTGCTCAGTCACTGTGTGTCAGAATGGCTGCCTCGGTGAAATGGAGAGTGATGACACCCATGGGCAGAGATATAGGGAACCTGACGAGGACAAAGTGGAGGTCTGGTTTAGATGACCCTTAAACATGGCGTGACGTACTCGGCTCCAGTCGACAGTTTCAAAATGGTGTGTCCTTCCCTCTATGTTCCGGAACAGTGCCAGGCATTCCCCACATCCCTCTACCATACCTTCCTCTGTCTGATGTCCCGACTCTGTTTCTGTCTTCAGCTCCTCTATCACTGCACCAAGATAGATGTGGAGTGTAGTACTTCATATACAGTCAGGTCCATACGTATTTGGACAGTGACACAATCTGCATAATTTTGTCTCTGTACACCACCACAATGGATTTGAAAGGAAACAATCAAGTTGTGTTTTAAGTGTAGAATTTCATCTTTAATTTAAGGGTTTTGTCAAAATTATAGGATAGGAATTACAACCATTTTTATACATAGTCCCCCAATTTTAGGGGCTCAAACGTAATTGGACAAACTAACATAATCATAAATTAAATTGTGAGATTTAATACTTGGTTGCAAATTCTTTGCAATCAATGACAGTCTGGAACTCATAGACATCACCAGATGCTGGGTTTCTTCCCTGGTGATGCTCTGCCAGGCCTTTACTGCAGCTGTCTTCAGTACCTGCTTGTTCTTGGGGAGTTTTGCTTTCAGTTTTGCCATCAGCAAGTGAAATGTATGCTCAATTGGATTCAGGTCAGGTGATTGACTTGGCCATTGCAGAACATTCCACTTCTTTGCCTTAAAAAAGTATTGGGTTGCTTTTGCAGTATGCTTTGGGTCATTGGCCATCTGCACTGTGAAGTGCCGTCCAATGAGTTTTGAAGCATTTGGCTGAATCTGAGCAGATAATATAACCCTAAACACTTCAGAATTCACCCTGCTGCTTTTGTCAATAGTCCCCATCAATAAATACAAGGGAACCAGTTCTATTGGCAGCCATACATGCCCACATCATAACACTACCTCCTCCATGCTTCACAGATGAGGTGGTATGCTTCACAGATGAGGTGGTATGCTTCACAGATGAGGTGGTATGCTTCACAGGTGAGGTGGTATGCTCTGATGATGAGCAGTTCCCTTCTCCATACTCTTCTCTTCCCATCATTCTGATACAAGTTGATCTTAGTCTCATCTGTCCATGGGATGTTGTTCCAGAACTGTACAGGCTTTTTAGATGTTTTTGGAAAACTCTAATCTGGTCTTCCTGTTTTTGAGGCTTACCAAATACCGTGGTAAACCGTCTGTATTTACTCTGGTGAAGTCTCTTGATTGTTGACTTTGCCACCAATACGCCTACCTCCTGGAGGGTAATTCTTGATCTGGACAACTGTTGTTAAGGGGTTTTTCTTCACCAGGGAAATAATTATTCTGTCATCCACCACAGTTGTTTTCCATGGTCTTCAGGACCTTTTGGTGATCCTGAGCTCACCAGTGCATTCTTTATTTTTAAGAATGCACTACATTGTTGATTTGGCCACACCTAATGATTTTGCTATCTCTCTGATGGGTTTGTTTAGATTTTTCAGCCTAATGATGGCTTGTTTCACTGGCAGTGACAGCTCTTTAGACTTCATATTGAGGGTTAACAGCAACAGATTCCACATGCAAATGTCACACTTGAAATAAACTCTAGACCTTTTATCGGCTTACTTGTAAATTAACTGATGAGGGAACAACACACACCTGGCCATGGAACAGCTGAGCAGCCAATTGTCCAATTACTTTTTGTCCCTTAAAAAGGGGTGGACACATAAAAAGTGCTGTAATTCCTACACCGTTCACCATATTTGAATGTAAATTCCCTGAAGTTAAATTCAGCTCATATTCATTATTTAATTTCAACTCCAATATGCTGTGGTAGACAGCTAAAATAATGATAACTTGGTCGATGTCCAAATATTTATGGACCTGACTGTATCATTTCATAAGCAGGGATATAATATATCATAGGACGCCATTTAGATCACACATCATTTCATATCAGTCTATCTATCAGGAGCATGCCGTTATAGAGCCTTATTTGGCCTCAGGGTTAAAGTAGGTAGGTGAGAAGTCTGTGGCTACTCTCTCTGAGGGGCACTGCTGCATCGGTGTGATTAAATATATCTTTGAAATTGCCACCAGCTTATTCGTATTCATTCTGCATGTCCTACAGTCTATGCTGTCTCTTTCTCTCTCATACCATCGTCTTCTCTCTTGGTTCCTCCTTCTCTTCAAAATCTGCCTTCACCATTTCATCTGCTAGAACAATGAACTGGTGTTAGCACCTCGGTAACAGTAAATAACCAAGTCTATGAATTATGGATGGGGTGCAGGACCTTATATCAGGATACTATCCAGATTCCCTTACCTAGACCTTTTAAATTACATTGGTACAGTAGGCCTACCTACCCGTGTGTGTGTGTGTGTGTGTGTGTGTGTGTGTGTGTGTGTGTGTGTGTGTGTGTGTGTGTGTGTGTGTGTGTGTGTGTGTGTGTGTGTGTGTGTGTGTGTGTGTGTGCGTCCGTGCATATGTGTGTCTTTGCAAAAGTATTCAGACCTCTTGGATTTATTTACATTTTTATTGTGTTACAAAGTGGGATTAACATTGATTTAACTGTCATTCTACACAAAATTATCTGTAATGTCAAAGTGGAAGAAAAATTCTCTATATATATTTTATATTAATAAAACATTTATAACTAAAATATTGTCATTCTATTCAGCTTCCTGAGTCAATACATGTTAGAAACACCTTTGTCATTGATTACAGCTGTGAGTCTTCTTGGTTAAGTCTATAAGAGCTTTGCACACCTGGATTATGCAATATTTGCACATTATTATTTTCAAAAATCTTAAAGCTCTGTCAAGACGTTGGGGATCATGTCTAGAAAGCAATTTTCACATCTTTCCATAGATTTTCAAGCAGATTTAAGTCGAAACTGTAAATTGGCCACACAGGAACATTCACTATCTTCTTGGTTATTGTCCAAACAAAAGTTTATTTCTAGTATTGGGGCAGGCAAATGACAGGTTAAAGGCAGGCAGGGGTCAGTAATCCAGAGAGGGTGCAGAAGGTCCAGAACGACTGTCAGTCTCAGGGTCAGGGCAGGCAGGGGTCAGTAATCCAGAGAGGGTGCAGAAGGTCCAGAACGACAGGCACTCTCAGGGTCAGGGCAGGCAGGGGTCAGTAATCCAGAGAGGGTGCAGAAGGTCCAGAACGACAGGCACTCTCAGGGTCAGGGCAGGCAGGGGTCAGTAATCCAGAGAGGGTGCAGAAGGTCCAGAACGACAGGCACTCTCAGGGTCAGGGCAGGCAGGGGTCAGTAATCCAGAGAGGGTCAGAAGGTCCAGAACGACAGGCATCTTCCTAAACATTGCCCCCCAGCCAAACTTAGCAATCGGGTTAGAAGGGCCTTGGTCAGGGAGATGACCAAGATCCTGAGGGTCACTCTTGACAGAACTCCAGATTTCCTCTGTGGAGATGGAAGAACCTTCTAGTCGGACAACCATCTCTGCAGCACTTCACCGATAAGGCCTTTATGGTAGAGTGGCCAGACGGAAGCAACTCCTCAGTGAAAGACACATGATAGCCTGCTTGGAGTTTTCCAAAAGGCCTTTAAAATGACTCTCAGACCATGAGAAACAAGATTCTCTGGTTTGATGAAACCAAGATTTAACTCTTTGGCCTGAATGCCAAGCATCATGTCTGGAGGAAACCTTGCACCCTCCCTATGGTGAAGCATGATGGTGGCAGCATCATGCTGTGGGGATGTTTTTCAGCGGCAGGGACTGGGAGACTAGTCAGGATCAAGGGAAAGATGAACAGAGCAAAGTACAGAGAGATCCCTTGATGAAAACCTGCTGTAGAGTACTCAGACTGGGGTGAAGGTTCACCCTCCAACAGGACATCGACCCTAAGCACACAGCCAAGACAATGCAGGAGTGGCTTCTGATGGCCCAGCCAGAGCCTGGACTTGAACACGACCGAACATCTCTGAAGAGACATGAAAATAGCTGTGCAGCAAAGCTCCCAATCCAGCCTGACAGAACTTGAGAGGATCTGCAGAGAAGAATGGGAGCAACTCCCCAAGTACAGGTGTCAAATTTGTAACGTCATACCCAAGAACACTCGAGGCTGTGATTACACTGCCAAAGGTGCTTCAACAAAGTGTCTGAATACTTTTGTAAATGTGGTATTTCAGTTTTGTATTTTTAATACATTTGCAAAAATTTCGAAAAACCTGTTTTGCTTTGTCATTAGGGGGTATTGTGTGTAGATTGATGAGGGAAAAAAAATATTTAATCCATTTCAGAATAAGGCTGTAACGTAACAAAATGTAGAAAAAGTCCAGGGGTCTGAATACTTTCCGAATGTGCTGTGTCTGATGTGTCTGGGTGGTTTAAAACATCATCCACAGCATAATGATGAACTTGACCATGTTTACTTGACCAACTTGACCAATGTCTAATTTGTTTTTGCTACCCATCTGGCAATCACTACCCACTTTATGAGGTTACGAAAGGTTCTCTGGTCTTTGTAGTTGAATCTGTGCTTGAAATTCAATACTTTGCCAAGGGACCTTACAGATGTTTTATGAATCCTGGGGCGGCAGGTAGCCTAGTGGTTAGAGCGTTGGGCCAGTAACTGAAAGGTTGCTGGATCAAATCCCTGAGCTGAGAAGAGAAAAATCTGTTATTCTGCCTCTGAACAAGGCACTTAACCCACTTTTCCCCGATAGGCCATCATTGTAACTGACTGCACTGACTTGCATAGTTAAATAAAGGTTACATTTAAAATAAAAATTGGTATGGAGGACAGGAACTGTTAGTCATTAAAAAATAATGTCAACCACTATTATTTCACACAGAGTGAGTCCATGTAACTTATTATGTGATATGTTAAGCCAAATTGTATTCCTGAACTAATTTAGGCTCGCCTAATCAAAGGGGCTGAATACTTGTGCAACGACTATATTTTAGTTATGGATTTTTCATCTTTAAATCAGAGTATTTTGTGTAGATTGTTGACAAAAAAAATTATAATGAAAATATATTTTAATCCCACTTTGTAACATAATGAAACGTGAAGAAATGTGTGTGTGTTTTGATGGAGGAATTAGTACTATACTGTGGTTTGCGGATGTGTGCTTGTGTGTTGTCTTACATAAATGTGTATGAAAGCCTCTGTGCGGCTGTGTGTGTACAGTATGTGTTTGTGTCTCTATGTATGCTTGTACGGATGTGCTCATCTGCAGTACAGCACTTGGCAGCAGAGGCAGGCTGTAATTCTGACATATGTACAGATGTGCTGTCCCTGGAGTGAATCCCATCTTATCCTTGACAGCTTGAGCAAACTCTGCTCCTATGGTGCACCTACTTCCATCAGCTAGTGTACACAGACACACTAAGACGCAAACCTACTACACGCACGCACACACACGCACGCACACACACACACACACACACACACACACACACACACACACACACACACACACACACACACACACACACACACACACACACACACACACACACACACACACACACAGCATCTCTAGAGTAAGTTTATACACAGCACACTCCCTCAAAAGTATGCCACCCTCCAAGCATGCACAATTGTACGGACTAAGAATCCCTCTATATGCTGAATGTAGCCTACACAAATCCTCAGAGTAACTGAGCTTATCTGAATCCTAAATTTGAATGTGATATAACGTGCTGTAATTGTATTAACAAGTACTCTTAACATTACATAGTGTAATAGATTTATTATAGCTATAACTTGAATAATGTATCCAACACATAAATTATTTATTTTGCATAATTTCTCAAAATTCTCATAAAAGTATGTGCCAATAATGCATTTCACAGTAATGCATTTTGACATCATATGAAATGTATTATCGGTATAGTAAAAATATATATATATTTTTTGTGTACATATTAAAGCCTTTTGCAGTATGAGACGCCTACCTCTGGTCTCTCCAACAGCTAGACTCATTTGCATGCGTCTCAAATTTGTCTTAGCCCCAGAAACTGACGATGGGGGGTAAGGGAGAAAACAGACACTCACAAACAATGCCGGTGCACACACGTACCCATGCCTGCCAGCTCTCCCTATATCCATCCGTCTGTCATGTTATCTGCTTTATAGGCTATTGGTTTGCATCCTTTTCATGCAGTCAGGAGAATAAATGTGCTGTCCCCCTTTTTGTGCTTGTGCCTTGAATGAAACAAATAGTTGTGGTTTTAATTAAATGCATTGCATCAATGATTTTGATCAAATATATAGTCTTAATGGTTTCACTATCCAGTTATTATAGATAACTACCGTTCACAGTTAGTTATTAGTCATTCTAAAATATTTGATTTGTGATTGGTGAATGAAGAGTAGGTTTGCAAAGCTACCGGTAATTTTCCAAAGCTACCGGAATCTATAGTAATTTATGTAATTACAGAAAATCTATGGCAGTTTATCATAACTTTGGTAATTTATACTTGAATAACTTATTTAAAAAATATATTAAAGTACACTATTAAAATGTTATATCTGCTGAAACCCTTATATTAAACACCAATGGTATTCACTAAGTTGATGGTTTATATTTAGGATAATGTTTTACAGCTTTGTCATTCCATTTTTATTTAAAAAATCATCTTATTTAATTATGTCTTATATGTGATAAGGCCACATTTAGGACCCCTGTGATAATCTCAAGTACCCAAAAGGGTCGCTAGATGTCTTGTGATAGATTACATAAAATCCTTGAACGATACCAAAATGGTGGTAGTTTACTGGTAAGCTTAGAAAGTTTTCAGCAAATTACCCTCCCTTTGCAACCCTAATGAGAAGTGATATTGCACTAGAAGTGATATTTAACGTATTATGGTCCAGCATATAGATATACTAAATGTAGTTCAGTGGTTCATTACACTACGTAAATGTCTGTTTTTCACTACCATTCTGAACCTCTGGTTTAAGTTCCTTCCATCTTCCAGTAGTCCTGCCCGTTGTTCTGGCCTCCAATGGCGGGACATAGTGACTTGAGAGCCGGCCACCCGCTCCCAGGGCTCCATGTTCGGCCCTCTCTATTTCTCTCTATTTTTCTGCCTCTTTCTTCCCACCCTCCGTCCCTCCTCCCATTTTCCACATATTGTTGGGTCTGTGAATGGCTTGGCCGCCTCAGCTGGCTCCTGTTTGGTTACCAGCTGGTGTAAAAATAAACACGGCGGTGGCGGCTTGTGTCTACGGCTGCGTTGGCACTGCCACTCTGAGCCGGAGGGCTGTAGGCGGCAGAGCCCGCTGCTCCAGATGCTCACATTTAGCTGATCCATGGCATCCCCCTCTCCTCCACACTCTCCCCCGGCCTGCCTCCAGCTGCCACTGGAAGGTGGGGATTTCAGAGATGTTGTGTGGTTTTTCATGGGCAGTGTGCCGAGTGCTACAACTGCAGTTTTGATATGTACCATGCAGCAACATGGCCCCTGCACTCTCTTAGAGAACCTCTTGTGTCACATGTACAACACGTTTTTATAGAGCAGGAGCTCCGATGAGGTCATTACTTCATGAAAATGATGATGCAAGAGCAAAAAAAACGAACATGACCATAACATTGACCAGGAACCAGAAAGTCGGTCTCTTCGTAGCCACTATATAAGCTACAGCTATAGTCCTGGTCTCTGATGTCTAGTGAGAGGTCATCAGAGTTTAGTACCCCAATAAATCACATCACTCATCAGGAGCCATGGAGAGAACTGCAGTGGTTTTTAGCTGGAATTATGATTAACACTAATTAGAGGTTAGAACAGACAGTGTCAGGAGGGAATGGTGTAGTGGAGCGTGTCAATGTGACACCATACTGTAGCGTAGGTATTAACACTGTCCTGTTCACAGTCCTACTGACACACATTAGCGCTCTATAGCTTTCCTCCACCACTTTACTCATCTGGTAAACACTGCATCTAACCATCACTCTCTCTTCACTGTTCTCCCTACATTTCTCATTCTTCGTCTCTATCTCATCTCTGTCTTTCCATCCCTGGCCCGCTTCACTCTCTCCTCCCTCTCATTCTTTCCATCCCTTTCTTTCCCACCCTCTCTTTTTCTCTTACTACTGTCCCCCAGCCCTCCGGCTGCGTGCCTGACGGTTGCTATGGTAATGCGATAGTTTCTCATCTCAGTGATTTGTTATCAGGTTCGGTTGGGGTGTGTGTCGCAATTCTTTTTCACGCGCCATTTAGCGAGCTCCGGTCTCCAGCTCAAAAGGCTTGTGTGTGAGAAGTGAGCACTGAGCGCACCAACATCAAAGTGTGAAAACGCCGGTGAGATGTGAGGGTCCTAATGAAGGATCGGAGGAGGGAAATAGAGAGAGGGAGAGAGGGAGTGCGAGGGGAATGTTTGTGTGATGCACAAAGCTTCTCAATGGATAAACCTCTAGTTCACACATACAGTGCATTCGTAAAGTATTCAAACCCCTTTTTCCACATTTTGTTGTGTTACAAGGTGGGATTAAAATGGATTTAATTGTCATTTTTTTATTCAACGTTCTACACAAAATACTGTAATTCTCACATTTGTAAAGTTGTAATGAAAAATAAAACACTCAAATATCTTGGTTAGATAAGGATTCATGGCGATCCGCTTGTCTTTGATACCTGGAGGTGGTCTTGAGGAGGCCCGACCGGGCTCCTCCAGGTACGATGACAGCGGCGGACAAACATCTGGGCAAAAGGTATGCCGACCTCCTCTTCCAGCTCAGGGAAGAGTGGGGGCAGATACTCCAGGGAACACTCAAACGGTGATAGGCCCGTGGCAGAGCAGGGAAGGGTGTTGCGGGCGTATTCCACCTACACCAGCTGATGGCTCCAGGTGGTGGGGTTGGTGGAGACCAGGGTGGTCTCGAGGTCCTGGTTGGCTCGCTCCGACTGGCCGTTAGACTAGGGGTGGAACCCGGAGGACAGGTTGGCCGACGACCCAATGAGGGTGCAGAACGCCTTCCAGAACTGAGGGCCGCTGTCGGAGACCATGTCCACTGGCAGTCCATGAATCCAGAAGACGTGCTGCACCATGAGCTGGGCCGTCTCCTTGGCAAAGGGCAACTTGGGGAGGAATGATGTGGGTAGCCTTGGAAAAGTGAACCACCATCCTGACTGGCAATGTTGCCATCAGACGGGGGGAAACCCCTGACAAAGTCCAGGGAGATGTGAGACCAGGAGCGATGAGGGACAGGCAGAGGTTGGAGGAGGCCAGCCGGAGCTTGTCGAGGGGTCTTGTTCCGTGCACAGACCGTGCAGGTGGCGACAAAGGCAGCGATGAACAATGGTAGGCCACCAAAAGCATTGTCGCATGAAGGCCAGGGTCTTCCGGGAGCCCGGGTGGCAGGCAAGCCTGGAGGAATGAGCTCACTCCAGGACAGCAGAGCAGACAGCGTCAGGCACGAACATCTGGTTATCTGGGCCCCCCCCCAGGGTTCAGCTGAGACCGCTGCGCCTCCCAGACTTGTTTCCCGATACCCCAGCTGAGTGCCTTCGCCAGGCGAGGGGTGGGAAGGATGGTTTCGGGCTCCGGGGTGGTAGCCGTGGGGTTATAGCGGCGATACAGGGCATCCGGCTTGACGTTCTTGGACCCCGGCCGGTAGGAGAGGGAAAATTTGAACCGGGTAAACAGCAGGGCCCATCTTGCCTGCCTGGAGTTGAGGCGCTTGGCGGTGTGGAGATACTCCAGGTTTTTATGGTCGGTCCACATAATGAAGGAATGTCCCGCCCCTTCGAGCCAGTGCCTCCATTCTTCCAATGCCATCTTCACGCGAGAAGCTCCCGATTCCCCACACCGTAATTCCTCTCCGTAGCGCTGAGGCGATGGGAGAAGAAGGTGCAGGGATGCAGCTTAAGGTCCTGGGCAGAACGTTGGGACAAAACAGGCCCCACTCCAACATACGAAGCGTCGGCCTCCACAACGAACTGACGGGAAGGGTCCGGATGAACCAGGATTGGAGCCGTGGTGAAGCGTTGTTTAAGGTCCCGGAACGCCCCGTCTGTGGCCGTGGACCGGGTGCTGTAACCCCGATTGCAGTTGGCGAAACCCCTTAAGCGTTGCAGCTGCACCCTGGATGTAGGCTAAGGTCAATCCACCACCGCTTTCACCTTCTTGGGATCCATCTTGACGCTCCCAGCAGTGATGATGTATGCCAGAAAGGGAATGGTGGAGCGATGGAACTCGCACTTTTCTGTTACCGGTTCTCCAGAAGGCGCTAGGAAAACCTGCCGGACATGGAGCATGTGTTCTTGGGGGGAGCGGGAGAAGACGAGGATGTCATCAATATAGACAAAGATGAACCGGTTCAGCATGTCGTGGAGAATGTCATTCACCAGAGCCTGGAACACAGCAGGGGCGTTGGTGAGGCCAAAGGGCATGACCATATATTCGTAGTGGACGCTGGCCGTGTTGAAGGCGGTCTTCCACTTGTCCCCCTCTTGTATCCACACCAGGTGGTAGACATTACGTAGATCCCGCTTGGAGAACACAGTGGCCCCCTGGAGTGGCTCAAAGGCAGAGGAAATGAGTGGTAGCGGATAACGGTTCTTAACAGTGATGTCATTGAGTCCCCGGTTGTCAATGCATGGGCGCAGGGTCTTGTCCTTCTTCTCCATGAAGAAGAACCCTGCACCAGCGGGAGAGGAAGAGGGACGGATAAATCCAGTAGCTAGGGAGTCCCCAATGTAGTCTTCCATTGCCTTGGTTTCATGTCCAGACAGCGAGTACAGACGCCCCTGGGGCGGCATGGTGCTAGGGAGAAGGTCAATCCTGCAGCCATAGGGGCAGTGCGGCAGAAGGTGGCCCGGGACTTGCTGAACACCTCCCGGAGATCCTGGTACTCCGCGGGAATGGCGGAGAGATCCTGAACCACCTCCGAGGACCCAGGAAGACGTCCCGGGCAGGTTGTGCCGATTTCAACAATGGGCGTGGCAGAACGGACTCCAGCCCATGATGGCACCTGTAGACCAGTGGATGAGTGGGTTGTGTCACTGGAGCCAGGAGAATCCCAAAACCATGGGATCTGGGGGGACTTGATGAGCAGGAACTGAATGGTCTCGCTGTGATTCCCTGACACATGTAGGTTGATGAGAGTGGTGTTATGGGTGACCTGACCTATAGAGAAGAATGCCATGAAAATGGGTGCGAGTAAGGGAAGCAGAATAGTTACCCATATGTCCCACCAGAGTACTCACTCCTACCGGCAAGCCTGGATTTGAACTGGGCACGAGGACACAAAATGACCAAATGTCTGTCGAGGAAGGTCGGGAAATCTCGGGTGCCCTCGGCCACGGGACCATCTGGGACTTACGGGATGACTCGGAGACGGGGTGGAATCCCTGGATGTGCGAGTGAAATCGACTTTCCTCTCCATCCGTCGTTCCCGCAATCGCCCATCAACGTGGATGGTCAAAGCGATGAGGGAGTCAAAATCTGTGGGTAGCTTCCAAGTCGCAATCTCGTCCTTATCCTCCTCCGAGACGCTGTGCAGGAACATGTCGAACAGTGCTTCGGCTGCCAATGTATGGAAATCCACCGCATAGTCGGCCACAGTGCAGGCATCCTGCCGGAGCTGGATTAGATTCCGGGCAGCTTCTCTCCTGGAGAACAGGGCATCAAAGACCTTCCTCACCTCTCCCACGGACCCCTCCAGGCTCGCGCATATGGCCGGCTGCTGGTCCCATATGGCGGTAGGCCAGGTGAGATCCCTAACAGAAATCAGCGTAATGACGTAGGCTGTTTTGGAGTGATCTGAGGGGAAGGAGGAGGTAACCGGGGCTCCCGGGAAGGTGGAGTGGCCGGTGGGGCGGCACTGCTAACCGCCGAGATGCTGAGGGGCGGTGGGGTTAACACCGTGGCAGGCTGCCCCCCAGATGACCCGCGGAATTGCTCCAGCAGCATGTCCACTGCCCGGTTATGGCGCTCAGCCAATGTTTGGACCCCCTCCATCAGCCCACAAAGCAATTCCTCGTGCCTACAATGTAGGCTCCTTGGGAGGAGATGGCATTGCGCAGCTGGTCTGGGTCTGCTGGATCAATCTTGGCCAGTTCGTACAATCAGGTATGAAGGTAAGACCCAGATGCATATCACGTCGAATAAACAATAGTTTAATATTCCAACAAGGGCAGGCAATAGACAGGGCAAGGCAGGCAGGGGTCAGTAAAGCAGAGGTGGGGCAACGGTACCGGACGGCAGGCAGGCTCAGGGTAAGCGGCAGGCAGAGTGGTTAGGCAGGCGGGCTCGGAGTCAAGACAGGCAAGGGTCAAAACCAGGAGGGCGAGAGAGACTGGAAAAAGCGAGAACACCCCCAACAATGAGAGAACACCCCGCTCTGACCATTTTACTCACCCCAGCAGAGCTGGTTAGGCTTTTTTCACTTTATCCAGAGTATTGGTGACTGTACCTGTTTGAATTACCCTTTGTTGCCGACATTTACTGACATTGGAACTATTCAACGGGTGCATCAGTTATTCTGCGCTCTAGCACACTAAGATGAGAGTCTTTTGTTAAGAAATCTAGATAGCAACTAGATAGCTAGCTAGGTAAACAATGAATCCCAATGCATGACGTAATGTTAGTTAGTGAGCCAGCCAGCTTTAACTTGAAATAAGTACACTTTAACTTGAAATGAAAATACTTTGTCAAAAATAGAGTGGAGTCTTTTGTTAAGACAGGTAGCTAGCTAGCTAGCTAGCTAAACAATGGACCACCATCACAACTCATGACGTTACTACACTGCATGAATCTGCAGGTAGCTAACCACCAGGTTCTATCGCTATAACTAGTCAAGCAAATGTGTCTGAGATATGAAGAATAAGATCATACACATAACGTTAGCTAGCGACCCAGTCAGCTAATGTTAGCTAGCTAACAGTACACTTTAAATGAAACCACTTTGTCAAAATTAGAAATGTGTAATAACTGAAAATCTTACCAGTATACATCATGGTTGGACGCGTCTCCTGTCTGATGCCATGCATGGTTGCCTTAGTTTGACGATGTATTCCAGACTGGTGTTTTGTCCATCTCCTAAGCTATCATACTCGAATTCCACTAATTTCAAAACTCGGTCCTCTAGAAAGTGGAGAGCATACACTTAGCTAGCGAGCCAGCCAGCTAATGTTAACTAGCTAACAGTACACTTTAACTTGACATTAGATTTATGCAGTTTTACTAGGCAATAAAAAAATAAAAAAATGCGTTCGACACAATTACCTCAACATACTGACCAGCTCCAATAGACAGACGTGTGCTATATGGTAGACTAATCCAAACTCATCTCTCGGCATGTCCAGCCCACTCATTATCTCAAGCAGTCATGGCTAGCGGGAAGGTTGTTACTTTTTCTGTGGCTACACCAACTAGGCACGTAATGTAACAATTGTATTTGTGTTATTACAGATAGCATACAAGTTTGATATTAAGGTACCTGAAAGTTCACATGTTCGAGAAGGCATTTCTGCCAAAAAATGCATTTTGATAAAAAAACATTTTTTAGACAGCTCTCCTGTGACTTGCGACATATGCCTACTTTCCTGAATCTGGTCACATTTGGCCTTGTGTTTTAGGTTATTGTTCTGATGAAAGCTGAATTTGTCTCCCAGTGTCTGTTGGAAAGCAGACTGAACCAGGTTTTCCTCTAAGATAATGACTGTGTTTGGTTCTATTCCGTTTCTTTTTATCCTAAAAACTCCCTAGTCCTTACCGATGACAAGCATACTCATAACATAATGCAGCTGCCTCTATACTTGAAAATATGAAGCGTGGTACTCAGTGATGTGTTGTGTTGGATTTGCCTCAAACATAACACTTTGTATTCATGACATAAAGTTAATTTCTTTGCCCCATGTTTTACAGTTTTACTGAATATTTTTATTCTGTACAAGCGAACTTTTTTTTCACTGTCATTTAGGTTAGTTTTGTGGAGTAACTACAATGTTGTTGAACCATTTTCAGTTTTCTCCTATCACAGCCATTAACTCTGTAACTGTTTTAAAGTCACCATTGGCTTCATGGTGAAAACCCTGAGCAGTGTCCTTCCTCTCCAGCAACTGAGTTAGGAAGGATTCCTGTGTTTTTGTTGTGACTGGGTGTATTGATACACCATCCAGAGTGTAAATAATAACTTCACCATGCTCAAATTGATATTTAATGTCAGCTTTAATTTGATTTACCTATCTACCAATAGGTGCACTTCTTTGCAAGGCATTGGAAAACATCCCTGGTCCTTGTGAAATAAATCTCAATTTAATCCATTTTAAATTCAGGCTGTAACACAACAAAATGTGGAAAAAGTCAAGGGGTATGAATACTTTCAGAAGGCACTGTATGTAACTCCAGTAATGTAGTACGAGGTACTGCATGGCCCTAGCGTTCTGTGTCACTATGGGGTTGAGGAGGGTATTTGAGCTGATGCCCAGCAGGAGGCAATGTGTGCTGTCAAGCATGCAGTATGGGAGAATCTTTTTCTTCCTTTACTCATTACTGTGTCTCACTCTTCCTTTTTGCATTTTCACCCTCATTCTTTTTCTACTCTTTTGATCTCTCTGGCTCCACATCACTTGAAATTGTAATTCCATTGCTGCTCCAATTTCACTTTTGCCTAATCACGCTGTTTCTCTCAGACCAGTTGCTATGTGTTGGAAAATGCAGCCCTCCTTCTTCTGAGACTCATTTGCAGAATGGGGAAGTGGGTAAAATAGTTGACTGTGGGGGCAGAGATGACACTGTTGTTTTGAGTTAAGGGGACATCTGTAGACAGGCTCTTACTGTGACTTTTGCATAAATAACCTCCAACATCTAATTCCTGATTCACAACATTTCTCTTTACCTTCCATGTATTTCCCTTTATGTGTTCCTCACCTTCATATCCTTCCTTGTTTGATAGCCTGCTATTACAGTGTGTCTCGTTTCTTCTGTTATTGTGTCCATGTGACTTTTTGTATGAGTGTGTATTTGCCTGTTATTGCATGTAGTATCTTTTTTTGATGCATGTGCAATTACCAGCAGTGCTTTGTGTGCCTCCAGAGAAAGTGGGCGGGCAGAGTTAGCAGTCAATACGCATATCAATAGCAGTACAGATGTTACTGTCAAACACATCAATACAGGAGTTTCACCAACGCTGCTCTCCTTTCCCTCTGAGATGCAACTCCCACTGTGGCTCCGGTCATCCCACAGGGCATTGCACATGGTCTCTGTCTTGCAGTTGAGGACCTTCATTGGCAGCTAGCTCTTGTTGAACAGAGGTAGTGAGCGCGGTGTGATCGGGGATATTGGGTTTGATATTGAAGAGGTGATTGCGCAGCTGAAAGAAGGCGTTTTTTCCGTCAGTGTTTCCAATTTAATAGTCCTCCACCAGTCTGTGGGGGTGGGTGTAAACATGATTTTACTTGCCAAGATGACGTTTTCTCTTTTTTAAACCAAAGCTGTCTACGATTTGAGGTGGAGTTTCTGAAGCTCTGAAACTAGCACCACACAGAATCATTTTCTATTGCTGGAACAGATTCATTTGAATGGAAAAAATGACACTACACGTAAAGATATGTGCCAGAGCTCACAGTCAGCTTTTTTTTGGTTGAGAAAAAGTCAGATTTGTCTTTGGAAATACAACCAGGCAATATTACAACCTTGTAATACTGCGCTGTCTATTACTGTTTATCTCTCACCATTTTTCAATCTACTTATAATGTCTATGTATTTATTTCTCCATCTGTCAGTCTCTCTACCTGTCCATCTGTATATATCCATCTAGTAATACTCTCTGTGCTGTATATCCAGCTATCTGTCGTTGTCCCTCTAAAACCCGCAGTGATGAAAGATGTGGACATGAAAGTAAACAAAGGAGCTCCTTACCTTTTGAACTCAGTGATTCTCCTCACAGCATCAGGATTAATTTACACCACCCCCTCGCTCCATACCATGATGTAGCCTAGCTTTGAAGTTCCCTGGTAGTTGGTTAATAATGCTCAGAGAAACCTGCCTGCGGCTCTAGATGTTGAGATTGGGATGCTGGGATGGGACAGGACAGGGGCATCAGAGGCAGGCGATATGTGCCCTCCCTTCCTATTGCTGAGATGGAGGTGGGACATCCTCTGTGCCTCCTACCTGGGTCTGAGGACAGGTGAGTGTGGCCTACCCCATGGTTTTGAACTCACTGTAGCCTGGTGAGGGATACCCTTCTTCAGATGGTTGTGTATTTGATGTGGGTCTTGCCCGTCGGCGCCCCCAGGCTTCAGGATTAGGGGTGCTGTGTTTTGGATGGCATCCGTTGTCTCCTACTACGGGCTCCATGCCAGGCCTGGATTTGTAAGCTGGCAGCCCTGTTAGGATGGAAGGGCTATGATAGTATACACACCGCATTCTCCTTGACTGGGTCGTTTGTAGCATTCAGAGAGCCTGGTGCATCGCACAGTGCATCATTATAGGGTACTATCCATTTTCCTAGACATCTAGCAGGTCGCCTTTATGCTACAAAAGTCAAGTTGATCAAGTAAAGAACAAGTTAAGTACGTAAATTGCTTAAATGACCATTTACAATTTATGACCATTTACTAGCTAGGCAGTTTAGTATTCGTAATATTCCGGGTGTGTATTGTGTTTTTAGTGATTCAATTTCTACTTTTTAAGTAAGAACCATACACAAACTGATGGTGCTGGTTTCATGAGGAATCTCTGGAAGGACGTTTTCCTGTGTTTGTCCCTGGTCATGGGGAGGGAGGAGAATGGTGTGGAACTGTCTAAATGGTACATTTGAAGGTGTCCTCTACTCAGCTCTCTACCCTGCCTGAGAGAAGCAGATTTAGGTCAGGGAGATTTGAGGGTGGCAAAGCAGCTGGAGAGCTTGTACCAGAGTGTCAAAGCTGCTCTCTATACCATCTGGATGGGCTGATAGGGCTGCAGAGCTCAATGGAACCGTATCCCTTTCACAGAAATGTGTGTGGATCTGCATGGTAAGTGCCCCCCAACACTGCTGCAGCCCACCGCCGTTGATAAACCAAATTCATGGTCTTTAATGCTATCATATCATTGTCCCCCGCTATGCATACACATAGGCCTACACACATAGATATGCACATATGCATCAAACGCACACTCCTTCTTCCTCTCTCTCTCTCTCTCTCTCTCTCTCTCTCTCTCTCTCTCTCTCTCTCTCTTCCTCTCTCTCTCTCTCTCCCTCTCTCTCTTCCTCTCTCTCTCTCTCTCTCTCTCTCTCTCTCTCCCTCTCTCTCTCCCTCTCTCTCTCTCCCTCTCTCTGTCTTCCTCTCTCTTCCTCTCTCTCTCGCTCTCGCTCTCTCTCTCTCTCTCTCTCTCTCTCTCTCTCTCTCTCTCTCTCGCTCTCTCTCGTTCTCTCTCTCTCTCTCTCTCTCAATTCAATTCAAGGGGCTTTATTGGCATGGGAAACATGTGTTAACATTGCCAAAGCAAGTGAGGTAGATAATATACAAAAGTGAAATAAACAATAAAAATTAACAGTAAACATTACACATACAGAAGTTTCAAAACAATAAAGACATTACAAATGTCATATTATATATACAGTGTTGTAACAATGTACAAATGGTTAAAATACACAAGGGAAAATACATAAGCATAAATATGGGTTGTATTTACAATGGTGTTTTCTTGTGGCAATAGGTCAAAATATTGCTGCTGTGATGGCACACTGTGGAATTTCACCCAGTAGATATGGGAAACAAAATTGGATTTGTTTTCGAATTCTTTGTGGATCTGTGTAATCTGAGGGAAATA